>NC_035108.1:300434841-301751751 GCF_002204515.2 Aedes aegypti
GTAAAGATCAAAACCATCAAACTTGAGCGGAACAGAAAAATATAATGCTTAGCAACATATCAATACTCTTCAACTGTAATCCAGTTTTTCATGAAGGGTTCAAATTTTTTTTCGTGGCTGGCAACACTGCTTAAGCGAAATTGCGCCACCAGGCAGTACAAGTGTGCATGCAACTATTGTTTTGCGTATATATCAGGATCCTGACCACTTAGAGAGATAGCGTCTTCGGCAAAGTTGTTTCAACTCAAGCTCAAGGACTATCATTATTCTAGCCAAGAGATTTGCCACCAAGCGGCGCTAGTGAGCATAGAATTTTTGTTTTCCGGATAGAAGTTATCACCCAGTGGCCCACGCACCACAGCAAAGTAAAGCAATCGTCATTCGTCAGTTGGTCACACGGATTATCGCTGACGACGACAAAACATCCGCGCGGTATCGCGTATCATTCTGATTGTTTAGGCTAGGAGGCAATATCGTTTTGTTTATTGTGAGGTTTGATGAAAGTAAAATAAAGAATGTCCAATCAGTTCATTTCGGACCGTGATCGAGAGTAGACTTTTTTAAAAAGCCGAACCGTCCGTAGAACTCATAACTGGCGCCCGAATCTGGGACCTGATAGTAATTGTATAAGTTCAGTCGAACGAAGCCACCTTCAGCTGCCTCCAAGAGAGAATTCGTCATCCCGGACCCAGAGCCATCATCAATCAAGTTGGTGATTTGAGGAGACGGAGCGCGAAGAGGTGCACTATCAGGATACCCAACCCCGGAAATAGGACCATCCAGGACTGAGGCGTTGTCCCGCAGTACAAACCGTACTTCCTGAACTTCAAAGGACTTTCCAGGACCTAGGCGTTGTCCCGCAGCATGCGATTGTGCTTCCTGATTCTCTTGTAAGTACTATTAACAACAGAAAGAAATAGTTTATAAGTTAAAACCGCACCTCAGTGTGTCAAAAATCTAAACGCGAATTCGCCTACTAACAACACAGTGGTAAGCCCGGCCCATCCGTAAGCGAACCACTATAATATCACAGTTTAGGCGCGAACTAACCCTAAACCAAAACAAAATAAATCCGTAATTAATAAAATAGTGAAAGTGTGAAAGTGTGAAAGTGAAAACATTGTGTGATTAATTAAGTAGTTCACCTGTCCTTAATCCTTATCATGACCCCTCCAATTATACAACCCGCACGCCTTAACATCGTGCAAAATCCACTTCAAGCTCAAATTCCCGTTCCAGATCCAATCCCAATTCCAGTACCAATCCCTGTTCAAATTCCAGCTCCAAACCCAGCTGCAATCCCAAATCCCGCACCTCGATTCGTTATTGATCGAAACATTAGTTTCGAGGATCGCGGAAAAATTCCGCAAATTGTTCGAGACCTCCCCGACTTTACCGGTAATCCACGCGATTTAAGTCAGTGGATTTTGGATGTCGAAGATGTCCTTGAACTTTTTGAGGATCTGAAAAGCAATTTTCAGTACCATCTTCTGATCAAAACGATCAGAAGAAAGATCAAAGGAGAAGCGAACGACGCTCTCATAACCAGCAATACTCCAACTCAATGGGACAGCATTAAAGATGTCCTAAAGTTGTATTATGCTGACAAGAGAGATCTAATGACTCTCGACAATCAATTAAAATCGCTCAGACGCAGCAAGGCTGAAAGTCTTGAGAGCTATTACAGCAGAGTTAGGGAGCTCGTAACCCTAATAAGCTCAGCTGTTGCCATGGATAACCAATGGCAAGGTTTTTGAAACGGTGCTAATGCGCCTATACAACCAAATAGCATTGGACACATTCATTAGGGGACTTGGTGACCCTCTTTCTAGATTCTGCAAAAACTTTAGGCCAACGAGTTTGGCGCAAGCCTATAGTTATTGCGTGGACTATTTAAATTTAGACGCTCGAAATGCACCGGTAAACGTTCCTTCTTGGCATCCACTCCCTTCTTCGGCACCTCCATTGCCTAAACCCAACTTTGTGGAAAGGCCTCCAGTTCCACCGCGTCAATATAATGCTCATAACAATCTTCATAGAGCACCCCCAATCACACCAAGAAATATTCAACAAAATAACTCCCATGCTCAACAAAATAATTTCAATTATAGAGCACCCCCGATAGCTCCTCATCGAAACTTTCATCAATTCAACTCTCATGCAAAACCCAATGTTTTTGCACCCAATAGAACCTTCATACAACCCCAACCACGTCCTGAACCAATGGATACCAGCAGTATTCACACACACCATGTGAATTATGGTAATAGACCGATAGCTCAACGTAGAATTGCAAGCGATTCTATGCGAGCACATGACCCAGGAGCAAAAAGAGCCGCACATACTCTGGAACATGTTCTTGACCCTTCGGAATACCAAAAATGGTATGAAGAACAATTAGAACTAAGTAGGGAATTTTTCCATGAAGAGGAATTGCTAGAGCCTCTGGAAAATTTGAATATCGACAGCATCGCGGCAAATGAAGAAACCCCAAGCGAAGAAACTAATCAGGCCCAAGAGAGCAATTTTTTAGAGAACGATACCGAATGGGTGGCAAAATGGTTCGAATGAAAAACGTTTCGCCGCTACCATTCATCAAAATCCCAACTAATAAGGGATATATGAAATTACTAATCGATTGTGGAGCCAACATAAATATAATATCCAAAAAATGGGCTCTCACTTCCGGACAACAAATTTTTAAAATACCTCGACAAACTGTTAAAGGTGTTACAGGAAATAACGCTATTTCCGAGGTTACATATCTTCCAATTTTTTCTCCAATTGTTAACCATGCTTTTGAATTTTCCATTTTTGATTTCCATACTTTCTTCGACGGAATCATAGGAACAGGTATAATTTTCAACAAATATTTCAATTTCGTCTCTAACCAAGGAATTCTACAAGTTTTTGGCATGGAAAAAACGCTAAACATTCCTATACATTTCTATACACCCACACCAGCACCCAGGAAAGTAAATTCAATCATAGTTTCTGAAAAACTGAGGTTAGCACACCTTGGTGAACAAGAAAAATCGACGTTAATCCCAATATTAGAAGAATATCAGGAAATCTTTCATAATCCAAACAGTACCCTTTCTTGTGTTACGAATGTAAACTGTGATATTCGTACCACTGATGATTTACCCATTTATCAAAAAACTTACCCTTATCCCATGGCATACAAAGATGAAGTTGACAAACAAATGAAAAAACTGATCGAATCTGGCATAATTAGACCATCGAGATCCCCATGGAATTCTCCAGTGTGGGTCGTCCCTAAAAAAATGGACGCATCGGGAGAGAAGAAATTCCGTCTCGTAATTGATTACAGAAAATTAAACCAAAAAACGATATCTGATAGGTACCCAATGCCTGAGATATCAAATATTCTTGATCAACTAGGAGGAAATATATATTTTTCCACCCTTGATTTGGCTTCCGGATTTCATCAGATCAAGATGAATCCCAAAGACATTGAAAAAACCGCCTTTTCGGTCAACTATGGGAAATACGAATTTGTTCGTATGCCATTTGGCCTCAAGAACGCTCCCGCTATTTTTCAACGAGCAATGAACGATGTTCTACGAGAGCACATCGGTAAACGATGCTACGTTTATATCGACGATGTGGTAGTTTTTGGAAAAGATCTTAAGGAACATAATGAAAACTTAAGAATAGTTCTAAAGACCCTACACAAAGCAAATTTGAAAGTCCAACTGGACAAATCTGAATTCATGCATACATCGATTGAATTCTTAGGTTACGTGATTTCAGATAATGGAATCAAACCAAACGAAAAAAAGATTGAAGCAATCATGAAATTTCCGGAACCTAAAGATCTTAAGCAATTAAGAGGATTTTTAGGACTCATCGGATACTACAGACGATTCGTTAAAGATTTTGCAAAAATTGCAAAACCTCTAACAAATCTTTTGAGAGGGGAGAAGAATCCCGATTCAAAAAAGCAAATAATTTTAAACCCAGATGAACGGAAATGTTTTGATACTATGAAAAACATTCTGACTAGCAACGACGTTTTAGCTTACCCTGATTTTTCAAAACCATTTTTGATCACCACAGACGCGTCAAATTTCGCTCTTGGTGCTGTGCTTAGTCAAGGTGAAATTGGTAGTGATAAACCAATACACTTTGCCTCTAGAACTTTGAATAGAGCTGAAGAAAATTATTCAGCAACAGAAAAGGAAATGTTAGCAATTTACTGGGCTCTTAAAGTATTCAGGAATTATATTTATGGTCAAAAATTTAAAATAGTTACTGACCATCAACCTCTAACTTTTTCCTTATCACCCAGAAATGTGAATGCAAAATTGAAAAACTGGAAATCATATTTAGAAGAACACGATTATGAGATCGTGTATAAACCCGGCAGAAGTAACGTTGTCGCAGATGCCTTGAGTCGCATCCAAATTTACTCGCTTACACCAACTCAACACTCGGCAGAAGATGATGACACTAATTACATTCTTTCAACTGAAGCCCCCCTTAATGTCTTTAAAAATCAAGTCATTATTGAAAAAGTAAATGATAGCCCAGACACAATAATCACAAATCCCTTCCCAGGAGTCCGCCGTATAGTCCTTAAAAGAACAAGTCTAACTGATCAAATACTGGCTTCATTACTCAAAGAATTTTTTGATCCTTCTAAATTGAATGGTTTATATACTTCCGAAGAGATCTTAGGAAAACTTCAAGAAGTTTATAAACGATTCTTCAGTCGCGCTGGTCTCCTAAAAATACGCTTTACACAAAAAATACTTACAGATGTCTCAAACACGGAAGAGCAAGAAAGAATCATTCGCGAAACCCATTTAAGAGCTCACCGCGGTATTAACGAAAATAAGGAACAAATTTTGCGAGAGTTTTATTTCCCAAAACTTACGCAAAATATTAAAGATTTTATAAGCGTTTGCGATGTCTGTAATACTTCCAAATACGATCGACACCCACTTGTAATACCCATTCAAGAAACTCCAATTCCGAGGTACCCTTTCCAAATTGTGCATATTGATGTCTTCCAAATAGAAAGCCATTACTTCCTCTCAAGTATCGACAAATTCAGTAAATACGATCGAATGGTTCCTATAGAATCCAGAAATTCAGCCCATATTGAAGATGGAATATGGACAATATTCACTTCGCATGTTACTCCTGAATCTATTGTTGTAGACAATGAAAAAGGTTTACAATCACCAACCATTCGCGGCTGGATGATAGACCTGAATATTCGTGTGTATTTGACCCCCCATCATAAATCCGAAGTCAATAGTGTAGTTGAGCGATTCCACTCAACTATCCTAGAACTCTATAGAATTCAAAAACAGATCACTCCTGAAACGGCTGTTCGAAAACCTCATTCAAACAGTTGTCGAAAAGTATAACAATAGTATTCACTCGTCCACCACCATGACACCCAAAGAAATTGTCTTTGGGAAGACTAGAAATACTGACCAACTAATTGACCCCGATCGACTAGAGGAAATTCGACAAAAACGTTATGACGATGTTCTAGTTAGTTTAACAAAAACACAAGACAAACAACTTTCAACAATCAATAAAAACCGACGTGACCCACCAGAGTTTGTTGTTGGCAAAGAAGTTTTCGTTAAGGACAAAATAATCAGGGCAAAACATAAACCAAAATTTAAAAAACATTTTGTACAACAAAATAATAATGTCACATTCAAAAACGAGCATAATTCCAAACTACATAAATCTAATGTTTAAAAATATCAATGTTAAATAATTTCAGAATCCCACACATACTTTGTAACAACATCGAAATTCACAACGTTAGCAACGATCCAGTAGTCATAGTGAAGATAGGAGAAGCAAGAATCCTAGAAGGATACCAGAAATTCGTACATGCCATCAACATAACGGACATAGAACAGTCAATATCGCAGATAGAAAGTCACATATCCACAGTAAACATCAGCCATCCAGAACTAATCACACTACTGAAACGAAAGACAGACGACCTAAGAAATAATATAAAACAACTCAAACCAAGACGAAAACAAAAACGTTGGGACGCGCTAGGACGAGCATGGAAATGGATGTCTGGTTCACCCGACGCTGACGACCTTAGAATAATTACAAAAGGCATAAACGAAATGGTCGACAATAGTAACAAACAAATCAAAATTAACAACCAAGTTTTTGATAGTTTAGGAAACCTCACAGAAATAACTAATAAACTCATCAACATTACAGAACAAAATTCCAAGCTTTCTTCAGAAGAAACTCAGGTATTACATTTGATTTTAAATTTAGACATCATCAATCAGGAGATAGCAAGCATACAGGAAGCCATAATATTTGCAAAATTAGGGACAGTCAATTACAAGCTTCTAACCACGGACGAAATCATCCAAATTGACGAATTGCTAAGCAACCAAGGCATGCACCTGGACCTCTTAGAAGAAGCCATCAACTTTGCGAAGGTGACCATCGGCACAAACAACGAGTTATTGCTCTACGTGGTAAACATCCCCAAGTTTTATCATCCGGTCTACGAAGTACTGAAAATCGAAGCCATCTTAAAAAATTCTCAACGCATCCATTTGAAAGGAAATATTTATTTACGAAACAAGAACGAATTGTTACTACAGAAAACACCTTGTGAACGACTTGGAAATTGGAGTCTATGCTATCAATCAGACGTCGAAGACATTTCGGACGACAACTGCGTTTCCAAACTAGCAAGGGGAACGGAAAGTAAATGCACATATGAACATAATCCCAAGCACCCTTCCGTAACCAAAATCAGCGAAACTACCGCACTTCTCAACGATATTAATACCAATCTTCAAACAACATGTGGAATCTCCAATAGGAACCTAACCGGATCATTTATGATCATATATCAAAATTGTTCTATAACCATTGGAGAACACACTTTAACCAACAACGTCATCAAAACAGTTAACCAAAGAATCTTCATCCCATCAACAGGATTAAAAGTAAAGGAAGAAGGACTCGAACGTAAATTCGACATCCACACACTTCATCAAGTACAACACCAGCATTTGAAACAATTGCAACATCTTAAATCCGCAACGGCAGCTAATTCCTGGTCTCTCATAGGAGGATTTTCATTCTCGACATCGATCATCATTTTTATCATAATTTTCGTTATGTTCAAATTTCGTTCTCAAGGCACCTTCATTCAAATTGACCGATCCAACACTTCACCCATCGAGGCACCCACGGCTACCAAAGACGTCCAGTACTATCAACCAGCTTCAACCATTCCGGCAGGGCTAACCGTCTAACGTTGACCCAGGAGGCTCAACACTCGGGGGAGAGCAGTTATCACCCAGTGGCCCACGCACCACAGCAAAGTAAAGCAATCGTCATTCGTCAGTTGGTCACACGGATTATCGCTGACGACGACAAAACATCCGCGCGGTATCGCGTATCATTCTGATTGTTTAGGCTAGGAGGCAATATCGTTTTGTTTATTGTGAGGTTTGATGAAAGTAAAATAAAGAATGTCCAATCAGTTCATTTCGGACCGTGATCGAGAGTAGACTTTTTTAAAAAGCCGAACCGTCCGTAGAACTCATAACTTAGATCAGGATCCTGACCACTTAGAAAGATGGCGTCTTCGACAAAGTTGTTCAGTAGCTCAAGGACTATCATTATAAAAGCTATGAGATTCAAAATTTTGCCACCAGTCTGCGCTAGTGAGCATGAAACTTTTGTTTTGCGGATATCTCAGGATCCTGGCCACTTAGAGAGATGGCGCCTTCGGCAAAGTTGTTCAGTAGCTCAAGGACTATCATTATAAAAGCTTTGAGATTCAAAATTTTGCCACCAGGCGGCGCTAGTGAGCATAGAATTTTTGTTTTGCGGATAGCTCAGGATCCTGGCCACTTAGAAGGATGGCGTCTTCGGCAAAATTGTTCAGTAGCTCAAGCGCTATCATTATAAAAGTTATGAGATTCGAAATTTTGCCACCAGGCGGCGCTAGTGAGCATAGAATGTTTGTTTTGCGGATAGCTCAGGATCCTGGCCACTTGGAAAGATGGCGTCTTGGGCAAAGTTGTTCAGTAGCTCAAGGACTTTCATTATCAAAGCTATGAGATTCAAAATTTTGCCACCAGTCTGCGCTAGTGAGCATGAAACTTTTGTTTTTGCGGTTATCTTAGGGTTCTAGCCACTTAGAAAGATGGCGCCTTCGGCAAAGTTGTTCAGTAGCTCAAGCGCTATCATTATAAAAGTTATGAGATTCGAAATTTTGCCACCAGGCGGCGCTAGTGAGTATAGAATTTTTGTTTTGCGGATAGCTCAGGATCCTGACCACTTAGAAAGATGGCGTCTTCGGCAAAGTAGTTCAGTAGCTCAAAAACTATCATTATAAAAGCTATGAGATTCAAAATTTTGCCACCAGGCGGCGCTAGTGAGCATGAAACTTTTGTTTTTGCGGTTATCTTAGGGTTCTAGCCACTTAGAAAGATGGCGCCTTCGGCAAAGTTGTTCAGTAGCTCAAGCGCTATCATTATAAAAGTTATGAGATTCGAAATTTTGCCACCAGGCGGCGCTAGTGAGTATAGAATTTTTGTTTTGCGGATAGCTCAGGATCCTGACCACTTAGAAAGATGGCGTCTTCAGCAAAGTTGTTCAGTAGCTCAAAAACTATCATTATAAAAGCTATGAGATTCAAAATTTGCCACCAGGCGGCGCTAGTGAGCATGAAACTTTTGTTTTTGCGGTTATCTTAGGGTTCTAGCCACTTAGAAAGATGGCGCCTTCGGCAAAGTTGTTCAGTAGCTCAAGCGCTATCATTATAAAAGTTATGAGATTCAAAATTTGGCCACCAGGCGGCGCTAGTGAGCATAGAATTTTTGTTTTGCGGATAGCTCAGGATCCTGACCACTTAGAAAGATGGCGTCTTCAGCAAAGTTGTTCAGTAGCTCAAAAACTATCATTATAAAAGCTATGAGATTCAAAATTTTGCCACCAGGCGGCGCTAGTGAGCATGAAACTTTTGTTTTTGCGGTTATCTTAGGGTTCTAGCCACTTAGAAAGATGGCGCCTTCGGCAAAGTTGTTCAGTAGCTCAAGGACTATCATTATAAAAGCTTTGAGATTCAAAATTTTGCCACCAGGCGGCGCTAGTGAGCATAGAATTTTTGTTTTGCGGATAGCTCAGGATCCTGGCCACTTAGAAGGATGGCGTCTTCGGCAAAATTGTTCAGTAGCTCAAGCGCTATCATTATAAAAGTTATGAGATTCGAAATTTTGCCACCAGGCGGCGCTAGTGAGCATAGAATGTTTGTTTTGCGGATAGCTCAGGATCCTGGCCACTTGGAAAGATGGCGTCTTGGGCAAAGTTGTTCAGTAGCTCAAAAACTATCATTATAAAAGCTATGAGATTCAAAATTTTGCCGCCAGGCGGCGCTAGTGAGCATGAAACTTTTGTTTTTGCGGTTATCTTAGGGTTCTAGCCACTTAGAAAGATGGCGCCTTCGGCAAAGTTGTTCAGTAGCTCAAGCGCTATCATTATAAAAGTTATGAGATTCGAAATTTTGCCACCAGGCGGCGCTAGTGAGTATAGAATTTTTGTTTTGCGGATAGCTCAGGATCCTGACCACTTAGAAAGATGGCGTCTTCGGCAAAGTAGTTCAGTAGCTCAAAAACTATCATTATAAAAGCTATGAGATTCAAAATTTTGCCACCAGGCGGCGCTAGTGAGCATGAAACTTTTGTTTTTGCGGTTATCTTAGGGTTCTAGCCACTTAGAAAGATGGCGCCTTCGGCAAAGTTGTTCAGTAGCTCAAGCGCTATCATTATAAAAGTTATGAGATTCGAAATTTTGCCACCAGGCGGCGCTAGTGAGTATAGAATTTTTGTTTTGCGGATAGCTCAGGATCCTGACCACTTAGAAAGATGGCGTCTTCAGCAAAGTTGTTCAGTAGCTCAAAAACTATCATTATAAAAGCTATGAGATTCAAAATTTTGCCACCAGGCGGCGCTAGTGAGCATGAAACTTTTGTTTTTGCGGTTATCTTAGGGTTCTAGCCACTTAGAAAGATGGCGCCTTCGGCAAAGTTGTTCAGTAGCTCAAGCGCTATCATTATAAAAGTTATGAGATTCAAAATTTGGCCACCAGGCGGCGCTAGTGAGCATAGAATTTTTGTTTTGCGGATAGCTCAGGATCCTGGCCACTTAGAAAGATGGCGTTTTCGGCAAAGTTGTTCAGTAGCTCAAGGACTATCATTATTCTAGCCAAGAGATTCGAGATTTGGCGTTAGTGAGCATAGATTATTTGTTTGCCGGATAGCTCAGGATCCTGACCACTTAGAAATATGGCGTCTTCAGCAAAGTTGTTCAGTAGCTCAAGGACTATCATTATTCTAGTCAAGAGATTCGAGATTTTGCCACCAGACGGCGCTAGTGAGCATAGAATTTTTGTTTGCCATCAGGCGGCGCTAGAGGCTTCAATGACACTAACGATTTAGAAAATTCTGTACTGGGAAAGCCACGTGATTTTCGCGAAATTCAATCCTATTACCATTCCCAGCACTGAGAGAAATGTATTACCGTGCACCCCCGCTAATTTGAACGGTACCTCATGCAAACCATCGGGGTCCATTTTTAATTTGAACATCTAGTCACCCTAGAAACGTGTTTCTGGTTACCTCTTTCACTGTTTTGTTTTGATTCTGCGTTCCGTTCCACGGCGTTCCATCTCACTTCACTCCGTTCCATGAGCTAAATGAAGTTTGAACCATTTTTAATCTGAACGACGTTTAAATTAGCGGGGTACAGATTAAAAAAATTTCAGATTAAATGTGGTCAAACCAACGGGGGTACCCGGTACAACAGCTTGTCCATCAACATGGCTGCCCTGAAAATTTGTTTGAATATCAAGCCAACCCTGAATGTATGTTTTACTGGTACTTTAATGAACAGAAATCAATTTTATGAGATCAAAACCATCTCTAATCGGCATACAATGTTCTCAAAAGTTGTAAAGTACTAATAATACGTTCAACTAGTGGTATTTATTTTGATTTGCGTTTTTCCAAATTCTCGTTAGGATTTTTTGAATGTAAAAAATAGCCAAAAAACACAAATTCGACTTAAGGCACCAAATGCTTCTTCTGGTGTCTTAAGGACCTGTGCGTCTGTTAATGACCATGACAATAAATTAAAAATTTCGCGGCCTTATCGCGGTCTAATACTTTTGGTCTTTTTTACACAAAAATACACATTTTCAGTGAAAATAGCATTTAGGGAGCCGGATCCTATTCTTGGCACTTTTAATTCACTTCGGCAGTGGATTTTTTTGAAAGCTACAGAGCTCATATTTGGCTCCAATATGCGACGGACTCAAGCGCTTCTTATTGCTAAGTTTCAGACAATTCGGACGAGAAAAACCCCCATGCCAAAGTGAATCATGGAAGTGCCTAAGTGGTAATGCACCCTATATGTGTAAATTCCACGGAATCTCATAAAATATAGTTGTCATTTATCGAATTCAGATATTAAGTTGAATATCAGAGTGCAAAATGCAAAATTTCAAACGAATTTAGCAAGCCAGAAATACATCCAAGTTAAAACTAATAACTTTTGATGGATGGATCTTCGACTTGAAGATGAATAATCATTCTCTTAAGCAAAACACTGGAATTCACTGTGATTTTGATATAAGTTCTCCAAATTCAACTAATTTCGCGGGAATTTCCTAAATTTTGCGACGAAGGCCAAATTTCCATTTCCATTTTCCGCGAATTTCCATTGTCCTTATTGATTATACATATTTGAAAAATATATATTTCTTAAAAGGTGACCAATTTCTTTCACCACATTTACATCACGCCTTTTGTAAGCCGATCTCCTTGTTAGAAGTAAAACTTTCTCTACCGAATCAACACTAGTATTGAAAGTTTCACTACCGGTTAACCCGTATAGGCCTGAGTGAAAGTAAAAATTCTAAAACCCTCACCGCTCAGCGAATTCTTAATGGATTCAAATGATTTTTTGTCAGTATACTGGCACATATATCTTATTTCTAGAAGTGGACAGAAGAACGCGGAAATATTCCTGTGGTCAAAGTTATTCCGGTGGATCACTGGGTCAGGTCGGGTGAGAAGGGTACTGTGCGTATATGCCCCTTGAGGTAGGCAAATTTCAAGTCACAGATTTTTTTCCGGAATCCGCTATAATGTGGCCACTACATGACGGAATTTTAAGAAAATTGCATCAGTGTAAACCTTTTGAGAAACGATTGAATTGAATAACTATGAGTATTGCATTTGATTTATCCTACAAATGACCATTTTTGGGTCCAGAGACGCCTCAAACTTACGATAAAGTGGCCAATTTGTATCTGAACATCTGTGACAAGCTTATGGGAATGCAATAAAGTGCACAATTATGTTTGATTTCTTCTTTTCGAGAATTGAAACGAATTAGTATCCAACAAATCTATAGCCGGTACTTCCAGGCACTACGTCCGAAGGACCACATCCGGTATATTTTAAACGGTGCAAAACTCTTCATTTATAATGTTGAATGTCAATTCTTAATGATTTATGCAAATTAAAATGATTGCCATTGCAAATAAATGAAGGTAACTTTGCATGTCCTAAAAAATAGCCCTTTTTTACTCGACTTGACCCAGTGACCCACCGGAATAACTCCGGCTACAGGAATATTTCCGAGTTCCTCTGGCCACTTCTAGAAACTAGATATGTGGGCCAATGAACTGACAAAAAATCATTTGAATCCGTTAAGAATTCTCTGAGCCGTGAGGGTTTCAGTATTTTTGCTTCCACTCAGGCCTATACGGGTTAAGCGGTGTTAACTTCGCTCCATAAAGCATTTTATCGGGCGCCCGCGTTTGAATGGATTTCCTGTTGGTCACACTTTTTCTAGTTTTTCAACAATAGCATCATTTACAGAGGCAGTGACATTTGAATACTCTACTCATATATAAAATTAGGCTGCCAGTATTATGTACTAACTGTTGTTGAAGAAATCAAACAAGCATATTATTGTTTGTTTGGCACAAAGAGCGATTGATGTCTCCTATTGGTACCTAATGGAGAAATATTATTCCGAAACATTGATTGCGGTGGTGTTCGTTATTATGAATAAACAAGTAATAACACCACGAATTAACTATCTTTTGTTTAAAAATAACAAATTGAAAATCGCTTCCATTTGTATTTCCTAAAATCATGTTTTCTGGTCACCCTATCCTGAAGATTATTATTATTATCTTTATTATCGAGATTTTCAGCCATAGGCATATCCTGAAGATGACTACCCTAAAGCCAACATAATATATTGGTCTGAAATATATCAAAAGCTTGTAGGCCAACTAAAAATAACGAGATACTGATAATCCGTAAACGTTGTTAATGTCGAAGGAAACTTATTTAAAGCATGCACGGTAAAATAATATAGCTTTCAAAGTTGCAAGATTTATCTGCGGTACGTGTTTGTTGAAGTTTGAAGCTTGATTTTTATCTAAACAGAATTGTGACGAAATGCGAGGAAAAAAAGTTCTTGACTAACAAAGTTCAAATTTGCTATTATTTTCTAAAATTTTCAGTTTATTTCAATTTTAATATATTTTTAGTGATATTTATTTATTTGACGTCAAGCAAATAAATAAATATAACATTATTTCAATAGTCCAAGGAACGTATTTGGATGCAATATTAAAAAAAATGTAATTGTTTAATAAATTTGAAGTAAAATTTTTTTCCGCCGAAAAGTGTAAATTTGCATCCATTTTTGACTTTAATACTGTATATCTCAGAAACTAAAGCAAGTACCATTTTCAAAACTTGGATTTTTTTAAAAATAATATTGTTAGTAGTAAAAAGAAAATAAACAAAAATTATTTAAAAAAACAAGACTTATTCGATTTATGACCGCCTGATCCCCCATTGTGCATCTCCTTTCTGTATCTCAAACTTATTTTTTTAACATATAAAAAAAATCCGCATCCCTTATTCTTTTCCAAATTTTTCATGTAGGTGAGCAACATTCTGTTCCTGGTCGGCCCACCGTTTCTAATCTACCTGTTCAAAGACTATGGTAAATTCATCCAACCGGCCATCCACATGATATGGATCCTACTGATCATCGTCGGGCTAAGTTCGGCCTACTTCCATGCCACGCTCAGCCTGCTGGGTCAGCTACTGGACGAGCTGACCATCCTGTGGGTATTTATGGCCACGCTGAGCTTGTTCTGTCCCAGGCGACACTTTCCACGGATATTTAAGTATTCTAGGTGAATAAGGAATTTCTTATCTAGATTGATGATTTATTCAAATAACATGCTTCTGCTCTAGGAAACGATTCTGTATCTCTATGACGGTGTTCTCCCTCACGGCAACAGCTCTGTCCGTGTGCTACCCGGCTATTAATGCGTTCGCTCTGATGTTGTTGGCCATCCCTGCCACTTATCTTTTGTACAAAGAACTAAAAATGTAAGTATAGGAACGTTTGCAAAGATACAAAAAGAATCTCTCTTTACTTTGTTAATCTCCGCAGCGTTGAAGATAAACGGGTCTACCGGTTGGGCGTTCGCAATACCACTATATTGCTGGTGGCCATCGTGTGCTGGATCAACGATCGGATGTTTTGCGACGCGTGGTCGCGGATGAACTTTCCGTACCTGCACGGTTTCTGGCACATTTTGATCTTTATTTCAGCATACACGGCTTGCGTGCTGTTCGCATACTTTTTTGTCAGCGACGAAAGGCCCGAAAGTCGACCGCAGCTCAAGTATTGGCCATCGAACAATTTTGAACTGGGCGTACCGTACGTATCGGTCAGCTGCTACAAGAAACTTAACGATCACATTTAGGTGTAGTGTTTACTGAGCGATCTGTGTTAGCGAAGCGTACTATTTAGTAGGACAAAATGAAATATTTATTTTTCAGTAGTGTAAATAGCAAGTACAAAAGTAGCAATGAGAATTGAAGTGAAAATGGAGAAACTCATTACTCCCACAAGCATATTGTGTCATAAAGCCAAAAATGAAGTTTCCAAAAAGTTGAGCACTTGGTTGGAAAACATCTACAAGGTACTAAGAGTATAGTGATTTGTAAGGAGTAGCATTAGTAGTACGTAGAATTAATGATATTCGCGGTTTAAGATTAAGAAGAATCTTGCAGTTTCTCTCTTTTGAAATATATAGGTAATCTTGAAGTGATTAGAACAGTGATTGGACTACTTCTCCCTTAGAATATTTTCATAGTAATTGTATTACAAGTTATTTTTAGAAGATTTTAAAAATGTTGTTGAATAAAACTTTGCTTTTCAGTTCTATCTAACTGATAAACATATGAATTTCGAGTGCCTTTTTTTAGATATCCGATAGTCTTTCAACAAATGATGCAACGGAGGCGGGGATTCTTAATCTGGAGCTGAGGTACCTATAAATGAAAAACTTGTGGACAGTCTCTTGGAGTCTAGATTATTAGAATTAGAGCCTTGTCTAGATTATTAGAATGAGAACCTACATGGGCAAGAAGTTAGCTGAACTGATGCAAAAATGATACAGATGTGGGTGTTGATAATCCAAGCAATTATTATTATTATCTTTATCAACGAGATTTGAAGCCCGAGGCTGGTTCATCTCGGATAATGCAAGCAGTGCACCTCCTACCGGTTTCGAGTAGTGCCTTTGTTAAGTGCATTACTGACAAAAGCAACTCATATGCTGAACTCTGTTTCAACTTTTGTAACTATAGATACAGTTCTTAATACAGTGAATCCACAATTTATGAATCAGCTGCCTTTAAAGGACAAAATAACAGTAAAAAATAGCACAAAACATCACGGAAACATTTTCACTTATAATTTATTTTGAATAAAATTGTTTACGTGATGTTTTGTGTTGATTTTTGTTGTTATTTTGTCATTTAAAGTCAGCTGATTCATAAATTGTGGGCGATTCTTAATTGTGGATCCACTGTAAATTAGAGAATCAGCGCGTAGGCTATGTCCTACTGCTAGAGTTAAGTCAGTGGTTGATCTATCCAACCCTTGAATGATGTTACCAACCAGTTTATCTGAAAGGTAGACGACGGTAGTGAGTACCGTAAAACGGGGTGAATAGAAAAAGTGGGGCGAATAGAAACAAAGCGACCTTCAGTTAAAATGCGACTATTGTGTAATGATAAACTTTAAAAACCTACTGAAATATTTTTTTTCCATTAGTTCAATACCAACAAAATATTGCTAGAATATTTTCAAATTAAAAATTTTGCTACATTTCTCATTAAGAAATTAAGAAGAAAATATTGAAATCTTAATCATTTTTGATAGTTTGAGACATCCGCCATATTGGCTGATTTCAAAAATGATCGAAATGATAAAGAACGCAGAGCCTTCAATTAAGTAGACAGCTTCTTTACCTACAAATAAACAAAAATAATGTATGTATCTATCTTTAAATACGTATGATAAACACTGCCGTTATACGCATAATTGTCCCATGTTCCAAAAAAACAGTAAATTCGAAAGTGCGTCTCCCTGCTTCAACCCGTCTAACGTCACGAACGAGGTTGACACCTCGTTTGCGATCCGAACACTTGATTTCGAACCATCCAGCGTAGCACGTATCAGCCTAAAGCTAAGTATGCAGTTAAGCTCAAGAAAAGTAAAAATTTCTGCTCAAGAAATGGTCAAGAAATTTCCTACAGTGAGCTCCATTTGAATTGACATTTCTTTTCAACAGCGTACTGCGATAAAAGAAAACTGCTTTTCTTGAGCATTTCATGCAAGAAATTTCCCACGCATCGAGATAGGCGATTACTTTTCTGTTGAAGTGCATACTTCGCTTAAAGCTAAGTATGCTGTTCCGCTCAAGAAAAGTAAAAATTTCTGCCCAAGAAATGGTCAAGAAATTTCGTACAGTGAGCTCCATTTGAATTGACATTTCTTTTCAACTGCGTACTGCGATCAAAGAAAAATCCTTGATCTTGGTTTTAAAAAAATCAATTTTTTTCTTCACTAAGTAAATACATGTTGATATTTCTTCAAGACGTACTTGAAAATGTGTTTATTTTTCCATTAAAATGTAAACAATATTGATATTTACTGAACAGTGTTTCTATTCGCCCCATTACGGGGTGAATAGAAACATACATTTTTTATTTTTTAACAGCAATCGGTCTTAGCAAAGGAAGACGCGACCCATATTTAAGGCTAATAAAATTGGGTTTTATCCACACGGTTTAAATTGTACACATTCAAACATGTCGGAAAGTGTTTCTATTACGGTACTTCCCCATCTCAATGGAACAGGCTAGAATCCAGTGCATTGCAGTGTCTACCCTGACAACGCATACCTTAAGTATTGAGAAGGCAGATTGCGATGGATTCTGCATAGATATTTGTCGCCACCTCTTTGACCGCCGTGACCGTCCTTAATTCCACAGAATGAGGCATGATAATTGTGTTGGGCGCCGTGGTTCTTTGATTTGGAGAAGGGCTTTCTTTTCATCAGATCGATATCTGAATTGAGAAGGGCTTGGAAAAGTAACCTTCTGTTCAGGCCGAAGGACTGCTAGAGTGAGTTTCCAGTCAAAGATTCGCTGTATTCAAGTAAGTCACTCATTTATATAGGTTTTTACAATTGTTCTTAATCTATGGTTTGCATATGGGTGAGCGAGACGGCTGGAGTGACACCTAAAAATGTTCTTTGCTAGGTCAGTTGAATCTGGCGCACATTTGGTGCATTTTGGGACCTACCGGGTTGCGCAATTTGAAACCTTTCGTTTCAAGTGCGCTTGGGTACGGAGCGTACGCGGGGCAAAGGAGGAACGGATGGATAGCTGCTAGCGATGAGCTATAAGTAAGGACAATGGAAATTCGCGAATTCGCGGAAGCCGCGAAATCCGCGAAATTTGGCCTTCGTCGCGAAATTTAGGAATTCCCGCGAAATACAGCGAAATTAGTTGAATTTGGAGAACTTATATCAAAATCACAGTGAATTCCAGTTTTTTGCTTAAGAGAATGATTATTCATCTTCAAGTCGAAGATCCATCCATCAAAAGTTTTATAATCGTTTAGTTTTAACTTGGATGTATTTCTGGCTTGCTAAATTCGTTTGAAAATTTGCATTTTGCACTCTGATATTCAACTTAATATCTGAATTCGATAAATGAAAACTATATTTTATGAGATTCCGTGGAATTTAGGGTGCATTACCACTTGGCACTTCCATGATTCACTTTTGCATGGGGGGTTTTTCTCGTCCGAATTGTCTGAAACTTAGCAATAAGAAGCGCTTGAGTCCGTCGCATATTGGAGCCAAATATGAGCTCTGTAGCTTTCAAAAAAATCCACTGCCGAAGTGAATTAAAAGTGCCAAGAATAGAATCCGGCTCCCTAAATGCTATTTTCACTGAAAATGTGTATTTTTGTGTAAAAAAGACCAAAAGTATTAGACCGCGATAAGGCCGCGAAATTTTTAATTTATTTTCATGGTCACGCGCGAAATTTCAAGAATTTTGCCGCAATTTTCCATTGTCCCTTATAAGTGTCGCATATGGATGTAATTTCATTCTCTTGCACTTTTCGAGTGCATCAATCGGTTTGCGGCTGATGGCCTATGGGTTAATTTATGATTATAGGTTTGGGTAGTCAGAGGTTCTCAAATCCCATGACATAATCCGTTGAGGCGATCGCAGTAGACAGCGCGCGCGAAAGGATGTGTTGAAAATTGATCTGTCACGTTTTCATCGTCTCCGTCTCGTTATTAGATTCGGCTGGTGCAGTTTTTGAAAAAAAGTGTCTATAGCGGAAATAAAATGGCTTATTCTGCACGGGCACTGCCTTTACTGCTAAAGCCCAAGCCGCAGGTGAAGATGTAACGAAGCTAAACCTCAAATTTTCAGGAGCGCGGGTTCGGAGAGCCGGATAGCGGATCGGGCTGAGGGTTTGATCGAATGGTGACGCGCTGATGGTGACCAACCGATCAGGTTTTTAGCTTGAACCGCTGTCTGGTTCTCTAGATGTGTGCTCTTGAGAGTTTGAATTTTGGAATCATTTCATCTTTACCAGAAAATATTTTTTGTTGCGTCGTTGCACCGCTGGAATTTTTTTTCTCGTTTTAGTTTGCACGCGTTTTGACTGCAATTGGATCCTAAAATTTTTAATGAAATCTTGTTTTTATTCAATAACACGAAAAAGCATGTTACTGTAACTACTTTAGCAATTTTTCCCGCTCAAATAATGGCTATATATATAACCTTGACACTTTTGATCGTGTTTGACGTTCGCTTAGTCGACAAAAACACCACATAGGTTTTAGTTCGACCACTGGGGTTGTTCCTATCTGACATTTTGTAAGGGACACGGAAAACCAAAATTTGAGTTTAAGCCAAAGGATGTGACAAAATCTAAAAAAAAATGTTTTTTGGGCTTAAACCAACGGAAAACATTAGAAAATTGAGTAAACATGTGTTTTTGGCCTAAACTTAAGCGTTTGGCACTAAAAATGGGACAGGGCTTTAGGACTCTATTCAGTTCAGGTTTTCGCGTCCCCGGAGTGATAATTTGCTGTTGTGAAATGAGCATGCTGATTAAAATAGATACAGCTGCTCAATCAAGGATGGATTATCAACGGAATGATTCCATTGTCCTATCACTTTCTTGAAATTATTATCACCCCTAACCTCGACTGTTCCGGAATTTTTCCTAATCTTTTTCTACGCACGAACACGTCGAAACGCTTCACAATTTCAACTGTGAAAGAGTCATGAAAATCCGTCGACCCGTTCATGAGCCATTTCGTGACATACAAATACCATTCCATTTTTATTTATATATTTTATTTATATAGATATGTTACGTTCTAACAGTCAGAAAAGATTTAAACTACTTGTTACGTTTAGGAGCTAGTTTTATTGCGACTGTCTAATTTGGTGGCTGTAACAGAACTGAGTGAAAATTTTCAGTTTGTTAGTTTTCTGCCATTACAACAGGGTCATGGCTTACTATGAATAAAATAATTTGTCGTGCCTACTCCGATGGCACAACAAGATGTGCAATATATTATGAAACGTATTTTTATATTTAAGCGAAGTATGCACTTCAACAGAAAAGTAATCGCCTATCTCGATGCGTGGGAAATTTCTTGCAAGAAATGATCAAGAAAAGCAGTTTTCTTTTATCGCAGTACGCTGTTGAAAAGAAATGTCAATTCAAATGGAGCTCACTGTAGGAAATTTCTTGGCCATTTCTTGAGCAGAAATTTTTACTTTTCTTGAGCTGAACTGCATACTTAGCTTTAGGCTGATACGTGCTACGCTGGATGGTTCGAGATCAAGTGTTCGGATCGCAGACGAGGTGTCAACCTCGTTCGTGACGTTAGACGGGTTGAAGCAGGGAGACGCACTTTCGAATTTACTGTTTTTTGGAACATGGAACAATTATGCGTATAACGGCAGTGTTTATCATACGTATTTAAAGAAAGATACAGACATTATTTTTGTTTATTTGTAGGTAAAGAAGCTGTCTACTTAATTGAAGGCTCTGCGTTCTTTATCATACCCAAGAAGCCCTCCTCCCATGTAGCGCAATAAATATAGGAAACCCTCAAATGTCATGTGTTTCGAATGAAGTGATTCAGCAAAAAATCCTTGGTAGTATATACTGGCAGTAGACTCAGAGGAGTAGAAGAAGAGGAACATTCTGGATTTCATACACTCAGAAACACGGATAGTCACATAATTACTAAATTTCAGTAAATAATGGCTATTTTATATCTGCCTCTCTTTCATTCTGTAGGGAATTTTATTCCTGTTTGTCAATGGATCATTGAAGGTAGTTTTTGTCAGTGCTCACCGCATCAAAACAAAGGCACCATTGTATATGGGATTTAACATTGTGACAGCATTGCTGTTCTGTCAAACACACAAGGCTACGGTCGCGCTATCTATGCTTTCCATAGCGGCCGTTTTGGTTAATTCAATGATCCATTCGCCTGGGTTGAAGCATCGCAAAGCTTCAACTAAGTCGAAATTACAGTTAGTGCATGAACGTCTACGATTTGCTGTGATTTTCTTACAAACTTCGTGTGTATTACACATTCAATTCTTTATTTTTGCTTCATGGACTGATTCATCAACCGACAACATGAATTCCATAGTTTTCCACATAAGTTCCTGAAGCTTTCTATTTCAAATTCGTATGCGTCAACCTATGGGTGCATAGATCATCACCCAACACGGATTCAGTGTGTTTAACTTATGGTTATCATGTGTCATGATCATCATGTTCAAGTTGGTCGATTTGAAATCGATGAGCTTGCTGTAGATTTCCGTGTTACAAATTACTAAATTGTTAGTGATCAACCCATAGCGAACTAAATTGCGGTCGGACCTCGTGTCGAACGACAGTCATCATCATGTTCAAAAGAGAAGAAGCAAATTCTGAAGCTAGAATTGTTGAAATATATCACCTTCTCAATATAGTACACCGTGATCAGTTTGAAGTTGACCAATTTTTGCGCGTTCCAGTCTTTAGATCAGCATCACCGTCGGCCTTATTTCATTAGTTAAACCCCAAGAAAAGATGATGAATTGGACAAGAAAACAATACAAAAATTAGATCGCGTTTATTTCGACAATTTAACTTCTCCATTTTCAGGTTAAATCCGTTAAATTCACTGTCATGAAGATCTCACACACAATTCAGTTCTGTTTTAATTAAACACTATCAATATCTTGATTGTTGCAATCGCTGCCGATCCGAAGCACATTCGTTCGCGCTGTTCAATGCCTTTGAAAGCAGACCACCGACACCTAACTATCGGAGTCAGACGAAAGGTTCGACGAGCATACGTTGTCGGTGGAGCTCAGATCTTTGTTGTGGTAGTGATGATTCGCGTCAAACTTCTGACCCCGGTAGATGACCGAGTTCTTGTCCGTCTCGTAGATCTTCACCTCGTACAACAGGTCCGGCTTGGGCATAACGAGCTTCAAACTGTCCCAGATAAAGATGGCCACGTTTTCCGTTGTGCTGGCCTGGAAATTGTAATGTTTGAGAAAGTTTATGTTTTAGCATACAGTGAACTCTATGTATCTCGATATTGAAGGGTTCATCGAGATAGGGAGGTATTGAGTTACAGATCACAAAACTAGTGCAACTGCGATCTTCGCACCATCAAAATAGCCATGAAAAGCAACTTTTACTATGATTCTCTAACTCGATATCGAAATACTAAAGATCGTGTAAGTGAGAGTTGACTGTAGCTCCGAAACTTACCAAATTCTTGAAATACGGAACGTCCTTATCCAAGTTGAGATGATCCAACTTCTTCATAATCGTCTGGTCCATGTATTTCTTCAAATCGGTGATGTTCATGACCATCCCGGTTTTGGGATCAACCGGACCCCGGACGGTGACCTCGACTGCATTAGTGGCAAAAGTTTATATGGAAATCGTTAATTACCTAGTCAAGTGCTTTTTGTCATACCTGTATAATTGTGACCATGCCCATTCGGATTATTGCACTTTCCATACACCTGTCGATTGGCTTCCTCGCTGAGAAATGGGCTGCGAAATTCAGATCATTAGATAGTAGCTGATATGCAACTAGTGGTTTTATTACGGTTGTTGATGTTACTACATTACCTATGCAAACGATGACAAGCACTAAAACACTCCTTTCTCGTGAGATACACTAGAGGTGAGGACATTTCGCGACTGTTCGAAATTCTTGGTGCCTGGTTTGTAATGTTGGTAAAGTTTTAGCTGGTTTTAAAACGTTAATTTTTCTTAATTTATTAATGCGTACTAAATGGCACCTTGCTATCGATTGTTCAGTCTCAGAAATTTACTTCGCTATCTAATGTCAATGTGTACTTACACATACCTACATCGTTCTATATGTAAGCCGATGAAAGCTATCGCTATCATACTGGATCGACTCCACAACAAACATTTGCCGCCGCAACACATATAGGGCCATAAGCCCGCAAAACATGTTATCCTCCGCTGGTGTGGGTCGTTGATTGATTGCAGAACGCACATGGTAGCGTGGTTTATGTTCGCTTTTACGAATACATGCATTGGAAGTTTGGTTCATGAAAAATGCCGGTTTCGCTGAATTGCTGGCTTGTTTTCCATACACTATACTTTAAGGCGCATGCGTGTTTCGGAACTTTTATATGGGCCATTCAAAAAACGAGTGTCCATGCAACGAACTATAGAACTTCTAGAATTTTGCACAAAAAGACATATTCTCAAAACAATTTAAAAAATATAAAACTAAAATTAAATTGAACAAAAAATAAAATAAATTTTCCATCAAAATCCGGTTGAGCGAATGCAAAAGAAATACAAAAAATATGAATGGGGCACATAGAAACAAACGTAGCCCGGGTAGAAGAGTATTTCAAATTTTGCCATTAAAATAGAATGTGTGTTATTCGTTTGTTTGAAATAAGCGTTAAAAAACAAAAATAATTACTCAGTTTGTATGACATAGAAGCATTAAAATATTTTGTTTTGCCATTGTAATACAATACAAAAACAATATAACGGATTGTAACAGTGCCATTAAAAGCATTGGAAATACAATACAGTATATTGTAAAACAACAATACATTTCGAGAGGGATTCGCGATAAGGGCCTGTTCACACCGCTGGGCAGTACACTGAACGAAATCTTCTTCCATGAATTGAATGATTTTTGCCTCATCCGAGCCCCATTCCTATTTTCAGACATAATCAGGATGATTTACATCTTCGTTAAAATCATCTGTTTACATATCTCACCTAATGAAAATCATCCAATCTAGCAATGATTTCGAACGCTCTAAAAGCTGAATAGAATTGAATGATCATCATACATGAAAGTAAACAACCCATGCTGATTGTTATTTATGATTTAAAAGGAGTCGATTTCACAAATAAATAATTCTCAACACTTGATAATTCTGCACAAGGAGTATTTAATTCAATGTTTGGTTATTTAACTTGATTTAAAAAAGTATCTAGAGCATTATTATCGCCAGGAACAGTTGCCTCATGTTTGACTCCAGAAACCGCACGATCCCATACGGATTATGTTCATATCAGTGATTTATGTAGCCTTTAGAATAGAAGAAACATGCAGAAAGTAAAGATTATCCTGAATCATTTTACCACAACGCACAATTACCTGTCAAATTCAATCAGGAGTTCCGGAGTCAACACGCTGCTGCCGCCATATTTACACTACGGTGCACAAGAATAATTTGACAACTGTCATAGTGCGCTTCCTGTATGTTTTATCAGACGGCAATCGAATGATTTTCGATTTGGGACATGGTAGAAACTAAAATCCGTCATAAGTTAGATGTTTTTCATTTGTGTTAGAATAATTCAAATGTATACTTAATGTCATACGGATGTGTAACAAAAGTCAACACAGAATTGGATGATTTTGGTTCAATTGTCGGTAGTTTCATCATACACTTGAATATTAATTTAAAATGACGAATGTGAAGATATTTAGACAATTGAATTACAAATCATTCAATTCATGGCGGGAGATTTCGTTCAGTGTAGTGGTCGGTTGTCGGCATAATGGATCAATGCACGAGTTCACTAATTTGACGTTTGAGCGGTGCCAAATTCATTCGTTGCCATGGTCACGTAAATAACACGGCACCGCTCAAACGTCAAATAGTGAACTTGTGCATCGGTCCATAGCCGAACCCTCCGCAAGTGACAGTTTAGCGAGAGTGGAGGACGGAAGCAAACCGCGAGAAAAAATTGAAAAAAGAAACAAAACCAAAACAAAGATCGAGCAAGTGAAGAGTGAATTTGGAAATTTCTTTCGTTTAATAGTACGTGTATGCAAGCAAGGAGTGTAATTTATGGAATTTATTAAAAAATAGTCGCCTAGATTACCTCTTGTACCACACGAGAGTCGAAGAAGAATCGTAACCGTAACATCGCGCTGCTTTGTACGGTTGATGTTGAAGAGGAGATAACGGAAGTAGCAAAAGGATCCGGAAGGAAGTTATATCGTAAGGCAGGAGGAAAACTATTTGAGTGAGTAGTTGGTGTGAAATGTAGATTTAGGCATAGCTGAAACTAATGTAAATAAACTTTATTACAGTTTTTGAGCTGCTCCGAAAAGCTGCTACAAAATAAATAACGTACCCGAACAATCTCAAAAATCAAATAACGAGATTCGGTACCCTCCATCACGATGGATCAGCAGCTGGACCTAACCACAACGCCTTGTGGAGAATGCGAAGAAGTTTCCACCCAGAATGAGCCGATGGTTGCCTGCGACGGCTGTGACCGGTGGTTTCACCTACGTTGCGTGGGACTATCGACGGCGCCGAAGAAGGACAAGAAATGGTACTGCAAGGCCCCGACTTGCCAAGCCGTGTTCCATGAGTACCAGAAGCAGAAAAAAATAGCGCGCGCCAAAAAACCTGCTACGGGAGATTCCGATAACCACAGTTCTGTGTCGGAACGAAACGCGGTAGCACTACCCGCGCCCGTGCAGGAAAAATTGATAGCGATGGAAGCGGAAAAGAAACGCCTAGAGGAGGAAATGGATGCGGAGCTGCTGCTGCGAGAAAAGGAGATGGAGATGAAAAACGCACTCAAAGCAAGAAGATTGCTCCTGGAGCAGAGACTGCGTGAGAAAGAGCTAGCTGAGGAGCGGGCCCTGCGCCAGCGGGAAATTGAAGAGAAGGAGATGCAACTGCAGCAGGAACTGCAGGAAAAAGAAGACCACCTGACCCGCATGAAGGAAATGGAGAAGAAGTACCGTGAGCGGATGTCTGCCGTCGACAAGCGGCTGCAGAAAGCGGAAATCGTCGACAAGAAAGGAAAGAAGCATCCATCGGAAGCGATCGCAAAGCGAGAGGGAGTTCCTGGTCCATCCCAACCGTCGCTTGTTCGCAAACTGACGCAAGCGAACCTGAAGCTTCTCGCGGAACAGGGAGACGACACCAGCGACGAAGAGGAGGACGAAGAAGAAGATGAAGATAAAAGCAGCTCGACCAGCTCCGGTGGGGACTCGTCGACGAGTAAGAAGAACGGAACGGAGATCGACAGTGCGTCTCAGCAAGGACAGCCGCGTATTGGGCCAACAAGGGCTCAACTAGCCGCGCGGAATGGGCTGACGAGGAAGCTTCCGGTCTTCTCAGGTAAGCCAGAAGAGTGGCCTTTGTTCTTTGGAGCTTACCAAGCGTCGAACGAAGCCTGCGGCTATTCTGACGTAGAAAATCTGGTAAGACTCCAAGACAGCCTGAAAGGCTCAGCGCTTGAGGCGGTTCGTGGTCAGCTTCTGCTCCCAAAGTCGGTTCCTCGAGTGATCGCGAAACTCCGCCAGCTCTACGGACGGCCCGAACAACTTCTTCAGAGCCACCTGGACAAGGTTCGCCGACTGGATCCGCCAAGAGCCGACAAGTTGGCCAGCTTCATCCCTTTCGGAAACGCTGTAGAACAGCTCTGCGAGCATCTAGAGGCGGCGGGTCTGACACTCCACCTGGTGAACCCGATTTTGATCCAGGACCTGGTCGCCAAGCTCCCGGACGGAGAAAAGCGGCAGTGGGTGCAGTACAAAAAGAAGAAGAAGGTAGTGACTCTGCGAACGTTCACGGATTTTGAAGTGGTTCTTCGGATGGCCACACAAGGAAAAACTAGCGAGACTGACGAAATTAGCGAGTTCAAATAAAAAGCGTGTTTATTCACGAGAAAAGAAACATGGAATGAAAAACGGAAGTGTTGTTGTCTTTGTTATTTCTCTCAGCAGTGGTGTCACCTTCGATGGGGGCAACATAGCCCACTGAGTGTGTAGACTTGGTGAGTGCTAGGGGCTGTACACTCAACACCCCTGCTCAGCCACTGCAGTCCACCAGGCCAATCCCGTCACGATGACGTCGGAATGCTGCAACCGGAAGCCCTTTAGTCATCATGTCCGCGGGCTGTTCAACGGATGACAGAAACTTGAGAACGATGCGGCCATCCTTTATCAAGTCCCGCAGAAAGTGGAACTTAACATCGACGTGTTTGATGCGTCCGAAATCTTTCGATTCCTCGGCGATCCTCATAGCCGACTGATTATCCTCGTAAACGCAGATCGGTTCCTTGCAACTGTATCCCAAATCTTGCAGAAGACGGCTCAGCCAAACCTCGTGGCAGGCCACCGTACAGAGGGCAGTCAGCTCTGCCTCAGTCGATGAGAGAGCGACGGTTTGCTGTTTCTTGGTGAGCCAGCTGACTGTACTGTCGAACACCTTAAACACACCACCACTCACAGAGCGACGATCAGAAAAGTCGTTGGCCCAGTCGGCATCCGAAAACACCTCCAGCAGCGGCGCTTCTTTGTCCGCCCGGTAGACCAGGCCGAAATCGAGCGACCCATAACGTATCGCAAAATCCTTTTTAGATGAGCCCAGTGCTCATCGCTTGGGCAGCTCTGCAACTGGCTGTAGAAGTTCACTGCCGCTGTCAGATCCGGTCTAGTGGTCAACGCCGCATACGACAAGCAACCAACTAGCTCCCTGAACGGCTGCGCGGTCCGATTGTCTTCGTTTCCTTTCAGCAGCTTCAGGCGATTCTCGATGGGCGTTGAGCACGGCTTGCAGTCCTCCATTTTGAAACGTTTCAGGACGTTCTCCAGATAGTGTCGCTGAGTTATCTTCATCACGCCGGCAGCCCGATCATAGTTGACTTGCATTCCCAGGAAGCACTTGATTTCACCGATGTCCTTCATCTCAAATTCCTTGGCTAGACAGTTCTTCACCAGCTGGATTGCTTTCAGCGATGCTCCGGCAATCAAGATGTCGTCCACGTAGAGGACCATAATCACCCTTGTCGCTCCGAATCCACGGGTGTACAAGCACCGGTCGTTGGCGCTTTGCTTGAAGCCAAGGTGGTTCACTACAAAGTTGTGAAATCGGCTGTTCCAGGCCCGAGAGGCCTGCTTAAGGCCATAGAGGGACTTTTGCAAACGGCAGACTAGGTTCTTTCCTTTCGTGAACCCCTCCGGTTGTGCCATAAAAATCTCCTCAGTCAGCGACCCGTTCAAGAAGGCGGTACAAACGTCCATTTGATGCACCACCAGTTTGTCCCGACAAGCAATCGCCAAGACAGAACGCAACGTGTCGAGTTTGGCGACCGGAGAATATCTTTCACTATAATCGAAGCCGAACTTTTGGTCGAAGCCTCTGGCCACTAGTCGAGCTTTATAGCGATCCGGTTCTCCGTTCAGGCCAGGCTTTATCTTAAAAACCCAGCGGCTTGTAATCGCCTTCCGATTTCCTGGTAGTTCGGTCAAAGTCCAAGTCCCGTTCTTCGTGTGGGCTTCTAACTCCTCCTTGACCGCTGCTTCCCACTTCGGCCAGTCCTTCCGCGCTTTTGCTTCGGCCAGCGTCCTTGGCAAATCCTCGACGTATTCCGTGGCGCTCAACGCATACGCTGCGTACTCCATGTCATAGTCAGCTTGCCACGCCGGTTGTTTCCGCGCTCTCACTGGTCGACCAGAGTGGGTGGGTTGCACTGGATCGATTTCGCCATTGCTGCTCGAGCCGGATTCCGATTCTGCTCTAGTGCGGTCTTCTTCGACGAAACTCTCGTATTCCGACACCGATTCCGCTCTGGAACCGCCATCCTGCTCGTCCGTATCCGGGTCGTCAAATCTTGCATCCGGTGCCTTCAACCGATTCGGATTGTTCATCATCGGTCGCAGCAATAGAGAAAACATCCGATGTCCGCTCAACGCCACATCCCGGAGTATTTTCCCCGCGCATGGACTCTACAAAATCGACGTCACGAACGTGCATAATCTGCCGCTTCGTCGGGTTCCACACTCTATAGCCGTTGTGGGCATAGCCCAGGAAAAGCCCTTTCCAAGATTTAACGTCCAACTTACCTCGTTGCTCCTTCGGAATGTGAACGAATACGGAGCAGCCGAAGACTCGAAGTTTCTGGACATCCGGCTTTGATCCTTCCCACAGCTGGTATGGAGTCATGCCAGGATCGATGGCGCTGGAAGGGCTACGGTTCAGCAGATAGGCCGCAGTCTGTACTGCGTAACCCCAGAAGCACTTGTTCACGCCAGAGTCTTCCAGCATAGCCCGAGCGCGCTCAACGAGAGAGCGGTTCATGCGTTCGGAAACGCCGTTCTGCTCCGGGGTATGTGCTACCGTCCACTCGATCTGAATTCCGCTTCGCTCACAAAACTTCACAAACGGGCGGTTTTTATATTCTCCCCCGTTATCACACCGCAAACGCGAAATCTTACGACCGAACTTTGCAGATACCATCGCGGCATACTGCTGGAAGCACTCATACACCTCGTCTTTTGATTTCATTAAGAACACCATCACAAAGTGGCTCCAGTCATCCACAAAAGTCACAAAATACCTCATACCACCAACACCGACCGGCTTGATCGGTCCACAAACGTCCGAATGTACGAGTTCGAGAATGCGCGACGATCGTTGTTCTTTACACACTTGGAACGGATTCCGTGTTTGCTTGGCCGCGACGCACGGTTCGCACACTATAACGCTTCCGTTCTTTTTGCGACCGTTTAGCTTCAGGCCAACACACATTTCTTCTCCGATAAGTTTCTCCAAGCTTCGCGCATTTAGGTGGCCGAAACGCCTATGCCACAGTTCCAGATCCGCTGGTACGCGCCCGAACGACAACAACGAATCACTCACGTTTCGATTTGCGACGAAAAAGTCCAAACGGTAGAGGTTTTTGATACGTTTGCCCTTGGCAACCACTTCCGAATCACGGTAGATCCGGACCGACTCACTTTCGAAAACGACTTTCATACCAGCTTCGTCGCATCGTACGACAGAAAACAAGTTACACCGAAGCTCTGGTACAAACAGTACATTTTTCACTGAGCACTTTATTTCCCTGCCATCCACGACGGAAATCACTTTCACTGTTCCGGCTTGCTTCGCTACGATCATCTCGCCGTCTTTGGCGATCGCAATTTCCACCGGCTGCGGCAGCTCGCGCAATTCGACGAACAGTGATTTGTCGTTCACCAAATGGTTAGAGCAGCCCGAGTCGATAAACCAGCTCACATTTTTCGACTCGTCAGCACCAGCACTGCCCCTGCTGAACCCGGCAAAACACACTTCACTTTGATCGGCGACGTGAGCCTTCGATTTGTTTACGAACTTATTTTTCGCGTCTTCCTTCTTCTTCGCGGGACACTCGGCCAGTTTGTGGCCTTCTTGTTTACATCTGAAGCACTTGATTCTTCTGTTCTTTGGTGATTGCTTCGCTCCGCTAAAAGCCGCCGGCTCACTCTTCACTGTGCACATTTCGGTGCCCTTCCTCTTCGTTTCCTCGTCTAGGAGGCGGCACTTCACAAACTCCAACGTGAGCACATCCTCCGGCATAGTCTCGAGCGCCGTAACGACCGCCGAGTAGGCCGAACCGAGAGTTAAAAGGAGATGGCACACTACGTCAAGCTCATCGAGGGCCGCGCCGGTCGCCCTATACTCACGCACTAATCTGTCAAATTGCAGAAAATGTTGCTGCAAATCACCACTTTCATACCGCAACGAGAGCATTTGCCGTTTCAAGTGTAGTCGGCTCGCCACACTATGCCTCTCGAACACTCGGTGCAACGCGTCCCACACATCTTTCGGGTGCTGTTTGTCGCGAACGTACTCCAATTGTGAGTCGTGAATCCGACCGATTAGCAGCGACTTGCATCTTCTGTCTTTCTTCACTCTTTTCTCACGTTCCTTCCTTTTCTTATTCTTCTGCTCTTCACTGTCCCCCAGCTCTTCCTTCAGCTCCTCAACGTCCGAAGCGTAGCGCTGAACACACTCCGCCAGTTCATGCTCTTCCAAAAGAATGAGCATTCTGAACTTCCATGCGGAAAAGTTGGAGCCGTCGAAAACCGGCAGAAAAACTCGCTCCTTGCTTTCCTCCTCCATCGAAATCACTTCCACTCGATTACGCGACGGAACCGACGAAACGATTACTGGGCCCATAACCTGAAGTGGTTCTTCGGATGGCGTCGCGGGAATCGTGTCAGACGCTTGTGAGGCAAACGTCAGCTTCGATTACAAGCCTGATACTAGGACCACTGCAGGAGCGGCCGGAAGAAGCAAGCCGAAGGAGAAAAGTGCACTGTATACCCACAGCGAAGCGAACCGTTCGACCGTCAACATGACCGAGCGCAAAAAGCAGAAGCCGTGCCGGGTGTGTCAACGAGAAGATCATCGTTTGCGGTTCTGTCAAGACTTCCGGGACCTGCCCTACGCGGATCGAATGAAAATCGTCGCCAAGTGGAAGTTGTGTAAGACCTGCCTGAATGAGCACAACGGATCGTGTCGGTTCAAGATTCGCTGCGACGTGGGTGACTGCAGGGAAGCGCATAATCCGCTACTTCATCCGATCACCAATACGGTCGGTATGAGCGCACACATCAGGGACACCAGCTCGATGATGTTCCGGATAATTCCGGTGCAGATTCATTGCGGAGAAACGTCGCTAATTGTCCTCGCTTTCCTCGATGAGGGAGCCTCCGTGACGCTTATCGAGAACGACTTGGCCGACCGGCTGGGACTCACAGGAGTGAAGGAGAAGCTCACCATCAACTGGACATCTGACGTCTATCGCGTGGAGAAGAACTCAAGGCTGATGAACTTGTGGACCTCTGCAGTGGGCACGGAAAATCCGGAGAAGTTTCTGCTGCATACCGTCAACACCGTCGAGAAACTGATGCTACCCCACCAGAAGCTGGACGCTGCTGAATTGGCGGCGCAGTACGAGCACATGCGTGACCTGCCGATTGCATCGTACGACGGCCGGCCAGGAGTTTTGATCGGACTAAACAACATCCATACGTTTGCTCCGTTGGAAGCGAGGATTGGAACTACGAGGGAGCCAATCGCGGTGCGCTGCAAGCTTGGTTGGACTGTCTACGGTCCTCGCCAAGTGAACTCGACTTCGGTGAGCGGGTTTCTAGGGTTCCACCAAGCAGTGTCCAACGAAGAACTCCACGATATCCTGAAGAGCCACTATGCGCTGGAAGAATCGGTAGTCAAGGTGCAGCGGGAGTCAGCCGAAGACCAACGAGCTCGGTCGATTATGGAGCATACTACGAAACGCGTAGGAAATCGCTTCGAAACGGGACTACTCTGGGCGGCGGACGAGGTGTGCCTTCCGGACAGTTACCCCATGGCGCTGAAGCGCATGAAGCAGCTGGAGAGAAAGTTGGAGAGATCGCCGGAGTTGTACAACAATGTTCGGAGGCAAATCGCCGAATACCAAGCGAAAGGATACGCTCATCTAGCGATTGAAGAGGAGCTGTCCTGTACCGAACGAGGGAAAGTCTGGTACCTTCCGCTGAATGTCGTCGTGAACCCCAAGAAGCCCGGAAAGGTTCGGCTCGTCTGGGACGCCGCGGCACCCGTTCAAGGAATTTCGCGGAATTCCCGGTTGCTGAAGGGGCCCGATCTGCTCGTGCCGCTGGTGACAGTGATCATCGGATTTCGCGAGCGAAGAATCGCCTTCGGTGGAGACATCAGAGAAATGTACCACCAACTGAAGATCATTTCCGGGGACAAGCAAGCCCAACGCTTCCTCTTCCGTAACGACGCCAGTGAAACGCCGAAAGTTTACGTCATGGACGTCGCCACATTTGGCTCAACGTGCTCGCCGGCGTCTGCACAATTCATCAAGAATCTCAACGCGACCGAGCATGCAATCCAGTTTCCCGAGGCAGCAGCGGCGATCATCGGTCGGCACTACGTCGACGACTACTTTGACAGTGTCGACACGATCGAAGAAGCCGTAGTACGAGCGAAGCAAGTGCGATACATCCACGATCAAGCCGGGTTTCAAATTCGCAACTGGGTGTCGAACTCGCCGGAAGTTCTCTCAGCTCTGGGAGAAGACAAATCATCCGGACCGGTGACTTTCCAGCAGGACAAACAGTCGTCTGGGGAGCGCGTGCTCGGAGTATTCTGGGATACGGACCTAGATGTCTTCGCCTTTTCCGTTACACACCGAACGGATATCAAGCGGTACTTGTACGATGGCGTGCGTCCGTCGAAACGGATCGTCTTGAGCTGTGTTATGGGTCTTTTTGACCCCCTGGGTCTCTTGTCGCCGTACACGATCCACGGCAAGGTGATCATCCAGCATCTCTGGCGAAACGGCTGCGATTGGGATCAAGAAATCGACGAGCAAACTGGCGTTTGTGGAAACAGTGGACCGAGTTGCTGCCTGACGTGGAAGCCTTGCGGATTCCTCGGTGCTACCTGGGAGACGCGGCGTCGTCTTCAATAGAATCTCTCGAGGTTCACATTTTCACCGATGCGAGCGAGCACGCCTACGGCTGCGTGGCGTATCTGCGATCGGTCATTGATGGAGCGGTGAAGTGTAGCTTGGTCATGTCCCAGGCGAAGGTGGCGCCACTTAAGCGGCAGTCAATTCCTCGTCTAGAGCTGATGGCCGCCGTACTTGGAGCGCGAATGAGGCAGACAGTCATGAATACACACTCCCTGCAAATCGACTGCACAGTTCTCTGGACGGATTCTCGTACTGTATTGTCCTGGCTGCACTCGGACCAATATAAGTACAAGCAGTTCGTCGCATTCAGAGTGGGTGAAATTTTGGAGTTGACCCAGATGCGAGCCTGGAGATGGGTGCCAACGAAGCAGAACATTGCGGACGTGCTTACCAAGTGGGGCCGGGGTCCTCCGCTACAAAACGACTCGGAATGGGTTCAGGGTCCGTCAATTCTGTTCCAACCGAGCGATCAGTGGCCGTCTAACGAATCAGTTGAAGAAACGGAAGAGGAAGCGAGAGGAGTGCTGCTGTTTCATGCGGTGGTGGAAGCTGAAACCTTGTCGTGCTGGACAAAGCTACTGCGTGTGACGGCAAAGGTAGTGCGCTTCATCTCTAACTGTCAGCGTAAAAGAGCCGGGTTGCCGATCATGGCTTTTCCAGCCACGGAGCGCCTGTGTCGAATGGTCATGGCTGAATATTCGGCTGAAACGAAGCCACTTCAACGAGAGGAGCTGCAGTCGGCGGAAACCATTCTGTAGAAACAGGCTCAGGTCGATGGTTTCCCGGAGGAGATGAATACGCTGACGAAAAATCTTCAGCGTAATCCTGGTCAACCAACGGAGAAGCTTGAAAGGTCCAGTTGTCTGTACAAGCACTCACCGGCAGCGCCGTAGCGTGCGGTTGGCCAGGTTGGCACCCGCCAAGGGCGCCAACCAAATAGGGGCGCCAAAATACGTGAATCGTTTGGACAATTTTTAAAGATGTGTATTAAATTAGGGCTCCTTTTTAGTAACAATTTCAAAAGAATTATTGGACATAATAAAGTAAAAATTATATATAAAGTATTAAATGAAACAATTTCTGAAAAGCTTTTAACAAAATATGCAATGCGTATTTCAAAAGATATTGTTCATTTCTTGCATTTTTTTTATAAGTTCGATGTTCTAATAATTAATAACACATACAAGTTTGTTGATAAGAAGAATCAAAAATTTTTATTATTCACTAGTGGACCCAGCAAACTTCGTCTTGCCATCAAGTAGGCAGTTGAAAAATACCATGAAACGTCCCGTACAAAATGACAGCTCCGTTCACTCCCGGTTTTTCGACTTTCGCGTTCAATATCATGGACTTTTTATATACACAAACACGTCGGAGCACTTCAGGAACATAACAATGGAGAAATTTTCAAAATCCGATAGCCCATTCTCAAGCCATTTCGTGACATACAAACACCACTTCATTTTTATTATTATAGATAAATCTGAATGTACGCTGAAAATTAGGCAGTATGTTTCGATCACTGGATTTAATTATTAAAATTACAAGAAATAATTTCCCAGATACGACTCTTTGAGAAGTTGACGGGCAAAATTGAAATTCTACTTAGTCTTGATAAAGGTTGTAGCATAATGATTAAATTAATAGAAAATAACACTGAATCTCAGACTGGATCTTAAAATAATTTTTCATAGATTACTGATTATGGATCTAACATTATCATGAGCGGTACTCACGGCAGAAGATTTTTGTTAAGATAAGACCTTCTTTCAAAATGTTTGCCTGGTTGATTTTTTTCATGTTCATTTGATGGCTTTTAAACTATATTCCATCGAAAATATGTATGGTTAACTTACTTTTCACAGATTTCCGATGAACCTTTTCTTCCACCGTAAAATTAAATTTATTTATAGAGTTCTTGAAAAAAATAACAATTTTTGTAAATAATTCTTTCATTAAGATACCAATAATTGTGCAGAAAGCTTCCAATTTTAAGGGTAATTGTAATTCCTTAGAAATTAATTGAAAAGTCTTTAATATATTTCAAGTTTTTGTTGATTGATGAAAAATTTGTGATTTCCACATTGCTACTTTGCAATAAAAATTTTAGAGAATATCTTGACTAAATCTACACTGATTAATTAATAAAAAAGGCTCTGCTTGAAAACAAATGGTTCAGAAATATTTTTAAAAACTTGTTTTTCACTAAAATTTGCAAATTTTGATTGAAACATCTAGTAGGACCAGTAGATTTGTTTCCAGTCAAATGAACTGTAAATGTCTTCAAAAATTTTCAATCATCTTTCAGCTAACATTCAAAAATTTTTTTTTTGGCATGAGTTTAGTCAAATAATTTAATATGTTCTGAACTGAAGAAAACTATTTATGACACTTTTGATGATTTTCATAAAAATTTTCAAGATATTTGATAAGCATTTGATTAAGGGGCGCCAAATGGAGGTTGCCAGGGCGCATGAGGCCACGTACGGCTGCTCACCGGTATTAGACGAAGACGGAGTCCTGAGAGTTCGCGGCAGGTTGGAGAAAAATGAAGCAGCTGCCCTTCGATAAGAGGTTCCCAATATCTTAACCGGGGACCACGACATCACCAAGAAGCTAATCCTGCATTACCACAGCAAGTTTGGCCACGCGAACAGGGAGACCGTGTTCAACGAATTGCGGCAGAAGTTCTGGATCTTGAAGGCGCGCTCTGCTATCCGGCAGGCGACGAGGAGTGGCATTTGGTGCAAGGTAAACCGCTGCCAACCGGCCGTCCCTATGATGGCACCACTTCCGGTTCAACGATTCCACGCCCTCACTTACGTCCTTTCAGTTCGGTGGGCGTAGATTACCTTGGTCCGGTCGAAGTCACGGTGGGACGCAGGAAGGAAAAGAGGTGGGTCGCCGTATTTACTTGTATGGCCGTGCGAGCCGTACATTTGGACGTGTTCACAGTCTCAGCACACAGTCCTGCCTAATGGCGATCAGGAGGTTCGCCTGCAAACGTGGAGCTCCAGAACAAATCTTCTCGGACAATGCTACCTGTTTACGTGGAGCGAGTGCTGCGATGATCCAGGCGATCAACAAGATCAACATCGAGTGCGCTGAAAAGGTGACTTCAACAGTTACTGCTTGGCATTTCAACCCTCCCGGCACTCCACACATGGGTGGTGTCTGGGAGAGGATGGTGCGGTCCGTCAAAGAGGCGCTTCGAGCGCTTGATGATGGACGGAAACTTACGGACGAAATTCTGTCAACGAGCCTAGCCGAAGCTGAAGACATGATCAACACGCGGCCGTTGACATACGTTCCACAAGAAGCGGCGGACGAAGAAGTGATTACACCAAACCATTTCATCCGTGGAACAGTGACAGGTGCGGACATGCTGCTGGACGACGCTGTGGATCTGGCTGCATCCTTGACGGACGTCTACAAGCGATCGGTATATTTGGCCAACCGGATGTGGGAACTGCTGTAACCGACAGCTTTGCACGAGGATTCGTAGTAGAAACTCCGGACGAGATACCGAGCAAAGAAAACGCTTCTTACTTGTTCGTTTGCTCACAACTTAGTGACAGTTTATTTACTCTCATTTTCTGACTGGATTTCAATGACAACTAACGCTAATAGACAGGTCATGGAATAGTATTGTGCGATATAATACAGATCAGTGCATTTAAGGTCAAATCCCAACAGCTTTCCCCCCTTAACAGAATTGTGTCCTAACACATACATAGAATTCAACACAAAAAGTTAGTAGTGTTAGTCACAAAGGTCATTACAGGTTCAATCGTTTTGGTGGTTTTCTGATCCTTGAGGATCTACGAGGTGTCTCGTTCCTATATTGCACTGACCTGTCTACCACCTGTGGTAGTACTCGCGTTTCGCTCAGAACCTTTTCGACAGTCGATCTCGATGATGTAGTGGGTTGATTGGCTGGCTCTTCCGCAACTGGTTGGGGTTCCATGCTCGGAGTTTGATGGGCTGTTGATAGTAGACGTGGTAGAGTGTCATTGCTGCATTCAAAGGAATTTGGTTGGTTTGTGCAAGAAGTTGTTGGATCGCGTCGTGATCTGTCAAAGAACTCCGTCCAAGAATCGGATTCAGCTTTCTCCTTCATTGGACCCGCTCTCATTTGATCCACATGGCGTTTCCAGATTCTGCCGTCGTCCAATTCGATCATGTAGTGGAGCTTGCCCAATCTTTCAGTTACCGCACCGAACTTCCACTTAGAGGATCCTAAGAAGTCACGCACAGCTACCCTTTCGTTGATCGCAAAATGTCTCACGCTCTCTTTGCCTCCACGGAATGATTCTTCTGGTACACAGGCAGGGACCAGTAAATCGAGTCTGGATTTCATCTGTCTCCCAAACACAAGCATAGAAGGGGACTGTCCCGTCGCTGGGTGAACTGTTCTGCGATATGCCATCAAAATTTTGTACAGCTCGAACTGGACGTCTTTCCTTTCACATTTCAGTGCCTTCAGTTTATCCTTAAAGGTTTGAACAAACCGTTCAGCCTGACCGTTCGTGGCTGGGTGGTATGGAGCACCCATTTTGTGCGTGATGTTGTTCCGTTTCAAAAAGTAACAGGTTGTTTCCAAGATACGACCGCCAAGTTGACGTTGGATAACGTTAGCCTCTTCTATTTCCTGGCTTGGGACCGTCACGAACTTATGAAAGTTTTCTACTGCTAAAAATCCAATTAATTTTCACACTATTTGTTGCATGTCAATTCTGATTTATTATAGACATTTGTGTTAATACAAAATAATCACTTTACATGTATTCAGAAGCTTAGTCCGTTATATTGAAGAATTGATTTTTAAGTATAAACTTAATCATTGTTAGTTTGTATCAATTAATTCAAAATATTTGAATCATTCCTTAACAATAGAAAATATATTGTATTCCGACAGCACTGCAGTAGCGTCTTTGGAAACATTCTCAAATTGTCGTTTTGTCAATTATTCATAACTAATCAGAGATGAATAATAGCAAGAATGTGGTAAACACATTAGCAAATATAACACAAATAACTCTTTAGTACACATTTGTTAGCCCTGAAAAGGGCCGATTGAACTGTGAGAATCGAGTAACTATTATTTAGTTCACCGACAGTTCTGTTGCTGTGAGAATTGCCAATACTGTTGCGCTTCATGGTAGGAATATTTTCAAAACTCTTTCAAAATTGAATTGTCGTCCTGAAAAGGACGGTTGGGTTTGGATATCGTCGATCGCCATTCCATGCTCAGGTTTGATGGATTCAGTGCTAGTTTTGAATTCTGGTTTCGGTGATGGAGGTGATTTAACCTCAAAATCTGTACAGCGTACGGCCCTACCACTTCAGAGCGTAGCCGACAGAATTCTGGATGACTTCAGCATACCGCGGGTTTTCTCGTAGATGAGACCGAAGGTACGCTTGACGTCACCACGGCGAGCCAGACGGCGGTGGTTTTGTGATGATGCAATTGATGTTGTCACGCAAAACCTTGCGATGACGCTTGGCGCTTCCTTTTCCGAGTCCGGTCTATCTTCGGCAACGATTGTAATAAAACTGATGCTTGGCCGCCGGCTCGGCTCCTTTTATGCGGTACGCTATGGATGAATTCTTCTTGCTCGCTCGCTGTTCACTGTCCGTCTCGCTCGCTCGCAAGAGAAGGTCATAAAAGGGACCGGCAGCCGCGCACATTCAATCATTCATTTGTTTCAATCCGCCCAGAGAACACTACGACGATGGCTCTACCAAGCAGACTGCCCGTAAGTCCACTGGTGGAAGCGGCCCCACGAAAGTCGCTCGCTAGAGCGTCTCAGCCACCGGAGGAGTCAAGAAGCCGTATCGCTATCAGCCAGGAACGGTCTCTCTGCGTGAGATCCGTCGCTACCAGAATTCGACGGAGCTGCTGATCCACAAATTGTTTTTCCAGCGCCTGGTCCGTGAAATCGCTCAGGACTTCAAGACCGATCTGCGATTACAGAGCTTGGCCGTCATGGCCCTGCAGGAAGCGAGCTAGGCCTATCTTTGAGGCTACCAACATGTGCGCGATCCACTCCAAGCGTGTGACCATCATCCCGAAAGCCTTCTAGCTCGCTCGTCGTATCCGTGACGAACGAGTTTAAATTGAATTGGGACACAAGCAAAACGGCCCTTTTCAGAGCCACAACAATGCATTCCACGTAAAAGAGTTACGGCTAGAGATATTTCACCTATTATTATTAATTAATTTATTTATTTAATTGCCAATTGAAATTTCGGATGATTAGTTTTCCAGTGAAATGGCAAACAAAGTTTTACTTAGGTTCCCGTCGGGCGGCGGTAGCATTTTTGCAGTCTTCTCTGTGCGATTATTTGGTTTCGATCGACAATTTCTTACCAAATCAAATCATCAATGAAGCTGTTGCTGATAAGTTTTAGCTTTCAATTCGACAAGTTTATACTGATCGCTTTGTCATGCATGTGGTTAGCGACGACGACGACAACGGCATTATTCAATCATCGCTAAATGCGAGGCAAACCGGAATCCTCATTCTAGTGCCGTCCCCAATTTATCTCTCATGCACACAATGTCGAAGATTGCCCTGCAAGAGCACGATGGGAAATTGATTTCTTGGCCCTGTGATTCTCGAAAAGCACTAATGTTGACGCTAATGAAAGATTGCATGCAAATGACTGACCGAAATATGAATTCATCACATCCATTCACCAGTAATGTCGCTCTTAACGGTGTAAAATTCTCATAACTCTCTTTCAAAATGAAATTGTCGTCCTGAAAAGGACGGTTGGTGGTAGTCACAATCGATCGAACTGGGTTTTCATTCCATTGTTAGACAGAAACACACCAAAAGATTACCGAAGACGATTTAATTAAAATGCGGTCGTGCGCGTGAAGTGGAATTTGATTGGCTTCGACTGAACACGAAATAATGGAGAGAAGTAAGAAGAAGACCGAAAGGGGCGTTTCCCTTTGAATGACGAAAGAGGCTAAGATATCGCGCAATGATGTCTGTGTCAGGAATACACAAGAAAAATGTGCTTTTCTATGAAAAATAAGACATGCTTCGATATTTCTCAATTTTTCAATAGTTTAGTCATGAGAATCAATAATTTTCATTATTGGAGTAGATTCGTAGAAAGATTTCCAATCGATTGGTGCAAGAATCTTGAAAATCTATCCGGGCGTTAGTAAGTTATTAACAGTCAAAATCTAACCACTTTTCGTGACGCGAGCGATTTTTCGTTTTTCGAAATTGTACCCCAGTATGTTGCCGTAAGACGTTATCCAACGTCAAAAAGCCTGGAATTGATCCGAGGTGAACTGGACTCCTCGATCGCTGACGATGATCGATGGAACTCCGTAAGTCACGAAGTATTCTCGCAGTCGGTTGATGGTGGTATCCGTTGTCATATCGGGAATGATCTTAACCTCCGGCCACTTGGTATACGAATCCACAATCACGAAGTAGTACAGTCCAAGAAATGGCCCAGCAAAGTCAATGTGGATACGCTGGAATGGTTCCGACGCTTTTTCCCAACAGTGCGGAACGACCTTCGCAGGATTCTTTCGGACTCTGGCACACTCGCTGCAATCTCTCGACAGCTCCTCAATATCGTGGTCGATAGTCGCCCACCAACAATACGATCGCGCCAATGATTTCATTCTGGATACACCGAAGTGACCCATGTGCAGCTCTTCCAGCACTCGTCGTCGCAGTTTGGAAGGGATGTAAACCCGTATGCCTCTCATCAGACAGCCCTTCTGGATCGAAAATTCGCTTTGGTTGATGCCGAATCTGTCGCGTCCCTCAACGTTCCTTTCCACTTTTAGGCCTTGCACCAAATTTTTCACATTCACGTCCTTCTTAGTGCACTCCGCTAGTTCCTCTGCGGTTACAGGCAACGTTTCAATTTGGTTAACCTCCACAAGATCCACTTCCTCGATCCAGTGCTGGTTATTCACATCTTCAATCGGCAGTCGAGACATTGCGTCCGCATTCGCATTCTCCTTCGAACCCCGGAACCTTATCTCGTAATCGAACGATTCCAGGAAGACGGCATAGTGCTGCATTCGCAAGGCACTCAGGGTCGGGAGTCCTTTATGCGGCGCCAAGATTTGAGCAACGGCTTGGTTGTCGGTAACGAGGGTGAATCTACGGCCAAAGAGGTATTGGTAAAACTTTTTGACCCCAAATATGATCGCATAGGCCTCTTTGTTGACTTGGATGTAGTTTTGTTGCGATCGGTTTAAAGTTTGAGAGGCATAGTGGATCGGCCTCTCGGTTCCATCCGGGTACAGATGACTCAATACTGCACCAACACCATAAGGAGAGGCATCAGTAGCCAGTACAAGCGGAAGTTTCGGATCGTAGTGTACTAAAACTCTATCAGACTGCATTTCCCTTTTGATCCATTGGAACGCCTTGTCACAGTCCTCGTCCCATTTGAACGATACATTCTCTTTCAGGAGGTTGTTGATGGGGTAAATACGGGTACTCAAGTTCTTCAGGAAACGGCCGTAATAGTTTATTAACCCCACGAACGCTCTGACTTGCTCACGGTTGCACGGTTTCGGCATCTCCTGGATAGCGTCTACTTTGGTTTGCATCTTCCGTATTCCCTCTTTATCTACCACAAACCCGCAATACTCTATGCGATCTGCAAAGAAATCACATTTCGCCACGTTCAGCCGGAGGCCGTGCTCGTCCAGCCGTTGTAGGACCATGTTCAGCCGCTCCAGATGAGTATTATTATCTGAGCCAGTCACCTTGATGTCATCTAGGAAGACCGAGACTCCGGGAATATCACCCAACAGCTGCGAAATCTCCCGCTGGAAAATCGCCGGCGCGGACAACACACCGTACATCAGGCGCGTTGGCTGATAGAGGCCCAGATGTGTATTCAGGGTTAGTAGTTCACGATCTTCTTCTCGTACTTCCATTTGCAGATAGGCCTGTGCCAAATCCAGCTTCGTGAATTTCTTGCCACCGGCCATATTTGAGAACAGCTCGTCAATGGTCGGCAAGGGATGTTCGTCGACCAGGATGCATTTGTTGACTGTCACCTTATAGTCTCCGCACAAACGCACTCGGTCCGCTGACTTCATAACGGGAACCACTGGAGTTGCCCAAGCACTACGTTCCACCTTCTTCAGAATTCCGCTTTCTACCATACTCTTGATTTCACGCTCCACAGTGTCCCGAATCGCGAAGGGAATAGTACGCGCTTTTATAAAAACGGGTTTGATGTTCGGTTTAACATGAAGCGTAGTCTGGAAACCCTTAATCGTACCCACCGACGAATCGAACACCCGAGGAAAACGTTCAATCAAATCCTTCACAGCACCAGACAACGGTTTCTCAGGAGTACAAACCGCGACAGCTCCCACGCAAGACACCGGATTCCGTATGATTTCATTCCAGTCAACGTTTAGCTCCCTCATCCACTCACGGCCCAGCAAAGGATGACGATCAGAATTTACAACAAACAAGCGCAACGAGTTCGAATTACCATTATGTTGTACCTCCGCTTTCACATAACCACAAACCTCGATCTTATTTCCGCAGTAGCTGATCAGCTCCACGTCGGTCTTGAACAACGGCAGCCCGTCCAGGTAGACCCTCTTGTCGGCAAGGCTCATGAGCGAAACGGGAGACCCACAATCTACCTCGAATTGAATGACCCGCTTGTTTACATTCAGCGGTAGCACAATTTTGAACAATGATTTTGACTTTTCAACTTTACAAATCTCAAGAGTAAGAACTTCATCTACCTCTGACTCACCCTGTTCTTCCCTTTCCTCCTCGCTACTGCTACCCTTATCGACCAGATTCGTATGCATTTTAGTTTTCGTTTTCTTTTGAACATCTTTACCCTTCTTTGATTGTCCCCCCTGCGATTGGAACTTGAGGCACACTCGTTTGAGATGTCCTTCGATGTTGCAAAAAGCACAGACTGTCTCTTTGTGACGACATACACTCGCCAAGTGGGCCTCACTTCCACATCGATAACATTTCTTTTTAGTAGTGTTAGTTACCTTGAAAGATCGCCGCTCGGTGTAGTTCACGTCATGTGATCGCTTTTCGAGAACCTCCGCTCCTTCACCCGATGCTTCCATCGAGAGTGCAATTTTCAGGGCCTTCTCAAATATCAGGTTCTTCTCCTCGATTAGTCGCGACCGAATCCTTTTCGACCGCAACCCGAATACCAGCTGGTTGCGTAACTCGTTCTTCAGGTAATTGCCGAATTTGCAGAACTTCGCTTCCCGTTGTAGCTCCGTCACGAATTCCTTTACGGTTTCTCCCTCCTTCTGTGTGCGGTTGCGAAACTTCCACACTTCCACCATTTCAAGCGGCTCCGGGTCGAAAAATGCGCCCAAAGCAGTAACGATCTCGGCGTACGTTTTCGTCTCCGGCTCGATCGGGCTCATATGGTCACATAGTAAATCGTACGTCGTTGGCCCCATATAGTGTAGGAGGTAGTCTTTATGGCGATCTGGTGGCACAACAAACATCCGAAATCCGCCCTCCAAACGTTTCACCCATCTCGCCCACTTTCCGTTTTCCTTCTCGAATGGTTCCATGGCAAAATTAGGCGCAACGGGTGGCGGAAAAGCAGCAGCAGCGGCGGCAGGATCACCACCAGCAGCAGCGGCCCCGGCGGCCCTAGCAGTATCGTCTCTTTCATCGTCCGACATTGTCTACGTTGGATGTCAGCAGTAGCAAGTAGCACAAACACGGTCGTCGATCGATCGTTGCAGCAGCAACAACGTGGAACGTCCACACAGCAACAACTTCCCGTCGCACTTCAGCTGGTCATTTCATTTATTTAGTTAACATCTACACAGATAACACTGAATCAACAATTTCACGCCACAATACTCGGTTCGTGGCCGCATCTCTCCATCCTCGGTTCTGCCCCACGCTCGCCAAATCGATACGCACTTGATCCGCCCACCTAGCTCGCTGCGCTCCACGCCTTCTTGTACCAACCGGATCCGAAGCAAACACCATCTTTGCAGGGTTGCTGTCCGGCATTCTTGCAACATGCCCTGCCCATCGTATCCTTCCAGCTTTGGCCACCTTCTGGATACTGGGTTCGCCGTAGAGTTGGGCGAGCTCGTGGTTCATCCTTCGCCGCCACACACCGTTCTCCTGCACACCGCCAAAGATCGTCCTAAGCACCCGACGTTCGAAGACTCCAAGTGCTTGCAGGTCCTCCTCGAGCATCGTCCACGTTTCATGCCCGTAGAGGACTACCGGCCTTATGAGCGTTTTGTACATGATACATTTGGTGCGGGCGTGAATCTTTTTTGACCGCAGCTTCTTCTGGAGGCCATAGTAGGACCGACTTCCACTGATGATGCGCCTCCGTATTTCACGGCTAACGTTATTGTCAGCCGTCAGCAAGGATCCAAGGTAGACGAACTCATCGACTATCTCGAACGTATCCCCGTCTATCGTAACACTGCTACCTAGGTGAGCCCTGTCGCGCTCGGCCCCACCAGCTAGCATGTACTTTGTCTTGGCCGCATTCACCACCAGTCCAACTTTTGCTGCCTCGCGTTTCAGGCGGGTGTACAGGTCTGCCACCTTTTCAAATGTTCGGCCGACGATGTCCATATCATCCGCGAAGCAAACAAATTGACTGGATCTCGTAAAAATCGTACCCCGGCTGTTAAGCCCGGCTCTCCGCATAACACCTTCTAGCGCAATATTGAACAACAGGCACGAAAGTCCATCACCTTGTCGCAGTCCCCGGTGGGATCCAAACGAACTGGAGTGTTCGCCTGAAACCTTCACACAATTTTGCACACCTTCCATCGTCGCTCTTATCAGTCTCGTGAGCTTCCCGGGAAAGCTGTTCTCGTCCATGATTTTCCATAGCTCTACGCGGTCGATACTGTCGTATGCCGCCTTGAAATCGATGAAAAGGTGATGCGTTGGGACCTGGTATTCACGACATTTTTGGAGGATTTGCCGTACAGTAAAGATCTGGTCCGTTGTCGATCGGCCGTCAACGAAGCCGGCTTGATAACTTTCCACGAACTCGTTTACTATGGGTGACAAACGACGGAAGATGATCTGGGATAATACTTTGTAGGCCGCATTTAGAATGGTGATCGCTCGAAAGTTCTCACAGTCTAACTTGTCGCCTTTCTTGTAGATGGGGCAGATTACCCCTTCCTTCCACTCCTCCGGTAGCTGTTCTGTTTCCCAGATTGTGCCTATCAGCCGGTGCAGACAAATGGCCAGCCTTTCCGGACCCATCTTTATGAGTTCACCTCCGATACCATCCTTACCAGCAGCTTTATTGTTCTTGAGCTGGTGAATGGCATCCTTAACCTCCCTCAAAGTGGGGGCTGGTTGGTTTCCATCTTCCGCAGTACTGACGAAGGCATTTCCTCCGTTGTCCCGTCCTTCATTGCCTGTGCTCTCAGCACCATTCAGGTGCTCGTCGAAGTGCTGCTTCCACCTTTCGATCACCTCACGCTCGTCCGTCAGAATGCTCCCATTCTTATCCCTGCACATCTCGGCTCGCGGCACGAAGCCGTTGCGGGATGCGTTGAGCTTCTGATAGAACCTACGCGTTTCCTGAAACCGGCACAGCTGTTCCATCTCCTCGCACTCCGTCTCCTCCAGGCGGCGTTTTTTCTCCCGAAAGAGGCGGGTCTGCTGTTGCCGTTTCTGTTTATAGCGTTCCACGTTCTGCCGGGTCCCTTGCTGCAGCATGACCGCCCGCGCTGCATTCTTCTCCTTCAAAACCTCCTGGCACTCCTCGTCGAACCAATCGTTCCGTCGACTCCGTCCCACGTACCCGACGTTGCTCTCAGCTGCATCGTTGATGGCTGCTTTTACTGTTCTCCAGCAGTCCTCAAGAGGGGCTTCGTCCAGCTCACCCTCTTCCGGTAATGCAGCCTCGAGTTGCTGCGCGTATGCCGCTGCGACATCCGGTTGCTTGAGCCGCTCTAGGTCATACCGGGGCGGCCGTCGGTACCGTACGTTGTTAACGACGGAGAGTTTTGGGCGCAGTTTGACCATCACCAGATAGTGGTCAGAGTCGATGTTAGCGCCACGATAGGTCCTGACGTCGATTATGTCGGAGAAGTGCCGACGATCAATCAGAACGTGGTCGATTTGCGATTCTGTCTGCTGTGGTGATCTCCAGGTGTATCGGTACGGAAGGCTGTGCTGGAAGTAGGTGCTACGAATGGCCATATTCTTGGAGGCGGCAAAATCAATTAGTCGTAGGCCGTTTTCGTTCGTCAGCCGGTGGGCGCTGAACTTTCCAATCGTCGGTCTGAATTCCTCCTTCTGGCCAACCTGAGCGTTTAGATCTCCTATGATGATTTTGACGTCGTGGCTTGGGCAACTATCGTACTCGCGTTCAAGCTGCGCGTAAAAAGCGTCTTTATCATCATCAGTGCTTCCGGAGTGAGGGCTGTGCACGTTTATGATGCTGAAGTTGAAGAACCGGCCTTTGATCCTCAACTTGCACATTCTCTCATTGATCGGCCACCACCCGATCACGCGCCTCTGCATATCACCCATCACTATAAAAGCTGTTCCCAGCTCATGTGTATTGCCGCAGCTCTGGTAGATGGTATGGTTACCTCTAAACGTTCGCACCATTGATCCCTTCCAACACACTTCCTGCAACGCTACGATGCCGAATCCACGGTCCTTCAGCACGTCGGCGAGTATGCGTGTGCTCCCGATGAAGTTGAGAGATTTACAGTTCCACGTACCGAGCTTCCAATCGCTAGTCCCTTTGCGTCGCTGTGGTCTTCGCCGATTGTCCCGGTTCGTATTCTCTCGTTGATTATTCGTTGCTTGTTTTTTTTACGGCTGGCTTGCAGGGCCTGACACCAACCCCCTAGATTTCCGGAGGACCATTCCCCCTAAATGTTCGGAGGACCATAGTGCGCAGTTTAGCTAAGAGTCCTTCTCTGGCACTCGGACGATGATCAGCCGCCCCTGACATGGGGAACAAACGCTGTTGTGAGCCGCTCCTAACATGGAGTACAGACGCTCAAGGTTTGCAGAAGCAAAAGCAAACCCCCCCTTCCCTGTCAGCATACGACCAAAGTTCCCACCGGGGGTTGGTTACCCGATCTTCCCTAAGGTTACTCGTACCCCGGCCAGTACCGCGAGGAGGTAGGGATAGGAGTTGCTGGGCAAGAGGCTAAGGACCGCACAAAGGGGTCTATTTTATTCCTTCAGGTACGCGAGGTACCAATGGTACGCCATGCCCAGCCATTTACCAACCACTTCAGCTGGTACACACACTGTTTTTCGTTTGTACGCAGCTATACGTGTATTTGTTTCAGCAAATCACACCGTCGTCTCGACTGCGACCGTCGTCGTCCGGTAGTGCCCCCTTTCGTAACGCTAGTGAGGTTAGAAATGGCACGTTCTCCTTCGTAGATGCAATTCTCCTTCGAAATCGGCTTTCCTGGTGAATCTTCCAGTAACGCGGACTTTCACCGTCCCGTGTCGGTTCCACCGTCCTTCGCGTAGGTTTTCTCCGTTATCGTCGCCAAACTGCTGTAACCGACAGCTTTGCACGAGGATTCGTAGTAGAAACTCCGGACGAGATACCGAGCAAAGAAAACGCTTCTTACTTGTTCGTTTGCTCACAACTTAGTGACAGTTTATTTACTCTCATTTTCTGACTGGATTTCAATGACAACTAACGCTAATAGACAGGTCATGGAATAGTATTGTGCGATATAATACAGATCAGTGCATTTAAGGTCAAATCCCAACAGGAACGATGGCTGAAGGAATACTTGCCGTCGCTGAATCATCGTGTAAAGTGGCTTGAGGACACGAAACCCCTGAAAGTCGGAGACCTAGTGTTCGTAGTCGAAGGGAAGAACAGGAAGAACTGGGTGCGAGGAAGGATTCAGGAGGTCATCCAAGGAGCTGATGGAAGGATTCGCCAAGCGGACGTCAAGACGGCGGACAGTAAAGTACATCGGCGAGCCGTGGTGAATCTAGCGGTGTTGGAGATAGAGGCAGGTAAATCCGGAACTTCCGGAAGAAATACCGGATGTTACGGACAGGGGATTGTTCACACCGCTGGGCAGTAGTGGTTGGTTGTCGGCATAATAGCCGAACCCTCCGCAAGTGACAGTTTGGCGAGAGTGGAGGACGGAAGCAAACCGCGAGAAAAAGATTGAAAAAAGAAACAAAACCAAAACAAAGATCGAGCAAGTGAAGAGTGAATTTGGAAATTTCTTTCGTTTAATAGTACGTGTAAGCAAGCAAGGAGTGTAATTTATGGAATTTATTAAAAAATAGTCGCCTAGATTACCTCTTGTACCACACGAGAGTCGAAGAAGAAGAATCGTAACCGTAACATCGCGCTGCTTTGTACGGTTGATGTTGAAGAGGAGATAACGGAAGTAGCAAAAGGATCCGGAAGGAAGTTATATCGTAAGGCAGGAGGAAAACTATTTGAGTGAGTAGTTGGTGTAAAATGTAGATTTAGGCATAGCTGAAACTAATGTAAATAAACTTTATTACAGTTTTTGAGCTGCTCCGAAAAGCTGCTACAAAATAAATAACGTACCCGAACAGGGCCTATCTGACAAATCAATAACAATGAGAAAATAACCAATGAAATTCTCATGTGCAATTTTTAATCCCAATTGGGTCCTAAAATGTTTAATGAAATCTTGTTTTTATTTAATAACACGAAAGAGCATGTTACTGTAACTACTTTAGCAATTCTCGCATAACTTCTGATCTCGCCCTAAAAGCCATTGGTAACCATGTGTGTAGATCGTTGTTTCTGAGCATTTGAATGGATTTTATTGGTATTTAACAACGCTATGGGGAAGAAAGGATCATTATCTACCTGCCCGTGATGTTGGTTTGGATGCTTATTCCTTCTTTTGCTCAGGAACAACGAGCTAAACAGGTGGCTACCAATGGCTTATAGGGCGTTATCTCAGAGTATGCGAGAATTTTTCCCGCTCAAATAATGGCTATATCATGTTTAAGCTTTAATTTAAAAATTTGGTCCATAAATGAACCTTGACACTTTTGATCATGTTTGACGTTCGCTTAGTCGACAAAATCACCACAGGGGTTTTAGTTCGACTACTGGGGTTGTTCCTATCTGACATTTCGTAAGGTACACGGAAAACAAAATACACCCAAAATTTAAGTTTAAGCCAAAGGATGTGATAAAATCTAAAAAAATGTTTTTTGGGCTTAAACCAACGGAAAACATTAGAAAATTGAGTAAACATGTGTTTTTGGCCTAAACTTAAGCGTTTGGCACTAAAATTGGGACAGGGCTTTAGGACCCTATTGGAGAAAATATACTCAAACTTTAACCTTTCCACTTTAATACACATTTCCTAAACCTGATTTTAAAATCCTCATCAATACCACACACATCTCCTACAATTTCCCTAGCTATTCCGTACTAAAAAAATATTATAAGGTTTCGCCTTAAACGCACTCAAGGATGCCAGTATCACCCAATGTTATGAGTCTGTAATCAATATTGTTTTCAGTGTCGCCTATTACTATTGCGCCGTGTTTACATTCTGGTTTCAATTAAGCCCGCCATGTACGCCTTGTTTATTTTTTGTTTGCAGTTTCGACGTTTACTCTCGCCGTGTTTTGATTTCGATTTCAGATGCGCCCATCACATTGATAAACAAAAACATAGGCGTAATCAATAAATTGTGTGGTTTGGCATGAGGTGTAGTTTCGTCTTCTACAAATTTGCGTTTTTTGAATAGTTAAATTATCGATAGGGGAAAAGTTCAAGTGCAGTGAATAGACAATCGAGCTAAAATTTCAACGCTATATTTTCTTAAATTGTGTACATTTTGTCAGTTTCGCCTGATTCGCGAATCTTTCTAGATTTAAAGTACAATATATTGTTTTCAACAATTCACTGTATGATATATGAGGTTTTTACATTATAATGTATGGGTTGTTAAGTATCGTAACAATACAAATCTCGAAAACAGACTCAAGTCAACAAAGTATACAAACATACTTTATCGATTCTACGTGCTTCCCACACGAAATTCTACACATTTCGCTCTAAACCAACTTGATTTTTCACTTTTAGAACGTTTACTTTCCGGATTTACAAAACGACGAAAGTAAGATTTTCAATTTTCGCTACCTTACCACTACTTTCTACGCTTCGCTGTATGGAGAGACAAAGTGACTTAATCTCGAATCAAAACAAAACAATACTTGAGTCGATTTTACTCTGGTACAAAAACGTTGAAAGTAACTGAATAAATCGGTTTATCATTTTGTAATATTTTTTTTGTGGGAAATAACAGGAACTCCCTAGTTTTTAAATGCGAGCTTATTGTATACAAAATTTAAGCAATGAACACGACAAAAAACTGTCAAATAGGTGATTCATTTTAAAACAGTTTTAGAAGACAGGTTGTGATTCTTCTGAATTAATTTTCTCAAAGCCGTATGGAAGTCACTTACGTCGATTTGAAAAAGTAATCGAGAAATATTGGTATTTTCTCATACATGGCTAAGATATATTGTTTTTCATTGGTAACAAAATTCAGCGGATTACTGTAAAATATATTGTTTTCATAGTGTTTTGAATGACAATTTGTGTATTGTTTTACAATACACTAACAATTGAACAAAATGCATATTGTTTGGTGGTGGAAAGGATAAAATTTGTATGTTTTATGGATTGTTCAAAACTTACCGAATCTTTGTGTTAACTGTAACAAAAGAGTTTCAACTCCTATATAGAAGTATAGATCTTCAACATTGTTGTTATTTTTACAAAACTAAATATTCTTACTTTTCCAATATTTTTCACCAAGTATTTCTTGCTTTTTGCACTTATTTTGTTTACTTCTGTCAGTCAAGCTACACAGAAAAAAGTAAAAGCTGTTTTATACGAAAATAAGATTTTGACCAAATTGTAAGGTATAAAACCATCAAAATTCAATACAGTGTTCTGTTACAATATATTAAATTGTTATTGAATAATTCAATTATTGTATATTCAATCAAGAATCATGTTTGTTCGACATACAATTACAATACACTGTATTGTATCCAATACGTTGTATTGTACATTATTGGTTTATTCCATTCACTGAATGGTACACTGAAATGAATGGTATCGCAATTCGAACAACATCATAGCAGTAAAATTTACAATGGGAAAATATGGGAGAAACTACTATAAATTCAGTTAAATTGATTAGTATTCCATAACATTAGGAATGCACACGGTTATATATGTATGGTAAATTTAAAAATGCAATGTTTTAAAAAAACCTCATATATGTTTTGACATTTTATGGTTTAATCCACCATCTTTGTTGTAAAAAATATAGTATATCATTGGTTTCACAAATGAGTTGTCACTTCTACAACATTTAGAATGTATAATTTACTCACTACGAATTACATTATTCCTATCGTGTTCGTTTACTGTCCACCATTTTATCTCTCGTTTGTATCTCTAAAGTTGACGTGCGAATAAAAAATCAAGTTTCCATCATAATCAGCATATTTTGAAGTATTTGGACTTGTGAAAATAATAAGCACTGATTGGAACACTTAGAAAATTATTAATGGTAAGTCAGTAATTTAAAGAAGCTGTTTTTTCACTCACATTTAACGTTATTTTTTCATGAAATGTGGCGAAATTTGCAATTCGATGAAGATTATGGCTGCAGATGTTTCTACCAAAAATATTTTCTGCTCTAACGGAGATCTATTATTCCGGTGGTAAGTTTACAATGATCCTTGAATTCAGTTCATTTGTCTGCTTACACAATTCTCGCAACTCTGAGATAACGCCCTATAAGCCATTGGTAGCCACGTGTGTAGCTCGTTGTTTCTGAGCACAAGAAACAATAAGCATCCAAACCAACATCGCAGGCAGGTAGATAATGATCCTTTTTTTCCATAGCGTTGTTAAATAACATGAAACGGCGAGATGGACCAACTCGTGGTCTTAGCCAGTCGAAAAGACAATCCAAAGAAAAAAAAAAAATAACATGAAAATCCATTCAAATGCTCAGAAACAACGAGCTACACACATGGTTACCAATGGCTTTTAGGGCGAAATCAGAAGTTATGCGAGAATTCTTCCATTTTTGTACTACTTCCAGCGGCAAATAGATCGCTTTTACGGACCCTATGTATGCAGTACCGTAATTTCGGGTGAAATTGATCATTTTTCACGGTTTTTCTAGTCTGTTTTCTATAATGTTAACAATGCCAAACAACTAAATGCAGGAAAACAAGTACGACGGTGAGCCTCATAGACTCATGTACCGAAATTTTCTAACAAATGTCATTTCATTATCTCTAGGCTGACCATAAGCTAAGCGGATAAAAACGGGACAAATGAAGAACAAAACCGTGACAATCCTAATAGACGTAAATAATGCTCTCCAAGACTTCATTTCTGTTTGATTGATACTTTGGAAACTTAAAACCAAACTGATGATTTCTGAGGATTGGAGTTTTTTTTAAGTGAATTTGTTACAATTTTCTTTGTGAAATATTTTGCTTCTTTATTAGCAGAATTTGTCCTTATGGAAAGAAAACCACACATGTTTTTGTTATGTTGATCAAATCATAAACGTAGATTTTTCTAGCACCCAGGGTTGTCACATATACAGATTAATTCACAGATTTCCTTGAATGTTTTGTGATCAAGAATCTATATATACAGATTACAGATTTTTTAAAAATACAAATAGGGTAGGTGTACCAATTATGGATGCAATATGTCAACAGGATGGATAAAAATCAAGTTTTAACTGCGTTTCGAAAACGTTAGCATGACTTGTTGGTGTTAATTACTAGTTTGAAGCCTTGCGAAACAGTTGAAATAAACAGTTTTAGTACTAAATTGACTTTAAATTTCTAAAAATTTGTTTTAAAAAGTGTTGTCTTTGCACCAATTATGGCAATAGCGTTCCTAGCATTCGACATAAAAGTGTACCAATTATGGACTATCGAATATTTGCACGAAATGAACTCAAACGCCATCCAGAGCGAATGATAATGCAACGCTAATATGTAATGAAGTGACTACTCATAATTTTTTCCAAGAAAATTGTGTTAAATAGATGTTAAATCAATTTATTGCAATGGGTTCATGGGAAGAAATCAATTTTCGAAAAGGAGTCTAAATGTAGTGAAAATGCAAATTATGATACAAAACAGCATTAATGAACTCACATTACCTTCCCAGTGCAAAGTTTTAACGAAAAAAGAGGAAAAATTCAAAAATCGAGTGTCGCTGAAAATCCCTCTCTACAATGAAATAAGCATCTTCCGCTTGCGACCTTTTTTGAACGTGTGATTGAAAATTCTTAGTAATTGTGTACAAAACATGAAGATAATGCCTTACCGAACCGTCCCGTCGTGGAAGCCACCCGTAAAATAGCTTTACTTCTTTTATTTCACTGATCAAAATATGTAAACAAACCGCCTCCAGCGTATTGCCATAATTGGGCTCTCATACACTCATTGTGCCAGTTATCGACATAGTGAAAATAACACGATTTACAACTTAAAACAGTAGATTTGATTGCTCACTAGCTAAAATTATTCATTTGTTCTCACTAGGCAACATACATTTATTGGGTGAAGCAGTTTTTCGGGATGAAAACATACATTTCGTAACGGGTGTTCTTTAGCAAACTGTGTGAGACAAAATTTTCAAATGTTCATATTTCGAAGCTTATTGCACGAATGGTCTCATTAAGGTTTAGTTACCATCAAATACAAATAGGTTTATCATTCTTGTGAATATTAGCTGTTATATTCTAGTGAAACAATAAGAAAAATCTTTTTTTGTTCCCACTATTGCCATAATAGGTGCTATTGCCATAATTGGTACTTCTACCCTATACAGATTCTGTACAAAAATGAAAATATATATTTTTAAAAACCTTCAAATTCAAACTTAGATGTGACAATTTTTCGTTGGCCACACACACTAGATCTGGGCAGCGCGTAACCCTGGCGCGTAACTGGCCGGCGCGCAACTAACTCGACGAAAGTAAAATTTTACAAAATATTCGCAATACAGAAATACAGATAATTCGTGGAAAACACAGATTTTGATGTGGAAACCCTGCTAGCACTTTTTCTATTGAAAAGTACACTCTTCAAAATTTAATCGAATCAATCAGAAAAAGTAATTCCATAAAATTTATTATTTATAATTTATACGTACTTAATGCTTAGAAAAGAAATGTTTGTTTTGACCCTTTATTTCTCAATATTAGTGCGTTAATTTTTTTTTTATTTTCAATGTTAAGGTAATACACGATATCGATGCATATTCCACAATTTTATGGCTGTAATATCCATAGGTATTTTAAGAAGTTTTCTAATGTTAATTTTAAGTTTTCAAAAAAAAAAAAAAACTGTGGAAGAAGATTTATTATAGGTTCAATGGTAGGACTTAATTTCAAAATTGAATGTCCAAGGATTAGAAAATCCGCCTCAATTTAAGGCTTTATTAATAATGTATTGAAAAAAACTCTATTGAATCCGGATTATATCAGGTTTTAAATCAAGATGTACAGCTCATATAAAATTTGAAGAATATTTATACAAAATGTGTTACGAAAGGGGTGGGTGTCAAAAATGGTAATTTTTGGCATTATAAAATTGGTAAATGAACCCTTAATATAAATTGTTTAAAATAAAAAATGCTGTGCAGATTCCAAAAATAGAAGAGTGTTTTGAAAACTTGTTGAATAGTTGTGGCAAAAACAAATCAGTTATCACAATTTGAATTATTTCTTATTATACAAAAAACATGCTTCTGGTAGAGGGGTTATTATGCTGTGAATATTCTCCATTTCCAAAAATACGGGACAATTTGAGCATTTTCATTAAAACGACGGGACAGCTCTTCAAGGTATTGAAAACGGTACTGTCCCGTTAAATACGGTACGTATGGTCAGCATAATTATCTCTAAAATAAAAAATCAGGGAATCTCATTTCGGGGTGAAATTGATCACTTGTCAATGCCATTATTGTTAGTTTTCAAAACAACAAACAACTGATAAATTTGAGCTCCCTGAATCTGAATATGCTTGTAAAATTCTTAGCAATGCAATATTTTTATAAATAACGAATAGTTAAATTTCATGAATTACGCGGAAACGCCTAATGTTACATTATTACATTATTTTCATAGTAATAACCATTCTTCAACGCAAAAAAACTTCACAACACACAATTCGACAATAGTTACGACAAACAACGTTCATTTACTGCAGCTTACATTGATATTTGTGCTCCATTACGAATAAATAAAATCGTGTGATACGATGATCAATTTCACCCTTCTGACCAATTACACCCGATTTTACGGTATCCTACGTAATATGGCTTGAAGGAAGTTCCTTTCCAATTTACCGATGTTTGGCAAACGTAAAACGGTTCCCAATACGTGAATGTACTAGCTGGCAACATACCGTAGAATGTGCATTTGATTAACGATATTATTATGTTTGTGTAATGTTTTATCATCTTAAGATATTTCATTATTATACAATAACCAAGCAGCAGTAATTTCCACTCAGTCAAAATAATAAGTTTGTCTTGTATATTTGACTATTCAATAGTGTATCGCTAGTGTAGACAATAACCTAGACAAAAATATGTCATAATGGTAAATACTACAATAGATCTTCATATGATAATCATGAGATCACTTCGGTTGAAAAACGTTGGTGCAAGTCTGTTAATTCTAGTACCGGGTACCCCCGTTGGTTTGACCACATTTAATCTGAACACTTTTTAATCTGTACCCCGCTAATTTGCACGTCGTTCAGATTAAAAATGGTTCAAACGTCATTTAGCGCATGGAACGGAGTAAAGTGAAATGGAACGTTGTGGAACTGAACGCAGAATCAAAACAAAACAGTGAAAGAGGTAACCAGAAACACGTTTCTAGGGTGACTAGATGTTCAAATTAAAAATGAACCCCGATGGTTTGCATGAGGTACCGTTCAAATTAGCGGGGGTGCACGATCATCCTTTATAAGAGAGATTCGTGGAAGCTGACATTTCTGTCAAAGTGTGAGCCAATCGAGCAGCGAGAGCTGTCAAAGTGTGAGCCAAACGAACATGCGTTATGTTTGTTTTGAACTTTTCTTGAGGAGTAATGTAATCCGCTTCAAATTATTTCGGTAAGAGTAATTTTGCATGAAGCCAAAACATGAAATATTTTTCTTTTTTTAATTTTTGTCAATGCGATTTTCAGTTGTTGATTTTTTCGGCTGTTTATTAAATTGTTTGGATATGTAGCTCAAAGATCTATAACGAAACAAAATACACTTTTTAGCAATGAGGAAGTCATGTCCGTGTTACAATATTATTCTCGACGCCGAGCAAAATCAGCACTGCTGGTCTGTTGCCAAATCATTCCATTTTTCTTCCGCTTATGTCTCTATAAAGGATCACTAGTTAATTCCAACCCCTTTTGAAGTGATTTTCACTACAAAGCTGTTTTCAGTGCACGTTTTTATCCGCGCAAGTAAATCAATGGAAAAATGTCAACAAAGACAATAACAAAATAAGTTCTTATTGTAATATTGAATACCTCAATGAGCACTTTACCTTAAATGGTACCGGGTACCCTCGTTGGTTTGACTACATTTAATCTGAACACTTTTTAATCTGTCCCCCGCTAATTTGCACATCGTTCAGATTAAAAATGGTTCAAAGGGGTCATGCACAAATTGCGTCACGCTCCAATAAGGGGGGGGGGAGGTGGTCGAGCCAAGCGTAACAAGCCTTACAAAATATTCAGATGACTCATACAAAAAGTGTGACAAAGGGGGGGGGGAGGTCGAAAAAGTTGCAATTTAGCGTGACATAATTTGTGTACCATCCCAAACGTCATTTAGCTCACGGAACGGAGTAAAGTGAAATGGAACGCTGTGGAACGGAATGCAAAATCAAAACAAAATAGTGAAAGAGGTTACCAGAAACACGATTCTAGGGTGACTAGGGTTCATTCAAATATTACGTAACGCAAAATTCGCCAATTTTAGACCCCCTCCCTCCCCCACGTAACAGCTTTTGTATGGAAAATTTTAGATTTTTGTATGGACCGTAGCACTATGCTAGACCCCCTCCCTCCCCCTGTTGCGTTACGTAATATTTGAACGATCCCCTAGATGTTCAAATTAAAAATGAACCCCGATAGTTTGCATGAGGTATCGTTCAAATTAGCGGGGGTGCACGGTATATTTAAATCTTATAATTGTAATTCTGCAATTAATTTTTTAACCTGGGAGGCAGGCACAGATACTACACACGAAATATTAAACAACACTTTTCCAAATTGCAAGATAACTTCCGCTCACCAACGGCAATCAAAGCAGGCTTGGGAAGAATCGCTAGTTTTCTTCCGAGACGAGACTCACGGAGACGGTCTTCTTTTTCTGGGATTGCTGAGTTTTTTTCTTATTCGACTCAGTGTTTATATAAATCATACGCAAGCAGTTCAAACTTGCACATGAACATCTCCGTAAAAAACGATTGCGTTTGCATCACACCGAAGCATAAACGGCCTTTTCAGTGCAATTTCATGCCAGCAAACCTAACAATAATATATGAATAACTAGTCTTGTGATCTTTGCTCCGGTAACTGAGGTTTTAAATAGTACCGTAAAACGAAGTAACTTTGATAGCCCGGGGGCCGTGCCCCCCTCGCCCCACCCATAAATGCGGCCCTGAGTAAAGTTATAAATTCTTAAATTTAACAAGCATTCTGCTAAGACAATAATCTATCACTTTTTCGAAGGCAATGGTGTGTTTTACTTTTGATTTTGCTAGGTATCTCGTCAGGAATCTACCAACAGAAATCCTTTGAGAATCTACCGAGAGTTTCTAAATATCCATTTAAAATCTCGCCAGCATTAACCGATGATTCGCTAATAAATCTTGTCAGTGTATGAAAGAGATCAAGTACCGTAAAACGGGGTAACTTTGATAGTTTTTTCGAAGAAAACTTCAATATATATGCATTCTGGTTCAAAGTATTACAATTTATATTTTTAAAACAAGTACTGACATCCTAGCTATCGATTGCACTTGATAGATTGCCAAAAGATTTATTCTGAATGGATATATAATTTTTCATATAATCGAAAGTATGTTTTCTGTTTTGGGGTAACTTTGATAATGGAGTATAAATCGAACAAAAATGAATCAATTACGGAACATTTATAGGTCGTTGCATACCTCTAGGCGTTTAACGCTATATGGAACTTTCTGACTTAGATTACAAAAACGGTCCCAGTTTGTAAAAATGGTTTTCGCTAAGAGATTTGAGACCGAATTCATGTTCTACTATAACTAGGCTGTCAAGGATAAGTGACGAACTCATTATGACTTTATCAAAAAGTGATCGTAGAACAGATTGTTTGTAAGCGTTTCAAAAATGCTAAAATCACATAAATTTTCAATATTTGTATATAAATCCTCAAATGCACTTGATTCCAACGAAAATAGCTTTGACATGAAGTGGCATATCAATACTCTCTACTTTTGCATCCGTTTTGCATAACTGATTAACAGAAACTTCGTTATTTCGTTTAATATGTTACGCGTCTCGCACTATCAAAGTTACCCGCATTATCAAAGTTACCCCGTTTTACGGTATGTCAAAAGTACATTTCATAGAATCTAAAACAGTATTTGAAATTCTCTTCATGTCTATTCGGAGATTTATTAAGGATCACACAAGGAAATGACGCTTGGATTCTTTGGAACATGTTACACAAAAATGTTTTCGTTAGGGTTCCATTGAGATCTCGGGATAATTCGTCAAGGTGATTATAATACGAAACTAAACTTAGAATTTTCAAGTGCACAAGACTGTAGAACCAGACAACAGTTCGCGTTGAAAACCATTCAAATTGCTTGCTTGCTGGTGGTGATCAATGGCATAAATTTTCAACGCGGAGCGCTGTTTGGTTCTCAAGTTTTGTGCTCTTGAAAATTTGAAGTGTAGCTTCGTTCTATAATCACCTTAAGGGTCTCGCTAGAAATTCATAAAGAGTCCAACAAAAATAAGCAATCAAAGTTTTTTGTAGAAATCTGGCAAAAACCTTCACTAGAAACCGACAGTTTTTTCGACACGATTCTGAGAGACATTCGTTAAGAATGTTTGCAAAAACTCATGAAGTGCAAGATGCTAGGCGGTCGTGCTCCCCTGCTTTAATTTTGTAGTTTCAGCCAGGGATTCGAAGTTTTTTTTTTTAAAATCGGAAGATTTTGAACATTTGTTGTCTGGAAAAGTCTGGATTTCCTATGTCGGATATGGAGAACCTTACAAATTATTTACAAAACCTTACAAATTCATAACAAATTTTATCTGAATTTTTCAAATTTTTGTTAAATGGGGCCTAAAAAATCTGGAATATTTCAGACAAATCTGGAAGGATGGCAACACTGGTTTGGCCATGGCTTTTATAATTATAAATTAGACTGAATCATCAACCGTCGTATCAATGGTCGCAGTGATAATACGCCCAACACAGGAAAACCAAACCCATATGAAATTGCAAATTGTGCGTTTAGAGAACATCTTCAATGATGGCAGCAATCGTTCAAGCTTTCTCAATTGCTCAGGTGATTGCTTATACCTGTGCTGGAACTAGTAATCGGAGTTTCGGAGAGCTCTTTCATTCCGATAGCAATAGAATTCTGTTAAAATTCACCTAAGTTTATGTTTTATTACGAGCCTAAATGATTCTATTATGTGTTGTTATACAGTAAATATGAAACGCATTCCAAACTTTCTATGTCCAGTCGATTTACAAACCACGAAACTCAACATGGATTTTGGAATAGATGCCATTTGAACATTTTTGTTGATTTTTGATACCTATTATGATAGCTTTTCCTTATTAGATATATCTTTGACATTCCAAGATATTCGCCAAGCAGGAAACAGCAGAACAACACTGGAAATATGAAAACTAAATCAGGACGCCTCAAAATAGTCCCAAAATCATGACATGTCCTGCTAAATCAGGACGGATGGTAACCCTCGCTAGCACGGATCGATTCCCGACCGAAATAAAGTTGTATTCCCCCCTGCCAGCTACTCTCCAATCCCTTCCAAACGATTAGAGTGCGCCGACAGCTAGCATTTTTTTTTTTTAATTTCTTTATTAGTATCATTCCAAACATTACATTCATTTCTTATATCTAGGTGTTCTGTGTTATTAGACAACACTATCATCCTAATTTGGTAAAACAAATTTAAGATTTTATTAACATTTTGTTAACAACATATAACATTTCATTTGCCGTAGCAGTTCAGATTTTTTTACAGGTGAGTTGATTTCACCTGCTTATAAGAGAAAAAAAACGCTCTAAATATACTTAACCTAACTTAACCTAAACATATAACGCATTAATCGTGGCAATAGAAGATTGTAACGATTTTTGCCTGAAATTATTGATTATTTTATTTGACATTTGTTCCAATGTTTCAACATTGGATATTCTATGTAACTCATTGGTACTATACCAGGGAGGAAGTCTCAGAATCATTTTCAAAATTTTATTTTGAATTCTCTGCAGAGTTTTCTTCCTGGTATTACAACAGCTAGTCCATATTGGTACAGCATACAACATGGCTGGCCTGAAAATTTGTTTGAATATCAAAAGCTTGTTCTTAAGACAAAGTTTTGATTTTCTATTGATAAGGGGATAGAGACATTTTACATATTTATTACATTTGGCTTGAATGCCCTCAATGTGATTTTTGAAAGTTAAATTCTTATCAAGCATGAGCCCTAGATACTTAACTTCATCTGACCAATTTATTGGAACCCCTCTCATCGTGACAACATGTCTACTTGAAGGTTTCAAATAAAGAGCTTTTGGTTTATGTGGGAATATTATTAGTTGAGTTTTGGAAGCATTAGGAGAAATCTTCCATTTTTGCAAGTATGAAGAAAAAATATCCAAACTTTTTTGCAATCGACTACAGATGACACGCAGGCTTCGTCCTTTGGCGGAGAGGCCTGTGTCATCCGCAAACAAAGATTTTTGACATCCCTGAGGTAACTCAGGTAAGTCAGATGTGAAAATATTGTATAATATTGGTCCCAAAATGCTGCCTTGAGGAACACCAGCTCTTACAGGAAGTCTTTCAGATCTGGAGTTCTGATAATTAACCTGAAGTGTACGATTTGACAGATAACTTTGAATTATTCTAACAATGTATGTTGGAAAATTAAAGTTTTTTAATTTTACAATCAAACCTTCATGCCAAACACTGTCGAATGCTTTTTCTATGTCTAGAAGGGCAAGACCAGTAGAATAGCCTTCGAATTTGTTGGAACGGATCAAATTTGTTACACGTAAAAGTTGATGAGTGGTCGAATGTCCATGGCGGAATCCGAACTGTTCATTGGCAAAAATTGAACTTTCGTTGATGTGGGCCATCATTCTGTTCAAAATAACCTTTTCAAAAAGTTTACTGATGGAGGAAAGCATACTGATTGGACGATAGCTAGAAGCTTCTGCAGGATTTTTATCTGGTTTTAAAATTGGAACAACCTTAGCATTTTTCCATTTGTCAGGAAAATATGCTAATTGAAAACATTTGTTAAATATATCAACTAGAAATGATAAGCTACTTTCTGGAAGTTTCTTGATGAGGATGTAGAAAATTCCATCATCGCCAGGGCATATCATCATATTGGGTACCCCATTCCTTACCGATCGCTTGTAGCAGCCGGTTGTGTTTACCGCATCGCTAATCTAATCGCTTTGTAGTGGTGGAGTTTTTTCCCACTGTCAAAATTGTGGTTTTTTATATCGCGAATTATCCCACCGAGGACGAAGACGATTATTTCCGATCGCCGTGAAGGAAGGAGACACTTGCAACAAGGGTTACAGGTGTACTTTTCAACGTACCATCATCATCCAATTCAATCATCGCCATCGCTCAAAGGCCGACCGTATCAACCCAATATACCTTGACCGGTGGTGGCGGCGGCGGCAACGGGTGTAACGAACAGTAGCAACAGCAGCAACCAGAGCATCCAAGCAAGCCAGCAGTTTCTATCCATTCGTTAAGTAGAAATTCTTTTCCATTCGCTCTATTGTTTCCCCCTGGGAGGGAGAAACCAATACAAAATTTCTGTACGTCATAGTGAGCCGAGATTCCGCTGTCACGAACTGTCACTGTGAGCCCAGATCTCAAACATTGGACTAACATGGAAAAAGCGCGTAACTGATTAGAACACATTTTCGCATTTCATCAAAAATGACAAAAATTGAATGAAAATCAATTTATACACAAAATGTAAGTAATGTCACGTGAGCACCTTCCAACTGATTGAATATAAAGCATTGAAAAACGCATCGTTTTACTTTTTCCAATGAAAATTATTATTTATTGCATAGAAAATTGTGGCCCTTTTTCTATGTTTGTCAGGAAAGATCGAAAGTACACAACAAAAGGAAACTAGCGGTTTTCCCCAAACCTGCCTTGATTGTTGTTGGCAAGCTGGAGTTATCTTGCAGTTCAAGCAAACGTTGTTCTATATTTCGTGTGTAGTATCGGTTCCAGGTTTCCCCCATCCCATGGTTGTTGTTTTTCTGCCAAAACTCTCAGTGGTCCTCAAACTACGGTTCACGGTCCAAGGTTCTTTTCCTCTCGTTTTTTTAAATTATTATTATTATTATTTGTTTTTGTTCAATTCAATAATCCCTTTAAAGTAATAATCAACATTTGATATATTTTTTTTTGTTTATTATTAGCTTTATTAGTGATTCTCAGGCCGTGGCCTAAAAATAAGCCTATATTGCATTTTTTTCTTTTTTTTTACATTTGTGTTCCATCTCCCCAACTACGCAGCTATTAGGCTATTGTAATGGACACAGTGGAAGAAGGCGGGGGCCGAAAAGGTCCGATATTTCCGATGATGAAAACGGGTCACTTAAATCTCCCTCGTATGCAGTCTTGACAAAGACGCAAGAGTCTATGGATACTAGTCCCGTCAATGACAATGCTATGATTCCCACTACTTCGGGGACAACTATTGCTGGATCGCCAATACATCCTATGGTTTCTCAGGTTATCGAATATTCTCAAATAAATGGTTCTTCTAGTACTTCCTCCTCAAAGACCCCCCGCCTTAAAGCTTACCCTCCTGGACCTAAGGGTTCCTTTCTGGTTTTCTTTCGGCTCAAAGGTAAACCGTTAAACAAACTTCAAATCCAAAACGGATCTGGCAAAGTCGTTCCGAGACATTATCGAGGTGTCTTCCCCTAGTCCTATGTCCCAAGTCTTGAAGTCGAGTGCTCTGGTGTGGTTACCGAACCGTTTTTGACATGTTCAGACATCATGTCTGGCACTGGAGGTTTTAAAAATCGTGCCGTTCCTTCAGTACAGATACTTGATGTCAAACAAATGAATAAGGTGTCATCTGATGGCTCCAAAACGCCCTCAAATTCGTTTCGTGTAACCTTTTCTGGGTCAGCTCTTCCCGATGTCCTCGAGATTGGGCTGCTTCGTTTACCTGTCCGTCTCTATAAACCGATGGTCATGCATTGCGAAAAGTGTCAGCAGTTGGGTCACACCTCTGCGTATTGCTGCAACAAGCCTCGTTGCAGTAAGTGCGGAGAGCAACATGTGGAGGGCCCTTACCCACAGGAACTGAAATGTACCTGTTGTGGGCAAGCTCCTCATGATCTTTCCGCATGCCCGAAGTTTATAGAGCGGGAGCAACATACCATTCGGTCTTTGCAGTAGCGATTGAAGCGATCTTATGCAGAAATTCTGGAAAAGATTGCTCCGACTGCTGTTTCACCAGCTCAATCTATTGCTAGCAATAACCTTTTTTCTTCCTTACTCTGGCTCTGAAGATGGAGAAGAGTACACTGATATTAACACAGGAACTAAGAGGAAGCGAGCCGTTGCAAAACGCTCAAACAACCCCAGCAAGCTTCTCAAAATGTCTCCGATTAACAGGCTCTTCGGCTATCCCTGGAAAAATCAAAAAGAGATAGAAACCGTGCCAAGGTTCCACCTCCAGGTTTTAAATTCTCAGCTGGAGACTTTCCATCTCTTCCAGGACCATCTAAAACCCCAGCTGCCTCAATTTTCCGCCCAGAAAACGAACAATCTTATCAACAGGGAAGTAGACATGAAAATGTTAATACTTCCGGAAAGATGACACTTTCTGGGTTAGTGGATATCATCTTCGAAATGTTGGAAGTCTCACCCGCTATAAGAAACCTCATAAACATGATGCTTCCTTAGGTGAAACCTCTTCTGAAGCGACTGGCTTCAAACTGGCCGATTTTTGATTCTTTCATATCCTTCGATGACTAATCTATCCAAGGAGGTCGGGGATATGATCGAAGTACTACAGTGGAATTGTAGAAGCATTATAAGAAATGACTGTGACATATTTACTCTTTGTGAAACATGGCTAACTTCTGATAAAGATGTCTCTTTCCACGATTTTAATATTATTCGCCTAGATCGAGGGGATGGTTATGGAGGGGTGCTCTTGGGGATCAACAAGCTCCATTCCTTTTTTAGAATTGACTTTCCCCCGATGACTGGCACTGAAGTTGTGGCATGTCATTTTACTATACGAGGCAAAAGTTTCAGCATAGCCAACGTATACATACCGCCTAATGCCAGAGTATCTCGCAGAGATCTATTGACCATATGCTGCGCTATGCCAGCGCCATGGTTGATCCTAGGAGATTTTAATTCTCACGGTACAGCCTGGGGGTCACCAAAGGACGACAACCGCGCTTCCTTGATATATGACCTCTGTGACAACTTTAATTTGTCAATTTTGAACACTGGGGAAGCAACACGAATAAAACCTCCAGATCCTCCAAGCATGTTAGACCTCTCAATCTGTTCGAATTCACTATCATTGGATTGCACGTGGAAAGTTATTCAAGATCCCCATGGTAGTGATCACCTGCCGATCAAAATTTCAATTACCAATAATTCGTGTCCAATTCGTCAGATCAACCTCGCGTATGACCTCACCAAGCACAAGGACTGGGAAAAATACGCTGAGATGATCTGTAACGGCGAACAGTTAGTTGATGTGCTTCCACCGTTGGAAGATTGTAATTTTCTCTCCGGGTTAATTATCAACAGTGCCCTTTAAGCACAGTGCCGCCCGGGTCTACGATACGAAGGCGTTCTTCTACTCTTTGGTGGGTTGTCGACGAGTGTACCAAGGTTTTTCGCGATAAATCCACAGCGTTCAAAGAATATCGGAAGCGCGGCTCTTGAGAAAATTACGAGCGATATATCGACCCCTAGCGTACATTTAAAAATCTCTTAAAAGCAAAAAAAGTGGATATTGGCGTAATTTTGTGAACGGACTTTCACAGGAAACGTCGATGAGAACTCTTTGGACCGTCGGGAAAAGAATGCGAAACGCTTCAACGGTTAATGAGGATCGCGAAAGCTCTCCTCGGTGGATCTTCGATTTCGCCAAGAAGGTCTGGCCGGATGCCGTACCAACGCAACGAACCATTCGTGACGTTCAAACAAATAGGAACGACCTTTTACGATGGTAGAATTTTCACTTGCTCTTCTTTCATGTAACAACTCTGCCCCAGGAATGGATAGAATCAAATTCAACATGCTTAAAAACCTCCCAGACGTCGCGAAGAGACGCTTGTTGAATCTATCCAATATATTCTTGGAGAGCAATATTGTTCCGGATGAATGGAGACAAGTGAGGGTGATAGCCATCCAAAAACCCGGTAAATCCGCGTCGGATTATAATTCGTATAGTCCTATCGCGATGTTATCATGCATTCGAGAGTTGTTGGAGAAAATGATTCTCTTTCGGCCTGATAAATGGGTTGAAACGAATGGCCTTTATACACAATTTGGTTTCCGCAGAGGCAAGGGAACGACCGACTGTCTTGCGTAACTTTCTACAGAAATCCAACTTGCCTATGCTAAAAAAAAAACAAATGGGTTCAGTCTTCTTGGATATTAAAGGGGCTTTCGATGCAGTATGTATAGACGTCCTTTCAAACAAACTTCACGAGTGTGGTCTTTTTCGCAATTTTAAATAACTACTTGCATAACTTGTTGTCTGAGAAACGTATGAGCTTATCTCACGGAACCTCAACAACTTCCCGAATTAGTTACATGGATCTCCCCCAGGGCTCATGCTTAAGCCCCCTTCTTTATAATTTCTATGTCAGAGACATTGATGACTGTCTCGTGGAAAATCGCTCGCTAAGACAGCTTGCAGATGATGCCGTTGTTTCTGTAACAGGACCAGGGGCGGATGATCTGCAAAGACCCTTTGCAAGATACTTTAGACAGTTTGTCTACTTGGGCTGTAAAGCTGGGTATCGAGTTCTCTCCGGAGAAAACTGAGATGGTTATCTTTTCTAGGAAGCGAGACCCAGCAGAGATCGAGCTACAATTCATGGGTAAGGGACTCACTCAAAGCATTTCACATATGTATCTAGGGATCTGGTTCGACTCCAAATGCACCTGGGGAAAGCACATCAAGTAACTTCATCAGAAGTGCCAGCAACGAATTAACTTTATGCGTACGCTCACCGGAACATGGTGGGGAGCTCACCCGGAAGATCTGATAAAGTTATATCGTACAACAATTCTCTCGATCCTCGAATACGGTAGCTTTTGTTTTATATCCGCCGCGAAAACTCACATTTTGAAGCTCCAACGTATCCAGTATCGCTGTCTTCGGATAGCCCTAGGATGCATGAACTAGACACATACAATGAGTTTAGAGGTATTAGCAGGAGTATTGCCTTTATCAGATCGCTTTGCGGAATTATCGCTCCGGGTCCTCATCCGCTGTGAAGTGTTAAATCCATTGGTAATTGAAAACTTTGAAAAGCTAATCGAACGAAATCCTAAAACAAAATTCATGACACTGTACTATTGGTACACGACTCTGGAGGTTAATCCTTCCTCGAACACATCCCACGGTAGTTGCTTTCCAGTCTTCTGCAATTCTACCGTATGTTTTGATCTCTGACCATGAAGCAAGAAATCCATGGAATCCCAGATCCACTCCGTTAGGAGTATATACCACTAATTTTTGCTAAAAGATTCGGCCAAGTAAGCAACGACAGAACGTTTTATACCGACGGGTCAAAAACAAATGATTCCACTGGATTTGGTGTATTTAATGAATTTCATAGCGCCGCATTCAAACTTCAGTATATGTCGCAGAATTAGCGGCAATACACTACGCATTAGAGCGAATTGCCTCTCTTCCCTCTGATCAATACTTCATTTTCACGGATAGCCTTAGCTCAACAGAGGCTATTCGCTCAATGAGGCCGGTAAAGCACTCGTCGTATTTCTTACGGGAAATACGATGCACATTGAGTAGTGCTCTATCGAATCACAATATCACCTTGGTTTGGGTCCCTTCTCATTGCTCAATTCCGGGTGTTGGGGCTTAGATCCACCGACCCGCAACATCGTAAGGGGGTTTAGGCCTCCGAAAGAACAATCCGTGTAAGTAGGGGATTCCACCATATCTTCCAACCATCCATCCTCTTATAGAAGAAACTAGCTCCTCTAGAGCTGCTTATTTGTTGCTGGGAGCCTCCATTTCCACAGGATGATCACGTTGAAACACTCAATTAACGTTAAACACTATTTATTACACTTTACATGAACAATTACATTTATTTTAGACAGTTAAATATTCACATATATACAGGACTGTTCTTAGATAAAATTTGGTGACCGTTCACCTTATTGCTTGCAGTAGCACTAGATTGCAATCTTAATTTAATTTAATCTCCTACCGATCGACCCGTCGCGATCGTGTAGTGACGTAATAACCCTCGCTCTCTGATCGTAATCCTTACATTTCTCATTCGACCTAATGATTCTAACAGAGGTGTATTTCAGGGTGGGTAAAATCCTCATGCTACTCCTAAACATACTCACCCACCCTGAAATGTCGTAAATTTCTGAATAAATTCATTCAAATTGTTACCACCTTAGTCCTTGTTGCTGCTGGTAGGCTCCGCTCACTCACCATGTGGAATCGGCTTTACCCTTACGAATTTGAGCGATCCTTCCTGTCAGTCGGGGCGTGTATCCGAATGATTCCATCCATGCTCCAATACGCTGATCATGAATAAGCTGGTGTCTCACGGTATCTACGTATCCAGATGATTTCCGAAATGTTTGGTAGTCGCAGAAGCCAGACTCGTTGACGTGTTGAATATATGACGATAAAACATGGTGTTAGGATTTGAATGGTGTGAGTCTTCGACTAAACATATACTGGTTCTCATATTTACCTGTGAGACCAAGGTTTTCCTCTTAACCAGTTCGCCAGTTTACTTGATGCTGTCCAAGATGTTTGTCCTTGATGTTGTTCGATCGGTTCCAGAATAGATGAAGAGTTGGTAGTCGCATCATCAGTTAACTTACACTCCGTTATGTTGCCGTGCAGATTTTGATTCTGTGCTCCGTCGTTCTTGGTTGAAGCAGTGCGTTTCCATTTCCTTGATTTGGTGCAAACATCCTTGAGAACACCTTGATCCCAGTTCCACTTGCCACACGTTATGATCCAAACGGATAATTCCACCTAGACCACGTCCTTGTGGTTAGCATAGGATGAGGACGACTCCTTCGTCCAGAGCCATTGAGTTGATTGAACACACCGTATATCCTATCCAATCCGTATAGATTTCCAAAGAAACACCCTTCGCGCCTCATGATGGTCTGCCTCCGACATGGGCACCCCTAGTGTCCATAATTTGGTTGGAATTTACCAAAAAAATCCTTTCCTTCGTTGTGATGTCGAACACCGCCGTGTCCATACCATTGATTTGGTGGATGATATGGGCACCCCTAGTGATCGTTCCTTGGTTTGATCAAGGACACCCTTATGTCCATGAATTGGATTGCAGTAGATCTCCTAGTCTCCAACTGCATCAGGATAATTGGATGAGCAACATACCTTATGTCCCTGATATTGTTGCCATGGGTACCCAGTGTGCCCTCCGTAGGATTAATTTCCTTTTTCCAGCTGAAATCCTTGTCATTGACCGTCCTGGATTGGTGATTGTTTTTATAGGACCGTGTTTTCCAAAAGTATCTACGATCGAGTCCAACTAGTACTAGAGATCTCCTCGTTGTTGATCGTCGTATTCGTTTGTATAACCGAGAAATGATATTGGTGTAGTATTCTGTAGGAAATCGCATCAGGTCCACACGCCGTCGATATAGTTGAAGCAAATTCCACACTGTTATCTCAGCTCCAGGTATGGATGTATCCAATAGATGATAGGGTGATTGTGTTACCTTGCATAGCCGGACCTAATTTTCATGTGATATTGAAAGCCAACACCACACGAGTGTATATCCAGTTGACCTCTGTCCGTCGCGTAGATCGTTTTGGTTCGTTACGTTCCAGGTTCTGAAGTGGTTTGAAGTGGTATCGTCGTACGACCGATTTGAAGTAGGATTCCATTCTTTTCCGATAGTGTGAAGATCTCCGTCGTTTCCGTTGACAAAGATCCTTGAAAATCATTAATCGCCCCTTGACGATTATGTGTTGGTTGAAGACGCCGGTCACTAACTATGCCATGAGCAACCGTGTAAAACTTCTTCGTTCATTAGGTAAATGATGTTCCAATCAATTACCCTTCCTAAATTTGTGCCACCCCTAGTAGCATTTGGGATACCAAGTGGGTCACCTAGACCAATGGTATAAACCTCCGTGAGCACCTGTTGCTCGAATATTGAATGAATTTCCTAGCATCAAGATAGCTCGTGAATGAATCTCCTAGCATCAAGATCCAAATAGCTGATGGGATTCAGCAATGATAATAGTTGAAAACCTTTGGATCTGTAGGTAAACGAATGTTCTTCAACACATTGAACCTTCCGTGATGATGATGACGATGATAGTCAAAGTGAGGATGTGCAGTAGTGTTGTGCCGTCCTTCGCTCAGTGTGTATCGCAGTGACCATAACGAACACGTTGGATGGACGAAATCGACCTCAGTATCGATGTAAACAGAGATACGAAGAGAAACCTGGGATGTTCTATCTCTGTTGGCCAGTTGTATTCCTCCATTTGTGTGTGATGCTTTTCTGCATATCCAATACAGAAAAGGCTGATACTACACCCTTGATACCAGTGCACAAGTGTGGTTTTACTGAGCGGTCATCTCGTCGTACGATGCGTGTATGTAGATGATAATTTGGAATTAACGTTGTGTAGTATCCAGTGTCCAGGCTTCGGCGGACACATACTAAGCAAACTGACCTGAGAAAATGATAGTTGGTGCTGACCCTCCATAGTTGAAAAACGAAAATTGTATCCAGTACTGAGCCGTTTCGTAGTGGATGTGATGTTTATTTCGCGCTTCCCAATGAAGACCAATCCGTAGGTGAAGAAGTGTCGTACTACCTTAGCCGCTTTTCAGTGCAATCCAGTTGATTATGGCATGTGTCCTCCAGTTTCTAGTCCAGTCTCAGGCATCCAATATGAAGAACCCGGGAGTGCATGTGAGGGCGATGTTGAAAAACCAAGTGTTAAGTGGTTGTTTGATTTTGCTTCGGCGAGACATATACACCGAAAATTTTGTATTTACCTGTGGAACCAGGAGTTTTCACTGATTCGGTGTTTGTTGTCAATATCCGCAGCAAAGTTAATATACTCCGTCCAATCAACAGTTGGTGACTTCGAATCCTTGAATGATGTAGTTTGGCTCCATAATCCAAGTTGTTCCAGCTAACAGCACTAAGCCATTCCTTGTTGAGCGCTTCCAAACGATAGTGATGTTTCCGATATAATTTATGATGGTGGTGATTAGCGAAGTCCTTGCCTTCCATTTCATTTGAAGTGAAGTTGCGTATTGTGAACTGTAGTAGCCATGATTGAATCGAGATGACGAAATTGGAGTTGACCATTGTCCATGAGATCTGTGATGATGAAGTATGGCGATTTGGGTCTTGAGATGAATAGAGAGTATCCAGCGCCATGTCTACCCCATGGCGCGCAAGTAGGCTTCTGAACCGTGATTCCATTGTCCTTCCGGAGGCATCCGGCTCGAAGGACCAAAATGTTGGGGCTTAGATCCACCGACCCGCAACATCGTAGGGGGGTTTAGGCCTCCGAAAGAACAATCCGTGTAAGTAGGGGATTCCACCATATCTTCCAACCATCCATCCTCTTATAGAAGAAACTAGCTCCTCTAGAGCTGCTTATTTGTTGCTGGGAGCCTCCATTTCCACAGGATGATCACGTTGAAACACTCAATTAACGTTAAACACTATTTATTACACTTTACATGAACAATTACATTTATTTTAGACAGTTAAATATTCACATATATACAGGACTGTTCTTAGATAAAATTTGGTGACCGTTCACCTTATTGCTTGCAGTAGCACTAGATTGCAATCTTAATTTAATTTAATCTCCTACCGATAGACCCGTCGTGATCGTGTAGTGACGTAATAACCCTCGCTCTCTGATCGTAAACCTTACATTTCTCATTCGACCTAATGATTCTAACAGAGGTGTATTTCAGGGTGGGTAAAATCCTCATGCTACTCCTAAACACCGGGCAATGAGAAGGCTGACTCGCTCGCCAAGGTGGCAATGTTTTTTTTACAATTGCTCGCCAGCAAGTCATGGTCAGTTGGCAACAAAAATGGGATGAAGGGAATTTGGTCAGGTGGTTACATTCTATTCTCCCACAGGTATCGAATAGACCATGGTTTAAGGGCTTGGACATGAGTCGAGATTTTATCAAGGTAATCTGTCGCCTGATGTCCAATCACTACTCCCTAGGCTCGCATCTCTTTAGAACAGGTCTCGCAGATAGCAATGGATGTTGTTGTGGCGAAAGTTACCACGACATAAACCATGTCGTCTGGTATTGTCCCGAACACGATGTTGCCAGAACCGATTTATGTGAATCCCTCAGGACCCGAGGAAAACCAGATAAGGAAAACATTAAAGATGTGTTGGGTATGTTGGACTTCGATTACATGTTCCTCATCTTCAAGTTTCTGAAGAAAATTGATGTTTTCGTTTGATCCTTCCTGTCTTGTCCACCTCGTCTCCCCCTCTAGTTTTTGTTGTATCGTTACAGGTCGTTCAAGTCCACTCTTTGATTGACAAGCAGCATCGTACCGCTACATCGCTACTGAATGTCATCAATCAAACCCTCGAATCCCACCTTTATCCACAACAAACCGCGAGTCTTACGGTTCCCCAAAACTAGCATAGTATGTTAAGAAGCAACACGAATTTGTAAAACAAATCAAAATGAATCCGGCTCCGTTATGCCTGACGGCGCTTGAGCTTTTTAAATAAACGTATAAGAAAAAATAAATATTGGGTACCCGCGGAATATTGCCGAATGCGCAAATCAAGCGGCAGGTTTTCCGACGGAAGATTTAACGAATAGAACGTCTTGTGGTGGAACATGTAGTTGAACCATACCTTTGACATGCCCTATATCAACTGCAGCGATTGACAGTAGACCGGATGTCCCGGGCTCGATTCATCTGACAAGCCAATCGAGCCCTCTGTCACCATAGAAGATGGTGTCTCCATCCATGTCGATGGCCTGAGTTGAACGCATGCTTGATTTTATCGCCCTTCTGACCACCGCTCTCCTCATCCTCGGACAAATCCTTGATGATGTCCGCGGTTGTGATGCCGATTTCCAGTCCGTTGATCGAAACAATGCAGGAGTCCGACAAGAAGCGCTGGTTGGGGAAAGTTTCTGAGTAAAGGTGGTACGGGAATGAAGGGTAAACGAACATGGACATAAGGTCATCATGATGCGACACGATCAACACCTCGGTGTTGGTCGATACAGAACTCATTATGTTGATGATCAGTTTTTCGAAGTACTCATCGTAGGTTTCGGCGATCGTGTTGAACAAGGGATTACTGATGTCACCGAACGGACCCGTCAGGACCAATCAATCGGGACAATTGTTCTCACAGTATGTCAGCAAATCCGATAGCTTTCCATACAAGAGATCATCCTTTGCAGTGTAAGGACCTGACGCGATCACCATGCTTAGTTTCTTTCCGAGTTCCATCGGCGCTTTGAGAAGCTCTAGGTTTATCTCGTGTGAACTTTTTGAACTTGGAAGGCTTTTCCACGAGGATTGCCCCTTCTTCAAGACAACGGTTTCCCCCGGAAATACGGACCAGGCCTTCATCTTGCTAAAGTCCAGCTTCATGCAGTACAATGTCAAATCATCAAAATCGACGATTGGCACGCGATCGTGTTTCTTCTCGGGATACACAACGATGCTTCCCATGATGTGTACCGGTTCTGTAGAGAGATAATCCACATGATGAATTGCAATATTTTCAAGGATTGCACCTCCATCATGCTTAGGTACCGGAAGGTCTTCGCCTTGAGCCTCATCAAGCTGCTGAGGCAGATCACACTCTTCTTCCTGTCGAAGAGAGGCCAACCGGCGGCAAATACGCTTGCCGCCTTCGTGAATCAGATCTCCGAGGATGAGAGTTCGCAGGTAGCTGAAGTCGAACATGTACTGGCAGTCGTCGTTCATGAACTTCCCCACGCCAGCTTCGGATGCACCTTCTTCCAGGTTATCACCGGCGAAGGTGGGAACTTTGATGGATAACGGAACGCGCTGGTCAATGTCCGTCGACGACCAATTGATTTGCTTGAGTAGCTGACCGCTGCCGAAGGTGTAAATCACATTGCCGGAGTTGTTCGGTTCATCCTGGTCACGGCACCAATGTTTCGTCCTGGGTTGTCCAAGCCCTACGTTGTGATTATTTAATGTGGTCCCGAAACATAGAATATCCAATGGTGAAACATTGGAACAAATGTCAAATAAAATAATTAATAATTTCAGGCAAAAGTCGTTACAATCTTCTATTGAAACGATTAATGCGTAATATATTTAGGTTAAGTTAGGTTAAGTAAATTGAAAACGTGTTTTTTTTTCTCTTATAAGCAAGGTGAAATCAACTCACCTGTAAATAATCTGAACTGCTAAGGCAAATGAAATGTAATATGTTGTTAACAAAATGTGAATAAAATCTTAAATTTGTTTTACCAAATTAGAATGATAGTGTTGTCTAACACAGAACACCTAGATATAAGAAATGAATGTAATGTTTCGAATGATACTAATAAAGAAATGAAAAAATAAATAAATAAAAATGTGGTCCCGAAGGGGCAGACGAATAACGAAACTTGACTATTACGACTGATTTATTGCCCACCACCGAGAGGCAGTGTTCCTGTATGGAAAGATTTCAACTTACAACTAACATGAATAGGGAATGGTGCCTCTTATATATGGAAGATGTAGTACGGATGAGTGTAACATATTACAAAGGTATGATGTACCGATATGCTAGCACTACGCAGCCCAATGCTACAGCATGAAAGCAATTGGGATGCTTACTGCTAGCTGGGGCGAAAGGAGAAAAATATTGCTGCGCTGCTGCTGTATCTTACTGCGCCTTGCTCGCAGTGAATGGGAAAGTCGTTGCGGTTTAAAAAAAAAAAAAAAAATCTATTCCACTGAGACCTACAGTGTGTGCCGATGAAAAATGCCTGATTCTTTATTTTCAAAAAAAAAAATGTATCTCAAAAAAAAACATCGTTGAAAATTTGATAGTAAACGTAAAATTTACTGAACTTTCAAGAAAAAGATGAGAACAGCAATAGCTCCTTTGGTCCCGAAGCCTTCAAAACACGAAAAAACGGAAAATATTGATTTATTTTTATGTAGAAAACCAATTTTTGTGAAATTTTATATATTTCTTGAAAAGCCAAAATCTTTAGCTTTAATTTCGTCCAAGAAAATTAAAAATCGGTCAAGCGGTTCAAAAGTTATTTTTAAATAAAAATTTAGCAAAATCTTGATTTTTCTGGTCACCCTATTTCGGAAGTGGTCACCCTAATCAAAAAATCCAAAAACACGTGTATTCTTATTTCGAATAAGGAACAAAATAGCAAATTTTCACGGAATTCGGTGACCCACTAGATCGATTTTTCATGGAATGGCTGTATGTATGATTATCCGGAATGTAGTGTGGTACTTTCTCTATGAACATTTTTGTCACAATAGGTAAAAATGCGCAGGATTCTGGCAAATACAAAGAGATGTTTTTCATAGCATTTATTGATATTATGTTTAAATAAATAAGGTAAATCCAACAATTGTTTTCAAATTGGATGAATATAGGAGTAAATGATTACGAACGGAAACCCGTTTCGTATACATAGCAAACTTAAGAAACATAACTTGATTATTGCAAAAACGTGAACGCGTTTAGTTAATTTTCCACAGTCAGCACTAAGTTTGTTTGGAAGAACTTCCCGCGAACTCGTAAAAATGATTAAGCTGCTTTTTATTTCTTATTTTTTGCATGAGTTTTAGAACTAATGCACAAGGCATGCCAGTTTCCATCACGTTGCTACGTGTTTCGCATACTTCATTATCGATTATGTCTCCTATTGTTTAAGTTACAAATCAGTCGTTCATCGCCGGATGCATTTTGTCGTTCCTCTTTCATTGGGGGTGAGTTTTAACCATGAGCTGGCTCATCGGTGGCAGGCATGGGTGTGGTAGAGTCAACATCCACACAGACACAAGTCGTCTTACGAGTTGTCGTAGTTCCCTCTGTAGTCGTCGTTTCTTCCGTTGTTGTGGTTTCTTCTGTAGTTGTGGTTTCTTCCGTGGTCGTAGTTTCTTCAGTAGTCGTAGTTTCTTCAGTAGTTGTAGTTTCTTCAGTAGTCGTTGTTTCTTCAGTGGTCGTGGTTTCTTCAGTAGTCGTAGTTTCTTCTGTGGTCGTAGTTTCTTCAGTAGTTGTAGTTTCTTCCGTGGTCGTAGTTTCTTCAGTAGTAGTAGTTTCTTCTGTGGTCGTAGTTTCTTCAGTAGTCGTTGTTTCTTCTGTGGTCGTAGTTTCTTCAGTAGTCGTAGTTTCTTCAGTAGTTGTAGTTTCTTCAGTAGTCGTTGTTTCTTCTGTGGTCGTAGTTTCTTCAGTAGTCGTAGTTTCTTCAGTAGTTGTAGTTTCTTCAGTAGTCGTTGTTTCTTCAGTAGTCGTTGTTTCTTCTGTAGTCGTTGTTTCTTCTGTGGTCGTAGTTTCTTCAGTAGTCGTAGTTTCTTCGGTGGTCGTAGTTTCTTCAGTAGTCGTAGTTTCTTCAGTAGTTGTAGTTTCTTCAGTAGTCGTTGTTTCTTCAGTGGTCGTGGTTTCTTCTGTAGTCGTTGTTTCTTCAGTGGTCGTAGTTTCTTCAGTAGTCGTAGTTTCTTCAGTAGTTGTAGTTTCTTCGGTGGTCGTAGTTTCTTCAGTAGTCGTAGTTTCTTCTGTGGTCGTAGTTTCTTCAGTAGTCGTGGTTTCTTCTGTGGTCGTAGTTTCTTCAGTAGTCGTAGTTTCTTCTGTGGTCGTAGTTTCTTCAGTAGTCGTAGTTTCTTCAGTAGTCGTAGTTTCTTCAGTAGTCGTAGTTTCTTCTGTGGTCGTAGTTTCTTCAGTAGTCGTAGTTTCTTCTGTGGTCGTAGTTTCTTTAGTAGTAGTAGTTTCTTCGGTGGTCGTAGTTTCTTCAGTAGTCGTTGTTTCTTCTGTGGTCGTAGTTTCTTCAGTAGTCGTAGTTTCTTCTGTGGTCGTAGTTTCTTCAGTAGTCGTAGTTTCTTCGGTGGTCGTAGTTTCTTCAGTAGTCGTAGTTTCTTCTGTGGTCGTAGTTTCTTCAGTAGTCGTAGTTTCTTCGGTGGTCGTAGTTTCTTCAGTGGTCGTTGTTTCTGCAGTAGTTGTAGTTTCTTCAGTGGTCGTAGTTTCTTCAGTAGTCGTAGTTTCTTCTGTGGTCGTAGTTTTTTCAGTAGTCGTAGTTTCTTCTGTGGTCGTTGTTTCTTCAGTAGTCGTTGTTTCTTCAGTAGTTGTTGTTTCTTCTGTGGTCGTAGTTTCTTCAGTAGTCGTTGTTTCTTCCGTGGTCGTAGTTTCTTCAGTTGTCGTAGTTTCTTCAGTAGTCGTTGTTTCTGCAGTAGTTGTAGTTTCTTCTGTGGTCGTAGTTTCTTCAGTAGTCGTTGTTTCTTCAGTAGTTGTTGTTTCTTCCGTGGTCGTAGTTTCTTCAGTAGTCGTTGTTTCTTCCGTGGTCGTAGTTTCTTCAGTTGTCGTAGTTTCTTCAGTAGTCGTTGTTTCTGCAGTAGTTGTAGTTTCTTCCGTGGTCGTAGTTTCTTCAGTAGTCGTAGTTTCTTCAGTAGTCGTTGTTTCTGCAGTAGTTGTAGTTTCTTCGGTGGTCGTAGTTTCTTCAGTAGTCGTAGTTTCTTCTGTGGTCGTAGTTTCTTCAGTAGTCGTTGTTTCTTCCGTGGTCGTAGTTTCTTCAGTTGTCGTAGTTTTTTCAGTAGTCGTTGTTTCTGCAGTAGTTGTAGTTTCTTCGGTGGTCGTAGTTTCTTCAGTAGTCGTAGTTTCTTCTGTGGTCGTAGTTTCTTGAGTAGTCGTAGTTTCTTCTGTGGTCGTAGTTTCTTCTGTTGTCGTAGTTTCTTCAGTTGTTGTTGTAGTCACTTTTACACAAACGCACGTTGTTTCATCTTCTTCTGTAGTGGTTGTTGTTGGTTCTTCTGTAGTGGTTGTTGTTGGTTCTTCTGTAGTGGTTGTTGTTGGTTCTTCTGTAGTAGTTGTTGTTGGTTCTTCTGTAGTAGTTGTTGGTTCTTCTGTAGTGGTTGTTGTTGGTTCTTTTGTAGTGGTTGTTGTTGGTTCTTCCGTTGTCGTTGTTGTGGTTTTTGGTTTTCTAGTTGTAGTTGTTGGCTTTTTAGTTGTGGTTGTTGGTTTTTTAGTTGTGGTAGTGGGTTTTCTTGTGGTTGTCGGCTTTCTGGTTGTTGGCTTTCTGGTTGTTGTTGTTTTGGGTTTCGCAGTTGTTGTAAAATGCCATCCAAAAGATTCAATTTCCAACGGGTTTCCAACTATATGATCTTCAAAATAATCATCGTATATTGGCACTGTGGTTTCAGCTGTAATTGTTAAATCCGGAACTGTACTGTCTGTGGTTTCAGGTTCAGCAGTAGTCGTGGTAGTAGTAGAAGAAGTGTGTGAATGAGTCGTTATTTCGGATGTAGTTGTTGATGTGTCGGTAGTGGTATCTGGCTCAGCAGTAGTCGTAGTAGAAGGGGTTTCCGAAATGGTCGTCATTTTGGTAGTAGTAGTGATCGGGCTTTTTGTAGATGTCGTAACAATTGTAGTTGTAGTTGAAGGGCAAGGAGTAGTTATCGTTGAAGGCGTAGGACTTCCACAAGGAGCCTTCGTAACTATATCGTTACTGCAGGCAAGACATGGGCATAATCCAAGCATATTAACGTTTCCGCATGTATGATGAGTTTTATGCCGATCATCTAGATAAGGATATTTATGGTCATGAGTTTTTTTGATTAAATTGATTACCTTTGGCGATAGAATTTTAGGCAAAGGTCTTTTCATACCTGTGAGAGGGTAGTCCTCAATCCGCTGGCCGCGCGTTGTTAAGAATCCTTCGCAGTGGTCGGTCATCCACAAAAGCTGAACGGATCTAGTTTTGCTCTGTCCCACAGGGCAAGTTTTTAACTCTGCAACCCCGTCGTACACGCATTGCAGATATTGAGGCAGGAAAGCTCCCAGCCCCACAAATTTAACGCCGGGAACACATTTTTCGCATGGCATCAGTTGTTTTGCTTGCCACGATCTAATTTCACCCTCCGATGCATATCGACAGCGGCCCTGGATCGGATCAAACGCTATACCGAATGGACACTGGAACTCGTACGCAATCCCGGAGACGCATCGGTAATATCGGTCCACGTATTCATCATGTCGGAACACTACTTCGAGGGTTCGGTCTTGCTGTGGGCAGTTGTGACTGGGTTTGGAACATTTTCGATCGCATCCTCCATCTGGGCGGCCACCGGGAGCGATAGCCACCAGAATAAGAACCGTAAGCAGTAAACGCTTGTTTCCGCACATTTCGACCCGAATGAACTTTGCGGACTGTTTGTTGTGTAACGTGCGTCGGCGGCTTTAAAAAGGCAGTTTCGTGGTAGTTTTTTGTGCGATGGAGACAACTCGCGATTTGCAGTGGCTTAGAGAATAGTTTTTACTTCGTCGAGAAATAGAATGATAGTGGGAGGCTCTCGTGCTAAAATGTAGAGTTTTCGGGGCAAGAAATCTGAGGTTTGGTCGCTGATTAGATGTGCCGCCGGAAGCAGTTATCGTCTACCTCAGACATAGTTGTTCTTTCTGTTAGTTTCTTGAGTTTTTAGTTCCACAAACATGAATAGGTTCTTGTGATTCAAGAATGGAAATAAGTTATTGTTTGGGGTTTATATTTCAAGAAACTGTAAAGAATTTTAGTAAGAAATATCTTCTGGATACATGCAAAAGAAGTTCAGTCACCCTAGCCAGTATACAGTACAATACTTGTACTAGGACATGGATGTGGAGGGCTGTTGATGAACTATGGCGATGGTTTTTGGACAATTTTATACTTTAACTATGTTACGAATAAGAAATAGTAAATATCTTGCAGCACATTGGATCGCACTTTTAAGTATAATATGGTGTGTGGATTCAAGATGGGTTCAGTATCCAGGGCCTCTCCGACAAAGGCGTACAACTTTCATAAAAAATATATAAGGTTTGAAAATAATGTCTCCATCAATTGTTAAAGCATCATTCCCAATTTGAGCAATTTAGCAGGATTGAATTTGTCGCTGGTCTTCTGGGGGGTCTGACAGAGACACCTGTCCACTTCAAATTGCGCCTTGATTGTTTATTTCACAGTCTTATATTCCGAAGGGTCTATCGTAGGTGTTGTTGCCGTCGCTTCTTCATTCATCTCCAATCTGCTACTTTTTCCACTGATTTGCTGATTTACGCTAAAAACTGACATCCTCGGGGTGAAGAAAGTCGCCAAAATAGCGATAGTTTCTGCTACGCAAGAAGTTGTAAAGCTATAGTTTCTATATTTGATGATGTGTCATGAAAAAGTGAAACACTTCTAATGAGAAAGTCCAACAAAACGTAGGTTGTCCTATTACTGCGACAAATGCGTATATGAAAAACACATACTTGGAACATTAAACCCTGCAGGTTTAACGTCGTCTGAAATCTACTTAAGTTCAAGTACCTACACTGAGAGGCAAAATAAAGTGCCCACCTTACCAGTTTTCAAATTTCTCTAGTTGATTTGGTTCAAATTAAAGTAAATCGGAAGAAAGACTTGGTCTTCTTGGCAGTATGCTTCGGGTCGTTGTTCTAGAGAAATATAAATTTCTCTTCAAGGCCCGTCTGGATCAGCGAAACCTCCAGATTTTCGTGCAAGATGTTGATGTAGGAATCTGCCGACATTATTCCGTCGATTTTCACGAGGCTTCCTACTCCACTCCACGAAAAACACCCCCAGACCATCACATTTCATCACATCACACCTCCATGTGTCACCGTTCCTTGGATGTAGCGCTCCTGAAGCTCGAGCTGTTAAACCGAAAGCGGCGGGCTCGTGTGTGGTGCAGAGCGCCACATCCAAGGAACGGTGAAGCATGGAGGAGGAAATGTGATGGTCTGGGGGTGTTTTTCATGGAGTGGAGTAGGAAGCTTCGTGAAAATCGACGGAATAATAAAACTGGTGTTACCAACTAAAATAATTATTTTGAAGCCTTGGAGCGCGCCTGGGAAAAACTAGAACCACAACACCTACAAAACCTGGTGAAAAGCATGCCGAAGCGCCTCCAGCAAGTCCTTAAGGCCAAAGGAGGACACATTAACTATTAAATTGCTTTTTATTTTTCCTAAATCATCTTTTCTGGGGCCAAGAAAGAAGTGGGCACTTTATTTTGTCACTATTTTTTTTTTTCAATACAAATTGATTTTCTTTTTCTTTGAGTAAAATTCTTTTTTTTATCAAAATTTCGTAAGTGCAACTTTAAAAGAATATCAAAAATAAAATATCAAAAAAGTTTTAAGTGTGTTAACTTTAATTTGAACCAAATCAACGAGAGAAATTTGAAAACTGGTAAGGTGGGCACTTTATTTTGCCTCTCAGTGTATGTTTAAGAAACATGTATAGAAATGACACGGGATCGGTTTTCATTTGAGCTATTAATCCACCACTTTCAGCAATCATCAAAAATTTAAGACCAGTTTTTCGTTCAAATTAAAAAAAATCATCATGTAGCGGGATTTGGGGCAAGTGTGCCATAGGGGCAATTTTACCACCCCTGATTTTTATAAAAACAACAAACTATATTTTTTCTATGAGCTTAACAATATGTTCCCTTATTGTTCATAATACAATGATCAAAATATGATGAAAATTGCTTTATTTTTTACGTATTTACATCGACTTTTGTAAAAACCATCAGATTTCAGTGATTTTATTTTTATAAGATTGCGTTGTTTCTAAATAGCATGGTGAGAGGAAAATTAATAACATATTTTTCAAACGTACTGTACATCGTGAAGCTATATAAATGCGTAAGTAATTGTGGCAATTGAACGAAAAAACATATTTAGGGTTCATTCATTTATTTCATGACGCTGAAATTGGCCATTTTGGGCACCCACCCACCCCCTTGTAACACTTTTTGTATGAATGTTATTCAATTTTTGTATGGGTCGTAACATCGATCGCTAGGAGACCCACCCACCCCCTCTAGCGTTATGAAATTTGTGAATGGGCCCTTTAGTTTCACATACGAAATTCATTTTGGTTGAAATCTATACGTTTTGGGGTAAGTATGCCATCTATTTGGGAAACAAAAATGGTAGGAGTGAAATTCATAAAAATGAAAACATAATCAACAAAATCATAACAATGAACCAAAATGAGGCACCAGTAGCGGTTTCTGAAGATTAGAAGGGAAACAGCGAACATTTTTGATCTCAACGTGATTTTTTCTCCAAATATTCGATAATAACATGGTTTTAGGCGTTTTAAGAACTGTTTTACTTATTTTCATCAATATTTTACCGTTATTTAGTGTTGATCTAGTGTTATATCATACAGATCCCCCGTAATGAAAGAGTAATTCATATATCGTATTGAATGGAGACAAAAATAACGATTCTAGTTATTCGAATTGACTAGTAGATAGTTCTGCATGTGATGAACCTTGTTATAAAGCATCCCCTTATGACAGTAAATTTAAAAATATTTTCAAAACTATCAATTAGGCTCTGCTTTGCTATCAATTTTAACAGGAAATAAAGAATATTTCATTACAAGTAGAATTACATCAATGTTAATTCGGTGGCCGTCTTTCCCCAGAAGGGTGGCACACTTGCCCCATAGTGTTGAAAATTAGGTTATTTTGGATGATATTTGAGGAGCTCCAAAACTAATACTTTTTGAAATTATTTTCTTTTTAATTGGCACAGTGCTTATGAAAAGATGTCAATCTAACGTCATGAGGCTAAACTGGTGGGTTTTCAAAGCCTTAGACAAAGTTAGAGAACAATTTGCTTAAGGTGGCACACTTGCCCCAAATCCCACTAAACCATATCATTGCATTCCATTGATTTTGGAAACTTTGTTAAACGATGTTGGTTTATTTCTTCTTAATTTTATTTTGACGCCTAAACAAAGTTACATTAAATTGAATACAATTCGCACAAAATTGAGATTTTTTTAACAAACGGATTGTGTGTGTGTAATTTTTACACATTTTAAAAAAAACTGTCTCTGAGCCGATTTCTTTTTCTTCACATTGTTTCTCAACATTAAGCTTCAATGTGTGCCATGAAAAAGGGGCCTTCCTTAGCCGAGTGGTTAGAGTCCGCGGCTACAAAGCAAAGCCATGCTGAAGGTTTCTGGGTTCGAATCCCGGTCGGTCCAGGATCTTTTCATAATGGAAATTTCCTTGCCTTCCCTGAGCATAGAATATAATCTGGAGGGTGCTCTCAAATCGACTTGATACTTTCATCTAGTACGGAGTTTATCTTGAACACACAACAAGTGCCTGCTCCGGCATTTTCAAATCATGATATAATATTATCTGCTCTAAACATTCCTCGGAAAATGAATGTCAACCAGCGTATCTATAGGGACTATAATAATATCGATGTTCAAGCCTTGGCCGATGCAGTTAGTTCCGTAAACTGGTTGATTTTTGATAGTATTACTGAGTCTGATGTTGCTGTGAACATTTAAGCAGAAACGAAATCCGTGGTTCTATAATGAAATCCAGAAGGCCATCATATCGTTCGTGGGTGTCCGAAACAACATCAGCGAATCACAATCTGTACAAGCGGCTAAGGAACAAGGTCACAGATCTCATAAGATTGGTCAAATCTAACCTTGTTTCCCATAGGATTGAGTCATCTAGTTCATCGAAGAATCTATGGTGGAAGTTGAAGCAAATTAACACTATTGGTTCATCTTACTAGAACTAATAGGAAGTTGAATGCTGCCGGACACATTAAGATTCGTAGGAAATCTTCAGAAATATGACCATTTCCGTAAAACTGGTTCCATATTTTCGGTCAGCTATGTTTGTATTTTTAATCATGTATATATTATCTGAAGCTATATCCAAGTGGGCATTTCTCCGGCTCCACTCCGCTCATTCGATTCTAGATCAAATTTTAAGTATCCTCCCAAAATTTGAGCTCATTTGGATGAAAACTGAGACTGCACAAGCCCTTCAAAGTTTGCATGGATATTACTATGGGAAAAGCAAGCAACTAATTCAATCGGTCATAGTGTTCTTGAGGGTTAGAGCTACGCTGATACTGTTAGATACATTCGTCAACTACAACTTTGCCGAAGACCGCACTCAAATCGGACGCCTCAGTAATAAATTCTTGTTTTTTATGAGTTGTAAATCTTCGGCTATAACAATTGAGCTGCTCTGCGTGTATTACTGAATTTATGCAGTGAAAAATAGAAGACATGTAGACATGATTTGTGTGTATTTGGATATAAATCAATAAATAATATGGTCCTAAAGCCTGTTTCGTCTTCGACCATAGCGCACTGGTCAACAACCAAAACGAACTTTCTCAACGGATCAATTTCTTATTCGCGACTCCGGGGAGCAAATTCTACCCGGAATGAACTAACGGTAATCACACTGGTAATTAGTCCCGCACAACGATGGGTAATCTTTCTACCGCACTTTTGAACACATCGGTACACTTCTGGGTACAAAAAACTAGAGGGTATTTATTTGGCGATAAACTGTATTTGCGACTGGTTTATTCGCGCACTGAATTGAGACTGAGTGTTGTATAGTCGGCCGTTACCTTCTGCTAGTGGAGCATCCTACCGACTCCAACACTGGGGGGACCTATGGACGTGGCTCATTTATTGTCGCTCGCTGGGTGCGTGGCTTAGTCTAGCCAGTATTGCTGGGTTGGGGTTTCCAGAGTGTTTCCATGGAGATTTCGGGTTCTTCGGGACACAATTGGTTGCAACACTCGCGGTTATAATTACAAAATCAAGGTACAAACAAAACACTTTATTTTAAAAGAAGCACACACTACATTGACTACATTTATTCTTACAACGACTACATCTAACACAAATTAAAAATGAGGAGAGCGATCTACTCCTGACGACGATCGGATGGAACTAAACTAACATAGCTATATCGAGTCATCACTGGACCTCGGTCATCTGCTGGTGTAGAAATTCTCCTGTTTACGATCGGGTGGTCATCGGTCTATTAGATCGCATTCAGCATCTCTGTTCTCTCGTATCCCGACATGCTACGGTGATCGTCTACAGATGAGGGTATAGATGCTGGGTCGATCATACGGTAGAAGATGGCTATTGTTAGGTAACCAGCTCAGCCGTAGGAAAGAACAAAGGATGATTTCATAGCTCGGTTGGTCTGCAAACTAGGTCATCCATCGTAAACAACCAAAGCAGAGGAACGATTGCATATGCAGGGCAGGGTTGTAGTTTCTGGGGGTTTGCTATCGTACATCCTCACCCACCCAGAAATTTGATGAATTTCTGAAACGAAATAGAGAGAATCCTCTTCGAAGGGATGGGAGTTTTGGAAGGATATGGAGTTGGTTTTATGGAGAATCGCTGTGGGTTTCGCTATCATCATTGTTGGTCTGAATCGGCAGTAAGCAGATCTTTTCTATTGGACGTTTCAATTCTCCCGAGGCGGTTTTCACAGTCACGACTCTGATAATTCCATCCAATCCAGGGTGCACTGCGGTGATCCTGCCCATCTTCCAGCGAATCGGAGGAGTATTTTCATCTTTAATGACGACGAGCTTGCCTATTTCTATAGCTATAGCTGGTTTCCAACGTTTAGTTCGAGCTTGGAGTTGGCATAAGTATTCCCTACGCCACCTATTCCAGAAATGTTGCAACCTCTGTTGCACTAGTTGAAAACTGCTTAATCGGTTTGATGGGATGGATACTATATCGACGTCTTGTATAGCTTGCAATGACGTACCAACAAGGAAATGTGCCGGTGTCAACGGTTCCAAGTCATCTGGATCATCCGATAATGGTGTCAGCGGTCGCGAGTTGAGACAGGCCTCGACCTGTACTAGAAGCGTGGAAAAATCTTCTGTTGAAACAACGTTTTCACCGATCACTTTCAACAAATGCATTTTAGCCGATCGAACTGCTGCCTCCCAAAGTCCTCCAAAATGTGGGGCACTTGGGGGATTGAAATGCCATTGAATCTTGTCCACGGCAAGTTGGGAAGTGACCTTTTCGTGGTGTTCATGATTCCTTAGTAATTGAAAAAGTTCAGTTAGCTTGTTCCGGGCCCCAACGAAATTTGTGCCGTTGTCGGAATAAATATCAGCTGGTCTTCCACGACGTGCCACGAATCGACGAAGGGCTTGCAGAAACCTTTCTGTTGAAAGGTCAGAGACGAGTTCCAGATGCACGGCCTTGGTGCACATGCAAATAAAGACTGCGACATAAGCCTTCACGGCGGTTCGCCTTGGAGCTGGCCGGATATAGACGGGTCCAAAATAGTCTACACCAGTTTTAACAAATGGACGGGAAACAGTAACGCGTGATGAAGGCAGTTCACCCATAAACTGTTGAATTGTAGATGGTTTTGTACGGTAACATCTCACGCACTGGTGTACTACTTGTCTAGCAACGTTTCTACCTCCAAGTGGCCAGTATTGTTGCCGGATTACTCCCAGTAGTAGTTGTGGGCCGGCATGCAGCAGTTTCTCATGATAGTGCTTCATGATCAACTGGGTTAGTCGATGCCGAGCAGGAATTACTACTGGATGTTTGGTGCCTTCCAGTTCTTCCGAGTTTTTTAATCTTCCTCCCAATCTTATCAGTCCATCTTTACAGATGTACGGGTGGAACCATCTTAATGGAGATCTTGTGGACACAGATCTTCCTTTCCCAATATCCTTCCACTCTTCAGCAAAGATTTCTCTTTGAACGCACCGAATTATAGCGTATTCTGCCGCCCTCAATTCTTCACTTCTCAGGAAACCATTCTCCTGTCGCATTTCTCTCGGTTTACGTAGGAGTTTTATAAGCCTTAACCAATACGCTGTCCGACGAATGAGGTCTGTGAAGGATCCAAATTTGTTGAGGTACACATCATTGAATTCTGCGATTGAGGACGTCACACACGCAACCGCAGTTCGCCGTCTTTCTTCTTCGCCAACTTCAAAATTTTCTGAAGATGTACCAGGCCATGTTTCAATACCACCTCTCAACCATTCTGGCCCATGCCACCAGAGCTCGTTGTTAACAATGTCTTCAGGGTTAAGTCCACGGGATACGAGATCTGCGGGATTGTCTATGCCGGCCACATGCCTCCGATTAAATCCATCAGTGAGTGTTTGAATCTTAGCGACTCTGTTCGCAACGAATGTGGTCCATGTTGTTGGAGTAGCTGCAATCCAACGCAATACGCATGTTGAATCCGTCCAAAAGTAAGTCGGAAGTTGTAATCTTGTAGCTTTCCTTACTCTTTCAAACATTTGGGAACACAGGAGTGCACCGCATAGTTCAAGCCGAGGTATTGATTGAGTACGTAATGGTGCTACCTTGGATTGGGATGACAGAAGCCGTATTTGGACCATTCCGTTACTGTCTTGGCTTCTGATGTACACGCAACCTCCATATGCCTTTTCGGAAGCGTCCGAAAAACAGTGTAGCTCAACTGAATCAGCGTTTGGGATGATGACACAGCGATCTACACGGATTTGATTTAAAATTGGAAGTTTTCCATGGAAATTTCGCCAGGCCTCACCCACCATTGAAGGTACTGGTTGGTCCCAGTCCAAATTTTTACCGTCTTCATCTTTCAGTGTCCACAGCTGTTGCATAAAGATCTTAGCTGATACTGTCGTGGCACCAATTAGGCCAAGAGGATCGAAAAGGGTAGCTATTAGTGATAATATTTTCCGTTTCGTGAGGGGCACTTCCGTTTCCAAGGGAGAAATTTCAAATTGGTATCGAAGCGTATCGGTAATGGGCATCCAAGTCAGTCCTAGAGTTTTAATGGATTGATCGGGGTCTAAATCAACTCCGGCTATATCCTGAATAGCCAGATTCTCTGTGGGTATAGTATCCAATACCGCGGGAATATTGCAGGACCACTTTCTAAGCTTGAAACCTCCACGCTCCATCATCTCCGTTAGTTGATTTCTCAGGCGAATGGCAGTATCGACGTTGTCTGTTCCCGTGATGACGTCATCCATATAGACATCTTCACGTATTGCTCTTGCCGCGAGCGGAAAATGGGTTTCTTCGTCGGCTGCCAACTGTTGAAGAGTTCGGGTCGCCAAAAATGGTGCGGGTTTGGTTCCATATGTTACGGTGTTCAATTCGTACACTGCAACTTCCTCGTCAGGAGAAAACCGGTAGAGTATGGACTGCAAAGGTCGATCTTCTGGCGCAGTAAGGATCTGTCGAAACATTTTCTCGACGTCTGAAACAAGGAGAATCTGTTTCGTACGACTTCGTAGAATGATGGATCTCAAGTCTTCCTGCACTACTGGCCCTACCAGCAGTGCATCATTCAAGGATACTCCGGATGACGTTTTGCAGGAAGCGTCGAAAACAATCCTAACCTTAGTAGTGGTACTGGCTTCCTTGACCACCGGGTGGTGGGGCAGATAACACCGTTTTACGAATTCCTCTTCACTATTTTCGACCTTTCGCATGTGTCCCAATTGTAGATACTCGTCCATGAATGCGACGTACTGCTTCTGTAACTTATCGTCCCTTGCCAATCTTCGTTCTGTTCCAAGGAGGCGCCGATAGGCGATGTCTCGTGATTTGCCCAGAGTTGGGAGTACATCCTCGTTTTTGGGTAGAGTAACAATGTAACGACCATCTGAATTTCGGTGGATTCCACGTTGGAACAACTCTTCACATAATTTCTCCTCCGGTGAGTAAGAGTTTTCGAATTCCATCTCCTCGCATGACCAGAACCGTTCCATCAACTTTTCCAGCTCCGTGATTGCTGAGAAATGGCAGTTGATTTGTTGGGATTTTGTTGAAGAAGGGCAGCCACCACAGACCACCCAACCGAATACTGACTCCGTGAGAGTTGGTAGGTGATTTCCGATGGAAATTCTTCGCCCAGTCTCGAAAAACTCGAAGAATGCCTCGATGCCAAGGACCATGTCGACTTCTTTGGATTGGAAAAACGCAGGATCGGCTAATTGGATTCCTTCCGGTACCTTCCACCCATTCGTGTTGATTGGGACCGTGGGTAAATTGGTGGTTACCTTGGGTAGTACCAGGAAAGTCATTTCTCGCGAATAATCCGAAACTCGCGAGTGCAGAACCATTTGGATTGAATTCTTAACTCTTGTAGATCCCTGTCCTATGCCGAGAACAGAGACATCGACCTTTTTTCTGGAGACTTTCATTCGCTGAGATAGCCGTTCCGATACAAAATTGCTCTCCGATCCGGAGTCCAAAAGAGCTCGAGCATTAAACTTGACACCAATGTCATCTTCGACAACGACGATCGCTGTGGCAAGAAGAATTCTCGATGAAACCTGAGCAATATTGCACGCTGAAACGTCCGTGGCTGCCACGTTAGCCACTTGGGTTTGATTGGAACCAGTAGATCCTTGGGATACCTGGGAGTTCGAAGGATGGTTGCCCCCAGCAACCGCTACGACCGTTGTAATATTGTCCTTATGGGCTCTGAAGCATATCAGAGTGTGGTGCCGCTTCCTGCAGATCCGACAGGAGAATTTGGATTGACAGTCCCTCGCTTGATGGCCAAATCGAAAACAGTTGCGGCAGAGACCGTTGGACTTCAGCAGTGAATCTCGTTCCGCCACCGAGAGTTGTTGGAATACGGAACATTGGTATAGAAGGTGGCTATCCTCACAAGCCACACATCTTCCTGGGGTTGATTGCACCGAACTATAACTGGTTTTCACTGCCGTCGGTTTAGGTTTTGTTGAGAAGGGTTGTTGATGTACCTTCGACTCCGCTGGTCTTGGTGGGAGGGAATCGAGGACTTGAATCCGTTTCCGAAGGAATTCAGTTAGATCCTCCAGTGAGTCCTGTTCCTTGGAAGCCGCACATTCCTCCCATGCACGGCGGGTATATGGATCCAGACGCATAGTAAGAAGATTTACTAGCAGCAGGTTCTTATAGTCCACTGGTTCCACGATTTGGTCGAGCGTTTGGACGATTCGATCAAAATCTTCTACTAGGGCTCGCAACTCGGACACGGATTCCTTGGATAGGGTTGGAAGCTTGAACAAGGACTGAACCTGCTTCTTCTTCAGCAATTTGTTATTGTTGTATCGCTTGCACAAAGTGTCCCAAGCGATCTGATAATTGGCTTTGGTAATCTTCAAGGAGTCGATCAGACTTTTCGGCTCGCCTTGAAGACACCCCTTCAGGTAATGAAACTTCTCTACCTCTGGCAAGTCGGTTCTCCAGTGAATCAATGAAGCAAACAAGTCTCTGAAGCTCAACCATTCGTCGATTTCCCCGCTGAATGTTTGGAGTTTAATCTGCGGTAGCCGAACATGATCGAGAACACCCAACATTGATGGCTCACGAACGGACTGTTCCAAATCAGTCGGTTCATGCAGTTCCCTTGCCTTATCCTTAAGAAAGGATTTATCTTCATAATAACGTTCGCTGATGTCTCTTCGTAGTCGATCGTAATGGTTCTCCTCATCCTCAAAATCTTCATGCGACTTCAGTTCAACTAAAGCTTCACTGAACCTTTCCCACAGACTATCGATTCTCTCTAAGCGGACTTCAATTTGAGAAACTGTAGTCTGGTGATTGAACCCTTGGATAAAAGACCTAATGTCACCGAAAGAGGCCGTTACATCCTCCAGTTGTACCCGCAGCTGCCTCAGGGTAGATCCTTTCCTGGTTGTAGGTGGCATGGTGTGACGTCAATCGGGTGGTAGAAGAAGAAGTGGTGTAGTATACCGCGTATAGACTTGCTTCGGCGGACATATACTGTCCAAGTTCACTGACCTGAGAGAACAGGTAACTGTTCTAGGGATCCAATTAATCAAAACTTCTCGAAAATGTGATGACGTCACTTCAATATTGTTATGGGACAGGCTCAATTCCAATCGGTGATCATAGAAGAGGAGAAGGCGGGGTGTAATATCCAAAGAAATCTTGGCTTCGGCCGGACATATACTGTGGCAACCTACCTGGAGGTACCAACAGCGGGACCAATCCGAAAATCCGAAATTCCAATCCGATAGTTTCAGATTCAGAGATTGATGATCGATCACACAGCACAGCTCAGCTCAGTGTTTTATTCCAGTAATTTGGGGCGAATTGAAGAGGGATAATTTGCATGTAGTATTCGTAGGACTAGCTTCGGTAGGACATATACCGTAGAACTAACCTGGAGGACTAACAACACCGCAAAACCAGATCCAAAAGTCGAGAATGCAAGTTGGGTTTATATCCAGCAGACTTGCTCTAACGAGCAGTTCTCAAACAGGGCTTGTGTGGCAGTAAATGAAGAGGATTCACGGAAAATTCAATCAACAATAGTGTATTATCTATACGCCTAGCTTCGGCGGTACATATACTAAAGTTCACTCACCAACAGGGGGGTAAAATGGCGCTCCCTCTTCCTAACTGCCCACCGCAAATGTCCACTGGTAGTTCAGCCTCGACTAGTTGATTCGCAAATCCCCCAGTAGTTCACGATCCAAACGGTTGCAAACCCTCGGTAGTTTACGAGTCCAAACGACGGGTGTCGTTTTCATCCATCCATGGAACCAATCGAATATTATCGAAAATTGGCGTTAGTAATAAGTAAAAATTGCTTCGGCTAGACATACACCGAACTAATGAGTAATTACCTGAGAAATCAGTTACTCCAACCGGTTCGGTGCTCTAGCGCAGCAGGGTCCTCCGTAAAACGTCATGCAATGGTCCTAATACGTTCCAATATTCCGTTCATACTAGCTTCGAATGGGTTCCGACTTGAAACAGCCTTAGCGTGATGGTGATTTGGCGCAATGTTGCTGCACAATGCAGTCGTTGTTCCTTTTATCTCTTGAGAATGGCGATCCTTAACAAACAGCTGGGCTCCTATGGCGGTTCCTTAATTGTATCCTAGCTTCGATGGCGATTTACCGTCGGCGCAATGGCGACATGCATGCGGGGTTTTCCTTCCAACTGGCCCGTCGGGTAGGTCATCCGGCTCGAAGGACCAAAATGTTGTATAGTCGGCCGTTACCTTCTGCTAGTGGAGCATCCTACCGACTCCAACACTGGGGGGACCTATGGACGTGGCTCATTTATTGTCGCTCGCTGGGTGCGTGGCTTAGTCTAGCCAGTATTGCTGGGTTGGGGTTTCCAGAGTGTTTCCATGGAGATTTCGGGTTCTTCGGGACACAATTGGTTGCAACACTCGCGGTTATAATTACAAAATCAAGGTACAAACAAAACACTTTATTTTAAAAGAAGCACACACTACATTGACTACATTTATTCTTACAACGACTACATCTAACACAAATTAAAAATGAGGAGAGCGATCTACTCCTGACGACGATCGGATGGAACTAAACTAACATAGCTATATCGAGTCATCACTGGACCTCGGTCATCTGCTGGTGTAGAAATTCTCCTGTTTACGATCGGGTGGTCATCGGTCTATTAGATCGCATTCAGCATCTCTGTTCTCTCGTATCCCGACATGCTACGGTGATCGTCTACAGATGAGGGTATAGATGCTGGGTCGATCATACGGTAGAAGATGGCTATTGTTAGGTAACCAGCTCAGCCGTAGGAAAGAACAAAGGATGATTTCATAGCTCGGTTGGTCTGCAAACTAGGTCATCCATCGTAAACAACCAAAGCAGAGGAACGATTGCATATGCAGGGCAGGGTTGTAGTTTCTGGGGGTTTGCTATCGTACACTGAGTATGGTCATCTATATCATACTGATCGTATACCTACATTCTCCTATCTCCGGGTAACCGGAGAGATAGGTTAAGTGATATGCTATCCATCTCTGCTGGATGGATGCTGCGAGAATGAGTGACCATCTCGCGAACATCAGTGAAGCTGATGATCGTTGCAGAGTGGGGTAAATCATGGCCTAAATTATACAATATTTTACAAAGCCTTGTACCAATTTTAGTACCAAACACTTAAGTTTTTCGTTTGTTTAAGTCCAAACAATTTTTTTTCCAAATTTGTGTGATTTTGTCATACCCCTTGGTTTAAACTCAAATTTATGATGTATTCTGTTTTCCGTGTCCCTTCCGGAATGTGTTGACTTTACTCTATAATCATCTTAAAATAAAGTGACCGGATGTGCCTTGCTCCAAATTCGGGCAAAATTTCAGTAAGAATAAATTACAGTAAACAACAGTAGAAATATTTGATAAAGTTCAAAGTTTGAACGCAAAGGTATGCAATCGTTGGTAAAAATTCATATAATTTTCATATGATGCAGCCCGTCGTTTGTATGGCTGAAAAAATGAGAAGTATTGTTTTATTCACCTAAATTAATGCTTTTATTTTTCACTCGTTTTGAAGAAAACACCGACGATAGAAAACATGTTCCTTTGTTGTAAAAAAATGATGTTTTCATTAATGGCACTCGCCATATACGTCAAAATCGTAGAACATGATTTAGAAAATCGTTCATTTCATAGAGTAGGGGGATTAGGGGCATAATGAACACCCGGGCGAAATCTCTGAGAATACGCATACTTTATCTAAAGTTCATACACTGCATGAAATCTGTATTGTATTTGAAATGTTTGACGGTAAAAAAGTTTATATTTTGCTTTAATTGTCCTTTGAAATTTGACTTTAAGTTTTTCTCTGCTTCAAATTGGCATATAAGCAAGGCGGTGGGAGAATCTAATTTTGAGCAAAATAAGGAACCAAGAAAGGTTCTTTTTAGCACTTATGATAGAGGGAGAGTCCTTCGGAATGACTGACAGACATAAAATATTTTGGAATCATTAAATTTCATGCAAGTGTTCATTATGCCCCGATATCTTTTTACTAGCCTTGTTTTGGACCTAATTTTCTATCTCACTTTTCTGGCATATGATATGATTTTTTTACCATGAATGAATGTAGCACGCCGTACTAATATCAGACTTGAAAACTAGCCGGGATTGATTTGAAAAATGTCATTTTATGGTCTTAAAACAAGCATTTGCTTGTTGTGTCCATTATGCCCCGAATCCCCCTAAATACCATTTCACCTAGTTTCACCGAGTATATGCGACAAAACGCAATATCGGACAGTTAATTTGGGAACTCATATCCTTTTTATTCCTTGCTACAAAAAAGTGGCACCTCGTCTACAATTCTTACACTTGATTGTATAATTAGTAGAGACAATGGAAATTCGCGGCAAAATTTTTGAAATTTCGCGGGTGATCCAGGCGATAAAACTAAAATTTCGCGGCTTTGTCGCGGTTCCATAAATATGATCATATTTAATATTTAAAATGCATGTTTACAGTTAAAATATTTTTGCCATTTCTCATCGTAATAGGCTGTTTTTCATCACGCCAATCTGTCATGAAACGACCTACTTTTCTACACTGAAGTATGCAGTGCGGCAATAGTCATTACGCAACTGAAACCAGTGCTGTACTGATTCATTACGCAACTGTTTCGAGTTGTGTAATGAATCATTTCACAATAATTTTTCAGAAATTGCAACATGAAGGTGAATGCATTTCGATATAATTTCTGATACCCTCAAGTGGTCTTCTACGAAATTGCATGAAATTTTGTACGTAACTCGTTGCAGAACTCGATTTTTACAGCACTCGTCGTAATTATCTTATTCGGCAAGCCTCGTAAGATAAATTTACGACTCGTGCTGTAAAAATCATAATTCTGTAACTTGTTCCGTAAACTACTATTTTATATGTGTAAATTTACCGGAACTTCATTACATGTTTTTTTTTTCATTTTTCAAATTTAGATTATAAGTTTAATATTATATTGCCAATGTAAAATTTCAAACACAACAAGAAAACCATCCAACTTGAAACTAAACGATTAGAAGATTTCTGATGGAATCTCGAATTAAAAATAAATTACCCATTTTCATAAGCAAACATCCTAAATTAACTGGGATTGTAGAGTGGATACGAGTAACTGACACTGAAGAAGACTGCAAGTGGTAGTCGAAATACGCGTATCTGTCAAAGATAAGCATTTAGGAGCGGAATTAAAAGGTACACGGTACTCCATCTACTTTTAAGTTTCTCTATGGGATTGTAATATAAATTCTTTAAATTTAACAAATTTCGCGGCATTTCGCGGGATTTTCGAAATTTCGTGGCGAAGGCCAAATTTCGCGGATTTCGCGGCTTCCGCGAAATCGCGAATTTCCATTGTCCCTAATAATTAGCTTGATCAGCTTTTCCTGTTCATGTTAAGATATTACCATCTTCTTTTTGAGTCTATGATATAACCTGCCACATCTAGATTTTCGTAACTGAGTCGCACGCGACCTTAAAAGCAATAAACAGATTGACGATAAAATCTATCAAAATGATGTAAGGTACAGTGGGGTAAGTGGATCATTCGTCAATATTAAGCCTAAATACTTGAATATGTTGATTGTTTTCGCACCAAACTTTTCGTGGTTTATCTAAGCTGAGTTGCAAAAGAGCAAAATATACTAATTTTACAATTAAAAACATAGTATCATACCTTATTTGACCATATAAATTGTTCTAGACAGATGATACACATATATTCATAAATAGAATGGAAGGATTTCAGTTTGTTATTCAAAAGTAAATGCAACTAATATTTTTAAACTACGATTGTTTTTAGAAAACATCGTTAGGAATAATCCTAGAATACTTCTGTACAACTTTTGTGTAGAATTTGATAAATTTTCTCCAAATTATTCTAGTTACAATTTTTTTTTTTGTTCGAATTAGTGTGAACTAATATACCTATAGATATATTTTATTATATTTTGATTACATAAAGATAATTTTTAATTATTAAGTATTAAAATGTATCATTACTAGCACTTATAACAAGAACGAGAGTAATATCATTCTTTTCATACATAATTATAATTACATAATATAATATAATTACACCACATTTGTTTCGTTTCATAATATAATTACACCACATTTGTTTCGAGAACAGATTTTTTTAAATGGTGGTCCACTTACCCCACCATGGTGGGGTTATAAGTTATGGTAGTTTTTACATAGAAAATGTGAATGAAACATAAATTTTATTCGGCACTTGTATTGTTTAATCTATTTAGACTCAGTTATTCGCATTGGACATGCTTTTTATCAGTTACTTTCACCTTACCAGAGAGTAATTGGAAGCATACCTTCAAATTTTGTCATGCGGACGTCGAGTTCAATATCTGTGTGATGAAAGCTTCTAAAACATCAACTATGGCGTGAGATTCTTCGCAGACCTTGCTTCCAGCATACGCCCATATCAAATGATGGAATAAGTTCATAAGAGTTCATAAGAACATATTTTTGAAAAAAACGGCTCATTTTGGAGAGCTTTGATTGAACCTTCATATAAGTGTGATAAGCGGCTCCGTTTTGCTCAAAACCTATGAGCTAGTATTCATAGGGGAACATGGTCCAATTCGGACCTAGTAACAGTTTTTTGGCCATATCTTTTCAGCATGATGTACGGCATGAAAAGTTTTATGTTTTCTTGAAAGCCTGATTTAGCGCGCGGACTTTTGTCTCAGAAAGTTTTGTGATATCTCCTACCAGGATATGACTAGACATGCTTGAACGAAGTTCTGCAAAAGGTCCGAATTGGACCAACCCTTTTCCAATTCGAACTCCACGGACCACCCTCTATTTTATCGTTTTTTGTCTATGGTAGTTATAAAATAAAACACCAATTTGTTTGGTATCAAAGCTTGTTGAACTTCTTCAATAAGCGCAAGCATATCAAATTAATTCAATGCGCGAAAAATTCCAATTTAGTTCGAGTTAGAACCGGCTCAAGTGAAATGTGAATTTCATTAAAAAATATGGGTGAAATCTGAAACTAATTCAAAATTTAGTACAGTGAACTCTCGATTTTAAACTGAACGTTGGACGTATTGGACATATCGAGATAAAGGAAATATTTTTTTAAATTATGGAGCTTTTTGTTATTTTGACAAAAAACATTATGAAAAGCCATTTTTGCTTAAAATATAGTAAAATTTCAACAAATAAAGAATCATATCAGTGACGGACTTGATGTAGTGGTTGGAAAACACGACTCTCACGCCGAGGACCTGGGATTGAATCCCATCCCCAAGGGTGTCACGTATGATGTAAAAAGTTATTGTGACGACTTACTTCGGAAGAGAAGTAAAGCCATTGGTACCGAGATGAACTAGCTCAGGGCTTAAAATCTCGTTAATAAAGATAGAGAAAGAAAGAGAATCATGGCATGAAAATATCGGGTTGAAAAGGTTAACTTGTTCGGGAAACTGAAGGAGACAGCATCGAATCTTGGGACATCGAGTTGGAGAAGTATCGACATACTTACATTTTAGGGTTAAAATACGCTATATTAAAGTGATTATTTTCATGTTAAAAAAAAACATTATATCGGGTAAGAGAAAGTTGATTGTATTGTTCTGAGCACTCGTAAACGTTTTGTTTCTTGTTTTGTATTGCCATACAAATTTGAAACGCTGTATCCAAAATAGGCAGTGGTGTTAATAGAGATTCTTTTCAAGCAGCTGATTTATTGAATCCTTTTTTTTGTTGACTACCGTATTTCATAGATTTTTCGAAGACTTTTACTCAACCGCAACAGGAACAAAGGCACCATCCATAAGTATTACAACTTCTGTGATTTTCTGGCAAGTCGAGAAGACTTTCATGGATTGGAGCTTTTGAAATAGACTTCGTTCATTGAAAAAGCAAGAGGTCCATATTTAACCACATCAAAAGGTCCGGATTGGACCAATACACATTTTGAGATATTCAAACTAGTTGAGCACAAACAGTGCATAGACATTTAAAAACCATATGGTCAGATGAAAGCTTAGGCTTGGGGGATTCTTTTATGAAATAACACAGAAAGATTGGAGAATTATTGTCAATTCCAGAGGCTTGGAAATAATGCTAACCGATAGCACACTAGAGCACTTCAAAACAACAAACTAACATGAAAATCAAACGAATTAACTGGAAGGCGTCAAATGTTTTGTGTTAGATCTTAGGCAGACGGTGGGTAGAAAAACGGTACACACGATCTTTACAATAGCGCCAGTATTGAGAAATGTTTGATGGTCCGAATCAAGGTATCTAGAAGGGAGGTAACCCAATGTATCAGATTTCCCATTCCGCCATTTTGAAATGCCAAGTGACAGCTGGCGAGTTTGTTTTGGTTGTTTGGATATCAGATGCATGGCGGGACAAAGTAGGTATAGAATGTTTCTTTTACACCCACATCTGTGTGGTATACGCGGCAAAGTATCTGAATTTACTTCACCATGTAATGCACTGATAGTAGAATGACTTAAGGCTCAAGATTCCATCATTCAATCATCAGCAATCATCAAAAATTAAAAACCAGTTTTTTCGTTCAAGTTTCAATCAATCCTTATCAAAATCTATCATCGTATTTCAAGTGGCAAGTGAAATGCAATGATAGATTTTCAAAAGCATTGCTTCGATTTTGAGCAAAAAAACTGGTTTTGAAAATTTATAAAACGATAATGGTTATTTTCCTCTTAACTTACGAGATAAAGTTATTTACAAGAATACAACCGTCATCGTCCGACGGCGACACCGTGGCGCATCCTCTCTTTCATCGGTAGACCATCGGTGGTGGGTGGCTCTCACCCGCTGCACTATTCGAAATTTCCACATTTACATGCATCACATGCAATTGTAAACACATTTTTCGAATAATCTGCTTCTCTTCGATACAAAACACCGGAATACTACATTAAAGACGAAAATTTGATTCGCGATAAAATGCTGGAGAAAATTTTCACTTCACTGTGTTTATGTTTGTTGGAATAAACATTCCCTAACAACCCCATAGAAACGGTTAAGTACACAAACCCGCCAGCTAGCCCACTCGCCAGCTGTCCCTTCCGCCTTCCCCGCAGCTAACCACACCGCGCACCCACTGACTGCTAAGATCGGTAAACCTGCCATTATAATAATCTTGGTCCAAATTAGAACAGGGTCTGAATTGGATCACCTTCCCCTATAAGTTGTCTCTAATCGAAGGAACAAATTTCATCCTCAAAAATCTGTTATAGGCCTCCGTATTTATTTTTTTATTTAACCTTAACAAAAAATATAGGCATATTAAACCAATAAGACAAATGCCTTAAAACTATGACCCTGGCAAAATATTTTATTGTGATCATGAAAAACACGTTCTCTAAGAACTCCTCCATGCTCTGATACTAAACAAACTAAAATTTTCAACAATAAAGTGTGTTTTTTGAAGATGGAAAGTTTATCACCAGAGTATACGACAATCAGACGCTGTTTCTAGCTTTGGGCGGACAAAACCTTTGAATTTATTTGCTTTATTGCATAATTTAGGACAGTAAGAAAAATATGACAAAAATTGTCCTGGATAGCGAAGTTGTGTCAGAATATACTACAATAATCAGAAATCACATTCACTATCAAAAACAATGAGAATATCGCTTGTGGATGCTATATTCACGTTCAAACAATTTTCGCATTTTTTTATGGGCCATACTGTAGAGAATGGAAGTTCTAGTGATATTGATAGTTAATTAGTACTTAATAAGGATTTCTATAAAATTGCTAAAGACTTGGTTAATCCTCAAACACTTTTCTGCGCAGGTTAAATCCTGTTGTTGAGAGTGTAAAACTTTTTTTACGACTTTAGTGGGCTGGTCATTTAGTGGTGAAGTTGAAAAATAAGCAATAAATAAAAAATATTCAGCATTGAATAATTCACGTTTATCGTGCATAACATCAATGTCATATTGAAATTTATGTCTTGGATTTTATTCTTTTAAACTTCCTGGTTTAAGCCATATTAAAACATACTTAGGTCACTCCGATATGTTAAGTCAGTTGTAAATATTTCTAATTATAACAATGTATACTTGTTGAGAACAGTTTGGCCAACTTTTTGAGCGTTGTTGTAGGTTGTTTCATTGCTTTTACGTTATTTTAATATCGTTTAAATTGAAATTTGTAGTCAAAACCTTCAAATCAAGATTTCTTCAGATTCCTCCTAGGGATGGTACACAAATTATGTCGCGCTAAATATCAATTTTTTCGACCCCCTCCCCCCCTTTGTCACACTTTTTGTATGAGCCTTGTCACGCTTGGCTCGACCCCCTCTCCCCCCCTTGGAACGTGACGTAATTTGTGCATGACCCCTAGGGATTTTTTTAAAAATTGGCCCAGAGTTGCACAATAACCTCAGGAATCGAGCCCTGTACTCAGATTTGATGGACAATGTTTTTTGCATCATAACGATCTGTCGAGGCACCGTGCATGCTCTTAAGCACAACTTGGTAGATCGATTTCTTCCCTACTACAAATACCTGCCTGACCCACTGACCCAGTTCTAAAAATAGTTGCATAAAGTTGTACTGGGATCGTGAGATCATAACGGACGTCCTGGCGAAATTGTAGTCATCGACATCGCTGCACCGCTGTTCAATCAACTTTCTCCAATAGGATAGAAAAGTATCACGACTTGGCGGAGGAGTTGAAGCAGATGTGGCATCTAGAGGATGTCCTTATAGTTCCGGTAGTCCTCTCAGCGACCGGAATTGTCCCGAAATCTCTTCTTAGGCCCTGAGACGAGCTGGAATTGAAGAAGGACCTACACAGCATCCAAAAATCGGTGGTTCTTGGAACCTGCAGTATAGTGATGCGGTTCCTGAAACACAACAACTGAGAATCTCATCCAGCATACTCATTAGGATAATTTAAACCGATGTGTGAGATTCATAGGGCCTAATCCTCTTTGACATACAGATTGCCCGGGGTAGGTGAAAGTTTCCAGCTTTTTTTTTCTTAATGTGCGAAAACTCTACAAAATAAAACAGCGTTACAAAACTGACATTTTTGCGTGTCTCAAAGATCAAATTATGTGTTTCTAGTTAATTTGGAGTCGCTGATTCTGAATGTTTCAGCACGTCACAATTTTTAACTATAGATCGCCAAAGTTGTATAAAACACTGATTTTATTGATCGTTACATGTAATTTAAAGTACGATTTATCCAACTTTTTTGTGATCTAATCCACCGAGCATGCAAAACAGGACAAAATCTTTCAATTAAGATATAATTTAGTGGAAACCATACAATACAAATTCAATAAAATCAGTTTTCTCAACATGCTTGAAATCTCCATACAAAATTCTTTGATTCTCTTAAATGGTGAAATGAAATACTTATCTGAACCACCAAATAATAACTTTTGACCACCGATAGTATTATGAACTTTGTAGATAAGTATTGTTATACCGTGCACCCCCGCTAATTTGAACGGTACCTCATGCAAACCATCGGGGTCTATTTTTTATTTTAACATCTAGTCACCCTAGGAACGTGTTTCTGGTTATCTCTATCACTGTTTTGTTTTGATTCTGCGTTCCGTTATACAGCGTTTCATCTCACTTCAGTCCATTCCATGAGCTAAATGACGTTTGAACCATTTTTTATCTGAACGATGTGCAAATACAGATACAGATTAGAAAGTGTTCAGATTAAATGTTGTCAAATCAACGGTCAAACCCGGTACACATAAAGTTTGAATTCTGTGGAAAATTAAGCAAATAAATTGCCATACAAGCTGGTAAACTTGCATGCAAGTTGAGTGGAATAGTTAAATTCGTAAAGTTAATATCGCAAAACCTAGACGTGATGTGCTATGATATTTTTGAAAACAGCAAATTGTCCAACAACCCTTTATTAAGTAGATGAAAAAACCGACTCGAGTCGAGTACACGACACTGAAGACGGCCTTACAATTGAGGTCGAAATACGCGTATCTTTCAAAGGATACAAACTCTAGTGGAATTAAATGGTATAGTACTTAATTCGGTTTTTTCATCTACTTATAGGTATTCTACTATTGCAATTTCAGAGATAACTTTCCGTTCTACGGTTGAACAGAAAGCTACCGCAGCTGACACATTACTGATTTTCAAAAATCATCATCGATCGGCTGCTATGATACCTTGGAAACCACGCTAATGACCGTTCTTTTTTGCCGTTTTTCAAAGCTTTGCACTCCACTAGCATACTTTGATTAGATGGTTTCATTCAATGATACAATGATTTTCAAGCCTGCGGTAGCACTTTGACAGCTGCGGTAGAACTTGGCGGCTACCGCAGAACGGAAATTTTTCAAAAGAACCGTAATAAACAGCTCGAAGATTTATTATCAATCCTTTATTAAGTAAATAGCGATTTTGGTGCTTGAGACAAAAACATGTTCCGCTGTGTAATTATTTTTTTCCATCGTCTCATATATTGCAAAAGTTCATCAATGGATTTTTTTATGTCACATTTTTGTATAATGACTGTAATCGGAATGAGTAATCCAACTCTTCTTTCAAAGCACTACGTACATTTTGGACGTTTCCTTAATTATTGAACGAGTCCCAATAACGTCCTGTCTACATTGTAGTTATTTCAGTATACAGTATCTTGGCATACTGAAAGGAAGTGAAATCTCTAGCAGAAGACATTGACTTCGTATTCTTTAACGTGACGCCGGTTTCAGCAAAAAAAAATCCACCAGACAACTATCTGTCGCGGGGTCAAAGTGTTCTTATTAATGGCCAAGAATTTCATTCACCAGGAAGAATTTTGCTATCAGTCGCGTCTTCGCGTTTGACTTGTGCGCGTAACACCACCTTTTCGCGATTCATCCGGACAGATGCGCGCTAGTTCGTCCTAAATCATGTGGAAAATTGCAACCTTGCTTATCGCTATCGGTTGGTGCAGTCCGATTGACTCATACTATGGATTTCCTCTGATAACAGAACCCAGTGAGTAAATTAGTGAAAAGAGAAAAGGTTAAGGGTGTCGAGTGAGCTTTCATAAGACGTTCGTTATTCACAGTGGAAATCTGGGATATCCTTAAGGAGAATTCGACGAGTACGACGTTCAGGAAACAGGATCAATCAATTCAAGTGTATCCCGGTGAAGAATGTGACCGAAAATGTACCGTTGGTGAACCGTCCCGGGTTTGCTACTTTCATTGGGTGCTCGAAAATTACTCTGCCATGGGATCGTAAGTATACAGCTTGAAACGAAAGAAAAAAATGGTGATAAGGACGGTCGCAGTTAGTTTGTCGACAAAGCCGGTGTGGGACAGATTTGATGTTGTAAAAAATCTGAAGGCACCGTTGACGGACGTGTACTTACAACCATATGGAATTTATAAGATTATCAGAAGTTGTTTTTCAGCGCTCTCTATCTCCTGAGGTTTGTTTTTGTGCATTTATAATTTAAGGATTTGTTTTTGTCTGTTCAATTTGTAATAGGAAAAGGGCATACAGACACTGTCGCGACTAGATAAGTCCAACGAGGCTGACGTGCTAGTTATCCCTAAACATGCTGGTGCATAAAAAGCAGAAATATCGTTGTAAAAAACATCATACCGGGTAGGAAAGGCTTTCCTAGGTAGTATGCATATTGAATGTATCATTCGTTTATAGCGAGTTGGCTTCTATGTTAGTGTACATTGTGTGGGTGGTTAGTTCTTTATTGTCACGCCTTGTGCAACGATCATCCGTTAGAGTTCGCTATTGCTTACAAAAGTTCAAACATTTATTGTTCAAATGTTGATGCAGATGTAGAATACATTCTTTTTAAGTGTTATTAATCAACTATAACATTTAATATAAGGGTCACGTACCGTCAAACGGTGAAACTTGCAACACATTGACATGTAACCAAGTTGACGTATTTTTAGCATTGAGAAAAATTATTATAATTTATTACACCGATCATTGACCTTGGGTATAAAACAGTTTTTTTGCGTGGATTGTCGTATTGTTTCTAGTTTGGTTGGTTTGCTGGAGGTGAAAATCATATCACTCGTTTGATTATATGAAAACAAGACTGATAATCGTTTCTACTACAACACAAACGGTAGAAATATGTCCTTTGAGATATTGGCTATCAGTTATAGTATATAATAGCAGAAGCATAGATGACCGTACAACTCGTAGTTGCTACTCCAGATTGACCAGAACAATCGAAGTCGCATAGAGATTTAATGAATGGGGCTTGGGATTAGATTACCATTCTCAATGTGTGCAAATCGAGAGCTCAAATTTTAAAAGACAATAACGGCGCTGGCCATGTCCTTACGGTCATCGGGAAAGGGAAGGAATGTTAGTGTGACTATCATTCTTACTAGATACCGAGATCACCTCTGCATCTCCACGGTTGTCATGGAAATGATATTGGGTTAGTGGGATGAGGTAGAGATCTGGGAGTCAACAATTTTTGGTAATGCGATCCATGATATAATCACGCCTAATCGGACTCGCGAAATAATTCGATAATCGCATTATACGCCGAACAAGTGTTCATCGCTCACCCACGCAGGAGCAAGCGACGCGATCAAACACTACTAAGCGATCGCGACACTTTTTCACTGCGACGCGCGACATGTTTGATCCTGCACTAATCACCCGCCCCCGCAGGAGCAAGCGCAAGGTTGAAGTATCAAACACTCCTATCAGTTACAGTATATAATAGTTTTGACCATATTTAATATGAAAATGCATGTTTTCAATGAAAATATTCTTTATATAAATTTAACAGAACTTCATGACAAGTTTTTTCGTTTTTCAAATTTACATGATAAGTTCAATATTATATTGCCAATGCAAAATTTAATACACAACATGAAAACCATCCAACATGAAACTAAAGATTAGAACATTTCTGATGGAACCTTGAATTAAAAATGAATTACCCATTAGACAGTTTCTGGGATTCAACCAGTCACCCCCTAGTCCTAGTTGCAATACTTAAACAAACTACCAGACAAATTTTCATCCAATTTGGAGAAGATTAGGAGGTGCCTCAAGTTAAATTTGTGTTTTTTGGCTATTTTTTACATTAAAAAAATCCTAACGAGAATTTGGAAAAACGAAAGTCAAAATAAATACCACTAGTTGAACGTATTATTTGTACTTTACAACTTTTGAGAACACTGTATGCCGATTAGAGATGGTTTTGACCTCATAACATTGATTTCTGTTCATTAAAGTACCTGTAAAACATACATCTCTCTACAGTTTTTGTTCTACAAGATTCTTACCCTAATGCCTAATCATAAAAGTTCAATCGTTGTATCATTCTTTTGTCATTTCTGAACATTATTGTAGTACATCATTTTTGTATCCGAATTACAGATAAATTGTAAAACATCGTCGGAAATACGACATTCCTCATTCCCCTGCATTTAGAGTTGCTGCCAAATGGTGCTATGGACCGATGCACGAGTTCACTATCTGACGTTTGAGCGGTGCCGTGTTATTTACGTGACCATGGCAACAAGTGAATTCGGCATCGCTCAAACGTCAAATTAGTGAACTCGTGCATCGGTCCATTGCTGACATGTTACAAAATTGAACATAGTAGCTTTGCTTTTTCAATGATGGATGATGATTGAAGGAAACAGCTTTCAAATGTCATCAACGTAGTCGTGTTTCAAACAACATTCGCATTTGATGCCAAGCAATTACATATGTGATATAGCCCCGAGGTCAAGCTTCTCGACTACTGATCTAGAGGATCGGAGTTTAATTATGATTCTTTTTTCGAGTGAAACCAATGTTTATTATATGCAGCATAGAAAAAGGACTAAAGGCGCAAATCACTACTTTGAGCATTTCTCTTCATTCACTTAGGAGTGGGAGATTTTTGTGAGTCCTATTAAGGGGGCAGGATTCGTCATTGATTTCGGAATTTTCAAAAGCAGTTTTTTCGTTCAAAATCAAGAATGTTTACAGGAAAATGTGTTCACTGCATTCTATTCTTTAGCCGAAACACAGTGAACACATTTTCATCGAACAATTTTCAGTTTTGAACAGAAAAACTGCTTTTGAAATTTCGATGATGACGATGATTACGATGACGGAGCGTTGATCGTTAATTAAGCCTCAGACACAAGCTGCACTTTTGAACAATGAATCGTGATGAAATGTTTTGGCCTCAAGTCATTTGGTCCATGGCAAAAAACAACACTCTAAATGAACTCCCGTAATCAAACTCTGATCCTCAAGATCAGTAGTCGAGAAGCTTGACCTCGGGGCTATATCAAATATGTGATTGCTTGGCATCTAATGCGAATGTTGTTTGAAACACGACTGCGTTGATGACATTTGAAAGCTGTTTTCTTCAATCATCATCTATCATTGAAAAAGCAAAGCTACTATGTTCAATTTGGAACATGTCAGCAATTGCGCCATTTGGCAGCAGCTCTAAATGCAGGGGAATGAGGAATGTCGTATTTCCGACGATTTTTTACAATTTATCTATAATTCGGATACAAAAATGATGCACTACAGTAATGTTCAGAAATGACAAAAGAATGGTACAACGATTGAACTTTTATGATTAGGCATTAGGGTAAGAATCTTGTAGAACAAAAACTGTAGAGAGATGTATGTTTTACAGGTACTTTAATGAACAGAAATCAATGTTATGAGGTCAAAACCGTCTCTAATCGGCATGCAGTGTTCTCAAAAGTTGTAAAGTACTAATAATACGTTCAACTAGTGGAATTTATTTTGATTTTCGTTTTTCCAAATTCTCGTTAGAATTTTTTTAATGGAAAAAATAGCCAAAAAAACACAAATTCAACTTGAGGCACCTCCTAATCTTCTCCAAATTGGATGAAAATTTGTCTGGTAGTTTGTTTAAGTATTGCAACTAGGACTAGGGGGTGACTGGTTGAATCCCAGAAATTTTGATTTTTGTGAAACTGTCTATTACCCATTTTAATAAGCAAACATCCTAAATTTACTGCGATTGCCATATAAATTCTCTAAATTTAAAGAAGGTCAAATTTCGCGGATATCGCGGCTTCCGCGAAATCGCGGATTTGCATTGTCCCTAATAATAGTGTAGAAAATGTTTTGTCAATTTAACGATTAAACATCAATCTATATAAATAAAAATGGAGTGGTGTTTGTATGTCACGAAATAACTTGAGGACGAATCAACAGATTGACGTAAATTTTTAACTGTTGCGCTCGACAAGAGATGCGACGTGTTCGTACAAGGAAAAAGTTTGGGAAAGTCTCCGGAATAATCGGGAAAACGGGAGTGGACTCAGGTGTCATTTTGTATGGGGGATTACATGACGTTTTGCAACGACGACGACGAAGTTTGCCGGGACCACTAGTCATAAAATAAAAATGATTTTGACTACCATTGTGGGGTAACTTGCAACAGCAATTTCATTCATTTTGTAAAATCACGTTAAAATGTATGTACCTCGGCCAACTAATTACACGTTTGGTGAAAAGTACTAGAAAATTTGCCTGAATCACATTATTTTTAGAATTATTTATTTTTCTTCATGAAAGCAAAGCAAAACTTTCGTCATGAACTTTCTGCATGAAATATGATGACACAATGTCAAAAAACTAATAGAAACCATTCCAACACATGGTATATCGATATAAAAATCAATATTGCTGTGTGCGTTTGAAATGCAAATATCAAATGCGGGAACACCAAACGCGGAAAGATTTTTCAACAAGGAAGGCGAAGTAAACAAATGGTTTGCTAGGTTGGCGGTGATAGAAATCATGGTTGCTAATTATCCTTTGGTTACCTTGTGTAAGGCAGCGTCCATTTATTACGTAACGCTGAGATTGGAAATTTTTGACCCTCTCCGTAACGCTTTTTGTATGAAAAAATTTCAAATGTTTGTATGAGTCGTTACGCTTGAGCCTGCTTCCCCCTCCCCCTAGAGCGTTACGTAATTTGTGGATGTCGCCTTACCGCGTTTGAAGCTCAGTTAGACTGAATTTACACCTCAAACGCAAACAGCAATATAAAAAATAATGTGAAAGCATAACCTTAAGACCATTGTATTTGTAGTAAAAGTTAAACTGAATCTTTTAAATGGCTTTCTATGAGTACAACTTTACCGAAGATGCAATTTTTTAAGTGGTCAGGCTTCAGAGATTTCCGCCAAACGAAAGTTGCTGATCAACTTTACCCCAGAATCCATCTTTCTAAGTGGTCAGGCTACTGAGCTATCCGCAAAACATAAATTCCATGTTCACTAGCGCCGCCCAGTGGCAAAATCTCGAAACGTTTGGCTTAAATAATGTTAGCCCTTGTGCTACTGAACATCTTTTCCGAAGACGCCATCTTTCTAAGTGGTCAGGCTACTGAGCTATCCGTGAAGCATAAGTTCGATGCTCACTAGCGCCGCCAAGTGGCAAAATCTCTGAACGTTTGGCTCAAATAATGTTAGCCCTTGTGCTACTGAACATCTTTTCAGAAGACGCCTTTTTTCTAAGCGGTCAGGCTATTGCGCTATCCGTAAAACAAAAGTTTCATGCTCACTAGCGCCGCCTAGTGGCAAAATCTCGAAATTTTTGCCTCAAATAATTTTAGCCCTTGTGGTACTGAACAAGTTTGCCGAAGATGCCATCTTTCTAAATGGTTAGGCTATTCAGCCATCAGCAAAACAAAAATTCGATGCTCACTAGCGCTGCCTTGTGGCGTAATTCCGTATCAGAATGACCAACACATGTCAGCCCTTGAGCTACTGAACAACTCTTCCAAAGACACCAACCTTCCAAAACATCAGGATCTAGAGATATCATATGTTATACATTTTGCATTCCAATCCTTCATGATTCATATAGTGCGCCCCTACCGACCAAGTTCTCAACTAAAAGGATGATCCTCAACTTCTAAAGGTAGATCATAGTGAGTGCTGAAACTCTGCCGAAGACAGTATTGTGCTATCTCCTATGGCGTACGAGATATTCAACAACACCCCTAAAGTGATGAAATCCCTATAACACCCCTGGGTCTCCTATAACGCGGATACCTATAACGCCACTCAACCATGTGTCCGATAGAAGACCTGACTGTAACTAACTGAGGAATTTGGTTTAAGCGTGAAAACATATCTGGAGGAAATTCTAGTACAGTTTCGGAAAATTACTTGAGGTAATAGCTTTGGAGTTCTCAAGAATTTCCTGAAGCGAATTCTAAAGAAATTTGTTCTAATCATCCTTCGACAAATTTATGGGAGAATTGATAGAGAAATCTCTCGAAGAATTTCTTTAGAGATCCTGCTGGAAACCCTGAAATTATTCTAGACGAAATCCTTGAACGCGTTATAGTTTTCTTGGCAAAAAAAGTTGTTCCGCACCCACAATTCACATGTTTGGAATGAAATATAAAATTATTATTACACTCAAAATTTGTTTTACTCAAGAAACATTGAAATACCCTATTCTGAGACCTTTTTTCCTGTAAATAAAAATTCGACTTAGTGACATGTAGTTTTTTTTACATGAAGTTGATCTTAGAAGCCCAGCGAATATTTTTGGACAGAAAAAGAAATTTTTTATTACACTCAAAACATCTTTTAATTAGAAAAACTACCTAAAAATTTTTATTCCAGCGCTGTTTGCCTATAAAGTGAAATTCAAAACAATAGCTGGTAGATTTCTCGACTGAAACCTGACTGCTGAAGTCTATTGAACATATTTGTGAAGAATTTTTGTTTTATTACACTCTAAATTGGTTTCAATTTAAAAAATAACGAAAATCCTATTTTTGTACTATTTTCCCATAAATCAAAATTTAATGCGATGTTTAGTCGATATAAATTTAATTATAGAAGTCTGGTAAACATGAATTTTGATTTATATGCAAACAGATCGGAAACCTAAAGTGTCTCGTAGTTTTCAGAGTAAAACAAATTTTGAGTGTAATCAATAATTTATATTTATACCCAAAAATGTTCACTGGACTACTTCAGTCAAATTAATGTCAATAATATCACATGTCATCGCTTTGTCGCACTTTTTTTTCTATATAAGCAAACAGTTATAAATAAACAGAGCTGACGGATTCGCGCGTTTTCGTTGCCGGAGAATTTTTTTCCCCCTGTTTTGGAGCGTCTTGCTGGGTAGTGCTTTGTGAAGCCCAAGCAGGACAGTTCGGTTTTGCGTCGTCCGATTGATTTAGCTGACGGATTCGCGCGTTTTCGTTGCCGGAGAATTTTTTTCCCCCTGTTTTGGAGCGTCTTGCTGGGTAGTGCTTTGTGAAGCCCAAGCAGGACAGTTCGGTTTTGCGTCGTCCGATTGATTTAGCTGACGGATTCGCGCGTTTTCGTTGCCGGAGAATTTTTTTCCCCCTGTTTTGGAGCGTCTTGCTGGGTAGTGCTTTGTGAAGCCCAAGCAGGACAGTTCGGTTTTGCGTCGTCCGATTGATTTAGCTGACGGATTCGCGCGTTTTCGTTGCCGGAGAATTTTTTTCCCCCTGTTTTGGAGCGTCTTGCTGGGTAGTGCTTTGTGAAGCCCAAGCAGGACAGTTCGGTTTTGCGTCGTCCGATTGATTTAGCTGACGGATTCGCGCGTTTTCGTTGCCGGAGAATTTTTTCCCCCTGTTTTGGAGCGTCTTGCTGGGTAGTGCTTCGAGAAGCCCAAGCAGGACGGTTCGGTTTTGCGTCGTCCGATAGAGTTTGTTGACGGTTTCGCGCGTGTTTTCGTCGCCGGAGATTTTTTTTTTTTTCCCTTTGTTTTGGAGCGTCTTGCTGGGTACGTATTTGGGAAGGCCCAAGCAAGACGGTTTATTTTCGGGACGCCAAGAAGTTTTGCTGTCAGTGTCAGTTTTGTGTTCAGTCGAGAATGGATGGCCAACTGGTGAGTTCGTTTCATGCTTATGATAACACATATTTTCTTGAAAGCGTAACTTTTATGTAATATTAAAACAAACTTTGTATGGTTTGTCACTATAGGTGTCGGCATTATGCTTTTTTCTTATACAATTTGAATATACATATATTTTTCTCTTTTTGACATTATTAAAAATTATCCTTTGAATTGTTCGACATTGTGAATGTTGACGTATTTTCTAAAACTTCTACCATATCGAGACAAAATGCACAGTAATACTCATATGTAATTTTCAAACAAACTATGTATGGTTCGTCACTACAAGTGTCGGCATTATTCCTGTTTCATATAAGTTAAAATATATACATGTAATTTTCAGTTTTCGTCATTAATAAAAACGTCTTTTGAATTGTTCGACATTATAGATGTTGACGTAATTTTTCCAAAAACTTCTCGAGACAAAAATACAAAACTAGCTTTAAATACAAGTCGTATATTTCCCCCTTGTCCATGGATCGCATCACCGACCAGAGGTGACTCCCAGATCTTTTCCTTCCTCACTAATAAACACCCTTCCCGTGGTGATTGTGGAGATGCAGAGGTATTCTCGGTCTCTAGAAGCAACAATCATTACACCCTAACATTCCTTCCCCATCCCAACTGACTGTAAGGACTTGGCCGGCGCCGTTATTGATCAATAATATTAGATCTGCTAAAATTGCACTTCGAGAGTAAGCGGAAACTCCCATCCCTTATTCATTTGGATCGTAGTGCAATTCTTACCAGTTCCGATCAATCACGGAGTAGCAACCATTGACATGTACAGTCAGTTTATGCTATGCTATGCTATGCTATGCAAAACACCCCTTTCTTTTTACCTTTATTTTTGTAATAAAAAAAACTTTGAATGGTTGGACACTACAAGTGTAGACTTCCGAAAGGTTCACTTTATTCAACAAACTTTGGATGGTTCGTCACTGTAAGTGTCGGCATAAGAATAGGAGTGTTAGGAATGTTTCATTTAGGTATTTGTTCAACAAACTTTGAATGGTTCGTCACCCCAAGTGTCGGCATAATCATGTTTATATCTCACAAATAATTATTTATCATGGTCTAATTGCTTATCAAAGTGAATCCTGTGACCCAACGATCCTCCCCATTAACAAACATCCCTCCCAGTAACCTTTGTGGAGATGCAGAGGCAAACACGGTCTCCAAATAGCAAAGGTTACACACTAACATTCCTTCCCTCAATCCCACCTGACTGCAAGGACGTGGCCGGCGCCGTTATTGACCCTGTATAAATAGAGGCACTGAATTATGCACACTGAAGAAGATTATGGCCAATCCCAGTCAAACTTCTAGTTGATTCTTTGTGCATTTTCACTGACTTCGGTCAATCACGGAATAGCAACCATTGATATGTGTAGTCAGTCTAAGCTAAGCTATATAAGCAAACAGTTATAAATAAACAGTATTTATTATTATTTTTTTGCAAAATAAATTTATTAAAAACTATATGTCATCGCTTTGAATTTAGTTTTATTGTTGGATGTATTTTCCAAAATGTTAGGTGTATAGCTAAATAACTTTGGTTAGACGCATTTATTAAGTACCAATTGAAATGGACGTTGCTCTTGCATGATGCTCGGTTTCATTGCTTAAAGAATTTTCGAAATCGCTTCGAAAGCAACAAAGATATGCTTTGTCAAAGTTGCATTTCCGACTTTTTCAGGGGGTTGGATGCGCAGATGTAAGGTACATTTGATCATGCTTTGGCGCCACCAGGTGAGTAAATTCCAAAATATAATTACCACTGAGCGGAAGATATCAGGTCTATGAACAAGTTCTCCAAACATAATATCATTATATTTTGAGTCATTTTCAAGTTGTTTGCGAAAATCACTGTCCTCAATTGAGGACGCTGGGCGTTTGGCGCATCTCTCCTCAAAATAGGACGCTAGGCGTTAACGGGTTAAAATACTCTAGAGCAGTGTTTCCCAAACTTATTTGACTTTCGCCCCCTTGAGGCCAATATATTTTTGGAATCGCCCCCCTGATCTATTTTCGAAATATTTGTTTTGAACGCTTTACTCAGCCTAAATTGTGATAAATTTATCAACATAAGAATATAAAGGATTGGTTAAGTTATCAAGTTTACTGGTGTAAAAATGTAAAACATGTGTGGTTTTCTTAAACTTCAATAAACGACAATTATTAAAATGATGTACTGGTCAGTAACTGATAATAGCAAACATAATACTAACCTGTGTGCATTGCAGAGTATTGACCCAGTTTTCATTGCGCTAAATAGATTTATCTCACTTTCTGCATTTAGAAACATAAAAACAAGAAAGTTATTTTCTATTGCATAATCTATTATTTTCTAAATTGTTTCAATAAGCTACACAAAATTTATGTTATAAATGTTAAACAATTTGAAAATGAAAAAATCTAAAAAAAACATCGGAAGATCCAAAAAATTGTTCATTACCTTTTTCACTGCAATGTAACCTAAAATAGTAGTTACCGCAACAAGTTGCAGAATGACAATTTTTACAGCATTCAACATTGTTTTGAATTTTTTGAAAATAGTCATATAATGCTTCATTACTCTACTCAAAACAATTGCCTAATGAAAACCGTTACGTTTTATTTATTACACGAAGGATTTCAGTTGCAAAATGACAATTAAAACACTGAATATTTCAGTGCAGGAAAGTATGCCATTTCAAGACCGAATCGCGATGTAAAAAGCAGCCTATTACGATGAGAAATTGCAATTTGAAATCACATTTTAATTAGATATTTCTTCAAATCTATTTTATTTGCATAATTTATGTAGTCGGTAGAAAGAGGTTTTAACGTGGGCATTTGATTTTTATGGTTAAAGTTTCTGTAGTGTGTTCATATTATAGTACAAACAAAAAATATTGTTACAAAATATCAAAATAAGTTGTGTGGAAAACTTTTCTTGCGAGGACCCGTAACATTAACTACCCAATTTTCAAGTTATTTCACAAATAAAACATATTTTTTTAGAATTTCAAACCAATTTCCAAAAAATTTTACATATAGTTTATTTTAAAGCACTTTCATTGTATCTGGAATTACAAAAATATGAGGTTAACGTCCAACGTAATCATCGTCATCATCGAAACTTCAAAAGCAGTTTTTCTGTTCAAAACTAAAAAATTTTCGATGAAAATGTGTTCACTGTGTTTCGGTTGGAGAATAGAATACAGTGAACACATTTTCCTGTCAATTTTCTTGTTTTTGAACGATAAAACTACTTTTAAAAATTCCGAAATCAATGACGGATCCGACCCCTTAATCACCATACGTCACCTCTTGAAAAAGACAAAATGTCCAGGTTTCGCATATCACGCTCATGAAATGAGCATAAGCCTGGGACACGGTTATATGAAAAATTTAGATTCTCGCTCCAGTTCACTTTTTGGATTGCATTTAGGTTCCATAACAACTGTGCAAAATTTCAGCTCGATCGGTGAAACTATATTTACGCGCCAGCCGTTCAAAGTTTGTATGGGATAAACTATGGGAAAACTTACTTTTTAAAGAAAAATCGCCAGAGGTCGCCTATTGCCCTCTATAAAAATACTGAATACAGACCTCGATAGGTATTTATACGATGAACAAAATTGCCGAAGACCACAAAGCAATCCGATGCTTGTGAAAAAAGTTATTAAACAAATACTACTTGAAAATTTTGCCCAATTTTGTTATTATTGTTATTCCTTTACGTGTTAATCAGCGTCGCCTTGCTGATATGTTTTCATTGAATAACTTTTTTCACAAGTGTCGGATTGTTTCGCGGTCTTCGGCAATATTCATCACCGTAGAAATACCTATCGAGGTATGTGTTCAGAATTTTTATAGAGGTCAATGAGCGACCTCTGGGGATTTTTCTTTGCAAAAGTAAGTTTTCCCATAGTAAATCCCATACAAACTTTATTATGGGACGTTAAATGTAATCCAAAAAGTGGATCGTTATGGAACCTAAACTGCCGTGAATGGCAAGTCAGTCCCATCTGTAAAAAGTAGGCATTGAGAAAATGGGGTGTGAAGTTTCAAAATTCGTTTTCCATACGAACATTCAAAAAATTCCAAAGGATTTAAACATGTTTGAATCTTGATGAAACTTTCACAGTTTGCTTTTCACTACGATATCTTTCTGAGAAAAATATAAAAATGAATCGTGTATTTTTGTGTTACATGATGCGGAAATCTGTAGTGGGACTGATATGCGGTTACTTTTCATTATGGGACAATTTGACTTGCTGGTTTTTCCTACTTTTTCCGAACAAATCTTATTATCTCATTACGGCAGCTGAAAGAGCATTGGAAAATATGTTGCAAACTGAACTCAACTCCATTTTGACGAAAATTCATTTGCGACTAACTTACGATTCACGGCAGTAAATGCATTCCAAAACGTGGACTGGAGCGAGAATCTAAATTTTGTCCCACACTAATGAGCACGTTAAGAGGTACAAACAACTGTTATTCAACTACTAATGTTTCTTGGGTACTCTTCAGATCATTTGAGAATAATCTTCTGTATACAAATGTTACGAATATTCGTTTGAGGTTTCTCGATCTTTCGCCCTCTTTTTAGTTTTTTCGCCTCCCTGGATGCGAAAATCGCTTATTGTAAGATTGTCGAATAACAACCCTGTAGAAACGGTATTCATTTCAAATATAGTTGGAACAAGAAGGCGTGAAGCGCAACGAATTTGATTTAAATCATTTAATCAAGGAAAACTTTTCTTAAGTAAGATAAGCGAAACAGCATAGATATTTACCATAAAAGTTTATTTATCTAACCCTTGTTTCAGAGCCTGCTGGGATTGCCTGCGGGGGAACCGAGCTCACTGCTTCCATCCGCAATGTATAACCGCTAATGGAATGGAGCGTGCTATGGTGGCCATAAATCGTAAGATGCCCGGTCCTCCCATATTCGTTTGCCGCGGGGACACCATCGTGGTAGACGTTTCCAATGAAATGGAAGGCATGTCCAATACAATCCACTGGCACGGTTTCCATCAGCTGAAATCGCCCTGGATGGACGGAGTGCCAATGTTGACGCAGTGTCCGATCGCTCCCAGCTCCAGTTTCCGTTACACGTTCCAAGCGGAAGAACCGGGAACTCAGTGGTATCACTCTCATGCGGGGTACCACATGGCCAATGGTCATCTCGGAGTGGCCGTGGTGAGAAACCCATTGGATGTGAATGCGGATTTGTACGATTTTGATCTGTCGGAACATGTTATACTTCTATCGGACTGGACACTGGATTCAGTAGAACGGTGGGTTCCGGGCCAACAAAGCACTCAAATGAAAGTTGACTCAATTCTGGTAAATGGTCGTGGCAGGTATTCTAATGTGAGTCTTTTGATGTCATACCGCGGGTGTTAGAAATTAAGTATCGTTTTTATTTTAGGAAGCAACGGGTGTCAAGGTCGATTATGTTCCATTGACGGTGTTCCGAGTACAGCATGGTAAGCGGTATCGGTTTCGCTTAATTAGCGGTGGTAGTCAATACTGCCCATTCCAGTTGCAGGTGCGTACATCACGGTGCTCTTCAGACCGTTATTAGAAAAAAATCCAGCATATCCGTGCTCACCAGTTGTTTTCTATAGCTAAGCTGCATGCCTGGACAAAGTTTAAAACAATTTGTAGGGCTTTTTTGTGGTATAAGTCTACAAATTCAAAGAAAATTAGTTATGTTAAAACCAAAGATAAAATAAAGACCATTCTTACGGTTGCTCAAAATTCATGGCTCATAAGATAAAAGAGCAAAATCTAAGGACTGTTCATTTTATAAAGTGGACACCTTGTTTATGCTATATCTTTTTTATTTATTGATGAAATCGTAAACGGTTTTCTGTGTTTCGTTCAACTATTATTCTACAATGTTATGAAAATACAGAAGCTTACAAAATGCTTTCGGTTGAAGAACTAAATAGTTTTTGCAAAAACTCCTAAGAAAAACTGTTCGTCAAGTTTAAGCATTATTTTTCGCATGAAAAAAATCCTAAATTTAATGAACAAATTGTATGTTGGTATCCTTTACTATTCAACTTCAAAAACATCAATAATATTCCATCAGTTCCTGACGCTGAGTCACTTTAGTGATCTATTCCTTATGGTCAAATTTGCTGATACACCATCTTTTTACTACCAGCAAAAAAGTAAAGTAATAAGCGTGTTCAAAACTGGTTTAGATTACTAAAGAAACTATATATGTATAAAAAAAGCAAAATCTTGAGTTTTAACCGCATTCTTGGGTACCAAATTTACTCTTTATGGTCGTTTTATTGAAAAATCCCATACTTTTAAAATTATATACGCATGTTTATCGATCTAGAGCAAACTGTAAGCGTTTTTCTCAAAATATTTTGATAGGTAGTCTCAGAATAACACATTCTGAAAATAATACATGCAAAATAAATTTGATTTAATTCAAGCAGTGTTCCCAATCTTGATGATTGTCATTGTGCTTTGAGTGGTCTTCTGAAAATAAATTATTTGTTTTTCTATTGTGCTTAAAATATGACGTGGGGACTAAATCAGCAACTCTATGAAGGCGTAAGTTATTTTTATTATAAATACTATATTATTACTTCCGTCTGGACGTACTTTAAACCTTAAAATTCTACTCATATCAGTTCCATTTAAATTTAAGATATTTTTATTTTAAAAAAATTGATAAAAAATGATTTTATGATATCTGCAAAATTGCTTCTCCAAAAATAACTTGATATTTTTTAGCAAGCTTCTAATTGATGATGCTTTCTAAGTACAACCATTTTTTGAAAATAAAAAATATAAATTGTCGAATTTTCCTGCCGATTTTTAATAATCCTTGATTTTGATAACCTCCAAAAATCGACCGTTCTAAACGTTGTGCCTTATTAGTGTGAAATCATATTATTTTGGTAACTTTTTTATTACCACAGCATTGTACAATATTAGTCGAACGATGTATTTACAAATCAAATTGTTATTGGATTATGTTTTTCTAATGGATCCAAATAATAATTTAAATATTTTAAATTGGAATGCTCGTTCTCTGAATGGTAAAGAGGACGAGTTGTTTAATTTTCTTACAGCTAATAACGTGCATATAGCAGTTATTACCGAAACTTATTTAAAACCTGGATCCAAACTTAAAAAAGATCCTAACTTTTTTGTTTATCGTAATGATCGACTTGATGGGGCATGTGGGGGAGTTGCAATCATCATTCATAGGCGTATAAAACATCAACTGTTTTCGTCATTTGAAACTAAAGTTTTTGAAACTTTAGGTGTTTCTGTTGAAACACAGTTTGGTAAATATACTTTCATAGCTGCCTATTTGCCTTTTCAATGCTCTGGACAGCAAGTTAATTGGCTTCAAACTGATTTGCGAAAATTGACTCGCAATAAGTCAAAATTTTTTGTCATTGGTGACTTTAATGCCAAACATCGGTCATGGAATAATTCTCAAAGTAATTCCAACGGCAGAATTTTATTTGATGAGTGCTCTTCAGGATATTTCTCAATTCAATACCCTGATAGCCCCACATGTTTTTCCTCTTCTAGAAATCCATCTACGATTGACTTGGTCTTAACCGACTCTAGTCATCTTTGTAGCCAATTAGTTACTCATGCTGATTTTGATTCTGATCATGTCCCTGTTACATTTCAAATATCCCAAGAAGCGATTCTCAATCCTATCAGCTCCACTTTCAATTATTTACGAGCCGACTGGAATATATATAAAACGTATGTTGACTCTAATCTTGATGTTAACATTTCTTTAGAAACTAAAATTGATATTGACAATGCTCTTGAAACTTTAACAAATTCCATTGTTGAAGCCAGGAACATTGCAATTCCAAAATGTGAAGTAAAATTTGAATCCGTGATTATAGACGATGATCTTAAACTCTTGATCCGTCTTAAAAACGTGAGGAGAAGGCAATTTCAACGCACTGCTATGAAAATTATATGGCAGGATTTGCAGAAAGAAATCAAGAAACGTTTTGCAGACTTATGAAACAAAAATTTTGAAAATAAAATTTCTCAATTGGACCCCGGCTCTAAGCCCTTTTGGAAATTATCTAAAATCTTGAAAAAACCTCAGAAGCCTATACCGGCATTGAAAGAGGAAAACAAATTATTACTAACTAATTGCGAAAAAGCTCAAAAACTTGCTATGCAGTTTGAAAGTGCGCACAATTTTAATTTAGGACTTACTAGTCCAATTGAAAATGAAGTTACTCAGGAGTTCGAAAATATTCTCAATCAAGAGAACGTTTTCGAAAATGCCTGGGAGACTGATTTGGAAGAAGTGAGAACTATTATTAAAAAATTCAAAAACATGAAAGCTCCTGGCGATGATGGAATTTTCTACATCCTCATCAAGAAACTTCCAGAAAGTAGCTTATCATTTTTAGTTGATATATTTAACAAATGTTTTCAATTAGCATATTTTCCTGACAAATGGAAAAATGCTAAGGTTGTTCCAATTTTAAAACCAGACAAAAATCCTGCAGAAGCTTCTAGCTATCGTCCAATCAGTTTGCTATCCTCCATCAGTAAACTTTTTGAAAAGGTTATTTTGAACAGAATGATGGCCCACATCAACGAAAATTCAATTTTTGCCAATGAACAGTTCGGATTCCGCCATGGACATTCGACCACTCATCAACTTTTACGTGTAACAAATTTGATTCGTTCCAACAAATCTGAAGGCTACTCTACTGGTCTTGCTCTTCTAGACATAGAAAAAGCATTCGACAGTGTTTGGCATGAAGGTTTGATTGTAAAATTGAAAAATTTTAATTTTCCAACATACATTGTTAGAATAATTCAAAGTTATCTGTCAAATCGTACACTTCAGGTTAATTATCAGAACTCCAGATCTGAAAGACTTCCTGTAAGAGCTGGTGTTCCCCAAGGCAGCATTTTGGGACCAATATTATACAATATTTTCACATCTGACTTACCTGAGTTACCTCAGGGATGTCAAAAATCTTTGTTTGCGGATGACACTGGCCTCTCCGCCAAAGGACGAAGCCTGCGTGTCATCTGTAGTCGATTGCAAAAAAGTTTGGATATTTTTTCTTCATACTTGCAAAAATGGAAGATTTCTCCTAATGCTTCCAAAACTCAACTAATAATATTCCCACATAAACCAAAAGCTCTTTATTTGAAACCTTCAAGTAGACATGTTGTCACGATGAGAGGGGTTCCAATAAATTGGTCAGATGAAGTTAAGTATCTAGGGCTCATGCTTGATAAGAATTTAACTTTCAAAAATCACATTGAGGGCATTCAAGCCAAATGTAACAAATATGTAAAATGTCTCTATCCCCTTATTAATAGAAAATCAAAACTTTGTCTTAAGAACAAGCTTTTGATATTCAAATAAATTTTCAGGCCAGCCATGTTGTATGCTGTACCAATATGGACTAGCTGTTGTAATACCAGGAAGAAAGCTCTGCAGAGAATTCAAAATAAAATTTTGAAAATGATTCTGAGGCTTCTTCCCTGGTATAGTACCAATGAGTTACATAGGATATCCAATGTTGAAACATTGGAACAAATGTCAAATAAAATAATCAATAATTTCAGGCAAAAATCGTTACAATCTTCTATTGCCACGATTAATGCGTTATATGTTTAGGTTAAGTTAGGTTAAGTATATTAAAAACTTTTTTTTTCTCTTATAAGCAGGTGAAATCAAATCACCTGTAAAAAATCTGAACTGCTACGGCAAATGAAATGTTATATGTTGTTAACAAAATGTTAATAAAATCTCAGATTTGTTTTACAAAATTAGGATGATAGTGTTGTCTAATAACACAGAACACCTAGATATAAGAAATAATGCATGTAATGTTTGGAATGATACTAATAAAGAAATTAAAAAAAAAAAAAAAAAAGTCGAACGATGTACAGAAAACTGATTTCGATTTCATTGATAAATTAAAAAGATATTGCATGTCCAAAGTGTCCACTTTATAAAATGAACAGTCCTTAGAATGCCGTGAAATGTGTATTGTGATCTGTCAAATTTGGGTACCTGTTGCAATACCAGGGGACCAAATTGCAGTATTAGAAGTGGTTCCCAATCTGAGCCCGACTACTATGTCTTTATTCGTCTCTGTTGAAACGGTACCGCCATGCAGCTTGACATTCGGCCTAGGGGTCAAAGTCTACCAAACTTTTAGATGTTTCTTAGCCATAATGGGCGTCCTAAAACTATTCTATTGCAACCTAGTGGCTATTTCAAACGTGTTCTCAAAGCTTGCCACATTAAGTGGTATTTTTTTTTGTTTTTTACAAGGGGACATCTGCAAACAGACAACTCAGAGGACGATGTATTGAAAAGACTTGTTATCAGTTTCTGAGTTTATTCAGCAATGATAGTCAGTAAAATGTCAAAGAGTGTGCTAAGTCATAGACTGCTAAGATTGGGGTAGCTTAGTATCTAATTATTATATACATATTTATAACATAACTACAAGGTTACAAGGGACCAGCTTCGGCAGGGCTTATTCTCTACAGCCAAGAGGCGCTGCAATTCTAACATAATGTGAGTTACAGTTACTGCATTCCAGCACTCGGCATCCGCACACATTCTTCTATTATATTGTCGGGGGACGTGTCCCCTCCGCATGTAGCGAGCATGTTACCTCTCACAACAATGAAACGGGGGCAATCGTACACGACATGCTCCGCTGTTTCCTCCACACCAGCACAATTTGGGCACGCAGGAGACTCTGAGTGCCCGAACCTAAGCAGATACTGTCTATAGCAACCATGTCCTGACAGAAACTGCGTCAGGTGGAAGTTGACTTCCCTATGGTTTCTTTCATACCAATCTGACACATTTGGTATTAGCCGATGAGTCCATTTACCCTTAGTGGAGTTATCCCATTCCTGCTGCCAACTTCTGAGCCTTTAATTCCACTAGAGTTTGTATCCTTTGACAGATACGCGTATTTCGACCTCAACTGTAAGGCCGTCTTCAGTGTCGTGTACTAGACTCGACTTGAAGAAAACCATCGTATGCACACATTATATATTAACACTAGGTATAAACGTATTTCCCTACCCATTATTATTTTTTTTAACTTAAAATTTATGAGCTTTAGGTACATTCCATCCCTCTTTTGTTGAAACTTTAAATGCTGAAAGGTACATCACGGGAACGATTAGTAGGTACCAAGTTGAATAGCCATGTATTGCCGTTGCCGTTGTCTCTGTTGAGTAGCGTCGTAGGTACCTGTTTGCAAATTTCCAGACTCTCCGCCACATCCAGTTTCCAAGGAGAAGAAACATTTCTCAAAATTTTGATATCGGCCGTCGTAATTGTATGTCCTTCTGAAAAGATATGTTCTGCCACCTTAGATTTGAAATCGTATGTCATCCCCTTGTCTATCGTCTTCTGAGCTTTTCCTATTTCCGCTAAGTGTTCCTTGAATCTAACCTCGAGAGACCGCTTTGTTTGACCAACGTAGACCTTGCTGCAGTGGGAACAGCTGATTTTGTAAACACCAGCCTTGTTTAGTGTGTTTACCGGATCCTTCTGAGCCTTGCCTCTTTACACATGTCACGGACTCCTCTGGTAGGGGAAGACGGGGTAAGACCGCCCGCCTAAGCAATTTAATTCATATGTCAAAATCAAGAATCAATAAATCCTTTTTCGACGCAACATGTCATTTTTTGAATCCTTAGGCATGATCAAAAAATATCACATGTGTTGTATTTGTAAAAAAATAATTTATTTCTTGATGCTTGAAAAAGTGTTGTCTTATCACGATTATTTTTAGCGACGGGGTAAAACCGCCCACCCTCGGGATAAAAGCGACCACCGCGGTTTTTGTGCACAATTTTTCGGAAAATTATATCAGTTCTCTGTGATTCTAAGAAATATAATGTTTTATGAATTTTACATTGATTAACGGGGACATTGAACTATTTTAAGGGTTAATTAACTCAAAAAACTTAGATATGTACTTATCATCATCTTGAAACACCCATATTTTGGAAAAATATGCGTATTTGGTTTGTATTTCTTACACAATTGATTTTATTTTACTTGAATAGTAATGTACAACGTAGTTACAACTTTCAAAATGGTTTAGACATTTTATTTGGTATAAATAGGGGTGGCGGTCTTACCCCATCAACAGTGGTCGGTTTTACCCCACTTACGCAATTTTCACAACTATGGCCTTATTTCAAAGCTAAATATTTCCAATTCATATTTCACTTCACTGAAGCATTTTTTACATTTCTGTTAAAGCAAGGACGGGTAATTTGTTATGTTTTTACAACAAAATCCCTACCGAAATCCTTAAGTGAGCATCTGTTAAATTTAGATCAAATTCAATATTGACGAGCAGAAATTTTGTTTTTGATATTTGTTATGAAAAATTTAATGTACATATCACCCTAAATGGTTCGGAATGTCAAAAATCTTCTGTTTATGGAAAGTGCATGGTGAACTTTTAGGAAAACTGCCATTTTCATGCGAAACTGAAGGTGGTCCGTCTTACCCCGGCGGGCGCTCTTACCCCGTCTTCCCCTACCTCTTTGGTTGAAGCATTGAACATTTTCCCAACATTCGCCCAATGGGCGTCATCCCGGCTATGATGCACACTAGACTGATGCAAATTTTGAAGTTTCCGCTCCCCTATGCTTAAACGATGTCCATTAGGGCTCATTCACAAATTTCATAACGCTGAAGGGGGTGGGTGGGTGTCTTCATGATGTTACGGCTCATACCAAATTTGTGGAATATTCATACAAAAAGTGTTACGAGGGGGTGGGTGGGTGTCAAAAATGGCTATTTTCAGCGTTATGAAATTTGTGAATAAACCCTTATGATGAAAATCATTCTCCCAAAATTTGAATTGATTTGAAAGAAAATTGGTTGTGCACACGCCATTTGAAGTTTATATGGAAATTACTATGGAAAAAACGAACCTTTTGTGTTCAGTCCTCTATATGTTCATTATAATAATATATGTAAAAGTGAACACAGTTTTCCCAAGTGAAATCTTCCCAGCTACAACTTTGCTGAGATGATCATTTAATTACTTTCAGAGCAACACTGCTTTTTTGCTGTAGAACATAGTAGCTTGGATTACTTTGATCTATTCTACCCGCTAGGAGCACCATTGTTGCCTGTCGAGCAGTTGGTTAAGCATTTAAAGTGCAAACTCACTTTATGATTATGAATAGCAATTTATCCTGACGTCCAATCAAAATGTGGTCTTCTGCAAAGTTGTAGCTACAAGAATTTCACGTGAGTAGAGTTTGTTCACTTTTCCATAAAATATTATGACGGCGAGATAGAGGGCTGAATACAAAAGGTGCGCGTTATCCATAGTAATCTCCATATAAACTTCAAATGGCTAGTACCTTCGTGCTGTGCGTACACGAATTCTCTCTGCTCTTGGAAGTTTTGTTAAAAACTACCTAAAGCAATAAAACAGTACTTTTCAGTGCTACAAAAACAGTACTTTTCAGTGCTAAAATTAAAAACGGTACTTTTCAGTGCTACTAAACAGTACTTTTCGGTACTATTTTTTCTACTATTGATCCCTTTACGATCCTTGTTTGGACCCGTGCCTTCGATTTTTCGTTGGACCCGTTGGCGAAAGCTAGCGGTGGTAATCCTTCTTGGACACCGTCTTGGGAAAAAAACCTCTCGAAGGTCACGTCTTCTTTCGTTTATTAACTAAACATGGTATCAACAACAAACAAAAGGAAGGGTGAATCTCTGAATTCACTTCTTCCTTCCAAAAAAGTGGGTTTTAAAACTGTCACTACACGTGGCAAGAATGGAAGAAAGGACGCTTCCCCGGAATGCAAACTTTCTTCCAAGGGTGAAATAAATAATTGCATCGAAATGAGCAATCAGTTTGATGCCTTAGACAAATTTTCCGAACACCAAATCGAAGAAGCCTCTAGCTGTCGTAATCTTCGGAATCCGGATGGTCTCCGGAATTATGAGACTCCATTTTGTTTTCGGACGAAACTCTTCAGAAGATACGCGCACAACTTTACTGCCCGAATTTACGCTAGTGAATTTTTTTTCACTAGCGTAAATTCGGGCAGTAAAGTTGTGCGCGTATCTTCTGAAGAGTTTTCGTCCGAAAACAAAATGGAGTCTCATAATTCCGGAGACCATCCGGATTCCGAAGATTACGACACTAGCCCAGGCTCTTTGATTCAAGTGAGGAAGCAAAGAGTGCCGCCTATCGTGGTCAGTTGTTCCGAATTTGGGGGATTTAGGCAGGAGATCTTGAACTCCATCAGGGGAATCAAGGTTTCCTTCCAAATCGCAAAGAAAGGAGACTGTCGCGTTTTGCCGGAAACTCTTAAAGATCGTGAACTTCTTCTCAAACATCTTGAAGAGAAGAAGCACAAATTTTTTACTTATGACGACAAAACTGAACGTTTGTTTAAAGTTGTCTTGAAAGGTCTCTCAAGTGACTATAAATCACCTGAAGAGATCAAAAATGGAATAAATGATATACTTGGATTTTCCCCAGTCCAAGTAATCATTATGAAAAAGAGAACCCAATCTGGCATTGTTCGGAAAGGGCTTTCTCAAGAATATTATTTAGTTCACTTTAACAAAAAAGAACTAAATAATATTAAAGCTTTAGAAAAAGCAAAACTTTTGTTTGATGTCCGTGTGACATGGGAACATTTCCAGAAACCTGGAGGAAATTACCAGAACCCCACTCAGTGCCGTCGGTGCCAAAAGTGGGGTCATGGTACAAAAAATTGTCGCATGGATGCTAAATGCATGATTTGCGGAGGTTCTTCTCACGCCAAAGACGTCTGTCCAGTGAAGGAAGATACCACCAAATTCATATGCTGTAATTGCGGGGCTAACCATAAGTCCAATTTTTGGAATTGTCCTTCACGCAAAAGGGTCATTGAGGCTCGTGCCAGGCAGATGAAAGATAATATCCGTTACGATAACGGTCGTTTCCGGAATTTGCCTGGTAGAGTATCGAACAATGCTCATTTTTCAGTTAACGATCGCTTGATCATGAATCATACCCATCAGGAAGATCATAATCATGCTCATTCACAAACTAATTTTAATCCGTCGGGTAGCCGTTCGAATCTTTCAATTTCGAATGTATCTACCCACGGTAAATCCTTTGCCGATATCGTAGCAGGAAATTCGAACTCCTCCCCTGTTCGATCCATGGGTACCCATTCTACTTGTTTCAACTCAAATGGAAAAAAACCCTACCGCCACAGGTAACTCCGCTTCTTCGTCTACCGGAAATTCCAATGGGAATTCACATGACATGTCTGCCTCTGATTTTAATTTTCTAACTGAACAATTGAATCTAATGATTGATGCAATGTTCAAAGCCACCACTATGACTGAAGCAGTCCAAGTAGGTGTAAAATTTACAAATCAAATTGTTATTGGATTACGTTTTTCTAATGGATCCAAATAATAATTTAAATATTGTTAATTGGAATGCTCGTTCTCTGAATGGTAAAGAGGACGAGTTGTTTAATTTTCTTACAGCTAATAACGTGCATATAGCAGTTATTACCGAAACGTATTTAAAACCTGGATCTAAACTCAAAAGAGATCCTAACTTTTTTGTTTATCGTAATAATCGACTTGATGGGGCATGTGGGGGAGTTGCAATCATCATTCATAGGCGTATAAAACATCAACTGTTTTCATCATTTGAAACTAAAGTTTTTGAAACTTTAGGTGTTTCTGTTGAAACACAGTTTGGTAAATATACTTTCATAGCTGCCTATTTGCCTTTTCAATGCTCTGGACAGCAAGTTAATTTGCTCCAAACTGACTTGCGAAAATTGACTCGCAATAAGTCACATTTTTTTGTCATTGGTGACTTTAATGCCAAACATCGGTCATGGAATAATTCTCAAAGTAATTCCAACGGCAGAATTTTATTTGATGAGTGCTCTTCAGGATATTTCTCAATTCAATACCCTGATAGCCCCACATGTTTTTCCTCTTCTAGAAATCCATCTACGATTGATTTGGTCTTAACCGACTCTAGTCATCTTTGTAGCCAACTGATTACTCATGCTGATTTTGATTCTGATCATGTCCCTGTTACATTTCAAATATCCCAAGAAGCGATTCTCAATCCTATCAGCTCCACTTTCAATTATTTACGAGCCGACTGGAATATATATAAAACGTATGTTGACTCTAATCTCGATGTTAACATTTCTTTAGAAACTAAAATTGATATTGACAATGCTCTTGAAACTTTAACAAATTCCATTGTTGAAGCCAGGAGCATTGCAATTCCAAAATGTGAAGTAAAATTTGAATCCGTGATTGTAGACGATGATCTTAAACTCTTGATCCGTCTTAAAAACGTGAGGAGAAGGCAATTTCAACGCACTCGCGATCCTGCTATGAAAATTATATGGCAGGATTTGCAGAAAGAAATCAAGAAACGTTTTGCTCAATTAAGAAACTAAAATTTTGAAAATAAAATTTCTCAATTGGACCCTGGCTCTAAGCCCTTTTGGAAATTATCTAAAATCTTGAAAAAACCTCAGAAGCCAATACCGGCATTGAAAGAGGAAAACAAATTATTACTAACTAATTGCGAAAAAGCTCAAAAACTTGCTATGCAGTTTGAAAGTGCGCACAATTTTAATTTAGGACTTACTAGTCCAATTGAAAATGAAGTTACTCAGGAGTTCGAAAATATTCTCAATCAAGAGAACGTTTTCGAAAATGCCTGGGAGACTGATTTGGAAGAAGTGAGAACTATTATTAAAAAATTCAAAAACATGAAAGCTCCTGGCGATGATGGAATTTTCTACATCCTCATCAAGAAACTTCCAGAAAGTAGCTTATCATTTCTAGTTGATATATTTAACAAATGTTTTCAATTAGCATATTTTCCTGACAAATGGAAAAATGCTAAGGTTGTTCCAATTTTGAAACCAGACAAAAATCCTGCAGAAGCTATCGTCCAATCAGTTTGCTTTCCTCCATCAGTAAACTTTTTGAAAAGGTTATTTTGAACAGAATGATGGCCCACATCAACGAAAATTCAATTTTTGCCAATGAACAGTTCGGATTCCGCCATGGACATTCGACCACTCATCAACTTTTACGTGTAACAAATTTGATTCGTTCCAACAAATCTGAAGGCTATTCTACTGGTCTTGCTCTTCTAGACATAGAAAAAGCATTCGACAGTGTTTGGCATGAAGGTTTGGTTGTAAAATTAAAAAACTTTAATTTTCCAACATACATTGTTAGAATAATTCAAAGTTATCTGTCAAATCGTACACTTCAGGTTAATTATCAGAACTCCAGATCTGAAAGACTTCCTGTAAGAGCTGGTGTTCCTCAAGGCAGCATTTTGGGACCAATATTATACAATATTTTCACATCTGACTTACCTGAGTTACCTCAGGGATGTCAAAAATCTTTGTTTGCGAATGACACAGGCCTCTCCGCCAAAGGACGAAGCCTGCGTGTCATCTGTAGTCGATTGCAAAAAAGTTTGGATATTTTTTTATTCATACTTGCAAAAATGGAAGATTTCTCCTAATGCTTCCAAAACTCAACTAATAATATTCCCACATAAACCAAAAGCTCTTTATTTGAAACCTTCAAGTAGACATGTTGTCACGATGAGAGGGGTTCCAATAAATTGGTCAGATGAAGTTAAGTATCTAGGGCTCATGCTAGATAAGAATTTAACTTTCAAAAATCACATTGAGGGCATTCAAGCCAAATGTAATAAATATGTAAAATGTCTCATTCATTTATTTAGTTAACATCTACACAGATAACACTGAATCAACAATTTCACGCCACAATACTCGGTTCGTGGCCGCATCTCTCCATCCTCGGTTCTGCCCCACGCTCGCCAAATCGATACGCACTTGATCCGCCCACCTAGCTCGCTGCGCTCCACGCCTTCTTGTACCAACCGGATCCGAAGCGAACACCATCTTTGCAGGGTTGCTGTCCGGCATTCTTGCAACATGCCCTGCCCATCGTATCCTTCCAGCTTTGGCCACCTTCTGGATACTGGGTTCGCCGTAGAGTTGGGCGAGCTCGTGGTTCATCCTTCGCCGCCACACACCGTTCTCCTGCACACCGCCGAAGATCGTCCTAAGCACCCGACGTTCGAAGACTCCAAGTGCTTGCAGGTCCTCCTCGAGCATCGTCCACGTTTAATGCCCGTAGAGGACTACCGGCCTTATGAGCGTTTTGTACATGGTACATTTGGTGCGGGCGTGAATCTTTTTTGACCGCAGCTTCTTCTGGAGGCCATAGTAGGCCCGACTTCCACTGATGATGCGCCTCCGTATTTCACGGCTAACGTTATTGTCAGCCGTCAGCAAGGATCCAAGGTAGACGAACTCGTCGACCACCTCGAACGTATCCCCGTCTATCGTAACACTGCTACCTAGGCGAGCCCTGTCGCGCTCGGCCCCACCAGCTAGCATGTACTTTGTCTTGGCCGCATTCACCACCAGTCCAACTTTTGCTGCCTCGCGTTTCAGGCGGGTGTACAGGTCTGCCACCTTTTCAAATGTTCGGCCGACGATGTCCATATCATCCGCGAAGCAAACAAATTGACTGGATCTCGTAAAAATCGTACCCCGGCTGTTAAGCCCGGCTCTCCGCATAACACCTTCTAGCGCAATATTGAACAACAGGCACGAAAGTCCATCACCTTGTCGTAGTCCCCGGTGGGATCCAAACGAACTGGAGTGTTCGCCTGAAACCTTCACACAATTTTGCACACCTTCCATCGTCGCTCTTATCAGTCTCGTGAGCTTCCCGGGAAAGCTGTTCTCGTCCATGATTTTCCATAGCTCTACGCGGTCGATACTGTCGTATGCCGCCTTGAAATCGATGAAAAGGTGATGCGTTGGGACCTGGTATTGTAAAATGTCTCTATCCCCTTATTAATAGAAAATCAAAACTTTGTCTTAAGAACAAGCTTTTGATATTCAAACAAATTTTCAGGCCAGCCATGTTGTATGCTGTACCAATATGGACTAGCTGTTGTAATACCAGGAAGAAAGCTCTGCAGAGAATTCAAAATAAAATTTTGAAAATGATTCTGAGGCTTTCTCCCTGGTATAGTACCAATGAGTTACATAGAATATCCAATGTTGAAACATTGGAACAAATGTCAAATACAATCATTAATATTTTCAGGCAAAAATCGTTACAATCTTCTATTGCCAAGATTAATGCGTTATATGTTTAGGTTAAGTTAGGTTAAGTATATTAAAAACTTTTTTTTTCTCTTATAAGCAGGTGAAATCAACTCACCTGTAAAAAAACTGAACTGCTACGGCAAATGAAATGTAATATGTTGTTAACAAAATGTTAATTAATTCTTAAATTTGTTTTACCAAATTAGGATGATAGTGTTGTATAATAACACAGAACACCTAGATATAAGAAATGAATGTAATGTTTGGAATGATACTTATAATAAAAAAAAAAACTTCAAATAGCTTGTTCACAGCCAATTTTCTTCCGAATCATTTCAACCTTTGGAAGAATGCTATTTACTATAACAAAAATCGTTTAAGCATAGGGGAGCCAAAATTTCAAAATTTGCATCACTCTAATGCACACGGCCTCTTTAGATACCGTCCGGTATGCACTTGCTACTCTTAAGCACATGCTCCTGTACGTGCTTTCCAACCGCTTTAGGTTTCTGCTCGTTCTAAGCGCTTTTGACCAGATTGGTCCTCCATATCTTAGTATGGATAGCGCCACGCTTGCCAGGAGCTTGCGTTTGCTGGCATCGAAGCTGAGCTTGTCATCGATCATTACCCCAAGATGCCTAAGGGATAGCTTGGACTCTATGGTGCAATCACCTACCGAGATAAGCACCCGTTGCTCGGATTTGGAGTTTTTGACCTCCACCAACTCAGTCTTGTGACGGGCCAGTCCTAGTTTCCTAGACTTCATCCATTCCTCAACTATGGAAATAAAGTGCGATGCTGTCAACTCTACTTCCTCCATCGATTCACCACCACTGGGGTGATATCGTAGGAGAAGCCAACAATATTAATACCCGTTGGAAGGGGCAGCCTCAGTACATCATCGTACATCGCATTCCACAAAAGTGGGCCTAGGATTGAACCTTGATCACTCTCGCCCCTCCTCTGTGAAATACAGTAGAATTCTACCATCAAAATAGCTTTATAGAAGCTTACACAACTGCACCGGTACCTTGAGACGGTAAATTGCGTGTGCTATCGCTTCCCAGCTTGCGCTGTTGAACTCATTCTTCACATCCAGAGTGACAATCGCGCAGTAACGGATGCCCCTCCCTTTATGCTCGATTGCCACCTCAGCTGTCTGAACGACCGTCTGGATAGCGTCCGGAGTAGATTTACCCTACCTGAATCCAAACTATTTGTTGGACAGGCCGTCCGCACCTCCCGTATACGGTACGAGCCTGATTAGGATCAACCTCTTCAATAACTTGCCCGTCGTATCTAGTAGATAGATAGGTCTATATGCCGACGGGTCACCTTCCCCGCCTTTGGTAGTAGCACCAATTTCTGTCGCTTCCATTCATCCGGGAAGATTCCTTGATATATGCAGCGTTGCATCGTGGATCTGAACATGTTCGGATCCGCATTCACTGTCGCTGGCAACATTTGAGATACCATCGGGTCCCGGTGAGATGTTTGACGTGAATGATTTCACGTTCGTCACCATCGCTACTTATTCTCCTTCATCTGCCGCATACGGCACTAGGAGGCATTGGCTTGTGGGATGAGGCCTGAAAGCGCGCTGTTTTCCAACCTCGGGCTTGGGTCGAGTTGCATCGCACTACCGGTATCATACTATAGCGAATCGATTGATGACCAATAGAATACGCCGTTGATTTTTGCTATCGCAAAACTGTCATTTGAAGTAGAAACTACTTCTTGCATTGGGTATCGTCCTGAGGTACCTATAGCTGCTAGCTGTTGAGACCTATCCGCCACCCCGTTGTCGTTGTTGGCTGGTATGTGGTATGGGTCCGATAGTAACACCACGTCAGTCTTGGTTTCCGTGACTGACTGCCAAAGCAGCTGCTGAGCTGCATCACAGTAGTTTAAATTTAACTGTGTTACTTCCGTTTCGGCTGCTTTAATACTCCGCTTGTGCCCGGACGTTTGGGTCCGCCCGTTAAGTGTCCATTGTCCAGTCTGTCGACACATATTAGGTACTAAGCGATTTGCTTAAAATCGCTTGCCCTATGGCCTTCGGTTCCGCATTTTCTGCATATCTTACTTCTGTCGGGACCATTGCAATTCCACGACTTATGGCCCTTTCCGAATCACTTGAAGCAAACTTCAGGAGGCTGTTGTATGCTCAGCCGGCAAACCGACCAGCCTACCTTGAGTATGCCCAAGTTCTTCGCTTTGTTGGGCTCTGCGACTGGCAGCCTGATCGCCACCACCTGGGTGCCCTGCGGGCTCTTTCTAAGGTGGATGGACTTATTGGCTACGTCGATGTCACACTGCTCTTTGAGGGCAGCCGAGACCTCCGCTGCATCGGTGACGTCATCCAGATTTTTCCACTGTAGAGTCGCTTCTGCAGTAAGGGATTTTAGATCAACCTCGTCGCCAAGTACTCCTTGTGCCAGTTGCTTATAGACTGCACCCTTTTCCTTGGAGTCCTTCATTTCACCAATCCTAGTCCGCCTTATGCTCCGCACATCTGCGTCCAATGGCGATAACTTCTCCGTGCTTCGCATCGTCTTCGGAACCTCGGCGTATTTCGCTTCGTCCGTTTTGATAACGAGGGCCTCGCGTAAATTCCCTACTTTTCGCTGTTTTTGGTTTAGTACTATCCTTGGGGTCCGTTTTCGGTTTCCTCTGTTTTTTTTTTTCTTATTTCCAACACGCATCCACGGGTTGCTGTTGTCATGCGCTCGTGGTTCCTGTGGATGCACTGCCTGGTTCGGGTTATCCCGTGGCTCCTTTTTCTTGGCTTTTTTAGCCTTAGGCTTGGCGTTGGCCTCTCCTTTGTTGCCATGTCCTCTTGATCGTGGAGCTTGGCTCGTGCCAGCTTTTCCTCTATCGCAATTTCAGTAGACTTGTTTTCAAGTTGTTAATGGTCATATCATATTTATCATTTTTAAGTACTAACCAATAGCAGCGAGCTATTTATTTATTAGATCTGCAAACATCAAATTTTGCTGTGGGTCAGAAGTTCCACAAATAAAATTATCTTTAGATTTTTAACTTCAAGTCAACATCACGTTTAGATTATCAGTACTTTTCTTCTACTGAGGTGGCAACGTAGACTTTGAATCAAGTTTTGATGAAATATTTCTTCTGATAAAAGCCTTTGATTTTACCAATAAGAAGTCGTAACATCAAAACGGGACCTACGAACTGGTGAGAACAGATTTAATGGAGATTTTTTTGTATTATTAACTGGAATCTGGGGAACACCGTATCAATGGTTCAATTGACGCTTAAATTATGCAAATTTCACAATGAAATGGTCGTTTCAGATCGAAAAACATCAAAAGACTATTATTTCAACGGACGGAGGAGCAGTGAAACCTCATACGGTTGACACGCTCATATCGATTTCCGGTGAACGGTATGATTTTGTACTAACAGCAAACCAACCACCAGGTGAGTGCATGCAATTTCAAAATCAATGCAAAATACAAACAAGGGTTTTTTGCAACAGGTAACTATTGGGTTCGAGTACGAGGCATCGGATTCTGCAATTCCCAACGGGTCGAAGGATTGGCAATCCTGTCCTATGCCGACTCCAGCATTCCCACTGAAAAACTGATGTTCCCGGAACAGGTTCCCCCTTCGTATGACAGTCCATATCCGCTCGGGCGAACATTGAATCACCACATGACGGAGTGCTACAAGGAAGGGGACGACTTCACCTGTGCAGCTGATCTGGAAGCACATGAAGTCCATCGAGACCATGAGCTCATAGATTCTCATCCAGATGTGCGATTATTCTTGGGATTCAAAGTCATCGAAGCCAATAATAGCATGCTGTTTACGCCCCCTTTTACAAAATATGCAAGTGAGTATTTCTATAATTAATACAACGGAAAAAAAATTAATATTTTCACTCACCTGTCTCAAAAATCAATTTATTACTTATGTTTAGTAAATTTGGGATTGTTAAATTGAAGCTCGTCATAATTTTGAGCTATACTGCTGGTGGATGCATAACTGTTCCTTGTAACTATACATACATTGTGAATGCGAAAAAATTGTACCACATCATAACATACACGGAGAAAAAAATCTTAAATTTTGAGTTTGCTTTACTCAATATTAAGTATATCGCTTATACTCTCAACTCAAAATCTGTCTGTGAGATGGAAAACGTTTGAAATTTCTCAGTATTAATGTGAAAATTAATCGAATCCAAACTTCAAATTTTCAAGAGCACCAATCTAGAAAACCGAACGCCCGTTTGAGCTGAAAACCTAATCGATTGGCCACCACCAGCTAGTAACCAACCGATTATGTTTTCAGTTTAAACGGATGTTTGGTTCTCCTGATTTGTGATCTTGAAAATTTGAGGTTTGGCTTTGATTCGTCTCCACCTTAAATTCAGCAACCCAAAATTAAGCCCGTATTGGTTTTTGGTGCTTGAGACAAAAAAAAAACCTATGCGCTCTGTAATCCGCAAAATAATGGACAAACATTAATAAGCATTACACATTTCAGCCGTGCGTAACAAGTTCAACACGATTGGTGTTGCAAACAATATTAGCTTCATCTCTCCCAGTTTTCCCCTTCTAATTCAACCGGAGTTGATAGTCGACGAAAACACGCAGTTCTGCAACAATTCTCATCTGCCATCGGGGTGTGATAAATTGCACACATGCTATTGCACCCATCGACTGAAGGTGAAGCACAACGTCCTCGTAGAGTTCGTCCTTTACGATACGGCATTCCGTGAGTGATTGATAGCCATACTCATGAGGAAATCTGGCACCCATTAAATGCTCATCATTCTCTGTTATTTTTTGCAGTGAAGCAAGATTTCTACCATCCGTTTCACCTTCACGGGCACCGGTTCATCATAACGGATATGGGAATGCTGCCGGATGAAGCCAAAACCTTGCGGCTTAAGTACCTACAGGAGCGGGAATTCACTCGAAGGCCGAACAGCCACAATCCGCCCTACAAGGACACGATTTCGATTCCGAACGAGGGCTACGTGAAGGTGCGCTTCAGGGCCAACAATGCAGGTAGGTTTTGTTGAGAACTATTTAGTCATTTCAGTAGCAAACAGTATAGAGCCCTAGAAGTTGACAAGAAATACTGTATCTTTTTAACGGGTTTCATTTTGATCTAAAACCTTTGTTTTGATCGAACACCTCTTTTTCCTTCATCAGGATTCTGGCTGGTACACTGTCACTTTGAGTGGCATCTCGGTACCGGTATGGGCTTGGTCCTACAGGTGGGTGAACCGTATCAAATGTTGAAAGCACCGCCGGATTTCCCTCGATGTGGAGACTATGGGACAAAGCAACGTGCATCTGGGCATCCCTAATGATGGGAATCACGTGGGAAATCTACGTTGTTCCGGTTAATGTAGAAAGGTACTTAAATGGCGGATGGATGATTTGCATTTGTTGGGAGTTGTACATTGTGGATGGAGCAGTTGAAATACATCTGTAGATAACTTGTACTAGAATCATAATGAGTGAGATATTTACTGATGACAGGTCCAAAACCAATGAAGGTGAGAAGAAATATACTACGTCATTAAAATACAAGATGTATGAAAATCGTAGTGATCTTGCACTTTATGATACCGTAATTGAAATTCGCTTCCATCAAATCCTCAAAGCAACTCGAACCTTCTCGGAATTTCATAAAACTTCGTCGTATCGCGTGATCTATCAAAACCTTAGCTATTTATTCAATCTTGGATTCAGTAACTGGAATGCAATGTCACTTTCTACTCAATTGCACTGATTATATGCTCCATTACTTGATATTTACCTCACTTAAATATCAAGTTTAAGAGAGTTCACTATATATGGTAAGTGTTTTTTTTTTCTCTATTTATGCTTGATAACTTGGTCAATAATTGTAATATGTAATATTACTCAACACAATTTTCGGATATTCTGACCCTTTTTTGAAAACTTTGTAAATTCTTTTGGGATGCATATTTATTGCCCAACGATGTGAACATTCATCGTAATTTTGGCCTACAATTGAACAGCTGTCCAAGTAATATACCCCTATTGAATAAGGATTGCCCAAAACTTATTCAGGTCTTAATCATGTTCATGCTTAGCATTAGAAATGAGCTCTGCATGCTTAGCATTTGCAATTTGCTATCTTCAGCAACTTCCTTTATTAGGCTTCGAAGAATATGTTTTCACTGTGAGATGTAAAGTATGTGCATACATTATAGTACAAAAGTGTTTGGAACATTTTTTCAAAATTTCTTTATAGTAATTTCCGTATAAACCTATGTCGTCTTTGAGTCATCTTTAAATCACCACCGAAATAGCTGAAAATTTCGCAGAACGCTATTTTTATACATGTTTTTAATTATGAATCGTGGTTTACGGCCAACCAGCCGAGTGGAAGTTTAACAACTACCGAAAAGCTAAACATTACATATAATTTGCAATTGGATTAGATGGACAAATTGATGTGAAGATTTGCGAAAAAGTTACACGTCTTCTCAGTGAGAATCGAACTCACGACTCCCCGATCTCTAGTTGGGGCGCGTTACCACTACGCCATGAGAGGACTCATGAACGCAGAAGTTAACCTGAATTCGATTTCAGCTCAATAATCACGTGGTTCTCTTTCGCAACGGACTCATGTTCCGTAACCGGTCGTTTGAGAACGCCGCGACCCATTGGAAGCCCACACAATAGAAACCTCAGCCAGCGCAGTTGCTGGCTAGTGTAGTGTGCTATTCCTATACCTAAAAAACAATGCGCTCTCGGGCTAGGCATTGGATACATATAGAAAGCGTTGTGTTTGGATGGGCATCTAATTCTTCCGAAAGAGGTGCACTTTGCGAAAGAGGACCACGTGATTATTGAGCTGAAATCGAATTCAGGTTAACTTCTGCGTTCATGAGTCCTCTCATGGCGTAGTGGTAACGCGCCCCAACTAGAGATCGGGGAGTCGTGAGTTCGATTCTCACTGAGAAGACGTGTAACTTTTTCGCAAATCTTCACATCAATTTGTCCATCTAATCCAATTGCAAATTATATGTAATGTTTAGCTTTTCGGTAGCTGCTATTTTTATCTTAAGTAAGTCCTAGAATAAGAGCGTAAGTCGCATGATCATTTTTTTTTCTTTATTTTAGTGTTTTTTAACATAAAGCTAGTTCAACACTCGTCAGAAGAGGTCACCGAAATGGTGCCTCAAAAAAGAAGGACCCTTAAGGGGTGCCTCTTTCGAGCCCAACCAAGGGGTCTCGACAAACACAGAGTAACGCTATTTTAGCTGACTCACTGGACAGTCGACCTGTCGTTGTTTTACATGTAACACCCACCGACAGTCTTGAATTGAAATATCCTAATTGTGAATGCGCACCGCATAATGCGAAACTTCCTTGTTTTTGAAAAATTTGATAACCTAATTGCGTATAGCCGCCGACTTTGGCGGTAGACATCTGCTTAGCCGGACTAAGCTGGCTTGTAGAGTTGGGTCATATTTGTCCGTATAGATTGATAGCTTTTAGGAACTCTATTAAAGTTGACACGGTGGCTGCGTCGTTTCCTAGGGAGCTGCGGATACTTCCCGAAATTCCGAAGGATCTCCGGGCTGATTCGTATTGCGGACATGTACATATAAAGTGCTCGACGGAGTTCAGAACGCCGCAGATTGAGCACATCCGTCTGAAAGGACCACGTCCATCCATGTTATGAGAAACCCGCGTATGCCCGGTTCTTAAGCGGGAGATGCTCGTTGATCGTGGAGAAGAGGACAATCAACCCAGTTTTCGGTTGAGAGTTTGATTTTTCGCAGGTGCGGAGAGTAAGACTGAGCCCATTCAGTACCCCATACGTTCTTGAAAGTTTTCGAAATCCATCTTTTGACGTCATCGAAAGGAACCGTTTCTACGAAACGAGGAGAAGAATGGCCAGTCCCGGCGAGGTTATCGGCAGCTACATTTCCGGGTATCCCACAATGTCCGGGAATCCATGCGTAGGTTGTGTTCGGCAGAGCATTCTCTAGCGTCCCCTGAATCCATGGATGTGTGGGCCTTTCAGATTGCAAGGCAGAAACCACGCTTGCTGAATCTGTAAGGATTAATACTGGTCGGTCGGATGGTATGGTGGCTGCTATGAAAATAGCAGCGGCTTCCGCGGAAAAAACGGAGCATGTAGGAGGAAGACTAAGGCTTAGTGAAATGTCGGAGGCCGAAACTCCCAAACCGACGCCAAGGTTCGAGAGTGACCCATAGGTGAAGCGTTTTTCGTGACTGGAATACTTGTTATGTAGCCAATCGAGGACGGTAGCTCTAAGAAACGATGAATTGTCACCTGCGCGAAACTGATTTGCAATTGCGTTGTCTATGTTTGGTTTCGATGAGTGCCAACAAATATCTCCGTACCAGTGAACCTTGGCCACTGGGGGGAGGTCCACGTTGGCGGCCGACTGGAGGATTCTGCACGCTTCAGATAGGATAAAAATCCTGTCGTCTCCGGATGTTTTTTCGGTAATAGCGGCAGCTTTTCTGCAGACAGCCGTGTAAATGAAAAAACGGAAGGGGAGAAGACCTGCTTCGACGCAACTTGAGTCCGCCGGAGTTGAAGGAAGCAACCCTGATATTATGCGTATATACCCGTGATATACGGGAGCGAGAGTGCTAACGAGTCGGTCTAACGATATACAAGTGAGTTCTAACCCGTATGTTAGCCTGCTATCGATTATGGCTTGCGCAACCCGGAAGCGCACTGCCCGATTGTTCGTTCGGTGGGGGCGTGAGATCGTCCGGATTATATTCAGGCGGGATTGACAACTCTGCTTCACCGAGTCAAAGTGATGACGGAAGGTGAGCCCATGGTCCACAGTGACCCCAAGCACCTTGACGGTTTTTTTGTTAGGAATAACTGCCCCATTGACCATAATTGGGACGGGGTTACGATGATTAGATGGACACACATGACATCTAACGCTTTTCGATGCGGACAGCTCGAAGCCGACTGCAGAGGCCCACTTATATACCGCGTTGACAGCTGCTTGGGTTTTAATTCTGACACGAACTGGTGTTTTACCGCTAACGACAAGAAGGATATCGTCAGCGTATACAAATACATATATGCCACTGGGAAGGTAGCTAAACACTCCGCTCATTGCCACCAGAAATAAGGTGACTGCTATCACGGATCCCTGTGGAACGCCGGTCTCTTCCCGATATGAGTCGGATAGGAAGTCACCAACAAGGACTCGGAAGGAACGCTGTTGTAAAAAAATTTGCACGAAACGCATGATGTGCCCTGATAGATTCCATTCAACTAGTTGACGGAGAACTAATGGACCCCATGTCCGGTTGAACGCCTTCGATAGATCTAGGGAAACGATCTCGGTATGCAAGCCACTGGAGTAAGCCGTATGTAGGACATCACCGAGTTGGGAAAAATAGGTTGAAGTCCCGTGCCCTGTTCTAAAGGCATGTTGTCTATGGTCCAAGAGGTCATGAGATTCCAGGAACTGTTTCAGTCGACGGTTCACCATCCGCTCCATCACCTTTGACATACAGCACGTGAGTGCAACTGGCCGGAATTTGGATGGGCCACGAGAGTCACTGTTAGTCTTTGGTATGGGGATGATAAGGCTTTCGCTCCATTCTGACGGAAAACTGTCCGTGAGCCATGTTTTGTTGATGAGATCCAGGAGTTGTAGTTTGCCGGAAGGAGGAAGATTTTTTATGAGAGGATAACCGATACCATCTGGGCCAGCAGATTTACCGGTACTACATTTGACTGCGAATATTAGTTCACTGAGAGTGAATGGATTGTTGATTGGCGCGTTATCATGATCATCAGGAACGGAAAAATCAGCCACAGAACTAAGAGTTGGTTGAATACGGCGTTTAAAGAAATCGCTGTAGCTATCGATGGCTGCTAGCTTTGCGAAATATTCGCCTAGAGCCATTGCTACTGCTGGAGGTTCCGAAACATCAGAGCCTTGAATTTGAAGTGTAAGTGGTGTTGCTTTACGCTTTCCACTGAGAGCATTTATCTTGCTCCAGAGGTCAAAGGAAGTTTGTGATGGATTGATGCTGTCCAAGAAATTTTCCCAGCTGGCACGCTTGGCGTCCGCGTTTATCCTTTTGCATTCCATGTGTCGCCGCCGATATAGGTTAATTGCATTCTCCTTGTTAGGGTGGCCAATGGGAATACGCTTGACCGTGCGTAGTGCTTTCCTCCTAGATTTGACTGCTTTTCTGGTGTTATCCGTCCACCAGTGTAGAGCCTTCCTGCCCGGTCGATTGCTAGTACGAGGTATAGATGATTCCGCGGCATTGTGGATCACTTTGGCCAAATCGGTTAAGTTGGTGGGTGCATGATTTCGGGAAAGATAGCGAAAGCTTTGAGTGTATTCGTTCCAGTCTGCCTTCTCGTACATCCATCTAGGCCGACGGGCCAAAGCCGGCGGGGAGGCACATGAGCCTATTCGAATAGGATGGTGATCGCTACCGTACATATCGGAGTCCATACTCCACTGAAAACGGTTAGCGAAGGAGCGACTTACTGCAGCTACGTCGATGGCTGAGGAGGTATGCCCGTTAAAGAAGGTATTTGCACCGTTGTTAAGGACAATAAGGTCATGTTCCTCGAAAATATTTTGTAGGGCGATTCCTCTGGCATCAGAGCGGTGCCCACCCCAAATAGGGTGATGAGCGTTCATGTCGCCAACGAAAAGGGTGGGTCCGGGTATCACCTCAAGGATTCGATCAATCCGCTCACGCAGGTTGGGTAAGGTTCCGCAGGGGAGATAGACGTTTAAAACGGAAACCCTGATAGGCCCGTTAAGGCGTATTCCGACAACGGGTAGGTCTGAGTCGAACCTGAGGACCTCAAAAGGGATCGACGTTAATACACCCAGGGCGACTGAGTGTCTCAAGTTACTGCCACGGAGCATAGTCCAACGATATTGGCCACGAAGCGAGCGGTTGAGCTGCTCAACCGATACCCTGTTCACTTCCTGCAGAGCTAGGCACCACGGTGCAGTGTCATGAACTAGAAGTTCGAGGTTTGCGAGGTTATTATAGAAACCAATCATGTTCCATTGAAGGAGAAAGGTAATTGGTTTTGGCAGAGTTGGCGTGGGAAAAGAAGTTCGGGAAATCGATGAGGTTTCGCTGGAGTTCTGAGAAGTTTGCCGTAGAAAGGATCTGCCGCCCAGGTTGATGTGCTGAGAATGAGCTGCCGCTGCAACATTGGTGGTCAAGCTGGCAGTTTCGAAAGGCCTGGTTGTCAAACCGCTAATGACGGAGGGGGACTTATCACACGGGTTGAAGTGCCCGTGGAGCCCAGAGGGGGAGTCTATCCGCTGGGACCGGTTGTCCGAGAGGGATGTTTCGGAAAACCCTGACGATGGTATTGAAGGAGCATTCGGTGACGGTGAAGTTTCGACGGGATTTGGGTAGCGTTGCATGTGATGTCTAACAGGCACTCCAGGTACCATGGAGTTGGGCGAGCTGAGAGTACCGGAAAAGCTATTGACGGGGTGGGACTTACCACCCGGGTTGGGGTGCCCGGGGTGCCCAGGCTGCATCGCGAAAGAGCCGGCAGGGATACTGGAGGGTAATAAGGCTTCAAAATTGCTGGTCTTGGTTGATTTGGCATTCGTTTGAAGAAAGAGGGCTTGACTTCCCACGTTGTCCATTGGGGTAGCGGGTAGAGCCATGATCAATTTCTCGTAATCGATTCGCTCTTCTGCGAATAAAGGTGCCAAGACGCAAGTTTGTCAGCATTTTTCAGCTCAAAACGCAAGATTTCATCGCTTTCAAGCGGTTTAAAGTGACTTTAAAGAGGATCGATGAAGAGAAATCAATCATGCGACTTACGCCTTTATTCTAGCTCACGCATGATTTGAATGCTGGTATCAGCCAGTCAGTCGTCAATCAGTACGGACGTGTTTTTTAATTGCTCCGACCCCGCGCGTGGTTTTAATTTTTTTTTTAATTTGTTAATTAAACATATTTTTTGAATACGTCATGAACTGTGAAATTTGTGCATTGGATGCCTCCGTCGATTCGGCTTTGTGGACATGTGCGGGGTGTCCACGTAAATTTCATGCCGCGTGTATCGGCGTTACTGTGCACCGGAGTTCAATGCGGAGGAAGGACAAAAAAGTGGTGGACTTCAGCTCATATGTTCTGCCTTGTTGCGATAGCTGCCAAGAACTTCTCCAGGCGAAATTGGATTTTAATCGCCTTACTGAGCAGCAAAAGCTTCTTACCGAGCAGCTCCATGCAAACACCGAAGTGGCTCATCGGTCTAATCTGCAGCAGAACAAACAAAGCATGGTAAATGAAGCTTTCGAAGGGCTCGAGATTTTGATGACCACAATAAAGAATGAGCTTGCTACCATTAACAAAACCAGTAGTCTAGCTGGTTGCGTAGTAGCCATAAAAAACCACATAACGACAATACTTGATACTGTTACTAAAATGACGAACGATAACATATCGAAGTCTTTCGAATCTGTATCATCAAACTTGGCCACTGAGCTCAAAAACATTAATGATGGCATATGCCAAATCAATCAGCTGCACCTGGATTTGGCAACCACAACCGCAATGTCTTCGAACCCATATCTAGGCATTGACATTCTCGACGAATTGAAAACTTGGTCAGCGAAAATCATAGCCCCGAGGAGCACTGAACCTTCTACTTCGTCACACGGTTCATGCACCAGTTTGAACCGCGAAAATGATGCCGATAACTCAGGTTGGCGCTGCCTTGGAACAAGAAAGGTGTGGAGGGCTGACTGGACGGACTACGATGCGCGCAAAATAGTCCGCCTTAATCAGCAAAAACAGGCGGCAAAGGCTAAGCGGAGAAGGAAGCAAAAAATCAACCGCAATAACACAGCTGACAACGGAATGAATCATCATTCAAACGACAGTCGAAATCGGAATAGTGCGGGTCGACTGGATGGAGACTTCATAGCGGCAGGCGGTCACAGCTTTCTACCACCGGACCGAGTACTTTTGGCAGCAGCAAAGGAGAGATTTTCCAGACCACCACAGTGCTCATCATCAGGAACACCGGCTGCTCAACGGCCCATACAATTTCAACGAGGAGAAATTTTGAATCCCAGCCGGACATGCGTCGAAAATCAGCAACCTGCGCATGGCAGGCAGTCACATAGGATTTCTACCGGATGCTCATCAAATTCAGCTGCATCATGTGAAGCGTACCATGCTCAACATTCGTGTTTTCGGCGCAATCGACGCACTCCTTAGAGGTAGGACTCGACTTAACGCACTCTATAGAGGTAGGACAAGATAGAAGTTTACTGTACTTGACACATTCCTCACACAGTGAAGAGGTAAGAGACAGCCAAGAATCAGGTATTCCAATTGACTCAACCCAGAACACTTCTTCAAATCCAACACAAATTGGAACAGAAATCGTAGTATATTGCCAAAATTTCAACCGAATGAAAAGTTCGTTGAAGATAAGAGAAATTCATAACAAAATTTTGAGTTGTTCCTTCCCAATAATTTTAGCAAATGAAACAAGTTGGGATGAAGGAGTTAGGAGTGAAGAAGTGTTTGGGTGTAACTATAATGTTTATAGAGATGACCGGAATTTTGAAACGTCTGAAAAGAAGTCAGGGGGTGGAGTTCTAGTTGCTGTTTCAATTCAATTTAATTCGGAAATTATCAGCACTGAAAAATGTGAAGAATTCGAACATGTTTGGGTGAAAATACTTGTGGAAGGCGAAACACATGTGTTTGCCTCGGTATACTTTCCCCCAAATAACGCTCGTAAAAACTCTTGTGATAATTTTTTCCAAATCGCTGACGAAATCATGTCTAAGCTCTCTCCAGAAGTAAAAGTTCACATATTCGGAGATTTTAATCAAAGAAGCGTTGACTTTATTCCGGACGCTGACAATGAGTGCATCTTGCTTCCAATCGTTGGTGATAACGAAACATTGCAATTTTTATTTGACAAAATCGCTAGCTTAGGCCTCAATCAAGTTAACCACATTAAAAATAAGCAAAATAACTATTTAGATTTTTTATTAACGAATATGTATGAGGACTTCTGTGTGTCTGAATCACTAACCCCATTATGGAAAAATGAAGCATTCCATACGGCAATTGAGCTCTCAATTTTTGTACACAAGAATAACAGACCTGATGACTGCGAATATGAAGAAGTTTTTCAATATCATTCGGCAAATTATGAAAATATTAGGGAAAGGTTAAACAGGATAGATTTGGCAAACGATTTTAAGAAGCGAAAGAAATGTCGAAGCCTCAGTCGACGTATTTTACAAATTGTTATTTGAAATTATTCTTGACGAGGTTCCATTAAAAAGAATAAGGCGAAGAAACCATTCCAAGACTCCAGTGTGGTACAATGAACAAATAAAAAATTTGAAAAACCGCAAGCAGAAAGCACATAAAAAATACAAAAGAAATAACAATAATGAAAACTTAACAAGCTATCTATCAATCTGTGATCTACTTAATCAAGCCATAGATAACGCATATGAGGATTACAACTTAAAAACTGAAAATGAAATAAAATCTTGCCCAAAAAATTTCTTTAATTACGTCAATACAAAACTGAAGTCAGATAATTTTCCCTCGATAATGCATCTTGACAAAAACGTTGGTGATAGCTCCGAGAAAATTTGCAATCTTTTTGCATTTTTCTTTCAAGAAATCTATACTACTTTTGATGATGAAGACCGCGATTGCAATTACTTTGATTTCTTACCAGAATATACTAGAGACATTGAAATCAGTCATATCAACGTAAAGGACGTCATGGAAGGCTTGAATAAGTTAGATGTTTCAAAAGGGTCTGGACCAGATGGAATTCCACCATTATTCATGAAGAGCTTAGCTTTAGAACTTACAACTCCATTGTTTTGGCTTTTTAACATGTCATTAGAGTCTGGTACTTTTCCAAAATCATGGAAAAGCTCATACCTGGTACCCATCTTTAAAAATGGAAAAAAATCTGACATAAGGAATTATCGTGGTATTGCCATTATTTCTTGTATTCCTAAACTATTTGAAGCAATCATTAATGAAAAACTATTCAATCAAATTAAAAGCAGAATATCAAATGCTCAACATGGATTCTTTAAAGGACGTTCAACAAATACAAATCTAATAGAATTTGTCAATTACACACTCACTGCAATGGATAATGGTCACCATGTAGAGGCACTTTATTCTGACTTCAGTAAAGCATTTGACCGCGTTGATATACCTATGCTACTATTCAAATTACAAAAACTAGGAATAGAGTCTAATCTTCTGAAATGGATTGAGTCCTACTTAACCAACCGTCAACAAATAGTTAGATTCAAAGGAAGTAAATCGAATCCCATTCAAGTCACCTCTGGAGTCCCTCAAGGTTCCCATTTGGGCCCTCTTCTCTTCATACTGTTTGTCAACGACATCTCTATGATCCTTAAACACATAAAAGTTCTGATTTACGCTGATGATATGAAACTTTATTTAGAAATTATTAATAAAAAGGACATAAATATATTCCAAAATGAAATAAAAGTCTTCTACACCTGGTGTAATAAATCCCTGCTGCAATTGAATGTAAAAAAATGTAACTTAATAGCTTTTAGTAGAAAACGAGACACACAAAACGTTACTATCACCCTAGGAAATCAGCCAGTGGTAAAATGTGACAGAGTCAGAGACTTAGGTGTCATCTTAGATTCAAAACTAACATTCATTGATCATTATAATACAATCATCAACAGAGCAAATAGTATGCTTGGATTCATAAAACGGTTTAGTTATAGTTTCCATGACCCGTACACAATTAAAACGTTATATACTGCATATGTAAGGTCAATAATTGAATATTGTAGTGTAGTTTGGTCTCCTTTTTCAATAACACATGAAGAACGGATAGAATCAGTACAAAAACAATTCCTACTGTTTGCCCTACGTAAATTAGGTTGGACAAGATTTCCTCTACCTTCTTATAAAGCACGCTGCATGCTTATCAACATACAAACTCTAAAAGTGCGTCGTGAATTCGCAATGGTGTCCTTCGTAAATGATATTGTTTCACATCGTATTGACTCCGCAGAACTCTTAGCAAAGCTAAATTTTTATGCACCCTTCCGACAACTGCGAAACCGGAATATATTCCTTACGTGTCATCATCGTACTAACTATGCCAAATATGGGCCTCTTAATCAGATGATGGCAACATATAATAAACATTGCGCTAGTATTGACTTCACAACGACAAAAACCAAATTGAAGCGATATTTCAATTCAGTTCGATGATTGTAAACTCGTTTATAAAACATTGCAGCATAAAATGTTCCTTTATAATTCCTGTTAGAAATAAGAAAAACATGTAAAATTAGTGTGTAATGAAACGGTCTACTATTGATTGACGACAAATAAAATAAATAAATAAATAAATAAATAAGGACATCGAAAAGTAAAAAGAGTTATGCCACCAATACATTAATCGATATTGTATAGAAATAAACCAAAGATACCATATAGCCAGAGTGGCAACGTGTATCATACAGGAGTGTCTGCAGTGATCGATTTCTCTTCGTCGATTTCCTCTTTGATTCTGTACACTAAATTCAGTCGACTTTCGTAACATTTTACGATGCAACATGAACAAGGACGATGAGCACTTTATATTAAATCAAAAATTGTAGCCGAAAATCTAATGTAATTATCTAAAGAGAAAATTGATGAAGAGAAATCTATCACTGCAGTTACGGAATGGAATATTTATGGTACGACTTCAGAAATAGATTTACATCGGAGATAATTGAGTCTATGTATAAAATATCTATCTATAGGGTGGTTTAAAATATCGTTTTTGCTCCACACCGCTCATTCCAGATCGAATTCTGAGCATCCTCCAAATTTGAGCTCATTTGGATGAAAACTAAGACTGAACAAGCACTTCAAAGTTTGTATGAGAATTACTATAAGAAATTCAAGCGATTCATTCAATCGGTCATAGTGATACATTTATCAGCTACAACTTTGCCGAATACCGTTTTCAAATCGGACACCTCATCAATGAGTTATTGATGTTTGTATGAGTTGAAAATCTTTGGTATAATAATTGAGCTGCTCTGCAGGCATCACTGGATATGTGCTGGGAAACATAGTAGCCAATGGCTACTAATTATGATTTGTATGTGCTATCTTTCGCGACAGATGCAGCAATATTGCCTATTCAGAAGATAAGTCAGCACTGTTGAAAAGTTTCCATTTGGATATAAATCAATAACTAATTTTTGAGTCGTCCGATTTGAAAACGGTCTTTGGCAAAGTTGTCGCTGATGAATGTGTTTAAAATCAGCGTCGCACTAACCATTAAGAGCACATGGGCAAACAGTATTTTGCAGTTTTCATTTCCCATAGTACCGTTTTGATTCATATTACGGACAGCTTTTTATTCCGGACAGTCTACTTTGTATGGGAAACATTTCACACGAAATGTTTCAATTTTTGCCGTTCGAAAGTTCTTACTTTCGAGGCTCGTTTTAGATAATATTATCCATAGATACCTTTGATAATTTATAATGCTAAACTGCCTTAGATGCCTCTTTAGTGGTTTGCCCACTTCAATTGATGATTTGAATTTTCTATTTATGACTTTCATGAGCTGTCCGGAAAACGAATCGAAGTGTCCGGATTATGAGGCAAACGTAAGGAAGTGTCCGGAATAAGAACCATGAAATGTCTACCCATTTCTATTTATTCAAAATTATTCATGTAGTGGAATCGATATTTTCACCCACCATTCGAAAGTTTATTGGTTTGAAGGCTTGATTACGCGGAGGAATCATGCAGAATGATTTATTTGATACGCTTTCTGATGAGTTATACTTCACTGAGGCCTTAAGTGTCCGTAATATGAATCAAAACGGTAATTCTCATACAAACTTTGAAGGGCTTGTGCAGTCTCAGTTTTCATCCAAATGAGCTCAAATTTTGGAGGGACGCTCAGAATTCGACGTGGAATCGAATGAGCGGTGTGGAGCAAACACGATTTTTAGAACCACCTTAGTACCGTTCTGTCTCAAATTCCAAACAGACTCATATTCCGAACACTCGGTTTTTGTATGGCAATTTGGTTGAAATGTTTCGCTGAAATATGTCACCAAATAATAAGGAAATGGCAGTCAATTGCAATTCAATTTTAACGTCTCTAATATAATTTATACCGCGGGAGTAGTGATGATTCTCTAGTTTGAGACCAGTAGAGTAAGCTCAGATAAATTTATTTGCGAAATTAGTATTTTAAATACGGTTTATTCGTGCTGTTCGGAATTTGAATCAAGGTGTTCGGAATATGAGACAGAATCAACACAGTGTTCGGCATTTGAATCAAAATGTTGTTTCGTACTTTTACGTTAAAACAATACTAAAACTTATTAAATTAACATTATTATCGGTAAACCCATCAGCTAGTAGTTAGGCTTTGCGAAGAAATTAAAATGTACACAAATATCATCTAATTCATGCCAATCAGATGCATTCGAAGTCACTGTTGGCCTTAAGTGTTCGGAATATGAGTCAAAACGGTATCCATATTCTTTCTAAGCATAAAATATCTTTCAGGTGAATGGAAGGACTTTGGAAAACAAAAGCTTTTTCACGTAATGAAATAGTAACTATTACGATAGAAAACAATATTTTAGAAAAGATTACATTCTGTGGTGATGAAATTATATTAAAATTTTATGAAAAGTAAAAATGTATTTTATCTTCAGACATTGCTTTCCAACAGATTTGTATTGATTTCATTTTTTTGTTATTTTGTCTCATTTCGCGGCACATCAGTGATATTTGTAAATCACTACGAAAAAGATTCAGTTTTTTCGTAATCAAGTCAAACATCTTTCAATAATTCTATCTAAAAAACTCACAAGGAATGTCCTTTGTGTTTCTTCCTTGATCTTAACAGGTATTCAACCAAGTGCATTGAAGAGATTCCTCTGAGAATTCCTACGGGAATTTCTTCATGAATTATGTTCGCACTATTCGGTTATTTCTCCAAGAACTCCTTTACCAGTTTTCACTGAGTTCATCCAGGGATTCCCGCGGAAAAACATTCCCAGACATTCTGATCTCACCAGAAAATTTCTCGAAGAATCTCTATCGAATTGCTTAAAAAATCTCTTGAAGAATTCTGCCAGATAATGCATTAGAAATTCTTCTAATTCTTAATTCTTATCAGCAATATCTCAGTATTTGTTAGGGTTTGCTTTACAAATTCCTCTACAAATCACTTCATATCAGGTTTCTAAAGAAACACACACAAACATTTTTTTGAAAGAACTTTGTTGGTCATTTTTTGAAAAATTGTAGCTTAAATATAAATCGGAAAAATTTACTTATTTCCCATCGTAAAATTCAAGAATTAAACCGCAGAATTCCTGAAACTTGTTGACAATGTACCTCACAGAAAAGCTTAAATGACCCTTGTAGGTTTTACTACAAAAAATCTTGTTCTTTTCTCTACGTCTTTTATAATATAAAATGATTGATGTTGAAATGGATGAAAATTTTACTGAAAGCATCTGTAATTAAAATCTTAGCTAATATTTTTTATGAACTCCGAAGTTTCATGATACTATGGTAAACATATTGATGTGGAACCCATTTTTCCTGCCTCTTGAAATTCCAAACATACTTTTTTCTTCAATTCTTGAATAGTCCGGGGATTTCAAGCAAAATAGAAGAATTTTTGACGCAATTTGTGAAGTATTTTGGAAATACAGTCGACTCTCCACATCTCGATGTTCTACATCTCGATTTCTCTCTTTATGTCGATGATTGATTCGGCCCCATCATTCTGCATACGATTTCTCTCTCCATATCTCGGTATCTTCCTTATCTCGATATCTCCATATCTCGATGTATTCCTGTTAATTTTTTGTTCCCATTTTTTCTCCATACGTCGATTTGAATATTATGTCCATCCATCCGGGAAATCCGGGAAAAGCGGGAAAAAAAACCAGGAATTAAAAATAGTCGGAAAAAAACGGGAAATACCCGGGAATTTGAAGAACACACCGGGAAATCATGGATTTCTAACATAAGAATAAGAATAGGTTTTCCAGGAGGTGCACAACTTTTTGTCAACTCGTACTTCGCATCATTACTAACTTTTGGTGAGTTGGTATAGAGATAATCAACGATTAAGATCCTTGAAAAAATTCTAGAACGCAACATAGGGATTCCTAGCAAGGTTTTTTTTGTGGTATGCATGGTACATTTCCATTTAGAATCATGACAAACTTTTAATGAGATCTTTGCTAGAATCCTAACGAGAATCGTGCCAATAATTGACCAATTTCTCGAAAGTTTTTTTTGGCACTGATAAGTGCATGAGTAGACTGCCAATGAGCTTTTAAGAACATTCTAGAAACTTATGGCTGATTTTACCAAAAATTCGTAGTACATTTTTGAAGGTTGGCGAATAATTTCTTGGGAGATCTGCTGAAGTCCTGGACTGATTAATTAAAAATTCCGTTCGCGGATTTCTGAAGTTATTGATGATGCTGATTCTTGGTGAATTCTTTTCTGGACTAGTTTTACTAGTTCTTGATCTATAAGAAGGTTATTATGAGTCTTCTAAGGAGATTTTGTATGGATTTCTGCAGATTTACAGTGAATTTTTCCAATCATTTCCAACGAATTTATTGTAAATTTTTTTATGAATTTATGACAAGATCTATGATGATAAATAAATAGCAGAATCCTTTAAGTTTTCTAGACCAGTTTTTTTATAAGTTCTTTGTGATATTCTTTGCCAAATCTTTGATAGATTGCTTGGAAGGTGCAATTTTAAATATAAGTCGAAAATTTTAGCTAGCTTCATAAAAGAATAGTAAAATATTTTTTGATACATCGTTCAGATTAAAACCAAGTAGCCCGTCATTCGTTTTGGCAACAATCAGTGGCGTAGCTAGGGTTTTAGGGGCCCGGTGCGGAGATAGATTTGGGGGCCCCTCAAATAGAGGTTTGCTATGTATGTCTTATTAGCTTACACATACCTACTTATTTTTGTCAAAAACGTTTAATATTAAATAAAAAAATATTTAAAGGTCAAAATATATTCTGCTAGTAAAAATTAACTCATACGAGGACTTAGCCAGGAAGTCCGTCAGAAAGTAGTTTTTAATGTTATGTCTTGTGAAATCAAAAAATATCTATGAAGCAATTGCTGCAGAAGTTCCTATAAATTTATGTTTTAAAGAATGATTGAAGGAATTCTTGGATAACTTTCTGTATGATGTACGGTATTTAATAGTTTGCTTACGGTTATACCTAGATGAACGCTTTGAAGGCTCGTGGAAAAATATCTCAATCCATTGGAAAATAGCTGATGAAACGGCTCTATTTTAGTATTGCGAAAATAATTGAATTTTTATTTTGTGGTTTTTTATGCAGATCTAGGAGGCAATCAAGATAAAATGTTTGATGTTATTATTGATATTATTTTATAAGAAATCCCAGCGAAACTCATAAAGGTATCCTGAGATAAAATTTTGGAATATACCTTAAAAAAATATGCAGGAATTCTTCTGAAGTAAAAATATTTTCCTTGATATCTGTCAAAATTCCAGAAATGTATGTATTCTTTTTTTATTTTTCGAAACTCATTCTAACAGAAGTCTTGTAAAAATATATATTAAAAAATCTAGAAGAAACTGGTAGAATCGCTTAGAAATTTATTGATATATTACTTTTGCTATTATCACTTGAAGAACTCATTGTGATAATGGGTGAATCCATGAAGAGTTCCCTGGAAAAAATGAGGGACGTATCTTAAAGGATTTCCAATTATCTGAGGAATTCAAACGTCCAAGGTTAATACCAGAAGAAAAATCCTCAAATAAATTTCAGAAAGTATATTTGAAATAAATAAAACAAAGAATCGCTGAAGCTAGCGGTAAAGGAATACATAGGAAAAACACGCCCGTATAAGAATGTGCATCCAAAATCACATATTCGTGCGTCCAAAATCAGAATCGCACAAGATGCCAAATTGAGCGTTATCAATGTCAACACAAGTTGTATATAAATCCACAATACGAATAATAAACGACAATCAGTGTTGACAGCAAAACATGTCGTAAATAGTGCACCATAGAATCGCTTTAAGTTATATAAACTGACAGATCGTATATCAATCCAGAAAGCATCATATGAAATCGCAATAACTGCCAAAAATTGCCACCCAAACTTGGTATCTGCTGACGATCGGCCTCAAAGAACAATAAAGCAGGTGTCGCTGAACATGAAACATGCATTAAAATTGGCAAATAATCACGTCTGTATTATGTAGTTTTCGGTAGTATAGTGGTAAAGCGTCCGACTCCTATTCCAGAAGTTCTGTGATCGAGGCTTGCTGGAAACTTTTTTTTTTATTTTCATCCAAGTTTTTTGGCACCGATCGCAGAAAATCTGAAAAAGTCGTGCCAAGTACGCAAATAGCCTCCACTTTAGTAGGCATATAGCCTTTTCGTGCATTCTATACGATTGAATTGATTCATATAGAATGATGTATAACAAAAGTTATACCAACTAAAATGTTGACTGGGCGGGGTTTCTTGGCCAACGGTACGCCATGAAATCCTTCCAGTGGTTTTCAGAGGGCTCCTCAGTGGAATTTGTGATTAAAACCTTGATAAATTCCTAGTATGATTTCTGTAGGAGTTCTTGAATGATCCTTGAGAAAGTCCAAGTATAAAATTTCGTATTTGAATTTACAACCATATAGGAACGCCAGATTTACAACCATATAGGAACGCCAGATAGATTATAACTAGCAATAATATAGTGTATTTCTTTCAAATTATTTCAAATTATTAGAAAAATCCTACTGGCATTGATTAGAATATTCTGTACAGTTTCTAATGAAATGGAAAAGGTTCCCTGGAGTTGTTGCTTATATTTATTCCGAAGAAATATAGAATTTCTGCAAAAAAATCCTGGAATAATTCCAAAATGAATAATTGGAAATATTTTCTCGTTTTTTTTAACGTAATCTTAAAGGAATCTCTGGATACGTTTAATACAAAATAATAATAAATCCATGGCATAATTTTATATAAATTGCCCTGAGAAATGTTTCATGAAATACCCTGATGAGTTATTCAAGGTCACTTGAGAATAAGTTTGGATGATTTTTGGTAGGTATTTTTGGATGATTTAAAATATAAAATCTGAAAAATTTCCATGTACATTCAATTTTTAAAATAAAAAAATGAATTAAAATTTGTAAAATTAACTTTTTGTGTTTTATCTGATTTTACTCAAGTTTGTGCCCTTAATATTTTTTCGCTCAATCCGTAGTGGTCTCCGATTTAAAAGAAAATTAATATTTGCAAAATATGCCTAAGTAGTCGACCTAAAGTCGTTTGCTTACTCATTCTACAAAATTCATGCTTTTGAGAATATCTCAAACATTGAAATTTGAACAAAATGTACACCTTTAGCCTTTAACCCATGTATATACTATTGAGAAGGTATCTGTCAAATTTCTAAAATGAGTGACAATGAGAATGGTTAATATCGTAAGAAAATATATACAGGTCAAAATTTCACCAATGCTCCAGTTTCTGGAGGCCCACAAACTTGGGTAGATTTGATTGGAAATCAGAATTCATGAAGTATTATATAAATATAAATAATTAAGAATTCAATGCCGTAATTAGACTCAACATCTTCAACATAGGTATTTGAGCCTTCTTAAGTATCTACATCAGGGCCCCGTTTAGCTATTAGAAGATTTGTATTTCTCATACGTGCTATCGATTGAACTACAACAAGGGAAATAACTTACAATACAAATATTCGTGCAGGTTCCTAAAATGTGGGATAGATTGAGGGTGGGCTGAGGGCCCTGGTAGGACCGTGACTGTGGACCCCACTTTTTAGGGGCCACCAGTCACGGTCCTCCCGGAGCCCTCAGCCCACTCACTCTTAATCCATCTCTAAAATATTAAAAATCAGGGATAATCAAGGGGCCCCTGAACATTGCAGATTCAAGTCTGCTTGTCATGCTCATTTTTTTTTGGGATCTTACAAATTGCCAGTTTCTCAAAGCCATGTCAAACTTTTAATGCTGTGAGATATCCGTACTGCAATTTTGGGGCCCCTAGAAGCTCGGGGCCCGGTGCGGACCGCACCCACCGCACCCCCCTACACGCTACTGGCAACAATGATGACTTTTCAGTTTGCATTTCAAAGTAATAAAACTCAGTCTTGATAGTTTATATTGACTTGAAAAAGTATCACTGTACGCGCTTACATGCATGAAGTATGCTGATACTTTTTCAGCTGAATGATGAATTAGCAACAATCATCAACGACACGTACAAATTTCAATGACGGCCTACTTCGCCTTAAATCGATATCTCCTTGGATCCAACATGAGTTTCATCAGATCAAGATTTTACCAGGAACCAGCATGGACTAAATCTAACGCGTTATTCCGAAGATATTCTTAGATGATACTGGGTTGGCTTTTGAACTGGAAATAAAATCCAAATTTAAATACATAGCAAAATCTCTCTGAGCTTCCTATAAATTCTAGAGGTGGAGAACTTTTAGAAAACAAATAGTTTATACTCTTTTGTTCGAAACTCTTTCAAAACTCATATCGTTTTTGGCTCACAGTATTTTCTAAATTTCAATCAAAAATAATACATAAATAATTTAGATTAAGGCCTACAACTTTGACCATTTCGTATGTAAAAAACGAGAATATCAAGGGGCAGGATCTTTTAGTCATCAATTTTTTTATCTTTTGGGCATCCGGGAAAAATTCGGGAATCGAAAAACTGATTTTGAATGGACATCTTGACATTGTGCTGCGAATGAAATGATTAGAATCTAAAGAGAATGGAATTTAGTTCAGAATTGGTTATATTCGCCCCAGTACTCAATTTGCCCTCGGATCACAATACCAGAACTTCAAAGATATAGGAATTATTGAACATATCCTCGTGTCTAATTCCAATATTTGTTTGATTTATATACAAACCGGTACCATGGATCCATAATCATTACGAACAAAAGCTTCTTGTTGGCGAAGTGCTATTAGTTTTTTTTTTACTATTTCTCTACCACCATCGCTGCAGTGGAAAACGAAATCCCAAACCATTATCTCCCCCCGCTTGAGTCAATACGTCAACTCTAAGAAAAAGCAATACCAGATGTAAAACATTGAAACTGATAAATCATCGAAGGGAAGTGATTCGGGTGCATCGGAATGGATGGAAGATTATGCTGTTAGTTTCGTTTCGGATCTGCCCGCATAGGGCTCACATTTTTTACGACTCCCAATTTTCCGCCAGCTTGACCGACAATCAATCATGTGGAGAACTGCAGTCCTGTTTATTGCCATTTTCGGGTGCAATGTGTGCGCTTCATTTTATGGATTTCCGTTGATCACGAAGCCCAGTTAGTTTGAATCTGGTTTGAGGGTGTTACAAGGTGACTGATGGGATTGTTCCGTTTTCAGAAGAGATATGGGATACCCTAACTAACAATTTCACTGTTAACGATTTCACTGTACTGAGATATCAACCACAGCAAGAGCAGGGGTTGGAAATCTTTCCTGGAGAGGAATGTGATAGAACGTGCAGTGTGGATGAACCTTCTAGAATATGTTACTACAAGTGGGTGCTGGAAAGCTACGCCGCCATGGGATCGTAAGTACCGTGAACCGTTTTGTTGGTAGGCTTGTTGATAATGACGAAAACAACGATTACCAATCCTGTACAGAACTTGGAATCAACAAACCTAACCAGAAATCTGTTGAAGATAAATAAATAGGTTTACATATTTGTGGGCTTATACATGTTGGCCAAAGTTGTGGTTTTGACTACGCTTTCAGGTTGTCATTTAGAGTCCAACGACTGTGTAAGGTAACCCCATAACTTTATTAAGAACATTGCCTCGGATTTATAGGCGTAGTCAGCGATATCTCGATCATTATTCAAGCAGGCTCAAACAAACATAATCTGTCAAGTTTTTAGTCATACTACTTGTTACGATTATTAAAAATTTCTTTGAGTTCAACCTTTCTAATTTACAAGTGCAACCAGTGATCTCATGATGGTGCATGAATGAGATTCATACTCAATCCTCTGAAATAAACATAATCTTAAAATCGTTGGAGTTAAACGAATATGTAAGGTTATCCAAGGACTCATCAGAATATTGACCAACATATCTACGAGCATGAGCAATTAATGAATTAATGACGTTAATGAATAAGGATCACACCCATACAGGCTCAATAAAATCAATATAGGGCTGAACATGAGCAACTCTTCCGATTTTTCATACAATATTAACCTTTTGTAAGTGTTAAATCTCAGTTATTTATGAACCAATTTTAATGAAATTTTCACAGTTCTTCAGAAATAACTATATTTTTAACATAGACCGTAAGGACATTAAAACCATCATAGGAGATCTAAGCACTCAGGTTGGCCAGGAGGAGAAGTTTAGACCGACTATTGGAATTGTATTCAGCGCCCACCGGCTGACGAACGAAAACGGCTTACGATTAATTGATTTCGCCGTCTCCAAGAATACGGCCATTCTTAGCACCTACTTCCAGCACAGGCTTCCATACCGATACACCTGGAGATCACCACAGCAGACAGAAACACAAATCAACCACGTTGTGATTGATGGACAGCACTTCTTTTAGAATGGTGATCGTTCGAAAGTTCTCACTATCTAACTTGTGACGCCCTTCTTGTAGATAGGGCATATAACGCCTTGCTTCCAATCCTTCGGTAGCTGCTCCGTTTCCCAGATTCTGACTATCAGCCGATGCAGACAAGCGGCCAATCTGTCCGGGCCTATCTTGATGAGTTCGGCTCCGATACCATCCTTGCCAGCGGCCTTGTTGTTCTTTAGCTGTTGAATGGCATCCTTAACTTCCCCCATCGTGGAAGCTGGTTTGTTTCCACTGTCCGCTGTGCTGACGTAGCCATCGCCTTCGCTTACCTGACCTTCTGTGCCTGTGGTCTCTGCGCCATTCAGGTGTTCATCGTAGTGCTGCCTCCACCTTTCGAGCACCTCGCGTCCGTCCGTCAAGATGCTCCCATCATTAGCCCGGCACATTTCAGCTCGCGGCATGAAGCCTTTGCGGGATGTGTTGAGCTTCTGATAGAACTTCCGAGTTTCTTGAGAAATGGTACAGCAACTCCATCTCTTCCAGGCGGCGCTTTTTGTCCCGGAATAAGCTGGTTTTTCTGTTTAGTCTGTATCGCTCCACGTTTTGCCGCGTACCATGCTGCAGCATTGCAGTCCGCGCTGCATTCTTCTCCTCTAAAACCTCCTGGCACTCCTCGTCGAACCAATCGTTTCTTGAGCTTCGTTCCACATATCTGACAATGCTTTCGGCAGCGTCGTTAATGGCTGCTTTGACTGTCCTCTAGCAGTCCTCAAGAGGGTCCCTATCGAGCTCGCTCTCGTCCGGCAACGCTGCCTCAAGATGCTGCGCGTACGCATTGGCGACATCCGGTTTGTTTCAGTCACGCTAGATTGTACCGAGGTGGGCGTCTGTACCATACATCGTTGATGACGGATAAACTTGGGCGCAGTTTCACCATCATCAGGTAGTGGTCGGAGTCAATGCTAGCGCCACGATAGGTTCTGACGAAGAAGTGCCGTTCATCGATCAAAACGTCGACGCAAAAAAGTTCACGTATAACTCGTTTATTCATACAAATTACGTCAAACCCGCAAAACACGATATATAAAATCGTCAGATTGATGAGTTTCCTCGCATAAAACGCTTTTTTCTGAGTTTATTTGTACATTTCGTTTCGTCCCGTACACTCGTACAAAGTAAGTCGAATCAATCCGTAGCAGCTGTCAAATCAACATTTGTTATCATAAGTTAAGTCGCATAAAATCACAAATCGCATTGTATGCTATTAATCGTCACATAAAATATGCACGTATATCGCCTCCACTTTTGTACGTAGAAGGCCTTTTCGCGACATCATAGAAGTGAAATTTTGCACATGCAAAGCCTCCAGGTGATATCGTTATACGTGCATTTTGGTTGTCTGGGCTGGAAACAGGTGCTACGAATGGCCATGTTCTTGGAGGCAGCAGAATCTATCAGTCGTAGGCCGTTCTCGTTAGTCAGCTAGTGGGCGCTGAACTTTCCAATCGTCGGTCTGAACTCCTCCTCCTGGCCAACCTGAGCGGTCAAATTTCCTATGATGATCTTGACGTCGTGGCTTGGGCAGCGGTCGTACTCGCGTTCGAGCTGCGCGTAAAATGCGTCCTTATCATCATTAGTGCTTCCGGAGTGAGGGCTATGCACGTTTACGATGCTGAAGTTGAAGAACCGGCCTTTGAGCCTCAACTTGCACATTCTTTCGTTGATCGGCCACCACCCAATCACGCGCCTTTGCATATCACCCATCACTATAAAAGCTGTTTCCAGCTCACTTGTGTCGCCGCAGCTGTGTTAGATGGTATGATTACCTCTAAACGTTCGCACCATCGAACCTGTCCAGCACACCTCCTGCAGCGCTACGATGCCGAAACCGCGGATCTTCAGTACAGCGGAGAGTATGCGAGTATCAGCTTAGCTTAGACTGCCTACACATATCAATGGTTGCTATTCCGTGATTGACCGAAGTCAGTGAAAATGAACAAAGAATAAACTAGAAGTTCGGCTGGTTTGGCTTCAGTTCTGTATACTCAGAATGACAGATACACTCGATAGCACAAGGTTTTATCTGGATTTAGGCTCATTTTCATTACCATTTCAGTTGTTGAAAGTTATGCTTAGATCAGAACTCCCGTACAATCTCATATACGCATGCGCCATGCGCAGCACCTCACCCATTCCGTTTGAGATCCAAATCCGTACACCTAAGAAATGAATCGTAATCCGTCCACTCCATATATAACGCCTACTATTTGTATGGAGTGTACGGATTTAGAGCCTGTACGGATTTCGGTCCTCCACTGTACCTAGTGCTATGTTGAAGAAATACAGAGCAGTATTGCAGATCTACTTCAGATAGTTAACACACCAACTTTATCAATTTTATTCATGATACAACCTTCTACAATATTGTTGGCTATGGTATCAAGTAGTGTTCTTAATATTCTGGATTCAATTGAATGCGATCAACAATTTTCCTGAACCAAACAGTAGATGATGTACTATTTCTCATATGTTGGAGCTGGAAACTCCATATTAACTTCAATACAAATGCTCCAGCTCATGGAACGACCAAATGAGCTTGTATTCTTAGGACTTTCTCTAACCCTAAGAAATAAATATAGGGGGTGCCCCGTGGAATTATACAACTTTATTTTTCTCCCATACGACGTCCATCGTTTTTCGGGATTTCTAGACCCCCCTTCCCTCTCTGTCATGTTTTTTCCAATACCCTTTCGTAACCCTCTCAACCCTCCGCTAATGGATGGACGTCAAATTTGAATGATCCCTTATCAGTTGAAACCGAATTTCCTCATCTTCTACATTACCCCTATGTTTGCACCTCCTATCTACACGACTAGAGAAAACATGTGGCCTTTCTATATTTTCGTGATAATGGTGGGAAGGAGTATACCTCATTACGCATAAAGACGTTAGGCATAAGGATGCTCGGCATAATGTACGTTAGGCATAAATACATTAGGCATAACAGACGTTAGGCATAAAATACGTTAAGCATAATGGACGTTTGGCAAAAAATGTCATTTGACAAGTTTTTGATTGGATAATAGTTCGAGCCTATTGACAAATAACATAACGATGAAGGGGGTGAGTAGGTGTCCTTAAGATGTTACAGGCCATAAGAAACCGCAATATGCCAACACAGAACCATTCCAGAGTGATACCAAAAGTGGTTATTTTCAGAGTTAATAAATATGTCGCAAGACAAACAAAAAGAAAATGACAACAATGATCATTGTAATGCTCTACCCATATTCCGAATTATCAGTTATTTTTGAGTTTATCAGCCAAAGTGTAATTTGTTTCGTGAGTAAATAGTATAATTTTATATATATTTCCCTGGAAATTCCATGTATAACTTCAATCAAACGATCAACATGATTGGCAATACAATCTTTACAGGTTATTTTCTGATGATGTTCTTGGCGTACATTCCCACTTAGAGCTAGCTCATAAATTTAGTGTTGTGAGAACATTTCCTTTGCCTTCTCAGCCAACATTTTGAGCAGATTTTCAATTGATTGCAAGCTAACAAAGAGTATGATATAAACTTGATTTTTTATAAATAATCAGTCAGATAGTTCCAAGCTTTCGTTATAGGTAAAATTTGCTGGTATCCGATTAGTTTTGTGATCGTACCAACAACTTGGCGAATAAGAGCCAAAAAAGTTGGACAGATCTGCCTTAGAACTTGTAGGGATTCCAGTAAGGAATCCACATATTAATTCAAAAGCTAGTTAGAAGAAAACTGCATATGGAAATATTTACAGCCAATGACAATGCCAATAACTATAATAACATTGTGACTAGAAAGCACAGCATAATATGAAAGACGGGAAAACTTGAAACTATTTTAGCAGCTTTCACTTCCAATAAAAATTAGCATAGCATAGCATAGCATAGCATAGACTGACTGTACATGTCAATGGTTGCTACTCCGTGATTGATCGGAACTGGTAAGAATTGCACTACGATCCAAATGAATAAGGGATGGGAGTGTCCGCTTATTCTCGAAGTACAATTTTAGCAGCTCTAATATTATTGATCAATAACGGCGCCGGCCAAGTCCTTACAGTCAGTTGGGATGGAGAAGGAATTTTAGGGTGTAATGATTGTTGCTTCTAGAGACCGAGAATACCTCTGCATCTCCACAATCACTACGGGAAGGGTATTTATTAGTAAGGGAGGAAAAGATCTGGGAGTCACCAATGGTCAGTGATGCGATCCATGGATAAGGAGGAAACATACAATTTAAAGCTAGTTTTGCATTTTGTCTCGAGAAGTTTTTGGTAGAAGATTTAAAAAACATACGTCAGCATCCATAATGCCGAACCATTCAAAAGATGTTTTTAGTAATAGCGGAAAGAGAAAAATATATGTATATATTTTAAATAATATGAAACAGGAATGATGCCGACACTTGTAATGACGAACCATACATAGTTTGTTTGAAAATTACAGAAAAATAACGCTGTACATTTTTGTCTCGAGATGAAAAGTTTTTGATAGGAGTTTTGAAATATACGTCAACATCCATAATGTCGAACCATTCAAAAGATGTTTTAGTAATGTTAAAGAGAGAAAATATATGTTAATTGGAATTATATAAAACATGCATAATGCCGACACTTGCAGTGACGAACCATACAAAGTTTGTTTGAATATTATATAAAATTAACGCTGTCATGAGAAAATGTGTCATTATAAGCATGAAACGAGCTCACCAGTTGGTAATCCATCCTCGACTCAACACGGATATCTTTTCGCAATCATACAACGCAAACCGTAGAACTTCTCAGCGTCCCGAAAACGAATCGTCTTGTTTGGGCTCTCCGATGCACTGCCCAGCAGACACGCGAAACGAAACATAATTCCCGGCGTCCCGAAAACGAATCGTCTTGTTTGGGCTTTTCGAAGCACTGCCGAAACACAATTCCCTGCGTCCCGAAAACGAATCGTCTTGTTTGGGCTCTCCGAAGCACTGCCCAGCAGACACGCGAAACGAAACACAACGGTAGACAATTAATCGTTCCATAAAAAAATATAAAATTTCCATAAAAAATGCAAAATTTGCCAGTAAAGAAACAAGGGTAAAATCAACAGAAAAGTTAAAAATTTCCATAACAAAATTTTCCATAAATAAAAAAAATTTGAGCAATAAATAGATTCAAAAGTGCAGTAGAATCGACAATAATCTCACTAAAAAATATCGAATTTTCCATTTAAAAACCTCAAAATGTCCCTATTTTCTTCACAAAAAGCAAGAAATAATTATAAATTATCCACAAAAAAAAGCCATAATTTGCAATAAATAAATAATAATTCGCCCACAATAAATCAAAAATTTCCATTCAAAAAATCAAAGATAGCAATAGCAGTAAATGCAAAGTTGCAATAAACAAACCCAACTGAGCAATTCAAAATGACAATCAATACATGAAAATGTTGTAGAAAATTCCAATATTTAAGTAAAATTTTCCATAAAAATAACGTAATTTTCCAATAATGAGTAATAATGTGCATAATGGATTTCATAAATTTTCAGTCAAACTGAAGCATTGTTTTCACAATTGGAGCTAGTTAGTCGTCGTACATATGTATGTAGATGTAGAAATTGCATTTTAGAGTTCGATAATTAATTACGTAAGAATTTAGGGGAGAGGAGAGCGGGGAGATTGGCCGGGTTTGAAAAAATATTTCTTGCGATATAGAAAAAAATAATGTTTCATACAAAAAATCACACATGGAGGGGAGGCGAGGTTTCGAAAAATCACAAAAAAATGTTTTTTAATACGCCCCATCGTTAGGCGCTACAATTTTACTTATTTCGGCAAAGTTGAAATGAAACATAGAACATGGGATATCTAATCTTCCAATATTAGGAACACTTATGTCACTGCTTGGGTTATGTCCAACTACATTGATGGTAGAAGCTTATGCTCTCATGCCCCACCAGCCAGGGAACTGGTGTTTACAAACTAAGCATCAGTAAAGTAACTGCCCACAGCAGTTGCAGAAATATGTATATTCGATTGATGAGTTTTTTCCTAAATATTTTTTTTATTTGCATACGAACATAACGCTTTTTTAAGTATCTTCTAATAGGTTCATTTTTAGATCTAGTGGGTTGTCTCAGTACTACAAATATGGCTAAGCATGCTGTAACGCTACTTTTGTACCTCATCACCCACTTCATGTTTCATTTCAACTTTGCCGAAATAATTAAAATTGTAGCGCCTCACTATGGGATGTATTAAAAAACATTTTTTTGAGATTTTTCGAAACCTTGCCTCCCCTCCATGTATGATTTTTTGTATGAAACATTATTTTTTTCTATATGGCAAGAAATTTTTTTTTAAACCCGGCCAATCTCCCCACTCTCCCCTCCCATAAATTCTTACGTAATTAATTATCGAACTCTAAAATGCAATTAGGGGAACACGGGGCAGTATGGACACCCTAAGGAATTTTCCGATTTTGACTGTAAAGACACGAATATTATACAGTTTTCAATGTGCAGTATGCTTTTTAGAGTTCTCAAGCATTTGTTAAACATTGTTGCAAAATTTTGAAAAAAATATTTTGTTTGCAAAAATGGGTTTAAAAAAAGCTCATATTTGGTAGTCACCATCAAGCTAGCGAGGCAAAGTGGACACCCCCATGGGGCAGTATGGACACCTTTACGTTTATAGAAAAATTGCCATACGATCATTCCCAAACCTCGAAAAATGAAGTACACATTCAGGAAACCATAGTGATGGATCACTGTGCCACTGAAAACATGATTAAAACCAATTTACGACATTTTTCGTAATGATGCCTTAAATATTGCCTCCAGATTAGTTTTAATACAGAACTGACGATTTTCAACCGATTTGTGGTTCCGAATCATAATCAGTGCATTGTATGCTTAATTGTTTTTGGATAGTTTTGTGTATGAAGTTACATTTCTTTTTCTCTAAAGTGTCAGCTCTACTTTGTCACTCGGTGTCCATATTGCCCCAACAGTACAGGAAATTTTCATATAAGTTTTTCAGTGTCTCAAAGTAGCAGAAAAAAATCTACTATATTTTTGAATTTAACATAAATAATTGAAGATTCAGTCAAGAGCTACATTTTCGGTCAACTTGCAGTCATTTGCCTCTGAAACCTTATTTGGTGAGGTGTGAATGTTATAATTTTTAAACCCAATAAAATCATGCTCCATTTTTTGGTTTAAAATCAATGTATGAAACATTTTTTCTGAAATTTTAGTGGACAACTTACTCTTTCGACAGGCAACTGAAATATTGTTTGCATCTAAAGTGTAAAATTATTCGCATATGCGAAGATACAGGGGGTGTCCATTCTGCCCCGGGTGTCCATACTGCCCCGGTACCCCTACTACATCTACATACGACGACTAATTAGCTCCAATTGTAAAAACAATGCTTCAGTTTGACTGAAAATTTATGAAATCCATTACACACATTATTACTCATTATTGGAAAATTACGTTATTTTTATGGAAAGTTTTACTTAAATATTGGAATTTTCTACAACATTTTCATGTATTGATTGTCATTTTGAATTGCTCAGTTGGGTTTGTTTATTGCAACTTTGCATTTACTGCTATTGCTCTTTTTGATTTTTTTAATGGAAATTTTTGATTTATTGTGGGCGAATTATTATTTATTTATTGCAAATTTTGGCTTTTTTTGTGGAAAATTTATAATTATTTCTTGCTTTTTGTGAAGAAAATAGGGACATTTTGAGGTTTTTAAATGGAAAATTTGATATTTTTTAGTGAGATTATTGTCGATTCTACTGCACTTTTGAATCTATTTATTGCTAATTTTTTTTTTATTTATGGAAAATTTTGTTTTTTCTATGCACTTCTTTTTTTTTATGGAAATTTTTAACTTTTCTGTTGATTTTACCCTTGTTTCTTTACTGGCAAATTTTGCATTTTTTATGGAAATTTTATATTTTTTTATGGGACGGTAATATTTTAGCCGAAACACAACTCCCGGCGTCCCGAAAACGTACCGTCTTGTTTCTTTAGCAGCTTTCACTTCCAATAAAAATTGTCTCAAAACTATGAAGAACGAACCTATGATTTAAAAAGGAAGAATATCTGATGAAAAAAAATCAGCTATAATGACATTATTTTGTGGACTGGTGTGTCTCAAAAGAACAGTATTTTAACACAATAAAGAAGATATATATACTATCTAAAACATCAGCAGTTCTAATGCCAACAATAATCTTAACCGGATAACTATGAAGAATACCTTCAATATAAAGAAGGAAAAATCTTTGATGGAAGTAATCGTACCAGTTATTTGTAACCACACACCAAAAGTGAGCATTAAGTCATGTCTTTATCTTAGACCCAGCTAATTACAGAAGCGTTTCCACAGTTGACTTAAACCTTTCTTTGCCAAAGTTGACATTTTGCATTCGTATATTATGTGGCACACAATATAAATTATGACAAGATCCTGTACTAAACGAGAGTCGATCCCATACACCTTGCTTTTTAAACACAGTGATTATTACGAGGCTCTGTACACTATGCGCATGACTTTAATCGTTTTTTCTTCTTCAATTTGATTTTCTATGGATTTACAATCATAAAGCGACTGCAAGGCAACAACTTTGCGGTGTTTGCCCTATGCAGCCCTTTACAAGAATCAAATAAGTCAACCAATCGTTAAAATGTGTTTTTTTTAAATTATGCGTCTTGTCGTATGCCTTACGTCCATTGTGCCAAACAACCATTATGCCAAACGTCCATTATGCCTATCGTCTTTATGCCTAATGTCCGTATGCCTAGATACGTTAGGCCTGACGTCGTGCACTCAGTGGGAAGAGCGTCAACTGGTAGGAAATTGACACCAAAATATGTAGGTTATTATGAAATTTTTTTTTTTTTTTTTTTTTTTTTTTTTTTTTTTTTTTATTAAGGCACTCCGTGCTCGTGGCCACTACTGTGCCGGAATCAGTTTTTTATCTGTATCTTCCTTACCGATACAGTTCTATTTTTAACTAATCTATATTTACATCTGCTTTCACTCTCTTCTGCTCTTTTGCTCTCACACCGAGCAGGTAGGAGAGTGCTCTGCTGTTGGTCCAATCGATTTCCATAAGCCATAGTCCATTGCTCTTGCGGTGGTTCGTTTTGCCGTGTTTCTGAGTCGTTTTTGAGGCTAGCTGCCTGCGAAGTGGGTCAATTTGTCTCAGTCACCATCTGATACTGACGGAGGATGGATGTGCTCCCCCCTATGCACGGTCCTCCGTGCGGCGTCTTCTGGTGGCTGGACGGGTTATTTTTTGGAGGGGCTGGGAATTGAATCCATGACCTTCCGCTTATGAAGCGAAAGCGTAACCTCAAGGCTACGGACCCCCCTTTATTATGAAATTGTACCCACGAGTTTTCATCCTGATTACGCCTCTGGTATAATAAATATACATTTTTAATATAGTTAATTATTCATTTTGTCTGTGACTACTGCAATCAGTATTAAAATTATAGTTTTGGTTGAAAAAGAAAATTTAACAATTATTTTCGATATGCCAAAATTTACACCTTTAAGAGCCCTTCCTAGCTACATCACTGGCCCATCATTCGAAAGCCTTTGGATTTTCCCATCTTTTTAAATGTTGAATCCAACAAAAATAGTCCGTTTGGCGCTATGTTTATCACCCTTGCTCATAATTTTTCAAAAGAACACTGGATACGCTTGTAGATCTGAAGTTTTCAAAACAATGTATGTTTATAAGCATTATGTTTTGCTCACAATACCGTTTACTCTCGAATGACTTGCGTATTTCAAGGGGAATTGCCAACAGTTAGGCGTATTACGCAGATATATAAATTTAATTTTCCTAAAAAATGATCAAACACACGAGTTGTAAGAATTTTGACAGCATTTTAAGATTCAGGAGACCCAGATAGGGATTTTTTTTATCCCTCACCTGCTGCACTGCCCATAACTGCATAACAGTCACATTCGACATTTTTGACAAATTGGAGTTAATACCATGGAGAGTCATCAATTGATAAATACTTTCGATCAACTTACTAAAATCTGTGAGTTTGTTCTAGAAAATTCGAAAAAAATACCAAGTTGTTTTGTCACATTGCAATTGTAACCGCATAACAGTCACATTGAGATTATACATGAGCCTCATAATGTAGTAGCAACGAAATTTCTATCAGAATTATTTTGTGACTATTCAATCAATATGCGATATGAGTTGTACAAAATTTCAGCTTAAAATAAGCTCTTTTGAATTCTCAATGATTTTTTGAAATATTAGTTTCCTCCCATACTGTAAAATGCAAACTTGGTATCCCATTTACTCAATGCCTACTTTTGTCGAATGTTACAAATATGCAGTTATGGGCAGTGCTTTACTCACCATATAGATCAACTTCGCCCTAGTGTAATCTATTTTTTAAATTATAAAGGCTTTGTTTTCTATCAAATTATATAAAATAGTATTCCTTGCTCAAAACAAAATTCAGCCATTTCGTCTTCTTCCAGTGCATGTTGGGACTGCATTCGGGGAAATCGCACGCACTGCTTCCATCCACAGTGTGTCACCGCCAACGGAATGGAACGTAGTATTGTTTCCATCAATCGAAAGATGCCCGGACCTTTGATATTTGTCTGCCAAGGGGATACCATTGTGGTCGATGTATCAAACGAAATGGAGGGCATGTCAGCCACTATTCATTGGCACGGCTTTCGCCAGATGCAATCGCCCTGGATGGACGGAGTGCCAATGGTGACGCAGTGTCCGATAGCTCCCAGCACCACCTTTCGATACAGGTTCGTAGCGGAAGAAGCAGGAACGCACTGGTACCATTCCCACTCGGGGTACCACATGGCAAACGGACATCTCGGAGCCGCCGTTGTGAGAAACCCATTGGACGTAAATATGGCTTTATATGACTTTGATCTGTCGGAACATGTGATGTTGATATCGGACTGGACATTGGATTCGGCTGAACGGTGGGTTCCCGGACAGCAGAGCTCTCAAATGGCGGTGGACTCAATTCTAATAAATGGACGAGGGCGGTATACCAAGGTGATACTTGCGCTATAACGCATCTCTGCAGCTGAATATTAATTATAAATTTCTAGGAAGAAACGGGAACCAAGGTAGACTATACGCCATTAACGGTGTTCCGCGTACGACGTAATTATCGTTATCGATTCCGATTAATTAGCGGTGGCAGTCAATATTGTCCTTTTCAATTGCAGGTTTGTTCCTAGAATCATTATTGTTCAATTATGATAGGCTCTAACGAAAATCTAAACATTCGCAGATTGAAAACCATCGAATGCTAGTCATTTCCACGGATGGCGGTGCTGTTAAGCCACACATGGTGGATACATTAATTTCCATATCCGGAGAGAGGTATGATTTTGTTATTAATGCGGACCAACCCGTAGGTGAGTTTCGAGTGATTTAAAAAAGCGGAATGATTCGGGGAAACACGCATTTTAATTAAAATTTTCTTTAAATTTGTTGCTCCTCATTTTTTAATCAGAATTACATAAGCAAAGGTGGATTATTTACCCCTTCAAAATTATACTCATTAATTGCTATTAATGAAATTTCAAGTGAATTGTACTAGAAAAGTAATGAAGTGCACAATACATCAATATCATACATCGTTTTTGCATATCTCGTACACCAGGCTGATTATACCAAAAACGGAAATTTCAGATAGCCGACTGTTGCTCAGGCCGGAACTTATTTTTACAATTCTTTTTTTTATTATTTCAAACATTATATTCATTACTTGTTTCTATGTGTTTCTTGTTAGACAACACTATCATCCTAATTTGGTAAAACTAAATTAAGTTTTTTCCACCGCTAGTTTTCGCCAACGGGTCCAACAAAAAATCGAAGGCACGGATCCAAACAAGGATCGCAAAGGGATCAATAGAAGAAAAAGTAGTACTGAAAAGTACTGTTTTTGTAGCACTGAAATAGTAGTTTACGGAACAAGTTGCAGAATGATGATTTTTACAGCACGAGTCGTAAAATTATCCTACGAGGCTTGCCGAGTAGGATAATTACGACGAGTGCTGTAAAAATCTTCATTCTGCAACGAGTTGCGTACAACATTTTTTGCAATTTCGTAGAAGACCACTTGAGGGTATCAGAGATTATATCGGAATACATCCACCATTATTTTACAATTTCTGAGAAATGGTTGTGTTATGATTCATTACGCAACTGAAAACAGTTGCGTAATGAGAAAGCGTTTCGTAATGAATCATTACAGCACTGGTTTCAGTTAGGTAATGACTATTCCCGCACTGCATACTTCAGTGCAAGAAAGTAGGCCGTTTCATGACAGATTGGCGTGATGAAAAACAGCCTATTACGATGAGAAATTGCAAAAAGTACTGTTTTATTGCTTTAGGTAGTTTTGAAAAACTTTCAAAAGGAAAGTGAGTTCGTGGATGCACAGCATGAAGGTACGATGCACACTTACCTCCAAATTATTGTTACGCTAAAGTTATAGTGACGTGATAATTTTGCACAAAAATACAGCCGTTTGTTACGAGATAATATAGCTCAGGGTCAATGCTGGAAAGCGTCAATGTAAATAGAGGGTGTCGCGCGACTTTTACATAGATGCTTCTCTCACTGTCATCGGACGGCGAGACAATGACAGAAGCTTTCTTCAAATTCTCCTTCATTTTTTCGTCGCTACGGCTTGTGACGGAATTGTAAACTAGACCATTTTTATTTCATTACCAGATATGATTGTTATTAATATCGCTAGAATCATTAAGGGTGTTCGCGCCAACGCGAAGTTTTTTGAGTTGTGAGTCCTTCCCACCCCTGTCCCATGTAACCTCGAGCCGCCGCGAGTATTTCGGCCTCTCATCCCGACCACTAACAACCACCCCAAATAACACACACACACCACGTCGTTAGTTTTGCCTTGCACCCCATCCATTCGAGCGACATGATCAAACATGTACCTGTACGCAGTCAAGCCGACCAACCATCTAGCTATGTACAGCGTGAAGCAGCACCCAAAAGAGTTTCCACTACCACCACCACAACAGACACCAGTTAGCAGACCGATTGCAGCATCCAGTATGTAGTAAATAACAGGCAGTGGAATTTTCCACCCTCGTCTCCACAACGTTGTGCATGCAACGCTTTTGGCTACCTGCCACCTATAAAGGGAGCTTGCATGCGCAAGGAGATTATTCAGTTTTCATTCAACCTTTGTACTATTAACATCGAAGAGAAGAAATACAGTAGTAGTTAAGTGATCAAACCGCCTTTCCCTCCACCAGTGGAAGCCAAACAGCCTTTTCCAAGGCTAGAGTTGCAAGAGCCCCCTCCAGTCGAGCTATCGGTCCTGTGCCCTGTTGCTCCCGGCAACAGGTGGACGGAAGATCAACAGATCTTTCCGTTCCCGCTCACCCGAGCCAAAGTCCCAGTTGCATGCCGCAACAAAGGGATATCCACTTTACTTATCAAACACATTTGCTTCCCAAAATTTTCCAAAATTAGATAGAAATTTTATAAGCTAAACAACTTTGCAATTGTTTTCATGAGAGCCCCGTCATTGCGACCTGACGGAGTGAGCACATAAAATATAGCTTCGTCTAGTGACAGTGAGAAGACTGGTTTCGTCAGTGTCGCATGCCGGTCATGATTCTTAACAGCCCTGGTTTTGACCCTGACTCAGGGTCAAAACATTGAATACTATAACTAGAAAAATACTGAGTTTAGACCTGACTCTTTTCAGAGTGGATATCTTCTCAAAGGACTTCTCGTGTGAAATACGGAATTTAATATTCGCCACGTGAACTATCATTCATGATATTGAATTTAACTTTGAAATGGTTCATCTGTAGAACTAGTACTGATTTATGTACAATACTTTTTTATGTTGATTCTCCTTATTAAGATTCTACTCAGAAGGTGGTATAATATTTATAAATATGATTTCCCAACAGGTAACTACTGGGTAAGAGTTCGTGGCGCTGGTTTTTGCAGCACATTAAGTGTAGAAACATTTGCAATTCTTTCCTATGCTGATCCGTCTATTTCTACCGAAAGCCTCATGTATCCCACTCTTGAGCCACCCGAGTACGGCAATGCGTACCCGATGGGACAAACCCTAAACGAGCAAACTGCCACTTGCTACAATTCGGAAGATCAGTTTACGTGTGCCGCAGATTTGGAGACACATGAAGCCCACCGGGATGACAAACTGATAAATGCTACACCGGATGTCCGTTTATTCCTCGGATTCAAAATGATGCATCCCGATAACCGATGGCTCTTCTCGGAGTACAAACCTTTCATTAGTAAGTCAGATATTTAAATATAAATAAGTATGTATTCACTTGAGTCATTCACTTATACCTCATTTAGCCGTACGCGAGGACTTCAACACCATTGCAGCAGCCAATAACATCAGTTTCAGATATCCTAGTTTTCCTCTACTGATACAACCGGATCTCATTATAGACGAAAACAAACAGTTCTGCAATAGTACTCATCTTCCTCCAGGATGTGATAGGTTACATCTATGCTTTTGTACGCACCGGATTAAAGTCAAACTGAATGACATTGTGGAGCTGACTTTGTATGATACAGCTTATGGTGAGTAAATGGATCAAATTCTAGTCCTATCGCTACTCGACTATTTAACTTTTCAACTCCTCAGAACGTCAAAACTTCTATCATCCCTTCCATATCCACGGTCATCGGTTCATCATTACCGATATGGGAAGGCTACCGGAGAGCGCCATCAACTCGCGGCTCAAGTACCTTCAAGGACGAAACTTCACCCAAAGACCCAACGGTCATAACCCACCCTTTAAGGATACGATATCCATACCGAATGAGGGCTTTGTGAAGACGCGCTTTAGAGCAAGCAATCCAGGTTTTTGTTGGCGAATTAAAATCTAAATTTGTATAAGTGAACAACTGTTCTTTCCTATTTTATTTTAACTAGGTTTTTGGTTTGTACATTGCCACTTTGAATGGCATCTTGGAACTGGCATGGGTCTAGTGCTGCAGGTCGGAGAAGTATATCAAATGTTGAAAGCACCTCCTGGATTCCCTCGTTGTGATGACTACAAACCAGAGCTACGCGGGACGTAATGATGCATTCATGAACAGGAACGGGTTGTATTTTTTTTTTAATTACAAAGATGACTGAAAATAAATTAAAGAAATAAGGTAACTGTGGTGTGAACATTTATTTCTTTTCTTGATTGTTAAACGAAATAATTTATCTTTCTATATGAGTGGTTTTCTTGATTTTATGCCCTCGGCGAATGCACCATAAAAGTTTTCTCTTCAACGGGGCACCCCCTAGATATGTGCCTTAGGGTAAGAAAAAAGCTCTCTCAAAATTTCAACTCAACTGATTGCTCCCCCAGCTGGCGCATTCCATTCGAAGTTTGTATGGAATATTCGTCTCAAATATATTGAAAATTGACCCTATGTTACTGTTTCGTCTCGTACACTAGTTAATCGCGTTCAATTGAGCCCAGAATGACAAATTCACTAGTTGATACGCTAATGAACATAGTTGAAGAAGATTGTATCTAGATTCAAGCTCATTTTTATTTAGCTTTCAGTTGTTGAAAGTTAGGCTTAGATCAGCACTCCCATCAGCACATATATGCATGCACCTTTTACCGCAGCTCGCCTAGCGTCATAGGTGACTATGATGCGCTTAGTGGCTACCATTCAGCTAAGTTCACGGTAAAAAGAAGCAAGGTATTATACTCCGAGAAATGACATTTAGCAGTGACGTAATTCCTATCGCAAACTTGAACGAGTGCAAAAGAAAGCAAGGCCTGCTCCCCTTTACTATCCTTAAGGCCTCATGCTTGACGATAGGAATGACGACACATGTTTTGATGGAAAATCGTTGTTTACACGTGGGAATAGCCTACCTTGTTGTGTCTACCGTGAGCTAAGTTGAAGGAATACTAAGCAATATTGCAAATCTACTTCAGATAGTTAAAACACCAACTTTATCAATTTTAATCATCATACAACCTTCTACAATATTGTTTGCTATGGTATCAAGTAGTGTTTTTGACATTCTGGGTTCAATTGAACGCGATCAACTATTTTCCTGATTCAAACAGAAGTTGATGTGCTGTTTCCTATATGTTTGAACTGAAAATCCTATATTAACTTCAATTCAATTGCGCCAGCTCATGGAACGACCAAATGAGCTGAAACTTTCAGGAAGTCTTCTTCTAACCCTGAAGAATAATCCTGGTGGGTGCCCCGTGCAATTCACTTTATTTTTTTTCCCATACTAAGCTGGGCCAGTCTAGTAGGCAATTCCCGCCTAAGGAACCTTGCTGTAATAAGGTTTTGACGTTTTGAAGTTAACATGTACCGTAATTTCGGGTGAAATTGATCATTTTTCACGGATTTTCTTGTCTGTTTTCTATATTGTTGATAATGTCAAACAACTGAATACAGGAAAACAAGTACGAAGGTGAGTCTTATTAGCACATGTAGCGAAATTTTCTAACAAATGTCATTTTAGTGCTAAGAAATATCTTCGAAATAAAAAATCTGGAGATTTCATTTCGGGGTGAAATTGATCACTTGTCAATGCAGTTATTGATAGTTTTCAAAACAACTCAACGAAATAAATTTGAGCTCCCTGAATCCAAATATGCTTGCAAGTTCTTAACAATGTAGTATTCATAGAAATAATGAATAGTTCAATTTCAAAAATTACGCGCCAAACGCCTTAATGTATACAATTTCCTAAGGGGCTGTCCATTTATTATGTAAGACAGACCCCCCTCCCTCCATAGTAAGATTTTTTGTATGGAAATTAAAAATAATTTGTATGGCGCGTAAGAAATCTTAAACCCCCCCTCCCCCCATGAACCCTTACGTAATTAATGGACCACCTCTAATATCTAACAAAAAATTAATTATTTCAACCGAATGAGCAAACTGGTACAAATTTTGATGATGAAATCTGGATTGGGGATATATCTCAAGCATCCTCACAAACTTTCAGGTTTATACCATGTTCAAATCCTTGTTTAGAACTAGAAGTTTTTGCCTGTTTGTCAATACTGCACCGTGCATGATTTTGATATTTTCCATTATTTTCATAGAAAAAAATATTCTTCAACGCAAAAAACTTCACAACACACAATTTAACAATAGTTGCGATAAACAACGTTCATTCACTGCAGGTTACATTAATATTTGCGCTCTATTAGGAAGAAATGAAATCGTGTGACAGGGTGATCAATTTCACCCTACTGATCAATTTGACCCGAATTTACGGTACACGACGGAATGCGTGTCAAATGTACTAATTGAAATTGAAACTGCGAAAACAAACCCCGAGCTCCGGTGGGGATCGAACCCACGACTCCCTATCCGCTAGACACTCGCTTTGATGTTTACTTGTATACGACGATGTTATGTGTCAAATGTACATCTCATGTATCCGAATGATGTTTAGACTGCGAAATGATGATCCCATGTGGATTGTGGTAATCGAGTTCAGTTCGCCCTCGAGCGTCGGGGTCTCTCTCCGCAGCTTGTAGGTTGAAGCGCCCATCTAGCGAAAAAGGAGTCGTGGGTTCGATCCCCAACGGAACCCGCTTGTTTTTTTGGCCGTTTCAATTTCAATATGTACCTATGACACGACGAAACGTGTACATGTAAACTTCAAAACGTCAACACCTTATAACAGTATAAACTATTGTTCAGCTACGAATGGTATCACTAATCCAATCTACACGGGGCCACAAATCAACCTAACTTTGACTTCTTTTGACGCAATTTGGTCCTTCCGTGGGGTTACCCAAATTTAGGTTAACTGACATATATTCAACAGCAAATATCTCAAACACTAATTTTGACTGATTTCGCATCTCAGTTTAATGTTTTTACGAACACTTCCACAGTTATTAACTGAGAGCTTTCTTTGCCAATTGATCATTATTTTTAAGCTCATTAAATTTTTCGTGCGACTAACAGAAAAAAACATTTTTGAAGTGAACTTAATACACCACTTGGATTGTCGTCTATGATAGGGTTGAAATTTATTGTGAAAATATTACATTGACATACAGTATGGCCCATAAAAATGCGAAAATTGTTTGAATGTGAATTTAGCATCCACAAGCGTCATTTTCATTGTTTTTGCTAGTGAATGTAATTTCTGATTAGTGTAGTAAATTCTGACACAACTTCGCTATCCAGGACAATTGTTGTCATATTTTTTATACTGTCCTAAAAAATGTAATAAAGCAAAGAAGTTCAAAAGTTTTGTCCGCCCAAACCTAGAAACAGCGCACATAGGAGTACGTAGTGCAAAATCGTGGCCAAAACTATTTTTATGGCTTAAAGTTCAGTAAACACATCCAAAAGTATAAATAACTATTTATTTACCTGTTTTCCATACTTAAACTCGTCAACAACGTTTTGTCTTCATCTAACAGTGACATAAGGGCTTTCTGATAGACACTTTTTTCTTTAATTTTTTGTAAGCTTATGTATTGAAAATGCATAAAAGTACTTTTGCCATTGGTTTCTATATACCTGTCATCCAAATTATTCGGGTTGACATCTAAAAGGATTCGAGCATTCATTCATTTTTGTTGTAGGAATCGCAGATCAGGTGAAGAAATACATGTAACTCCCTTTTCAAATGGGTATTAAAGATTATGAAAACCAAGAATTCTAAATTATCCCAAAGCGTTAAGTGGTTATCCCATAAATTCAGAAAATGAAAATAAAAAAACTTGAAAAACTACTTTTTATAATCGATTTCTATATTTGTTGTATTTATGCATTTAAGTACATGAAAAAAATTAAAACCGATTAGCGGTTACATCCTTGACAAGGAAGAGTTACGAGTCCAGATCGCTGTCATCTTCATCTGAAATCGCGTTAGATTGATCATTATATCCTGCATGTTCCATATTTGGTTGGTCTGGTACAAGTAGTTGAAGTGCTTCCGTTGAAAATGGCTTACTCGTTTTTCGTGATATTGGGCGTGAACTACTCAACAATGGATCGGAGCTCAACAAAAGTCGGTTAATGATGTCTCGGTTACACTGCTGCCTTGAAAACTTTCTAGCAAAGTTCAGTCTGTAATCACAGAAGTGTTTATTACGAGCCTCAGCAGCTTCTTCTGAGAGCTGTCCTATCGGTAGCAATGCATGCTTTATTACCTCTGCTCCGTGGATCAGGATTTTGTGAAGTGTCGGTGACATAGGATGCCAGCCATATAGGTCAACATAAAGTTGGGCCGTTTCCTCAGCATACGTTGCAAATTTTTCACTATCAATACTGTATCCACTTGACAATGTCTCCAGTATTACCTTGAACCTGTTTATAAGGGTAACATCTACTCCAGTTATCTGAGAAGCCTTGTTCGTATCGGAGAAAAATTTCCGTGACATGTTTCCGTTATTTGTATTACCAACGCCAGCTTTAGGCATATCCACTAATAGACCCAGCTCTTTCTTAAATACTTGTTAAATTTTGAGCTTATTTTGTGATACAATAAGCTTATCAGCTTCAGTTCTTGCTTGCCATTTTTTAATTGGCAATTTGTAGGCAATATGTAGAATCAGCTCAAAAAATCTTATCCTGGAGTGCAATATAGAAAGCCCAAATTTGTAGGTCTCCGGATTTGCCGCTTTCTTCTTTGTCAAATTATTGAAATCCTTAGATGTTTCCCCACAAATATAACACCTCATGGTCGAGGCGGTACCAGTAGCTGCATTACACACCTTGCCATAGTTGGAATCAACGTATGTGCAATTTTTGCTAAATCTCCTGAGGATAATCGCATTTCAGTATTTGCAAGACAGTTTGCTTGGTTCTCAATATATACTATCTCTTCGGTAGTAACATCGTTGGTTTCACGCACGAATCTAACTCTAATTGGACGACAAAACCTCGGCGAAGAAGGAGTTGGATTTTGCCATATAATTTTCTTCTGTCCGTTAACGTTGCTTATCAACCGTAGAGGAACAAACGAACTTATAAAAATATTGGAATCAATATCCGACGAGTTCTCGAATTTTTGATTGTATTGGACTTTTTGAGAGCCATCGCACCCCCACTTGCTGAGCAGCTCCAAGTTCTGCTTTTCAACATCAGGGAGGTTGATGATAACTTCATCCAAATATTTACACAAGCGTGAAGCTGTGTGGTCCAATAGCGGCTGCAACTTGATCTCAGCACAGGTATCTGTAACCAAAAATTCCTCTTCTGGTGGATATCAATTCCGTTTAGCGTTTTTCAAAAGTGAATAGCAAGGATATATATTCTTGTTAGCAGAATAAATAATATTGTACTGCTTTTTGGAAAGATTGGCTTCGACGAATATAGCAAGAGCCTGTTCTGCCGAATGTTTCTGCACAACATTTGATTGTGCAGTAGTAATTTGCGTTTTTGTAAGCGATAGATCGCTTTTGCGGGACTTTCAGTAATGTCGTTAATAATACTAGAAACTGCCGTATTTCCCACAGCTCTCTGAGTCATTTGAGCTGCATAGCTCAACTCTGCAACTGGCACGTTTTCTCTTAGCGCCTGGGTTTTTCTACGCTTGCTCCTGTCACTAGATTCTGCGAACTCTTTAAGTGGACGACCTGCAGATGACGTTTCAGCCCAAGAAGACAACTTGATTGTCGAACTTAACCAAGTTTTGTTACTCAAGACGAACCGGTCCTTATGGCTATAAGCAGCAGCCCATCTGCGTTTGAATTGTGTCTTGAAACAACTCAGCTGGTGTTTTAGAGTTTGATAATGGTCCGGTGGACATTTGAGAGCGTCTTTTAGTTTATCCTCCATAAAAAGAATTTTATTCTCTATTGAACGGTCAGAACATTGCTGTATTAGCTCAAAAAGGTAATTTCTGGAAAATACCCGGTTAGCACTCTCAAGATCTGAAAGAGTAAATCAAAATTTTATGACAAATTGTTGCTTCCACTCATTTGCGTCGATTCATCATTCGTTTGCAAATAGCTCGTTTCGGAAGCTGTACTTCGAAATATGACGCATGGTGAACTTGTAGCTCTTGAACTTCTCTACAACCCTGTTTAACATTACATTGCTCTAACTCTCACGCTCACGGCGTGAGAGCGTTGCATTCGCCAATTCGTTATACTCGCGGCGAGTGGTTAGTGAATGTAACGCTCTCACGCCGTGAACACAATAGTTAGAGCAATGCAATGTTAAACAAAGTTGTAGAAAAATTCAAAAGCTACAAGTTCACCATACGTCACATTTCGGAACACAGCCTCCGAAACAAGCTACTTTCAAACGAATGGTGAATCGACGCGAATGAGCGGATGTGAGTGGCAGCAAGCCTGATGACAATCATTAAATTGATAAAAAAGAACAAGTTTGCAATCGCGATAGCGGGAGGATGCGGGAGATTTTCTTTATGGACATTGTTCAGAAACATCTAACCTTTCAAATGATGAAAACAGTTTTGCTTTGCGTGGTTTGGAACATAAACAAAAATGCCTTTTTTGTTAACACAATTCTCAGGAAAAAAAAAAATTAAATTAGGCTTTCATTTATATCTCGCGTATGGAATATTTTTTCAAGTACATCCGTGTTAACATATGCTTGGAACAATCTACATACCTTTATCGTTGTCACCCATATCGATTTTGCTTGTAAAAATCTGTATAACGCAACAAAAACACAGCCAAAAGTGAAACTTGGTTATCGAACTACTTGCAACGAGATGCGCTTTGAGAATTATAGCAACTTTTGACAGCTAAGGTTATTGGTCAACACTACGGATGTTTTCAAAATGGCCGACACATGATTGCATGGGTATCAGAGGATGCAAAAATGACAAAAAGCACAATGTTAATCTAAATTTTTGTTTTTGAATTTTGGCCAGGTCTTTGGTTAAAATACTCTTATGTGCAGCGTCTGATTGTCGTATACTCATGTGAAAACTTTCCACCTTCAAAAATCATACTTCATTGTTGAAAATTTTAGTTTGTTTAGTATCGAAGGATGGAGGAGTTCTTAGAGAACGTGTTTTTCATGATCACAATAAAATATTTTGCTATGGTCATAGTTTTGAGGGCATTTGCGTCTCATAGGTTTGATATGCCTTCATTGTTTATTAAAGTTGAATAAAAAATTAATACGAAGGCCTATAACAGATTTTTGAGGATGAAATTTGTTCCTTCGATTAGAGACAACTTATATCAATACTAGCTCATTGTTTTTGAGCAAAACGGAGCCGCTTATCACATTTATATGAAGATTCAACCAAAGCTCTCCAAAATGAGCCGTTTTTTCGAAAATATGTATAAGTCTCCAATGACCCAGGTACGAACCAATTCTATCGATAGTGCGATATTTGCCAGAAAACCATTCGCCAGAAAACTATTCGCCAGAATGACATCCGCCAGAAAGTACCATATGCCAGAAAACCATTCGCCAGAATGTACCATTCCCTAGATTTTTTTTTTCAGATGGATCAAGTTTGCAATTGTAGGAGAAATAATCGAGTCAGAGCGTTAAAACGTTTTGTGGGATTATTTTTGTTAGTATACTCAAACAAATTATAGGGTTTCTTGGACACCAGTTGACTTAGTGAGCCAGTTTCGAATATACGTTTTGGGGATTTTGGTCTAGTATTCTAATTATTGGACTAGGTGCACATAGCTTCCTCACGGTTAAAAAATATCGATTTTCGAGCATTAAATGATCAACATCAACATTTGAAGCTTTATAAATATTAATTGAAAAGACTGCACTTAATCCTGAGGGACCATGAAACTAGAAAGCAGAAAACATACAATAGAATAACAGTTGAATTAATTAAAAGCTGCTCCACTATGTATGCTTACTGATGTAAAGATTTTATATTCAGCATAACGGATAATAAAGTAAGTTTTCTTTTTTAAATATATTGTCCCTGTAAAATGATATTATGGTTTGGAAGACTTCAAAAGAGATTCGATCTTCTTTTCAGCATAAGCTGTTCTTAAAAGTTTTGATTCTTGTTATCGACTAATTCATGGAATAATTACGAGATTTCAATATACGTTGCAATTTTTGTTATACTAATGTTATAGTATGAGATAATGTTATTTAATAATTAGTAAATTCCATACAATTTTCTTTCTGAATTTTTCAGTTTTAATTAAATGTTTTTCATGCTATTAAGTTTTATAGAAAATTATGGTTTGGAATATTTGACAAGTAGTTTTCTCTTCTTTTCATCATAAGCTGTTCTTCAAAGTTTTGTTGCCTCTTAAAGGCTAGTTAATTGTAAATTTATAAGATTTCGATACACGTTGAAACTACTTGTGCCGTCTGATCAATGAAGTAATTAATGCCTCCACTCGCAAACCAAAGTTACATTTCCTATAAAAAATTTCAGGAGCTTTCAGACAAATGAAAACAATTTTAAAATCAATAAGAACATCCTATATATGAAGAATGGAAAATTCTTTTTTTCCCCAAACCATAGCAAGTAGCGATAGGCAATGATTTTTTTGTTTTGAATGCTTTTTCATGTACTGAAATTTAGGTGACTATTATCACTAAAAACCTTTTGGTCTATTTTTACCCGAATGTTGTTCCCTCGAATATCATTTCTTCGAACGCCAGTTACCCGAATAACACTTTTCCCCGCAATCCATTCACCTGAAAGACCCGAAATTTGTATGGATCGTGGTATTAGGATAAAACCACTCCCTTCTACCCCCTTGAACGACCACGTGGTTTATGGGCGGCCCCAAAATAGATCCAGTTCAATATGAAGAAACAATCTTCAGAGACAGAGTGGTGAACTAGGAAGACCGATAAAGAAAACAAGAAAAAATGCTGAGTTTGAAGAAACTTTAAAGAACCGCTGATCATAAAAGAAGGATGCATATTAGGGCGATTCAAAATTCAAAAATGTTTGAAAATCCAATCTCACAATTGTTCCTTACCATCTTCACCACAAAAATAGTTTCTGTGAAATTTTCAGCGTTCTAAGTGGTGATTTAAAGGTGGCCCAAAGACAATATAGGTTTATATGGAAATTACTATGGAGAAATTTTGAGAAATATTCCAAACACGCTAGTACTGTAAAGAAGTCGGAAAATATTTCTCTTTTAACTCTTTTCCACAAATTTGATGGCTCTGAAAAGAACCGATGGCTTTATTAGCTTCGATGTTGTTACAAATAAATAACACTGCTCGGACCAGCAAAACTCAGGGGGCTTCTGGTATTTGATCCTAACGGGATTGCTTCTTGACCACCAATGATGATTTCATCACGAGTCGATATTTTGAAGCTCGGGTCAACAGCTCCTCGGCCGATGAAATTTGCGGAGGCGATGACGATGGCTGGGTGAACGCAAACAAGCGGTGAGCCACAAAGCGAGAATGACTCGCCCGACCGTGTTCACATCTCGACCGCAAATTCTCTTCTGGACTGCATCCTCTTCTGCTTCTTGGTGGCACTTTGGGTGATGCTTTTGGCTTCGGACGGCATCTTCTCTCGCTCGTTCGACAGTTTGATTTGAGCGAAGCAAGAGAAACGGGAGGGTTCTTCGCTATCGATGTCTGTGCCTGAGAAGCACGCCGGTCAGAGCAAGCTGATCTGTTGCCTGCTGAGATGCGAGCCAATCGGATAGTGAAAAGCAAATGACGTCAATTTTTCTCTAGCACCCCTAGATTTGCTTGAAATCAACGTTCTCTTTTAAAACAGTTATTAAACTATTTGGACAGGTATGTGGGATTCAGTAAGTGAACGTCATGAACCTTTGATGTCTTGTCTTTCGATTGAGGTGGTAATCAAGGAATTTCGTTAAACCAGCAAAAAGTTATAAACGTTTAAAATATTTCATGCCAACGTAACGCTCTTGGTTTTGAAATTCCAATTTCACTCCTGTATAGAGAAGAAAAACGTAGTTCTACGTCAAAAGCATTCTTATGATTTGAAGTTAGTTATGTATCACTTTCCCACTATTGGTTCTAAACATGTTCCTAATTGGTCACTTCCCCTAAGGCACATGGAACCTACTATTTATACGGTGATCAAAGAAATAATTTTCGGTCAATGATACAATGATTTTCAAGCCTGCGGTAGAACTTTGACAGCTGCGGTAGAACTTGGCGGCTACCGCAGAACGGAAAATTTTCAGAAGAACCGTAATAATCACAGGAGCAATGAAATGCGAGGATTCAATTTCATCATCCCAGAATGAAATTTTTCAAGGCATGCAAACAACGATTTTCCATCAAAACATGTGTCGTCATTCCTATCGTCAAGCATGAGGCCTTGAAGATAGTAAAGGAGAGCAGGCCTTGCTTTCTTTTGCACTCGTTCGAGTTTGCGATAGGAATGACGTCACTGCCAAATGTCATTTTTCGAAGTATAATACCTTGCTTCTTTTTACCGTGATGGGCCCTACGTGCAGAGGAACAACGCGCATACATATTCTTAACATTAGGAAATGATAGGATCATAAATATCGGAAAAACGTCAAAAGCCAAAATTTGAAATTTTTTGTAACTCAACTCAATTTTCCAGCAGTTCACGAATTTTTAAGGCCATCATTAAATACGGGAATTCGAAAAAAATATCTCGCTTCAGATTTGGCAACTGAATCCGTCATTTTTAAATTGTAAAAACTCAGAGATGGTCAGAGTGAGAACGCAACTCAAAATGGAATTAAAAACCCACCTACAATAACTCTTGGCTTGCACATCGCCTGAGCTCTGCTTAGCACTTACGCTCATAATTAACTGGAGATCTGATCTGATTTGATGAGATCTGAAATGACAGATTCACTCGAAAAGTTCGATGAACAACGAGAGGCTGGAATTAGTCTAATAGGGTGTCAAAAGTGACGCAGCCGAAAAAAATAATGATTTGAGAAAGGTTTTTGTACTAAAAATCTGTCCTTAAAGTTATAGTCCTGGGGGGAGGGGGTGGTTCATCCCATCCTGAGTTAATACAAACTCAGGTTGTCTATTAACATTATTTAATCCAGTTTTAACTTCAATGATGTCAAACAGAAGTTTGGTTGTGGATGACCATGAGCTTAACTACTTATTATCAAAGTTACGACAATAACGAAAATCGACTTTTGCTTATATGAAAAAATAAAGGTGCATAGAGCAATTCTCTCTGAAATCAGGCCGCCATCGGCACCCATCATTGGAATTCCAATTTTATGTCATTGATCGCTAGTTTTTGATAAAACTTAAGGGTCCTTTCGGTTTTCTCAAATTGGTGGACCCCTCGTACGCCAGCTGGCAAAACAGTTTGCGAAAAAGCCCATTTTTTTTATAAATCTTGGGTATTTCTTCACGTGATATGTCTCATATTTACCTTGGAACACAAACTTAGTGACATCGTATAGAAAAAGGATATAGCCTTCATTTGAAGTTAAAAAAAAATTGGAGGCCATTTTGAATTTGGCCGCCATCTTGAATTTTGTTAGAAAAATCGATTTTTCACCATTAGCGCACCGCTCGTTTTGAATTCTGAGATCACTATCAGAAAGCTGAGGAAAAATTGCGTTAGATAGGCTACAAAAACTAGGTGAGCAATGGTATTTACCCTATGAAATGAACGATTTTCTAAATCATGTTCCACGATTTTGACGTATATGGCGAGTGCAATCAATGCAAACATTATTTTTTGTGCAACAAAGAAACAAGTTTTCAATCGTTGGTGTATTATTTGAGTTTAGTGAAGAATAAGAGTATTATTTTGAGTGATGAAATCTGGCAGCCATCTTGGATTTTGACGCCATATTGATTTTAAGTAGAAGAATTTCTTTTTCACCTTGATAGCACTCAACATGTTGAATTTAGAGGCTTTTTCCAAACTTCAAATGAAAGCTATATCTTTTCTCTATACGATGCCACTAAGTTTACTATGTGGTCCAAGCCAAATATGAGACGTGAAGAAATACGCAAGATTTATAAAAAATGGGCTTTTTCGCAAACTGTTTAGCCAGCTGGCGTACGAGGGGTCCACCAATTTGAGAAAACCGAAAGGACCACCCTTAAGTTTTATCGAAAACTAGCGATCAGTGTCATAAAATTGGAATTCTAACGAGGGGTGCCGATGGCGGCCTGGTTTCAGCGAGAATTGCTCACACAAAAAGAATCGTTGAGCAATCTTTCAACTGCAATCGACAATTAAGATATCATGACTCGTCTGAAAATATAAAATAAAAATCCTGAAATCAGAATGCAGACATATTCTAATTTTCTTCCAAAAAACTATCAAGGTTACCCCGTTTTACGGTACCGTGATCCGATCTCCATCAGTGTACGTTATTGATTTTTTTTATGAATTATTGAATTATGAAACTTTAATATTAAACATTGGAAATTACCCAATGGGGCGAAATTGATCACCATATAACAACATAAGATAAGAATAAAAAATACCTTTTCTACAAATTTTGGCTCTCTTTATTCCGCAAATGACGTTAACATTCTTACAACTCATGTATTTGTACATTAACCTTCTAGTCGTCGCGCGGTTTGCCACCGTCAGTACCACCGCGCTGGTTGCAAGGTCAAACTTTGAAAATCAGCATGTGCTTATATACATTTTCCAAGAATTAACGGTTGAAAAAATGCTTGAAAATTATGGTTCGAAAACCGAATTCAGTAGTTCAGCTGACAAAACGGTTCAGCCACTTAAAGTTTCCATATAAGTTTAGCACCCGGGGTTGTGTTGACTTTTCCATCAGTATTGCCTACACCTAAGAAAAGGGTGAATATTTCTGTGCAAAACTAGACTTATAAACATTTTCAATTGTTTTAATCAGCATTAGACTTTTTTTTTAATCAGAACCTTGCCATTTGTCGTTTTGTCATTTATTTGAAGAAACTCTCCCACAATTCACATTCACTTCTCCTTGATCTTCGCTTCCGCGCCAACGTGATTTCGTCGAAGGCCTTCCTAGCTCGTTTCAGTTCCTCGTTCATCGTCAGCAGATCGTTCACCCTGGAATACTTCCGCGCGTCCTTCCGCACCAGGAAGATTATGCCTTCGACATGAACGCGCCCGGTGTGTCATCTCGGTAATGAATTCAATGGCCAAATCCTCCAGCAGATCCACACTCCCCGTGTACGGGTTCTGATCGTCTCCAAAGCATTACATCATGCACCGCAGCTCTTTGCTGAACAAACGCTTCCGCTCGGCAGTGACTTCGATCTAGACCTCTCCCAAGTCGTCCTCGTCGAACTCTCCCTGATCGAAGGTTTCCTTCGGAGCATTCGTACCCATCGCTGGTAATAAACGACTACGAACCAACAACGTCAAGCAATATTTATAATTTACATCGATTCACAAGTGAACAAGACAGAAATTTTACTTTAAAAACTTATAAAATTATCGCAGTTTCGGAGTATTTTGCTTCCATCAACGTAAAAAAACTACCGCGGAACATCATTGAACATCTATGAGCTAATATAGGTACATGGAATGTCTATGATGCCAACAAGACACTCAGCATCCTTGGAAGGAATTGTTATTTAGTGCCAACCTGACCAAATACGTCCTGGATTACAGAAATAGAAATGATACATGTGAATTGTTTTGATTTGCTTCTGTACGATAACATAAAACTTTACTACAATCAGATTTAGAAAGGCAGACCTTCTTAATGAATCAAATTAGTGTTCAAACTATTTGTTGAATTACAAGCAATTAAAATAAGCCTATGGACCTAAACGAGAATATTATATAGGTACCTACCTACAAGAAATTTTAACATAACGTTCTTAGTTTTCGAGCAGTCAGCTACATTCTTACTGATTCTCAATACCACGCCTATTGGTAGACTATACCGTATCAGGCTTTATCTTAAACACCAACAGCAATGTGGTTATCGTTTGGCGGTGGTGAAGTTAAGTCATACTAGAGTAGTATGAACCGGTACGAAAGGCGACATGCCGCAAACGCACCGTAGAATGATTGATATCGACTAAATCAGTTGCGACTAATACGATTTCTGTTTCATAATTTGATATTTTTGCGGTCGGTCCAGGATCTTTTCGTAATGGAAATTTCTTTGACTTCCCTGAGGATAAAGTATCATCGTACCAGCCACACGATATACGAATGCGAAAATTGCAACTTTGACAAAGAAAGCTCTCTGTTCATAACTGTGGAAGCGCTCATAGAACACTAAGCTGAAAAGCAGGCTCTGTCTCAGTGAGTATGTAATACCAAGAAAAAGAAGAAGAAGCATGTGTCCCTAAACCTATAAGCCACACAGAGGGCGAAACACCAAAAATTAACAATAAATTATTAATTCGTTTAACCGCACCCCACAGATGCACTTTGAATAACAGTCACCGGATTACAGTGCGAAACCTTCGTAGTAAAACAAGCATAACCGCATTCATTGCTCCCTAAAGACAGCTCTATTTTGAATTTCAACTTCTTTACCACCGCAAGCAAATTAAACCCTCAGCCATTAAATCTAGAACTCGATAAAAGTTTCCCCCTTCTGCGGAAGACTTATCCACACCCTTAATTGACAATTCAAGTCTAATTTGCTCGGTTCTCAGTTCCCCTTTTTATGGCACCTTACTACTCACTGTATGCAAACATCGGACCGGCCCTGATCCCTATCTCTATACCGGTAGGGGAATTTTATCGACATAATCTCCGTCAGATTCCTGCAGCACCCATAAGATTCCGCTCCTTTTACAGCCAGCAGCGCACTGTTCAACATCTCTCTGGGGTAATCAAATAATAAGACATTCTAGCGTTGCAAAAACATCAGCGCCATCATCATCATCATCATACTCTGTACCATCATGCCCTGATAAAAAATATTATTAAAATACAATAGATCTTGTTGTTATAATATCAGATATAATTGTAATATACTATTTTCCAACGAATTAACCATAAAACGAAAGGTAATTTTTACATTGACTAACAATTTGTTCTATTGTTTTGCATCATAGTAAATAGCAGTTTGCAATATAAACGTAATTTAAATGTAATATACATTACAATAAATTTTTAATATTCTTCCATCTTAATTCAGGCAAAAAACAATCGAATTTATGGAGATTTTATTGGATAGTTCTCAAAGTTTTTTCGCACAAAGCAATTAAATTTATTGTTTTTTATTGTGTTCCATAAACTTTTCTTGCTTCCATGTTATGATAAAAATCTTCGTTCTCGAAAATTAATTCTAAAACTGTATTTAAATGAATCAAATAACTTGAAAATCATTATAAGAACCGTGCATTTAATAAAGTAGACACCTAATGCACAGTGGCGTAGCTAGAGTTTTGGGGGCCCGGTGCGGAGGTAGATTTGGGGGCCCCTCGAAAAGAGGTTTGCAAGATATGTCTTTTATAAGCGAGTTCACACGTAGCTTCAGTATTTGTAAAAAAATCGTGATTAACCCCTCTACCGGCAGCTTGACTTTTGGCCGCTAAAAAAATATTCAAATCGCGATACCTCTTTTGTTTCTCGATATTTTTGCACCATTTTTCACAAGATCTCAAAAAACTCTTCTATTTTAAGAATCCGTTTCGATAATAACCATTGGTGAACTGGTTTTGAAGATATTCCGATGTTCCTTGGGGGATCGACATGCTTCATATAAAATGTCTTTGGCAGCCATTTTGTTTTTGGTCAGTTTATCAAAAAAATAAAATGTGTACAATATAATGCCTGGTAATAAGGATCTACTCTGAAAAAATCATACAAATCGGTTCAGTGTTCTTGGAGAAATCAGGAAATTACGATATGGGGTGTTTTTGAGTTTTCAAGATCTGTATTTATCCAGCGTGGTACCAGAATTAGAAAAGACGGCTGCACCAAATAACTTCATTTTTTCACAACATACTCGCATTAATGTATCATTCCGTGGAATGAATATCCGAATACCATAAAAATTCTGTATCCTGAGATATTTACGTGGGTTATGGCTACTCGTCGGTCCTCCCAGGAATTTTGGAATATCTTCGGATCCAGATGACCAATGATTATTATCGATACGGATTCTTAAGTTAAAAGAGTTTTTTGAGATCTTGTAAAAAATGGTGCAAAAATATTAAGAAACAAAAGAGTTATCATGAATTGAATATTTTTTCGGCGGTAAAAAATGGAGCTGCCGGTAGAGGGATTAAAAACTCAATGAATATAAATTTACGGCAAACGTTTATCGAATTTCGATTGCGATTGTCGAAATCTCGATACAAAACTTGGATTGCGGAAATCTCGGTAAACTAATAACCGATATTCGGTATTGAAAAGTACCGAATCCTCAGCTGTTGGATTCTCGGCTATTTGTTTTACTGAGGTCGACGAAATAGTATAAGTGTATATAAAGTTTCTATATGGTCTTATTTATAAAGATCTTTAAAGATATTCTTGGATACATTACTGTATGTTGTACGGTATTTAGTAGTATGCTTACGGTTATTCCTATTTGATTTCTTTGAAAACTCGTGAAAAACATTTGGAACAGTTCATCGGTTAATATCTGGTGCAATCACTGGCAAATTCTTTATTGTGTTTTTTTGTGCAGATCTAGGAGGCAATCAAGATAATATGCTTGATTTTTTATGTTTTTTTATGAGCAAAATTCATAGAGGTACCCTAAGAAAAAAAATTGGAATATACCTTGAAGCAAAAAAAAAAAAATGAACAGATTCTTCTGAAGTAAAATTTTGGAACTGCTAGTACTCTACCGAAATTCTCTAAATTCTTGGATTAAAAAAGTTGTAAAAAAGTCTAATATTTGAAAGAATTCTTGATAAAAAAACTGTCAAAAGATCCTGGGGAAATTTCTGCTTTTGTCGTCTGAAGAACTTCTCATTCCTACATGGTTTAATATTATACTCTCAAGCAACGAATTTGACCCATTTCTGATGTCAAATATTTGTAAAATCCAACCCAATCGTGTTGGGTTGGGTGACAAAACGTCGTAAGACAAAATGTCGAGTGCCAAAACGGTGAATGCCAAAACGTCGAAAGGACAAAATGTCGAAGGGACAAAACGTCGAAAGACAAAATGTCGAAAGACAAAATGCCGAAAGCCAAAACGTTGAATGCCAAAACGTCGAAAGGACAAAACGTCTAAAGGATAAAATGTTGAAGGGACAAAACGTCGAATGCCAAAATGGCGTAGGGAAAAAAAGTCAAAAAGATAAAACGTTGTAAAAAAACGCGTATGTCCAACAAAACGTCCATCTATTCGATAAACAAGGAAAACGAAGGAAATAGATAAAAATGTAACGTAAAATCCAAAAACTAAACAATGTTTTGAACAGTTAGAGTAGCTAACAATATAATTTTTCCATGTTATAACTTTTTACCAATTTTTTGATTGATTGTGAGATAATAAAATAAAATCTAATTGACAGTAACCAAAACATATCGAAATAGTTCAAGTTTTTTTTGAGGGACTCAAACGCAAAAAGGTGCGAATGAAATTTTGGTCGGTTTTCAGTTAAATATACAAAAAAAAACAGTTTCAAAACTTTCCAACGGTATTTTTGGGTGATTTTTTCGTCCAACACTTACACTTACTGTCACTTACATCCCTTTGTTTCTAACTCCCTCAATTAATCTTCAGGTGATAAAATGATTATTAGAGTCTCTCATCGAAGTGCTATTTTCAGGCAAACTTTGGAAGGAAGCTGCAAGAGTCGTGTTTTGAAATGAAACTATTGAATTCTTACTATCTGTTGTTCATACGATATAACAATATACATGCTTTACAAATAAATCAGTGCGTCAAATGTTTTGAAGTCATTTCAATACTACATATTTTAAAATTACTGAATTCTGATGAAACATTTCTATTCCCGAGAAACAAAATAATAAACTGAATCAATTTTTCTTGTTTCTAAAAAAATGAGTAAATCTTTAGAGAATCATCTAAATGTCTTAAATCCAGTTGTAAATTTGATTAAATTGATGTCACGTCGAAAGACAAAATGTCGAATGTCAAAACGTCGAATGCCAAAACGTCGAAAGGGCAAAACGTCGAATGCCAAAATGTAGAACGCCAAAACGTCGAATGACAAAACGTCGAAAGAAAAAAACGTGGGAGGGATTGAAACTGGAAAAGACAAAAAAGCGAATTTCTGACAAAACATCAATCTATTTAATATTATTCCAAGGAATATGCAGAAAATCGATGAAAATGTAACGTGAGATGCAAAAATTAAACAATGTTTTGTACAGTTAAGGCAGTGAAGGTATATCAAAAAGTCAAATTGAAAATTACCAAGACTTGTCGAAATCGTTTAGGATATTGTTTAAATCATCAAGTTACAAAACATGTGTTAGAAGATCTCATCAAAGTGTTAATATTAAAACATTTAGCGTGTTTTGATAAGCGTGTTTTGAAATAAACATATCAACTAACCCTAGTTAAATTAATTATATCATACTCAGTTTTCATTAACTTATCAATTAATACTTGTATTCCCAAGTAACCACTGGCCCACTTATTCGCCTTTTTGGGTTTATAGGACTATTAAACGGCTAATATATGGCATGTCAGCTCTATAATTGCACTATATTAGCACGGAGGGCGAATTAAAGTGATATTTGGTTACTTGGGTTGTTCTTACTATTTTGGTACTGTCCCACTATCGCATAAATTATAAAACTGTATAAATTCTCAACACAAAAAAAAAAAAAAACAACGTCTGAACTTAATTCAGTAGTTCATATAGAAAACTTGCTGGAGATCTTGACTTCTATATATGTGATTCTAAAGTTTCAGAAAAGATACTCATGTTTTGGATAACAATAATCAGTTTCTGAAAAGATAATCGATTCCGTTTTACTTATTCGACAAAAGAATGAGTAAGTTTTTAAAGAATAAAAAATTTACTAATTTTTAAAGTCATGTGTTAGTTGTTAGTAATTAGATTACAACACATTGCATAAGTTAAACATTCAAATGTAATATGATCCCACCTTATACAAAATGTTATACATTATTTTTTATACTAAACAACATGAACTACAAATACTAAAGTAACAATCGCATAATGTCATATTTACGGAACTAGAAGGTAGAAGAAACTGATCAGTTTGAACAACAGCAATAGATTTGTCACTATGAATCCAATCGTTAGACATGCAATTCGCGCACCTTGTTTCACTAAAATAAAGTAGTTTAATTGAATGTAAACGTTGAACGCTTTTATCGGAAGGAAAAGACTAGAGGAAGATTTGTAAAAGGATGTTCATAGAAATAGAAAAGGAACATGATTATTCATACAACGGGGGATCTGTGGAATCCGCTGCTGAAAGTACAACTTAACCCACGAACCTTTACCCTCAACATTATAGTTGACTTGGTTGGTTTGATCATTTCTGTGCTTCAAATTCAATTTGCTTCACAAAGTACTTCTGTCCTCGTCTGAAATGGATGTAAGAGAGACATTTTTCTGATTTTTTTTCCATGCTTACTGTGATGGAAATTGTAAATTTTGCTGTTTCCAACGCCATTCGCATCGCAACCGTTTTTCCTTGGCACTGGAAAAAGATCCCTGAATTTGTTACTAATGTTTATTCTGAAGAACCAAGTTAAAATTTCTGCAAAAAATCCTGAAAGAATTTCTAAACAAATTTTTGGAAGAATCTTATTTGTTTTAAACCAAACCTTGAGAGATCTCAAAATAAATTTAACAAAAAAGTTGTAAAATTCATTGAATTATTTCATATAAATAACCAGGAGATTTTTTTAAGGAAATATCCCGAATAATTATTTAAAGCCACCCGAGAATTAACTCAGATTATTTTCGGTTAGTATTTTCGGACGATCAAAAATAATAAGAAATTTTGATTACCTCAAGCTCAAAGCTCACCAATAATGCTCCAGATTTTTGGAGGCCAACAAACTACCCAGACAACCAAAATGTACGTATATCGAAATCACCTGGAGGCTTTGTATGTGCAAAATTTCACTCATAAGATGTCGCGAAAAGGCCTTCTACGTACGAAAGTGGAGGTGATATGCGGGCATATATAATGTGATGAATAATAACATACAATGCGAGTGTATAAATATTCTACCGAACTAACCTGTGATCTTAAGCGATTTAACTTATGATAACAAATTTTAATTTGACAGCTGCTACGGATTGATTCGACTTACTTTGTACGAGTGTACGGGACAAAACAAAATGTACAAATAGACTCAGAAAAAAAGCGTTTCATGCGAGGAAACTCATCAATCTGACGAGTTTATCCACGGTGTATTACGGGTTTGATGTAATAAGTATCAATAAACGAGTTATATCGTGAACGTTTATGCGATTTCTGGTTGCATTTAATTAAAAATCAAAATTCATGAAGTAAATATTTATAAATCCAAAGTCGTAATTAGACTCGACATTTAAAAAAAAGGTATCTGAGCCTACTTAAGTATCCACATGAGGTTTAGCTAAACGCGGCCCTTTTCGAGGGCTCAATTCTTTCATGCGCCCAATCGATTGAACAACAACAAATATTTGTGGAGGCCCCTAGAATGGAAGGCCCGATGCGACGATCCCTCTGGGCCCCTCTGCTGGTTCTTAATCTAGCCTTAAAGTATTTGAAATAAGGAATTATTAAGGGGCCCCTGTACACAGCTGATCCAAATCTCCTTCAAAACCTATGATTATTACACTAATTTTTAGCTTGGGAACATACAAATGGTCAAGCTAGGTCGAACTTTCAATGCTATGAGGCATCCGCACTACAATTTTGGGGCCCCTATGATCTTGGGGCACGGTGCGGACCGCACCCACCGCACCCCCCTAGCTACGCTTCTGCTTATGCATGCTATATGTTTGGGTTTTTGAAATTGCTATCGGTTTTCTGTACATCAATCGATTAATACTGTACAATGTTGTGATAATAACAGAGCTTCCAAATTAATCATATTTCAAACGAATTACCAACATTATTAGGGTCGATTTCTGAAGAATATGAAAGCAATGATTATTAGAAATAGATTACAAAATATGGCAATCTTTATTTTTATAATTTCAAATATGACTTTCAATAGTATTATCAGTAAGAAATCAGTTGCCATTCCGTGATTCACCAGAGCAATCGAAGTTGCACAGAGATTTAATGAATGAGGCTTGGGATTAGTTTACCATTACTCAATGTGCACAAATCAAGAGCACACATTTTAAAACTCAATACCGGCGCCGTCCCACAGTGACCCAAAGCTGACCAAAAGTCAAAATATTTAAGTTTGCAAATTCCTTCTCGAATGTTTTTTTTATTATTTCTTTAGATCGATCGGTGTATATTTCCTAGAAGGATGTCAGCTGAGATTGGCCCTTTTGAATTTTTCAAATTTCGTAAATGTTGCTCTTCATAAATTGCGGTATTTGTACTAAATCATGACGAAATCCTTCTCAACCGGTCTCATTCGAAAGAACATACCTTCTGTTTTATTTTGAAGATGTTTCGAACCATATTTGACATGTTTACCATTTGAGAATGTAAAGAAGTGAATAACATAGAGCTTCTTCAAAAATAAGGCAATTTTTCAAAGACAGTGCAAGATATCTAAGAAACACTCTAAAATGATCAGTTACCCCTCATTGTGTGGCAAATGTTGCATAGTTTTCGATATACTATGTACTGTACGGTACCGGAAATATTGATTTTTTGTTTCAGCGACTATTTCTATCAAATAGCCTTCAAAAATCATGTTACGTCAAATAATTATCATTTTTCAACATTCTGAGTAAGAGTCGTACTTTTGGTCAGCATTTGTATGGAGTTAAATGTTATTTTGAGAATTTGTATAGATCGGTTTATATGCGTACGTTTTTACGCCGTACATATTTAAAAAAGTTTGAGATCTTTGTCCATAATTGGTGATTTTTTTCATTTCTAATGCGCTTAAACACACGATTTTACTCTCTATGATACAAACATTTCTTTAGTTTCTAGTACAATTTTGGATACGTTTCTTACTTTATTTTTTGCCTGATGGAAAATAATAATATATCAGCGAATGTTGCCTTAGGGGTCATCCATAAACCACGTGGACATTTTTTTTTGGGTTTTTGAACACCCCTTCACCTTCGTTGCTTTGCGTGGTTTTGACCAATACCCCCTAGCCCCCTTCCGTTATGATCACGTGGTTTTATTTTCGTTCATAAAATTATATATAAAGTTTAAAATTTGAAAACAAAAATCAAAAAATACTTATTAGTCAGATTAAACTTCTCCAATTTCCTCATATATCAGGTTCCGCCTACCCATTAGACTATTGGATTCTTTCAAAATTATTATATCCTTTCTGTCTTACATGTCATTTCTTTTTTCATTCGTCATTTTGCATTCACTTTGATTCCGTTTTCTATTTCATTTTCATTTAGTTTTCTTGAAATTTTCGCTCTGTTTTCCATGCCCTTTTTGATTTCTCATTTCCGTGCTTTTCCCATTCCTTATCACTTTTCATTTCAATTCCGTTTGCTTTTACTTTTTCCATTTTGTTCTTGAATCCGTTTTCCACCCCTTAGTTCATTTCGTTTGACGCCAAAGTTGTTGTACAACACACTGTTTTCTTTGATTTTTACATTAAATTTAAAGTATGATTTATCAAACTTTTCTGTGATCTTACCCATCAAGCATGCAATATATGACTTTAACTTTCATTTCAGATATAATTTGGTTGAAATTGCACGATAAAATTTAGATTAAATCGATTTTTTCTACTTGCTTGCAGTCTCCATACAAAATTCTTCGTTTCTCTTCTGTGGCAAAATACAATACCTTTCGAAAACATAAAAAAATTGAGTATCGAAAGTATTATGAACTTCGTTGATAATAATTGTTATACATTTGAAGTTTGAATTCTGTGGCAAATGAAGCGAATAAATTGCCATACAAGCTGGCAAACTTGCATGCAATTTGGCTGATAAAGCAATATTTTAAGTTTTAAAGTCATTAAACAGGGGGGTCCGTAGCCTTGTGGTAACGCTTCCGCTTCATAAGCGGAAGGTCATGGATTCAATTCCCAGCCCCTCCAATAAAATAACCCGTCCAGCCACCAGAAGACGCCGCTCGGAGGACCATGCTTAGGGTGACACATCCATCCTTCGTCAGTATCAGATGGTGAATGAGACAAACTGACCCACTTCGCAGGCAGCTAGCCTCAAACGACTCAGGAACACGGCAAAACGAACCACCGCAAGAGCAATGGACTATGGCTTATGGAAATCGATTGGAACAACAGCAGAGCACTCTCCTACCTGCTCGGTGTGAGAGCAGAAGAGCAGAAGAGAGTGAAAGCAGATGTAAATATAGATTAGCTAAAAATAGAACTGTATCGGTAAGGAAGATACAGATAAACTGATTCCGGCACAGTAGTGGCCACGAGCACGGAGTGCCTTGAAAAAAAAAAAAGTCATTAAACATTGTAATAAATTGAAATATTTTCTCTCAATACTACAGGAAATTGTCAATTCGGTTACTCGTCAATTTGTTGTAAGTTTCACCCCTGTTACCCCGTTTGACGAAATTAGAAAAGTATTGTATTTTGCCATATACTTAAGAGAAACGAAGAATTTTGTATAGAGACTTTAAACATGTTGAGAAACTTGGTGTAATTGGAACCAAATTCTATCTTAAATCAAAGTTGAATTTCTGCTTGGTGGATAACATCATTGAAGTTTGATAAATCATACCTTAAATTATGACGTGCTGGAACATTGGGACATTTCTGAGAACGGCATCAGATTCAGGAATCCCAAATTTACTAGAGACACATAATTTGATAGGGCCTTCCTTAGCCGAGTGGTTAGAGTCCGCAGCTACAAAGCAAAGCCATGCTGAAGGTGTCTGGGTTTGAATCCTAGTCGGTCCACGATTTTTTCGTAATGGGAATTTTTTTGATTTCCCTGGGCATAGAGCATAATCGTACCTGCCACACGATATACGAATGCGAAAATGGCAATTTCGGCAAAGAATGCTCTCAGTTAATAACTGTGGAAGTGCTCATATGAAGCTGAGAAGCAGGCTCTGTTCTCAGACATAAGACAGAAGAAGACATAATTTGATCCTTGAGACACCCAAAAATGTCAGTTTTGTTACGCGGTGTTCTGTACGGCAAGGGTTTCTTGAGGAATATTTGTATAAAATAAACAAATAAATGATCACAGCTCACATTATTACACGCCAAAACAACATTTTATTTAATTCGATGAAACCACTTGGTTGACCATGCCCTCCCCGACCACGACCACGTGGTTTATGGACGACCCGTTAAATGAATAAATCATAATGCACAGGAAATTGTCCTTAGAATATGATTGATGACTCTTGCCCGAATTTGTTTAAGGAGATTTTAAATCGAAGTCAAACTTTAAAATTTCAAGTGCACAAGACGAGAGTATCTGACAACAGTTCGCGTTGAAAACCAATCAAATTACTTGCTTGCTGGTGGTGACCAATTTGATAGATTTTCAACGCGGAGCGCAGTTTGGTTCTCAAGTCTTGTGCTCTTGAAAATTTGAGAAGTGGCTTCGTTCTATAATCACCTTAAATACTTTGAAACAATAGCGTAAAAGACACCAACGAGATTTTTTGTAACCGCGGATATCTACAAGGGTTCTTAGTTTTTATTCTAATATTTTTACTAAACGATAACCTTAAAAAACTATTTTTTTTGTTGCACTTAATACAGAACAATAGTTTTTTTTTAAATCTTTAGTCCATTGTTTTCAACTATCTTCCTTGAAATTAATTTTCGGTTGAAGTATGATTGAAATTCCACCCAACAATAAAATGAGCGACTCAAACGCTTTTGAGATTCGGAGTGAGATTTTGGTCAGTTTGGAGTTAACTATACTGAAACAAATCTACTCTTTTTCTAGAAACGATATTACTAGATGATTTTACCATGCAACAGAAAAATGGCATGGTTCGTAGAAGATTGGCTTGTTTTTTGGCCGAACTAAGTTGTATGAAAAAATGAATTGAAGTAAAAAATTCAAATTCGTTTTCCTCAAATATTCCGAAAAACAAGAGAAACTTAAAAAAGTTTTTGTATATTATAAAATACAATTGTAAATTTCCAATGAGAATAATAAATGTTCCAGCTTTTCTGGAACATGCAACAAAAAATGTATAGACTTTACTGTACACCATTGGTTTTTCTTTTTATTCTTCTTCTTATTCTTCTTGGCATCAACGTCCTCACTGGGACAGAGCCTGCTTCTCAGCTTAGTGTTCTTATGAGCACTTCCACAGCTATTAACTGAGAGCTTTCTTTGCCAAAGTTTGCCAATTTCGCATTCGTATATCGTGTGGCAGGTACGATTATACTCTATGCCCAGGAAAGTCAAGGAAATTTCCATAACGAAAAGATCCTGCACCGACCGGGAATCGAACCCAGACAAGCATGGCTTTGTAGCCGTGGACTCTACCCGAGTAGAAGAAAATAACTACTGAATACTAAATTGATGTATTCCATACCAGATAATTTCCAATACATACAACCTGAATGAGGTATGAATGAGCCCTGCATAAGAGGTAAAATACCCCAAATAATACCTCATGCATATTCTACAAATACCAAGCCGATAACTAGATCAGGTATTGTAATGCCTAAATAATACTTGATGGATTTTCATATAAAAGTGAAATTTGCAATACCTCCAGCTGTCATCAATAGCTATAGAATACCAAAATGAAGTATTTTTAATTGTTTCAAAATTTATTTGAGTTATTATTTCCTCCTCGGGTAACCACTCGGCTAAGGAAGGCCTCTGGTTTTATGGTGTTTGAATATAAAACAATGGTAAGTTCTTACTCGGGTAGCCTTTACTCGTGGCGGGCGTTGGATACTGGTGCTGCCATACTAACTTTGGTTCGTTCCGGGTAATGCCTCGGGCAGGTCCTTCCATTCTATTCCATGAACTCATTGGCTGAGACATCAGGAAAACAACGGCATATGTGCTAATTGCGGTTTCGCATAACTACCGTATCTCAAACTCTTCTAAGCGCACCCCTCCATGGGTGTTTTTGAGCATCATGCAACTGGATATGACTTTCGCCTGTTTGCTGCTCTCTTAGAACAAGCGCCCAGAATCCATCTAGCTAGGTCGCTTTCCCTCGAAGTGCTTTGTGGGATAGCGTTTCCATAATTGTTGATTTTGCCTACGTTATGGTCTGTGGATTTTACGCTATGCTATGGCCCTTTTTGCTTTTAGGAGGTGTGGTAGAAAGTTTCCCCAACAGGAATATTTACGTTGTTGGAATCGGATCTTGAATAACGTTGGTTTTCCACAGAAGGTTTACGAAGAAAACATTTTCTCAGCAAAACGTGCTGTAGCCCAGTATGATTTCTGATGAAAATTAGTGTAATGCATAATACTGCTTGATGTTTTCATTTCCTTATATTTTCATTGCCATATAATTATTATTCCATTACAATATCGAAGCCACTTTGATTCTGCTTTTGTGCCGATTTTTTTCATATGTCAATTTCATTCAATTTCCATTTTGATTTACATGCCATTTACACATCGTTTTCCATGACATTTCGGTTCAGTTCTTCATTCCAGTTTGAATCCGTTTTCTATGCCATTTCCATTCCGTTTTACATTTTTCTTTTTTTTTTATCCCATTTACATTTTTAATTTTCCATATTCTCATCATTCTATTTGCAATGCCATTTTTTCTCTTTTTTCATTATGTTCCAAATACCGTTTCCATTTTTGTTTCAAATGTCTTTCCCATTATGTTTTCCAAGCCATTATGTTTCGTTGCTACTTTAGTTCAATTTTTCATGCCATTTCCATTTTACTTTCCATGCCTTTATTGTGTCACTTCCTTTCATTTTCCACAGGATCTAAATTTATTTTTTTCTATGCCATTTCGATTTCTATTGGCATTCCTTTGCCACTCCATTGTCATCCATTATCTGCCATTCTATATCCATTCCATTGACATTCCATTGCACATTGGTCCCTAAGCCATATCTAGGAAGACACCAATGATTGCGCCTAATCCGTCAATTTTAGATATATGGTGTCTTCGGTAAAGTTTCTCCATTATTTTTATTTAGTTGGTATTACATCAATTAATTTGATAAAACCTCGTTAACGATGTTACGCCAATTTACTCGGTCCATGGCTGTGTCTCTCCAACTTCGATTTTGGCCCACGTTCTCCAGATCTTGTTGCACCTGATCAAGCCACCTCGCTCGCTGTGCTCCTCGCCTTCTTGTGCCAACCGGATTCGACGCAAACACCATCTTTGCAGGATTGTTGTCCGGTAGTCTTGCAACATGCCCTGCCCAGCGCACCCTTCCGGCTTTCGCAACCTTCTGGATACTGGGTTCGCCGAAGAGCCTAGCGAGCTCGTGGTTCATTCTCCGCCGCCACACACCGTTTTCCTGTACTCCGCCAAAGATCGTCCTAAGCACCCTTCGTTCGAACACTCCAAGTGCTTGCAGGTCCTCTTCCAGCATGGTCCATGCTTCATGTCCATAGAGGACCACCGGTCTTATAAGCGTTTTGTACATGGTACATTTGGTGCGAGGGTGAATCTTTCTCGACCGCAGCTTCTTCTGGAGCCCATAGTAGGCGCGACTTCCACTGATGATGCGTCTCCGTATTTCACGACTAACGTTGTTATCAGCCGTTAACAAGGATCCGAGGTAGACGAACTCATCAACCACCTCAAAAGTATCCCCGTCTATCGTAACACTGCTTCCCAGGCGGGCTCTGTCGCGCTCGGTTCCGCCTATCAGCATGTACTTTGTTTTTGACGCATTCACCATCAGGCCGACTTTTGTCGCTTCACGTTTCAGGCGGGTGTACAGGTCTGCCACCGTTCCAAATGTTCTGCCGACAATATCCATATCATCCGCGAAGCAAACAAATTGGCTGGATCTTGTGAAAATCGTACCTCGGTTATTGAACCCGGCTCTCCGCATGACACCTTCTAGCGCGATGTTGAACAGCAGGCACGAAAGTCCATCACCCTGTCGAAGTCCCCGGCGGGATTCGAACGAACTGGAATGTTCACCCGAAATCTTCACGCTATTCTGCACACCGTCCATCGTTGCTCTTATTAGTCTTGTGAGCTTCCCGGGAAAGCTGTACTCGTCCATTATTTTCCATAGCTCTTCGCGGTCGATGCTATCATAAGCCGCTTTGAAATCGATGAACAAGTGATGCGTTGGGACTTGGTATTCACGGCATTTCTGGAGGATTTGCCGTACAGTGAAGATTTGGTCCGTTGTCGAGCGGCCGTTGATGAAACCAGCTTGATAACTTCCCACAAACTCATTTGTTATTGGTGATAGACGACGGAAGATAATCTGGGATAGCACTTTGTAGGCGGCATTCAGGATAGTGATCGCACGATAGTTTTCACATTCCAGTTTGTCGCCCTTCTTGTAGATGGGGCATATGACCCCTTGCTTCCACTCCTCCGGCAGCTGTTCCGTTTCCCAGATTCTGACAATCAGCCGGTGCAGACAGGCTGCCAACCTCTCCGGGCCCATTTTGATAAGTTCAGCTCCAATACCATCCTTACCAGCGGCCTTGTTATTCTTGAGCTGGTTGATGGCATCCTTAACTTCCCTCAATGTGGGGGCAGGTTGGTTTCCTTCATCCGCCGTGCTGACGTAGCCACTTCCTCCGCTGACGTGACCCTCGGCGCCTGTGTTCTCCGTGCCATTCAGGTGTTCATCGTAGTGCTGCCTCCACCTTTCAATCACCTCACGTCCGTCCGTCAAGATGCTTCCGTCCTTATCCCTACACATTTCGGCTCGCGGCACGAAGCCTTTTCGGGATGCGTTAAGCTTCTCGTAGAACTTTCGCGTTTCTTGTGAACGATGCAGCTGTTCCATTTCTTCACATTCCGCTTCTTCCAGGCGGCGCTTTTTGTCCCGGAATAGGCGGGTTTGCTGCTTTCGTTTTCTTTTATATCGCTCCACGTTTTGTCGCGTTCCTTGCTGCAGCATTGCAGCCCGCGCTGCATCCTTCTCCTCCAAAACCTGCCTGCATTCATCGTCGAACCAATCGTCACATGTCCTCCTTTCCACGTACCCGACGATGCTCTCGGCTGCGTTGTTGATGGCTGCTTTTATGTTGCTCCAGCAGTCCTCAAGAGGGGCTTCGTCAAGCTCGCCCTCTTCCGGCAACGCTACCTCGAGATGCTGCGCGTATGCGGCAGCGACGTTCGGTTGGGCCAGTCGCGCTAAGTTATACCGAGGCGGGCGTCGATACCGTACATTGTTAATGACGGATAGTTTTTGGCGCAGTTTCACCATCACCAGGTAGTGGTCGGAGTCAATGTTAGCGCCACGATAGGTTCTGACGTCGGTAATATCGGAGAAGTGCCGTCCATCGATCAAAACGTGGTCGATTTGTGATTCCGTCTGCAGTGGTGATCTCCAGGTGTATCGATACGGGAGGCTGTGCTGGAAGTAGGTGCTGCGAATGGCCATGTTCTTGGAGGCGGCAAAATCTATCAGTCGTAGGCCGTTCTCGTTCGTCAGCCGGTGGGCGCTGAACTTTCCAATCGTCGGTCTGAACTCCTCCTCCTGGCCAACCTGAGCGTTTAAGTCTCCTATGATGATCTTGACGTCGTGGCTTGGGCAGCGGTCGTATTCGCGTTCGAGCTGCGCGTAAAATGCGTCCTTGTCATCATCAGTGCTTCCGGAGTGAGGGCTATGCACGTTTATGATGCTGAAGTTGAAGAACCGGCCTTTGAGCCTCAACTTGCACATTCTTTCGTTGATCGGCCACCACCCGATCACGCGCCTCTGCATATCACCCATCACTATAAAAGCTGTTCCCAGCTCACGTGTGTTGCCGCAGCTCTGGTAGATGGTATGATTACCTCTAAACGTTCGCACCATCGAACCTGTCCAGCACACCTCCTGCAGCGCTACGATGTCGAAACCGCGGATCTTCAGTACATCGGAGAGTATGCGTGTGCTTCCGATGAAGTTGAGAGATTTGCAGTTCCACGTACCGAGTTTCCAATCGCAAGTCCATTTTCGTCGCTGTGGTCTTTGCCGATTGTTCCGGTCCGTATTCTCTCGTTGACGTTCCTGTGCTGGTGTATTTTTACGGCTGGCTTGCAGGGCCTGACACCAACCCCCTAGATTTCCGGAGGACCATTCCCCCTATATGTTCGGAGGGCCATAGTGCGCAGTTTAGCTTAGAGTCCTTCTCTGGCACTCGGACGATGATCAGCCGCCCCTGACATGGGGAACAGACGCTGTTGTGAGCCGCTCCTAACATGGAGTACAGACGCTCAAGGTTTGCAGAAGCAAACCCCCCCTTCCCTGTCAGCATACGACCAAAGTTCCCACCGGGGGTTGGTTACCCGATCTTCCCCAAGGTTACTCGTACCCCGGCCAGTACCACGAGGAGGTAGGGATAGGAGTTGCTGGGCAAGAGGCTAAGGACCACACAATGGGGTCTATTTTATTCCTGTAGGTACGCGAGGTACCAATGGTACGCCATGCCCAGCCATTTACCGTGCCAGTTTCTCCATATTCTTCAGATATTTTTTTTCAGCGATGTGAAATTAGGGTGGCCCGCATGGTTTACAAAATCAGAATATAAACTTTTTTGTTGACGCATTTAGTCCTATACAATGTTCTACAATGTTTTAGAACAACCAATTTGGAGCAACTTTGCCGAAGAACTCAAATTTCTATCTCGAGTTATGATTTTTTTTTAAACAAATAAGTTAGGGTGGTACATGAAATCAGTTTTTCATGATAACTTTTTATACGATAATTTCTTGCAAAAACTTTGTAACGAGCACTTTTAGAACTTTTGATTGCGCAACTTTTGCCGAAGAAACTACTGTCCTCTCTCTTATGGTTATAGAATTATCAGAGATTTTCGTCGAAAAAATGGTTGTTTTCGAAGTCAGTAATGCACAAAGAATCAACTAGAAGTACGGCTGGGATTGCCGATAATTGTGTGTGCATAATTCAGTGCCTCTATTAATACAGGGTCAATAACGGCGCAGGCCACGTCCTTGCAGTCAGGTGGGATTGGGGGAAAGAATGTTAGTGTGTAACCTTTGCTATTTGGAGACCGTGTTTGCCTCTGCATCTCCACAAAGGTTACTGGGAGGGATGTTTGTTAATGGGGAGGATCGTTGGGTCACAGGATTCACTTTTATAAGCGTTTAGACCATGATAAATAATTATTTGTGAGATATAAACATGTTTATATATAAATATAATATTTTCATTTGATATGAACAATTTCTATGTACAGGAAAATTATGCCGACACTTGATGTGACGAACCATTCAAAGTTTTGTAGAACAAATACCTAAATGCTACATTCCTACAGCTGTCAGCATATGTTATTATATTTTACTTTTTTGAAAAGAAATAAAAAACTCGATTGGCTGGAGCTTCAAAAACACTCTCATTCTTATGCCGACACTTACAGTGGCGAACCACCCAAAGTTTGTTGAATAAAGTGAACCTGTCACAAGTCTACACTTGTAGTGTCGAACAATTCAAAGTTTTTTTTATTACAAAAATAAAGGTAAAAAGAAAGGGGTGGTTAAAAAATAAGGTAAAATTTGAATAATTCATGAATCAGAGTTTATGTCGACACTCACAGTGACGAACCATTCATAGTTTGTTGAAAAATCATATTTACGTCCCACCGTTGTAACAATTAAATGTGCAGTCATACATATTTAATAGATTAGAAATAGTAGCATGAAACGAGCTTACCAAATGATCCTTCATCCTTGATTGAGCAGCCACAATCCACTTTCAGCTTCACTTGTTTGCTCGGCTATATGAAAGCAGTCAGGAAAAATAGGCGCGCGACCCGAGAGGGAAAAAAACTGACAACTGCTCGGGCTTTCTTGATGCACTGCTCAGGAGCAAGCGTCAAGGTCGAAGGATCAAACACAACTCTGTAGGGATGTTTTTTGTTTGAAGAGATAAACAAAATTTTAAAAATAATATGTTTTTTTCGATAATCGTCCATAAATTGAAAAATAATCGAGATAGCTCTTAGGTGGCTCCAGCAAAAATGTGCGAAATTGAAAGTTTTCAAAGTGTTTAATACAAAGTATTTATAACAAATAAACGCTTTAGGGTAAATTCACCATGAACTGAAATTTATATGGTAAAGAAAGCGAAAAAGAGAAATTTGCTAGAACAACCAAAATAACTGTATGTAAAGTCATATGTTCTAAAATATTGTAGAACATTGTATATGTGCATTGCTTTTCTGTTTTAATGTCATACCATTCAATTTTTCCTTCTTTTTCATTTTGCTTTCCAAGCCATTCCCATTTCAGTTTTCTATGCCTTTTCTATTCAGTTTTCCATGCATTTTTGATTTCATACTCCTTCATTTTTTGTCCAACTACCATGTCATTTCATTCCATTTGTCATGTTCCATTTGCTCCGTCTTTTATGTCGTTTTCAAACCATTTCTAATGCTAACTAAGTATAGTTGTTCATTCTATTTGACGCATTTGTATTCCGTATATTATACCAATTGATCTCCGTTTCTTGCACCTTTTTTTATGCCATTCTTGTTCCGGTTCCATTATATTTCCACATCGCATTCCATTCTATTCACCATTCAATTTATCATTTTTATTCCATTTCGTTTTCCATTTTTTTTTCATATTTCGTTTTCCATTTCATATTTTCCATTCTGTTTGACATGCTAGTTCTTATTATATTTATCATTTTGTAATCACTTTAATTTCGTTTTGTCATTAAATTTTCCATACTTTTTCCTTTTCGTTTTTCATGGCATGTATATTTCGTTTTCCAAGATACTTCCATTGTCAAGCTCATTTCTATTTTATTTTTATTGTTTTTTTATTTTTCATTCCATTGTTATTCTTATTTTCTGTGCCTATACCATTGACATTCAATTGGCATTTAATTGGTATTCAATTGACATTTCATTGGAATTATATTTTATTGACATTCCATTGGCATTACATTAGCATCCCATTGGGCTTCAATTGGAGTTCCATAGGTCTTCTATTGGCATTACGTTGGCATTCCATTCGCATTCCTATGGCATTCCTTTGGCATTCCTTTGGCATTCCATTCGGCATTCTTTTGACATTCCATTGTCATATCATTGGCATTTCATTGACATTCCATTGGCATTCCATTCGGCATTCTTTTGACATTTTATTAACATTCCATTGCCATATCATTGGCATTCCATTGGCTTTTCATTTGCATTACATTGGCATTCCAGTGGCATTCCATTGTCATTTTGTTGGCATTACATTGGCATTACATTGGCTAACCACTGACATTTCATTGGCATCCCATTGGGCTTCCATTGGAAATCCATAGGCCTTCCGTTGGCCTTCTATTGGCATTCTTTTGGCATTCCATTCGGCATTCTTTTGGAATTCCATTAACATTCCATTGGCATTCCATTGGCATTCCATTAGCATTCCATTGGCATTCCACTGGCATTCCATTGGAATTCCACTGGCATTCCATTGGAATTCCACTGGCATTCCATTATTAGGGATTGAATCCTGAGAAAATTGAGAGAATCTCTCACGTATCGCTCTCTGTAACTATCATAACATGCTGCACATTATGAGAGACTGTTTATCGTATATTGCTACAATTTTGATCAGATTGGGGAGATAGTAGTGCATAATAAAACCCCTTTAAACATGTTCCAAGCCTGGGGGACACTATTGCTATTGGAAGTTCGTGGATTGTTTATCGTGCCAGTAAAGAAAAATACCTATCCCCAACGGTAAACAAGCGAGAAACATAGATTTTATCATCGTTCTCTCTTTGGGGCTCTCGCTCGCTGCTTCCATTTATCAGACTTGTTACACCTTGCGATACAATGACGATCGTGGACCGCAACAGATGGGATGTTTTTCTTTGCTTGATTTGATCGTGCTTAATACTCAAATGAGAGCGAATTCTGCAATGCCTGTCCATTATCATTCCATTGGCACTCCATTGGCTTTATATTGGCATTCCTTTGCTAATAGATTGGCATTGGCATCTATTGGCAATGAAATTATTGCCGTTCACTTGTGATTCCATTGTCATTCCATTGAGATTCCACTATCATTCCAGTTGGCATTCCATTCGGCATTCAATTGGCATTCCATTGGCATTACATTGGCATTACATTGGCATTACATTGGCATTCCATTGGCATTACATTGGAATTCCATTCCATTGACATTTCATTGCAGTTCACTTGTGATTCCATTGCCGTTCCATTGAGATTCCATTGGCATTCCACTGGGATTCCATTGACATACCATTGAAATTCCATTGGCACTCCATTGACATTTTATTGACCTTCTATTGGCATTCGATTGGCATTCCAATGACATTTCATTGGCATTCCATTAACATTCCATTGGTATTCCATTGCCCTTCCATTGGAATGTCATTGTATTGCCATTCGATTGTCATTCCATTGCCGTTTCATTGCAACTTTCAGTCCGTTTTCCATGTACTTTATTTCCTGTTTTTCGCTTTATGTTGCATTTTGTTTTGCATGCCATTTCCATTTTGTTTCCACGCCATTTCCTTCCCATTTTTCTTTGCTTTATCATTTTCTTTTTCAAGCCATTTCCAATTCAGTACCATTCTTTGCTTTTTAGTTTGCCATGCAATTTTGATTTTATATGCCTAGCATTTTATGTTTGGTTTCCATGTCATTTTATTCCACTATGCATGTCCCCGCATGCTCCGTTTTCCATGCCGTTTCTGCCATTGGAATTAAGTTCTCCAATTAAGTTTTTCATTTTACTTCTCTGTAATTTTAAAATGCTTTCATCATTCCATTTCGCATGCGGGTTTCATTCCGTTTTCCATTCGTTTTAATTAATTTTTCTTTGCAATTTCTATTCCTTTTTTCATGCCATTTTCTCTCCGTTTCTCACACGTTTTTCTTTGGCATTCCTGTTTCGCTATTTATTTTGCCATTTTTCCTATTTCCATTCCATTTTCCAACGCTATTTTTCATTCCGGTTTCCGTAACATTTCCAATCCGTTTTCCATTCCATTTTCATTTTTCGTTTCGTGTTTCATTCTATTTTCAATTCTTGTTCCATTTCGTTTTGCATTCCACGCTTAAATTTGTTTTCTTTCTCGGCTACGATTCTACTTTTCATTTCGTTTTCAATACTTCTTCCATTCCATGTCCGATCTTTCTACGTTATTTTCTTTTGGTTTTACAAACCATTTCTTAAGAAATAATGTCTTCTATTCTAGTTTCAATTTGTTTTCTTTTCGTTTTTCATGCCATTTTTATTAATTTTCTCATGACAATTTCGGTAATAAAAAAATGACACTTGCATTTAATATCCATGCCATTTTCATTCTGTGGTCATCTTCGTTCTGTTTTTCCTGCCATTACTGTTTCTCTTTTCCGTGCTTTCCATTCTGTTTTAACTTTCTTGTTTTCTATACTCTTTTCCTATTTCCTTTTTCTATTACGGTTTTAATTTAGCATTTCGTTTTGCCTTTATATTATATTATATTCATTCTCTATAGTTTTTATGATATTTACATTTAATTTAGCATGTAGTTTTCTTTCCGTTTCATTTCGATTATTTTCTACAATTTTTGTTCAGTATTTCATGCCATGTTTTTCATACCCTTCTTCCATGCCATTCATATTTCGGTTTACTTTAAATTTCAATACCGTACACCATTCAATTTCAGTTACAGTTTCCATGCTATCCTCATTCCGTTTTCCAATCCTTTTCCATTCCATTTTCTGTTTATTTTTTTCATATCGTGCTTCATTTCATTTTCCATTCTATTCTCCATTTTGTATTCTTTTCGGATACTGTTCTACTTTTCCCATTCTATTTCCGATCATGTTTATGTCATTTTCTTTCTGTTTTACATGCTATTTCTTATTAAATTTCGTCTGCTATTGCATTTGTAATACGTTTTTATTTTTGAATTCGCGTTTCCATTTAAATACTTATTCCATTTCGTTTTTCGCTTTTCTTTCCGTTTCTCACACCTTTTTCCATGCCATGCCATCCCTCTTCCAGTTACTTTAAATTTCCATATCGTTTACCATTCAATTTCCATTCCAAATTTCATGATGTTCTCATTCCGTTTTCCGTTACATTCCAAATCCGTTTTCCAAACCTTTTCCATTCCATTTTAATTTCGTTTTCTATTTACTTTTGTCATATCGTGTTTTATTTTATTTATTTTTTTACTCTTTAGTGAATGTTCGAATCCTCTGAGCAGAATCTCAAATAGAGAAACTTAAAAGTAGATGGAGTACCGTGTACCTTTTAATTCCGCTCCTAAATGCTTATCTTTGACAGATACGCGTATTTCGACTACCACTTGCAGTCTTCTTCAGTGTCAGTTACTCGTATCCACTGAAGAAATCGTCGCATCTCTCTACCTTAAATACTAACACCAGACAAGTACCTACACAATCAATCTACCTAGGAAATTTTTTTCGACAGCAGTATACCTGTCATGTCTTGGTCAAAAATTGGAAAGGGGATAATAATAACTAGGGTAGGTGTACCAATTATGGATGCAATATGTCAACAGTAGTAATAAAAATCAAGTTGTAACTGCGTTTCTAAAACGCAAGCATGACTTTTTGGTGTCAATTAGTAGTTTAAAGCCTTGCGAATCTGTTGATTTAAACAGTTTTAGTACTAAATTGACTTTAAGCTTCTAAAAATGGATTTTAAAAAGCGTTGTCTTTGTACCAATTATGGCAATAGCGTTCCTAGCATTCGACATAAAAGTGTACCAATTATGGACTATCGAATATTTGCACGAAATGAACTCAAACGCCATGAAGAGCGAATGATAATGCAACGTTAATTTGTAATGAAGATATCGCTCATAAAATTTTCCAAAAATTTTGGGGTAAATAGATGTTAAATCAATTTTTTGCAATGGGTTCATGGGAGAAAATTAATTTTCGAAAACGAAGTCAAAATGTAGTGTAAATGCAAATTATGATACAAAACAGTATTAATGATCTCACATTACCTTTCCAGTGCCAATTTTTAGCGAAAAAAGAGAGAAAATTCAAAAATCGAGTATCGCTGAAAACCCCTCTTTATCATGAAATTAGCATCTTCCACTCGCGAACGTTTTCGAACGTGTGATTGAAAAATCTTAGTAATTGAGTACAAAACATGAAGATAATGCCTTACCGAATTGTCCCGTCGTGGAAGTCACCCGTAAAATAGTTTTAATTCTTTTATTTTACTGATCAAAAAATGTAAACAAACCGCCTCCAGAGTATTGCCATAATTGGGCTCTCATACACTCTTTGTACCAGTTATCGACATAGTGGAAATAACACGATTTCCAACTTAAAACAGTAGAATTGATTGCATACCAGCTAAATTTATTCATTTGTTCTCACTAGGTAACATACATTCATCGGTTGAAACAGTTTATCCGGATGAAAACATACATTTCGTAACGGAGGTCCCTTAGCCAACTGCTAAGAAGGTGACATATATGTGAGGCAAAATTTTCAAATGTTAATTTTTCGAAGATTATTGCACGAATGTTCTTTTCAAGGTTTAGTTACCATCAAAAACAAATAGTTTAATCATTCCTATGAATATAAGCCATTATAGTCTGATGAAACAATATGAAAAATCTCTTTTTGTTTCCACTATTGCCATAATTGGTACTTCTACCCTATACAAATCCCTGGTCCACTGGTCGTTCCGTGTGTCCGTTGTCTAATGTTAGTTATGTTCAGTCTGTGCAGCCTATAGCTGAAGACGGTGTAAATTGTCTTTTGTCTTTAATGCATTTATTTTTCCGTGCCAATTTGATACCGTTTCCTCTGTAATTTATGATCTGTTTTCCATACCATTTCATTCCGTTTTCTATGCCATTTTCATTTCGGTTTTCCATTTCGATTATGGTTCCCATGGATTTTCCATTATGTTTTCAGTGCCATCACAATTTCGAATTCCATCCCGACTAAGGGTATCTTTGTCTTCAACCCTGCCGGGATACAGTAGCGATTGTTATCGGCTCGTGTTTATCCTCGATTTACCGTTGAAAACGAAAGATTTAATCGCAAATACTACTTGGTGAACTGATTAACGAAAAGTGTGTTAAAAAGGTAGGGTTTGGAGTTATTTTGTGACAAAATACGTTTTTTATTTTTTTTTTTTCCTGACAGTGAATTTTTGTTCTGATAGTGATACTTTTGTGCACAATACATTGATGCTAACAATAGTAAATAAGTGTTATACGTTCCACCTTGAACATACTTTCCCTCTCTTGTGGAGAAAAGAATACCACCAAACATACAATAAATGGATACAGTTTAGTTCATATGTCTTAGTTCCATCATTCTTGGCTCTGATTCAGAACAAAATTTGTTGTTCTACGAGTATCAATGTTTACATATGATATATGTTGTTTCACTACTGGCAGTGGAATTTCTTTGATCCAATGTACTTAGATTTCACAACTCCGTTTAAAACACTATGCTTTCAGCAACAGAATGAGTGCTACCGATGCAAAACTGATGGAGATTGATGAAACAGAGGGAGCAGTCGATAGTTGCTCAGCTGAAAGTGTTCCATCATGCTCATCATCTATCTTAAATACTCGATTGATGGTGACGATGACTATGAAGACGACGACGACTTCGAAGATGTTATCAACGTCACCATATTGTCAACTACTACCAAAAGCCTTCTCGAAGATTGTTCGACAACTGAAAATCCAGTTGTTAAGACTTGTGTGGCAGACCCAATTTGTACGGATGACAAACAGCAAACGAAGTTGAATGGAGCTGCACGGAAGCGGTATAAGCGAATGATTGATGCTGGAGTTGATCCAGAAGAAGCAAATCGCCTCGCTCGAATTCCGTGTCAGCCGCCGAGTTCTGAAAAGCGGTCACGTAATGAAGATCTTAACGGTTCTAACAGTAGTGATGGAAATCCTCGTAAAAAGAAAAATTTGTGTCCTGTTCTTTAACCAAAACACGGATTAAACCGCCCAATCTCGGGAAAATTTTCGGTTCAAAATCGTTTACAAATAAATACAAATGCACGCTCTGGACGAATTGAAACGATACAGAGCGGAAGTAATCCATCTTTTAGTGCCGTTGTACAATACGTTAGGGTAGGAATCGTTCCGAAGGACTACCCCGACGTAGAACTTTCTTCTCAGCAATTGCTACACGAAAAGCTATTTTGGCAAAGGTTGTACAGCAACGCAAAGAAATGGTGAAACCTAAATTTGGTCAATGTTCATTCAGGACCGGGCATTTAATTCTAGTCTGCAAAAACCAGGAAACAGCTGACTGGTTAAAAAGCATAGCTTCCACACTATCTATTGCTGGAGAAGTAGAACTTGTTGCTTTAGACGAGAATAAAATTCCTCGTCCTGAAATAATTATCGGGTTTTTCCCAGTGAGTGCTGAAGACAGCACTGATGAGATTCTAGCGCTCCTGGAAAGCCAAAATGACGGTTTAAATACTGACGAATGGAGAATAAAGGAGAGAAAAATTATCAATCAACTGCATGTTGAATAAATTTTTACAGTAGATGGAGCGTCAATGGACACGATCAAGAAGTGTGAATTCCTTCTTGACTATAAGCTCGGAACAGCTCCACTTCGTCGTAAACTTCCTCTAAAACACAAAACGCCTGATAACTCGGACGAAAGTGTTGACAAATCTGGTGATAATTTGAAACCAGCAGAGCAGAACACTACTCTGTCTGGGGTAGGAGAAAATAAGCAGCCGAAGATCCCTACAGAACACTTAAAGGATACTGGAGACTCTGCACGAGGAAATAAATCGAATCCAAATCTAAATCGACCTGGTACTAGTGGGATTGGGAGTACAGGTAATCTGGGCTACCCAAAAATCTCTAAAGAACCTCGCGGCGTTGAGGTAGGATCGGAAAACACTTCCCAAGAGACTTCAGGACCTAAAGCTCTGTTGGAATCGAAACGATATGCTAAAAATTCCCCTATCAATCATGGCCAAACAAAAAGAGTTTTAGACAACAAAGACCCTGTACATAAAAACAAATATATTTCTAAATACATAAAAAGTTTGGGTAATCACGGAACCAACATGGGGGGGCTAAAATCACCCCAAGAAAGTGAAACTTCTATGAATAATGCAAGTGAAAAGTAATGAATGTAATAATTTGAACAAACATATTTTGATGAATAACATTACGCGAACCAATAATACCAGTATCACAAATACCAACATTGATACTAACACAACTAACAATAATCAAGCAAATAAGCAGATTAAATTTGTTCAAATAAACTTACACCATGCGGAAGGCGCATCTGCTGTACTACACAAAACGTTCACTCATAGCAAACTGGACATTGCACTGATTCACGAGCCGTGGACGTATAATAATAGAGTATTAGGCATAGCAGAATCTTCTTGCAAATTTATTTATGATGAAAATCAAACTGCCCCCCGAACTGCTATTCTAGTTAATAGTAGGATTATTTTTTGCCGGTAACAGAGTTTATCAAAAGAGATATTGTTGCAATTTTAATGGAAGTTCCTACTTCTCGTGAAGTAGCGCACGGGTAGAAATCAGAATCCAAAAACAAGATTATGACTCATGATATCATGATTCCAGCGTGTTTTCGTCTTATGAAAATACACCATGATTTGGACTCATGATATCATGAGTTAGATTGCCGTAACGCAACACACGCGTTAGGTTTTTGTAGCTGATTGCTCGGAATCATGATTCAAATTCCAAAAATGCTGAGTCGCGCATCCGTTTATGATCAAGAAAAATAAAAAAAAAAATAAAAATAGCATACATTGAGATTCGATCCAAGAACCTTCCGATTGTGAGTCACGTACTCTACCACACAACCGCTTCGTCATCTTGAATTGTGATCGATCGATACGAATGTCATGAAGCAAAGTGCGCCGCTTAGTGTTTTCACATTGGATGTTACGCTTATGAGGAATCATGATTATGACTCCAGGAACCATGATTTGTGATCCTGATATCATGACCTAACCAATTTATGAATTTCATGATTTGTAAATCATGGTGTGGGGATCAGATTTTTATCCGTGCGGAAATGTATGTTGCATCCGCTTACTTTCCTGGAGATGCAGGAGACATTCCTCCCCAAGACGTTTCAAATTTTGTTTCTTTTTGCAAGCGTTAAAACAAGCCCTTCATAATAGGATGAGATGCGAATGCTCATCACACAGTTTGGAGTAGCACCGATATAAATGATAGGGAGGAAAACCTCCTAGAATACATAATCAACAATAACATTGACATTTGTAACAAAGGATGTAAAGCAACCTTTGTTAATTCCATCAGGGAAGAAGTTTTGGATTTGACACTTTGTAGTGCAAACATCTCAGAAAATTAAAAAAACTGGCATGTATCAAACGAAATTTCCCTGTCTGACCACAGACAAATATTGTTTGAATATCAAGCAAATAATGTTAAAACTGAAGCTTATCGCAACCCTCGTAAAACAAATTGGGATTTATATTACTCAAAACTTTTGACTGAGTGTAAACTTCCTGACAAGAACATAAACACAGTTCAAAAACTTGAAAAAGTTTCGGTACTCATGTTACAATCAGTCCAAGAGGCATTCCATGCGAGTTGCCCAATCACTGTACGTTCCACAAACAGAGATGTTTCGTGGTGGAATAAACGCCTAGAAATTCTTAGAAAAAAATACTAGAAAACTATTCAATAGAGCAAAGAGGACCAGGGAATGGGACCAATATAAAATTGCTCTGACTGAATATAATAAAGAAATAAGAAGATCTAAAAGACTGGACTGGAGACATACATGTGAAAGCATTAAAAACATTCCTGTAGTTGCAAGACTACAAAAAGTCCTATCGAAAGATCATACAAATGGTTTAGGTACTGTAAAGAAAGAAAACACCTGCCTAACATCGAACGCAAGAGAAACGTTGGAAGTTATGATGCAGACACATTTTCCTGATTCTGTACTGATTAGTAATAATGATGAAAACATGTTAGAAAACATTATCGGTAATGAAACAACCGAGATGAACAGTCATGGTGAACACAGTAATAACTTCTCGACCTCTTTTTGTGACGCAAAAAATATAGCTGAAAAAATGTTTACAGTATCTAAGGTTGATTGGGCAATCAATTCATTTGATGCATTCAAATCCCCTGGTGTAGATGGAATATTTCCAGCATTTTTGCAAAAAGTAATGGTATCCTTACTCCACATCTTTGTAATATGTTTAAAGCAAGTATTATACTTGGATACATACCCAAATCATGGCGCCAGATTCGAGTGATTTTTATTCCTAAGGCTAACAAAAAAGATAAGACTTCTCCCAAATCATTCAGACCAATAAGTTTGTCATCTATAATGCTCAAAATTATGGAAAAACTTATTGATCAATATATTAAATCTACTTATACGAGAAAGTATCCTCTAAATAATAATCAATTTGCTTATCAAACTAGTAAATCAACTACAACTGCGTTACACGCACTTGTAACTAAAATAGAAAAAACGTATGAAGCAAAAGAAATTTTACTAGCAACTTTTCTAGATATTGAAGGAGCGTTTGATAATGCGTCTCATAGATCCATGACGAGGACAATGTTAAAGCGAGAGTTTGACATATGTATCGTTCAATGGATTAATGAAATGCTATCAAAACGTGAAATATCAGCAAAACTCGGTAGTTCATTAATATCTGTTAAACCAGTGAAAGGATGTCCACAAGGAGGCGTTCTTTCGCCTCTTCTCTGGTCACTTGTTGTTGATGAACTACTGGCAACTTTAGAAGCACAGGGATTTGAAGTAATTGGGTTTGCAGATGACATTGTTATTTTAGTCAGAGGAAAAGATGACAATATCATTGCAAGCAGAATGCAAGCAGCTATAAACTACACAATTAAATGGTGCGAAACTGAAGGACTGGTCATCAATCCTCACAAAACAAACATCATTCCGTTTACTAAGAAAAGAACATTCAAGATATCTGATCTTCGTAAGAGAGGGACTTTAATGACACTTTCATCGAATGTTAAATATCTGGGAGTCATTTTAGATCGTAAATTAAACTGGAGTCTACATCTAAGTAACATACTCGATAAGGCAGCAAATGCACTATGGATAAGTAAAAAAACTTTTGGAAATAAATGGGGACTGCGGCCAGCTATGCTTCACTGGATATACATGGCTATTGTGAGACCCAGAATTACGTATGCTTTATTAGTATGGTGGCCGAAGGCTTTGGAAAAGTGTGCAATAAAAAAATTAGAAAAAATACAAAGGCTGGCTACTATATCCATAACAGGCGCAATGCGCAGCACACCTACAAAAGCATTAGATGCAATGCTTAATCTACTCCCACGGTGTCTGTGTGGAGTAACTTTATTACAAAAAAATAGGTAAGTCTGAAATTTCGAACTAAAAACAATTAGACTTTGCTCTTTCATTTGCGACCAAAATCAAAATAATCGGTCGGGGGGTCCAGAACATTTTTTTTTATTTTGTGTGAAATATTCATGGATATGTGTGTTTGTACCGACGCACATTGCGTTGAACGTAGATACGGGAAAAACTGCAAGATCAAACCATTTGAACACCTTGGCTTGGAAGGTAAAGTTGTTCTTGATCAAAAGAGCTGTAATAAGCATAAATGACATATAATATACGCATAATTGCAAAACTGTCTCAAACGTCATTTTAGTTATTGTCCACGAAAAACCTTTGTAAATCGTACTTAAATTGGTCATAATGATGTATGAAGTTATTAGGAAATATTACTCGCAAAACTTATGATCTCGTCCTAAGGTGAAGATGCATCGATATCAAACCTCGAATTTTCAAGAGCTTGTTTGTAGATTTGTATCTTGAGAACCTGACAACCTTTTGCGTTGAACATTTTATTGATTAGTCGCCACCAGCGAGTGACCAGTGAGTTACCGGTTGTCTGCTTCTCTAGTCTTGTGCTTTGGAAAATTCGAGGTTTGGCTTCTATGTATATGCACCCTTAAAACCATTGATAACCGAGTGTGTAGCTCGTTGTTATTAAGCAGATAAACGGACCAAAATAAGAACTGTCACCGCTGGGAGACAGAGGAATTCTCTTCATCGTAGCATTGTGAAATAAAGTGTAAATTCATTCGTTTGCTCAGTAATAACAAGCTATGGCTTTTAGGACGATATCATAAATTATGCGAGATTTCTCTTTTTACTCGTAGATACAAAAGTGACTTAACCGCTTTTCAAACAACACAATTTCAGTTATTCGAATTAACTAGTAGAGGGCTTCGCATGTGATAAACCTTGTTATAAGGCATGTAATATACTTGCCCCATGGTGCTGAAAAATACGCTAATTTTGATGGTATTTGAGATGTTTCAAATCTTATATTTTTTATGTTATTTTCTTAAAAGCACAGTGCTTACGAAAAGATCAGAAACTAACATCATGAGGCTAAAATGGGTTTGGGATTTTTGTACTTGTTTGCAGGGCTATAACCCCATATTAATGCCTCTACCGGCAGCTTCATTTTTTTCAAAATATTCAAATCGCGATAACTTTTTCGTTTCTCAATACTTTGGAAAATTTTTTCACAACTTCTCAAAAAACTCTCTTATTTTCAGAATCTGTATCGGTTTTGAGCATTGGTCATCTATATTCGGAGATATTCCAAAATTCCTTGGCGGACCGACGCATAGCCATAACTCTCGTAATTATCTCTGGCTACAGATTTTTTCTCATATTCGGTTATTCGCTTTTCAAAACTATACTTTGATGAAAGTCTATTGTGCAGAAATTAAACAAATCGGTGTAACTGTTTTTGAGCAATGAGCTTTTATGTTTTTGGTACCACTCTAGTCGTAACGAGCTCTTGAAAACTTCTTAAAACATCATATTGAAATTTTATATGGGAAGTGTCGGTCCCCCAAGTTGACCAGTTAACTAATGGTCAATACCGACATAGATTCCAAAAGTAGAAGAGTTTTTAGAGAAGTTGTGAAAGAATTGTGGAAAAATATAGAGGAACAAAAAAGTTATCGCGATTCAAATATATTTTTGTGCTGAAAAAATGAAGCTGTCGGTAGAGGGGTCAAACTAAATAATAGCAAACAAACTCATGAATATCTCTTCAGCTATCCGTCGAATTGGGGACGGACCTGGTGTACATTGGCGTAGCTAGGATTTTTTTCTGGAGGGGGCCTAGGGGGGGCCTAGAAAATACTTGTTTCACAGAAGTAATGTCGGTCACAATAATCACGATTTTCGCAAATTTCGTAGTTTTACCAGATTTGTATTGATTTTATTTGTTTATTATTTTGTCTCATTTCACGGCTCATCAGCGATATTTGTAAATTTCAATCTTCGCTACTGGATTCTTTTTGTAATCCAGTCAAAAACTCTTCAAGAATTCTAGCAAAAAAAACTTTCAACGGATGTCCTTTGTGGTACTTCCACGAACTATTCAGGTATTCAACCATGTGCTTTGAAGAGATTCCTTCTTGGAGAAGAAATTCCTTTCCCAATTATTTTCGTACTTTTTAGTGCTTTCTCCAAGAATTCCTTTACCGGTTTCCACAGAGCTCATCCTGGGATTCTCACGATAAATCATTCCTAGACTTATTGATCACCAGAAAATTTCTCTATCAAATAGCTAAAAAATAAAAAAAAAACACATGAAGAATTTCTCCAGAGAATGCATTAAAAATTCTTTTAATAAATTCTCCTGGAAGGCCCTCTACATACTTATTACATATACTTTCCAATTGTTAGTTAAAAGTATCCTCCAGTTGACCGTTAAAAATTTGATTAGGATGTTCAGGAATAACTGAGAATTTCATCAAAAAATAGTACAAAAATTCTATGACTTTCACTAAAAATGTCTTCAAGATCAACAAGCAAGGATTCATTCAACGAATTCTTCAGATAGTTCATCAACAGTTCTTCCCACTTTGCTTTCGAAGTTCTTCCAAAATGTCTCTGCAGGATTGTTAAAAAAAAACGCAGTAAAAATTATCCGGACTTCCTGCAAAACAATCAAATGATTATTCCAGGTGTTGCTCTAAGAATTCCTCGTAATATTTCACAAGAATTTCATGAGCAATTGTAAAAAAATACAATTGAGAAAATTTTATTCATGATTTTCAGAGAAGTTCTCCGCATTTGTATCTGCATTATTTTCACAGATATTTTTTAGATTCCCTAAGATTCTTCCGAAAAATTCACCAGAGATTCATCTGAATATTTTCCAGAGATTTTTTTGTTTAAACCGCATTAACGGTGCTTTTCGGAAGTTTTGAAGAAATTTTTCATCAGAATTACTAATATTTTGCAATTTATTCTTGAACTTTTTAAAAATTTCTCTAGAAATTCCATCAAATATTCTCTCAGGGTCTAGAATTAACTCTATTTTTTGGTAATCTTAATCTCAGGATTTTTCCATGAATAAAATTTAAAAAATATCCATTCTCAATTTTTTGGTTCAAAAACTACTCCGGGAATATTACAATATTTTTAGGGATTGCTCTACATATCCCCCTACAAATCACTCCATATCAGATTTCTAGAGAAACACATGCAAAAAAGGTTTGAAAGTACTTTGTTGGTAATCTTTTGAATAAACATTATTCGGAAAAAATACAGAATATAGAAAAGTTATGTGGTCCTTGTAGGATTTACTACAAAAAATCTTGTTTTTTCCTCGTCTCTTATAATAGAAAATTATTGGTGTTTTTACTGAAAGCATTTATAACTTAAATCTTAAATAAAATTTTGTATCAACTCCGAAGTTTTATGATACTCTGGTGAACATATTGATGTAGAATTTTTCCTACGTTCAGAATTTCAAAACAAACTTTTTTGAAGGGTCTATTATACTGTAATACTTTAAGAGTTTAACGCGAAAACATTGCCAGTACGTTTTTAGATCATAACCGTACGTATGAAAATTCAAAACTCCTATAATTCACCATTTTTTAAATTCTTTAAAATATTGCATTTATTTTTGGAGTATGGACAGATTTTTGTACGAAGTTCCTCAAAGCGTCATGCGAAGGAAGGAGAAACAAAAGCAGGTTGGAAGGTTGCAGCAGGTAGAGCAATAGATTATTTATCTTATTTCTAGAGGTAAATTACAGGATAGTCAAAACCTCTTTAATTAATTGACAAATAAAAATAATTCCTCAGAAGTTGCAAAAGAATCTTCTTTAGAAATTATTCTGAAAAATATCCTTCCTTGACTTCCGGTTTTCTAGAATTCTGCCAGCGAGCTTATATAAATTCCGCCCTAGTGGATTCTGCTAATAATTGATAACATTTTCTTCCAAAGAAGTGTTTTAAGGAAGATCAATACAAATTTAATTACTCTTCTACTTCTCAGTTATTTTGCTACATATTTCTCTACAGATTCCTGAATCGCTATGCCAATTCCGGAAGCAAAACTTTTTCTGGGGTTTTCAACAAATTTCCTCTGAAGAATTCGCAGGCAAGCGACATCTAAAAACCTTTTTTTTTCAATTCTTGAATAATCCGGTTATTTGAAGAGAAATTTCTCGAAAAAGAAAACATAGAAGAATGTTTGACGCATTTTTTACGTATTTTGGAAATATTTGTTAAGGGCTTTTATGAACTTTACGGAAGAATTTGTAATAAAATTTATGGAAAAATATTTAAAAGAATTTGCAAAAGAATTTCTAGTAGAACAATCAGCAAAATATCTCAGTATTAGATTTGACAGAATTAACTTTTTGAGGAATTGCGAGAAAAAACTTAACTTGTAAAAGATTTAGTAACATTTTTTAGGTTAATCCGGGAACATATTCCGAAATCAATTTGCTAATGAAAAATAGACAAACAACCCGAGGAGGAAAGAATAACTCGCAATAACTTATGCATACCATATTTTGGTATCATACCATATTTAGGTATTGTTCAGTTTTCAATACCTCGTTTTGGTATTATAAAGGTATTTAAAAAAAAAATTCAAACAATTTAAAATTATTCATTTTGGTATTCGAAAGGTATTGAGGACTGCTGAAAGTGAACTATTATTGAAAAAAAAAATCACTTTTATATGAAAATCCATCAAGTATTATTTAGGTATAACATACCTGATCTAATTATCAGCTTGGCATTTGTGGAATATGCAGAAGGTATTATTTGAGGTATTTTACCTCTTATGCAGGGCTCATTCATACCTCATTCAGGTTGTAAGTATTGAAAATTATCTGGTATGGAATACCTCAATTTGGTATTCAGTAGTTATTTTCTTTTGCTCGGTAAGGAATGAATGTCAACAAGGAGGAATTCACTATGAAAATATGAACAAGTCCCACAATATTATTTGACTTATTTACAAGACATTTTCAAAAGTTCTGAAGCCACCCTTCAATATTCTTTGAGGGATTTGATTATACTAAAATTCTGTAAAGAATATCGAAGTTATTTAAAAAATTCTACAAATCTGTTGGAAATTAATCAAATTAAAATTTATGAAGCAATAAGTTTTCTTGGAAAAACATACTTTAAGCGATAATTGTGTTACATCTTTTCACATCATCTAAAGAAAACTTGCATACGCCAAAATTCCATGAAAGTTATGTCTTAATTTTCAACAAGAATTTTCGCTATGTGTTGTCTTAGAAATTCCTTTAGAAATTCTGTCTATATTTTTCAATTATTTTTTCCGGACACTATACGAGTCGGAGTTAATGTATGGATTTCTCTAGTGAATTCTCATTACCGGACACCTCGAGCAGGGTATCCTCCAAAAACATTATAAATCAGAATGCAGGGAACATGCGCTTTATGCTGAAACAGTATTAATTGGATTTGGAACGAATTTTGGGAATCGATTTTCCAGGATATTGACGCTTTTATTGTCGAAAAATTGCGCTTATCGCATACAACAAAAAGTTATTTCTAACAGTAACCATTCCATCGACAGTAGACTGGCCCAGCTCAGTATGGGAGAAAAATAAAGTTGTATGATTCCACGGGACACCCCCCAGGATTATTTCATGGGGTTAGAGGAAACCTTTCTGAAAAATTCAGCTCATTTGGTCGTTCCATGAGCTGGTGCATTTGAATTGAAGTTAATATGGGATTTTCAGCTCAAACATATGGGAAATAGCACATCATCTACTGTTTAGTTCAGGAAAATTGATGATCGCGTTCAACTGAACCCAGAATGTCAAAAACACTACTTGATGTAATAGCGAAGAATATTGTAGAAGATTGTAACATGATCAAAATTAATAAAGTTGATGTTTTAACCATCTGAAGTATATCATGCAATACTGCTTGTGTTTCTTCAACATAGCTTGGAGGTAGCCACTAAGCGCATCATAGCCACCTATGAGGCTGGGCGAGCTGAGGCACATGTCACATGCATATAAGTGACTGTACGAGAGTGCTGATCTAAGCCTAACTTTCATCAACCGAAAGAGTAATGAAAATGAGATTAAATCCAGATACAACCTTCTGCAATTATGTTCATTAGGGTATCAACTAGTGTATTTGTCATTCTGAGCTTATTTGAACGCGAACAATTAATATACGGAACGAAACAGTGACATAGGATCAATTTTCAATATATTTGAGACGAATATCCCATACAAACTTCAAATCGAATGCGCCAGCTGGTGGAGCAACCAATTGAGTTGAAATTTTGAGAGAGTGTTTTTCTTACCCTAAGGCTCATATCTAGGGGGTGCCCCATTGAGTTTTACAACTTTTTTGTTTAAGGGCCAGTCTAATCGACAGCAACGGTTAAGCTATCGGTTGTTGCGCGATTCACCGAAGTCAGAACCACCACGCTGCTGCTATGTGAAACAAGCGAGGTTTCCTCACTTCAGTTGTTCAACATAACAAAACATACCATGCCCACACAGTTACGGATCACCCACAGTGACGGATCACTTTGGCGTTCAACATCGGATAACTCGCTCAAAACATAAACATTGACGTAAAACATATTTTTCCCATGTTATACTATTTGTCTGCTACCATTTGTAATGTTAAGCACAACATTCAATCGCTAAATAACGGTGTATTTGACAAATGTTTAGTTGGTACCACACAGCTATCATTATATAGTCGTTTTCTGTTAGAAGTGCCGTCACCATTCATAAGCTCCCACAGGTGGTAAAATTCAAATGTCATAGCATAAAAAATGTTCGTTCGCTTCGATTTAGTATGAATTCATCTTTGGAAAATATTTTTCTTGATTGTTGATTCTAAATACCGAATATTAGCACTTCTAACTAGTGATCCATAATATAGATCAGGAAATGATTGTTTACCACGGTTATGGATCACTACCAAAGAATGTAGATTTCTGCCATTTTATGCATTGGATTTGACATGTTCAGACAATAGCACTAAGGATAAAACTAATAAAACATCAAGGTTTGTAAATTTCATTTTTTTAGCAGACAAAAATGGGTGGAAAACTTGGTGTGGAGCGAAAACAGTTCATGTCTCAGTTACTACAATGCAGTATCACAAAAAAGGGCATTTTACCATTGTTTCCAGCTCAAACACTGCTTTTTTTTTTTGCAGTAATATGTGACATGTTGGTAACTTTCGCCAAATCATGCAATACAGATGCATTGAATTGAAAATCTCTTGATTTTGCGCACTGATCCGTAATATGTCACAATTTGATCCATAATATGAAAATTGATCCATAATATGGTTTTCAGAAACCGATACAATTTTTTAATTTTTATGCAGTCCTATGTAAATATTACACTCAAAGCAGTTTACTAACCGAAGTTCCTATTTGAAACGATTTAATTCGTGCTATTAAATTACAATTTTACATTTTCCTTGTCGTTTTATTGAATTTTATAGGTTGGACTCCACACTATTTGATCCATAACTGTGGGGTCATGGTAACTACTGAAGAGATTTTTGTCAATAACCATGACTCTTGTTATTGACAAAAATCTCTTCAGTTGTTACATTGATTCAGAAGATTCTGCTACGTGTTAAATTGTTATGTTTTTTATTATCATCAAAAATTCTGGGGGGGGGCCTGGATGATTCTGGAGGGGGCCAGGCCCCCCTGGCCCCCCTGTTTCAACGCCAATGCTGGTGTAGTGGTTAGAATACTCGCCTCTCACGCCGAGGACCTGGGATCGAATCCCATCCCCGACATAGTCACTTATGACGTAAAAAGTTATAGTGACGACTTCCTTCGGAAGGGAAGTAAAGCCGTTGGTCCCGAGATGAACTAGCCCAGGGCTAAAAATCTCGTTAATAAAGTCAAATCAATCAATCTGTCGAATTGAATTTCTCTCTTCAGCAAATTCCTTTATTATTGTTTGAAGAATGAGCTTTTACAATGGGATAATAAGTTTGTACTTACATTACAGTACAAGCGTGTTTGGAACATACCTCAAAATTTCTTCATAGTAATCTCCATATAAACCTACATTGTCTTTGGGCCACCTTAAATCACCACCTAGAAAGCTGCGAATTCCACAGAACACTATTTTCATAGTAAGGATAGTAAGGAACATATGAGAGATTGGATTCTCAAACATTTTTTAATTTTGAACCGCCCATACATAAACACATAGATAGGCAAATTCAAACTAATGTGCAGGTCTCTCGAAATAAAAAAAAAAAAAATACTCTGGACCCCCCGACCGATTATTTTGGTTTTAGCAGCAAATGAACGCGAAAAACCTAGACTTTATTGTGGAGAAGTTTCAGACTTACCTATTTTTTTGTAATAAACTTGTTCTACGAAACACACCGTGACTCCCTCTGTATCAATTCGTTCAACTAGAAGCTGGAAAAGCCGCACTACGGTTTTTTATTATGGTGACATAAAAGGATTTGGAAATTTTGAAAAAAGTTCTCATTGATGACAGGATGGAAACGACATTTAATTTTGATCGTAGGTTCAATGTAGTAGAGCCGGATCGCTTTGTCTGGGATGTGGGAGGACCACAAATTCGTTCAGGATCAATAGTCTTCTATTCTGACGGTTCAAACAAAACGATCAAGTGGGAGGTGGTGTTACAGGTCCCGGTGTATGTCTATCAGTCTCAATGGGTAGATGGCCAACCGTCTTCCAGACTGAAATACAAGCTATACTAGAATGTGCTTCTATTTGCTTAAAAAGAAAATACAAGCATTCCAACATATGCATTTTTTCTGATAGTCAAGCAACGCTCGCTGCTTTGAAATCATACACATGTACTTCAAAGTTGGTTTGGGAATGTACTCTCTTACTTCAAAAATTATCGGTAAATAATACTAAGGAAATGAAAAAGCAGATGAGCTGGCAAGAGTTGGATCATCTCAACTTTTACAAGGGCCAGAGCCTTTCTGTGGAGTCTCACCATGCTCCATTAAAATGGAGCTCAGGAACTGGGAAAAAGCCATGGTAAATACCAACTGGAATGAAACTGTTGAAGCCCGCCAATCTAAAAAGTTTATAACACCCAATAAATCAAATACACAAAAACTTCTCCCTGTCAAAAAAAGACCTGTGTGCATACACAGGACTAATTACAGGACATTGTTTAGTTAAATATCATTTACGACTAATCAAAAGAATTGAAGATGATATTTGGCGCTTTTGTAGTGAGGAAACAGAAACCTCTGAACACCTTCTGTGTAACTGCGTTGCACTTTTTGCTGTGAGATTAAAATATCTTGATCAAGGGTTTCTACAGCCCTCTGATATATGGTCCTTAGCTCCATTCAAAGTAGTTCGGTTGAATACGGTTATACATTAAAATGGGTGGTGTATCATAATAGATCAAACAAATGGTCGCAGTGATTATACACCCAACACAGGAGGAAGGGTAGATAACAAAATTATATCACATTATGTTATTATGAGAGAAAGATTTTATAGAATATAGTTTATTACAATTTTGATGCTGGATGTTGTTAAAATAACTAAAATTATAACAAAAATGTACATTAATTGTATCATAAATATAACAAAATATGTTTTAAATCTGCCAAAACATATCAAACCTAGTTATAATTTTTGATACAATGTATCAAAATTATAATACAGTGTTATATACGTTTTCTGATCAATTATATAAAAATGCTAATAAAACATGATATACCGCGCAATAGCCAGAAAAATGTATGTTTTGCATTAAAAAAAGCAAATTAAAATTGGGATTGTGTAGCAACAAGTCAATTTTAAATCACTTGCAATTAACCCGAAACAAATTTTACATAATATGTTATATTTTTGTTTTAATATTTTCTGTGGATGACAGTGTCTAACAAAATTATATCATAATAAGATATGTATATCATATTCCATTCTCAGATCCTTTTCCATGCTATTTGAATTCTATTTTCCATGCGATTCCCATTCCCTCCCATTTCGATTTACGGTATTTTTTCCATTCCTTTTCCGTTTTATTTTCCATTCCATTTCCATTCCGTTGATAAATTATACAAAATGTAACAAACGTTTGCTTTCAATGATGAACTGTGAGCTACAACAATTATCGTATGTTGCTCTGCCACAAGTTAATGATCAGCTGCAGCTCTAAATTGAATTCACTGTAACTGTAGTGCTTTGTTCATTATTGAGTAGACATACATTGAAATGATCTTTAAGTGCATTCAGCTGTCTGTTGATGTCAAAACCTGTCATCGCATTAAAATATCAATCGATATGCAATTAGCTAGTTATTACATTCTGGAATCATAGCTTTCCTGCTCCACCGGAGAGATTTTAATTAAGAAACTGCAAGCGTTATGATATTTTACGGCAACGATCTGCCTTTTCTCTTTCATTACTAGCTAATTCCTGCCATTGCATGTCAGCGCCAACCCAGCAGCATCTGTCTTTAAAGCGCCGATAATACATAAGTCGAAATACGTCCCGTCTCTAACGTTATAGCAAGCGCCAAGCTGATTAGGTACTTTTACTCACGTCATTAATTTCGATTTTCCAAAGCACCATCATCCACATCATTGGGCATCGTCCTCTGAAGAAATCCCCGATAGCGTTTACTGGAAGCACATGAACCCGGAGCTTCCATACTACCTATCGATAGATGATTGTTGATCACACATGTAACCTATTTGCTCGAGTATGAACAAAAAGTCGAACATATGATGGCATACAACTTTCAACAGCTCATCGGTGCCTGGGTGCTGGGCTTCAGGCTTTAGGGCGATTGGGTTTTGTGTTGTGTTCGGTTCAATCCAAACGGATGTTGTTTAATTTAGAAGAAGCATGCTTCATGGAAGAGTAGTCCTAGGTCTAGGGGTCATAAAACTTACCTCCCCTTTTGAACAAAGGATGTTCCAGAAAAATATGATCGTTTTGATATTGTTGCTTTCAGAGTGGCGTTTGAATGGGTTACATGCATGCCCCTATTTGCTACTCATACTACTGTTTATTAGGGTGCGGCTTATTTTTCAAAACTTCTCAAAACCAAAAATTCTTGTACTCTAATGAATTTGAATCATAATAGAAGAGAAACCTCAAAGTTTGAACCAAAAATATTAAGATTTAGATGGGGGCAAGCGTCTTGAAGGTAAATTTTCAAATTATAAAAAATGGCCTTCAGTGAAGTCACCATAACTTTGGTAATTTCTAACCAATTTTGAAACTTTCAGCACCATTATCTTAACAACTTAATTTATGAAAACTTTGTAGAACATCAAATTTGTGTGAAATCAAAACTAGTTTCAATAAAAAGTAGTTTACTCCAAATGTTTCCTCATTTTACTAAAATAATATCTTTGTTTGACCATAACTTCATGAATACTCAACCGATTCCAAATCATTTTGCATGGTTTAGAAGCTTACTTAATTTATTTCATACTTTTCATCCGACACATTTTACTAAAAAAAATATTTGACCAAGTTATTCAACAAAAACTGCACAAAACCATGATTTCCTAACGAAAAACGTCAGTTTTTTTTATATTTGTCAGTTAAACAATATTTATAAAGCTGAAACTGGTTTTCTTCATTTGATAAACCTTTGGAAAGGACTTGTCAACAATTTTTAAATAATTTTGGAACAATAATATTTTGCTCATTTTAAAAAAATATATGAACTATTCAACTCGTAATTAAAACAAAATTCTTTATAAACACAAGTTTTATAATTTGGTATCAGGCATCGGAACTTCGGATAGTTTCAGTTCATGAGATAACATGCGAACTCTTTGGACGGTTGACTGAAAGTGTTTTATTGAAAACTTCAAAGGTATGGAGAAAGCTTGGACACTGCACGAGCGAAGCGAGTGAGTTTTCAAAACTTGCCTGCGTTGTTTGCGCACATGTGGTAACAATTACGAAGGTCTCAAAATAAAGGAAGCGAGAATGTTTTAGCTGCACAGTTTGGTAAACGTTAAACTGCTGACTGAGTATCACAATTTATTATGCATATTTTATGGAAGGTTTCCGGAGATCTTCTAGGAAGCAATTTGGCTGTGATGTAATTTATGACAACAGACTTTAACAAATGCGAATGACGAGTACAGTACTGGCAAGTACTGGAAATTTGAAGATTCATTTAAACCATGCGAAATTGATTTGTAATACTACAATAAGAAAAATGTAATTTTTGGCGAAAAAAAACAAAAGAAATTCGATTTTTTCTTAAAAAAATCATGTTTTTGAGTAGTTTTCGTTGCATAACTAAGTCAAAACTTTTTTTTAGGAACATATGAACAGTATGGAAACAATTTTTTTTTGCTTCAAAAAAATGTATAGTCGAAGTTCGTTACAACGCCACTTAAATAGCGACAAAAGCTCTCTATAGCGACATTTTTCAGTCCCTTGAAAAAGATTTTATTGTTATCACTATTCTCTATAACGACATTTCTCTATTACGACGCTCCCTTGCCATGTCGTTATAACAAGCTTCGACTGTACAAATATTTGAAATAGGTGGAGTATTTATGAAGTTATGGTCAAACAAATATGAATTTTCCAGCAAAATGAAGAAACACTTTGAGAAAACTACTTTTAACAAAGATATGTTTCGATTTAAGACACATTTGATGTTATACAAAGTTTTCATAAATTTAATTTTGAAAATAATGATGCTAAAAGTTTTGAAATTGGTGAGATATAACCGAAGTTATGGTGACTTCACTGAAGGCCATTTTTTATAACTTGAAAATTCACCTTCAAGACGCATGCGCCACCCCTAAATTGTTAATAGGATAAGAGATAGAATTTAAGTAGAGTACATAATATTATGTTTTCAGTCTGTGTGACCTGTAGTCAAAGACGGTGAATAAATATATATAAATACCTTAATATTTTCGGCTCAAACTTTGCGGTTTCTCCTCTAATATGATTTGAATTCATAAGAGCACACGAATTTTTTAATCTTGAGAAGTTTTGGAAAATAAGCCGCACCCTAGTGTCTATGCGCAAAAAATCGCTAAAAGGTAACGCAACTTAGCTTAATTTAAACGCAATTGAAAATTATACAGACGTAGGAAATAAAATGTCAACCGTTTTCCCAGAAACGTTGATTCGTAACTGTGGAGCATTGCTACGCATACCACAGTTATGAATCAAATATAAGACGATTCCGAAACAAACGCCTAAACGTATGCTTTCACTAGCACACCATTCATTTACCTCGCAGATAAATTGCTGTTATAGTGTTTCGATCCATAATATGAGTCGAATTGATCCATAATAGGGATCCTCTTCTCCCACTGATCCACATCTGTGGGGTGGACATCGTTTGAAATTTCTATCGAAATCAATACTTTTTCGTAAATAATCGGGAATTTAAAGTTTTATTCTCAAAAACAACTATATTCTGCATTCCCTGGGAGGTAATTTTGTTTTGAACAGCGTCACCATGTTTTGTAATCATATTTTGTTCTGAAAAATGACCCTTAGTTGATCCATAACTGTGGGGTGACTGTATGACACAAAAACATCATCCTCTGATTTCCTGTAGAACAACAGGAGTGTTGCCAAAATAGTTTACCTATTGAAAGACGTATATTTTATATGTTTCTCAGTATATTGAAGTTTGTGCGCTACAATCTTCAGATAAGGAAAGTATTGAAAGGCTCAATTATTACCAATGCATGCTTTGTTGCCTAATTCCAATGAATTAATTTGTTGTGTTCAATTTTTTCAATGAATTTAAATTGTGAATAAAAAATACACCGCAATTGAATATGGTTTTCTGGCAACCTATTCCCGTAATAAAAAGTGATTGCCGAGGAAAGCAAAGTGGATTAATTTTAATTTGTGGTTTAAAACATGAAAATTCAGTATTTTCGAGTGTTTTATAGACAAATCAAAAGTTTAATAGTGCATGAGTGATCGGTGCGTAGCTTTTGTGACAAATTGGTATTGGAGCGGAGAATTGGACCTTTCAAAGTGGTGAGTTTTTCTTAAGCTGTTCTTGTGTTGTTCTATTCGGCAGCTCACGAATGACGATGATTTCGTAAGCATTTATTTTATTCAATGATAAAACCCATGTTATATCATATTTTTGTGAAAGATGAGGTTTACATGGAAGACTATAGTTTAAGGAATATATTGAGTACATTGAAGGTAACTCTTGTTCCGTAGATACATTTTAACAAGGAAGATAAGTTAGTGCTGCTGAAAATACCCACAGGGTGCCGAAGCCATCATTTACCCTATGTGAAATAAGCCCAAGAACTCACGCTTTACGCAGTGGAAGAGGACTTGCGATCCTAAACGTTCTGGCAGCTAGAGAAGTATCGCCCAAGACCGACGAAGATGGAGCTCTGTAATAGTTTCAGGTAAATAATAAAATGTATGTATGTATATTGCTGATTCTGTTCACCGGTCAATTAATTTTGAAGTCCTGGAAAATGTACCGAAATCCCATTTTTTCTCTTAAAATAAAATATTCATAGATTCACGCGATTTCATCGTGGACACTTTCCACACAAACAGTACAGTATGGCCCATAAATAAATGCGAAAATTGTTTGAACGTTAATTTAACACCCACAAGCGTTATTATCGTTGTTTTTGTGAGTGAATGTAAATTCTGATTATTGTAGTATATTCTGACATAACTTCGCTATCTAGAGCAATTTTTGTCATATTTTTCTCACTGACAAAAATAATGCAATAAAGCAAAGAAGTTTCAAGGTTTTGTCCTCTAAAAGCTAGAAACATCGTTTGAATGTCGTATACTCTGGTCATAATCTTTCCACCTTCGGAAATCATACTTTATTGTTGAAAATATTAGTTTGTTTGGTTTCAGAGGATGAATGAGTTCTTAGAGAACATGTTTTTTATGGTCACAATGAATTATTTTGCCAGAGTCTTATTTTTGAGTGCATTCGCTTCTTATGGGTTTGTTATGCATTTATTTTCTGTTAAATCTTATTAAAAAATAAACACAGAGATCTTTAACAGTTTTTTGAGGAATAAATTTGTTCCTTCGGTTTGAGACAACTTATATCTATACTAGCTCATAGGTTTTGACCAAAACAGAGCCACTTATCACACTTATATGAAGGTTCAACCATGGCTCTCCGAAATGAGCCGTTTTTTCGAAAATATGTTTAAGTCTTCATTGACCCAGGTATGAACCCATTCTATCATTAAATATGGGCGAATGCTGGAGACAAGGCCTGTGAAGAACCTCACTCCATCGTTGATGTTTTAGAAGCTTTCATCATAAAGATATTGAACTCGAGGACTGCATGATAAAATTTGAAGGTATGCTTCCAATTCTTCTCTAGAAAAGTGAATGTAACTGATAAAAATAAAGCGACTGAGTTTAAACAGATCAAACAATACAAATAATAAATTACGTTTTTGTTTCGTTCACATTTTCCTTATAAAAACTATCATAAAACATGATATGACGATTTTCGCATTTTTCATGGGCCATACTGTACAACTTGTTGCTGAATTCGGTGTCCATATGGTGGTTGACAGCGAGGAATAGCTATCGAACCATGCGGACCAAACATCGACATGAAACATTCATAAATTATTCGATTCGTCGACCCTCGTCCGGTGAAAAATGAGAACGTTTGGCTAATGGTCCGTAAAACTGTCTGTTTGAGTCTGATGTGAACCACGGCACAATGATGAACTCTGTCTATTTGGAAATATAGCAATACTGTTGCATAGATAACCGGTTCAAGAGAAATTCACGCCCATGATCATAAAAAATGCATTGCAAATCACACAATCAATCACCACCAGTTGATTTGGATTGCACCACAACGTTTCGGATGCAAACTCTTGAATGAGGCGAGTTTGAGTCAATAGTGTCAAGTGTTGTGGCTTAGTGTTATGTGAGCAATTATTTCCGTTGGGGCATCCCCTTGCTAGCATATACAGTTGCAATGGGGTTTACTAATGATTTGGAATTTGAGAGCTGTGCCAGTTTGACCTGGTATATAACACTTCGATTGTTTTCTAGTTCGCTTATCAAACTCAACCCCGTATAACACTCTACGGAGTCCATTTTTTGGATTTTTGTTGTACTCATACACAATTAATTGTTTTTAAAGTACCAAAATTACTTTGACATCGGTTTATCTTATCTACCGCGTTTGGTGTTCCCGCATTTGATATTTGCGTTTCAAACGCACACAGCAATATATGAGCCGTGATCTTTGGTCAGACCCCCCCCCCCCCAATTCTTCACAAAGAAGGAAGAAATACGAACACGTACGACCCCATGAAGGCAAGAAAGATGAGAGATTATCGTTTTGATTCATATTACGGACAGCTTCAAATTCCGGACACTCTACTTTGTATGGGAAACATTTCACGCGAAATGTTTCAATTTTTGCCGTTCAAAAGTTCTCAATTTTGAGGCTTGTTTTAGTAAGATTTTTTTCAATAAATATCTTGGAAAATTTGCAATGGCCAACTACCTTAGATGTCTCTTTAGTGGTTTGATGATTTCAATTGATGATTTGACTGTTCCATTAAGGCTAAGTAGCCTGTCATTCGTTTTGACAACAATGATGACTATTCAGCTTGCATTTCAAAATGATAATACTCAACCTTGATAGTTTATATTGATTTGAAAATGTATCACTGTACGCGCATAAAGTATGCTGATACTTTTTCAGGTGTGTCAGAGTAAAACCAACTGATTTTCTTTGATTCGAAATCGTGAGATGAATTACCAACAATCATCAACGACGCATACAAATGACGGCCTACTTCGCCCTAATGATTATCATGAGCTGTCCGGAATAAGAATCATGAAAAGGCCACAAAATTTTATTTATTTAAAATTTTTCAAGTTGCGGAAACGTATTATTTACCAACCATTCGAAAGTTAAGGGCTTCCGACGTTCGATAATGCCAAGGAATCATACAGAATGATTTACTTTGTATGCTTTATGCTGGATTATACTTCACTGAGGCCTTAAGTGTCCGTAATATGAATCAAAACGGTACTTCAAGCGCAATCCGAATCTTTCGATTCGGGACGTGGTCAACAAAGATAATTCTTCCTTCTGGTTGGTCCAGCAGACAATGAAGATGGCCGGACTTCATGTCTTCAAGGTACATGGAGCCACAAATCAACCTAACTTTGACTTCTTTTGACTCAATTCGGCTCTTCTGTGGGGTAACCCAAATTTGGGTTAAGTGGCATATAGATCTCAGTAGGTACAGTCACCCCACAGTTATGGATAGCACACAGATATGGATCAGAGTTGGATTGAAACAGGAATACACCATATACAGGTGCAATTTCGCAGAACACATTTTACCATAGTGAACCATAAATCTGTACAGCATTGCAATCAATCATAATATGCTTAAGAATATTATTTTCGTCCGTGGGATATAAAATGTCAACCGTATTCCTAGAAGCGTTGATTCATAACTGTGGGGCATTGAAACCCATACCACAGTTATGAATCAAAGATAAGGCGATTCCGAAAGAAACGCCAAAAGGTATGCTTTCACTAACACACCATTCGTTTACCTCGCAGGTAAATTGCTTTTATAGTGTTCTGATCCATAATATGAGTCAATTTGATCCATAATAAGGATCCTCCTCTCCCACTGATCCACATCTGTGGGGTGGACATCGTTTGGAAATTCTACTGAAATCGACCGTTTTTGGTAAATAACCGCGAATTTTGGGGTGTATTCTCAAAAACAACTATATTATGCAGTGCCAGGAAGGTAATTTTGATTTGTACAGCGTCACCATGTTTTTTAATTATATTTTGATCTGAAAAATGACCCTTAGTTGATCCATAACTGTGGGGCGACTGTAGTTTTCGTTTGACAACAGCGCAGAGCTAAAAAGATTCAAGCCAGCGTACAGTGCTCCAAAGCTGGCCATAAGTCAAACAAATGAAGTTTGCAAATTCATCCTGAAATATTTTATCTTGATTTCTTCAGTATTCAGTAAGAATTCCACAAAGTTTCCGATCGATCGATGTTCATTTCGATTTTTACAGCATGTGACCTAAAGAGATGTCAGCTTAAATTAACCCTTTAAATTTTTCAAATTTCGTGAAGGTTGTTCTATACAAAGTGCAGTTTCTGTACTAAATCATGACCAAATATTTCTCAACCAACGAAAGATACATCGTTGCTTGCCACCGCAGCTTTTTTGGAAGATGTTGCCCTTTGGTTTGACCTGATGACAAATTGTCAACTCGAAAAATCCTCAAGTTCGGAAGCGATTTGTTGTTAGCCTCCATTTAGCCTCCAAAACAATTTTTGCTGTTGTAGGGTTCTTGGAGGCTAGCTACAAAATGATGGAGGCTAAGGTTTTGGAGCATTTTGAGGACAAACTGATATCGCCAATCGAAAGATCAGACAATTTACTATCGAAGTAAGTATAAAAACTTTGAGTTTTGGTTGAAAATTGCGGCTATATGACAAAAAACAAAATTCTCCTACCAACTTGTATGCAAGTTTGGAAGCTAACTACAGAAATCACGAAAACTGTGGAGGCTAAGGTTTTCACAGAGTGAATTGATGAATCCAGCACACGGAAAGTTAGCTAGGATCCAGACGAAGCGATTGATGCTAAGAAATCGAAAATCCGTTGATATTTACTCAACTTTTTAGGAAATCTACGGATTTTTATAATTTCATTGGATTTTCAAGCCTGGGTCCCACTAAAAGTTGGAGGCTAAGGTTTTGGAAGAGTGAATTGATAAATCCAGCACACGGAAAGTTAGCTGGGATCCAGACAAAGCGATTGATGCTAAGAAATCGAAAATCCGTTGATATTTACTCAACTTTTTAGGAAATCTACGGATTTTTATAATTTCATTGGATTTTCAAGCAATTTAAGAATTTAAGAATTTAAGTTGAGTAAATATCAACGGATTTTCGATTTCTTAGCATCAATCGCTTCGTCTGGATCCCAGCTAACTTTCCGTGTGCTGGATTCATCAATTCACTCTGTGAAAACCTTAAGCCCTCAGTACACTCTTTGCCAAGTGTGCAAATTTTTCCACACGCATAAACTAACACTTCAATAACCACTTGACACTTCAGATCTTTTGTCATTGTTGAGACCGATGTTTGCATGTTGGTTTATGCGTGCGGAAAAATTTGCACACTTGACAAACAGTTTACTGAGGGCTTTAGCCTCCACACTTTTCGTGATTTCTGTAGTTAGCCTCCAAACTTGCATACAAGTTGGTAGGAGAATTTTGTTTTTTGTCATATAGCCGCAATTTTCAACCAAAACTCAAAGTTTTTACACTTATTTCGATTGTAAATTGTCTGATCTTTCGATTGGCGATATCAGTTTGTCCCCAAAATGCTCCAAAACCTTAGCCTCCAACATTTTGTAGTTAGCCTCCAAGAACCCTACAACAGCAAAACATGTTTTGGAGGCTAAATGGAGGCTAACTACAAATCGCTAAGTTTGGATAATCTTGATTGGTACAACTAAGCCACTGAGCATCTCACACAAACATCTAGATTAATTTTCGATTTGAAAGTAGGTGATGCAGGACACTGGAAACCTTGGAAAACCGGGCTGCCTATGTGCACGAAAGCTGTTTTAAGGCTATCTGACAACACCTAAATATCATCACTCTAACCCATTACATACATGACTAAAGCACCCTCCTCGTGTGAGATTGATGATCAGCAACATCTAGTTGGGCTGATGGATTTTATGAACGCGCGCGAGGAGGATCTAGAAGAAGTGAAATTGGACAGATCAGTTGGAAACAAATGCCAAGCTCAACCAAAAGGCGATGATACCTGTCGTAACGCGAAAAAAATGAAAAAAAAACGTAAATGGTGATTTATTTTAATTCTCTTCATTTGTTAATTCTTCTATATAGGAGTCAGTGTGAAACTGATGACTGTTTCGACCCCGGTTTCGACTTGGACTGCGAATATTTGGTTACCGAATCTGCAGAACTATTAGATGTACCCGAGCAAAATACCCTGTACCATATTTCTGGTTATATATTTCAGAAAATCGCTCAACGACCGTCAGTTTTTTCGAGTGATGGAAATATTATTTAGAAATATTAAAGCTTCAGTATCAAATCAGGAACATTTGCAGAAAACAATTCTGCAAGAAATAAAAATGCTTCCGAATAATATTTTCCATTGCGTAAAATTCAAAGAAATTTTGATTAAGAAATTTGTATTGTTCCGATTAAGATCAGGTGAATTAAAAAAATGTCGAAAGAAGAAATTGGATAGCCGAAGTATGCTGAATTGAATTCTTATTGTTTGTTCAAAACTGTTAAATTTGTAACTCACCCAAATGAAACAAAAATACAGTTTGCGCTTTACTTTATTTCTTTCCGGTAGGTATGATAAACATCTACAGTAATTTAGAGCCTGCTACTCAGGTTGGAGTTTTATATGATATCCACAGTTACTTTATGTGCATGCAAGTCGCGGAATATTTCATAACGTAAATTTCATGAACCGGGAAATCTAATCCAGGTACCTTTCACGTTCAGATTGTAGCCGCGCACCTTACATTATAGCTCATGAAGGCCTCTCATAGCTTATGTTTATCGTCGCAGATTCAAATTTTGTCGTTTTTACCATCATTCTATAATTTATGAGTGGTTAGAGTCCGCGGCTACACATCAAAGCCATGTTGAAGGTGTCTGGGTTCGATTCCCGGTCGATCCAGGATATTTTCGTAATGGAAGTCTCCTTGGGCATAAACCGTTATTGCACCTGCCAAACGCTATACGTATGCCAAAATGTCCACTTTGGCAATAAAAGCTCTCAGTTAATAACTGTGGAAATGCTCATTGAAAACTAAGCTGAGAAGCAGGCGCTGTCCCAGTGAGGACGTTGATGCCAAGAAGAAGAACAGAGACACTATAATTCACCTAATCACCACAATTAAAAAAATAAATAATAGGGTAGGTGTACCAGTTATGGCCATAGTGGTTCCCTATTTCGCCATACGTGATATCTTGTGTGCTTTTACATTTTGAAAAATCTTTTGTGTTTTAGCAGTAAAACTAAGGATGAATCTTGATGTTAAAACATTCAAAAAGATTAAAAATGTGATCCAAATTTTGCATATGGCCGAATAGAGAACCACTATGGCCATAACTGGTACACTTTCCCTAATTAGGAACTATTTTTTTATGAAATAGTGTACCGTCTTCCATACAAATGGCAACACTGTTTTAATGTAACATGCAAGGGTGGAAAACTTACAACTGTGCTCATGGATGAAAAGAAGAACAACTAAAAGAAGCCAGGTGTCCGATCTTATCTTAGGGGTACAGAATCCCCTTGCATTGTGGAGTGATGGCCGTTAGATTTAGATATTACACGACATGCGCCACGCGACTTGTTGACTTGCGAGACGTGTTGGTGGTGTGCCAACTATGCAAGTGTTTTGCAGCGACAAATTTTGTCTGAATTAGGTGAAAAACAGTGCTTTATCATCCACCTTAACGTCATACCCTTATGTTATGGTGAAGATAAATTTAAACGATGCCTCATATCATCATTAATCGAGAACGATTGTTTTCTTCTCTAAAATAGTGCTATTGAAAATTCAAGAGTTGGTTTAATACGCATGGTTAGCATAACTTAAAGTAGTTTATTTCGAGAAAAAAAAGTTGAGATATTAAGAAGCGTCCATAAAAAAGATCTCAAGTATGTGTCACGGAATACCTGCCTAGGCTTCACGGAGCACGATATGAAAACTGCTGCTTCACATTCGCGACTACGAAGCTGCTGATGTTTTCTTCGGTTTTCTGTGGCAAAAACAAGGAGAGATATAATAATGTATGGGAGTTCACATTTATTTATGCATAAATTTCAGCTCGAGCAACATGGTTACATGGGCAGTTTGGCGATCACTGGTCTAGCTGAGTAAATAAGAACACATTCTAATGGTTGTATAAATATCACTCATTTTATTAATCCGAACGGATACGTTCGCTCCTATCAAACCACTCAACATGCTGTGGATCTAATGTAATGAACAACAAATCCGATCCTAATGTACTCCTATCAACCGTCGGTGCACCAAGTCCAAAAATCCATTTGATAGTCAGTTCGGTTGCTATCCTACGAGAAAATGCTCTCGACTTCGGGTTTGTAGTGGCCACAGGTGGGAAAGCCCGGTGGAGTTTTAATCATCTGGTCGATCTCACCGACCTGCAGAATGAAGCTCATTCCGATGCCCAAATGCCACTCAAAATGACAGTGCACCAACCAGAACCCTACAAAAAGCAGAAAAAGGGAAAATGCGTATATGAATGTCGGTCGACCCATCATGATGCACAGTGGGAGATTCCGTCATTTTAGCGCTTTTAATGAACAACGTCTTATGCATTATGGTGTCTTATTGAAGTTTTTCAGTAAGTAAATTCGCTTCTTTTGATGTATTCAAAATTTTAATCTATCACCCTTAAAGTGAGATGGAAAATTCAATTTTTTAACATATCAATATACAATGTTGCTGTCTTGCCTAAAGTTGTAGAAATTTCTGTTTTCAACAACTTTGTCGAAAACATTAAGTTCATAACTGCAATACTTTTCAAGAACCCTTGAAACTATATTTTTCGATAGAACTTGTGCATTTTAATAGCATAAAGTAAAAATGTATTTGATGTTAATAAACTAAACTTTTGTGAAGACACCAACTTTGTATATTAAAAGTTCAAAATATGAATTTTCAATTTTACTTTTGAAGGGAAAGGTCAAAATATAAAAAAGAAGAAGAGCTTCAGTCTCTGAAAAACTTTGTAGAAGAGACCATAGAGTTTGGAGTTAGCATTTATTATAAGTGCTAAAATGCCCACTGTACGATGGATTAATTTCCCAAACAAACCTGGATTGTCCGCACGGAAACGAATTTTCGTGTAGCCCCGGCTCGGAATCGACACGGTGTCTTTGTAGGGCGGATTGTGCCCATCGGGCATCCCACGTGTTCGCCTGACGACGGGCTTAAGTTCCTCGTCTTTGATCCACCGAAGCTTTTCGGATGAATGTTTTATCCTGGTTGGCAGTTGCCCCATTCCGGTAACGATGAATCGGTGCCCGTGCAGATGGAACGGGTGATAGAGCTCTCTGATCACTTCGGCGTCGTCAATTAGCGACATTTCCACTATATCGTTGAGGTCCACCTTTAGACGGTGGACGCAAAAGCAGGCTCGCTCCATCGGACATTGGGCCGGACGACTGCTGACGTTGCAGAATGCATTTTCCATGGTGGGCAGCAGTTCCGGTTGGGTGAGGGGCGGAAATGACGGGTACACCATGCTGATGTTGTTCGTGATGCCAATGTTGTTGAGCGTTAGGGCGACAGCTGAAAATTTCATCAGAATTGACGGTAAATGGACAATACGGTTAACCCACCACGGTGTATCACACTGGTTCAGAACCCGAAAAATGTGCGTTTTTTAATTTTAGATGTCTAAACGAGATTTGATGATGTCCTTTGAAGAATTAAAGGGTATTCCGTAAGCTTTAGCTGCCTTTTTATCTATCTATAAAAAAGGGAATGGTGTTTGTATGTCAGGAAATTGCTTTAGAACGGTTCAACTTATTTTCACAATTCTTCCACAGTTAGCATAGTGAAAAGCTGCGAAATGTTGGTTAAAACGACGGGAAATTTTTTGAAGGAGTAGATCACAGTGAATACAAACCTGACACCAAGAAAAATTGCCTACCATTATGAAATCATAATATAATTGTCTATTTTAGTGGAAAAATCATTTAGATTTTCGTTCCTCGGGTTCTGAACCAGTGTGCTATGTCATTGGTATTTGAGTTACCAAGGTGAAAATTCTGGTTATAATGTGTGCGCAACCGACGACCATTTGCCGGACACATTTGAGGTAATGGGTCTGACATGAATCCTATACTTACTCATATAGCGGACATAGCCATCGTTGGAAAATAGCAAACTGGTGTCGGCAGTAAATGTGTTGAAAGCGACATAGAACTTTTTGTCTGGAACTGCATCAATGAGAGCATCGTCACGCTGCACCTCGTGAGCTTCCAGGTCCGATGCACAGACAAATTGATCTCCCGGTTGGTAGCAAGTGCTGTTTGGATGGTTGAGGGTCTGAAATTTGAATATTGAAAAAGTTTTGAAACGTTCAAAGTAGAACTACAGTGACTATATAATTTGTAAATTAACCCGTAGGCTACGGGGCTGACATACAAAATTCAATTTACTGCATAACTCAATATTTTTCAATGAAATTTTGAGGATTGTTACACTATTAGTTGTAGTTTCATGAGTAATGGGAGAGTATACTTTAGGTGCGTCGGTACAAACTTCGAGGTATTTAACCTCGAAGTGGACACTTCCAGCCTTGAAGATGCCGGGCTCGAGCCAGACGACAAGTAAACGTCGCGGTGTCATCCGACAGCTTACGGACGAAGAAAGTTCCGTTGCGGCCCGTTGTCCCTCCTGCAATCGCTCCGATGTGGCGGACAGATGGATGGACCAGTGTGACCTGTGCGAGAGGTGGTTTCACTTCACCTGCGCCAGGATTGGCGAAAGTGTCAGAGATCGCAGCTTTGCGTGTGTCACCTGCGCGCTACAGCACGGACTGGAATCCACCAGATCAACTACGTCCAGCACTAATTCGGCAAGAAGGCGGCTCGAGCTACTTCGGCTAGAGGAAGAAAAAAACTGCAGGAGAAACTACTTGTGGAGCGAATGGAGGAGGAAGCTGCTCTTCAGAAGAAGGTAGTAGAAAAGGAAAGGGAGGGAAGGCAGCGAATCACGCAGGAGAAGTTGAAGATCGCAAAGCGGTACATTAGTAAGAAATACGATGCTGCAGGAAGAGGAGAAGTCGCAAGATCGTTCTAGCACACGTAGCAAATTCGGTGAGGTTGAGAATCGGGTGAACAATAACGATTTGGCCATGGCAGTTGGATTCGGGACAAACTAAGTCCCCGTTGGTGCCACGCCAATTACCGAAGTTGGTCCTCAAGCAACTGGCGGAAGCTCGGGTGGCGGTACGTTTCCGATTGTTTCTACGCAGGCTGACATTCCCAACAAGTTCGTAGCAGCTACTGATCCGTACGACCGTAGTAATATCGCTTCGTGGGGAATACTCGTGCCTCACGCCGTGCAAAACACCGTGGATTCGGTTCCGGATCTTCCTTCATCACAACCAGCAACGTCTAGCACTCCGTTGCAAGAAAGACCGAAACAGGAAATAGGTAGACAGGCGGCCATTCCACTCTCGGTTAGGACACAGGCTAGTGTTAGTTTCGCTACACAGTGTACCACACAGAACACCGTTCCAAGTTCTAGATTATTTCCTCCTTGGAATCCGACGGTTTCGTCGAATTATTTCCCATCTAACCAGTCAGGAGTTCCCAACTCGTTTAGTAACGATTCTTTCGTTTTCGCTGGAAATATACCACAGCAATACGAACCGAGAATTTCTCTGATGATGTTCCTTTTCGCCCGTTTGTCGCGAGTGTTCCGAACCCAATAGTTACTCCGTTTGTGTCACAAGGAGCGACCCCTAATCCAGCAGCAAATTGTGGACCGAGTTCGCAGCAGATTTCCGCGAGACATGTTGTGCCTAAGGAGCTACCGGAATTCACCGGTGATCCCATAGACTGGCAATTGTTCGTGAGCAGCTATAACAACTCAACGTGTATGTGTGGGTATACCAACGACGAAAACCTCATGCGGCTACAACGCTGCCTGAGAGGAAATGCCAAGGAGGCAGTTCGGGGACATCTCTACCATCCGTTATCCATACCGCAGGTGATGGCCACCTTGGAGACACTCTACGGACGTCCGGAACTGATAGTGAAGTGTTTGATGAACAAGGTGTATTCCACTCCGGCGCCGAAAGCAGATAAACTGGAAAGTCTCATCAGTTTTGGGCTCGTGGTGCAGAACTTGTGCAGCCAACTACAGTCGATGGGTATGGATGCTCATTTGTCTAATCCCTCTCTACTCCAATAGTTGGTGGACAAATTGCACGCCAACATTAAGCTGGACTGGGCTATGTATCAGCGAAGAGTGCCTGTGGTGGATTTACGTAGCTTTGCCTTTTACATGGCAACAATTGTGTCGGCGGCCAGCAACGTCACCCTCTACGCAGAACCCATGATAAAACCAGAGAAACCCAAGGGAAAGAAAAGGGTTTTGTTAATACCCATACAACGGACTCCAAAGCGAAATCCATCCGCGATACGTGTGAATGCAAGCCAGCAGCCGAAGCCGTGTCTTTTGTGTAAAAGGGACGGACATAAAGTGAAGGAGGGCAACAATTTCAAGCAGTTGACGTTGGAAAATCGTTGGAAAACCGCTCAACAGTTCAACCTCTGTCGCCGATGCTTGATTTCACACGGCAAGTGGCCATGCAAGGCCACAGTTTGTGGTGTTTGTAGCTGCGAAGCGTGTCATCACAAGTTGTTACACTCAGAGTCATCGTCAGCAACAGTGAATGTCCACCGTAAGCTTCCGTGCCCGGTACTCTTCCGAATACTTCCCGTAACTCTCTATGGGAAAAGTGCATTAGTCAACACGTTGGCGTTTCTCGACGATGGTTCTTCGCACACGCTCATAGAAAAGGACCTGGCTGATAAGCTGGGAGTTGAAGGCGAAGTCGAACCCCTGGGCCTACAATGGACCGGAAATATTAAGCGAACCGAAAGGGATTCCCAGAACGTGAAACTTGAAGCCTCGGCTGTTGGAAAAGATCGGAAGCACACGTTGCACTATGTGCGTACGGTCGACAACTTAGATCTTCCCGTTACATTACGATGAATTGGCGCTTAAGTTTCACTATCTCAAGGGCCTTCCTGTGGACAGTTATACAAGTGCTGCCCCTCGTATTTTGATTGGCGCCAACAACGCAAAACTCTTGTTATCTTTGAAGAAGCGGGAAGGAAGGTATTGTGAGCCAGTTGCAGCCATTAGGCTGGACCATCTACGGCATTGCAGAGATTAGGCTCGACCATCTACGGCAAGGCAGAAGGCCTCATCGATTCGCCTGAATATCGTCATCTCCACATTTGCGTTCGTTCGTCAGATCATCAGCTGCACGATACAGTGAAGAACTTTTTTTCGATGGAAAGTATTGGTGTAGCACTTGTTCCACAAGTTGAAGCCGACGAAGATCGTAGAGCACGTAAAATTCTAGAGAAGACAACCATTCGTACAGCAGCTGGACGATTTCAAACCGGTTTGTTGTGGAAGTTTGACTGCATAGAATTCACCGAAAACTGATTCATGGCTGAGAAGCGGTTGGCGTGTTTGGAGCGAAGCCTAACCAAGAAACCGGAGTTGTATGCGAACGTGCGTCACCAGATTGTCGACTACCAAGCGAAAGGATATGCGCATAAGCTATCCGATGAAGAATCAACCAGTAGTAATCCAAATAGGGTTTGGTATTTGCCGTTAGGGGTCGTGCAGAATCCAAATAAACCTGGAAAAGTTCGAGTAGTATGGGATGCCGTCGCAAAAACTAGTGAGGTTTCGCTTAATTCTATGCTGTTGGCAGGCCCAGATCTCCTCACCTCGCTTCCATCAATGCTGTTTTGTTTTGCTATTCGCCAACGACATATCGCCATCACCGGCGACATAAAAGAAATGTTCCACCAGATTATTATTCGGCCGGCAAGCTCAGCGCTTTTTGTGGCGGTTCCTGATGAAACGGTGCAGGAATACGAGATGGACGTGGCGACGTTAGGGTCAACATGTTCGCCATGCTCTGCCCAATACGTCAAGAACAATGGAAGCACGTTTACCCCGAAGCAGCAGCAGCTATTGTAGAGAACACCTACGTAGATGATTATGCTAACAGTTCGGATACTGTTGAAGGAGCGGTTCGAGTTGCACTCGAGGTACAAGAGATTCATGCAAGCGCGGAATTTGAAATTCGTAACTGGCTCTTAAATTCCCAACAAGTTCTTCGACGGGTCGGGGAAGAGAGTTCGAAGGCTACAAAAAGCTTCACTGCGGTGAAGGCAACCAACTCAGAACGAGTTTTGGGTATGACGTGGCTTCCAGAAAGTGACGAACTCACGTTCTGCTTCAACTTTCGGCCTGACATTCAACAATTGCTGGTAGGTAGAGATATCCCAACAAAACGTGAAGTTCTGAAAGTTGTCATGAGTATTTTTGACCCCCTCGGGCTTGTGGCGGCGTTTGTTGTCCATGGCAAGTGCTTGATCCAGGACATTTGGAGCTGCCAGTTTGTCTAGCGAATCGTGAGATGGTGATTAGACGATTTATAGCCAGAAGAGGTGCCCCACAGGAGATCTATAGTGATCAGGGCCCAAATTTCATTGAAGCAAGCAAAGAGTTACGAGCGGAAGTTACGGCGGTAAATCGTGAATTGGCTGGGATATTCACCAACCATGACACCTAATGGCAGTTCAACCCAACACCAAGTACGTAATGTGAAGACTTCATTGCAAACATTATCGACCTGTAGCACGCTGGACGAAGAAACCTTCCAGACTCTCCTGATCGAGATAAATGGAATCGTAAATTCCAGGCCATTGACGTTTGTGCCACTGGATACGGAAGAGGATGAAGGGCTTACGCCCAACCACTTCCTGATGCTTAGTTCAAACGGTATAGTTCAGCCGTTACAGCAACCAGTCAAAGACAGTGGGTAAACGCTTCGAGCGAACTGGGATCTAATTCGTTCGTTACTGAATGAATTTTGGGTCAAGTGGATAAAAGGATATCTGCCCATAATCTGTCGTCGTACTAAATGGTTCGATGATATCAAGCCCATTGCAGTTGGTGACCTAGTGTTCGTGGTTGACGAAGGTATGCGAAACAGCTGGACACGTGGAAAGGTGGTGAAGACGATTCCTGGCAACGATGGCAGAGTTAGAAGAGTGGATGTGCAGACGGTCAATGGAGTTCTTCAACGACCTGTTACCAAAGTGGCAGTACTTGACGTGGCAGTTGGCGGTATAGCTGAAGAAACCAAACAGCAATACGGGTCGGAGAATGTGGATGAATATACCCACGCACTACTTCTACCTTGGGAAATACATTGGGACTACCTTGCATACTCTACCGTGATCGCATAGCTGTCACCGGTGGTAACAGCAAGAATAATTAAAACAGGCATTAGAACAATCGATTAGTTGAAACGTTGTTGGATTCCATAATTAGTTAAATTAAAATAAATTAAACGCTTAAAATAAACTTCATTTCTAGTTAAATCGACTTCGTAAGTACACCGAATTACACTTAAATACATAATACTTATAATTTACATGAATTGTTCTATACAGAAACACATACATTGTTGAAGACAGTTGCGGACAGTGAACGCACAAACTAAAAGAAGGATTAAATACGTAAGCAAATTAAAACTTTAGTAAAAATTTGTTAAACTAATTGTAAATAAATTTCCGCAGCTTAAAGCATTCTCCAAGCAAATAACGGAGTGTTAAATAGCTGTCCGAAAATCCCGTGTTTGTTCACGCGCCGTAACAATAGTAATGATTCTACGAATAAGACGTTTGCACGAAGAGTAATGCTTTCATGTAAGCTAGCACCAATTATCCATTTTGTGAAACTTGCTCTCGTACACCCATTAAAAGTCAAGTTCAGAGTAATTATATAGTGATGAGAACTATACACATGCACTTACCATGCCATCGGGAAACGGCTCATCCCAGGTGGGAGGCACCTGCACCGGAAAAGCCAGCTCTTCATCGCTGATTTCACTGCTCGAACGGTAGGACAGAACAGCGAACTCTTCCTTTCTCTGGATATTGCAAAAACCAACCGCCCGAACACGTACCCAATAGTCGCCTTTTTCGGTCGAAAACGTGGTTCCATTTCAGGGAAGAAGCAAGAGTTGGTGCGTGTGAATTAGTAAGCACGTTATCTGATGGCGCAGTGGCCACTGGCTCCTGCCATACATAAATTAAAACAAACCTGGTTTTTGGTCGGCGTGCAGGACAAAGTCGTACCGTTCGCCCGATGTCGAAATGACCGTATCGACGGTTACCGGCTGGACTGCGCCGCCATCGGTGGAAATGATTTGCATCCGGTGGGCTTCGATCTGGAAATGGGATAATTTATTGAACAGAGGAGGTTTTGGTCGCACAGTGGTTCAAGGTGAGGAATTTTGCTAGAATTAATTGTATGCTATAGACTATAGTATTGGAAAATTTGGAAACGATTTTTTTTTTGCATAACGCCTAGTAGATTTACGATGAAAGATGCATTAATAGCTTTATAAGGAAACTTTAAGCAAAAACCGGTATGTATGGACTAGGTTCGCCGTAGAATTTGGCGAGCTCGTGGTTCATCCCTGACCGCCATACACTGTTTTCCTGCACACCTCCAAAGATCGTTCTAAAAACCCGGCGTTCGAAGACTCCAAGTGCTTGAAGGTCATTCTCGAGCATTGTCCACGTTTAATTCTCGTAGAGGACTACCGGTCTTATGAGCGTTTTGTACATGTGAATCTTTATTGACCGCAGCTTCTTGTGGAGGCCATAGAAGCTCGACTTCCACTGATGATGCGCCACCGTATTTCATGGCCAACGTTATTGTCAGCCGTCAGCAAGGATCCAAGGTAGACGAACTCGTTGACCACCTCGAACGTACCCCCGTCTATCGTAACACTGCTACCTAGGCGAGCTCGGCCCCACCAGCTAGCATGTAGGGCAAAATGGTCCAAAATGCCACTTTAAGGATTTGTGTCGTTTTCTCCTAATAAGATCTACAGTTTAACACCATTCTAAGTCCTAACAGTAACTTTACAATATTTGCTCGCTACCACATTGAAATCATTTTTCAAATTTGAGTTTTTTAACGGTCTTAAATCGTGCAGAAAAGTTGGTTGAAAAATGGGGGTGGTTCAAAACGACCGAATGGGTGGGGTAGAATGCCATTTAATATGGAGAACTAAGAGTAAGCAACCATGTTTCTCCATGAGTTTTCTCTGTGGTATGGAAACGCTTATTTGTTAATAAAATCGTTGAAAAACCTTAATGTTTAGGCAAAAAAGTGAAAAATGATTAATTTCACCGGGAATTTAAGGAAAAATCTATGAGTTTATGTTCAAGGGTTGTAGCGGCAACTCTTGGGTAAATATATGTTAACAACGTTTGGCGAAGAATACAAATGGAAACGCTGTAGGAATGATTTAATGAGGTGAGCCATTTTACCCCATCAGTGCGTCTTGGACCATGTTCCCCTACTTTGTCTTGGTAGCATTCACCACCAATCCAACTTTTGCTGCCTCGCGTTTCAGGCGGGTGTACAGGTCTGCTATCTTTTCGAATGTTCGGCCGACAATGTTCATAACATTCGCGAAGCAAACAAATTGACTGGATCTCGTGAAAATCGTACCCCGGCTCTCCGCATAACACCTTTTAGCGCAATATTGAACAACAGGCACGAGAGTCCATCATCTTGTCGAAGTCCCCGGCGGGATTCAAACGATTTCGAACACCTTCCATCGTCGCTCTTATCAGTCTAGTGAGCTTCCCGGGAAAGCTGTTCTCGTCCATGATTTTTCATAGCTTCTTATTCTTCTTCTTCTTGGCATTAACGTCCTTACTGGGATAGAGTCTGCTTCTCAGCTTAGTGTTCTTATGAGTTCTTCCACAGTTATTAACTGAGAGCTTTCTTTACCAAAGTTGCCATTTTCACATTCGTACATCGTATGGCAGGTAAGATGATACTTTATGCCCAGGGTAGTCAAGGAATTTTCCATTACGAAAAGATCCTGGACCGACCGGAAATCGAACACTCGCAGTGACTGTTAGCCAAGTTATAATATTGTGGAAGAATCAATCGGAATGCTAATGAGGCGTTTGCAACGAACGCGACTTACCTCACCTGAGATCTGACACTGACTGGCTTGAGGCGATTGGAAGACTCACGGCCATATCACACTCATATTACGATTATAGTATGCGCATGCATTACCGTCTTAGCTGTCAGTCAGTATCGTATGTAAGGGGAAGGGTATTAAACATGCACACCCCAAAATCGAATCATCTCTTGTCGTTTCATAGCCAGCGTAAAAAGCTAGAATAGTTCAGATATTATATATCTCCGTTTTGACCCAACCTCAACCCAAATGCCCATTTACAGCCCCATGGAAGGTATTATATTTTATCAGCTGGTCCAAATAAATTTTTCTTAGTACAAAGCAGTTCACGTTGATAGGTACGGCAGAGCTGTTGTTTGTTTTTTTTTTTGTTTCTTTATTAAGGTGAATAGCTGTTGTTTGTGCGTACGAATAAACCAGTGCACTATGGTCGAGGAATCAGTTTTACGCGGAAAGATGTATTTTGAGCTTTAGAATGAAACATTAGACAAAAACGGTCTTCTACAAAGTTGTTTGTATTAGTTGAGCCCTTTGTTTGGTTTTCTTGAAAATTAGGGTGGACCACGTTTTCATAGAAATTGTGTAACTAACTTTCTTATTTGTAGAAATTATATTATACATGCTTCAGCAAAGTTGTAGACCATTCAATTTCAAGCAACTTTGCCAAATAAAGTTTTTTTGTATCTCTTAAATTGACCGATTTAGAGCTTTTTTCCTACGGTGACATAGGGTGGTCCGAACAAAACTGGTTTTCTGGCTCTAGAGTTTTCAATTCAAATTTCTCATCAAAGTAGTCTATGAAACACTTTTAGAGCTTTGAAAAATGCGTAATTTGGTGAGTGAAGAAACTCGCTATCTCCTTCCGTTTAGGAGTTATTGTTGTTTTTCTCTCAAAAACATGCCTACTTTGATTATGAATATCTCTTATTGGGGCAAACATAAAAAATATCTTCTGACGGCATTCAAAAGACAAAATAAAATTGTATATTATATAAAAAAACTACAGATATGTTATTTTTGTAACTCTAACAAAACGTCTTGAAAGTCAAATATTTGTTATCACAAAAACTTTAATAACTTTTGAACTAAAATAGATATCATCAATATTTTTGCATGAAAATTTGCGTTTTGTTAAGTTCTAAAAGTCGTTCATAGACGACTTTGACGAGAAAATAATATTAAAAAAAACTAGAGTGGAAAAACTTATTTTTGTTGCGATGATTAGGAAAAAATGCTCTAGATTGGTCAAATTTTGAGCTACAGAAAAACTTTTTTGGCAAAGTTGATAAAAATTTCAAGTTCTACCGCTTTGTTTAAGAGCATATACCGGTATTTTTGCAAATAAAAAAGTTGATTATATTATATGTGTGATATTGTGGACCACCCTAGTTTCAAATGACACAATATGTAAGCTTACATTTTAAGAAACAATTTTGTAGAAGATCATTTTTATCTAAAATTTCATTTTCATGCTCAAAATGCAAAATAATAAAGAAATACATACTTTGAAAATCTACAAAATAGTTTTAGAGCCCTATCTTTCTTATTTCAGGTTTTTAGTCAAAGCGGTCTATGAACGACTTTAAGAACTTAATAAAACGCAAATTTTCATGCAAAAATATTGATGATATCTATTTTAGTTCAAAAGTTATTAAAGTTTTTGTGATAACAAATATTTGACTTTCAAGACGTTTTATAAGAGTAACAAAAATAACACATCTGTAATTTTTTGATATAATATACAATTTTATTTTGTCTTTTGAATGCCGTCAAAAGATATTTTTTATGTTTGCCCTAATCAGAGATATTCACAATCAAAGTAGGCATGTTTTTGAGAGAAAAACAACAATAACTCCTAAACGGAAGGAGATAGCGAGTTTCTTCACTCATCAAATTACGCATTTTTCAAAACTCTAAAAGTGTTTCATAGACTACTTTGATGAGAAATTTGAATTGAAAACTCTAGAGCCAGAAAACCAGTTTTGTTCGGACCACCCTATGTCACCGTAGGAAAAAAGCTCTAAATCGGTCAATTTAAGAGATACAAAAAACTTTTTTTGGCAAAGTTGCTTGAAATTGAATGGTCTACAACTTTGCTGAAGCATGTATAATATAATATCTACAAATAAAAAAGTTAGTTACACAATTTCTATGAAAACGTGGTCCACCCTAATTTTCAATAACACCAAACAAAGGGCTTAACTAATACAAACAACTTTGTAGAAGACCGTTTTTGTCTAATGTTTCATTCTAAAGCTCAAAATGCATCTTTCCGCGTAAAACTGATTCCTGGACCACTGTGCAGTGGTCACCAAAGTGCGGCCCCTGGAAGGGTTTTATGCGGCCCATGAAAGGATTTAAAATATAAATGTCTTGAAGACCACATTGCATGTTATAAATTCTTGATAACTATTTTCAAATTTCTTCGTTTTTTAAACGATACTTTAAAACTTGGGCAACTTGTCTGCGTTTCTCCATATCGGTCATTTGAATATTGAGTTATTATCAAAAAAAAAATGGTTGAATTCATTATAAACTGATGAACATCTCAAAACCGGTTTAAGACCTTTAGGTTCTTCAAATCTATCAGTTGCCTTGAATCGAAAAGAAAGCTAAGGTAAGAATAAAAATATACGGACAAAAGAGAGTCATTGGCATCTAAGGCCAATGACGACAGTTTGCGAAATTTTCCAATTGTAGGTCTTCTTGATGGACACAGATCCGATCATTGGCCGTTTTAAGCAGGGACCAATGATAATTTGAAAAAAAAAGCGATTATTGGTTGTTTTGAAAATTTATAACAGTAAGCTTTATGAACATAATCATAAAACTTACTGTTATAAATTTCAAAACAGCCAATAACCGCTTTTTTTCAAATGACAATGTTTGCATAGTTTGTGGATGTTGGGAGATGCTATCGAGGGGTATCAAAACCCGATTTGTTTATTGTGTGATTTGTGTGATTATTGGCCCTTTAAAATTGTTACGCAAGATTTGCATTAAGAACGCATGAACGTCTTAATTTCGTCTTTGGTGATACTGAATCATTTCATCTTTCTTGCATGCAACATCAACCAATATTGCACGCTCTCTTGCATCTAGAACTTTTACAACATTGCCGAGGAATATATAGTAGCCTAGGACACTGTTATATGAAAAATTTAGATTCTCGCTCTAGTCCACTTTTTGGATTGCATTTAGGTCCCATAACAACTGTGCAAAATTTCAGCTCAATCGGAGAAACTATATTTTAGCGTCAGCCGATCAAAGTTTGTATGGGATTTACTATGGAAAAACTTACTTTTGCAAAGAAAAATCACCAGAGGTCACCCATTGATCTCTTTAAAAATTCTGAACACATATTTCGATAGGAATTTCTACGATGAACAACATTGCCGAAGACCGCAAAGCAAACCGAAGCTTGTGAAAAAAGTTATTAAGCATATGTTATTTGGAAATTTTGCCTGATTTTGTTATTATTGTTATTGCTTTACGTGTTAATCAACGTCGCCTTGCCAAAAGGTTTTCATTGAATAACTTTTTTCACAAATGTCGAATTGTTTCGCAGTCTTTGGCTATGCTTTCATAGTAAAAATACCTATCGAAATATGTATTCAGAATTTTTATAGAGGTCAATGGGCGACCTCTGGCGATTTTTCTTTGCAAAAGTAAGTTTTCCCATAGTAAATCCCATACAAACTTTGAACGGCTGCCGCTAAAATATAGTTTCACCGATCGAGATGAAATTTTGCACTGTTGTTATGGGACCAAAATGCAATCCAAAAAGTGGACTGGAGCGCGAATCTAAATTTTGTCCCACGCTAGTGTATAGGTATCTGAATTACTACAAATATGAAAGTTGTCTATTTTATTTTGATGAATATGTGGACCGCCTTTCTATTAAACAACATCAATCAAAGGGCCTACCTAGTACAAACAACTTTGTAGAAGAACGTTTTTGTATGAAGTTTCGCTTTAAAGCTCTAAATGCTCTAAATTCTCCTCGTAAATCTGCTTGCTAGACCACTGTGCATTGTGCAGTGCTTAGTATTCGAATGCGTCAATCCCGAAGCCGTTATTATTTGGGGTTGCCTTGTCCCAATAATTGAAATGAATATTTAAGCCAGAACGAGCAGACCCACCTGTAGTTGGAAGGGACAGAACTGGCTTCCGCTGCTGATCATCCGAAATCGGTACCGCTTCCATTGCTCGACCCGATAAACCGTCAGAGGAGATTGCTGAAGTTCTTGTTCTTCTTCCTGCGAATAGGCAAGTCATATTTACGGCGTATGGAACTAATTGGAAATTCAATGCTGCAGTCAACTTACATCGAAGTGGCGCCCTCGTCCGTTTATCAGAATGGAATCCATCTGAATGGTGTGACTTTGCAGGCCAGGAACGAATTTCTCAGCCATATCCAAGGTCCAATCTGCGATGATGATGTGATGTTCCGACAAGTCGTAATCGTACAGATTCATATTCAAATCGGTTGGATGACGCACCACCAGCAGTCCAAAGTGCCCATTCGCTTTCTGGTGGCCGGCATGGGAATGGTAAAACTGAGTTCCGTGCTCGCTGGCATTGAACACATAGCGGAAGGTGTTCCCCGCGGGAATCGGACACTGCGTCACCATCGGAACGCCATCCATCCAGGGAGTTTGCGTCTGGTGCATCCCGTGCCAGTGGATGGTAGTGGACGATCCCTCCATGTGGTTCAGGAGATCTATTACGATTATGTCGTTACGACAAACGATGACGGCTGGGCCCGGCATTTGGCGATTCAACGACACTACCGGACGTTCCATACCGTCGGCGGTGATGCACTGTGGGTGGGAACAATCGGTGTGGTTCCCCCATCGACAGTCCTTGCATGCTCTGAAAGAGAGTTCAGTTTAGGGGTCGTCCATTAATTAAATAAGGGAATATGGGGGATAGGGGAATTGTAATTTTAATTTAGGGGGCAGAATGTTGATAATGATTTGCTTGGTGAGGAAGTTTTCTTTTTTGAAAATTTGTGTTCGACCTTTCGTTCCTTTTTATTCCTTTCGACTGCTTGTTTTTTCGACCTTTTGACCTTTGTCACTGTTTTTTTTTCAAATTCTCTCACTAAATAATAAATGGAATATTCGAAGCAATCATAGTATCTTATACTTAACTAGTGGTCCCGGCAAACTTCGTCTTGCCATCAAGTAGGCTGTTGAAAAGCACTACGAATCATCCCATACAAAATGACAGTTCCGTTCACCCTCGTTTTTTCCGACATTCCCGATGAATATCCTGAAACTTTTATACATACAAACACGACGGAACCCTTGACAAACAAAATGGAGAAAGAATCATCCAAATCCGCTGACCCGTTCGTAAGCCATTTCGTGACATACAAACACCATTCCATTTTTATTTATATAGAAGATAGATAGATAGAAGATAGAAGATAGATATATACCGTGCTGCATCAATACCCGGACGCCTAAGCAAGGGCAATTCTTTAAACTTTAATTTCAATATGTTCCCCATAGATTTAAATAAAACCCCCTTATGCTACCAACCGCATTGAACCATATAATTGTAATAACAATGAATTTGATGGTGAAAATTATGATTTTATCATAAAAATTGTTGAAATAAAAAGGCATGTCTTGTCCTTAAATCCGGACACATGAAGCAAGTTGTGTTTTTAAATCCGGACACTATGGAATCAAAATCCGGACAGTTATGTAATTATTTGAAATATTCGTAAAAATGATTGAGGTATGTCTTTATCGGAAAGATAATTAAATTTATAAGATTTTAATAGTCACATGCGATGTGTACTGCTAGACAGAATGAAAAATATGCTCATAAACGCATAGTTTACCTCAACTGCAGCCCAGACATATCCAACCAACTACTCGTTGTTCAAACTGAAGCAATAATGTGTAGCTTTTCTTGCATTTAAGGCATTCTGAACACTTTAAACACTTTTTTTTTGATAATATTATCGAGTTTCTCCAGTATTACAATCCAAATATTCACTTACATAAAACAATAATGAGGCTTTAGTATGATGTCCGGATTTAGAGACACTTGCACGGTTTTCCGGACAGCCTTTGTTTGCGTTGTAAAATGCATATTTACACCATATTCCACCACTGCCGTTGTTTCGAGTTGTTAAACTGCAATTTTGTTCACATTTTCGTTGAAAACGCTTCTTTAATATTATATTTTTCACGTATTTTTGCAAACTAAAACTTGTGCTAGACTCGGTGGCACTATTACGAAAATAATTTGCACTGTGCGAAAATGACGTCTAACAGAAGCAGCTTTTTGTTTTTACTTTCTAATAATTACCAGGCAATGGTTACTAGATTACAAATGCTGATAACATGTTCGGAACTATTGGAAGAAGAAGTTATGAATAATTTTAAAAATAATTATACAATATTTTTTTTTATTCCATGAATTTCATCAGAGTGTCCGGATATTGGTACTCGAACTATACCGTGATGCATCAAAATCCGGGCGGGACCAATATCCGGACACTCAGATAATAATCGTGGATTTCACTGTTATTTTATTTCGATATAATATAAATTTTATATCTGTCTGATAATATGAATCATAAGGTCTCATATTCCCTTCAAAATCAATCTAGTAATCCTTGTAATAAAACAGAAAATAATAAAAATGACAAGCTTGCCCCCTTCAGCAGTCGTTGTTCATCAGTGCAAAAGTGCATATCGGAATCAGTAACTAACGTGTGAACGTACTTTTAACATGAAAATAAAAGAAAAATGTGTCATTTTACGTTGATATTGTGCTCCACTGTGTACATAGCAGTTAAAGGCTTCGTCGATGTCATAAAAAATAGAAAGTTGTGTAATTTTATGTGTACAATTGGCTGTCCGGGACTTAGAACCACTGTTTTCAATTCCGAACGAATAGTGATTGCAGTCAATGTTCTTGATAAGAAACTGTATAAATGTTAAACTGAGAAGACAAATAAATACACATTTTATAAACTATAAATAGTGCACATAAAGTGGAATAAAGTAAAATATGTGTGGATAACAGAAATTTCGAGGAAGAGGTTAAATAAGTATGAATTTGCAGTTTGATGGTTAATATATACAATAAATTCCTTGTAAATGGGCTAATAATACAAATGTCCGGATTTCGATTCCAGTGTGTCCGGTTATTGAACCCATAATTGAACATCTGTCCGGATTTAAAAACACGACGAGCAATATAAATTCATCGGTGTTGGTGACTTAATCTTAATAAATACTAAAAAATATGTTACATTCATCAAACTTAGATCTCAACTTGTAAGTTTCGAAGCAAAACTTTTGAGAAACTGAACTAGAGCATGTTGCCAATTGTGTTTGAGTATATGACTCGTCTTAAGCGTCCGGGTATTGATGCATCACGGTATATCACTTATATATTCGAATCCTTGTTCAGCATTCACTGTGCATTTAGTTTTTCGAATACCTGAAGCATTCATGACATAGATTCCATTGTGGGGTCCTTAGCCGCCTGCCCCTAGTGGTACTGACCGGAGTGCAAGTTGAGAATAAAAGACCGATTCTTTAACTTCACCATAATCAACGTGCATAGCCCACACTCCGGAAGTACTGATGATGACATGGACGCATTTTACGCGCAGCTCGAACACGGTCGTTGCCCAAGTCACGACGTCAAGATCATCATAGGAGATTTGAACGCTCAGTTTGAGTTCAGACCGACGATTGGAAAGCTCAGCGACCACCGGCTGACGAACGGGAATGGCTTACGACTGATTGATTTCGCCGCCTCCAAGAATATGGCCATAGCGTGTGCACACCAATATTTCTCCCAAATTACTTCAATTTTTTGGAGAATGATATTCATCAATATTAACATGCTTATAGGAGAGCAAAAACTTCATCATTTGCATCAGTCTAACGGCCATTCTTAGCACCTATTTCCGAAACAGCCTTCCGTAACGAAACACCTGTAGGCGAGTTCCGGCGAACAAATTCTTCGAAGAGAAGAAATTTTCTTCCATTAGGGGACTTTTTTTATTTCCGTACAAAGTGGGCCGAAGGGTCTCAGATTTTCATGAAACTTTTTCCACAGGCAGGGCTCATCAATATATGAATAGAAAAACAAATTGAGAAAAATTCAGGGTCGCTTATTTTCTCGGAAAACTCAGTTGGATTTTTGTTTTCCTCTGACACTACTTACTTTGAAAAATCATAACTCAAGAACGAAGCATCGTAGAAACAAAGTTTTTTTTTAATGAAAATGAAAGCAAATTTTCTCAGGAATAAAAAATAAAATAACTGAAAAAAGTTTTCCACAAAGCTTTCCACCGTTGGGAAAATTCGTAAAGAAAAGCTGGAAAAACTATGCTCCAACTCGTGGAAAATTTTCAAAAAAATATTTTTGAGAAGATAATATCATAAGCTTTAATCGCTGAAATGGTATTTTTTTCGTTTTTGAGTTATGGCCAACTTTGTAAAATATGTGCAAATGTGCCATTTTGAGCCTTTTCTTTGAAAAATCATAACTCAAGAAAGAAGCATCGTAGAAACAAAGTTTTTTTTTTATGAAAATGAAAGCAAATTTTCTCAGGAATAACAATAAGTATTAACTGGAAACAGTTTTCCATGCAATTTTCCACCGTTGAGAAAATTCCGAAAGAAAAGCCGGAAAAACTATGTTCCAATCAGTGGAAAACTTTCAAAAATATATTTTTGAGAAGGTAATTTCATAAGCTGAAATTTTTGAAATTTACTTTTTTTTTCGTTTTTGATTTATGGCCAATTTTGTGGAAAATGACCATATAAGCATTTTCTTTGAAAACCCATATTTCAATAGAAGCATCGGAAAAACAAAGATTTTTTATCAAAGCAATTGCAAATTTTCTAAAACATCTGAAAAAAAGATATGGGATTGGTTTTAATGGAGTAAACAAATTGTTTCTGCCTCAATTTTTCATTACACTGAAAAGGAATTCTTTCTTTTCTATGGAACAAATAAGATTGTTATTATTTTTTTTATTCAATTATTTAGTATATAACTTACATTTTCATCTTAATACTATCTTTTTTTTTTCAACCGGGAAGATTGTCTTTGGTTGCTAACACCAGAAGATTTTCGTTTCTGGTTAATCATAATCATGCACTTCATGCAAATTTTCATCTTTTCCGTAATCCACCGAACTCCATTCGAATGAAACTTGGTCATGAGACAATGGCTAATGGAGCGTAAATTTGTCCTTACTGATTTGTGGCCGTCCAGTCCGAAGGGGTTACAGCATAGCGAATAGTATTCGTAGTATTGAACTTTGCCCATTTTAACAGCTTCGGTAATAACGATTAATATACAGCTGACAACACTTGCACTTTCTCACTGCTCATTGTTAGTTTTTTGGTAAACTTATGATTCTCAAGCCATTTCAACACTTTAAACCAGATTTGGTAAATACCTAATTGCCAATTGTCTACCCATTGATTTAACTGTTAATTTTGTAGTTACCTAACAGGTAGCTGGAAAAAATGCCTACATGATGATTGAAGAAATCTTTGTTTCTATGCTGTTTCGTTCTTAAGTAGTTTCGTTTATAAACTTATAAATTTGAAAATAAGCTTTATAAACTTATAAATGTATAAATTTGTAAACAGCTCATCTTGGCAATATTTGATCATGTTTTAGGAACGAAAAATGAGCGTATTTATATAATGTTTAGGATTGGATCTTATTGATCGCTCTTTTCAAATATACTTTGTAAGCTGGAATAGCTGATGGGGTTATCATTATTTATTTTCCTTAAAGCTAAGTATGCTGTTCAGCTCAAGAAAAGTAAAAATTTCTGCGGAAAGAAATGGTCAAGAAATTTTCTACAGTGATTTGATTAGACATTTTTTTTCAACTGCATACTGCGTTTAAAGAAAAATGCTTTTCTTGAGCATTTCTTGCAAGAAATTTCCCACGCATCGAGATAGGCGATTACTTTTCTGTTGAAGTGCATACTTCTCATAACGGTGAAAAATGTCCTGGGAAACTTATTCCATTCAAAAAAATCTCAAATTTTTGAGAAAATTTGATTCCGATTTGACAAAAAAATGTTTCTGTGACGCTTTTATCTTCAGTTATGATTTTCGAACGAAAAGACTTGTACGAGAAATCTGGGCATTTTTCACAAAACTATGACCAAACTCAGGAATTAAAAAGTAGTACATCTTAAACATTTCAGTGATTGAAATTTATAAAATTCTGTTCTCAAAAAAATTTCTTTGAAAATCTTACACGAGTTGGAATATAGTTTTTCCGGCTTTTCTTTACGAATTTTCTCAACGATGGAAAATGTTGTGGGAAACTTTTTCCAGTTAACATTTTTTTCTATTCCTTCCTAATTTGCTTTCATTTTCATAAAAAAAACTTTGTTTCTACGATGCTTCTTTCTTGAGCTATGATTTTTCAAAGAAAAGGCTCAAAATGGCACATTTGCACATTTTTTACAAAATTGACCATAACTCAAAAACGAAAAACAAAATACATTTCAAAAATTTCAGCGATGAAATTACCTTCTCAAAAATATTTTTTTGAAAATTTTCCACGAGTTGGAGCATAGTTTTTCCGGCATTTCTTTACGAATTTTCTCAACGGTGGAAAATTTTGTGGAAAACTTTTTCCAGTTATTTTATTTTTTATTCCTGGGAAAATTTGCTTTCATTTTCATAAAAAAAAACTTTATTTCTATGATGCTTCGTTCTTGAGTTATGATTTTTCAAAGTAAGTAGTGTCAGAGGAAAACAAAACAATTCCAACTGAGTTTTCCGGGAAAATAGGCGACCCTGAATTTTTCTCAATTTGTTTTTTATTCATATATTGATGAGCCTGTGGAAAAAGTTTCATGAAAATCTGAGACCTCTCGGCCCAAACCCGTACGGATATAAAAAAAATCCCCAAATGCTACTTACGACCCCATTGCTGCATAGTTTTCTGCAACCCACGAAAAGTAACATATTCGAGGAGTTTCCGTTGCATTGCACACTCGGTCACATTCTGCTCCATCGTAGGTTTTCATCTGCTCTAAGATCGACTTCCCCTCCTGCGATGCATTGAACAAGTTAATGGCCTGTGACTTTGGATTCGACCATAATTTATCTGTACACAGAGATTAGACAAGCATTAACTGATACTACTTCCAAACTTGCGTTTTCTTCACTCACTTGAATTTAATGAAAATGTTATAAACCCATCTGCCGTGTTTCTCAGTACAATTGTTATCACGACAGCCCAAATCAAAAATCGATTCATTTGGAACTGTGTTGCATTAATAACCACTATTAAATACTATATCAGTTTTTTACTGCCACTCTTAACTTATTTCTAAGTGATCTAGCTGGTGAACTGTTGTTCACTCAGCAAGTTGCATTTGAAAACTGACATTTTTCGGTACACTGAAAACGCGTTTCGTCATGGATCTATCACGACAATGTTTCTAATCTCCTAAAAGAATTGCTCTCGCAGCCGAAAAATAACGTTCTTGACCAGTGGCAACAGATTAATGGAGGTCGCTTTGCCTTTATTTGGAAATTGCACTTGGGTTATCAAGGTTTGATTGGAATGAACGCAATTTTTTGTGAGTTTTTTTTCAGTATTGTTTTCGGATGGAAGTTTACAGTTTGCGAATTTGTGATTGAATATTTAAATCGATCTTTCCAGGCGTTACAGTTATTAACGAAGCTTTCTTTGCCATTGGTGACATTGTCATATTCGTATATGGAAGGCGTTGTGTTGTGTTGTGTGAAAGAAATTCAGGGAATGGAATTGTCGATACGACAATCTTCAAACCGATAATAGATCTTGGCTGTTACGTCAATTTTTCAAAGCTTCAAAAGTGTTTCATAGACTACTTTGATAAGATATTAGAATTGAAAACACTGGAGTCAGAAAAACGGTTTTCTTTGGACAACTCTAAATCGGTCAGTTTAACAGCTACAAACAACTTTTTAAGCAAAGTTGCTTGTAATTGGATGGTCTACAACTTTGCTGAAGCACTATACTATACCCATGTTTGAATGCTCTATGTAACCACCAGCACTATCTTTGCTGGGAAAATGCTTTTTTGTGTTCCCAACTGCAATCTTGTATCTTCGAATAATTCTGTCCAAATAATCTGGTAATTTGTTGAAGATTGAAATTCAAAAGTTGACTGAGAGAGACTTTTTGATTAATTTCTTACTTTTGTCATCTGCAAACGCATACATCGCGATGTGTCGTTTATCCGTCCAATCAGTGAGTTTGGAAGAATTGACGTAATCACCAGGTCACTGTCATAGCAACCTGGTTTACCGTGATGAATCAAAATCCGGACGGGACCAATATCCGGACACTCTGGTGAAATTCAATAATTTCAATGTTAAATATCCTTTAAACATGTAAGAATATTATTCCTACGAATAATGTTAACTACTGTTGACCATTGTAACGTGAATTGACATCAAGTTAGCCTTGTAAAACAACGGTAATGACTAAAACAAAAGTCAGTTTCACTCGCGTCCGTTTATTTTCAAAATTAAAGAAAACCGAAGAAATTCTACTCAATGCGCCATCGTAATTCGACAATTAATCACGCGTTTTTTATGTGCCTATTATTTGTGATACACATTCTGCAGTGATTTGTTTGTGTCTTTTTCTTGATAAATTCAATAGTTTTGATGAATTTACTGGAAATACACATAATTTAGTGCTAGAAGAAGACTGTCCGGATACTTATACGTGCGGTTTTGAATCCGGACATTGTGTTTTAAAATCAATTTCCCAAGGTTGAACAAGAAAATATTACATTATAATTGTTCCTGGAAACCTGGAAAAAGGGGTAAAAGGTTACATCACTGTGATTTTGAACAACATAAACGGAAAATGAGTGTAAATTATGTGTAAGCACTATGAGGAATAATGCACACATCACAGTATTTTTGAAGACTTCAAAAACAACGTTTTATGATGTTCCATGACCATCCAACAGAGAAAAAATATTATGTTTACAAATCTATCAATCTGTGTATCGTGATATGAAGGTATGTTTAATATTTTTTAAGTTTAATGTGAAAAACAGCTGTGATTATTTGAATGTCCGGAATTTGATGCATCGATGTCCGGATTTTGATTCATGTGTCCGGATTTGTGGACACGACATGATGTAGAATTAACTTAATTTTTACGGTATTTTCAATAAATTCATTGCAAATTACGTGAAAATTATCAAGTTCTATCCTAATAGTTATCGTCTAAAAGCAATACATAATAAAATAACGATTACCCAATTATATACAAGCATTTGATTACGCGTATCACCTTAGGCGTCCGGGTATTGATGCATCACGGTATAAGCTAAACTATCCGAATAAACATTCTGCAATCCGAATGTTTCTTCGGATAAAATGGTGTTGGTCATAGTACCTTAAAATAAAAAAAATAAATCGCGAAGTCAAATTTGTTGCTAGGTACTACCTACGAAGTATTCTATACATATCTTCCAAGATAGTCTCGGAAGTAGGACGAAGAGAACAATCGCCTGCTTAGCTACTCAGCTTCCATACACAATGTGCCACGAGCCGCATTGCTGATACGATATTTTCCGTTTCCAGAGCACGTGCGGATGAATGCTTTTCCCACAGTCCGTAGGTGGGAGACGACAACAACGACGATAATATCTGCAATATCTGATACCATGGCTGCCCAAATGACGTATCAAATCACGATACCGAGAAAAACGTTTCTTCCGCGAAGCCAGCTCCTGACACTGCCCTGTTTGTATTTACTGGGAAGCTGCAGTAGCCGTCGTCTTCGTTGGTCGACTTGTTGATATATTTGCGGAACGCTTTTCTAAATCCTCCTCAAACGCTGCACTTCACAACAGCTTAAGTATCGTGATGAACCACCATTTTCGAATTTCACTACATGTATTAATATTTTATGAGCTTTTGACTATTATAGAGTTGTAATCGTTACAGCGAAAGGATTTTGTTAATCAGGTAAATCACTCTAAACGGAAATTCAAGTCTCCAACCCTTATATGATGACGTAAGAAACAGTTCCATTTTCTAGTGCAGGAGGTTTCAGGCTTCGTGATTTTCGGAGCACTTTTTAAAACAAACAAAACAAATTGTTTATTTTAGACTCCATTTGATACCTGTAACTTTTGAATCGCGTAAATCGATTCTTTAGTTTAAAGAAAATTGCGAAAATTATTTTATTGAACAACAATAAGGTCCTGAAGACCTGTCCCAATATTAGTATTAAACGCTTAAGTTCAGGCCAGAAAATATTGTTTTCCGATTTTTGAGATTTTGTCACACCCCTTGGATTAAACTCTAATTTTGGGTGAATTTTGTTTTCCGTGTCCCTTCCAATATCAGATAAAAACAACCCCAGTATAGTAAAACCCCCATGACGTTTTGTCGACTAAGTGGACGTCAAAACATAATCCAAGGTGTCAAAGTTCAAATTTGGACCAGTTTCAAAAATAAAGTTTAAATATAATATGGCTGTTATTTAAGCGGGAAAATTTGCCAAGGTACAGTCAGGTTTACACCCACCGAAATTTATCAGCTGTTTTCAAATCGATTCAAGTGAAATTCGGCAGGTAATGTGCATAGTATGTGCAGGTCGTAAAGTTAAATCATATTGAAATCTGCTGAGTAAAGAGTAAAGGAGTAAAGTGGGTGGCAGCGTTTTATAGGAGATCTGACTGTAGTAGAAAAAACACACTCTTTCTGTAAGAAATCTCGTGAGCTACAGCACCAAATGCTCTGGAGAGCACGATCTGAAAACCCCTGATCTTCTTAATCCCTTTGCGGCGATTTAAGTGCTCAGTAGTTCCTCCAATACCATCCCACTTTCCCGACTATTTAGCGATATAAATAAAAGTAGTTGACGCTGGACGACCTCTAGTGTTCATTTACCTGTCCGCGAGACCAAATCGCGCTAGATCTTAAAGCAATTTCGCGCGTTGAATTGATAAGACTGCCTGCAACTTAATCAAAGCATCCACATCCAGAAAATGTCGTCCTTCCTCAACGGTCGTACATCTCGAGTTCAAGTTCAATGGCAATCGATAGTGGTCGTGATTTGTGCCAGCCTATTGGCCAGCGTGAGTGCAACAAGCAGATGGGCCAGTTTGGTCCGAGCCGTTCGAAATGCTTCCACACCGATCGATTTGGAAGCATTTCCGGGCGAGCTGTGCATGAGAAGCTGTGAGGATACTCAACCTCGCGTTTGCTACTTCAAGTGGGTGCTCGAGCATTACCACTCGATGGGACCGTAAGTATTGTTATGGCGAATATCTACAGTATTTATGACCCCAAGTGGCAAACTAGTGATAGTGGTGTAAGATTGCTTGTAACTCCAGAAGTTTCTTCGAGGCAAATGATTACTTTTTGGGTATCCAAAGAGTGCAACGGAAGTGAATTCAAACGAAAACGAAACTTAATTACCTGGACATATGTGAATAATATAAGATAACGTATACTTTCATGTAGTGAATTAAACCCCAAATCGGTACGGCACATGTTTTTATAAGTCAGCATTATTGACAAACATTAGCCACCTGAATGAAAACTACCGTCGCAGTTCTTTGTGCTTCAACCTTTGAATCATGTACGGGAATGTTTACAGAAAGGTGTTAGTTTTTGCATTGTTGAACAAAACATTTCATGAGAAGCTTAGTGTTGACATTTTTTACACGCGTGTTAATTACAAACAATCAAACATGAATTTCAACCAACGTTTTATACGGGGTTCATTTACCTTTTCGCTTTCTGTTGCCATAGCTCATGGTTTAAATATTTCAGGTTAGCGCTGTGCGGGGTGACACTGGGCTTAGGGGGTAACATTAATAGCCCTTTTGATGTGTTTAATAACTGGTATGAACATTCACAAACTATTCTATGACCATCTAGTGACTGCTCTGTTGACGTATTCTGGTAACTTGTCACATTGTTTTTATTGTTCTGATATTTATTTATTAAAGATGAATAGGGAACAAATGAAAAAGGGAAATATTTTGAGTATTTATTTCTAACTTAAATCTTTGCACATTTTCAATCGTCCTCTGGATCGTCATTAAACCTGTTTTATTGTATTTAAAACTTCAAATACCTAACAAAAATCAAGGAAATTTTGTTTTTTTTTTCCTTCTAAAATGTTCAACTTTTCAAGGGGGGGGGGCGACATAAAAGATAATAATATTTGTATCTGTCTTTTTTAAAAAAAAAGTTTGCTATTTAAATTTTAGGATATTAGGAATCGTTATGAAATGAAGAAAATTTAGAGTGTTGGATTTAAAAGAATATTTCAAGCGTGTTTTAGAATAAGGGCGTAAGTTGCATGATCTATTTCTCTTCATCGATCCTTTCTTCTGCAAATAAAGATGACAAGATACAAGTTTGTCTGTATTTTTTCAGCTCAAGTAGCAAGATTACATCGCTGCCAAGCGGTTTGAAGTGAAAAAAAGCTAAATCCGCATCTTGTCACTTTAATTCACAGAAGAGAGAATCGATTAAGAGAAATCGATCATGCGACTTACGCCCTTATTTAAGCACATGCTTCATTTAAGAGGTGAAAAAATCTGTTGCTCAATGTCGTTTGTCAGAACATAATTTATCTAAATGAAATCTGACCGAACGTGCAATGACAAAAGTTTAGAATAAATATTGACTGGTTGAAAACATTTTGCAAGATTCAAAGGCGTGACCCAAAAAGGGCAACATGATCTTCACTGCACAAGCACTTTAAGAGAATAAATGAATCGAATAGTTACATCCCCATCCACGTTAATAGTTTGAATTTCATAAAACATAAAACAGTCAACATAGCTCGGCTGATTTTCATTCTTTTACCGACTTCCGCACAGCCGAGCGGTCAGAAATTGAATTTATAAGCAGAAAACCAAGTTTGCTCATAGCAGGATCTATTGGTGCCACTTTGTGTCACTTTTCCTGAGATACCAGCAAACGAACTTTACCCAAGATTTGTAAAGCTGATATTGGCATTATGATTTAAGGTGTAAGAAGATGATTTAGTATTTTTTAACAATAATTGGTAACATAAAATTTTGGTGTCGTCAAATTCATGAATATTCCTTTTTAAAAATAAGGTAGTTTTTCCTTATTTTACTGGTCTTATGATAATTGGCATCAAAATAGTTGATAATTTTGAAGTTAGTCTTGCCTTCTTTTTATCGTAGGCAGTTTAGCTCTGTAGTGTTAATATTTTTTTCAATTTCTCATCGTAATAGGCTGTTTTTCATCATGCCAATCTGTCATGAAACGGCCTACTTTCCTGCACTGAAGTATGCAGTGCGGGAATAGTCATTACGCAACTGAAACTAGTGCTGTAATGATTCAGTACGCAACGCTGTCTCATTACGCAACTGTTTAGAGTTGCGTAATGAATCATAACACAACAATTTTTCAGAAATTTCAAAATAATGGAATTTTTTCTAGTAGTTACATGCTGAAATAATAGCAGTTTCATTGTTGAAGCACTACAGATTCTAATGTTTTGATCCATCATTTTTAATGCTTTCGATCGACTCTAAATAAAGATTTTTTGACAAAGTACTGTTTCCAACTAAAACATAAAGAGATATTTGTCTGGAAACTGGAATAGATTGTCAGAAACTTAATAACGGAACATGGTGTTAAGTCTTGTTGAAAGTATCGAGAAGGAAAACTCTGGATGATCAATCTTGTGTAGGGCAAGATATAATAGATTCTGTCTGTAGCCTTATGAACAAAGTAACACTTAATGGACTTACTGTAGTTACATTTTTTTATGTCACACTAAATATAGTTAAATAATACGCTTCGCCTAATGGACATATGGCATAAAAACGTTTGAACGAATAATGTATCTTTGCGAACTAATGCAAAAAAGTCTATCATCAAAAGAAGGAAAAAAATGATTGAAATATTATCAGCTTAGTGCCAATAATTATCGGAACAGTATAACCAGGCTCTGGAAAATTTAACGATCATTGGCACACGAGCCATAATGTCATCCCAATTATCCGCCTGCATTCATACAGCACGCATGAAATGTATCGTTCGTAAGGCGATAACGCGGGAAATCAACAGCGCGTTGTTCAGAAAGTTATCGGTAATTTGTCCAGACACGAATTCAGTTAGAAGGCTATAAGCATTGAATGTGGAGAAGTTTACCGCAATAAAAATAAAAGAATGAGCGAAAGCCCAAATTTATCATTTCCATTTCAAAGAAACGTCTTACGCGTAATACGGCGGTGATTTTTGTTGGTTTTAGCATTTGATAAGTGAGACGAGCAGCTATCAGCAGTCTACCTTCGCATTGAATTTAAGCTTTATTAGGGAGGCAGGGTCCGTCATGAATTTGAGAATTTTCAAAAGCAGTTTTTTTCATTCAACATCATAAAAGTTTACATGAAAATGTGTTCACAGTGTTCTGTTTTACAACCGAAACACAGTGAACACATTTTCGTCGAATAAATTTCAGTTTTGAACAGAAAAACTGCTGTTGACGATGATTACGATTACGCATTCTTCTTACGTACATTATAGTTGGCGTTATTTTATATGAATTTTTTTATCTGTGCAGAAAAGACACACGTGGGTGGTGTGTGTGGTGGTGTTTGGTGCCGATAACTGTGTGTCACCGAGGCGAATATTTTCCGGTTTTCTGTGCTATGTTTACAACCAAAGGAGTGTTTGATGATCAAATAGATTATAATTAGGTTAGTGATGGTTGCATTATCAGCAAATATGAAAGTTATTACCAATTTTATGCAAAACATATATCACCCGAATGGCTCGATACTGTTATAGTATGTGAGAGTTGCTGCTCTTGAACGCTCTCGCGCCACATGCCAAACGAGAGAGTGAATGTTTTCATTCATAGGGCTCTCCGATTGCAATGTGCCACGAACTGTTATGGTTCATGGACTGTTACTCTCTGAATACGATTCGATTGACTTATTTGGACCAAAATCCAAACATTGAGTATAACTCCAAAGAAGAGCCTATTATTCTGAGAAAACAAAATTTGGCCAAATGTCCATTTGCCAATCATCTACTTATATGCGAAACAAATATGCTCATCATGTGTTCTGCTTTTCATGACAGACTATCACAAAAACGATTTTGAAGTTATTTAGAGTTTATTGCACGTGGCAAGTCCTATGGAACATTAGTAACTATTAACACATGGATTGAATAACAAATTTTATAATCTTTTATCAAAACTTACACCAATCAGCACGATGAACACTTTTGGCTTCATAATCATGAATAGCTTTCAGTATGTAGAGTACATTGTGAATTTTTCGGGGAAATGGTACATTCGGGAAAATAGTTTTCGGGGAAGTTGCAATGGTTTTCGGGGAACAGGACAGCTCAGATCGTTTTTAAGCATAAAAGAACAGCAACGGTCAATCTTTGCCGACCCATGCAAAATGCTACAGCCCAAGTTGCGTTTATTCAATAACCTTACCTTGTGGATCCAGGTTTTGCTACTTTCAGATGGCGATCTTTTGTGTAATGCCTCGTGTATGCTTGCTCATTGATAACGCAATCGTTGCTACACTAATTTCTGCATTTCTGAGCTAACAGCCAGAGATATAGGGCAAACGCTCCCTTAGTGGAGGTAGTGTGTTTTGGTATGTTACGCTGTAATAAATGATTATATGATATTTTTCTGTGATGTGTGATGTGAAAATGATATGAGTAATAGGAAAATATGCATGAAATTTAACCGTAAAACTTTTTTTAAACTATTTAAAAAAAATTATTTTGCCTTAAATTTTTGCTCTTTTGTACCTATAGTGGTGCATCAGTACCCATATTGGAAAGTCTCATAAGAAATCAATGCATTGCGCCACTAATGGAACCATTCTTAAAATATACCTCCACTAAAGAAACAGTGTTCCTATTATTGGTGCTAGGCTTTTTGCAGGTAAATTTCAAATGAATCGTAATTTTTATACAATTGAATGATAGAAGCATTGGAAATCTATCGACTGATACGTTAGAATCATATATTTTATGATTTTATCACCGTGTCTTAGCAGTTTTCCTTTAGGTGCCCCACTAATGGCACATTTGCCCTATGTGCTGTCGCAATTGATGTTTCTGTTGGTGACCTCAATAGGAAATACGTCTATCGTTCGGTTGTAACCTTACGATTTATTGTGAGTTACAATTAAATCCGTTTTGTGTAATATTTTTGCAGTGTGTAATTTACACCTATTATTACCCATTTTGTTTCCGTGTGTAATTTGAGTGTACGAAGGGTACGGTGCTGCCATCTGGGAAAAGTTTGCTCGATGCGTGAAGCGTCAAAATTTTACCCGGCAAGGTATTGGAAGCGAAATTTCAAATGCTCATATAAAATTAATTACAATAGTTATTTAAAATCTTTTCAGTATATGTTGATATACTTTTGATGGGCTACATTATAGGCATATAATTTTAAGTTTTATATTTTTTCTCAATTTGCTGCTGATTTTATAGTTGATCAGTAGTCTATCCCCGTACACTTAACAGAATTTAATTAAAAAGTATTTTTAATTATTAGAAGCATTTGAAAATTGACTTCCTATGCTTTGCCATGTAAAATAATCAGAGCTTCACGCATAGGGTCAACTGTGGTCATTACCTTTGTAGACGCGAATTGTCCCACAGTGAAAAAAAATGTAGCATGTTGTGTAAAATGTGAAAATATCTTGATTTGTTTTCACATATTGTTGATGTATTAGTTGGCAACATATTTCGGCAACATTTCTGGTGAATTGGGACACAAATGTTCTTGCTCCGAATGATTCCACAATTGCTTGTCACTTTCTTAGAAGAAATTTTCCACACAACTCCCTTCACGGGAAGAGTGGACGTCTGGCTATTTGGAAAGATGTATGTCAGATAGTCAGGCTGCTATGAAAGCTATTGCTTCGTCCAACTCAAGTTCTAGGCTATCGCATGTCGCACTTAAGTTGACGAACTGAATACAGTCAACTCTGTAAACCTTGTACCTGGCCATTCTCCCATCGCACAGTGCGTTGAATGTATGGAAATGCGGGGCAAAAACCAAAACTGCAAGATCAAGTCATTTGAACACCTTGGTATGGAAGGGTTTCTGGTCAGAAGAGCTATAATTTGCATAAATTACGTATAATATACGCATAATCGCAAAACTGTCCCAAGCGCCAATTCCATTTTTCCAAGAAAAACCACGCAATTCGTACTATTATTGTTCATAATGATGCAAGAAGTTATTTGCAAATACTTCCCTTCTCCCTCATTTCTGCAGAAGTGACTTATACGCCTTTATGCAAAAAAAAAATCGCAATTATTTTTTAATTTTCAGTTTTTAATATAAAACTTGAATAAAATCGTGGAAATTACATTAAAAATATATTATTTTAAGCATAAACTTACTCTGTTGTAATGTCTGGTTGATCCGAGACCTCATAGCGTTGCAAGACCTTCGGATTTTTATCACAAACAACTCATTTTCATATGTGTGCTGGTTAAGTAGTATACCTAAAAATAGTCAAAAATCTCGAAGAGTTGCAAGGATTTATGGAGGAACTCGGTGGAACTTTTTTTCAATCGATAAATCAAAGTTACTTGTTAGTATTTCATAACCAACTCCTCGTGCCGATTTCTCATATTCAAAGTTAGAATGGGTGTGCTAATACCATCAAATATACTTTACCAATCTCTCTTGAGGATTTTGATTGAATAGATTGGTTTCAACACTCTCTGTATTAGTTGGAAGGAACGCTGAAAACAAGCGACAAAATTTAGTTTTTTTGCTACTCCGACAACTGTTACTTTCGACGATTGTTGTAATTGTTTTAGTGCTTTGTATAGCTTATAAATACTTGTTTCAATAACGGGTGCCATCTATAAACCCATGTGGATACTTATTATCGCCAAATAAAATAACTTGATATTTGATTTTTGTCTATGGAGCAACGCACTGTGCATCGCTGTGAATGAATGGGCTAATGATTTAGCTGACAATAGAGCATCGCATAACTTCATTGGTCCTAAACCAGCTATTCCAATTCCAAAGTGCTATGTGAAGCTTCAGAAATTCTTGGGCAGCAACCCAGCACAAGCAATATTGGAATTATTTGGAGCCATGTCGTCAAATAATATTGTAAATCACTGAACCATCCCCAAAGGTGGCGAAGTATTTACAAAATCTGTCTAAGCAGAATTGCAGAATTGGCCACTGCCGACTCAACTATCACATAGCAAATATTCAGCATGCTGTCTCATTTGTGTGTGATATCTGTGATTCCGATGAGTATACCCCATTAGGCATAAATACGTTAAGCCACTTCAGAGCACTTGGAACCTACTTAACAGTGGTCAAAGAAATTAGTTGCTCTATAAATGCTTCCAGAAGCATCACTTTCAAATGTCTTGATATTCGATATCCATTTTGATGTGTTTCCGGACATGTTTTTAAATTGACCACGGTTCTATCCCGTTAGGCCGAATGCCGTAAGGCCGAAAGGGTCGTTGGGCCGAAAGGGTCATTAGGCTGGAAATGGCCGATAATTCTAATAAATCGTCAGGTCGAATGGGTAACTAACAAGGTTAGGTCAGGATAATTTGCATTGCCTAGAGCCCACAATATCCGCTGTGAAATATAACTAGAAAGAACAGTCTCTGACTAAAAAAAGGAAAAACACTGATGAATGTGTTAGCCATTTGAAACAATAGTAAATGATCAAATGTTATTTCGGCCTAGCGGCATTCGTCCTAACGACCTGCATCCGTAGTAGTTAACTAGAAATAAGTGTAGCAATGATTACGCTGCATGCATGGCACACGAGTTTTCATTTCATGGTTGCTGAACGTAGCAAAAGCTAAGTCCTCAAAGTAACTAAAATAGAAGTTCCCTTTTCTTAATAAACGCCACTTGGGCTGTAGCATTATGCATGAGTCTGCGAATATTGATCGTTTATGTTCTTTTACGCTAAAAAATTATCTGAGTTATTCTACCCAAACTTGGCAGAATTTAAGCTCTTTGCAGCATGAAAAAGACCAGCAGCTAAAAAACCAGATCAATATCTATTAGGAGTCGCCAAAGGCGAAGAGTACAGAATACACTGTGTAAAACGCATAATGCAAAAGCATGAGGGTGAAAATTTAACCTCAGGCTTGAAGAGGGGAAGCCGATTATCTCGGAGAAACACAAGGACGCCTGCGCCATTGCATCAGGCAGTACAATGCTGTGGAGGGGTCCTGGTACTCCATAGACTCCGTGTGCGATTGGGTTTTATTTAAACACCCTAACCATTCATTCCCAGGCACGGTAAACATGAAGCCGCATCACATCATGAATTAGGGGTCACCTGTGAGGTGGATTTTTACCACCGAAACAGGCAGTCCGTAAAGTTAACTCTTAGCCAATTGAAACAATCGCTACCGACACTACGCGGCTATCTAGGCTGAATGGGGAAAGGAAGTTAGTACCGGGTATCCCCGTTGGTTTGACCACATTTAATCTGAACACTTTTTAACCTGTACCCCGCTAATTTACACATCGTTCAGATTAATAATGGTTCAAACGTCATTTAGCTCATGGAACGGAGTAAACTGAAATGGAACGCTGTGAAACGGAACGCATATTTAAAACAAAACAGTGAAAGAGGTAACCAGAAACATAGTTCTAGGGTGACTAGAAGTTCAAATTAAGAATGAACCCCGATGGTTTGCAAATTAGCGGGGGTGCACGGTATATTTATTAACTCCTGTCGTCGCAATTATTAAGGCTAAAATGTACACAGACCACAAATTTGAAAAACATGTAAGGACATAAAATTAAAAAGAAAATATAGAAGGAGAAGAATGCCAAGGAAATGTAAGTTAAGCTGACTTAAGGTCATTGGCGTAGGAACAGGGGGGGGGGGGGGGGGGCAGGGGGGCCTGGCCCCCTCCAGAATCATCCAGGCCCCCCCAGAACTTTTGATGACAATAAAAAAACACAACACATTAACACGTAGCAGAATCTTCTGAATCAATGTTACCACTGAAAAATTTTTTGTCAATAACAAGAATCATGGTTATTGACAAAAATCTCTTCAGTAGTTACGTTTTCTTATGTTGAACAACTGAAGTGAAGAAACCTCGCTTGTCTCAGCAGCGTGGTGGTTCTGACTTCGGTGAATCGCGCAACAACCGATAGCTTAACCGTTGCTGTCGATCGAATGGTTACTTTTAGAAATAACTTTTTGTTGTATGCGATAAGCGTGATTTTTCGACAATAAAAGCGTCAATATCCTGGAAATTCGATTCCCGAAATTCATTCCATATCCAATTGATACTGTTTCAGCAGAAAGCAGCATGTTCCCTGCATTATGATTTATTATGTTTTTGGAGGATATCCTGCTCGAGGTGTCCGGTAATGAGAATTCACTAAAGAAATCCATACATTAACTTCAACTCGTATAGTGTCCGAAAAAAATAATTGAAAAATATAGAGAGAATTTCTAAAGGAATTTCTAAGACAATACATAGCGAAAATTCTTGTTGAAAATTAAGACATAACTTTCATGGAATTTTGGCGTATCCAAGTTTGAAAAGATGTAACACAATTATCGCTTAAACTATGTTTTTCCAAGTAAACTTATTACTTCATAAATTTTAATTTGATTAATTTAATTTCCAACAGATTTATAGAATTTTTTATATAACTTTGATATTCTTTATAGAATTTTAGTATAATCAAATCCCTCAAGGAATATTGAAGGGTGGCTTCGGAACTTTTGAAAATGTCTTGTGAATAAGTCAAATAATATTGTGGGACTTGTTCATATTTTCATAGTGAATTCCTCCTTGTTGACATTCATTCCTTACCGAGCAGAAGAAAATAACTACTGAATACCAAATTGAGGTATTCCATACCAGATAATTTTCAATACTTACAACCTGGTGGCTGTCTTGGCCAAATAAGTTGTTGAACATCAATTTCAGCAACTTTTCCAAGCAGCCTAGAGAGCCGTGTAGTTATCGGTAGCGGTTGACTCAACTGGCTAAGAATAATACTACGGATCGCCTGATCCGGTGGTAGAAATCCACCAGTCAGGTAACCCCAATTCCAAGGTGTCATGCGACCCGTGCTGATGGATGAATGGTTGAGGGGGTTTAAAAGATGCTCAATCGCGAACGGAGCCTGGTGTGTACCAGGGCGAACTCCCCAGTATGTAGCTCTTACTGCATTACGGCGGGGCAATGATGCAGCGGACCGTTATTCCCCAGCGACTCGTGGGAACAAATATGAGTACAAATCAAAACAACAACAATCTTGAAGGTGTCGACTGCCTCTCTCAGTCGGAGCCAATGGTAGTGGAGGACGTGCAGAGCAATACTGAGCTAACCGAAGAGCAGTTACTCGCAAGTTCGCAGGAGGATATGCTTACCGACGCAACCGAAGTAAGCAACAAAAATTCAACAAACCATCCGGACACCCAACTGGACATGGACGACGATAATAACGATGGTATAAATGTTAACCATCAGAATCTGAATCCTTCATGTCATCCGAACAACGCGAATGACCAACAGACGACAAAAATAAACCTCACGAGAGGACTAAGGAAGAAGTTTAAAGCACTGATGCAGAGCGGCGTGAGTCGATCTGAAGCCCTCATTCAACTCGGGAAGGGTAAAGATGAGCTAGCTTCCTCTAAACGTGGCAGGACGGACCTAGACAACTCGGCTACCAGTGAGGACGTCCCCAAGCAGAAACGAACCAAGAAACGCCTGGATCCCAGAGATCGAGCTGAGCAATCCAACCACGATGGCCCAATGGCTCAGCAGTCAAGTGACGGTCACCAAAATAGCGGAGAAAACCAAACGGCTGGTCATAGCTACAGTGACATGACCAATCGTAGGAAGGTCGGAGTTGTTCCGAAACACTTTCCCACATCCCATCTTTCCACGACTCAGCTTGATGCTCTTCAGGAGGCCCTGCTGCTAAAAGTGGAGAAACAGCGTAATGAGCCGATGAAACCAAAATTCTGCAACCTGCTCTACAAGTCTGGATACATGGTCCTTGTCTGCAAGGATCTCGAGACTGCAGACTGGGTAAAAGAAATAACTCCTTCACTCATCCCTTGGGAAGGTGCCGAGTTGGAAGCAATGGACGAGGAGAAAATTCAGCGTCCAGAACCAATTCGTGCGTTCTTTCCCCAAAGTGCGAAATACTGTGATGAGCGCATAAAAACGCTCATCGAGAGTCAAAACAAGATCACAACCTCTAGTTGGCGTATTCTCCAAAGAAGCACACCAAACGATATCCATGTCGAGTGGATATTTACGGTTGATAGGCCGTCTATGGCGAACCTAACAAAATCCAACTTTATCCTCAACTATCGCTTTGGCGAAATACAGCTGAGAAAAATAAAGGGCAAAACCACTCAGTCGAACGAAAATTCAACTAATAGGGTGCCCCAAGAGAAATCTAAGGCAGCCTCTAGCAAAAACCCACAATCAAACCCCATTAAAAAGGCCAGTCTGCCTGTCTCTAAAGATTCAAGCTCCAACCAAACTCCTAGCTCTAGCGGTGGCAGATTGGTGCCATCTAAGAGCAGTGGATCTGGTAAAAGATTGAATTCGACTACAGAGACAAAAAAGGCTGGCCTAGGGAAGAAGATTGACAAACACGAACACCCGAAACATCATCCAAAACAAATACAAGATGATCCGCAGCATCCAAAGAAGAACGACCTCCGTCCTGGAAACTGCGGCACACCTAAAAATGACTAAGATCATTCAAGTGAATCTCCATCATGCTCGAAGCGCAACGGATGTGCTTTGCCGGAGATTCACAAAAGAACTGTTCACTGTGGCTCTTATCCAGGAGCCATGGGTCAACCAATCTCGAATACAGGGTATTCATGTAAACTCATGCAAGTTGGTATATGATGACAGCCAGCTCTCTCCAAGAGCAGCTATTCTAATACGCAATGACACTAAATGCTTTCCAATTACAGAATTCATTAAACGCGACATCGTAGCAGTCAGGGTGGAGGTTCCTACCGCTAGAGGGAAGGCTGATATCGTCATGGTCTCGGCGTATTTTCCAGGCGACGCGGAAGATGTTCCTCCTCCAGAGATTGCTGCGCTAACCTCTTACTGTGAAACAAAAAACATTCCCCTTGTAATCGGATGTGACGCGAATGCGCATCACACTGTATGGGGAAGTACAAATATAAATCCTCGGGGTGAGTACCTATTACAGTTTCTATCCTCAAACAACATAGACATATGTAACACAGGTGACAAGCCTACATATGAAAACGCCATACGACAGGAAGTGCTGGATCTGACTTTATGTAGTCAGTCCATCTCCCACAAAATAACTAACTGGCATGTTTCTGATGAAATATCTATGTCAGACCACAAACACATAGTCTTTGAATGGGAAGGGGGTCTAACTATTGAAAAATCGTTTAAAGATCCTAAGAAGACTGATTGGGAAACCTATTCAGCCACTCTCCGATCCGAAGACTACATCATAAATCCTAATATCAAAACAGTTCTAGAGTTAGAAATGGCTTCTGACTCTATACAAACTAAAATTCTTAATGCATATCAAGAAAGCTGTCCGACTAAAACTGTTAAGTCGAGCAGAGATGTTCCGTGGTGGAACAACCATCTTGAAAAGCTTAGGAAAACGGCACGGAGGGAGTTCAACCGTGCCAAACGCTCTACTGATTGGAGCCTATACCGAAAGGCTCTGACAGACTACAACAAGGAAATAAGGCTAGCTAAGCGGAAATCATGGGTCCTCATGTGTGAAAGCATTGAGAAGACTCCCGTAGCTGCCAGACTTCATAAAACTCTATCGAAAGACCACTCCAATGGTCTGGGAACTCTCCGAAAGACTGACGGTTCGCTCACTGTGGATCCCACAGAAACACTGAGTGAAATGCTGAGGACTCACTTCCCTGATTCAATCCCTGAAGCGATCGTGAACGCTAATGGCAACAGACATGGCGTCTCTGGTCAACAAGAGCTCCTGTCATGGGACTCAAGTACCAAAAGAGACGCATTGAAGGTTGCCAAAGAAGCCTTTACGCGAGCAAGGGTGGAAAGGGCAGTGAGATCCTTTGAGCCATTTAAATCTGCTGGCATGGATGGAATTTTCCCAGCGCTTATCCAGAAAGAGGAGCAAACGCTTATTCCTCCCATGATAGAGATTTTTAAGGCCAGTTTAGTCTTAGGACATATTCCAGATGGCTGGCGTCAAGTTCGAGTTGTCTTTATCCCGAAGCCGGGAAAAAAAGACAAAACCAATCCCAAAGCATACAGACCGATTAGTCTGTCGTCAGTGATGCTTAAAATAATGGAAAAGGTCTTAGGAGAGTTCATAAATTCAAATTTTATGGAAGCAATGCCTCTTTCCAAATACCAATTCGCTTACCAAAGTGGAAAATCTACGATCTCAGCACTACACATGCTAGTCAACAAGATCGAGAAAACATTTCATGCAAAGGAAATCGCCATCGTGGCATTTCTTGACATTGAGGGTGCATTCGATAACGCTTCCTATTTGTCTATAGTGTCAGCAATGCATAGGAGAAAATTTGACCCATGCATTGCTACCTGGGTACATGCTATGCTAGCAAATCGCCGAATCTCATCCGAGTTGAGCGGATCGTGCGCCACTGTCATGGCCACAAAGGGGTGTCCTCAAGGAGGGGTACTTTCACCTTTGCTATGGTCTCTAGTGGTGGATGATCTACTTAATAGCCTGGAAAAAAGAGGATTCGAGGTTGTTGGCTACGCTGATGATGTTGTCATCATTGTACGCGGCAAATTTGAAAGCGTTGTCCTTGCAAGAATGCAATCAGCTCTCGATTACACGCTCTCCTGGTGTCTGAAAGAGAAACTGGGGATAAATCCTTCAAAAACTACGATTGTTCCTTTCACAAAGCGCAGAAAGGTACAGCTGCAACCTCTTTTCCTTAATCAAACACAATTGGTTTACTCAAATGAAGTCAAATACCTTGGCATTACGCTTGATGCTAAACTCAATTGGAACACACATCTTCAAAACATGGTAAATAAAGGTCTCAATTCTCTGTGGGTCTGCTCAAAGACCTGTGGAAAAAAGTGGGGCCTAAAACCTAATATGATCATGTGGATATATAAAACCATCGTTCGGCCTAGAATAGCCTACGCTTCCCTTGTTTGGTGGCCAAAAACAAGCGAGGTTACGGCTAGAGCCAAGCTGAACAAAATCCAACGCGCCGCGTGCATCGCCATTACTGGTGCAGTTCGCAGCACCCCTTCATTCGCCCTAGATGCAATGCTTAATCTGCCCCGGCTAGATCAATTCATAAAGCTGGATGCTGAGAAAAGCGCTCTGAGGCTAAAACGATCAATAAACCTTCTGCCAGGTGATTTAACCGGTCACCTAAGCATACTAAACGAATTTTCTATAAATCCAATTGTAGAAAAATGCAGTGACTGGATGGAAATGGTTGTGAATTATGACATACCATATACGGTGTTCATTCCTTCTCGCCAAGAGTGGCAAGAAGGTGGACCGAGTATTCCTCCAGGCTCAATCAAATTCTACACTGATGGATCGAGAATGAACAATCGTTCTGGATCTGGAGTGCACGGACCAAGAACCAAAATCTCTGTCCCTCTCGGACAGTGGCCTACAGTTTTTCAGGCTGAAGTGTATGCTATCATTGAATGTGTGCAGCTCAGCATAAAGAGGAATTACAGAAATGCCACAATCTGTATTTTCTCCGACAGCCAAGCAGCTCTTCATGCTCTGAAAGCTTACACTTTTAACTCAAAATTAGTTTGGGAATGTGCTCTTGCTCTAAAAACCCTAGCCATCCGCAATCGAGTTAAACTATATTGGATCCCCGGGCATATGGGTCTAGAGGGTAATGAAATTGCCGATGAGCTAGCCAGGAATGGATCGGCCAATACATTCATTGGTCCTGAGCCATTCTTTGGCATATCAAACTGCTCACTAAATATTGAACTGAACAGCTGGTTGTCCAGGCAAATTATATCCAATTGGAAAACAGTTTCCAATGCGAATCAATCTAAAAGATTCGTCACAATTAATTCGAAACAAACACAAAAACTCATTGGTCTCAACAAAAGGGACCTCAGCACCTACACCGGTCTTATAACTGCACACTGCCCCAACAGATACCATTTACAAAAGATCGGAGCCATCCAAAACGCAAATTGCCGTTTCTGTAGTGAAACGTGCGAAACCTCACAACACCTTCTCTGCTCCTGCAGTGCACATATACAACGAAGATCCAAAATATTTGGCAAGCCCTTTTTGGAGCCGGCCGATATTTGGAACGCATCTCCCAGGGAAGTGGTCGGCTTTATCAGGCTGATCGTACCAGATTGGGGGATTCACAATGCTGCAACTTAGGACTTCTGCCCATCAATGGCAGATGGCTAAAAGTTCAGTCACCGCGCAAAGTATTCCGGTGGCGTTCCCGCCACTGAGGGTCTTTGTAAAAGCAAAAGGGTATATCACAATAGTTCTAAAAAAAATGGACGCAGTGATCTCGCACCCGACAGAAGGAGGAGGAACCTGAATGAGGTATGAATGAGGTCTGCATAAGAGGTAAAATACCTCAAATAATACCTTTTGCATATTCTACAAATGCCAAGCTGATAATTAGATCAGGTATTGTAATACCTAAATAATACTTGATGTATTTTCATATAAAAGTGAATTTGTTTTCAATTATAGTTTACCTAGAAAATGTTACTAAATCTTTCACAAGTTCAGTTTTTTTTCGCAATTCCTCAAAAAGTTGATTCTGTCAAATCTAATACTGAGATATTTTGCTGATTGTTCTACTAGAAACTCTTTTGCGAATCCTTTAAAATATTTTATCCATAAATTTTAATACAAATTCTTCCGTTCATAAAAGCCCTTAACAAATATTTTACAAATACATAAAAAATGCGTCAAACATTTTTCTATGTTTTCTTTTTCGAGAAATTTCTCTTCAAATCCCCGGATTATTCTAGAATTGAAAAAAAAGGTTTTTAGATGTCGCGTGCCTGCGAATTCTTCAGAGGAAATTTGTTGAAAACCCCAGAAAAAGTTTTGCTTCCGAAATTGGTTCAGGAATCTGTAGAGAAATATGTAGCAAAATAACTGAGAAAAACACTTCTTTGGAAATAATGTTATCAATTATTAGCAGAATCCACTAGGGCGGAATTTCGATAGGCTCGCTGGCAGAACTCTAGAGAACCGGAAGTCAAGGAAGGATATTTTTCAGAATAATTTCTAAAGAAGATTCTGATGCAACTTCTTGAGAAATTTATTTTATTTGTCAATTAATTAGAGAGGTTTTAACTATCCTGTAATTTACCTCTAGAAATAAGATAAATAATCACTTGACTTTCATTTTACCTCTACCTGCTTCAACCTTTCAACCTGCTTTTGTTTCTCCTTCCTTCGCATGACGCTTTGAGGAACTTCGTACAAAAATCTGTCCATACTCAAAAAAAAAAATAAAATGCAATATTTTAAAGAATTTAAAAAATGGTGAATTATAGGAGTTTTGAATTTTTGAACCGTACGGTCATGATCTAAAAACATACTGGCAATGTTTTCGCGTTAAACTCTTACAGTATTACAGAATAATAGACCCTTCAAAAAAGTTTGTTTTGAAATTCTGAACGTAGGAAAAATTCTACATCAATATGTTCACCAAAGTATCATAAAACTTCGGAGTTGATACAAAATTGTATCTAAGATTTAAGTTACAAATGCTTTCAGTAAAAACACCAATAATTTTCTATTATAAGAGGCGAGGAAAAAAACAAGATTTTTTGTAGTAAATCCTACAAGGACCACTTAACTTTTCTATGAGGTACATTGTCAATTCTTGAATTTTACGACATTATTTTGTATTTTTTTTTCCGAATAATGTTTATTCAAAAGATTACCAACAAAGCACTTTCAAACTTTTTTTGTATGTGTTTCTCTAGAAATCTGATATGGAGTGATTTGTAGGGGAATATGTGAACCAAAAAATTGAGAATGGATATTTTTTAAATTTTATTCATGGAAAAATCGTGAGATTACCATTACCAAAACAATTAGAGTTAATTCTAGACCCTGAAAGAATATTTGATGGAATTTCTAGAGAAACTTTTCAAAAGTTCAAGAATAAATTGTAAAATATTAGTAAATCTGATGAAAAATTTCTTCAAAAATTCCGAAAAGTATTGTTAGTGTGGTTTAAACAAAAAAATCTCTGGAAAATATTCAGATGAATCCCTGGTGAATTTTTCGGAAGAATCTTAAGGAATCTAAAAAAATATCTGTGAAAATAATGCAGATACAAATGTGGAGAATTTCTCTGAAAAATCATGAATAAAATTTACTCAATGGTATTTGCTCATGAATTTTTTGTAAAATATTACGAGGAATTCTTAGAGCAACACTTGGAATAATCATTTGATTGTTATGCAGGAAGCCCGGATAATTTTTACTGAAGTTTTTTTAAAATCCTGCAGAGACTTTTAGGAAGAATTTCGAAAGTAAAGTGGGAAAAACTGTTGATGAACTATCTGAACAAATCGTGGAATGAACCCTTGCTTGTTGATCTTGAAGACATTTTTATGTGAGAGTTATAGTATTTTTTGAACTATTTTTTGATGAAATTCTCAGTTATTCCTGAACATCCTAATCAAATTTTTAATGGACAACTGGAGGATACTTTCAACTAACAATTGGAATGTATATGTAATAAGTATGTAGAGGGCCTTCCAGGAGAATTTATTAAAATAATTTTTAATGCATTCTCTGGACAAATTCTTCAAGTGTTTTTTTTTATTTTTTAGCTATTTGATAGAGAAATTTTCTGGTGATCAATAAGTCTAGGAATGATTTTTCGTGAGAATCCCAGGATGAGCTCAGTGGAAACCGGTAAAGGAATTCTTGGAGAAAGCACTAAAAAGTACGAAAATAATTGAGGAAGGAATTTCTTCTCCAAGAAGGAATTTCTTCAAAGCACATGGTTGAATACCTGAATAGTTCGTGGAAGTACCACAAAGGACATTCGTTGTAAGTTTTTTTTTGCTAGAATTCTTGAAGAGTTTTTGACTGGATTACAAAAAGAACCCAGTAGCGAAGATTGAAATATACAAATATCGCTGATGTGCCGTGAAATGAGACAAAATAATAAACAAATAAAATCAATACAATTCTGGTAAAACTACGAAGTTTGGGAAAATCGTGATTATTGTGACCGACATTACTTCTGTGAAACAAGTATTTTCTAGGCCCCCCCTAGGCCCCCTCCAGAAAAAAATCCTAGCTACGCCAATGCTTAAGGTGAAGATAAATCGAAGCCAAAGCTCAAATTTTCAAGAGCACGGATCTAGAGAACCAAACATCCACCAGCGAGTGACCAATCGATTAAGTTTTCAGCTTAAACGGATGTTTGGTTCTCCAGATCCGTGCTCTTGAAAATTTGAACTTTGGCTTCGATTCATCATCACCTTAATCGGTGATTCCACATGATCGAGCCTCTTTCCAAATAAACTCTGAACAATGTATAGCACTTCAAAATACTTATTCATCAGACCAGATCAGTACCAGTAATAACCAACTAACTTTAAGAGTTTCATTGATAAGATAACATAATATGTACTTGAACTCAATGTAGACATACACCATTCAAAATACTGATTCACAAAGTCGATAGATTTCGCAAATCCCTATTTGTAACCAATCATTATTGCAATAAACTACTAGTTATTTATGATACCCTCTTAAATTAATTCACGTTTCTGTATTCTGTATTTGTACACAGCGCCTGTAAACGATGCGCAGACGGAGTTCACAGCGATTGCTATCTGCCGGCGTGTCTTACAGCGGATGGTTTCGAGCGAGGAGTGATGTCCATCAACCGTCAAGTACCAGGCCCAGCGATTCAAGTCTGCAAAGATGATCTCATAGTGGTGGACATGACAAATGCCATGGGTGGAACGGCCACAGCCATGCACTGGCATGGGCTGCATCAGAGGGACACTCCGCACATGGACGGGGTCCCATTCGTAACGCAGTGCCCCATTGAGTTCATGAGTACCTTTCGGTATGCTTTTTGGGCGACTGAGCCTGGCACACAGTTCTATCATTCGCACGCTGGACATCACAAAGTGAATGGACACTACGGGGCCATGATCATTCGACAGCCGGAAGTGAACGATCCCAACGCGAAACTGTACGATTTTGATCTTCCGGAGCATTTGATTGTGGCATCCGATTGGATGCACGTGGACGGAGAAATGTACATGCCGGGTCTTCCCAACGGCGATGGCATCCTTCCGGTGAATCTCCTAATCAATGGACGAGGCACGTGGCTGAAACACAACGGAAACAGGACGAACGCTCCACGGGAGGTGTATCGAGTGCGCAAGGGTGGCCGGTATCGGTTCCGTTTCATCAATGCCGCCAGTCACGTATGCCCCCTAGAGCTGCAGATCGCTAATCACACACTTGAGATCATCGCCAGCGATTCGTACAATTTGCAGCCCATCAGTGCCAATACACTTGTGACGACGTCTGGCGAACGGTACGACTTTGTCGTGAATGCAGACCAACCCACCGGTAAGTAGCTAGTCAGAAGATATGCCTAATCGTTTGAATGGTACACACATTGAAGACGAGACGCTGACACAGCATCACCGAGAGAGAAAGCGTGCCTCATAGTATCTATCTGCGTTATCACTTCCAAAACCCTCGGTCACGGAAGTTCGCGACGCGGTAGCCGCTGTGGACTAAGTTAGAGATTCAACACAGACAGTTTGTTATCAGTTTCATTCTATCGTTTCGTGTTAACAGGGCCGAATCAACTGAATTTGTGCCCCGGGATTGTGTTTTGAAACTTTGAATGAAATGTTTGAATTTGAAAGACTTTGCGCCTCATAAAAAAAGGCAGCGCTCATTGTCATTACAACATTCCTACTTTTGATGCTTGATTGATGGTTAGCTTCACCAATAGGTAATTACTTATCCGTTAACCCTCCGTATAGTAGTCCGCCCCTGAGCTCTCGTCCGCTTCGCGCCGGAAGCCGATAAGCCAGCCCTGAATTTCGTAGAATCTACTCGAGAAGCACTCCGCCTCGGTCGGTCTTCAACGCTGAATGAACGGGCAAAACGCATTACTTTCGAGTGTCATCCAGCCGAAGAAGATAAAAGATGAAATTTAATCCTTGTCAGAAGCAGAAGGCCGCAAAAGGAAAAAAAATCTAAAAAGTCATCGTCACCCATTCACATACGGTATCGTGTATAGTTGGGTGCCGCATGATGCACGGTGGCCCAGATTTAAAATATTTTGGCGAAAACTACATATTATTATATTTTACAAGTTTTCATCATGACAAGTGTTGTGGAAGTGTGGAACATGTTTTCCAGACCCTGTTTTGGGCATATTCTTAAATTTTTGGTATCCATTGAACGAAATTTTAACAAAATTTTAAGGCTATATTTTTCAAAATTGGAATATTTAGTCTAATTTAGAAAATTTCATCGATTTCTTAGGCTTAGAAGATTTGAGCGAGATATCGCCATGGAGAGCGATAGTTGAATTTAAAAGAATGTACTCCTATTTAGAGTCAAAAACGACGAAAAACAATTGTCTTTTGAAATTTTCAGTTGTGTTTTAACTATTTGATATTGCAGATAAATGTATGACTTTGTTTTTCAGCAAAAATCACGTTCGAGAATTGAGTATTTGCGGGATTAAAAAAAAACTAGACCTTTGTGCGACGTGGAAGGTTTCAAATTTCAATTACACAGTGCAATCCCTTTAATCAACGCATGGGACTTCTTCCGTTCGTTCGTATTTATTTTTCGTACTTATTTTTTCAAGTGCGCCAGAAAAAAAGATTAAATGCGATGAAAGAACTAGAGTTGTTGTACCTTCCTTGTGAAATAATGGGTCTAGAATTGAGGTTTGAGAGGGTTCACTTAACTGTAAATCCTTACATTTTGCCGACATCAACCGGTGAATGTCCTCTTATGTCTTCTTCTCTCAAGTGTATCCTGTTTGGGTTTGAAAGTACGACAGCATTTTCGGAATTATGGCAAACTTAAAACAAATTTCAATATAATTATTATTAAATGATAAAAAATCATAATTCAATTCTTTACTTTAACATAGTTAATTGCTTTTTTTTTCAATATACTGTGTATTCAGTAAATAGAAATATTAGTATTAGAACACTAATGGCACTGTTCTCACAAAACTGAATTAGTTTATTATCACCTTTAACTTTATCTTTTCATTGTTTGTTCGATGCCATGTTGTAGTGGATGATTTTAAAATTTATTTGACGCTTTGAGCACCGGTACCCAAGCTGTCAGCGCGTGGCAAACTAGATGTTGGTAACACGAACAGAAGCGACATTAGCATTCTTAGGTTAATGCTTCTACTATTCAGTAGCTCAGCTGAAAAAGGGCTCAACATCAGAAAAGAAGAGAAAAGCTAAGAATTTGTAGAAATCTGAGGAGATCCAAAACAAAGTAGGCATTTTGTATCAGCTTCATTTTGGAAAGAAGCCTTGGAATCTGAAAGAGAATTCTGGATTGGATTATACTGGATATTCTGAAAATTTTGAGAATTGTGGCATTACAAAATACGATTCAGTAAGAATGTCAAGCATTTGGTGGTTTCAAGGAATAGATGATTGGTTTAGATTTCACCAGGAATATTTTAAGAAATTTTTCAAGGAATCCTAAAAGAATCATTCTAGAAGTTTTCCATGGATTCCACAAGGAATTCTTCTAAGTTCTACGAGTTTCTCCTGGGATTCTTACGGGATTTCGGATTGTTTTTGCAGGTTTGACCTACCTTGTATCTCACTGGCTACAGCTTAACATCTAGTCATAAACGGACGTATCATAGGCGACGTCCATAAATTACGTAACGCTTGAAGTGGTAGAGCAGGCAAGCTTAACCTTAACGACTCACACATTTTTTTAAATTTCCATCATCCATCCATTTACGGAGAGGGAAGGGAGTCAACAGTTTCCAATTTAAGCGTTACGTAATAAATAGATGCTGCCATAGGCCTTTTCATGTCACAGATCCATCTATGCATTTGTTTACATCGGTGGAGGACCGGTGCTAATACGTATCTGTCATCTCCATAGAAGAGCTGCCAAACTGCATCATTTACTTTACTGACAGCAAATAGTAATCACCATGTACTTCAGGCATTACTTCGAAGAATTCTCTCAACCGTAAGTTTTCGAATGATTTCTTTGCAGGTCTACCTGAAATTTTCACATTTTTTTCAGAACTTCTCAAGAAATTCTTCTATACAGTTGTGTTCAGAATAATAGTAGTGAAAGCCGATTTTCATACAAAATGCTCAACTTTGGCATGCTGTAACTTTGTTTCCATATGAGCAACCGGCATGAAATTTTGGCAGTGAACTACAAATATGCTCAATTTCATTATCACAAAATTTGAAAATTTTCACACTACCGGCTAAAAAGTTAAGCACCTGGTGAAATCGTTCAAAATAATAGTAGTTTTAATAATTTAAATATCTGCTGTATTTTGAGTTTTAGAATTTTTCTTTACACATCGTTTTAACCATTTCCACCCAAGCTTTAAATATATAGACAATACAGTTTTTTACTAAATTGTTGCTGAACAAAAATTTACAAAAGAAAAACTACTATTATTTTGAGCGATTTTACCTGGTGCTTAATTTTCTAGCCGGTAGTGTGAAAATTTTCAAATTTTGTGATAATGAATTTGAGCATATTTGTAGTTCACTGCCAAAATTTCTTGCCGATTGCTCATATGAAAACAAAGTTACAGCATGCCAAAGTTGAGCATTTTGTATGGAAATCGGCTTTCACTACTATTATTCTGAACACAACTGTATATCCCTAAAACATCTCAAAAATTTGTTTTCTAAAATTCGAATGTGACATTTTTGAGTGATTATATGGAATTTGACCATAATTTTCTCTACAAATCCTCTCTTGGAATTCCTTAGTAATATTCTTTTAGTATTTCTATAATCTTCATATTCTCAAAAAAAAAAAAAACCTCATGGAGACTTCCAGGAATTTGTCCAATCGCCCATGATTTTTCTTTAGACTATCTACAGAATTCTTTCATTGATGCCTTCCAAAATGTCTGTTCAAATTTTGTATCTGGGTTCCACAGGAATTGCTCAAGAAATTAGTTGAAGAAATCTTCCAGTGATTTTATTTATTTTCAAATACAGTCAAACCTCCATGAGTCGATATCTGAAGGGACCATCAATGTATGGAAATATCGAATCATGGAACAAAAAATAATGTGGAAAGCTGTTCGAGAGCACCATCATAGTGACCATGAAATACTGTTTGTATAGTATGTTTCCATGAGTCGATATCAAGTAATGCAACATCGACTTACGGAGACATTTTTGACAATTTCGAGTTAATACAATGAAGAGTCATCAAACACTTTCGATCAACATACTGAAATATGTGAGATTGTTCTAGGAAATTAGAAAAAAAAAAACAAGTTGTTTTGTCACATTGGTTATTGTAACCGCATAACAGTCACATTGAGTCATACCTCGATATAACGTAAACTCTTTGTAACGTAACTCGATAGAACGTGATTTCATACCTCATACCTCGATATATCATATTTGTTTTTGCCTTGCATTTATTTTTGCAGTTTATATTATATACGTGATTTGTAAACTAAGAAACATTATTAAGGATTCAAAAACCAATTAAAATCAATTCTGTATTGTTCTGACTGCAGTTTACTATCACTGAGTACAGTCATAAATCGATATCGAGTGAGCAAGCTATATAGATATATGCTCAATGTTAAAACCAATATTTTCTCAAAGCTGTACATTTGTATTAAAACATCATTTTTATTTTCACTTTGTGGCATTTACTCTCCTACTAGAACCAAGCCTACCACTCATTTAAATTTTCTATGAAAACTTTGATTTACTTTCTACACTTTACGCTTACATTAGGTCACTTTAGAACTTTATAATGAAAAATCGGTTTTGCCTCAATACTAACAAAAATATAAATTTTCCAGGCCTACTATGTTCTAAAGAGTTTTAGATATGAGCAAAATACACATTTTCTCTGAAGACGTCATACTTCTAAAATTTTATATGAAAAGATATAGGCGTTTTTGTAGTTTTTTCATCCACACTTTCAAGCGTAACATTTCAAAATGGCGCAAGGAAAATCAAAAACTTTTCCCGCTACTTGAATAAGCATATCATAAGTATATTTTAAGGAACTTTGGTGATAGGGATTTCTAATTTTCTCAAATGAATGTGTTTTGAATTATCCCTTAATTTTACTTAGAAAACAGATTTTTTCAACTTCTGGAGATTCTAATTCAAATACAGTCGAACATTTTGTAATACATACATAAATAATTAATCATTCTTAGCATGAACAAGAAGTGTGTAGATGTAGATGTAGATTTCGCTAGTATTGAGGAAAAACCGATTTTTCATTATAGAGTTCTAAAATGACCTATATCTCTAAAACTATCAGGTATAGAACAAAATGAGGTTCTACAAAGTTTCCATATTTTCTATAATCTTGAACATGATAGAACATTTTGCGCTATCTTTTGAAATAAAAAAAAATTGAGTGCGAATTTTTAAAACTATGAAATTTGGCGCTTAGGACACTTTTACGTATAACGCGCATTGACCAGACAAACAAATGTTCAGAAGACATCAAAACCCTATCTCTTATATTTTTCCATTTATTTTTTTTTCCGTGGACCAATGTGCATTGCGCATTCGAGTCGGAGCTAATATTTATTGATTTAGTCGCATTCAAGAAGATTAGATCAAACTAAGGTTAGACCTTTGTGTGTTTTTGGTATTACCTCAGATATTCTCCAAAAGAATCATTCCAAGGGTGTTTGGAGAGATTCATTCAATAATTTAGCCATGTAGTCTCTTGAACTGCCTATAAGAATTGATAGGTTGTTCCGGTAATTGCTCCAGGAATATCTTTAAGTATTGTACCAGTCCTTCCCTCATTGCCCGAACCGGCAGGAGCAAGCGTCAAGGTCGAAGGATCAAACACTACTCTGGATGAGAATTCTAATTACGATATATTGAAAACTTGAAAATAAAATCTGAAAAATGGGCTATATGGCGCAGTTTTCCGCTCGGAGAGGCAAATGGGACAAATACAATACATTTTGTTAATCCACTCCAAAATATTGATCTTTGAAATTATATTAATACTCAACCATAGAATTCCATGTTGGGCAGACGTTTAATATAATTTTAGGTATCAATCATGAAATACGTAACGCTTTTAAGCATAAGCATTGATGACCGTAAAATTCGTAGCTGCTACTCCGTGATTGACCAGAATAATCAATGTTGCACAAGGAACCAAGAGATGTAGCTTATGAGTAGCTTTCCATCTTCGATGTACACTTTCGAGAATTCCAAACATTAAAAAGTCAATAACGGCGCTGGTCACGTCCTTACGGTCATTGGGGAATGGAAGGAATGTTAGCGTGACATCCATTGTTACTAGAGACCGAGATCACCTCTATATCTCCATGGTTGTCACGGGAAGGAGTCTTGTTAGTGGGGAGCGATCATAGCTGCATGATCAGGATACACCTTGGTAAGTGATGTGATTCATGCAACCTCAGTTAAAAAAATCACCTGTCAGTACTCTGAAGACAACGTGGACATATGGTTAGTCGATACTTTTAGCGTCGAACTATTCAAATGTTATTTTCTATAATGATAAAAATGAGATAAAAAAGGCATGTAGTTTTTAATGTCTATATACAAGAGTCTATGCCGACACTTACATTAACGAACGGAGGCTTGGCTAGAGAACAAGTCAAAGGAATTAATATAATATTCCTCCTGTTGGATTCGTCCAGGCCTCCGATGATTTGGTGGTATGAATAGTTTTAAAAAGTTAAATTTTAAATTAAAATTTAAAAAAAATCCAAATTTATTATTATATGGAACGAGTGACAGTGTTCTAGAGTGTATTGCCGCAATTAAAGCCGTGACAATGCAATGTTACAACGTTACATAATAAAACAAAACAACCATGAAATAATTGTATGTAAGACTTGGTACGTAGGTTACCGAATGCACAGCTTTTGTCCTAGATTCCGATCAATTTGTTTTAAAACGAATCAACTGAAAAATTAAATTAAAAAGTAAGTTGAAGAAAAACTTGTTGTGGTTTCGGCAGATTCGTTTTCTTTATCAAGAGTAATTTCATACACCCTCAGGCCTCAAAATTTGAATTAATAATGAAATACGTTACGAATTTAGGAGAAAATCTTCGCCGGATGCAATATTCCGTCATACCTAAGATTTCATAAAAATTGTTTATGAAAAGTGGTCAGACGAGTATAAGATGATCGATATGTTTTATTATAAGCCTTGTTTATCGAGGATTACATTCAAAGACTTTTAATTACTGCCACAATTGAAATAAATGCCCTGTTTTTGCTATAATGTTTGATATAACACCGCTTTTTGGATGGAATTACTTTTTGCTTATGCTCAAAATGGAGACAATTTAAGGTAAAGTTTAACTGAACAGGGTGAGTATTGATTCTTTCAACTCGGTCAAAGTTTTAACCACGCGTTTGTTGAACTTTGAAAACATCAAAATATAAAAAAATCATAATTAATCCTCTTTTATCAATAATTACGTAATAAATGAAGGATCCCATTTGCCAATTTGACAATTTGAATAAAAGAGAGAACGAAAATTATTGAAATTTGCGATTCTCATGTTCGTCTTAAGTAATAAAGAGCAATAGAATTTTCATTAAAAAAATAATAAATGAATACGTGAAATCTCATATACATGTTTGTAAAAACAGCTACACCCCCTGGAAAATTTTACCACATTGGAGTTATTCCTGATTGTTCCATTTAACCCTGGATTCTTACTTGCCCCAGCTTACCTCACTAAGAATTCTACTGTGCCTTTGACAACGAATCCCATGAAGTAATTTCACCAGGATTTTAGAAGGATTCTATTATGAAATTCAAGAAATTCTGCATACGATACTTTCAAATTGTTTACGGAATTTCTGCAGGAATTTGTTTAGAGATTTTTTCATAAATTATTCCAGCAAATGTTCATGAATTCTTTCAGCGGCCTTTTTTAAGCATAATCCAGAATTTTTTGTGAAATGCTTTAGGAATTATTTAACAAAATCTTGCAAACCATCCTCTCCGAATATCTTCAAGTTTTAATGTGTTCTAACAATGATTCCATCAAAAAATATCAAAGTAGGTATTTTCCTGTGCGATTTGTTCCTGTTCAATATTTAATTCCATTCTATTCACAAAATAATTTGATGCTTTACTAGATTTAAAAAAAAAAACTGAAAAAGCCCACAATAAGTGTTCAAATCGATAACTAAGAAATGAAATATGAATTCTGTCTAGTTAAATCTTAGAATACCATCAATTCTTGGCCAAATATACTACCGTCGAGTTAGGGAGATATCAAGTTATAGAACACAAAACCAATGACGATGCGATCCTAGGGACCATCGCTAACTCGATATCGAGATACAGTCGCCTCTCCACATCTCGATATCGAAGGGACCATCGAGATAGGGAGAGATCGAGACATAGAACAAATTTTTAACGAATACTAGATTGAAAATCACTCCGTTGCCAGGAAAAACAAAAGCAAACAGATGTCATTTCGTCTTCGAAAATTGATTTGAAACTCTAAAATCTAGTCTAGTAACCATTGATGATGGGAATATCGACATACGGAGAGAAAATTGGGAACGAAAATCACATCGAGATAGGGAGATATCGAGATAAGGAGGATATCGAGATATGGAGAGTGAAAATGTTTGCAGAATGAAGGGACCGAAAAAATCATCGACATAGGGAGAGATATCGAGATGTAGAACATCGAGATGTGGAGAGTCGACTGTACTAATTATCGAGTAAGGAGAGTTGACTAGACACACATTAGCCAGATATTTCAATGAAATGGGTAAGCTTCTAATTAACATACAACCCTGTTATTTTGTGTAGATAAGTCCACATAATGGTGATGGACAATCACAAGCAAACTGCATTCCAATGTTAACTAACATAAGATTTTGGATATCTCTGAACTGACTTAATGTAGACTTAAAAGTTTTCTGAATGACTTTATAAGACAAGCAATTCCAGGTTTTAGGGATATGCTTTAAAAGATTCTTGAAATATACTTATTTATCAGGCAAATTGTATGTACCTATAGCTTTTCAGTAGATGAATGAATATTTACCTAAATTCGGATTGAATCTGTGAAGGCTGATTTCACGCCTTGTGGTCACTTTCCTAAAGATTTTAACCCTTCTTCACACCTCTTGTCTATGGTTAAAGTATTGACACCCAAACTCCTTTTCAAATTCCTGCTTTCGTTCGTCCGATTCTTTGCAAAATAAACTAAAACATGCCCCAAAATAAGCTCTTCTCGGTTTTTCCAAGATGCCTTTGCACCCGAAAAACGAAAGACGCCGCCATGGCTTGTGGCTTACCTAACCCAGAAAAGCAAGGCCTGCAATTTGTCGCTCAACTTTTCCCCATTCAACGGAGATGATGACGGAGCAAAGAATACCTAACACTCTGGTAATGGTGGCTGACCCGGTCGGTGAGGCGGTGCCGTCGATGTCATCTTTCTTGAACCGATCCACTTGTCTCGTCTGAGAGCTTGTCCTGATAAAAAAAATTTAAGTACAATAGGTTTTAGTATTGAAGTTTGATTGTAGTTTCACCAAATAACAACAAGTTTTGGAAAACATTCAATAATAAATATATTATAGATTATATCGTTCACTTTAGGTTGTATGATGTTTGATTAATTTATACTATACCTAATATTAACTGTAAAGTTTTTTTCGGGAAGCCCTGATGCCCCAAACCGCCTGAATTCAAATTTTCACACTTTCTTTCTTTTCGCTTTGGTTCGACACCCAGCCAAAACAACTTGGCTCCTTCAACCGGAGAAAGATGCGGTCTGTAAAATTTGTCCACCTCTGTGGGGGTTGGGGTGACGATTGCAATTTAAATTTTAGGGCAGTTGGAGTTGTGCAAACAGCAAAAAATGAAAATGACACTTGATGTTGAAAGCTATCTGATGAGTTGGTGCATAATTGAAAGGATCGACGGTGTGGTTGTGGTTGGGTGCGATGAAATGTGGTAGAATATTCATAAAGTGGTTGTTCCGCGGGATGAGCTGCAGATTTATCATTTGGGGGCTGTGAAATGTGCATGAACAAGTGATTTGTAGTATAAAACCAGCAATGAGATATAAAATTTGAGGCTGTGATGAAGATTGTTTTAATGGTTCAAGTGTACTCCCTGTGGAATCCTCCTGATCGCCCTACCTGAAATGTAGATTTAAGCAGTAATTTTTGAGTACAAAGCTATTCGAGGACTTCGCTGAAGACAGTTCTTTAAATTTACAACAGTTCGTAATAAATTCTTCGAGAATTATTATTTAATAAACCTTATTCTCACGCAGGCTCCTACACTTATGTTCGATCAACTTTTGATTTCAACTTCCTTTACCAACAAGAAATTACTGGAACACAAAAGTGTCTTTCGATAACTCTGGATAGCTGTTGAAGTTAAGGTTTGTTAGATTATATTTGAGTGAGCATGTTTTGGGTATGAAACTTATTCGTCAACTTAGATAGCTAAAGAATATATTCTTCTATCTCAACCCTACACTATGTACATCTTCAGATATCTCCGCTGTAGGGTGTGTGATATGTACCTGCTCTTTAAGGCCGCACGGGACGTCATCATAATCACCCTATCCATTTCAAGAAGCAAATCCGAAGAACCACTCCATATATCGATGCGAAAATGTATCACTATGATTCTATATATGTAGTGCACAACTCAATAAATTTTCAGTTTCATCGGTTCACTAAAACTCGAGATTTGCTTCCACAAAGTTTTGATGCTAATTGTTAGAATGAGACAAATGAAGAGAATGACCCTCACCGGAGTTGGATTCAGCGTCCACTCCAGGCGTCCCTGGGCCCATAACCTATGTATAGTTACCCCGGCGCAGTAAAGATGTCCGCTTCCCTTTTTCGTTAATGCTTTCTTGGTCCACTAAGCTTTCGTGGGACTCCAGCCGTTATTCTTAACTCCTTCGGGCCGGCGTCGGTTTCCTACCTCAGTACACGGTTTTGGAAGTAGCTCTTCACAATCTGGCACAAGTAGTCGGGAATCCACATTATGTGCAGCGCAGTGGCAATGGTCTCCCAGCTGGCGCTGTTGAACGCGTTCTTCACATCTATCGTGAACACGGCGCAGTAACGATCTCCTCTACGCTTTTGTTTCAATGCTTTCTCGGCCCTCTCGAGCACTGTCAGAATTGCGTCCACCGTCGACCTTCTTTTCCGGAATTCAAACTGCCTTTCTGATATCCCGTTCTCGCTCTCTGTACATTTCATCACCCTGCTGAGGATAACCCGATCCAAGAAGTTTACCGAGTGTATCCAGTAAACATATAGGCCTATATGATCCCGGATCCCCGGGTGGTTTTTCTGACTTCAGAAACAGCACCAGTTTCAGGAAACTGACCTTCTTTCAAGCATTTCTGCATAATTTTCCTGACCATATCTGGATTCACAAGGTCTGCAGCTTTAAGCGCCATGTTGGGGGTTCCGTCCGAACCCGGGGGCCTTGTTCAGCTTCAGCGCTTTCACTGCTCGTTGGAGATCTTCGGCATTACCTACCTCTTCATTGCCATATGGTGTGGCCGGATACATTGTAGGGTCATGCTTTAGGCCTCGACGATGACGCCCAGTTTGTCCGCACACGTTTTGACCGGCGTCGACAGGCCCTTGATTTTCGCCATTATCACTCGGTAGGCATCCCCTCAAAGATTAGCTTCAGCTGCTCGGCACAGCTCTTTGAAGCACTTAAACTTACTCAGCTTAATCTCACGTTTGAAAGCGGGTTTGGCTTGCTGGAGGACAATTCTTCGCTCTTCTCGGACTTGTCCGTGTCTCGCTCTCTGATATCGTCTCCTCGCTTTAAGACAAGCGGCGCGAAGAGCTCCTAATGCGCACAAGTTCCATTTGCGTAATATTACGTACATTCTTTGGCTAGTTCTTGCAGTTTACTCGATTTACACTAAAAGTTTCACTCCGAAGCACAATTAACACGACTTTCTTCATTATTTTCCAGATGACTATTGGATCCGTCTACGGGCGATAGGGCCATGCGACTACAGGCAAATCAGCCAGGTTGCCGTTCTGTCGTACCAACCGATGAGCGTCCCTGAGGAGGACATTGCTTTCACGGACAAAGAGATTCCCCATTATCAGGATCAGCTGTTTTTGAACGATGTGGTAAGATAAAGAGGATGTCATTTGTCATGATTACGAATGCTTTAAACCATTTTCTGCTTGCAGTATGTAAATCACCCAAACACAACTTGTGGAGTCTCGAAACCAGACGTTTGCATCACGGATTTCCAAGCGTATGAGACCGATGATGACGTCATCAACGGTGTTCCGGATATGCAATTTATTCTAGGATTTGAAAATTACCCGATGAAATTCGAAGACGCTTTCGGCATGGGCAGTCACGAGCATTTCATGAGTGAGTTATTCCATACCTCAATCAAATATTCCTCTCTATCAAGAATTCTTCTCACCTCCTATAGACATTCACGACGACATCGTCCTCCAGGGGGCCATCAACAACATCAGCTTCACATATCCCCCGTTTTCGCTGCTCACCCAAACGGATCTCATCACCGAGGGCATGTTCTGCGACGAAGATAGCTGGCCGGAGCGTTGCCAAACCCGCGATCACTGCACCTGTATCCACCGGTTGAAAATTCCTCTGCACGCCTTAGTCGAATTGTATATTCTCGATTTGACGCCGGAAGTGAACGATCTGAATCATCCCTTCCACTTGCATGGCTACCAAATGTACGTCATGGAGATGGGACAGGACCGGTCAACGCCCATCACGATGGAACGAGCCCAAAAGATTGCTCGGAGGCAGTCTCTCCACCGGACACGAGTAACAACTATGCCCCCCAAGAAGGACACCGTATCGGTTCCGAGCAAGGGCTACACCCGGGTTCGATTCGTTGCGGACAATCCCGGATTCTGGCTGATGCACTGCCACTACGAGTGGCATACGGCCGTTGGAATGGTGCTGGTGCTGCAGGTCGGTGAACCGGGCAGCTTCGTCAAACCACCGGCCGGATTTCCCACGTGCAACAAATATACGCCAGATGTGGACGCGTCGCTTTTTGATGCGTGATTTTGGCGTTGTTATTTATTGGTTATTTATTGGTGTAAGGATCTGAGATTAAATTCTAGTCATTTGTTGCGAACGATGTTTTTGTACGAATGTACAGAAATTTTAGACAAAGTAGAAATCGAATGTTTGTGTTGAGAAAACTGCTGGTTTTGTTTTCGGGTTTAATAAATAAAATGATTTGAAATATACAGGTTTGTCACATATTCTAAACATTCGAACGATAATATCTATATCAGCAAATCACGGAATGCTATCGACTGAGGCTCAAGATCCCTGGGGAATTTCTCCGGCGAGAAATTCCCCAGTGAAATATTAGCAAATAAACTACAGTCAGGTCTTCTATTGGACACATGGTGGGGGGGGGGGGCGTTATAGGAAACCTAGGGCTTTCATTAATTTGGGTGTGTTGTAGAATAACTCGTATTCTTTAAGAGGAAGCACAGTACTGGCTATGGTGAAGTTTTAGTACTCAGCACGAGCTACCTTTAGGAATTGAGGATCATCCTTTTTGTTGAGAAGGTGTCCGTAGGGGAGCTTTTTATATTTTACGCTATATGAACCTTGAAGAATAAGAATCTAATATTTGAAAAATACATTGTTAAGCCAAAGTCGTTTAACACTCATAAGTAACCGTACAATTATCTCAAAACCTTCTAATCAGAATTAGTATCAAATGTTACGCATTCGGGGTATTGATTCATTAGGGTTAATATTTCTAGCGCCGACACTGTCATTTGTATTCCACTCATTCAGCATGCAACGCTTGGTTCTCAGGTTTCTCAAACTTCCAACACATGCTGTCAAATCGAAAGGAAAATAATTGAAATCGTTAACTACCTACTTAAGATTAGGAAACTGCATCGAAACAGTAATGATTAGAAATTTATTTAGTTTATTATCCGTGGTGCTTTTTTGGTTCATATTTTCGTTTTTACTACCACTGAAAAAGAGCCATCTGATGACATTTCAGTTTTGAATTCCAACCAATTCCAAATAAAATAAGGGAATTAGATAGCGCTTTACCTCCAGAACAACTTACCTTAAAACACCAAATTATCTGGATTTTGAGACACCCTGATTTTGAGTGAAATTGATCATTTTTCACGGTTTTTTGGGTCTGCTTTCTAAAATGTTAACAATACCATACAACTAAATGCAGCAAAACAAGTACGATGGTGAACCTCATTGGCTCATGTACCTAAATTTTTTAACAAATCGGAGGATCCCATTTCGGGGTAAAATTGATCGCTTTTTAATGTGATTATTTTATGTTTTGAATACAAATCTACATACTTAATTTGGGCCTCCTAAATCCGAATATGCTTGCCAAATTCTTAACAAGACAAAATATTTGTCAATAATCAATGATTAAATTTCGATAATACTGCAGATATCGCTTAAATGTAGGCAATTTCCGAAGGATTTTCCTAACATTCAACAGAATTTCAATTATTTCAACAAAACGAGCAAATTGATACGAAATTTTATGGTAAAATATTTGGGGATATATTTTAAGCATCCTCTCTAACTTTCAGGCAGATACCATGTCCACATCCTTGTTTATAACTAGAAGTTTATGGATGTCTATCAACACCACATCAAACATGATTCTGGAATTTTAAATTATTTTCATATAAATAAACATTTTTTGACCCAAAAAAAAACTTCACTATCACAATTTGACAATACTTAAGACAAACAATGTTAATTTGTTACAGGTTGCACCAATTTTGGTGCAATATTTGTGAGAAATAAAATTGCGTGACACAGTTGTCAGTTTTTCCCTACTGATCAATTTCACCCGAATTTACGGTAAAATCTACTCAAACCTCATACACCCGATTCTGTTTTTGTACGGGGGACGCGTACCGTGCAAAAAAGTTTTCAGTTCAAAATTTCAAAAACCGTGCAAAAAAAGTACCATTAACATTTCTCGACGTTTCATGCTAAAATAAGGTTTGGGCGAAAAAAATGTATGGAAACTTTTTTTTTTGCACGGCCGTGTAAAAATAAATCCGTGCAAAAACAGGATCGGGTGTATAGTGTTTTCATTATTATTCGACTTCTATGTACATTTTTCGATTTTACTGCATTATTTAGGGCATCATTATAATCAAAAACTATCGAGTGTTGTTCTTAAAAATAAGAGCACGGGAAAAAATGCGGCACTCGAAATAAAGAGTCATGATTTCGGGAGGAACGTGCATTTTTATGTTATGAAAATACACAATGAACAAAAGTCATGAAGTTGATCTGGAATCATGCACACAGCTCATAAAATATTAGCACTGTTCTTGAATTTAGATACCGTTAAACGGGGTAACTTTGATAGTTTTTTCGAAGAAAGCTTCAATATTTATGCATACTGTTCCAAAGTATTACAATTTATATTTTTAAAACAAGTACTGGAATCTCAGCTATCGATTGCACTTGATAGATTGTCAAATGATTTATTCTGAATGGATGTATTATTATTCATATAATAGTCGGTTTTCTGTTTTGAGGTTACTTTGATTTATTTTATTTATTTATTTAGTTGGTGTTACATCAATTCATTTGATAGAACCTCGTTAACGATGTTACGCCAATTTACTCGGTCCATGGCTGTGTCTCTCCAACTTCGATTTTGGCCCACGTTCTCCAGATTTTGTTGCACCTGATCAAGCCAGGCCTATACCTTGGAGTCAGCAAAATCGATTTTAGGATGCAAAATTACTTGCTCACCATTTTCGTATTTGTATATTTATCGTGTGGCAGGTACGATGATACTCTATGCCCAGAGAAGTCAAGGAAAATTCCATTACGAAAAGATCCTGGGCCTACCGGGAATCGAACCCAGATACCTTCAGCATGGCTTTGCTTTATAGCCGCGAACTCTAACCACTCGGCGAAGGAAGGCTCCACCAAAAAATCTCGTAAATGAAATATAAGGCTTTGAGTGAAAACAGCATTCAAAACAAATTGATGAACCAACTCATGTATTGTGGCTGATGAGCTGCGTAAGCTACAAATCAAGCGTGAAAAATCTCGAACGTAGTATATGAGAATTTAAAATTTTCGCCACGATGTGAACATCTTCGTCGCAGACAAACTGGAGAAACCCAACATTGATCTGCTTGTTAACTTTTGATACATAAAATTGAAGATAATTTGTTATTAACACCACCTATCGGATAAATTCCCAATTAGGTTTGTTGCTGCCAGATAGCCCTTGATCTGCTGAACAACTTTGCCGAAGACACCAACCCTCTAGCTCATCAAAATATTAAGATATAGATGATTGAATAAAATGTTACTAGCGCCACCTAGCGGATAAATTCTCAACTAGTTTTGCTATTGCAGATAGCCCTCAGTCTGCTTAACAACTTTGCCGAAGACACCAACCTTCTAGCTTTTCAGGATCTTGAGCTCTAGAGGATTGAAGAAAAATTGTAACTAGCGCCACCTAGCGGATAAATTCCCAATTAAGATTGTTACTGCCAGATAGCTCTGGGTCTGCTTAACAACTTTGCTGAAGACACCAACCTTCTAGCTCATCTGGATCTTGAGATATAGAAGATTGAAGAAAAATGTTACTAGCGCCACCTAGCGGATAAATTCCCAACTAAGATTGTTACTGACAGATAGCTCTTGGTCTGCTGAACATTTCTGCCGAATACACCAACCTTCTAGCTCATCAGGATCTTGAGCTATAGAAGATTGAAGAAAAATTGTAACTAGCGCCACCTTGCGGATAAATTCCCAATTAAGATTGTTACTGCCGGATAGCTCTGGGTCTGCTTAACAACTTTGCTGAAAACACCAACCTTCTAGCTCATCAGGATCTTGATATATAGAAGATTGAAGTAAAATGCTACTAGCGCCACCTAGCGGATAAATTCCCAACTAAGATTGTTACTGACGGATAGCTCTTGGTCTGCTGAACAACTTTGCCGAAGACACCAACCTTCTAGCTCATCTGGGTTTAGAGATATCCGTTGAATGGACGATGTGGCCAATTTTGGTACCCCAAGACAATCCGGAATAACTCCGGAACCACGTGGACCATATTCCCAAATTTCCTGGACCATAAACTAGAAGAATTTTTCGGGAAGTTCTGAAAATTTCAGCAAAATCCATCGAGAAACAAAAAAGTTATGCACATTTTAGTGTGTTTTTTTCATGTGAAAAGTATGTTGGCTGGATGAAGGTTAAGGATGCCATTCAACAGCTCAAGAACAACAAAGCCGCTGGCAAGGATGGTATCGGAGCCGAACTCATCAAGATGGGCCCGGACAGGTTGGCCGCTTGTCTGCATCGGCTGATAGTCAGAATCTGGGAAACGGAACAGCTACCGGAGGAGTGGAAACAAAGCGTTATATGCCCTATCTACAAAAAGGGCGACAAACTGGAGTGTGAAAATTATCGTGCAATCACCATCCTAAACGCCGCCTATAAAGTGCTATCCCAGATTCTCTTCCGTCGTCTATCACCTATAGCAAACGAGTTCGTGGGAAGTTATCAAGCAGGTTTCATCGACGGCCGCTCGACAACGGACCAGATCTTTTCCGTGCGGCAAATCCTCCAGAAATGCCGTGAGTACCAGGTCCCTACGCACCATTTGTTCATCGATTTCAAGGCGGCATACGATAGTATCGAACGCATAGAGCTATGAAAAATCATGGACGAGAACAGCTTTCCCGGGAAGCTCACAAGATTGATCAGAGCAACGATGGACGGTGTGCAAAACTGCGTGAAGATCTCGGGCGAACACTCCAGTTCGTTCGAGTCTCGGCGGGGACTACGACAGGGCGACGGACTTTCGTGCCTGTTGTTCAATATTGCGCTTGAAGGTGTCATGCGGAGAGCCGGACTTAACAGTCGAGGCACGATTTTCACGAGATCCGGACAATTTGTTTGCTTCGCGGACGACATGGATATTATTGGGAGAAAATTTGAAACGGTGGCAGATTTGTTCACCCGCCTGAAACGCGAAGCAACAAGAGTCGGGCTAATGGTGAATGCGTCGAAAACAAAGTACATGCTGGTTGGCGGAACTGAGCGCGACAGGGCCCGCCTAGGAAGCAGTGTTACGATAGACGGGGATACCTTCGAGGTGGTGGACGAGTTCGTCTACCTCGGATCCTTGTTGACGGCTGACAACAATGTTAGTCGGGAAATACGAAGGCGCATCATCAGCGGAAGTCGTGCCTACTATGGGCTCCAGAAGAAACTACGGTCAAGAAAGATTCACCCCCGCACCAAATGCACGATGTACAAAACGCTCATAAGACCGGTAGTCCTCTATGGGCATGAGGCGTGGACTATGCTCGAGGAGGACTTGCAAGCTCTTGGGGTTTTCGAACGCCGAGTGCTAAGGACGATCTTCGGCGGCGTGCAGGAGAACGGCGTGTGGCGGCGAAGGATGAACCACGAGCTCGCTCAACTCTACGGCGAACCCAGTATCGTGAAGGTAGCTAAAGCTGGAAGGATACGCTGGGCAGGGCATGTTGCAAGAATGCCGGACAACAACCCTGTAAAGATGCTGTTCGCCACGAATCCGGTCGGAACAAGAAGGCGTGGGGCGCAGCGAGCTAGGTGGATTGACCAGGTACACCAGGACCTGGAGAGCGTGGGTCACAGTCGAGGATGGAGAGAAGCGGCCATGAACCGAGGGAATTGGCGAAATATTGTTGGCGAGGCTTTATCAAGATAATTGATGTAAAGCCAAATAAGTAAGTAAGTAAGTAGATTTCTAAATTAGTAAATAATACATTATAAGTCATTTTTAATTTCAGAGCGGTCGGTTCTCAGCTTGCTCCTGGCGATCAACATGCTCGTGCTGTATGTATCAAGCGAGCGTGCTTGTGCGGAATGTACTAAGTATACGATGCAACTGATCTAGAATTAAATATTTCAAATTACAATTGGCATTGGAAATTTCAAGTAAATATTTGTATCTCAAGACTTTCTAAGTGGGATGCTCGAAATTATTGAAAATATTCTAATTGTTTGTGGCTGAGAACTTTGAACAGACAAGTTGAATGTGATTATTGGGAATTTGTTGAATATTTTCCAATTACTGGTAGACACTGAAAAAGGCTGCAATATAAAAAACTGATTGCTTAAAAAGTCTTTGATAAGTGTACAATATTTTGAAATACATCGAGTTGAAAACAAACAAAGCTATGACAAGAACACTATTTGTATGACATGTAGGTTTCTTAAAAAAAATCCTAATACTATTTGAGATTTTTATGGAATAATTTGAATATTTCCGAATACCTGATGACAAACGGGCATTCGAGACAAATATTTGAATGAGATGAGGAGCTTTACCAAAATTTTGAGTAATACATTACATTCAAATGAAATAAGGGTTTCTAAAAAAACAGTTCAATTTATAAACGAAATGAGTATTTTCTAATAAACTCTAGAATATTTGAATGCTCTCTCGAAACATTCGCATATTTTCGAATACCTGGGCATTTCAAAGATTCCGACAACGTTTTTTTAATGAGATTAGGGTATAAGATTTTTTTTTTGAATAATAGGAGTTGCTGAGAATTTTTTCAGCAACTTAGAAATACTTGTGTTTTGTGGAATTCTTTAAATTATTCTGAATATTTGATGACGATTGAGAATTTCTGACTTATATTTGAATGAGATTAGAATATTAGGAAAAATTTCTGAAAAAATAGAGTATCTCGTCAGTGATATTTACATAAAAGGAATGTTTTAAAAGATATTCTGTAGAATGCATGATTGGGATACGTATTTTTTAATGCAATTTTAAATAAGACGTCTCAATATTATATGAATAAAATTAAATAAATTATTTAAACAATATATGTTCCTTTTTTAAGAATTACTGCTGAATGTTTGACTGAGATGAGAATATTTTAAATGACTCCGGAATAATTCAGTTATTTATGAAAATTTTGAATACCAATATCAATATCAACAGATCACCCATCCTACATCATTAGCAAAATGACTCACAGTTAGATGAACACATTTCATTTATCGCTTGTTGGTCGGTTTTTCGTATTCCTACTTCCCACGGCCCGCTGCTGTTGCAGCGGAAATCATTTGCGCATGAAATGTGTAACCGTAGGTCCCAATTTGCAGCTTGTTGGCGCTGCCACAATTTCCCCAGGTCTGTCCGAACCTGCCAGTAAGCCCCTATATCCAATTCCAACTCTCCCAAAAACATATGGACAGCCTTACTGGCACGGTAAACCTAGCTGTCCATGCTTAAAAAGATCCGACAACGTCATTTCCTCAATTAGCATATGTAACAATCTTTCTAACTGGTATTTTCTGACAGTGGTTTGAGTAAGTCCGACAACCGTTACGAGTTGTGTCGGCCCAATTGCTACCCTGCGCAGAATAATTGACAATCCGACGAAGTGTCAAACTTCGGCACTTCGTCATCGTTCTTATTGGATCGAGTGGTGGTAATATAAGACGAATCAAGGGGATTCGTCCTTCTTTGCCGTTTGACTTTTGAAGAAAATAGTAGTGCGCGCCGTAAAGTGTCCTAGCTAAAAAAAGTAAGGTTACAAATTATAGTAACCATGTGGTGTATATAATAGTTTGTGCTTTTTTTTCTAGTTTGCCCTAAATTACGATTAGTATCGAATGTTAGTAGTCCAAATTAGTGGTATAAAAGTGTTAGTACGGTTAGTAATTTTTTAAATACGATTAATTTGTTAGTTCCTAATTAAAATTATGTTAAAACAGTTGTGAACAAGCAGTTAGACGCGAAAACGAACATCTATAACAATTACCAACTTATAACAAAGAAAAGGTAAAGCATCTATTGTAAAAATTGTAATTGATTGTAAAATTGTGTAAAATGGTGGTAAATTGTGAGAGACGTATTGGTACTAATCCATATGGGTTAGGTCCGAAATCGGGCCTTTTCTTTTTGCGTTTCCTCGCGTGGTTTATCCCGGAGGAACTTCTTTCATCCGCAGTGAAGCCAAAGGACCAGTTTGGAGTGTAGGAAAGTTGGTTGGTGTGCCGATAACCAGCTTAGTTCCGCCCGCCATCTTGGAGCGTCCGTTCCAACAATAGCATCGACGCCATTTTGAAATTTCGGCCATTGCAACATCTCTACGGCTTCCTTCCCGCTTTCAACGTTCGGTCAGTCGGATTAAGACCAATCCCGACAAGGAACCCGAACGAAAGTAGCCCAGCTGGTGGGCCACAGTCCGTCCAGCAACCCTACATTGCCACAATCCGTCCAACAACCCTACATTTCCACACCGGCAAGAAACAGATTCGAAAGAAGCCCAGCTGGTGGGCCCTAGTCCATTCAGCAATCACGGAATCCAGTCAATGAAGGCCATGCTGGTGGGCCATAGTCCGTTCAGCAGCCATCTCTGGGAAAGAGCTTAACGCCATCGGTCGAGGACCGAATACCGACCCTCTTTCGCCCGTTTTCTCGCCAACAACCCGCCCAATTCCGACATCCAGCCAAGCTAGCCACCGTTCATCACCATCAAGCCTCGCCAACAACCCACCCAAAAGCGCAAGTACCATGTAACCGTCTCTCCACCATACCAATATGCCCAGATTGGGTGAATAAATCTAGTAATGTAAGCTAAATTGGCGAGTAGGATTATTTAGCCACCGCACTCCCTATAAACTTTTATATACACCTCTCTTTCCTCGCTTTTCGTACCCAAAAGGGGTTCCCAAGCCTCATTCTCTTTAGTCTGCTATAAAAGTTGACCTTCCCTTCGATTCATTTCCGCTTTGGTCATTTGAGTGGATTATTATCTATTCAGCTGTCAGTGTGCTTCAGTTAAGCTCCCACTGAAGGTAAGTGACTGGTGAAGCAGGGGTTGAAACGATGCTAATTGAGTAAACGACCCAGTGCTCGACAAAATTCATACCTATTATTCCCTACTGAGCAGCCGAGAGGCTACAAATTGGCGCCCAACAAAAAATCGATCAAGCGATCAAATCTTTCACCCCTCCCCCTATCTGTGGGAAGAAAACCGGTTCTGTTTTGGTAAATTCGTCCTTCAAACGAAACAGTTTTTGAGCAACATGGATTTAGATTTTGAAGTGCAGTACAAAAGTTTGATGGTACATCATTTAGAGAAGCAGGAGATTGAACATGAGTTGGCTATCAGAGCAGTGCAATTTGATCCGACCGAGTCCAGATCTGCCATTCAGAGACGGCTCAGGGATCGTCTCAAAGAAGAAAAAGAGATGAATACAGTTGATATTGACTTTCTCAGATCTAAAGTTACAGTTGATGCAGAAATCAAGATGATTGACGCAAATGTGGACCAAATTCGTGGATATCTGGAAAATGAAGTGCGATTTGAAGGTTTTAAAGACAGTTTGAAATCGCGGCTTGTCCATTACTTTGCCCGAATTCGCCGTGCTCTAGAATACGCGGAGACGGACGAAGATCTTAACGATTTAGACAAACTCCTCAGAGCAGTAAGGGGTTTAGTAAATACTCACTTTTCGATTTTCTCTCCTATTCAGACGGTTAGAAGCGAAATGATGCAAGAAATTGTCCGCTCCGTCTCAAATTTGAGGACTGGACTAGATGATGAGGAAAATCCTTCCAAAAAAGGAGGTAAGGAGAGCCAGAAGGTCTCCAAGAATGTAGATCGAAGTGATTTAAGAACATCTGAGGATGAGAGCGATGATCCATTAACAGCTCAGGGTGCGTCAGGGATGGCTAAACATTCAAATCGTCGCGAACTAAAATCGGATAGACAAACGTCTAAAACGAACTTAGAACAACTCTCGGGACTGCTCGCCGCGTTGTTCCCATTCGGATTTCCGCAGAATCCTAATGAGAGACCTCGTCAAGATGTCAGCTCGGATACGAACCGTTCAGAAAAGGTTATTCGCAAATTCGCATTAGACAGAAGGTCGAAGTCAAAGCCAATTCCTCTGGCTGAGACATCGGATTCAGTTGTAGAATCCGATCAGGAAAGTTCTACCGCGTTGTCAGATCCTCCGGTTCCAAATCGCTACAAAAATCGAAATCATCGTGTCGCGCTGAAGAATAGGCCCGTTTCCGAGTGGAATATCCGGTACGATGGCAAGGATAGTGGCCAAAACCTAATGAAATTCATTAAAGAAGTCGAGTTTTACGCCAAATCGGAAAACGTGTCTAAACGTGAATTATTTCGGTCCGCGATCTACCTTTTCAAAGACCAGGCCAAGTCGTGGTTCATGTCTGGGGTAGAGAACGAAGATTTCACGAACTGGAACGAGCTAAAATCGGAACTCAAACGTGAGTTTCTTAGTCCCGATCACGATCACGTGACCGAGATTAAAGCGATTTCGCGAAAACAAGGTCCAAAAGAACGGTTTTCGGACTATTACATGGAAATGCAAAACATTTTCAATTCCCTCACGAAACCGATTTCGGAAGGGAAGAAATTCGAAATCATCAATCGAAACCTTCGGTCGGACTACAAAGGTCACGCAGTTGCCTCAAATATCGATAATCTAGCGGATTTAAAGAGATTTGGAAGGCAGCTAGATGCAACCTTCTGGTATAAATACGCCAACTCGAACAATAACGAACAGAACACGTCGCGGAACAAAACCCAGGTGAACGAACTTACTCGTAATCCTGAGAAGAAGTCTAAGCATCAGAGCGAAGACTCGAAGAAATCGTACAAATCTCGAAACTTCTATCGTTCACAGAAGGAATGCTCTGATGAAGAGCAACCCTCTACAAAATCGTCGCGCGAAAACCCGGGAAATGTAAAGCCAAAACCGAAGACACCTGATCACCCTAAAGATTCACAATCGTGGGTTGACAGATATGTTCCTCCCACAGCCGGAATTTGTTTCAATTGCCGAGGTCAAGGTCATCATTATTCGGAGTGTAATCGACCAAGGTGCAAATTTTGTCTCAGGTGTGGTTTGCCTGACGTTGAAACCAAAAACTGTCCCTATTGCGCAAAAAACTTCAAGTAGACCTGAGAGGGCAGGTCAGTCAAACTTGTACGCAAATTCCCTCTTCTAGCGATTGTCAAGATTCTCTTTTCCATTTCGGCTACAGCCGAGTTCAATCCACCGACTATGATTCGCCAACAGCAGCTCGCCTGGAAGAGTTATTCGTTCGAGTGGAGGACGACGACCGTCCATTTGTCAAGGTGTCTGTGCTCGGTATTCCCATAATCGCATTACTCGATAGCGGAGCACACCGAAGCATTCTAGGCACAGGATCTTTAAAGCTCATAAAGACCTGCAAGCTAAAAATTTTTCCAGCAAATGTTGACCTGGTTACGGCCAGTGGACAGAAATTAGATGTGACGGGATACGTGAATCTCCCTATGAACTTCAATGGACAAACAAAACTTATCGCTGCATTGGTAGTCTCAGCCCTGAAACGACGTCTGCTTTTAGGCACCGATTTTTGGAACGCTTTTGGAATCGTACCTACCATTCCGAAAGTGGCTGTGGAAGAACTAGAAGTTAGCCCAGAAGAGCCACCTCTGACAAATGACCAGCTCGGTGAGTTAGATATAGTCAAAGACCTGTTCAAAGTAGCTATTGAAGGAAAATTAGACACAACACCGCTAATAAGCCATCGCATTGAATTAACCGAGGAAGTCAAAAACTCTCCTCCGGTGCGCATAAACCCCTTCCCCACCTCTCCAAAACGACAGGAGCAAATTAACCAAGAACTGGACAATATGCTCGAAGCGGGAATAATCGAGCGATCATACAGTAACTGGGCTCTAAGGTTAGTCCCTGTGGACAAACCCGATGGGACAGTACGTTTGTGTCTCGACGCTCGAAAATTAAACGAGAGGACCTTACGAGATTCTTATCCACTGCCCCACGCAGATAGAATTCTCAGCAGAGTGGGACCATGCAAATATATTTCTACAATCGATTTGTCGAAAGCCTTTTTGCAAATCCCCTTACACCCCAAATCTAAGAAATTCACGGCGTTTTCCGTTCTAGGTCGAGGGCTATTCCAGTTCACTCGTATGCCATTCGGATTGGTCAATAGCCCAGCAACACTATCCCGGCTTATGGACCGAGTCCTGGGTGCGGGTGAACTTGAACCTAAAGTCTTCGTGTACTTAGACGATATAATCGTCCTGAGTGAAACGTTTGAGGAACACCTCACGTTGCTCAGAGATGTCGCCAGTCGACTGAGTAGAGCGAATTTATCGATCAATATACAGAAATCTAAATTTTGTGTTACCGAGCTTCCTTATTTAGGGTATATATTGACTAACAAGGGCCTAAAACCTAATCCAGACCGAGTGGAAGCGATCATTAATATCGAACGCCCTACCACCATCCGAGCCTTAAGACGGTTTTTGGGTATGTGTAATTACTACCGTCGTTTTATAGCCAACTATAGCGAGGTAGTACGGGCACTTACAGACTTGCTGAAGGATAAGCCCAAGTCGATTCGTTGGAACGATTCAGCGGAGAAGTCCTTTGTGAAGATTAAAGAACTGCTTATAAGTGCCCCGCTTCTTGCCAACCCTGACTTTAACAAACCCTTTAGTATCCATTGCGATGCAAGTGACACGGCCATCGCCGGAGTCTTAACACAAGATTTGGAAGGCGTTGAACAACCCATTGCCTATTTCTCGCAGAAATTAACAAGCCCCGAGCAACGATACTTTGCCACGGAGAAGGAGGCCCTAGCTGTCCTGAAGTCCGTTGAAAAATTTAGATGCTACGTTGAAGGATCGAAGTTCACGGTTATTACCGATGCTTCTGCCCTCACATACATTCTAAGAAGTAGTTGGCGTACCTCTTCACGTTTGTGTCGATGGAGCATAGAACTACAACGGCATGACATGATTATCAAGCATCGCCGCGGTATCGACAACGTGGTGCCTGATACCCTGTCACGATCCGTGGAAGTCCTAGTGCTAAATCGACAAAACCAGGATTGGTACACGAAAATGATCGGCAAGGTAAACGATGAGCCTGAAAAATATAAGGATTTTCGGGTAGAGAATGGTGTTCTCAAGAAATTTGTATCCACACAAGGAGAGGCTTTAGATTACCATTTTGAGTGGAAAATCTGTGTTCCAAAAGAAATGCGAGAAAACATACTGGTCGAAGAGCATGATGATGCACTTCATCTAGGGACCGACAAAACCATTGCTAAAGTGAAGAAAAAGTATTATTGGCCGAACATAGGAGACGATGTGCGGGCACATATCCGCAAATGTTCGGTGTGTCACGAAAGTAAACCTTCCAATCGGTCACAAAATCCGATGGTTGGTTCTCCCAGACTGGCCACCAAACCCTTCCAGATCATTGCCGTAGATTTTATCCAATCCTTACCCAGGAGCAAATCAGGGAAGGCTCATTTACTAGTCATATTGGATCTCTTTTCGAAGTTTTGCTTGCTCTTTCCGGTACGAAAGATAACAGCTCCCCAAGTCTGTGATATTCTGGAAAACTGCTGGTTTCGGCGGTATTCTACTCCAGAGTGCCTCATATCCGACAACGCATCAACTTTTCTGTCGTCTAATTTCAAAGAGCTCTTGCAAAAGTTCCAGGTGCAACACTGGACAAACCCTCGACACCATAGCCAAGCTAATCCGGTGGAGCGTCTCAATCGCACCATCAATGCGTGTATACGATCTTATGCTAGGACTAATCAACAACTATGGGACACTAGGGTACCTGAAATTGAGTACGCTCTTAACAATACTCCCCATGGAGCCACCGGATTTACTCCGTATCGTGTACTATTTGGTCACGAAATTGTGAGCCGGGGAGATGAGCATCGGGTCGACCGAGACACCGAGACCCTTTCGGATGGTGAAAGAATTGAAAAGAAGCTTCAAATTGACCAGTTTATTCACGAACTTGTTCACAAAAACCTGAAAAAACAATTCGATAAGAATTCACAAAATTACAACTTGCGTCATAAAACATTCTCACCTGTTTACACTGTTGGCCAAAAAGTTTACAAACGAAACTTTCGTCAATCGTCAGCAGTTCACAAATATAACGCCAAGTTAGGTCCATGCTATCTTCCTTGCACCGTGATAGCTCGTGTGGGAACCTCTGCTTACGAGCTGGCAGATGAAAAGGGGAATTCAATTGGAGTTTTCTCTGCTGCAGATTTGAAACCCGTTGAAACCTGAAAAGAAAACAAATGCACTCATTAACTTAAGGTGAAGATGAATCGAAGCCAAAGTACAAATTTTCAAGAGCACGGATCTGGAGAACCGAACATCCGTTCAAGCTGAAAACTTAATCGATTGGTCACTAGCTGGTGGTGACCAATCGATCAGGTTTTCAGCTCAAACGGATGTTTGGTTCTCCAGATCCGTGCTCTTGAAAATTTGAACTTTGGCTTCGATTCATCTTCACCTTAACATTTTACGATACGTATCGAGAAAAACTTCCTTCTGTTTAGTTGCGGCCGAAGCTGAACATCCTCCAGTTACACCTGTAACAAAATCAATTAATTAGTCTCTGCAATCAAAAGCCAACTCCTTTCGATCAATGATTTCAATTTCGTAGATTACTTACCTTTGTAAACAACGAATAGCTTCCTTCTCTGTGTGTTCCTCCATGCAGGCTGTAAAACAAAATATAAACATTGGTACCATAACTGACAATTAGAGCAGCTCCTGTTAGTCGCGCGCAATAACAGACGGAACAAACAGGGAATGAAAACATTCACTAGTTAGCTATAATTTTTCACTACGTACCAACAGTAATTTTCACTATTTTCACGATTGTCTGCACTTTCACTTTCTCAATTCAATTCGTGTTTTGTTTTGCTCACTTATTCAGTTTGACAGTTCTTGTGCTTTTGTATTGGTGAAAGACTCCATAACGCTATCCTTCCTTCAAATGGGAAAGAGTAACGCGTTGGCAGTGTTGCCGATTTCATGTATGCGACATAATTTACTTTGTACATTCAAAATAAATATTATGTTGATTATTTCATTGTATTGTTAAACCCCATGCTTCCATTCATTTTTTTACTGGGATGGAGGGGTATTTGTAACCGTAGGTCCCAATTTGCAGCTTGTTGGCGCTGCCACAATTTCCCCAGGTCTGTCCGAACCTGCCAGTAAGCCCCTATATCCAATTCCAACTCTCCCAAAAACATATGGACAGCCTTACTGGCACGGTAAACCTAGCTGTCCATGCTTAAAAAGATCCGACAACGTCATTTCCTCAATTAGCATATGTAACAATCTTTCTAACTGGTATTTTCTGACAGTGGTTTGAGTAAGTCCGACAACCGTTACGAGTTGTGTCGGCCCAATTGCTACCCTGCGCAGAATAATTGACAATCCGACGAAGTGTCAAACTTCGGCACTTCGTCATCGTTCTTATTGGATCGAGTGGTGGTAATATAAGACGAATCAAGGGGATTCGTCCTTCTTTGCCGTTTGACTTTTGAAGAAAATAGTAGTGCGCGCCGTAAAGTGTCCTAGCTAAAAAAAGTAAGGTTACAAATTATAGTAACCATGTGGTGTATATAATAGTTTGTGCTTTTTTTTTCTAGTTTGCCCTAAATTACGATTAGTATCGAATGTTAGTAGTCCAAATTAGTGGTATAAAAGTGTTAGTACGGTTAGTAATTTTTTAAATACGATTAATTTGTTAGTTCCTAATTAAAATTATGTTAAAACAGTTGTGAACAAGCAGTTAGACACGAAAACGAACATCTATAACAATTACCAACTTATAACAAAGAAAAGGTAAAGCATCTATTGTAAAAATTGTAATTGATTGTAAAATTGTGTAAAATGGTGGTAAATTGTGAGAGACGTATTGGTACTAATCCATATGGGTTAGGTCCGAAATCGGGCCTTTTCTTTTTGCGTTTCCTCGCGTGGTTTATCCCGGAGGAACTTCTTTCATCCGCAGTGAAGCCAAAGGACCAGTTTGGAGTGTAGGAAAGTTGGTTGGTGTGCCGATAACCAGCTTAGTTCCGCCCGCCATCTTGGAGCGTCCGTTCCAACAATAGCATCGACGCCATTTTGAAATTTCGGCCATTGCAACATCTCTACGGCTTCCTTCCCGCTTTCAACGTTCGGTCAGTCGGATTAAGACCAATCCCGACAAGGAACCCGAACGAAAGTAGCCCAGCTGGTGGGCCACAGTCCGTCCAGCAACCCTACATTGCCACAATCCGTCCAACAACCCTACATTTCCACACCGGCAAGAAACAGATTCGAAAGAAGCCCAGCTGGTGGGCCCTAGTCCATTCAGCAATCACGGAATCCAGTCAATGAAGGCCATGCTGGTGGGCCATAGTCCGTTCAGCAGCCATCTCTGGGAAAGAGCTTAACGCCATCGGTCGAGGACCGAATACCGACCCTCTTTCGCCCGTTTTCTCGCCAACAACCCGCCCAATTCCGACATCCAGCCAAGCTAGCCACCGTTCATCACCATCAAGCCTCGCCAACAACCCACCCAAAAGCGCAAGTACCATGTAACCGTCTCTCCACCATACCAATATGCCCAGATTGGGTGAATAAATCTAGTAATGTAAGCTAAATTGGCGAGTAGGATTATTTAGCCACCGCACTCCCTATAAACTTTTATATACACCTCTCTTTCCTCGCTTTTCGTACCCAAAAGGGGTTCCCAAGCCTCATTCTCTTTAGTCTGCTATAAAAGTTGACCTTCCCTTCGATTCATTTCCGCTTTGGTCATTTGAGTGGATTATTATCTATTCAGCTGTCAGTGTGCTTCAGTTAAGCTCCCACTGAAGGTAAGTGACTGGTGAAGCAGGGGTTGAAACGATGCTAATTGAGTAAACGACCCAGTGCTCGACAAAATTCATACCTATTATTCCCTACTGAGCAGCCGAGAGGCTACAAATGGAAATTGAAAAAGTATGCTATGAATTTTATTTTTCAGCCTTATAATTAGCACCAATAGATTGCAAATTTTCTCAGCAATTCATTGGTATATAAAAAAATGTATGCTTTCATATTAGAAAACCAAATAATCTTGGGGCAAACAAATGCATGTCTTACGAGCGCACCTACCATCCATGGTAATACCATCCTTTGCCACGTTCAAAGAGTAACGGTTCATTTCTTCAACGGCTAGGGTGGGCATGCGAATTTTCATATACAGTGGGATTCCGTTTTTGGCAACAAAGTTGAAATTTTCAGTTGCCAAAAACGGAACCGTGCCAAAATTGGAACCCAGATTTAAATTTTGTTTTTCATCTGTTGGTTTTGAAAACATCATCAAAATGTTATTACATTATCCTTATGGAACCATATGGCATCGAGACGTCGGAACAGTTCACTCCGAAGCAGTTTTCCGTAGGGTTTCAGGTAGTATGCTATAAATCAATAGACCCGTAACATCAATTGTGGCCATCGTTCTGCATACTTTTTACACTTCAACGTCTTCTATATTGTTTTAGAAGTTTTGTATATAATATTTGTATAAGTGGGCTATGTAAAATCAATAAACTCATATGTTGCAATTGCAACGAAAACAGAGACTTGTTTTCCGGTTCCTTGAACGTTTATTTTTGCCCAACGTTAAAAAGTCCCTATCGGTGAAAATCATAGGGAAATTAATGTAATTTATGTTGTACATAATGTAATTTGTGTTCTACATAACAATTTTCCGTTTGTGTGTGTTTCATGTTACAATATTAGTTTTTAGTGTTTTTTGAGGAATGAGATTCCAATTCATAGGGAATAACATCTCGAAAAAAAAGTATAATTCTATAAAGAAGCATTCTAATTAGAAAACTGATAGACTTACGTTTAGTGTATCATTTGTGTTTGTGCGTTCATCTCCTTGATCGGTACTGGGAATGCTAAAAAGGTTTAGATTTAGGTTTGGTATAAGTTCACAATATTTCAATGTGCATTTTACCTGTTCACAATGTCTTGTCTTAGATATAATTCAGTTTTTGCATGTTGCCGTATTTCTTAGGATAGTAGCTGTTGTTGTATAATTTTATATTAGGAATTCCATTAGATTAAGGCATGATTTTAACATTGCATGTGCATGAAACTAACCTATTTTTAAGACCGTACTAACTTTTTCTGTTTTAGCACGTTTTAACTATTGTTTTTCAATTAATGTTTTAACTCACGTACGTAACTAACATTTAAGGCTAAGGCATAAACTCAATTTTAATATTAATCGAATATTTTAAATAATTTAATAAATAAATTTGTTCAATTTACCGGAGCACACTTTACCACAGCTTTTTTTGTTTTGCACGTTCTATTTTTATCTAACGTCTTCCCTTCCTACTGTCATTCTTATTTTGATGTTGACGCGCAGCGGCGCTTCAGTATGAAAACGATGATATCCTATAACGCAAGTCTGGATAACGGCGGTTAGATGTGTAGGTGCGACGCAATGTATGTTGCGACACTCATAAGTGACCTTTATTCAAGAACTGGTCATTTTCTTAAAATTGTGTAAGAATACCAAAACAATTAAATGTATTGCTGTACTTTTACTCAGACTGGTTTCAAAACAAAAGCGCTGCGTATAGCAAAAAGGCATGAGCTTTTATTTTTAATTTAATGAACATCAAAAATCAGTTTGACTTTTAAGTGTTAGTGTAATATTCAACGAAATTCGATAAGTTTAGAAAGGCTCCTTCAATTTATGTTTCTGAGAAAGTAAAGCATTCATAACGATTGATTGCGGTCAAAAGGGCAAACATAAACAATTACATCTCATGATGTAATTATGTAGAATACACAAACAAGCTTCTTATTACTTTTACTTGAAATGAGTTTAAATTGAGCTTCATATATGTTTTACACCTACACACTCAATCTGTTCGGTAAAAATAACTGGGTTTTGGAACTACCGAAAAAGTCAGTAAACTAAAAAAAAATGTCAGAAATCGAAAAACAGAGATTTTTCGCTGAAATTTTGCAGAGAGCTTTCTTTTTATATCATACATCGATAAAAAATAAAACATGGTGAAATTTGCTTTTCAATTACGCGTGGCGACAGTTTTCATTTTACTGACTTTTTCGGTAGTTCCAAAACCCAGTAAAATTTTACCGACCCCAGTAATTTAATCTAAGTGTGTACCTTATGAAATCAATGGAAATTTACAGGATCCTGTTATCCTGATCAGAATATTCATGTGCTCGTAAAGAATCTACAGAAAAATGCAAGGGCTCTGAAGCATCTTGCTAGGAATCCGTAGGAACTCACCTCGAATTCTCTGGAAGAATTTACTAGGAATTAACATCTTGGAATTTCGCTGTGATTTGCTGAAAATTATCAAGTCTTTATTGAAAATTAAGAATAATTTCTTAGACTACCACTACCGCTCTTAAAATTCCTCTGGAAATCTTTTCAAAATCCCCAAGATTTCGCCAGATATATTCATAAAAACACAAGAAATACACATTACCCCGCTAGGAATTTACAGGATCCCCTATATAGACCCTAGAAATCCTAAGATTTTATTATATATAGATTAGAATTCTGAACTGTCTCTTAACAAATCTAACGTCTTACAGAATCTCTAACAAAGAGGGACCGTAGCTCTGAATAGTTGGCGCATAAGCATCAAAATACACAACAATACCACAGAAAAATTTTAAAACACTATCAATCGTATTTCTCGCTCGATTCAAGGATATTATTGAAAATAACGTGTAATTTGGACTGTGTTCGCAAAAAAAATAATTACAATATAGTTAAATATGCACTGTTTTTTTTTTAAATATATTTTTGCAATTCACTAAAATAACGCAATTTATGTAATGAAATTCCATAGAAGTTATGGTACACCACATTTTGTTGTACTTGTATTTATTAATGCGGTGTGTTCTCGCAATGTTTGTAATTCCATAATAATAAGAACAGTCAGCTAATAAAGCAAGACAAAATTAATGATTGCAACTCTGTGTGAGTATAGACTTTCTGTTTCTCTTTTCGGTGCTTGTGCTTTGTTCAAACAAGCTGTTCCAAATCTGAAGAAAAATGTTTTTAGTGTGTCACGTACTGGTAGACTCAAGTGGGCTGGCCATTTAGTATAAATGCCTAAGAATAGAGATTGGTCTCTAGATTCTGGTGGAGATTAATGGCCTTATGAAACGTTGCGAATGCATGACCAATGACAATCCCATAGCAAATAAGCACGTACGGAAGCCCTTAGTAGTTGGTGAGATTTGGTAAAATATCTCTGGAATGAATTTGGTGTGTAGTTGACCTGTTATTCAAATGACTATAGCAACAGACATGTTAATATTTACAAACAATTAAAATTTTTAATGGTATTCAAAAATGTTGCCAAAAACGGATCCTTTTTGTTGCCAAAATCGGGGGGTGCCAAAAATGGAGCATGCCAAAAACGGAGTATGCCAAAAACGGAATCCCACTGTAATTTCAATATTGCAATTGGAGCAGTCAAATTTATTTCAGAAAAGCATCAGTTAGATAGCTAGTTTACTCATCATTTTCAAATAAACATGGAACATAACAACACTTCCTTATCAGGTTTTAGCAAACATAATTTTATATATTGTTGACATCTATTCCCTTATGATAATATTGCTAATAGTGGGAGTTCATACCCGGAGGACAGCGAGATCTCTCTGTCTCTGGAAGTTGGTATTGAACTGTGATGGTCGTGCATCAATTTTGTATTCGTTGGCAATTTGCAATAGAATTATTTACTGAATATTTTTGACGGGATATTTGAATCCTTGTAATGCAATTATGAAGTGGCACTATCCTATATGTGTATTCTTTATATGATAAACCATATCATGCATGGTGACTTGGATTGCTGTATAGAGGGATTATAAATACCGTCGGACGGGGCTACTTTTGATTCCGGGGGCTACTTTGGACACTCACCTTTTGTATTTATTTGCAGCGTTAATATTAATCTGAGCAATTTTGTGTCTTCAGCACTTTTATTAACCAATGTATGCTCTACCATTAGGCATGATTTTTTTTTGGAACAACATCAACAATAACAGGATAAACAAGAAAACATTCCAAAAACATTCTAAATAAATATTCACAAAATATAAAACATTGGCTATGCAAACATTGTTTGAATTTTACCCATGTTGTGAAAACTTATTGGGAGCATCACAAAACTATCGAATCGTCATGTTTCATGAAAATTTTATGATTTGTTTTGCTTAAAGTTGTTGTTTTATTGAAATAATTGATCAAAGGTCTAATTTTTACGACTGTTTTTATTATAATGTTGTGGTTTGTATATTTTACAACATAAAACAAAATTAAAATAAATGTTTGTTTAAGTGGATAGACATAAAACACACATATTTCAATACGTACCAATGACAAGTTCACAATATAATCTCTAAAAAATTTTCTCAGTTGTATTTAACATGAATTTGCAGTACAAAACAACTGCATGCTTCAAATGCTTAATATGAACTACTTTTAAGTCAGCTCTTAACTGCTTATAAGCGAAAAGCATATTACCAAAGCAAACTTACTTCTTTACGATCTTGCAAAACTTTATTTCATAGATTGCGTTTTCAATGAAAATTAGTTACTGATATCAATGTGATCCTCCTACATATCATTCATATAACAGTAAGAATAGAAAAAAAAACAGTTGTTTTACATAACTCATTAATCATCGCTGTACCTAGTAGTTACATCGTTCGTTTATGTCAATTTAAAAATCAAGCATTCGTAACTGATAGTTATATTTAAGAGGAAGTTGAAAGTTTTTGTTTCATACTGCAAACTGAGAATGGTGAATGGCATGTTTCGTTGAAATTTGTTACATATGTGTAACTGTTTCTATCTTTGCAGTTTTCTAAATTATGTTTATTAATGAAAAACGTTCAAAAACATCATAGTGGACGATCATCTATAGAATCAGTTTGACAATTATAAGAAAAAAACATTTCATTGTCAAATTGTAAAAATGTCCAAAGTAGCCCCTTTTTTTATCTTGAAGGACAAACTTTTTTCGTTATTCAAGCATTTTTGTTATTTCTTGATGGATTTGCCTCATATTTTGGACATTTGTTACGTACATACACAACTTACACTGATAGGCAAAATAAAGTGCCCACTTCATCATTTATTAAATTTATCTCATTTATTTGGCTCAAATGAAAGTAAACGTACTGTAGTATTTTTTATTATCTTATTTTTTTATATTATTTTCAAGTTTCACTAATGGAACACTAAAAAAAAAAAGATTTAAACTGAAAGAAAAAAAAAATCAATTTGTATTGAAAAAAAAACAGTGACAAAAATAAGTGCCCACTTCTAAAATCGATATGTTTTCGATAAGTTTCCATTGGGAGACCCCTTGCTTGTTTATGTTTTGATATTTTGACATGTTGTGAAGCAAACGGCTCGACCTGGTGCCTTTCTACACGTGATCGCATTTGATTCAGATAAGAAAAATGGAGAACGCAGTGATTTCGAAAATAATTCCCTTGTGTATCCGAAAATTGGTTGTTCATGATGTTCGAAACGGTGAATCGCATCGGGCTGTCGCTAGTAAGTATAATATCAGCAAGGCAGCGGTTGGAAAAATTCTCCTGAAACAAAAAACGTTCGGATCAGTTGTGGATCGCCCCGGCAGAGGCAGGAAGCGCAAAACGGATGCAAGAACGGACGCCAAGATCATGCGCGAAGTCAAGAAGAACCCGAAGGTAACTGTCCGAGAGATCCAGAAAACCGTTCAGCTATCAGTTTCCAGCCGAACTGTTCGTCGCCGTCTCGTAGAACAGGGGTTAAATAGCAAAGTTGCCCGGAAGCGCCCATTTATCAGCAAGGCAAACAAAGCCAAACGGCTTAAGTTTGCTAAGGAGCATGCTGATAAGCCCCTTGAGTTCTGGAAAACGGTTCTCTGGACGGACGAGTCAAAATTCGAGCTGTTTAACCAAAAGCGGCGGGCTCGTGTGTGGTGCAGATCGGGTGAGGAGCTTCGGGAGCGCCACATCCAAGGAACAGTGAAGCATGGAGGAGGAAATGTGATGGTCTGGGGGTGTTTTTCATGGGGTGGAGTAGGAAGCCTCGTGAAAATCGACGGGATAATGACGGCAGATTCCTACATCAACATCTTGCGGGAAAATCTGGAGGTTTCGCTGATCCAGACGGGCCTTGAAGATAAATTCATTTTTCAGCAGGACAACGACCCGAAGCATACTGCCAAGAAGACCAAGTCTTTCTTCCGGTCTTGTCGGATCAAACCGCTGGAATGGCCTCCACAAAGCCCGGACCTCAACCCCATCGAGAATTTGTGGGCGATTCTCGATGCCAGGGTTGACAAAACGGGTGTTACCAACAAAAACAATTATTTTGAAGCCTTGGAGCGTGCCTGGGAAGAACTTAATCCACAGCACCTACAAAACCTGGTGGAAAGTATGCCGAAGCGCCTTCAGCAAGTCCTTAAGGCCAAAGGAGGACACATTAACTATTAAATTGCTTTTTTTTTTCTTTAATTAATCTTTTCTGGGGCCAAGAAGGAAGTGGGCACTTTTTTTTGTCACTATTTTTTTTCTCAATACAAATTGATTTTATTTTTCTTTGAGTAAAACTTTTTTTATCATAATTTTGTAAGTGCAACTTTAAAAGAATATCGAAAATAAAATATCAAAAAAGACTTAAGTATGTTAACTTTAATTTGAACCAAATCAAAGAGAGAAATTCGAAAACTGGTAAGGTGGGCACTTTATTTTGCCTCCGACTGTAAATATAGGCAAGAATTATCAATGTCTATCCATAATTCTAAGAGTTACAAATCCTCAAAGTTAAAGAATGTGGAAATAATGTCAAAAGAAGCCCCGTTTGACGGAAATAAAAGTTTTTTATTTTTAAAGCTAAGTGGTACTGGTAGATTTTTAAATATTGTGGATAAACATTCATAATATTATTGCATTTTCTCATGTGGAGGATAACAATACTTTTTCCGGTAGAGAAATATTCCCTTGCGCATGTGGTAGTGATAAGTTCATTTCGGTATAGATGTTCATTCAATAAATTTCAAATTGTCGGTTGATTCCAGATCCTCCACTGACTTGGGCCTTAATAGTATAAAAATATAAAAGATAATATTTTTTATATTTCACGTTAAATAAACCCCAGGCATTTGTAGGTTATATAAGAATACAATTTTTCAAACAATTTTCAAATATACAAAAAAGTTTCAAAAGTCATAAAAAACTTTCCTCATATGCGTGTTATGAGTCAAGGTTTAAGCCAAAAGTAAAATCATTTTGATTTCCGAGCTAAAGCGAAATATGCACTTCAACAGAAACGTAATCGCCTATCTCGATGCGTGGGAAATTTCTTGCAAGAAATGCTCAACAAAAGCATTTTTCTTTGATCGCAGTACGCAGTTGAAAAGAAATGTCATTTCAAATGGAGCTCACTGTAGGAAATTTCTTGACCATTTCTTGAGCAGAAATTTTTACTTTTCTTGAGCGGAACAGCATACCTAGCTTAATTCCAAAGTGCACCCCGTCTAAAGGCGGGGTTGGGTATTAGAGGGTTAAAATACATACATCGACATAGATTTTTTATTGTTTTAAATGAGAGATTATCTTTCACATATTTGGTTTTGTAATTTACAGACACCCTATAGTAATGAAGAAGGGCTCCCAGGGAACAATGAAGGACAAATCCAAAAAGATTTCCAATCATCTGAGGAATTCTCGCAAACTTCTATTATGAATACCAAAAAAAAAGTCCTCAGTTAAATCTTTATGGGTATTTTTAAAAAGGTATAATTCGTGGAAGATTCCTTGGAGTCATTGCATTGTTAAAGAAGTACTCGGGAAAATCTCGGGCTTGACCAAGGGTACGCCAAGAAAACCCTTCAGTTGTTTTTTTAAGGGAAAATGCTGAGAAGTCCCCTCAATGAAATTCTTGGTTGAAACCTTGATAAATTCCTTTAACGATTCCTATATGCAATCTTCCCATATCGGAAAGCCTAAAACGATTATTACTAGCTATTTTATAGTGGTTTTACGCCCGAAGCAATTCTTTCAGATTATAATTGAAAAATTCCAGGTTGCTTTGCTCAGAATGTTCTTTACATGATAGCACTGGAAAAAGATCCCTGAATTTGTTGCTAATGTTTATTCTGAAGAAACCCGGTTAAAATTTCTGTAAAAAATTCTGAAAGAATTTCTAAACAAATTCTTGGAAGACATATTACTTTTTTTCAACGAAACCTTGAGGGTTCTCAAAATAGGTTCAACAAATTTATTGAATAATTTCATATAAATAACCAGGAGATTTTTAAAAAAGAAATATTTTGAATGATTATTTAAATCCACCCGAGAATAAATTCAGATTATTTTTGGTAAGTATTTTTGGATGATCAAAAAAAAAAAAAAAATAAGGAATTTTGATTGCCTCAAGCTCAAAGCTCACCAATGATCCAGATTTTTGGAGGCCAACAAACTAAGGTGCATTTAATTAAAAATCAAAATTTATGAAGTAAATATTTATAAATCCAAAGTCGTAATTAGACTCGACATTTAAAAAAAAGGTATCTGAGCCTACTTAAGTATCCACATGAGGATTAGCTAAACGCGGCCCTTTTCGAAGGCTCAGTTTTTTCATGCGCCCAATCGATTTAACAACAATAAATATTTGTGGAGGCCCCTAGAATAGGGGGCCCGAAGCGACGATCCCTCTGGGCCCCTTTGCTGGTTCTAAATCTAGCCATTAAGTATTTAAAATAAGGGATAATGAAGGGGCCCCTGTGATCCAAATCTCCTTCAAAACCTATGCTTATTATACTAATTTTTAGTTTGAGAACATACAAATTGTCAAGCTAGGTCGAACTTTCAATGCTCTGAGAAATCCGCACTGCAATTTTGGGGCCCCTATGATCTCGGGGCCCGGTGCGGACCGCACCCACCGCACCCCCCTAGCTACGCTACTGCCCTAAATGATGCACAGTTAGTTAACATTGAGTTCGTAATTCCGTTATTGTTAAATTAATAGCTTTACATACTATAAAAACTGAACATACAGGGTGTTAGGTTCGTGAGTGCAGACATTTTAAGGGGTGATAGAGGACCATGTTAGATGAAAAAAATCGTTCTACGGATATGGTCAATTCTTAACTGTTACCGAGTTATTAAACATTTAATGTTTTAGGATATGTTTGCCTTTAAGTGGTTATAACTTTGGAATAGTTCAACGCATCTCAATTCTCTTACTTCCATTTGAAAGCTAATTAAATTTCCAATCTACTAACAACTTTACATCTAATGGGTTTTGCAAATAAATTCATTTTTAAGAGCAAATAAGTTCAAAGGTAGTGATTTTTCTCTTGTTTTTGTCAGTTTACTTTAAAAAATGCGTAATAAATTTCATGCTTGTCTTAAGCAAAGTTGTGTGCTTCAAGCTGCTCTACAATTCGTTCTTTGACACCAAACTTCTATCTCTACGCGTTCTCTTGCAATTTTGATTTGAACACGCCACTTTGGGTCACAAATTTTGGTCCGTAAATGCAACAGGTAACAGTTCATTTCACCCCACTGTGTTGCAAAACTTGACGCATTGTTTGCATCCGCGCACAGCACACTTGATCTCAGGTTTAGACAACAACAGCTTGGCGCGTATGATTAAGCACACGCTGCTGTGCGTTCTTTTGCATGCTGTTTGAAACTTAAAATAAATCGTTTTTGTCCGATGGAAATCAACTTTTCAAAATGTTGAAGGAATGTAGTAAAACATTGATCGGTTTGTTATTTTTCTGTTGATGATTGATCTGAATTGTAAGCAATTATTGTCATTGCTCGTAGAGTTAATGTTTCAAAGTACTGCATAACAGTATTGGTGAAACAACATTGAACATACAGAAAATGTTTATCTGGTTGATTCATATCAGTTTATTTGAAGGCTCTGTGCAATGTTCCAAAGACTGCAAGGATGCTGCTAAACATTTGGAAGCAGTAACACGCTTACGATACTTAAAAGCTTTGAGTGTATCCCAGTCCCAATTTTACTGTGAATCTCATTCAACTGTTAACGCCAGCAGTTAAATTGTTTAATGATTCATTCAAAAATAACCTAGAAACTTTGCTAGAAGTTTCCCCAGCCCTATTAACTATTCAAGAATATCTCGAGAAGTTAATTCAGGGATGCATCCAGACATTTAAAAAAAAGTGTCTACACCGAGGAATTGTCAAATAAACTCTTCTATGAATTTTTCAACTCTGCTTTAAGAAATTGTTCATGGTAACACTCACCAAATTTGTAGTGGAATTCGTTTAAAAGTGCTTACTAAATTCATCCTGATATTTACTAAGGTATTCGTGTTGAAATTTATCTAGGGATTACACCAGGAATCTCTCAGGTTCTCTTATAAAAGCAGGATAATCGTCAACAAATTCAAACTGGATTTTCTCCAGATATTTTTTTGAGGATACATGTAATTTTCAATTCAATTCTTCTCAAATTATCCAACAAATTCTTCATAGAGGTGCTGAAAAATGTTTGAAACAAGAAATCTCATGAGGATATCGATGAATGAGTTGATGCAAAAATTGAATTCCAGGAATCCTTGAAAAAATCTTCAATAGACTCGATGGCAAAATGTCTGATAATATTCCTTGAAGAACCACTCGAAGTTTGATTAATTGTGTTTACTTTAAAGATCCATTCCTCCAGAATTGATCTGGAAATTCCTCCAGAGTTTCTCCAGGAATTTTTCTATACATTCTTTCGGAGTTCTTCCAGTTATTCCTCCGAAGTTCCTCTGGAGCTCCACCGGTAGTTTCTCAACAGTTCTTCCGAAAAAGTCTCCAGAGCTCCACCGAGAATTTGTTCTTCGGCAATTCCTTGGGACTTCATCCGGGTACTCTTAGGGAGTTTCTTCTGGAATTCCTTCGAAGCTCCACTGATTTTTTTTTTTCAAACGTTGCTTCCTAAATTCCTCTGGAATCCCTCCCACAATTTCTCCGGAGCTCCTCCAGGAACTGTACTGTAGTTCCTTTAGGAATTTACACGCGAGTTGCTTCAAGAATCTGGCAGCTTCACCAGAAATTCTACCGCAGTTTCTCCAGGAATCCTGCCGGTTGTTCCTCCGAGAATTTTCCAAGAATATACCCGAGAGTTTTCTTGGAAGGCCTCCGGGAGTTCCTCCAAAAATTTCTTCAGGAGTTCTTCCACAAATCCTCCAAGAATTTCTGAGGATCTTTTTGTAGTGGAAGTTTCCTTGACTTCCCTGGGCATAAAGTATCATCGTACTTGCCAAACGAGATACAAATGCGAAAATGGCAACTTTGGCAAAGAAAGCTCTCAGTTAATAACTGTGGAAGTACTCATAAGAACACTAAGCTAGTGAGGTCGTTAATGTCAAAAAGAAGAAGAAGACTAAAGGAACTCCGGAGGAATACCATGAGGAACTCTTGAGAAATTCGCGGAGGAACTCTGGGATATTTCACGGAGAAAATCTAGGGGAATTTCCGGAGTAACTCTTGATGAATTCCTAGCGGAACTCCGGAGGATTTCCGATGAATTACTGCACGAACTCTGGAAAATTCCTGGAGGTATTGCTTGAGGAACTCCGACAAAAATTCCATGAGGAACTCTGAAGAAATTCGTAGCGGACCTCCAAAAGAATTCCTGGAGGAATTGTGGAATATTTTCTAGAGAAACTTCGAAACAAAATCCTGAAGGAACTATGGAGGAAATCCTGGAGGAATCTGGCTGGGTTTGACTGTAACTCTTAATCGTTCTGATTTAACGGCTACGCAGTCTTTCAGAAAATGAAACAAGGTTTATAACTTGCCCTACGTTTCGACCCGGGGTTGGTGTCTTGGAACTTTGGAGATATTTCTGGAGGATCTCCAAAGGAACTCCTTGAAGAACTCCGAGGATTTTCTGGAGGAACTCAGAAAGAATTCCTAGATCCATAAAGGGATTCCCGGAAAAAAATTCGAAAGAATTCTTGGAAAAATTTCTAGAGAAACTACGATGGAACTCCTTGAGAAACTCTGAAAGAATTCCTGGAGAAAATCCGAAAGAATTCCTGGAGAAACTTTGAAGCCCGGAGTACTTTGAAAAATTCCCGGTGGAGCTCTGGGGGATTTCCAAAAGAAAGTCTGCAGGAATTCCTGGATGAATGCCCAAAACAGCTCTGAAGGAATTCCTGGAGGAACTCTTAAAAAAATCCTGGAGGAATTCCGGATGAATTGTTGGAGGAACTCCGGACAAATTGCTGAAGGAACTCCAGAAGAACTGCTGGAGATCGGCTGAGGAATTTACGAGAGTAATCTGGAAAAAATCCTGGAAGAATTTCTGAAACTACTACGGAATAACTCCAAAAGGAGCTATGAAGGAAATCCAATGGAGGAGTTAGCGTTGGAGCTCCAGAGGAACTTTTCAGGAATAACTGGATGAGGAATAGCTAGAGTACCTCCAAAGGATATAACTTTGGAAGAATTTCCAGTGGAAATCCGAAGAAATTTCCGAGGAGTTGCTGATTGAAATCCAAAGAAATTGCCTGAGGAAATGCGGAATAATTTTTGGAAGGATTTGAAAAAAATCCTGGAGGAACTCCGGAAGAACTTCATGAGGAACTCTTGAGGAATTCCGGGAAGGAAGTCTAGAGGAAAAGAAGAAACTCTTGAGACATTTCCTGAGAAATTCTGCAGAAATCCTCGAAGAGAATGTAGGGAATTTTTTGAAGTAGCTTCAGAAGAATTCCTTGTGGAACTCTGGAGCATTTCCAAGGAATTATTTGAGGAACTCTGGATAATTCCTGGAGAAATTCCGAAAGAAGGAGGAACCACGGAAGAAATGCGAAGGAATTCCTTGTAGAGCTCCAAAAGAATTCCCGGAGGAATATTTGGAATTTCTCCAGAGGCATTTCTGAAGGAAATTCCTGAAGGAAATCCTCGGCGAGGAATATTTAGAGAAAATTCCCACAGAAATTCCTAGGAGAAATCCTTGGATGAATTTCCTGGAGCAAATCCTTGGAGGAAATTCTGGATGAATTTCTGTAGCTAATCTCCAGAGCTATTAATGGAGGGATTTCGGAGGAATTGATGTAAGAAATCCCCGAAGAAAATTGTGGACAAAATCTCTGGATGAAATTCCCGGATCAATTCTTGGAGGAAATACTTAGGTCTTAGACGAGTTCTTGGAGGAAATCTCCAAAGGAATTCCTAGGGGAAAACCCCGGAGGAATTTCTGAAGATATCCCTGGAAAGTTTTCTGAAACAAATTCTGAAAGAAATACCCGGAGAAATCCCTGAGGAATTCGTTGAGAAAATCCCGGAGTAATTCTTGGAGGATATCTGATGCAAATCCCAAAAATTTCCTGGAGGAAATCTCCGGAAAAATTCTCTGAAAAATCCCCGATATAATTTCTGGAGAGAGAGAATTCATCCACAGAGGAATTCCTAAAGAAAATCTCCGGAGGAATTCTTGGAAAACATTTCCGGAGGAATTTCTGGAGGAAATCCCAGGAGGAATTTCGGAAGGAAATCCCCGGAGGTACTACTTGAGGTACCTTTCGTAGCAATTCCTGGAGGTAATCCCCGGAGGAATTCCCAAAACAAATTGCTGGAGAAAATCTCCGGGGGAGTTCTTGGGGGAATCCCCGGAGGAATTCATAGAGCAAATTGCCAGACGAGTTTCTGGAGGAAATCCTCGGCGAAATTGCTATTACAGATCTCCTGGGGATTTCCTGGAGAAAATCTCCGAATGAGTTCTTGAGGGATATCCCCGTAAAAATCGTTGAAATTGCCGAAGAAATTCCTGGGTGAAATTTCCGAAGAAATTTCTGTGGGAAATCTCCGGATAAATTCTCTAAAATAATGCCCGAAAGAATTTCTTGACAAAATCTTTTGAAGAAATTCCTGGATAAAATAACCGGAGTTTTTGGTGGAAATCACCGGAGGAATTCTTGGAAAAAATCTACGGTGCAAATCCCCAGCGAAATTTCTGGAGTAGATCCCGGATAAATTCACTGAAAAAGTCCCCAAAAGAAGCCCCTAAGAAATTCCGGCGATTAGCTGACAGTGTCTTTGCGATATTATAAATCCATTTATAGATTTATTCTACCTGTTACACATTCACTGCGTTAGCCATTGAATGAGATGTACACTTTAAAAATGGTGACGTACTGCAAATTAACATGATTCGTGTCAAATGTGAAATTGACATGCTTTGCAAAAAAAGTTTTTTTTTAAATTTCTCTAAGGATTTTATGATAATAAATGTTTTTAGCATCCATCTTAACTTATCTCAAAATTCATCATGGATTTTATGTTCAAAGATACTTCCAGGATATTTTTAAAAAAATTCTTCCAAGAATATTTACAGAAATGTTTTAAAACATTTTGCCAGGAATTTTTCATAATTTTTTTAATGATTCGTTCAAAAATAACCTGGAAATTATGTTGGAAGTTTCCTCAGCTCAATGAATTTTTCAAGAATGCCTTAAGAAAGTAATTCAGAAATAAATCCAGATATTTTCCTAACAATTCTTGCATGCCTACAACCAGGAATTGTAAATGGATGTAGTGGAATTCATAATGGTGCTCACAAAATACCTTCCATTTTTCTGAAAAAAGGAATTAAGGAACTATAAAACAAAAACAAATCAAGCAGTTTAAGAATATTTTTCTGTTCGGAACATAAACCACTGCGACTAATATTTGATCTTGTAGTATATCTATTGTAGTATATCACTCATTTTACAATTCCTCGGTGTAAAATGTGCTCCAGGAATTTGTCCGAGGATTTTCTCCAGGAATTTCTTAGGGGCTTTCCAATAGGAATTCTTTTTGGGAGTTTTTCAGTCAATTTATCCGGGATCTGCTCCAGAAATTTCGCTGGGGATTTGCAACATAGATTTTTTTCAAGAATTCCTCCGTTGATTTCCACCAAAAATTCCGGTTATTTTATCCAGGAATTTCTTCAAAAGATTTTGTCAAGAAATTCTTTCGGGCAATTTTTCAGAGAATTTATCCGGAGATTTCCCATAGAAGTTTCTTCGGAAATTTTACCCAGGAATTTCAACGATTCCTACGGGGATATCCCTCAAAAACTCATTCGGAGATTTTCTCCAGGAAATCCCCAGGAGATCTGTAATAGCAATTCCGCCGAGGATTTCCTCCAGAAACTCGTCTGGCAATTTGCTCTATGAATTCCTCCGGGGATTCCCCCAAGAACTCCTCCGGGGATTTTCTCCAGGAATTTCTCCAGCAATTTGTTTTGGAATTCCTCCAGGGTTTACCTCTAGGAATTGCTACGAGAGGTACCTCAAGTAGCACCTCCGGGGATTTCCTCCAGAAATTCTTCCGGAAATGTTTTCCAAGAATTCCTCCGGAGATTTTCTTTAGGAATTCCTCTGTGAATGAATTCTCACTCTTCAGAAGTTATATCGGCGATTTTTCTGAGAATTTTTCCAGAGATTTCCTCCAAGAAATGTTTGGGATTTGCATCAGATATCCTCCAAGAATTACTCCGGGATTTTCTCAACGAATTCCTCAGGGAATTCCCAATAGCGATTTCTCCGGGTATTTCTTTCAGAATTTGTTTCAGAAAACTTTCCAGGGATATCTTCAGAAATTCCGCCGGGGTTTTTCCCTAGGAATTCCTTCGGAGATTTCCTCCAAGAACTCGTCTAAGTCCTAAGTATTTCCTCCAAGAATTGATCCGGGAATTTCATCCAGAGATTTTGTCCACAATTTTCTTCGGGCATTTCTTACATCAATTCCTCCGAAATTCCTCCATTAATAGCTCTGGAGATTAGCTACAGAAATTCATCCAGAATTTCCTCCAAGGATTTGCTCCAGGAAATTCATCCAAGGATTTCTCCTAGGAATTTCTGTGGGAATTTTCTCTAGATATTCCTCGCCGAGGATTTCCTTCAGGAATTTCCTTCAGAAATGCCTCTGGAGAAATTCCAAATATTCCTCCGGGAATTCTTTTGGAGCTCTACAAGGAATTCCTTCGCATTTCTTCCGTGGTTCCTCCTTTTTTCGGAATTTCTCCAGGAATTATCCAGAGTTCCTCAAATAATTCCTTGGAAATGCTCCAGAGCTTCACAAGGAATTCTTCTGAAGCTACTTCAAAAAATTCCCTACATTCCCTTCGAGGATTTCTGCAGAATTTCTCAGGAAATGTCTCAAGAGTTTCTTCGGGAATTCCTCTAGACTTCCTTCCCGGAATTCCTCAAGAGTTCCTCGTGAAGTTCTTCCGGAGTTCCTCCAGGATTTTTTTCAAATCCTTCCAAAAATTATTCCGCATTTCCTCAGGCAATTCATCTGGATTTCAATCAGCAACTTCTCGGAAAATTCTCCACTGGAAATTCTTCCAAAGTTATTTCAGAAAATCCTTTGGAGGTACTCAAGCTATTCCTCATCCAGTTATTCCTGAAAAGTTCCTCTGGAGCTCCAACGCTAACTTTGCCGAATTTCCTCCTTAGTTTCTCCAGAAATTCCTCTAGAAACGCCTCCGCAGTTCCTCAAGAAACACATCCGGAGTTTCTATAAGAACGCCTTCGAATTCCTACAGGAATTGCTCCGTAGTTCCTCCGGGATTTGCTTTGGAGATTCTCTAGGAACTTGTCCAGGGTTCCTTCAGAGTTCCTCCGAGAATTCCTTCGTAGCTTTAACGATAATTCCTTTTGAGTTGCTCCAGAAATTCCTCCGGAGTTTTTCCAGTACTTCTTCTGGATTGTATCCAGCTTATCCTCCAGAGCTCCACAGGGAATTCCATTGGATTTCCTTCATAGCTCCTTTTGGAGTTATTCCGTAGTATTTTCAGAAATTCTTCCAGGATTTTTTCCAGATTGCCCTCGTAAATTCCTCAGCAGATCTCCAGCAGTTCTTCTGGAGTTCCTTCAGCAATTTGTCCGGAGTTCCTCCAGCAATTCATCCGGAATTCCTCCAGGATTTTTTAAGAGTTCCTCCAGGAATTCCGTCAGAGCTGTTTTGGGTATTCATCCAGCAATTCCTGCAGACTTCCTTCTTGAAATCCCCCAGAGCTCCACCGGGATTTTTTCAAAGTACTCCGGGCTTCCAAGTTTCTCCAGGAATTCTTTCGGATTTTCTCCAGGAATTCTTTCAGAGTTTCTCAAGAAGTTCCATCGTAGTTTCTCTAGAAATTTTTCCAAGAATTCTTTCAAATTTTTTGCCGGGAATCCCTTTATGGATTTAGGAATCAGCAGGTATTTCTTCAGATTACCGCCAAAGTTCGGAATTTTTCCAGGAATTTTCCAGAGTTTGTGCAGTAATTCATAGGAAATCCTCCGGAGCTCCGCTAGGAATTCCTCAAGAGTTACTCCGGAAATTCCCCTAAATTTTCTCCGCGAAGTATCCCAGAGTTCCTCCGCGAATTTCTCAAGAGTTTCTCCCGGTTTTCCTCCGGAGTTCCTTTAGTCTTGTTCTTCATTTTGGCATTAAAGTCTTCACTAGGACAGAGCCTGCATCTCAGCTTAGTGTTCTTATGAGCACTTCCATAGTTATTAACTGAGAGCTTTCTTTGCCAAAGTTGCCATTTTCGCATTCGTACCTCGTTTGGCAAGTACGATGATACTCTATGCCCTGGGAAGTCAAGAAAATTTCCACTACAAAAAGATCCTGGACCGACCGGGAATCGAACCCAGACACCTTCAGCATGGCTTTGCTTTGTAGCCGACTCTAACCACTGTTCCTTAAGTGTTCTGTACGAATTTGTCCAGGGTTCCTTCAGAGTTCCTCCGTGAATTCCTTCGTAGCTTCAACGGTAATTCCTCCGGAGTTGCTCAAGTAATTCTTCCACAATTGTTGCAGTAATTCTTCTGAATTCCATCCAGCATATCCTCCGGAGTTCCTCCAGAGCTCTACAGGGAATTCCATTGGATTTTCTTCATAGCGACTTCCTACGAACTCAGGAATTTTAGGATGAGGTCTCAAGGGATTCTTGAAGGAACTCCCTATGAAAATTTTTAAGAAATTCCCTGGAAAGGAATCCTCAGAAATTCTTGGAGGACCTCTCAAAGGAATTTATGGAAGAACTCCTGAAGAAATTTTTGGAGGAACTCCCGGAGGCCTTCCAGGAAAACTTGGAAAATTCTCGGAGGAACAACCGGCAGGATTCCTGGAGAAACTGCGGTAGAATTTCTGGTGAAGCTGCCAGATTCTTGAAGCAACTCGCGTGTAAATTCCTAAAGGAACTACAGTACAGTTCCTGGAGGAGCTCCGGAGAAATTGTGGGAGGGATTCCAGAGGAATTTAGGAAGCAACGTTTGAAAAAAAAAAAATCAGTGGAGCTTCGAAGGAATTCCAGAAGAAACTCCCTAAGAGTACCCGGATGAAGTCCCAAGGAATTGCCGAAGAACAAATTCTCGGAGGAGCTCTGGAGATTTTTTCGGAAGAACTGTTGAGAAACTACCGGTGGAGCTCCAGAGGAACTTCGGAGGAATAACTGGAAGAACTCCGAAAGAATGTATAGAAAAATTCCTGGAGAAACTCTGGAGGAATTTCCAGATCAATTCTGGAGGAATGGATCTTTAAAGTAAACACAATTAATCAAACTTCGAGTGGTTCTTCAAGGAATATTATCAGACATTTTGCCATCGAGTCTATTGAAGATTTTTTCAAGGATTCCTGGAATTCAATTTTTGCATCAACTCATTCATCGATATCCTCATGAGATTTCTTGTTTCAAACATTTTTCAGCACCTCTATGAAGAATTTGTTGGATAATTTGAGAAGAATTGAATTGAAAATTACATGTATTCCTCAAAAAATATCTGGAGAAAATCCAGTTTGAATTTGTTGACGATTATCCTGCTTTTATAAGAGAACCTGAGAGATTCCTGGTGTAATCCCTAGATAAATTTCAACACGAATACCTTAGTAAATATCAGGATGAATTTAGTAAGCACTTTTAAACGAATTCCACTACAAATTTGGTGAGTGTTACCATGAACAATTTCTTAAAGCAGAGTTGAAAAATTCATAGAAGAGTTTATTTGACAATTCCTCGGTGTAGACACTTTTTTTTAAATGTCTGGATGCATCCCTGAATTAACTTCTCGAGATATTCTTGAATAGTTAATAGGGCTGGGGAAACTTCTAGCAAAGTTTCTAGGTTATTTTTGAATGAATCATTAAACAATTTAACTGCTGGCGTTAACAGTTGAATGAGATTCACAGTAAAATTGGGACTGGGATACACTCAAAGCTTTTAAGTATCGTAAGCGTGTTACTGCTTCCAAATGTTTAGCAGCATCCTTGCAGTCTTTGGAACATTGGACAGAGCCTTCAAATAAACTGATATGAATCAACCAGATAAACATTTTCTGTATGTTCAATGTTGTTTCACCAATACTGTTATGCAGTACTTTGAAACATTAACTCTACGAGCAACGACAATAATTGCTTACAATTCAGATCAATCATCAACAGAAAAATAACAAACCGATCAATGTTTTACTACATTCCTTCAACATTTTGAAAAGTTGATTTCCATCGGACAAAAACGATTTATTTTAAGTTTCAAACAGCATGCAAAAGAACGCACAGCAGCGTGTGCTTAATCATACGCGCCAAGCTGTTGTTGTCTAAACCTGAGATCAAGTGTGCTGTGCGCGGATGCAAACAATGCGTCAAGTTTTGCAACACAGTGGGGTGAAATGAACTGTTACCTGTTGCATTTACGGACCAAAATTTGTGACCCAAAGTGGCGTGTTCAAATCAAAATTGCAAGAGAACGCGTAGAGATAGAAGTTTGGTGTCAAAGAACGAATTGTAGAGCAGCTTGAAGCACACAACTTTGCTTAAGACAAGCATGAAATTTATTACGCATTTTTTAAAGTAAACTGACAAAAACAAGAGAAAAATCACTACCTTTGAACTTATTTGCTCTTAAAAATGAATTTATTTGCAAAACCCATTAGATGTAAAGTTGTTAGTAGATTGGAAATTTAATTAGCTTTCAAATGGAAGTAAGAGAATTGAGATGCGTTGAACTATTCCAAAGTTATAACCACTTAAAGGCAAACATATCCTAAAACATTAAACGTTTAATAACTCGGTAACAGTTAAGAATTGACCATATCCGTAGAACGATTTTTTTCATCTAACATGGTCCTCTATCACCCCTTAAAATGTCTGCACTCACGAACCTAACACCCTGTATACTAAACTGAACTCCGTCCAGAGAAAATAGAGTTAATTGGAAAGCTTTAACAAATAATTTAAGATCGATAGCGTATCCTAAGAGTAAAAATCCGATTACAAATTTGAGGGACCCAATTCCATTGATATGATGACCACTGAGCTTTGTACTGTAGTGTATTCTACAACCATTTGAAACTGTATTTTAGACTAAACATATGCAGTATTGCTATAGCAAACGAAATCGACGAACTATTTAAAGACTAATTTGGAATGAAATAAATATAAACATGTACCAATCTTGAATTCATTTACGTTAAAATCGATAAGTACCAAATTCAAAAACAAATTTGACTGCATTGGTTTGATTCCGCCTCAGGCCGAGAGGAGGCGGAGGAACGTTTTCCGTCTGTGCCACGACGTTGAATGCTAGCCCGTTGTCTAGTGTGGTGCTTCCTTCAAAGGGCAAACAGAGCCTGTGGAAGCTAAACCTATACCTAAACTAAACCCTAAACCTAAACTAACCCCCCTATAATTGCGAAATCGTAAATAAAAGTGCGGGATTACCGATGTAATCTGATTGAATGATCGGTCTGGTGTATTTCCCGCACTTTCATCCCCGGTCTGGTATATTTTTATTCCCGGGTTGGTGTTTTCCTGCACTTTTATTCTTAATTCCGCACTTGTTATATGCGCAATCTGTCGTATATTTTTTCTATAGTTGTTGGTAGATATCAGTTAAAATTCTACAATGGGTACAATGTTTTATAATACGATTGTCTTTTATTTTCCGTTCAAGTTTCATTACATTTTAGTTATTATTTAGTATGTATTATTGTTTAAGATTTTCTAAAGCCAAAACTGCATGCCCTCCATAAATGGCATTTGGCGCAGAACATTATCCAGCTCAGCATGAAACTCAATGAACTTGAGTTGAACTCATTTTGAATATTTGCACCGAAATCACTTATCGCAAACCTTCAAATTCCGCGCGGAAACAATTCAAAGTGATTTGTTTCCGCGCGGGAAAGTTTGTGTAGAGTTTCATTTCCCTTCGCAGAGCAAATCCCGCGGTAGCGTCTACACTTCAGGAAAACTGTCATGCTCAAATTCCGTCACGGGATTTCCAAATCCCGCTCCCATTTAAAACACATGGGGGACAAAATCCCGTGACACGTTTTCCGAACTGTAAACCAGCCTTTAAGTGACTTACTCATTATGACTTCATCAAATAGTGATCGTAGAACAGATTGTTTGTAAACGTTGCAAAATCTTATAAATTTTTAATATTTGTGTATAAATCCTCAAATGCACTTGATTCCAACGATAATAGCTTTGAGGTTAAGTGTCATATTGATACTCTTTACTTTTGCATCCGTTTTGCTTAACCGATTAACAGAAACTTCGTTATTTCGTTTAATATGTTGTGGGTCTCGCACTATCAAAGTTACCCCGTTTTACGGTACCTGTCATTTATGATTCCAATTTTGGATATGAAAAGTGGCAAACTGCGTCATGATTTCATAAAGCACCTGATTTAGAATCATGAACACAATTCATGAAATCATAAGCACTCTTTATGAATTTAGGTACCTATCACTTATAATTCAAGTTTTAGAGATAATATTCTTATTAACCGATAGGAAACCTGTCATTTATGATTCTAATGATTTGCAACTATGTGCTCTTTTAATCATGTCCCAAATATACATTATCTTTATCCGATGTTCGTGAGTTAATTTGTATAAACATTACAATCACAATACAAGCAAAGTGATTACAAACATATTTATCAATAAGAATGTGAAATTCCATATAAGTTTGTAGAATTATTTTGAAATTATATTAATTACCTTCTAAGAAATATAATATACCATACTATTGCAGCATTAGAAAAAAAAAAACATCAGTGATTGAAACTCGTTTACATGCTGAACTAAATAAAGAATATTTAACAGCAACAGTATCTGTAGAAAGTTATGGGTTAAGTATTACTATCGATGCGTAGATACATTTCTGATCGAATAATACTAAAATCATAATAATTGGTTCATAAACAACTGAGTTATTAACGTTCAAAATCTCCCCTAATTTCGTTACATGTCTCATTTTCTGTACTTTGAAAGTGCACCCCAATATAGAAAACAAAGACGTAGTCACACGTCAAAATAGCAAGCTAAATCTGGATTCAAGACGGCGGTTCATGAAAAAATCATCTCCCTTGACCTTTGCGCGTTACGTATTATTTTAACGACCCCTAACTCAATCTAAAATAAAATAATATGGTAAATGTTCCAATAGTGGAGATACACAATTCAACTTCATTTAAACGCTAAAAATTCAAAAAATGCAATAAATGTATATATAACTAGTTTACCCGACGTGGCTAGCCACGTTCCAACAAAATTTTAAGGGTGTGAGCCGTGTCACCGATTCGTTTAACTTTTATTTAAAACTAGCTTACCCGACGTGGCTAGCCACGTTCCAACGAAATTTAAGAGGAAAATAACCATCATCATTTTACAAATTTTCAAACCCAGTTTTTTTGCTCAAATTTGAAGCAATGTTCATGAAAATCTATCATTGCATTACACTTGCTACCTGTAATGAAATGATAGATTTTCATGAGGATTTCTTGAAAATTGAACGAAAAAACTGGTTTTTCATTTTTGAGGATTGCTGATGATTGAATGATGGATTCTTGAGCCTTAAAAGCAAAAAGCTATGCATAATCTTTCATATCGCATGATACTGATGACCTCAAAATCGCCTAAATTTATGCTCTGGCCATACTCCATCAAGCACGTAGCCTCAATAATGTTATAGTGTTCTAATCTGAAATAATTATAGCCTTATATGCTGTTGTAGTGTTTCTTCTGTTCTGAAATATTTCAAAAGTTTCAGAAGGTTCTGTGAATTAGAGAGTAGAATCTTCTAGCAAAGTGCAAAGTAGTGTGATTCATTGTCATTTTTTCAAAGTCACAGTGGTGGTGAAAAGACCATCGACTCAAGAAAATATCGAGTCATGGAACAGGAATGTTTAGGAAAGCTGTTTTAAGGAATCCTCGATCATAGTATGCATATTTTTTTAGTATGCATCCATGTGTCGATATCGAGTCGATGAATATCGACTCATGGATGTTCTACTGTAAATTAATAAAACTCGAATATTCGGCGCACATTCATCTCATTCATGTTTATCTTGCTTTTAGATATGTCAAACTCGGTTTTGAACCTGAGCTGGAACTGGAGAAACTCGTTTCATATTCATAACTCCAACCCGATTCAAGTTCAACCGAATTACAATTTGCTTGAAGTTGATTCGTTCATGTTTAAGTCACCAACCCAATTCCTAAACAAACGACAATGATGAAGGGTTCGAGAATATTCTACGAATTGAAATGAACAAAGTTCCAGAGAACTCCAGAATATTATGTCAAAGAGTTATCGTGGTGCTCCACAATTTGCAATCGTATTGTTCTTATATTAAAATTGACCGTTGTAGTGCTCTTGAACTGCTGTTGTAGTGCTCAACGAAACTTTTCGATGAAACATTCCAAAGCGTTACTGACAGACAGACAACTCTGGAATTTTATATATATGATTCGACAGCTCGATAGTTGAAAGTAAACCTGCTCTGAAGCATGATTGAACTTGACAGTTCGAAAGTTATTTTCCGCTCTCGAGAATTTGAGAATGACTAACCCTCTGTCAACTTTGTTCAGAAATAACTGTCAAAGCTCAAATGGGTTGACCGCGAAGTTCAAATTAACTAATTGAGAGAAAACAACTATCAAAATGTCATATTTTAACTAATAGTTAAACGAATTGGTGAAACGGTTCACAGCCTAAAGCGAAAAGCTACCTATAATCTTTCAAATCGCATGATACTGATGACCTCAAAATCGCCTAAATTCATGCTCAGGCAATACTCCATCGAGCTCGTGGCCTTAATACTGCTGTAGTGTTCTATACTGAAATAATTATAGCCTTATATGCTGTTGTAGTGTTTCTTATGTTGTGAAATATTTCAAAAGTTCCTGAAGATTCTATGAATTGGAGAGTAGAATCGTACCACAAAATCTAGCATATCCTCCCAAATAGCTGCTGTAGTGTAGTATGATTCATTGTCATTTTTCAAAATTACAGTTGTGAAAAAACTATCGACTCAGAGAAATGCCATGTCATGGAACAGGAATGTTTTAAGTAACCATCATAGTAAGCATAAAATATTGTATGATGTTTGCATCCATGAGTCGATATCGAGTCATTGAACATCGACTTTTGGAGGTTTCAATGTAAATTAATAAAACTCGAATATTTGGTGCACATTCATCTCAGTTATGTTTATCCTGCTTTTACATATGACGAACTCGTTTTTGAACCTGAGATGGAACTGAAGAAAACGTTTCACATTTTCAACTCACACCCGATTCAAGTTCGACTGAACTGCAATTTGCTTGAAGTTGATTTATTGACGTTTTGATCACCAACCAAATTTCACATCAGACGACAATGATGAAATGTTCGAGAATATTCTACGAATCGGAATGAACAAAGTTCCAGAAAACTCCAGAATATTCTGCCAAAGAGCTATTGAAGTACTCCACAATTTGCAATTGTAATGTTCTAATATTAAAATGTACCGTTGTAGTGCTCTTTAATTGCTGTTGTAATGCTCAACGAAACTTTTCGATGAAACATTTCAAAGCGTTACTGACAGACAGACAACTCTGGGATTTTATATATATGACTAGCTTACCTTGCGTGGCTAGCCACGCTCTAACGAAATTTGAGAGTGAAAAGCTATGCATAATCCTTCAAAGATCGATTATGCCTACGTTCAAATGCAAAATGACAACATAGACTAATAAATTCTTCTGTTCTTGAATTTGAAAATGTTCTATAAATAATAAGCTGATAAGCATACTCCATCCCAGTGGATATGTAACGTTAGAAGTAGAGGATAGTGGCCTTAATTTTTGACGTAGAAGTACGTCTTTCTTCTCTATACAGGAGTGAAATTGGAATTTCAAAACCAGGAGCGTTACGTTGGCATGAAATATTTTAAACGTTTATAACTTTGCACTGGCTTAACAGAATTTCTTGATTAGCACCTCAATCGAAAGCCAAGACATCAAAGCTTCATGTCGTTTACTTACTGAATCCCACATACCTGTCTAAATAGTTTAATAACTGTTTTAAAAGAGAACGTTGATTTCAAGCAAATCTATAAATAGGGGTGGCTAGAGAAAATTTGACGTCATTTGCTTTTCACTCTCCGATTGGCTTGCATCTCAGCAGGCGACAGATCGGCTTGCTCTGACCGGACGTGCTTTTCAAGCACAGACATCGATAGCGAAGGACGCCCCCGTTTGTCTTGCTTCGCTCAAATCAAACTGTCGAGCGAGCGAGAGAAGATGCCGTCCGAAGCTAAAGCCATCACCGCTGCCGCCGCCTAGAAGAAGAGGAAGCAGTCCACAGTAGAAATTGCGGTCGAACTGTGAACACGGTCGGGCGAGTCATTCTCGCTTTGTGGTTCACCGCTTGTTTGCATTCACCCAGCCATCGTCATCGCCGCCGCAAATTTAATCGGCCGAGAAGCTGTTGACCCGCGCTTCAAAATTTCGACTCGTGATGAAATCATCATTGGTGGTCAAGAAGCAATCCCGTTAGGAGCAAATACCAGAAGCCCCCTGAGTTTTGCTGGTCCGAGCAGTGTTTTTATCCGTAACAACATCGAAGCTAACAAAGCCATCGGTTCTTTTCAGAGCCATCAAATTTGTGGAAAAGAGTTAAAAGAGAAATATTTCCGACCTTATTTATAACTTCTAATATTCCTAAATCAATTTCACAGCTTCATACAAAATTTCATTTGTCACGAATAATTTATGACTCAACCATTTGAGATTGTACTCGCGGACGCTGCTTCAGTGCCGTCGGGGTGAATGCTCAACATTTCACAACGATTGCAAAATAGAGTGGCTTTTCCAACAGCGCCTTTTATGTTCCATATTTTATGGGAACACTTTGATTAGGAAAATTATCCCATGTGACAAAATTGCGACATGTTTAGAATGCTTTAAAAGACATTCTCATTGAACAATTGTAATAATTTTGGCACTCATGGATCAGAAATTTACCGTCATAATAAAGAAAACTATTAATTATCAATAGCTCGTATTGAATATTTAGGGAATGCCAATCATTCCAACAATTCATGTTCGACCAATTTCTCACGTAATAGTATTCTCCGAAATTTTCAAGTAATTCCAAGCCCAACACATTATTGGCACATACCCATTTCCCAGATTGGTCGTTCAGAAAGCGAAGAGCACAAAAGGGAGGAGCATCATCTGCTATTCCAAGGTTATAAAACATGCTGCCTTCGTTGGATTCAGTTTCATTCCATTTCCGCTTTCGAGCTGGTAAGAGCTCCTCCGAACTTGCTTAGCGAGAAGTACCTCGCTGCTAGAAGCTTGCTGAGCTGTAAATCCAGAATCTGGTTTGTGAAATCACTCAAGATCTCAAGATTGAGCTACGTTTCCAGATTTCAACTAAATCCCTGTGATCCGCTACCCTGTTTCTGTTGTGCACCCATGAATTATTCAGCTGGTTTGTCGAATAAACTGAGAACTTATTCACATCTTCTTCTTCTTGGCATAACGTCCTCACTGGAACAGAGCCTGCTTCTCAGCTTAGTGTTCTTATGACACTTCCAAAGTTATTAACTGAGAGCTTTCTTTGCCAAAGTTTCCATTTTTGCATTCGTATATCGTGTGACAGGTACGATTATACTCTATGCCAAGGGAAGTCATAAAAATTCCCATTCCGAAAAGATCCTGGACCGACCGGGAATCGAACCAAGACACCTTCAGCATGGCTTTGCTTTGTAGCCGCGGACACTAACCACTCGGCTAAGGAAGGCCCCAACTTATTCGCATGCATTTGCAACTTTTTCGATTTTCCATACAAAATGACCAACTTTGGTAAGTTAGATCTCAGTTATCATGGAAATATTTTCGAATGAAACTTTCACAGAACATCAGATGTAACTTGAATTTTAACATATATTTTTGAATAATTTTTCCAATCACAAGTTTATATGTTATAACGGTTTGACTAAACTGTAATTTTCGACGAAAAATTCAAAACTTGTTATCTTAAAATTTCATAGCCTTACACAAAAACTGTCTTCAGCAAACTTATTCATCTCGTCAAAGTCTACAACTTTGCTGAAGATACCATGAAGCTATTCCTTCAATATGTTTAGTTATGTCAATTATAAAAAATCGTCAAAAAATTCACTTTAGTCAAACCGTAACTGCTTTTCAACGTGTGATTGGAAAAATCACTCAAAAACATATGTTAAAATTTAAGTTATGTCTGATATTCTGTGAAAATTTCATTCAAATCGGTCCATAAATAACTGAGATATAGTTTATCAAAGTCGGTCATTTTGCATGAAAAATCAATAGAGTTGCCTTTTTTTTCTCAGCGAAGAATTACACCATCAACGAAAATAGCGCGAAAGCAATGACCAATCGCGTGCGAGTAGCGAACGGAGTGACGAAACAACCAAGCGAGAACCCCACCACTCGCCATCGGTGAACGGAGCTCGAGCAAATAAAACCACTGGTTGTTCTGCTCCCAGCTCATTCACAAATCGAACGGCATAATGAACGGATCAAGCAGCGGAGCAGCAAAGAAGAGCGCGTGAAAGCCACAGCAGTGTGCGAGTAGCGAACGGAACCAGAGATCAACGAAGCGAAAGCAACAACTGAAAATCATTCAGTGGACGGATTAGTAGTCAGCGCGAACCGGCGACCTGTTGGAAAGTAACGCCAGCGAAATATACACCATCTGCCTCTCCTTACCATTCATATTCTTGTACATGATGAATTCAATGAAATGGTTTGGTTTGGCGATGAAGCAAAGAGTTATTAAGGATGATTTTACTTAACAAAGAGTTGTTGATAAATATTCCAATCAATAAGAGTTGTTTTGAAAAAGTTCACTTTTATCAGAATTTTCCTCGGAAAATTTCTGCTTTACCAAAGAGTTGTTAATGAAATTCCTGCAGTAAAGGGTCGAGTTTCTCCCCACGAATATATCCAGCCAGGACCAGTCATGGAGGACAATCCATCCAGAGCATCACGGCCCCCGCTTCCAAAATTCTCGAGTACGGAAATTGGAAAATGTATTAAAATTGCGACATTAAAATCAATAAATTGTTTCTTGACCAATTGTAATGAGCAACTATTGATCTGAATTGATTTTTCTACATGTTGTCTATTGCGTTAATCTGAAAAATAGGCTATATGAAATTGATTTCTTGGCAAGGGATGTACAAGATGAGCATTATGCTGTTATTGCATCCCGACGGCACTGCAGCAGCGTTCTTGGAACATCCTCAAATTGTCGTATTGTCGATTATTCGTGATAAATCAGATATTGTATGATGCTACGAGATGAATTAAGAGATTATAGCAAGTTTTTGGTAAGCACATTAAGAAATATTACTAGCTATATTATCACGAGAAGTTCTTACTAGCTCGAAAGTGTAAATGAAATGAACCGAATCCTGTTGTTGTTACAGAGGGATTTTAATCCGAAGGTCATTCGTCCCTTAAATGAACCGAATCTGTCAAAGATAGTATGTTTTACATAATTTGAATTGCAGATGATGCTCCTCCCTTTCGTATTCTTCGCCTTCTTCTGATGGACCAATCTAGGATAAGGTACATGAAGTTGATGTCTTGGTTAGGGATTTACATATCTTGGAAAATTCACATGCGCGTTCGTATGGACAGTAAAAATATCAACATTATTTTAATAGCTTACAATAAATTAAAATCACGCATGATATTCAATAGTTTTCTTTATTATGACGGTAAATTTCTGATCCATGGGTGCCAAAATTATTACAATTGTTCAATGAGAATGTCTATTCGAATGCATTCTTAAAATGTCGCAATTTTGTTACATGTGATAATTTTGCTAATCAAAGTGTTCCCACAAAATATGGAACATCAAAGACGCTGTTGGAAATGCCACTCTATTTTACAATTGTTGTGGAATGTTGAGCACTCACCCCGACGGCACTGAAGCAGAGTCCGCGAGTACAATCTCAAATGGTTGAGTCATAAATTATTCATGACAAATGAAATTTAGTATGAAGCTGTGAAATTGATTTAGGAATATAAGAAGTCATATATAAAGTCGGAAATATTTCTCTTTTAACTCTTTTCCACCAACTTGATGGCCCTGAAAAGGGCCGATGGCTTTGTTAGCTTTGATGCTCTTACAGATAAATAACACTGCGGGATGTTATCAGTTGATTGCCATGGTCAAACGGGGAATCCTCAACTCAAATGTATAAATTTGAGCAAGTTATTTGCTTATACGACGAACCGAAAGATTCGTGGCGTGGATGACGCACAATAATAACAGGTAGTGGATCACCGGGCTTAAGTTGAAATCTGATGATGGCGGCGATGACAATGGCTGGGTGAATGCAAACAAGCGGTGAAGCACAAAGCCAGAATGACTTGCCCGACCGTGTTCACAGTTCGACCGCAAATTTTCCTTTGGACTGCTTCCTCTTCTTCTTCTTCTTCTTGGCGGCGGCAGCGGTGATGACTTTGGCTTCGGACGGCATCTTCTCTCGCTCGCTCGACAGTTTGATTTGAGCGAAGCAAGACAAACGGGGAAGTCCTTCGCTATCGATGTCTGTGCCTGAGAAGCACGCCCGGTCAGAGCAAGACGATCTGTCGCCTGCTGAGATGCGATCCAAGCGGAGAATGGAAAACAAATGACGTCAAATTTTCTCTAGCCACCCCTATTTATAGATTTGCTTGAAATCAACGTTCTCTTCTAAAACAGTTATTAAACTATTTAGACAGTTATGTGGGATTCAGTAAGTAAACGACATGACCCTTTGATGTCTTGTCTTTCAATTGAGGTGCCATTCAAGGAATTTCGTTAAACCAGAAAACAGTTATAAGAGTTCAAAATATTTCATGCCAACGTAAGGCTCTTGGTTTTGAAACTCCAATTTCACTCCTGTATAGAGAATTTTTATTTTACTTTCAAACTGTGCGGCATAATCAAATGCAAACGCATTCAGTTCCCGATGGTTAGCGCCTGTGCTTTTACTGTTCATAAGTCGCAAGGTGGAACTTTCCCCGAGGTCGTGTACGACTATGACAAAAGCCAGGATCAGCAATTGGTATATGTTGGTTTGTCGCGGGTTACTTCACTGCAAGGGCTATTTTTGACAAACTCTTCCAATTTTTTGACGTTGGATAACGTCTTACGGCAACATACTGGGGTACAATTTCGAAAAACGAAAAATCGCTCGCGTCACGAAAAGTTGTTAGATTTTGACTTTTAATAACTTACTAACACCTGGATAGATTTTCAAGATTCTTGCACCAATCGATTGGAAATCTTTCGAATCTACTCCAACAATGAAAACTATTGATTATCATGACTAAACTATTGAAAAATTGGGAAATATCTAAGCATGTCTTATTTTTTATAGAAAAGCACATTTTTCTTGTGTATTCCTGACACAGACATCATTGCGCGAGTTAGCAACGGAGCTACCCGGTTGGCGTTAACCAAAAATGCTGACGACCCAGCTGCAGCGAGTTGGCAACGGGCCGCCAGAACGAGGGCAGTGCAGAACGCTGACGACGGCATTGGAGCGGATGGCAACATCGAGCGACTTGGCAGTTTCGGTGTACGGCGACGACGACGACGGAAAGTGCAAGTGCAAGCATTAAATGTGTAATTAATTTCGATATTGAATAAACCAGTTAGTTCGATTTCGGCTCTAGGGTAGTTAAGTAGCTTTTTTTAAAAAGAAACTTCCATCCGTGAAAATTTAACTGGAGGCTCCGGCGAGATCCTCCATCTCGGGAACAGTATAAGTGATATAAGTGAAGTGTAAAAATCTTTGAAAAATTCTTCTAAGTGGTTCCAAGAGCCACACCTTCAATATATCACAAAGCGACCCGCAGGACACCGTGGATCACCCGATTGGCGTGCCAGGACCCCAGTAGCGCTCCAGCAAAAAGGATAATCCGAACTCGCCTGCCTGCGGATCCCCCGAGTGTGAGGACGACAGCCACCAAAAGACCAACGATCCAATGTTGGCCGGACTCAGGACACGGTCCTTTATGTAAGTTTTTCCATTTTTTATTATAAACCGACTAAAGGAGTATTTTTTTAATAAGAGAAAGTGCAATTTATTGATGAAATCAAATCGAATTATCAAATAGTGATTATTTCTATAAGTGCAATCAATTTTTAAATCTGAGTGAATACAGTGAATCAAACGATACAGTAGATTTAGCTTTTAGTGTCTCATAGTTTTGCTAAATTAGAATCAAACAATAATGGCTAATCCACACGCCGCTATCAATGGAGAGCCGGTTATCCCACCGCTAACCATGCAGCAATTTATTGAGTTAGGGAAGTTACCAGATTTTCTTCGTGACCTACAACCCTTTGACGGTCGACCAACCGAATTAATTAATTGGTTAGCCGACGTTCAAGGTGTAATCGATATGTATCGTGAACACGGTGCAACCGATGCTCAACTTGAGCTTATCGGACGTTCTGTTCGAAGAAAAATTAAAGGCGAAGCCGCCGACATTCTTAATGCAAATAATATCATGCACAATTGGAACAATATCAAAAGTACACTTTTGCTGTACTATAAAGATAAAAGGGATTTAAAAACCCTAGATTTTGAGTTAACATCCATCAAAAAAAGCACCTAATGAAAGCTTAGGGAGTTATTATTCTCGTGTTAATGAGCTACTATCGTCAATTATCGCTCAAATTCAGACAGAACCAAAATTTTTCCTACATGCAAATTCACACATTGATTACTTTCGAGAAAAGGCAATTGATTCTTTTATTAGGGGGCTAGAAAAACCCTTATGCCAACTTTTAAAAACCTACAACCCAAAAACGTTAAACCATGCCTACCAGTTTTGTCTAGAGTATTTTAATATGGACACACGGTCTGCTCCATATCGAAATGAACATACCTCTAACATTCCGAGACCAAGAGACCTTGAACCCCCGAGACTCCCACCAAGAAGGCAGCCACTTCATCCCACCATACCTCCAAGAAATCATCAACCTGTCTTCCATCAAGCCCGACCAATGTTTAATCATCCTTTCCCACAACCAAAATTCCAGAATAATCCTTTCCACCAACCTCATGCTTTCCAACAACCAAGATTCCAAAACAATCCGTTCCCTCAAACCAATAGACCTCTTCCTAATCCAGAGCCTATGGACGTGGACCCAAGCATTCGGTCCAGGAATATTAACTATAGTAACAGACCCCAAATGGGAATAAAAAGACCCCACCAATCTTTCAACCAACCTCAACATTTCAAACGAATGGCTCACCCATTGCAATATGATTATTCCTACGATCCCTATTATTTTTACCCAGATTACATCCCAGAATACGACGATATGGATTATCAATACGATCCGCAAGAGGAACAACCTCAACCAGAATCTCTTCAGAATGATACACCCACATCGGAAGCTTCTCTGATAAATCAAGAGGAGGATTCTCAACCATCAACTTCATCCCAAACTAATTTTTTAGAATGGAAGCCGAGTTGGTAGGTCCAACTCTTCCATACATTACATTAAAAACCAATATCGGAGAATTCCCTTTTCTCGTAGATACAGGGGCAAATATTAACATAATCGACCCGAAATTGGCTTACAAATATAAAGGTGCTAAGCCCTATGATTTTAAAGCAGATGATATTTCAAGCGCTAGTGGCAGATTTGAAGCAACATCAGCCATAGACATAGAATTCTTTTATCCTAAAATAAATCATTCTGCACAATTTTTACTTCATAAATTCCACCCTTTTTTCAAAGGAATTATTGGAACAGGCATTCTACATTCCTTGAATGCAGTAGTCGACCTTGAAAATAACATGTTACATCTGAAAAAAGGTAATAAAACTTTAAGCACCCAACTTTCACGATATAATCCCTCAAACCCAACATCAAACAATTTGTTCAGAACTTCTCATTTGTTGACGGACGAAAAGGAAGAGCTCCATAAAATTTTAAGTGCACATAAAGATGTGTTTCACCAGCCAGATACAAAATTGACTTGTGGTACGACAGTCGAATGCTCTATTAACACCACTGATGACGTACCAATACATCAGAAAGTGTACCCGTATCCTGCAGCCTATACAGAAGAAGTTCGAAAGCAAGTCGATAAGCTTTTAGCTGACGGCATAATTCGCCCTTCTCGGTCTGCATGGACATCTCCGGTATGGATAGTGCCAAAAAAGACAGATGCATCCGGTGAAAAAAAGTTCAGAATGGTCATTGACTACAGGAAACTGAACGAAAAGACCATTTCCGATCGCTATCCAATGCCCGAGATTGGTTATGTGATTGACCAATTGAAAGGACAAAAATATTTCTCGACATTAGATCTTGCGTCTGGTTTTCACCAAATTCGAATGAAAACCAGCGATATTGAAAAAACAGCATTCTCTATCAATAATGGCAAGTATGAATTTACTAGAATGCCATTCGGACTGAAGAATGCGCCCGCAACTTTTCAAAGGGCAATTGATGACGTTCTCAGAGACCACATCGGCAAAATTTGTTACGTTTACATCGATGATGTAATCGTTTTTGGAAAAGACCTTGATGAACATTTGAAAAACCTTGATACAATTTTCAGAACTTTGAATAATGCTGGATTAAAAATTCAGTTGGATAAATCAGAATTTCTTCACCAAGAGGTTGAATTCCTGGGCTATGTCATATGCTCAGAAGGAATTAAACCGAATCAGAAAAAAATCGAATCTATTAATCAGTACCCAGAACCTAAAAATCTGAAAGAACTTCGAGGATTTTTGGGAATGATGGGCTACTATCGTAGATTTGTCAAAGATTTTGCAAAAATTGCAAAACCTCTGACAATCCTTCTAAGAGGGGAGAGAAGTCCTATGTCTAACAAAAAGATTTCGTTGAGTGATAAAGAAAAACAATGTTTCCAAAAGATGAAAAGCTTACTATCATCGTCCGACATATTGATTTATCCTGATTTCAACAAACCTTTCATCTTGACGACAGATGCCTCCGATTTTGCAATCGGTGCTGTCTTATCTCAAGGTGAGTTAGGAAAGGACCGACCTATACACTTTGCATCCAGAACTCTATCTAAAACGGAGGAAAGATGTTCAGTGCCCGAAAAAGAAATGCTGGCTATCCACTGGTCACTTCAGACTTTTAGAAATTACCTGTATGGGGCAAAGTTTAAAATATTGACGGATCATCAACCCCTCACTTTCGCACTATCTCCAAAAAATACGAATGCTAAACTGAAACGATGGAAGGCCTATCTTGAGGAACATGACTACGAGATAATATACAAACCTGGAAAAACAAATGTAGTCGCCGACGCTCTGAGCAGAATTATATGTTCCATGACAGCAACCCAGCATTCTGCCGAAAATAGCGACGACTTTTACATTGAATCCACGGAAGCACCTATCAATGCTTTCAAACACCAAGTCATTCTAAAAGAAGGTCCAGACAAAGTAACGGTAACCAACCCATTTCCAAATCATACTAGAGTAGAAATTTCAAAAACCAACTTTAATGAACATTCAATTTTACAGATTCTCAAAAATCATTTTGACTTGTCTAAGGTTAACGGATTATTAACGACCGAACATTTGATGGGCAAAATTCAAGAGATATATAAACAACATTTTGGCTCCAAGAGATCGTTAAAAATTCGTTTCAGCCAGACAATTCTTCAAGATATACAACAGGAGGACGAACAATGGAATGTCATCCGACAAGAACATTGCAGAGCACATCGTGGAGCTGAAGAAAACAAATTACAGATTTTGAGGAAGTTTTATTTCCCTAAACTTTCTCAAAAGCTTAAAGATTTCATTACAAATTGTCAAACTTGTCACGAGAACAAGTACAACCGCAATCCTATCAAATATCCCCTTCAAGCAACCCCAATTCCAAACGCTCCTTTCAAAATCGCTCATATCGATATCCTCTTCCTTGAAAATGACCACTTCCTTACCTATATCGACAAATTTTCCAAATTCGCTCAGATTAAACATATTGATTCCAGAGCCGCTGTCGATATTGTTCCCGCCGTAAAGGAGATCCTATTAAAATATAATCCACCAGAAACATTAGTTATGGACGGTGAAAAATCGTTCATGACAGGAGAACTGGTAAACTTTTACAACACCCATCATATCGAACCCTACATTACCGCAACCGGTCGTAGCGAAATGAATGGTGTTGTAGAACGTTTCCATTCCACAATTTTGGAAATTTATAGAATGACAAAACAGGAAAATCCAGGAAAACCCGTTCACGATTTAATACTTTTATCCCTCAATAAATACAACTCCACCATCCATAGTAGTACAAAACATACCCCTTTAGAAATTATACTTCCTTCTCCCAGAACCCCAGAAATTATCGAAAACGTATTTAAAAATCTTACAGAAAAACAGAAAAAGGACCTGAAATACCATAATAAATCAAAAAAACCAACAGAACTTGAATCTAACCAAGAAATATACGAAAATGCAAGACAAAGAATTAAACACAAACCCCGATTCAAAAAGAATAAAATCAGACAGGTTAACAAAAGTACAGTAACTATGGATGATGGGAGGAAAGTACATAAAAACGATATCAAGGTTAGGAAGATTTAACTCTCCTTTTATTATACTCTCTTTTTTCAGAACCCTCATGTATCTAAGTATAACGATAGGTGAAAAGATAAACGTTAGGAGAATAGATCACTTACCAATTGTTGCTTTTCACTCAGGTACTGCTAGGATACAACTTACCTCTCATATCTATATCCATCATTTCAACATTACCTCCCTTAACAATCATGTAGACAGTCTGAGAAACCAATTTGAACAGCTAAAATTCAATCAATTTACAAAACTCACTTCGCAAAAATTTGACGAAATTCAGCAAATACTTAGCAATTTAAATCCATTTAAAAGACATAAACGTTGGGATAAATTAGGAACAGGCTGGAAATTTATTGCAGGTAGTCCAGATGCAAACGACTTAAAATTAATAAATTCCTCCATTAATGAACTTGTAAGTAACAATAATCAACAAATCAGAATTAACAGAGCACTTAATCTGCAAATGAAAGAATTAGTATACAAAACAAAAGACGCAATAGAGTTAGCAAATTCAAAATCCATGGAAATATATTCGATAAACATATTTCTCAATTTAAAATATCTAGCAGATAAATTAGGACAGATTGTTGACAGTATTTCTCTCGCTAAAGTAGGAATTCTTAACCAAAATATACTTAGTCAGGACGAAATAGGGATTCTATATCAAGATTTAATGAAACAGAATATTACACTTCACAATGCACTGGAAGCACTAAGTTTTGCGGATACAAACGATCGCCACCAACACCAAGGAGTTGACTCTACTAATCAAGACACCTATTTTGGATAAGAGAATTTTCAACAAGATTCACGTCTTCCCTGTTACATCAAACCATAAACAAATTCATTTGACTAAGAGAAATTATCTGAATCACGAGACCGGTAGCTACATTGTAAGCTCATTGACGGAAAACATATACAAAATCCAGGAAACGGAGTTCGATAACTCTAGATGTGTACCAAACCTTCTCTCCGGACAGCAAGCTAGTTGCAATTACACCTTGAACCCACCTGATGAAGAAATCATCATCATAAATAATGAAAACATTATTTTGAACACCGATGGAAATATTACCTTTACATCGAATTGTGGAATCAACAACCGTACCCTAACTGGAACATTTCTTATATCGTTTCATGATTGTGAAATGATCATCAAGAACATCAGTTATTCAAACATCATTCGGAACATGGCTGGAAACCTAATACAACTACCTTTAGACGGCCTCAATATACAGAAACAATTCACCATAGCAAACCTGAGTCTTGAGCATTTGCATAATTTGCACCTGGAGATGAGGAAGGAAATGGATTACATCCGGCTAAACAACACAAACATCGAATGGCCATCTTGGCCTCTATTTGGAGGAATCTTCTCATTACCCTTCACGATTATCGGTTTTGCGATTCTTTTGAAAATTTTCTCCCACAGACAAGCTACAGTAAGGATACAAACATCTAAAGCCACAACCAATCAGGAACCAGTGGTAGAACTTCAACCCAGGATTAGATCCTTGACTTTGATGGACGTGATTCGGACGGAGCCTCAACTCTCAGGAAGGGACGAGTTAGCAACGGAGCTACCCGGTTGGCGTTAACCAAAAATGCTGACGACCCAGCTGCAGCGAGTTGGCAACGGGCCGCCAGAACGAGGGCAGTGCAGAACGCTGACGACGGCATTGGAGCGGATGGCAACATCGAGCGACTTGGCAGTTTCGGTGTACGGCGACGACGACGACGGAAAGTGCAAGTGCAAGCATTAAATGTGTAATTAATTTCGATATTGAATAAACCAGTTAGTTCGATTTCGGCTCTAGGGTAGTTAAGTAGCTTTTTTAAAAAGAAACTTCCATCCGTGAAAATTTAACTCGCGATATCTTAGCCACTTTCGTCATTCAAAGGGAAACGCCCCTTTCGGTCTTCTTCTTACTTCTCTTTATTATCTCGTGTTCAGTCGAAGCCAACCAAACTCGACTTCACGCGCGCATCAGTCAATCGTTGACCAGCAACCGGAGAAGGACTCATATCGGAATAAAATTTACACGTTCGTCGCTGCTGCTGCTGTTTATTCCCAAGCTCAAAGCTGCGGGTTCCGTGTAATCGCTCATCATGGCCCTTGGCATCCAGCTAGCCCATCGAATTCGTGGAGAATGCGTCCAGAAACCTTGATAATTACCGTCGGAGGAGTGAGCAAACCATCGAATACAAGGATGGACAAGAGAGCACAAAATTACCGACCGCATTTTAATTTAATCGTTTTCGGTGATCTTTTGGTGTGTTTCTGTCTAACAATGGAATGAAAACCCAGTTTGATCGACGGTGACTACCACCAACCGTCCTTTTCAGGACGACAATTTCATTTTAAAAGAGTTGTGAGAATTTTCCACCGTGAAGAGCGACATTACTGATGATTGAATGTGATTGATTAAGATTTTGGTCAGTCATTTGCACGCAACCATAAATGGGAAATAAATTTCCCATTGTGCGCGTGCGGGGCGATCCTCGACAGTGTGTGCATGAGTCGGATAAATTGCGAACGGCACTTGAATGAAGAATTCCTCCGGTTTGTTTCGCATTTAGAGATGATCGCATAATGCCGTTGTCGCCATCGCTACCTAAATGATACTAGAGCGATCAGTATCAACTCGTCGAACACAGAGCTAAAACTAATAAGAAACAGCTTTGTTGTCTTTCGATTTGGTAAGACATTGTCGAACGAATGGAAATACGCACACAGAAAAGACTGCTACCGCCGCCCGACCCGAACGACGGGAACCTATGTTAACTTTGTTTGCCATTTATCTCCGTTGAAAACTAATCATCCGAAACTATAATTGATAACTAAATAAATTATTGAATCAATTGAGGCCCTGAAAAGGGCAGTTGTTTGAAATTGTGCTTCAATACAATTTCAGCACGTTCGCCACGGATACGACGAGTATCGAAAGGCTTCGGAACCCACTTAAGCAATCAATCTTAGTGGATCATGCGTGGACCTTCAAGCGGAATATTTATTTGTTGAGCAAAAGTTATCGCTCATGCTTCTTCTTCCATCGACCGGTTGAAGAGTTAATCGAACCAACCAAATAATAACACAAAATGTTCATAATAGGTCAACAATGGCAACAAATGCAACAAATAGTGTGAAAATTGATTAGAAGAGCACTTATTTTCGACCTACAGAATTCTATGCAAATTTTCGGATTTTCATACAAAGTAGGCCAAAACCGTATCGAAAATCGGTCGAAAGTTAGTGTTGAGTCGAAAATTGGTGCTGTTCTTTCAGAAATCTTTCATAAGTTCGTGACGGTCTCAAGCCAGGAAATAGAAGATGCTAATGTTATCCAACGTCACTTTGGCGGTCGTATCTCGGAAACAACCTCTTACTTTTTAAGTTCAATCACGCCAAAGGCAGCAATTCTACCAAGAGGGTTGACTTGAGGAATGAGCTGCAGCGCTTAGGCAATCATCGATTAGTGACGCTTTGAGACGAACTGCGTGAAATACTGGATCATAGCGGCCAAGCCTGCATATTGATGAGTATCAATGTACAGAGCCTAAATGCTCATGCAATGGATATTGCTACAGACCAAAGCACTGGACCGATTCTATCGATTATCACGATCGAAGCACCCGAGCTATCAAACATCTAATCTACTGGAGGAGTTTGGCGAAACCGGCCAGAAACCGATCACCCAACCAAGCAACACAAGGAAGCAACGACCAAACAAACAAATTCAATCATCTGGCATTATTCCTGGAACACCAAACACTGGTTCTCGGAACCACAGAACGACAAATGGTTCTTTTCAGGACTACCAAAATAAGTCCAAAAAGAGTTAACTTCTGAAAACTTCATCCGATCAATAACAACACAAAACTAGTACACTTACAAATTCATACACTTGACACTTCTACGTCAACCCCGCGGTAATGTAATAGACATTACCCACCCCAAATTTTTTTTAACATGACCCGACATTGACACGCATGATATTAATAACCGCCATATCGCCTAAATTTATGCTCCAACTTTACTCCACTCAACAATTGGCCTTAATGCTGTTGTAGTTTTCTAAATCTGGAATAATTGCAGCCATAAATGCTTTTGTAGTGTTTCTTAAGCAGTGAAATATTTCGAAAACTCCAGAACATTCTAGAGAAGAACGTTCTCGAATATTCTGCTGAATAGCTGTTGCAGATAATTTATTGTTGTTTTTCAAAATCACAATAACGCATGGAAATATCGACTCATATGCTTTGGAAACCATCATAGTAACCATAAAATTTTGTTTTCAGTATGCTTCTATGAGTGGTTTCACTGAAAACACAAAAACTCAAATATATGACGCACATCAATCTGGTTCATGTGTTTATTGCCTTTCCACATGTCAAACTCGTTTTTGAACCTAAATTGCAACTGTTGAAGCCTATTCTGAATCACATATTTAACAACAACCCAATTCAAGTTCGACCGAACTACAATATACTTGAAATTGGTTTATTTAAGTTTTGATCACAAAACGATTCAAACAAAATCGGGCTCTTCTGGGCCAACACATTAAGTGTGTTATATCTACACATTCTGAAAACTGCTCTTTTGTTGATTTCTTTCGCTTTTTCGCAAAGTATGTGACACATGCGGATAATTTGCAATATTAAAATTCTTAATGTCACATGATTTTTTTGAAAAATATACGCTCATATACGCTGAGCACAAAATATTTTTTTCAGCATGAGTAATAACTACACATATATATGTTGGTCGAGAAGAGCTCGATTTGTGTGACTTTTTCCCAAAAATTAAAACGACAACGATGAAAAAATCTAGAACATTCTATGAATGGGTAGAAACATGTTCCATAAAACTCTAGAATATTCTGTCGAAAATCTGTTGTAGTGCTCAACAATTTGCAATTATAATGTTCTTATAATGAAATTGACTGTTGTAGTGCTCTAAAATTGCTGTTGTAGCGGCTCAATGAAACTTTTCGATGAAACATTTCAAAGCGTTACTGACAGACAGACAACTCTGGGATTTTATATATATGATGATTGTAACGGAAAACAACACTCTTTTACCCAATGAGAAAAATAATTTCATCGCGGTAACCGAAGGCATGTCAGTAAAAAATAATACACTATATCCCCAATTTACGAACTAGATCGGGTGCGTAAATTGAATCAGTGCGTAAAACGAGGGAGCTCAGTTCGTAAAACGAGGTTTTGCCGTTTGGAGTCTATTTGTGAGAAACTGATTTATATTATTTAGAAAAAAAAATGCTCTTTCAGCACCATTAACATATTATTAATACATTGGGTTCTAAATCAGGCCAAAATGTGTGTCTTCCAAGAACTCTTTGGAGTTTAGACATATGATTCTACATGAGTTAACGGAGATCAATTTATCATTTCTATGTAGAAGAATATCTCACAATACTGGACCCTAGAAGATTGTTATATTTCTAAGAAGCATTTGTATTGTCAGATCCAAGTTTTGGTAATTAAGTGAGTACAACAGGTGTTCTAGTTCATCCAAAAACTTTCTGGAATATATACCTGCAATGTACTGGCATATTTAGCGATCCTTTGATGTTTTTTTTTATATGGCACAAGCCCTTATCTATTCATAGTAGTAAAATTAGTATTTTTATTACTTGTGCCGATGTCCTAGGTCCTCCAAGGAATCCATTGAATATAGGCCTTGGGATCTACGACCGTAATAGGAGATTAGAGGTTAGTGATGATGATGATGATGATGATGATTGTTTAGCCACCATTAGCGCAAGGATTACCTATGGCTGCAGAATCATACCGGGATGGAATGATCTACCTGATGGTTTGTTGTAGCAGGGCTAGTTAATATCTTTGAAGACCTTTGGAAGACAACACTAAGGCTGTTTTCTCATGACAAGAGGCTGGCGACCCCACGCACTTTCATCCAGTCAACAGTTCAATTAACTCCCTTATGCTACCCCTCCCCAATACCCAATATATAGTAATATATCATATATAGTGTTATTAAAGTATCTTACCTCTTTGTACCCATGTTCGTTGGCTTCGCATTAAGATTCATCATCCGTGGTCAGAAGTATATCATAACAAATCTTACTGTTTGGTTCTGGGCAGTAAGTTAAATCACATTCAATTATTTGTGTACATATGTTACTCTATATTTATTCTTGTATATCGTCTTCTTTTCTAACAATGCTTCCCTGTCATCACATATCTACTCGCTATCTTCTCCATCCGAAATTTCACTATTGCTGTCCTTATAAATTTCTTCTGCTTTCTTTTTAAGTTTTTCTCTATCCGTTGCTAGTTCTTTCCACTTGCTATTTGTCATGTCTCGATATCTTGAAAAATCTTGCTGTAACGTATCTTTCCATGTGAAACTAGGTCTTCCCTCCTTTTTAAAACAGAACTTAAATTTAAAAGCAGATTTCAGTGGATGCTTATTTGGCCTCCTGATAATGTGCCCATAGTAATTCAACCTAGCCACTCTAACTCTTCTATTGATAGTTTTTCGGCTCATCTCTTTCCTCACATTGAATTTTCTCTTTACTACTCTACAGTTATTCCATATATCTTTCAAAATTAGTTTCTCATATTTGGCTCATTGTAATCTACTACGTTTTGTAAGTGTTGATACTTTTGTACCGTATTGTATAGCTGGAGCAATAACAGTTTTGTATATTAGTTTCCCAATATCCCATGACGGTTTGAACGTTTTGCAAAATTGTACTATGTTCTTAGCCGATTTTATCGCGTTTATTGATCGTTGTCTGGTAGTTGCTGGTCGATTTAAATCACTAGTTAAAGTGACTCCCAAGTACTTAAGCGATTTGCACGTCTTATATTCCTTTCCGTTCAACATAATTTTTTCAGGCGGAGGTTTCGTGGCATTCGGTATTCTTATAAGAACCTGACTTTTCTTACTATTTATTTCTAGACCTACTTCACACAAACAGTCCTCTAACGCTGCAATGATTTTCTCCAACTCATCCTGATCCTCCGTCAATATAAGAATATCGTCTGCAGAAGCGAGTATAATTGGTAAGGTGAATACTCCAACCTCCAAAAGTTTTAGGTTTGAGACTTTCTCAGCTACTCTCTTCAATATGTATTGTATGACGAGATTGAACAAAAAGGGCGATAATGGACACCCTTGTTTTATACCTTTTCCCCGCTTAACTGATTCCGAATACTGCCCTTGCCATCTAATCATAGTTCTATCTTCCTTGACACAGAGAAGAACTCTATCAATCACATGAGTCGGTACTTCCAGATCCATTAAAATATCCTTCAATTTGTTTAGATCTACATTATCGAAGGCTTTCTTAATACCAACTGATGCTACAAACAATGTTTTCCCCGCATTCCAATACTCATCCATGACTCGTTTTGCAATAAACACGTGATCATCTGTTGAACGTCCTTCAGTATACGCCGCCTGATGCAATTCCGGTTCTCCAGTAAACTGCTTTAGCCTATTCCGCAACCATTTTGCATAAGGCTTATACACAGCATTGCATAAGCTTATTCTCCTGACACGGTGTCTGTGTGGAGTAACTTTATTACAAAAAAATAGGTAAGTCTGAAATTTCGAACTAAAAACAATTAGACTTTGCTCTTTCATTTGCGACCAAAATCAAAATAATCGGTCGGGGGGTCCAGAACATTTTTTTTTATTTTGTGTGAAATATTCATGGATATGTGTGTTTGTACCGACGCACATTGCGTTGAACGTAGATACGGGAAAAACTGCAAGATCAAACCATTTGAACACCTTGGCTTGGAAGGTAAAGTTGTTCTTGATCAAAAGAGCTGTAATAAGCATAAATGACATATAATATACGCATAATTGCAAAACTGTCTCAAACGTCATTTTAGTTATTGTCCACGAAAAACCTTTGTAAATCGTACTTAAATTGGTCATAATGATGTATGAAGTTATTAGGAAATATTACTCGCAAAACTTATGATCTCGTCCTAAGGTGAAGATGCATCGATATCAAACCTCGAATTTTCAAGAGCTTGTTTGTAGATTTGTATCTTGAGAACCTGACAACCTTTTGCGTTGAACATTTTATTGATTAGTCGCCACCAGCGAGTGACCAGTGAGTTACCGGTTGTCTGCTTCTCTAGTCTTGTGCTTTGGAAAATTCGAGGTTTGGCTTCTATGTATATGCACCCTTAAAACCATTGATAACCGAGTGTGTAGCTCGTTGTTATTAAGCAGATAAACGGACCAAAATAAGAACTGTCACCGCTGGGAGACAGAGGAATTCTCTTCATCGTAGCATTGTGAAATAAAGTGTAAATTCATTCGTTTGCTCAGTAATAACAAGCTATGGCTTTTAGGACGATATCATAAATTATGCGAGATTTCTCTTTTTACTCGTAGATACAAAAGTGACTTAACCGCTTTTCAAACAACACAATTTCAGTTATTCGAATTAACTAGTAGAGGGCTTCGCATGTGATAAACCTTGTTATAAGGCATGTAATATACTTGCCCCATGGTGCTGAAAAATACGCTAATTTGGATGGTATTTGAGATGTTTCAAATCTTATATTTTTTATGTTATTTTCTTAAAAGCACAGTGCTTACGAAAAGATCAGAAACTAACATCATGAGGCTAAAATGGGTTTGGGATTTTTGTACTTGTTTGCAGGGCTATAACCCCATATTAATGCCTCTACCGGCAGCTTCATTTTTTTCAAAATATTCAAATCGCGATAACTTTTTCGTTTCTCAATACTTTGGAAAATTTTTTCACAACTTCTCAAAAAACTCTCTTATTTTCAGAATCTGTATCGGTTTTGAGCATTGGTCATCTATATTCGGAGATATTCCAAAATTCCTTGGCGGACCGACGCATAGCCATAACTCTCGTAATTATCTCTGGCTACAGATTTTTTCTCATATTCGGTTATTCGCTTTTCAAAACTATACTTTGATGAAAGTCTATTGTGCAGAAATTAAATAAATCGGTGTAACTGTTTTTGAGCAATGAGCTTTTATGTTTTTGGTACCACTCTAGTCGTAACGAGCTCTTGAAAACTTCTTAAAACATCATATTGAAATTTTATATGGGAAGTGTCGGTCCCCCAAGTTGACCAGTTAACTAATGGTCAATACCGACATAGATTCCAAAAGTAGAAGAGTTTTTAGAGAAGTTGTGAAAGAATTGTGGAAAAATATAGAGGAACAAAAAAGTTATCGCGATTCAAATATATTTTTGTGCTGAAAAAATGAAGCTGTCGGTAGAGGGGTCAAACTAAATAATAGCAAACAAACTCATGAATATCTCTTCAGCTATCCGTCGAATTGGGGACGGACCTGGTGTAGTGGTTAGAATACTCGCCTCTCACGCCGAGGACCTGGGATCGAATCCCATCCCCGACATAGTCACTTATGACGTAAAAAGTTATAGTGACGACTTCCTTCGGAAGGGAAGTAAAGCCGTTGGTCCCGAGATGAACTAGCCCAGGGCTAAAAATCTCGTTAATAAAGTCAAATCAATCAATCTGTCGAATTGAATTTCTCTCTTCAGCAAATTCCTTTATTATTGTTTGAAGAATGAGCTTTTACAATGGGATAATAAGTTTGTACTTACATTACAGTACAAGCGTGTTTGGAACATACCTCAAAATTTCTTCATAGTAATCTCCATATAAACCTACATTGTCTTTGGGCCACCTTAAATCACCACCTAGAAAGCTGCGAATTCCACAGAACACTATTTTCATAGTAAGGATAGTAAGGAACATATGAGAGATTGGATTCTCAAACATTTTTTAATTTGAACCGCCCATACATAAACACATAGATAGGCAAATTCAAACTAATGTGCAGGTCTCTCGAAATAAAAAAAAAAAATACTCTGGACCCCCCGACCGATTATTTTGGTTTTAGCAGCAAATGAACGCGAAAAACCTAGACTTTATTGTGGAGAAGTTTCAGACTTACCTATTTTTTTGTAATAAACTTGTTCTACGAAACACACCGTGTGGATTGTAATACATTGAAACATCAAGGTTCTCGCTCTGTTGGATTAATTTTTTGTTGTTTATCATTAGTTTCAGGGATTGTTATCGTGGGAATCCAAAGAGCGAATTTTGTATGACTTCAATGTACGCCAATACTGCCATAAAGCATGTAATAATCACTAACATTCCTTCTCTCTTTATCCTTGTTTTCATATCTAACCCGCTTCGAGGAATGATTCATCGAAGAGGAAAGGCATCTCTTATCATGGCAGCGTAATGGCCGAGAAAACGTCGGTTTGCGGTCTTCATCCTCGGTTCTGCCCCACGCTCGCCAAATCGATACGTACTTGATCCGCCCACCTAGCTTGCTGCACTCCACGCCTTTGTTAAGTATGAAGTTTCTGTAATCATTGAATACTAATTGAAAGGTAAATCAAATGAACTTATTATTTAACTAATAACAAATTTGTTCCACAGAGCGATTTACAAAACACCACACAAAATCCCTCCTTTCACATATCCTTAGGCAAAACACTTCACTACCGTTATATGTATGACTGATTCATGTTCTTTTGACCTTGCATCATTCATACGTGTAGGGGAAGTCTAGAGTAAAAGCAAAACTTAAAGAACCTTCTGGTCAAAGATGTTGCGTTGCCTACTTCCCAAACTCCAAAACCCCCGGTGTATTATGGAAGGTGTGAGTTTTTAAACTTATGCTGGAGACTTGGCCCCTGACCCCCTTGTACATCAATAAAATAAAATAAAATAAAAAATATCAGGGATTTTCTTTAGAAATGATTATTTCTTTAAATATTGTACTACTAAGAATTTAGCAACCATATTTGGATGCAGGGAGCTCATATTCATTATGTAGAGTCGTTTAAAAAAATAACAATCACATTGACAAGTGATCAATTTCACCCCGAAATGGGATTCCCCGATTTTAATTTAAGGGATGATTTCTAGCACTAATAACATATTTGTTAGAAAATTTTGGCACATGAGCCAAAGAGGCTGATCGTCGTACTTGTTTTCCTGAATTCAGTTGTTTGGCATTTTAAACATCATTGCAAACAGACAATAAAAACCATGAAAAATGATCAATTTCACCCGATATTACGGTACATGTAAACTTTAAAACGTCAAAACCTTATAACAGCAAAAAAAAACTGCTTTTCTATGAAAAATAAGATATGCCTCGATGTTAACCAATTTTTCAATAGTTTACTCATGGAAGTCAATAGTTTTCATTATTGGAGTAGATTCTTAGAAAGATTTCCAATCGATTGGTGCAAAAATCTTGAAAATCTATGCGGGCGTTAGTATGTAATTAACAGTCAAAATCTAACCACTTTTCGTGACGTACCCCAGTATGTTGCCGTAAGACGTTATCCAACGTCAAAATATCAACGTCATATGCAGCCCAAATTCCCCTCTCACGAAACGTCAAATGCAGCCCACCGTTTTCATGGCTGAAAAAGTGAAAAGTATTGTGTTCAAAGCAAACTGTAATCAAAAACCTCAGTCGACGGAGCATTTTTTGACGTTGGATAACGTCTTACGGCAACATACTGGGGTACAATTTCGAAAAACGAAAAATCGCCCGCGTCACGAAAAGTGGTTAGATTTTGACTTTTAATAACTTAGTAACGCTCGCATAGATTTTCAAGATTCTTGCACCAATCGATTGGAAATCTTTCTACGAATCTACTCCAATAATGAAAACTATTGATTTTTATGACTAAAATATTGAAAAATTGGCAATTATCGAGGCATGTCTTATTTTTCATAGACAAGCACAGTTTTCTTGCTGTTATAAGGTTTTGAAGTTTACATGTACCGTAATTTCGGGTGAAATTGATCATTTTTCATGGTTTTTCTTGTCTATGTTTAATAATGTTGAAAATGCCAAACAACTGAATGCAGTAAAACAAGTACGACGGTCAGCCTCTTTGGCTCATGTGCCAAAATTTTCTAACAAATGTGTTTTTAGAGCTAAAAATCATCCCTTAAATAAAAAATCCTATTTCGAGATGAAATTGATCACTTGTCTATGTGATTATTAGGGGTATTCACTTAAACTTGCGTAAAATGAAATCCTGCGTAACTTTGGCAATGAAACATTTCAAATGAAATATTCCTCGTCTGCTTCAATACAATGTCAAATCAAAGAAATACAATCTAGTTATCCATTATAAACTTCAAACAGTCGTCCAAGGTTTGTTGTTTGAACTCAAAATTGTATTTTATCGTAGGAGGATATTTTTTCAGAACTGCTGTTTATGTATTCATTATTCGTTCAAATAATCTGAATCCAACTTAAGATACAGCAATAAATGAGAGCCAGTGCACTGTTTGTGGTCATTCTGGATATTTTTCCTTGTACCGTGTAAAAGGAAATGTCCATGATCTTCATATGTGCATGACTTGGGAGAGTAATGGTATGGGAATACTTATGGGACCTATGTGACAAAGCCAAATATGTGTAATTTCTATCTCACATGCTACAACAAGCCATGTTTCCAGTGTACCCGGTTCAACTACCTTCACTAGACACGAGACCAACGTAAACGGAAACTACGTAGACGTAGAATGGCCAACATGTGATTTTATTTCCAAGTGTACACTTAAGTTTGCCCAGAATCTTCTATTTTAATATCTATGCTTTACAATGTCCTGCAGTAGAAAGGTAAAACTTTGGGTTTTCAGTCTTTTCCGTTACATAATATTTGTAATTGTTTGGAATTCCCTTAGTGACACACTGACATTACCAAAGCATACTTCGATTGATTTTGAACATGCTGAAAGGTTTCATTGATTATTTACGCAGGTTCATGAAACATTTCATATAACCAGTTTAGCATGACTTACGCAGTGATTTACGCTCTTAAGTGAATACCCTTATTATTTTTTAAAACGACTCTACATAATGAATATGAGCTCCCTGAATTCGAATATGTTTGCTAAATTCTTAATAATGCAATATTTAAAAGTTAATTTCAAGAATTGCGATGGAAACGCCTAAATGTAGGCAATTTTCTAAGGAAATCCATGGTATGTAAAAGTTCATATTTGGAACCATTTTAAAAATCGAAGTTAAAAAATATTATACCCGTTATTTGAGCTAGAAAAAATTGCTAAAGTAGTTGCAAGAACATGTTCTTTTGTATTATTAAATAATAACAAGAATTCATTAAACATTTTAGGACCCAATTGGTACGACTTTAGAAGATGAAATCAGGCTCGGGGATATATATTAAGCATCCTCACAAACTTTACTTTAAATAATGCCGTTGTAATCGTCGCTACCTACCGTGGATCGCGCACAGGTTGGTATCCTCAAACAAACCGATCAGTTAGGCCACTCGCTTCCTGCAGGACCATGACGGCCGAGCTCTGGAATCGCAGATATGCCTCTACATTTCCCCGGATACCACGACGAAGTAGAAGAAGTTCTTCATGGTGCGGAACTTCTTCGAGTATCGAAAGGAGATCATGCCAATTATCGTCCGAGTGCCAGAGAAGGACTCTAAGCTAAACTGCGCACTATGGCCCTCCGAACATTTAGGGGGAATGCTCCTCCGGAAATCTAGGGGGTTGGTGTCAGGCCCTGCAAGCCAACCGTAAAAACACATCAGCACAGGAACGTCAACGAGAGAATACGGACCGGAACAATCGGCAAAGACCACAGCGACGAAAATGGACTAGCGATTGGAAACTCGGTACGTGGAACTGCAAATCTCTCAACTTCATTGGAAGTACTCGCATACTCTCCGATGTACTGAAGACCCGCGGTTTCGACATCGTAGCGCTGCAGGAGGTGTGCTGGACAGGAGCATTGGTGCGAACGTTTAGAGGTAATCATACCATCTACCAGAGCTGCGGCAACACACGCGAGCTGGGAACAGCTTTTATAGTGATGGGTGATATGCAAAGGCGCGTGATCGGGTGGTGGCCGATCAATGAACGAATGTGCAAGTTAAGAATCAAAGGCCGATTCTTTAACTTCAGCATAATCAACGTGCATAGCCCACACTCTGGAAGCACTGATGATGACAAGGACGCATTTTACGCGCAGCTCGAACGCGAGTACGACCGCTGCCCAAGCCACGACGTCAAGATCATCATAGGAGATTTGAACGCTCAGGTTGGCCAGGAGGAGGAGTTCAGACCGACGATTGGAAAGTTCAGCGCCCACCGGCTGACGAACAAGAACGGCCTACGACTGATAGATTTTGCCGCCTCCAAGAATTTGGCCATTCGTAGCACCTATTTCCAGCACAGCCTCCCGTATCGGTACACCTGGAGATCACCTCAGCAGACAGAATCGCAAATCGACCACGTTTTGATCGATGGACGGCACTTCTCCGACATAACCGACGTCAGAACCTATCGTGGCGCCAACATTGACTCCGACCACTACCTGGTGATGGTGAAACTGCGCCCAAAACTATCCGTCATCAACAATGTACGGTACCGACGCCCGCCCCGGTACAATCTCGAGCGGCTGAAACAACCGGATGTCGCCAATGCGTACGCGCAGCATCTTGAGGCAGCGTTGCCGGATGAGGGCGAGCTCGATAGGGCCCCTCTTGAGGACTGATGGAGGACAGTCAAAGCAGCCATTAACGACGCTGCCGAAAGCGTTGTCGGATATGTGGAACGGAGCTCAAGAAACGATTGGTTCGACGAGGAGTGCCAGGAGGTTTTAGAGGAGAAGAATGCAGCGCGGGCTGCAATGCTGCAGCATGGTACGCGGCAAAACGTGGAACGATACAGACTGAAGCGGAAACAGCAAAACCCGCCTATTCCGGGACAAAAAGCGCCGCCTGGAAGAGGTGGAATGCCAAGAGATGGAGTTGCTGTACCGTTCTCAAGAAACGCGGAAGTTCTATCAGAAGCTCAACACATCCCGCAAAGGCTTCGTGCCGCGAGCTGAGATGTGCCGGGATAAGGATGGGAGCATCTTGACGGACGAACGCGAGGTGATCGAAAGGTGGAAGCAGCACTACGATGAACACCTGAATGGCGCAGAGAACACAGGCACAGAAGGTCAGGACAGCGAAGGCGATGGCTACGTCAGCACAGCGGACAGCGGAAATCAACCAGCTCCCACGATGGAGGAAGTTAAAGATGCCATTCAACAGCTCAAGAACAACAAAGCCGCTGGCAAGGATGGTATCGGAGCCGAACTCATCAAGATGGGCCCGGACAGGTTGGCCGCTTGTCTGCATCGGCTGAAAGTCAGAATCTGGGAAACGGAACAGCTACCGGAGGAGTGGAAGCAAGGCGTTATATGCCCTATCTACAAAAAAGGCGACAAACTGGAGTGTGAAAATTATCGTGCAATCACCATCCTAAACGCCGCCTATAAAGTGCTATCCCAGATTCTCTTCCGTCGTCTATCACCTATAGCAAACGAGTTCGTGGGAAGTTATCAAGCAGGTTTCATCGACGGCCGCTCGACAACGGACCAGATCTTTTCCGTGCGGCAAACCTCCAGAAATGCCGTGAGTACCAAGTCCCTACGCACCATTTGTTCATTGATTTCAAGGCGGCATACGATAGTATCGACCGCATAGAGCTATGGAAAATCATGGACGAGAACAGCTTTCCCGGGAAGCTCACAAGATTGATCAGAGCAACGATGGACGGTGTGCAAAACTGCGTGAAGATCTCGGGCGAACACTCCAGTTCGTTCGAGTCTCGGCGGGGACTACGACAGGGCGACGGACTTTCGTGCCTGTTATTCAATATTGCGCTTGAAGGTGTCATGCGGAGAGCCGGACTTAACAGTCGAGGCACGATTTTCACGAGATCCGGACAATTTGTTTGCTTCGCGGACGACATGGATATTATTGGAAGAAAATTTGAAACGGTGGCAGATTTGTTCACCCGCCTGAAACGCGAAGCAACAAGAGTCGGGCTAATGGTGAATGCGTCGAAAACAAAGTACATGCTGGTTGGCGGAACTGAGCGCGACAGGGCCCGCCTAGGAAGCAGTGTTACGATAGACGGGGATACCTTCGAGGTGGTGGACGAGTTCGTCTACCTTGGATCCTTGCTGACGGCTGACAACAATGTTAGTCGGGAAATACGAAGGCGCATCATCAGCGGAAGTCGTGCCTACTATGGGCTCCAGAAGAAACTGCGGTCAAGAAAGATTCACCCCCGCACCAAATGCACGATGTACAAAACGCTCATAAGACCGGTAGTCCTCTATGGGCATGAGGCGTGGACTATGCTCGAGGAGGACTTGCAAGCTCTTGGGGTTTTCGAACGCCGAGTGCTAAGGACGATCTTCCGCGGCGTACAGGAGAACGGCGTGTGGCGGCGAAGGATGAACCACGAGCTCGCTCAACTCTACGGCGAACCCAGTATCGTGAAGGTAGCTAAAGCTGGAAGGATACGCTGGGCAGGGCATGTTGCAAGAATGCCGGACAACAACCCTGTAAAGATGGTGTTCGCCACGAATCCGGTCGGAACAAGAAGGCGTGGGGCGCAGCGAGCTAGGTGGATGGACCAGGTACACCAGGACCTGGAGAGCGTGGGTCACAGTCGAGGATGGAGAGAAGCGGCCATGAACCGAGGGAATTGGCGAAATATTGTTGGCGAGGCTTTATCAAGATAATTGATGTAAAGCCAAATAAAGTAAAAACAAGTAAGCCAATTATCGTGACTGGCAACTTAAACATCGATTTGAACAAAGAGGGAACATGGAGCTCGCGGACTTCATGGAGAAGTACCTCAACCCCAAATTGGCTTCGGAACCCACTAAAGCATCCAATCTTAGTGGATCATGCGTGAACCTAACGTTCGACCGGAATATTTGTTTGGGAAGCAAAAGTTACCGCTCATGCTTTTACTTCCAATGACGGATTCTATCGGTGTTGAAGTGTTAAAACCAACCAAATAATAACACACAATGTCCATAATAGGTCAGAATTGACATGCAACAAATAGTACGAAAATTGATTGGATTTTTATCAGTAGAATTCTTTCATAAATTCGTGACGGTCTCAAGCCAGGAAATAGAAGAAGCTAACGTTATCCAACGTCAACTTGGCGGTTGTATCTCGGAAACAATCTCTTACTTTTTAAACATGCTTAAACCTTTCAAAAAACAAAATTAAGAGTATAGTCACGAGCTATAGGTGGCAGTACTTGTTTTAAAAATATAAAATTTGCAACTATTTTATTCTATTTTATTTTCGAACCAAATATTTAAGAAATATTCAAAAAAATGATCAATGTTACCCCGGATTACGGTACATGTAAACTTCAAAACGTCAAAACCTTATAACAGCAAGAAAAATGTGCTTTTCTACGAAAAATAAGACATGCCTCGATATTTACCAATTTTTCAATAGTTTACTCATGAAAATCAATAGTTTTCATTATTTGAGTAGATTCGTAGAAAGATTTCCAATCGTTTGGTGCAAGAATCTTGAAAATTTATGCGTTTGTTAGTAAGTTATTAACAGTCGAAATCTAACCACTTTTCGTGACGCGAGCGCTTTTTCGTTTTTCGAAATTGTACCCCAGTATGTTGCCGTAAGACGTTATCCAACGTCAAAAAATCAGAGGGGGTTGTGTACAAGAAACGACCGCATGACGTTAACTACGCCAAGTGATTTTTTGCATTTGAATTTTAGTCGATTTTCATAGTTGCAGCCTTCTTTTAGTTCAAACTCTAACATAATATCGTGACGGTCCCAACATTTTAGATTTTAGTTGACACCCAATATATCGCCGTAAGACGTAGTTAACGTCAAAAGAAGAATGCGCGAAGAAGCAGAAATTGATCTGCTTTTATAGTGCACTAGCCAACCCAAAGGAATCGAGGAAGACAATATGAATGACTTTGGTTGGGTAAGAAAGGGCTCCACATTTTCCCAATTTTCGACAGTCTATCGTCAAAAATCGAAAGTTTTCTCCATTTGAGTAAAATGTTGTATAAATTTCCGACCGATTGGTAGGAAAATATTGAAAATCTACCGATAAATGGCTAGGTTATTACCATTCACGTTGGACCTAACGTTCAACCGGAATCTTTGTTTAGGGAGCAAGAGTTACCGCTCATGCACCTTCTACCATCGACCGATTCTATCGGTATTGAAGTGGTAACCGAATCAACCATATAATAACACACAATGTCCATAATACGTCAGAATTGACATGCAACAAATAGTATGAAAATTTATTGGATTTATATAAGTAGAATCTTTTATAAGTTCGTAACGATCTCAAGCCCGGAAATAGAAGAAGCAAACTTTATCCAACGTCAACTTGGCGGTCGTATCTAGGAAACAACCTCTTACTTTTGTTAATACTTTCAGTAAATTAGCTGTATGAATGAGTCTATGGCAGTTTGTATGAGACTCTTCATAAATCTCTAGATCTCCATGTTCAGAAGTGGTGCTTTCTACTCGAAGATCAGGATTCCAAAAATAATTGGAATGGGAACATGCGTGGCGTGGTAACGTCAGCTATCAACGGTTGCTTAGATTTTCAATCATTTCTCCCCTATTCCCTCTCCCTCGATGTAAACTTATTGTTTGGATATTCAGAAATTTCCAAAAAGATTGTTAAGTTTTGCATGTCCTTGACCTTTTACCCCTGCTTTACCTTTTTTCCTAGATGACGATTTCGATGATCAAATGAGTGAGAATATCGGAGAAACATCGAATCATTCGATTGGGACTACGGTGGAAAAAGTCGCTGCTAGCCAGAACAAAGACGAACAGAAGGCCAAGCAACCAAAGGCAGGTGCTTCTAGCTCAAATGTCGAAAAGCATAGATTTAAGTGTCCGGACTGTAAGTTTGTTGGAGCCACTAAATGGCTCCTTACCCGACATACGAGGGCCAAGCACGATCCGTCGAGTAAGATCTTCAAGTGCGATAAGTGCAGTTTCACCACGTCCGACAAGTGGCAGCTCACCCGGCACTTAAAAACGCACGACAAAAAGGAGCTCATCTGTGAGGACTGCTCGTTCACGACGAAGTCCCGGAAAGCATACGACCAGCACATGAAGACGCAGCACAAATATGGTCATTCTTCCAAAATGCTGACATGTCCAATATGCACCCGGCTCTTCGTGAACCAGAAGGAACTGGACGCACACGTTCTGGCCCAGCATCCAGATGCCAGAACGGCGTTTACGTGCAGTGAATGCGACGAGGATTTCGAAACGGAAAAATTGCTTCTAGAACACATCGACGATGTGCACTCGATCGTGACGCATCAGTGTCATCGATGTTCGTTGCGTTTGCAAACCGTTTCCGATCTCGAGCGGCATGTTGAATGCACTCATTCGGAAGGCACCGGTGGCCCATTCCGATGTGAAGTGTGCGAAATGTGCTTCAAGTACAAGATGTACCTAATGAAGCACATTGCACTCAAGCATCGGAAGCCGTAAAAACGCCACTTCCGTTCCATGCCGCTCTCCGCATTTCTTCGCCTCCTCCTGTTCGGTTCACAGTTCTGCCACCACCATTTACCAACACTCACCAATCCAAGATTCCATCGAACTTCCGGTTACTTGGCCCCATCTCTTCCGCTGATCGTCGATTCCACCCGACCATTCCCGCCGACCGCTTCCGTTCGTTTCCTGCACCATAAAGCGTCGCCAATTCGACGCAAGCCGTTCACGAAGCGAGAGAAATCGTACCCACAACCTGGAAACGGGTTGTGGGGATCCTCTGTTGTGCTGGGAGGGGTGTCCTCCAGTATTTATTCGGGTAAGATTTTTTCATTATTCTTTCCCAGCATTTGTCCAGGTTTCAACCATTGTTTTATTTCTTCTTTTTTCTCCAAATCTAGCTCCATCTTCTGATCGTTGCGGCTGCCTGCCGATTCGGTATCTCTACTCAATCGAGCTGTTATCTACGTTATCTACTCCATGGTTCCCTCCATTGACAGGTCGTGACGCCAACTCATAATCGCTAAGTAGAACGCTATATATCATCAGATGCATTTTGTTTGAATGTGGGATTAATCGTAGCAATTTCGACGAATGGACATGAACCATTCTGACAAGTTCCTACATTTAATCATTTTTTGAGCGTGAGACACTGTTATGTTTGCAGTCATGTGCCCAAAGAAAAGATATAAATACCACCTGATCAATCTCTTTTCTTCCTATCTTCATTTTCTAATCGCTTCACTTAACTTTGTTCCGTTTTCTTATACCTTGTAATTTTTGCTTTCTCCTTCTGATATTTTTCTTTCGCTTTTTCCATTTCAATATCACGTTTCTCTTCTCTGCATTACACGTGGCCAATATTAATGAATGTGTATACATAAACATTGGAAACATTCGAAATGGAAATTATGAGGAATCATCGCGTGTATGTTCATGATATCAGTGACCGAGTATCATCGACTTGAAGTCCATGCATGTTTTTCACGGTCTTCTATTAAGCAATCACTGACAAACAACTGACAAGTACCGTGTGAGGATAGCTGTTCTAGAACGGCAAATTGTCCGAAATTCGCTCTCTGCTGCAATAATACTCATCATCAATAGGATATTCTCTGGTTTCCTAACGAACAGTGTTCCATAAATTGATTTGAACAGTAGTGCACTTTCGAAAAAGATTCAGTTGGTATATCTAATGCCGATTTGCACCCACTTCAGAAACTGACTATCAAAATGTTTGCATAATATTCAGTTAGATATGCATGTTATGTGTGAAGGAATTTGAAATTTTGTATATTGCGTTGTAATGTTTGGAGAACGCAACGTTTTCAATAAATTCAATTTTCTACCAATGACATCAGCAGAGGACTGTAAATCTAACTTATAGGTTTTGCCGTTAAAAAAAGCAGTGACTTAATGATTACCGTGAGATCATCCAGCTAAGGTTGAACAAAAATATTACTGTGTTGCGAGTAAGTGTTTAATGTTTTAACGTGGCACAGTTATAGATAAAGCAGTAGTACCAGTCCTGCTGAAAATGCCGGAAGTATGAAATCAGTGTTTATGATGAGTACCGTAAAATCTGGTGTAATTGATCAGATGGGTGAAATTGATCGTCGTATCACACGATTTTATTTATTCGTAATGGAGCACAAATATCAATGTAAGCTGCAGTAAATGAACGTTGCTTGTCGTAACTATTGTCGAATTGTGTGTTGTGAAGTTTTTGCGTTAAAGAATGTTAATTAGTATGAAAAAACGTAAAATTTCAAAATCATGCACGGTGCAGTATTGACAAACACCTATGAACTTCTATTTATAAGCAAGGATTTGAACATGGTATCAACCTGAAAGTTTGTCAGGATGCTTGAGATATATCCCCAAATCAGATTTCATCACCAAAACTTGTACCAATTAGCTCACATAGTTGAAATAATTAAATTTCTGTTTGATATAATTGAATTCCTTAGGAAATTGCATACATGTTAAGAATTTTACAAGCATATTCGGATTCAGGGAGCTCACATTTATCATATAGAGTTGTTTTGGAAACTAACAATTTTTTTTTTTTTTGTTAAATTTCTTTATTAGTATCATTCCAAACATTACATTCATTTCTTATATCTAGGTGTTCTGTGTTATTAGACAACACTATCATCCTAATTTGGTAAAACAAATTTAAGATTTAATTAACATTTTGTTAACAACATATTACATTTCAGTTGCCGTAGCAGTTCAGTTTTTTTACAGGTGAGTTGATTTCACCTGCTTATAAGAGAAAAAAAAACGTTTTTAATATACTTAACTTAACTTAACCTAAACATATAACGCATTAATCGTGGCAATAGAAGATTGTTACGATTTTTGCCTGAAATTATTTATTATTTTATTTGACATTTGTTCCAATGTTTCAACATTGGATATTCTATGTAACTCATTGGTACTATACCAGGGAGGTAGTCTCAGAATCATTTTTCTATATTTTATTTTGAATTCTCTGCAGAGCTTTCTTCCTGGTATTACAACAGCTAGTCCATATTGTTACAGCATACAACATGGCTGGCCTGAAAATTTGTTTGAATATCAAAAGCTTGTTCTTAAGATAAAGTTTTGATTTTCTATTAATAAGGGGATAGAGACATTTTAACATATTTATTACATTTGGCTTGAATGCCCTCAATGTGATTTTTGAAAGTTAAATTCTTATCTAGCATGAGCCCTAGATACTTAACTTCATCTGACCAATTTATTGGAACCCCTCTCATCGTGACAACATGTCTACTTGAAGGTTTCAAATAAAGAGCTTTTGGTTTATGTGGGAATATTATTAGTTGAGTTTTGGAAGCATTAGGAGAAATCTTCCATTTTTGCAAGTATGAAGAAAATATATCCAAACTTTTTTGCAATCGACTACAGATGACACGCAGGCTTCGTTCTTTGGCGGAGAGGCCTGTGTCATCCACAAACAGAGATTTCTGACATCCCTGAGGTAGCTCAGGTAAGTCAGATGCGAAAATATTGTATAATATTGGTCCCAAAATGCTGCCTTGAGGAACACCAGCTCTTACAGGAAGTCTTTCAGATCTGGAGTTCTGATAATTAACCTGAAGTGTACGATTTGACAGATAACTTTGAATTATTCTAACAATGAATGTTGGAAAATTAAAGTTTTTTAATTTTACAATCAAGCCTTCATGCCAAACACTGTCGAATGCTTTTTCCAAATCCAGAAGGGCAAGACCAGTAGAATAGCCTTCAGATTTGTTGGAACGGATCAAATTTGTTACACGTAAAAGTTGATGAGTGGTCGAATGTCCATGGCGGAATACGAACTGTTCATTGGCAAAAATTGAATTTTCGTTGATGTGGGCCATCATTCTGTTCAAAATAACCTTTTCAAAAAGTTTACTGATGGAGGAAAGCAAACTGATTGGACGATAGCTAGAAGCTTCTGCAGGATTTTTGTCTGGTTTTAAAATTGGAACAACCTTAGCATTTTTCCATTTGTCAGGAAAATATGCTAATTGAAAACATTTGTTAAATATATCAACTAAAAATGATAAGCTACTTTCTGGAAGTTTCTTGATGAGGATGTAGAAAATTCCATCATCGCCAGGAGCTTTCATGTTTTTTGAATTTTTTAATAATAGTTCTCACTTCTTCCAAATCAGTCTCCCAGGCATTTTCGAAAACGTTCTCTTGATTGAGAATATTTTCGAACTCCTGAGTAACTTCATTTTCAATTGGACTAGTAAGTCCTAAATTAAAATTGTGCGCACTTTCAAACTGCATAGCAAGTTTTTGAGCTTTTTCGCAATTAGTTAGTAATAATTTGTTTTCCTCTTTCAATGCCGGTATTGGCTTCTGAGGTTTTTTCAAGATTTTCGATAATTTCCAAAAGGGCTTAGAGCCAGGGTCCAATTGAGAAATTTTATTTTCAAAATTTTTGTTTCTTAATTGAGCAAAACGTTTCTTGATTTCTTTCTGCAAATCGTGCCATATAATTTTCATAGCAGGATCGCGAGTGCGTTGAAATTGCCTTCTCCTCACGTTTTTTAAGACGGATCAAGAGTTTAAGATCATCGTCTATAATCACGGATTCAAATTTTACTTCACATTTTGGAATTGCAATGCTCCGGGCTTCAACAATGGAATTTGTTAAAGTTTCAAGAGCATTGTCAATATCAAGTTTAGTTTCTAAAGAAATGTTAACATCAAGATTAGAGTCAACATACGTTTTATATATATTCCAGTCGGCTCGTAAATAATTGAAAGTGGAGCTGATAGGATTGAGAATCGCTTCTTGGGATATTTGAAATGTAACAGGGACATGATCAGAATCAAAATCAGCATGAGCAACTAATTGGCTACAAAGATGACTAGAGTCGGTTTAAGACTAAATCAATCGTAGATAAATTTCTAGAAGAGGAAAAAGTAAGAGATTGTTTCCGAGATACAACCGCCAAGTTGACGTTGGATAACGTTAGCTTCTTCTATTTCCTGGCTTGAGACCGTCACGAATTTATGAAAGAATTCTACTGATAAAATCCAATCAATTTTCGTACTATTTGTTGCATGTCAATTCTGACCTATTATGGACATTGTGTGTTATTATTTGGTTGGTTTTAACACTTTCAACACCGATAGAATCCGTCATTGGAAGTAAAAGCATGAGCGGTAACTTTTGCTTCCCAAACAAATATTCCGGTCGAACGTTAGGTTCACGCATGATCCACTAAGATTGGATGCTTTAGTGGGTTCCGAAGCCAATTTGGGGTTGAGGTACTTCTCCATGAAGTCCGCGAGCTCCATGTTCCCTCTTTGTTCAAATCGATGTTTAAGTTGCCAGTCACGATAATTGGCTTACTTGTTTTACTTTATTTGGCTTTACATCAATTATCTTGATAAAGCCTCGCCAACAATATTTCGCCAATTCCCTCGGTTCATGGCCGCTTCTCTCCATCCTCGACTGTGACCCACGCTCTCCAGGTCCTGGTGTACCTGGTCCATCCACCTAGCTCGCTGCGCCCCACGCCTTCTTGTTCCGACCGGATTCGTGGCGAACACCATCTTTACAGGGTTGTTGTCCGGCATTCTTGCAACATGCCCTGCCCAGCGTATCCTTCCAGCTTTAGCTACCTTCACGATACTGGGTTCGCCGTAGAGTTGAGCGAGCTCGTGGTTCATCCTTCGCCGCCACACGCCGTTCTCCTGTACGCCGCGGAAGATCGTCCTTAGCACTCGGCGTTCGAAAACCCCAAGAGCTTGCAAGTCCTCCTCGAGCATAGTCCACGCCTCATGCCCATAGAGGACTACCGGTCTTATGAGCGTTTTGTACATCGTGCATTTGGTGCGGGGGTGAATCTTTCTTGACCGCAGTTTCTTCTGGAGCCCATAGTAGGCACGACTTCCGCTGATGATGCGCCTTCGTATTTCCCGACTAACATTGTTGTCAGCCGTCAGCAAGGATCCAAGGTAGACGAACTCGTCCACCACCTCGAAGGTATCCCCGTCTATCGTAACACTGCTTCCTAGGCGGGCCCTGTCGCGCTCAGTTCCGCCAACCAGCATGTACTTTGTTTTCGACGCATTCACCATTAGCCCGACTCTTGTTGCTTCGCGTTTCAGGCGGGTGAACAAATCTGCCACCGTTTCAAATTTTCTTCCAATAATATCCATGTCGTCCGCGAAGCAAACAAATTGTCCGGATCTCGTGAAAATCGTGCCTCGACTGTTAAGTCCGGCTCTCCGCATGACACCTTCAAGCGCAATATTGAATAACAGGCACGAAAGTCCGTCGCCCTGTCGTAGTCCCCGCCGAGACTCGAACGAACTGGAGTGTTCGCCCGAGATCTTCACGCAGTTTTGCACACCGTCCATCGTTGCTCTGATCAATCTTGTGAGCTTCCCGGGAAAGCTGTTCTCGTCCATGATTTTCCATAGCTCTATGCGGTCGATACTATCGTATGCCGCCTTGAAATCAATGAACAAATGGTGCGTAGGGACTTGGTACTCACGGCATTTCTGGAGGTTTGCCGCACGGAAAAGATCTGGTCCGTTGTCGAGCGGCCGTCGATGAAACCTGCTTGATAACTTCCCACGAACTCGTTTGCTATAGGTGATAGACGACGGAAGAGAATCTGGGATAGCACTTTATAGGCGGCGTTTAGGATGGTGATTGCACGATAATTTTCACACTCCAGTTTGTCGCCTTTTTTGTAGATAGGGCATATAACGCCTTGCTTCCACTCCTCCGGTAGCTGTTCCGTTTCCCAGATTCTGACTTTCAGCCGATGCAGACAAGCGGCCAACCTGTCCGGGCCCATCTTGATGAGTTCGGCTCCGATACCATCCTTGCCAGCGGCTTTGTTGTTCTTGAGCTGTTGAATGGCATCTTTAACTTCCTCCATCGTGGGAGCTGGTTGATTTCCGCTGTCCGCTGTGCTGACGTAGCCATCGCCTTCGCTGTCCTGACCTTCTGTGCCTGTGTTCTCTGCGCCATTCAGGTGTTCATCGTAGTGCTGCTTCCACCTTTCGATCACCTCGCGTTCGTCCGTCAAGATGCTCCCATCCTTATCCCGGCACATCTCAGCTCGCGGCACGAAGCCTTTGCGGGATGTGTTGAGCTTCTGATAGAACTTCCGCGTTTCTTGAGAACGGTACAGCAACTCCATCTCTTGGCATTCCACCTCTTCCAGGCGGCGCTTTTTGTCCCGGAATAGGCGGGTTTGCTGTTTCCGCTTCAGTCTGTATCGTTCCACGTTTTGCCGCGTACCATGCTGCAGCATTGCAGCCCGCGCTGCATTCTTCTCCTCTAAAACCTCCTGGCACTCCTCGTCGAACCAATCGTTTCTTGAGCTCCGTTCCACATATCCGACAACGCTTTCGGCAGCGTCGTTAATGGCTGCTTTGACTGTCCTCCATCAGTCCTCAAGAGGGGCCCTATCGAGCTCGCCCTCATCCGGCAACGCTGCCTCAAGATGCTGCGCGTACGCATTGGCGACATCCGGTTGTTTCAGCCGCTCGAGATTGTACCGGGGCGGGCGTCGGTACCGTACATTGTTGATGACGGATAGTTTTGGGCGCAGTTTCACCATCACCAGGTAGTGGTCGGAGTCAATGTTGGCGCCACGATAGGTTCTGACGTCGGTTATGTCGGAGAAGTGCCGTCCATCGATCAAAACGTGGTCGATTTGCGATTCTGTCTGCTGAGGTGATCTCCAGGTGTACCGATACGGGAGGCTGTGCTGGAAATAGGTGCTACGAATGGCCAAATTCTTGGAGGCGGCAAAATCTATCAGTCGTAGGCCGTTCTTGTTCGTCAGCCGGTGGGCGCTGAACTTTCCAATCGTCGGTCTGAACTCCTCCTCCTGGCCAACCTGAGCGTTCAAATCTCCTATGATGATCTTGACGTCGTGGCTTGGGCAGCGGTCGTACTCGCGTTCGAGCTGCGCGTAAAATGCGTCCTTGTCATCATCAGTGCTTCCAGAGTGTGGGCTATGCACGTTGATTATGCTGAAGTTAAAGAATCGGCCTTTGATTCTTAACTTGCACATTCGTTCATTGATCGGCCACCACCCGATCACGCGCCTTTGCATATCACCCATCACTATAAAAGCTGTTCCCAGCTCGCGTGTGTTGCCGCAGCTCTGGTAGATGGTATGATTACCTCTAAACGTTCGCACCAATGCTCCTGTCCAGCACACCTCCTGCAGCGCTACGATGTCGAAACCGCGGGTCTTCAGTACATCGGAGAGTATGCGAGTACTTCCAATGAAGTTGAGAGATTTGCAGTTCCACGTACCGAGTTTCCAATCGCTAGTCCATTTTCGTCGCTGTGGTCTTTGCCGATTGTTCCGGTCCGTATTCTCTCGTTGACGTTCCTGTGCTGATGTGTTTTTACGGTTGGCTTGCAGGGCCTGACACCAACCCCCTAGATTTCCGGAGGAGCATTCCCCCTAAATGTTCGGAGGGCCATAGTGCGCAGTTTAGCTTAGAGTCCTTCTCTGGCACTCGGACGATAATTGGCATGATCTCCTTTCGATACTCGAAGAAGTTCCGCACCATGAAGAACTTCTTCTACTTCGTCGTGGTATCCGGGGAAATGTAGAGGCATATCTGCGATTCCAGAGCTCGGCCGTCATGGTCCTGCAGGAAGCGAGTGGCCTAACTGATCGGTTTGTTTGAGGATACCAACCTGTGCGCGATCCACGGTAGGTAGCGACGATTACAACGGCATTATTTAAAGTAAAGTTTGTGAGGATGCTTAATATATATCCCCGAGCCTGATTTCATCTTCTAAAGTCGTACCAATTGGGTCCTAAAATGTTTAATGAATTCTTGTTATTATTTAATAATACAAAAGAACATGTTCTTGCAACTACTTTAGCAATTTTTCTAGCTCAAATAACGGGTATAATATTTTTTAACTTCGATTTTTAAAATGGTTCCAAATATGAACTTTTACATACCATGGATTTCCTTAGAAAATTGCCTACATTTAGGCGTTTCCATCGCAATTCTTGAAATTAACTTTTAAATATTGCATTATTAAGAATTTAGCAAACATATTCGAATTCAGGGAGCTCATATTCATTATGTAGAGTCGTTTTAAAAAAATAATAAGGGTATTCACTTAAGAGCGTAAATCACTGCGTAAGTCATGCTAAACTGGTTATATGAAATGTTTCATGAACCTGCGTAAATAATCAATGAAACCTTTCAGCATGTTCAAAATCAATCGAAGTATGCTTTGGTAATGTCAGTGTGTCACTAAGGGAATTCCAAACAATTACAAATATTATGTAACGGAAAAGACTGAAAACCCAAAGTTTTACCTTTCTACTGCAGGACATTGTAAAGCATAGATATTAAAATAGAAGATTCTGGGCAAACTTAAGTGTACACTTGGAAATAAAATCACATGTTGGCCATTCTACGTCTACGTAGTTTCCGTTTACGTTGGTCTCGTGTCTAGTGAAGGTAGTTGAACCGGGTACACTGGAAACATGGCTTGTTGTAGCATGTGAGATAGAAATTACACATATTTGGCTTTGTCACATAGGTTCCCATAAGTATTCCCATACCATTACTCTCCCAAGTCATGCACATATGAAGATCATGGACATTTCCTTTTACACGGTACAAGGAAAAATATCCAGAATGACCACAAACAGTGCACTGGCTCTCATTTATTGCTGTATCTTAAGTTGGATTCAGATTATTTGAACGAATAATGAATACATAAACAGCAGTTCTGAAAAAATATCCTCCTACGATAAAATACAATTTTGAGTTCAAACAACAAACCTTGGACGACTGTTTGAAGTTTATAATGGATAACTAGATTGTATTTCTTTGATTTGACATTGTATTGAAGCAGACGAGGAATATTTCATTTGAAATGTTTCATTGCCAAAGTTACGCAGGATTTCATTTTACGCAAGTTTAAGTGAATACCCCTAATAATCACATAGACAAGTGATCAATTTCATCTCGAAATAGGATTTTTTATTTAAGGGATGATTTTTAGCTCTAAAAACACATTTGTTAGAAAATTTTGGCACATGAGCCAAAGAGGCTGACCGTCGTACTTGTTTTACTGCATTCAGTTGTTTGGCATTTTCAACATTATTAAACATAGACAAGAAAAACCATGAAAAATGATCAATTTCACCCGAAATTACGGTACATGTAAACTTCAAAACCTTATAACAGCAAGAAAACTGTGCTTGTCTATGAAAAATAAGACATGCCTCGATAATTGCCAATTTTTCAATATTTTAGTCATAAAAATCAATAGTTTTCATTATTGGAGTAGATTCGTAGAAAGATTTCCAATCGATTGGTGCAAGAATCTTGAAAATCTATGCGAGCGTTACTAAGTTATTAAAAGTCAAAATCTAACCACTTTTCGTGACGCGGGCGATTTTTCGTTTTTCGAAATTGTACCCCAGTATGTTGCCGTAAGACGTTATCCAACGTCAAAACATGTGGGGCTATCAGGGTATTGAATTGAGAAATATCCTGAAGAGCACTCATCAAATAAAATTCTGCCGTTGGAATTACTTTGAGAATTATTCCATGACCGATGTTTGGCATTAAAGTCACCAATGACAAAAAATTGGGGTGGGTAATGTCTATTACATTACCGCGGGGTTGACGTAGAACTACGATGATTAGTAATTTGATTTGTCATGTGCATGAATTTGTAAGTGTACTAGTTTTGTGTTGTTATTGATCGGATGAAGTTTTCAGAAGTTAACTCTTTTTGGACTCATTTTGGTAGTCCTGAAAAGAACCATTTGTCGTTCTGTGGTTTCGAGAACCAGTGTATGGTGTTCCAGGAATAATGCCAGATGATTGAATTTGTTTTGTTTGGTCGTTGCTTCCTTGTGTTGCTTGGTTGGGTGATCGGTTTCTGGCTCCAGCTGTAGTTCACCAAACTCCTCCAGTAGATTAGATGTTTGATAGCTCGGGTGCTTCGATCGTGGTAATCGATTGAATCGGTCCAGTGCTTTGGTCTGTAGCAATATCCATTGCATGAGCATTTAGGCTCTGTACATTGATACTCATCAATATGCAGGCTTGGCCGCTATGATCCAGTATTTCACGCAGTTCGTCTCAAAGCGTCACTAATCGATGATTGCCTAAGCGCTGCAGCTCATTCCTCAAGTCAACCCTTGGAATTGCTGCCTTTGGCGTGATGGAACTGGGAAGAATTGGTAGAGTTTGTCAAAAATAGTCCTTGCAGTGATGTAACCCGCGACAAACCAACATATACCAATTGCTGATCCTGGCTTTTGTCATAGTCGTACACGACCTCGGGGAAAGTTCCACCTTGCGACTTATGAACAGTTAAAGCACAGGCACTAACCATCGGGAACTGAATGCGTTTGCATTTGATTATGCCGCACAGTTTGAAAGTAAAATAAAAATTCTCTATACAGGAGTGAAATTGGAATTTCAAAACCAAGAGCCTTACATTGGCATGAAATATTTTGAACTCTTATAACTGTTTGCTGGTTCAACGAAATTCCTTGAATGGCACCTCAATTGAAAGACAAGACATCAAAGAATCATGTCGTTTACTTACTGAATCCCACATACCTGTCCAAATAGTTTAATAACTGTTTTAAAACAGAACGTTGATTTCAAGCAAATTTATAAATAGGGGTGCTAGAGAAAATTTGACGTCATTTGCTTTCAATTCTCCGCTTCGATCGCATCTCAGCAGGCAACAGATCGTCTTGCTCTGACCGGGCGTGCTTCTCAGGCACAGACATCGACAGCGAGGGACCTCCCCGTTTGTCTTGCTTCGCTCAAATCAAACTGTCAAGCGAGCGAGAGAAGATGCCGTCCGAAGCCAAAGTCATCACCGCTGCCGCCGCCAAGAAGAAGAAGAATATGAACCAGTCCACAAGACGCTGCTGCAGTGCCATCGGGGTGAGTGCTCAGCATTCCACAACAATTGTAAAATAGAGTGGCATTTCCAACAGCGTCTTTGATGTTCCATATTTGTGGGAACACTTTGATTAGCAAAATTATCACATGTAACAAAATTGTGACATATTAAGAATGCTTTTGAAAAGAAATTTTCATTGAACAATTTTAATAATTTTGGCACCCATGGATCAGAAATTTACCGTCATAATAAAGAAAACTATTGATTATCAATATCTCTTATTGAATATTTAGTTAATGTCAACCCTTCCAGCAATTCATGTTCGACCAATTTCTCACGCATTAGCATTCTCCGCAATTTTCAAGTAATTCTAAGCCCAACACATTATTGGCACATATTCATTTCCCAGATTGGTCGATCAGAAAGCGAAGAGCACAAAAGGGAGGAGCATCATCTGCTATTCTGAGGTTATAAAACATGCTGCCTTCGTTGGATTCAGTTACATTCCATTTCCGCTTTCGAGCTGGTAAGAGCTCCTCCGAACTTGCTCAGCGAGAAGTACCTCGCTGCTAGAAATCTGCTGAGCTGTCATTCTTCAAGCTGCCAATCCAGCATCTGGTCTGTGAAATCGCTCAAGATTTCTAGGTTGACCGATCCGCGCTTCTAGATTTCGCCTCGTGGTAAACTCGTGGTCACAGCATCCAAGCTCAATCGGCCCTTTTCAGGGCCAACATACGTTCATAAAACGGTTTATTGGATGATATTTACTGATTTATCTATAATGATCTAAATATCGCGGTATACTACAATTTGGTTCACATAATTTACCCCACATAATTACATGAATTTGAGAATTTACCACTGCAGCGCCGTCGGACCGTAATAACATCATGCTACTCAGCATTGTATGGTATTTCTAACAGCATCGTTGATTTATCATATAATGGGGGACACTTCCTAAATTCTCGAGTATTAAATTGGAAAATGTATTAAAATTGCGACAGATTTTAAATACTGTTCAATAAACTGTTTCCTGACCAATTGTAATAAGCAACTATTGATCTGAAATTTTTCTACATGTTAGTCTATTGCGTTAATCTGAGAAATAGGCTATATGAAATTGATGCCTTGGCAAGGGATGTACAAGATGAGCATTATGTATTAATTTTCCAATTTCCGTACTCGAGAATTTTGGAAGCGGGGGCCGTGATGCTCGGGATGGATTGTCCTCCATGACTGGTCCTGGCTGGAAATATTCGTGGGGAGAAACTCGACCCTTTGATGCAGGAATTTCATTAACAACTCTTTGGTAAAGCAGAAATTTCTGATAAAAGTGAACTTTTTCAAAACAACTCTTATTGATTGGAATATTTATCATCTTCTTCTTCTTTCTGGCGTTACGTCCCCACTGGGACAGAGCCTGCTTCTCAGCTTAGTGTTCTTATGAGCACTTCCACAGTTATTCACTGAGAGCTTACTATGCCAATGACCATTTTTGCATGTGTATATCGTGTGGCAGGTACGAAGATACTCTATGCCCTGGGAAGTCGAGAAAATTTTCAACCCGAAAAGATCCTCGACCGGTGGGATTCGAACCCACGACCCTCAGCTTGGTCATGCTGAATAGCTGCGCGTTTACCGCTACGGCTATTTGGGCCCATGGAATATTTATCAACAACTCTTTGATAAGTAAAATCATCCTTAATAACTCTTTGCTCCATCGCCAAACCAAACCATTTCATTGAATTAATCAAGTACAAGAATATGAATGGTAAGGAGAGGCAGATGGTGTATATTTTGCTGGCGTTACTTTCCAACAGGTCGCCGGTTGGCGCTGACTGCTAATCCGTCCACTGAATGATTTTCAGTTGTTGCTTTCGCTCTCTGGTTCCGTTCGCTACTCGCACACTGCTGTGGCTTTCACGCGCTCTTCTTTGCTGCTCCGCTGCTTGATCCGTTCGTTATGCCGTTCGATTTGTGAATGAGCTGGGAGCAGAACAACCAGTGGTTTTATTTGCTCGAGCTTCGTTCACCGATGGCGAGTGGTGGGGCTCTCGCTTGGTTGTTTCGTCACTCCGTTCGCTACTCGCACGCGATTGGTTATTGCTTTCGCGCTTTTTTTCGTTGATGGTGTGATTCTTCGCTGAGAAATAAAAACTTCAACTCTTTTAATTTTTCATGCAAAGTGACCAACTTTGATAAACTATATCTCAGTTATTTATGGACTGATTTGAATGAAATTTTAACAAAATATCAGAAATAACTTAAATTTTACCATATGTTTTTGAGTGATTTTTCCAATCACACGTTGAAAAGCAGTAACGGTTTGACTAAAGCGAATTTTTTGACGATTTTTTATGATTGACATAACTAAATATATTGAAGGAATAGCTTCATGGTATCTTCAGAAAAGTTGTAGATTTTGACGAGATGAATAAGTTTGCTGAAGACAGTTTTTGTGTAAGGCTATCAGATTTTAAGATAAAAAGTTTTGAATTTTTCGTCGAAAATTACAGTTTAGTCAAACCGTTATTACTTATAAACTTGTGATTGGAAAAATTTTCAAAAATATATGTTAAAATTCAAGTTACATCTGATGTTCTGTGAATGTTTCATTCGAAAATATTTCCATAAATAACTGAGATCTAACTTACCAAAGTTGGTCATTTTGTATGGAAAATCGAAAGAGTTGCAAATGCATGCGAATAAGTTGGGGCCTTCCTTAGCCGAGTGGTTAGAGTCCGCGGCTACAAAGCAAAGCCATGCTGAAGGTGTCTGGGTTCGATTCCCGGTCGGTCCAGGATCTTTTCGTAATAGAAATTTTCTTGACTTCCCTGGGCATAGAGTATAATCGTACCTGCCACACGATATACGAATGCAAAAATGGAAACCTTGGCAAATAAAGCTCTCAGTTAATAACTGTGGAAGTGTCATAAGAACACTAAGCTGAGAAGCAGGCTCTGTCCCAGTGAGGACGTTAATGCCAAGAAGAAGAAGAAGAAGAAGAAGATGTGAATAAGTTCTCTGTTTATTCGACAAACAAACCTAATATTTCATGGGTACACAACAGCAACAGAGTACATACACAGGGATTTAGTTGAAATCTGGAAACGTAGCTCAATCTTGAAATCTTGAGCAATTTCACAAACCAGATTCTGGATTAACAGCTCAGCAGGCTTCTAGCAGCGAGGTACTTCTCACTAAGCAAGTTCGGAGGAGCTCTTACCAGCTCGAAAGCGGAAATGGAATGAAACTGAATCCAACGAAGGCAGCATGTTTTATAACCTTGGAATAGAAGATGATGCTCCTCCCTTTTGTGCTCTTTGCTTTCTGATCGACCAATCTGGGAAATGAATATGTGCCAATAATGTGTTTTGCTTGGAATTACTTGAAAATTGCGGAGAATACTATTACGTGAGAAATTGGTCGAACATGAATTGTTGGAATGATTGGCATTCCCTAAATATTCAATACGAGCTATTGATAATTAATAGTTTTCTTTATTATGACGGTAAATTTCTGATCCATGGGTGCCAAAATTATTACAATTGTTCAATGAGAATGTCTTTTCAAAAGCATTCTAAATATGTCGCAATTTTGTCACATGGGATAATTTTCCTAATCAAAGTGTTCCCACAAAATATGGAACATAAAAGGCGCTGTTGGAAAAGCCACTCTATTTTGCAATCGTTGTGAAATGTTGAGCACTCACCCCGACGGCACTGCAGCAGCGTCCACGAGTACAATCTCAAATGGTTGAGTCATAAATTATTCACGACAAATGAAATTTTGTATGAGGCCGTGAAATTGATTTAGGAATACTAGAAGTTATAAATAAAGTCGGAAATATTTCTCTTTTAACTCTTTTCCACAAATTTGTTGGCTCTGAAAAGAACCGATGGCTTTGTTAGCTTCGATGTTGTTACGAATAACTGCTCGGACCAGCAAAACTCAGGGGGCTTCTGGTATTTGCTCCTAACGGGATTGCTTCTTGACCACCAATGATGATTTCATCACGAGTCGAAATTTTGAAGCGCGGGTCAACAGCTCCTCGGCCGATGAAATTTGCGGCGGCGATGACGATGGCTGGGTGAACGCAAACAAGCGGTGAACCACAAAGCGAGAATGACTCGCCCGACCGTGTTCACAGTTCGACCGCAATTTCTCCTGTGGACTGCTTCCTCTACTTCTTCTAGGCGGCGGCAGCGGTGATGGCTTTAGCTTCGGACGGCATCTTCTCTCGCTCGCTCGACAGTTTGATTTGAGCGAAGCAAGACAAACGGGGGCGTCCTTCGCTATCGATGTCTGTGCCTGAGAAGCACGCCCGGTCAGAACAAGCCGATCTGTCACCTGCTGAGATGCGAGCCAATCGGAGAGTGAAAAGCAAATGACGTCAAATTTTCTCTAGTCACCCCTATTTATAGATTTGCTTGAAATCAACGTTCTCTTTTAAAACAGTTATTAAACTATTTGGACAGGTATGTGGGATTCAGTAAGTAAACGACATGAAGCTTTGATGTCTTGGCTTTCGATTGAGATGCTAATCAAGAAATTTCGTTAAGCCAGCGAAAAGTTATAAACGTTTAAAATATTTCATGCCAACGTAACGCTCTTGGTTTTGAAATTCCAATTTTACTCCTGTATAGAGAAGAGAGACGTACTTCTACGTCAAAAATTTGACTTATTGCGAGTCAATTTACGCAAGTCAGTTTGGAGCAAATTAACTTGCTGTCCAGAGCATTGAAAAGGCAAATAGGCAGCTATGGAAGTATATTTACCAAGCTGTGTTTCGACAAAAACACCTAAAGCTTCAAAAACTTTAGTTTCGAATGATGAAAACAGTTGATGTTTTATACGCCTATGAATGATGATTGCAACTCCCCCACATGCCCCATCAAGTCGATCATTACGATAAACAAAAAAGTTAGGATCTCTTTTGAGTTTAGATCCAGGTTTTAAATACGTTTCGGTAATAACTGCTATATGCACGTTATTAACCGTAAGAAAATTAAACAGCTCGTCCTCTTTACCATTCAGAGAACGAGCATTCCAATTTAAAATATTTAAATTATTATTTGGATCCATTAGAAAAACGTAATCCAATAACAATTTGGTTTGTAAATTTTACACCAACTTGGACGGCTTCAGTCATAGTCGTGGCTTTGAACATTGCATCAATCATTAGATTCAATTGCTCAGTTAGAAAATTAAAATCAGAGGCAGTCATATCACTTGAAGTGGGTACATTTGATGATTTCCCATTAGAATTTTCGGTAGACGAAGAAGCGGAGTAGGAGTTACCTGTGGCGGTAGGGTTTTTTCCATTTGATTTGAAACAAGTAGAATGGGTACCCATTGATCGAACAGGGGAGGAGTTCAAATTTCCTGCTACGATATCGGCAAAGGATTTACCGTGGGTAGATACATTCGAAATTGAAAGATTCGAACGGCTACCCGACGGATTAAAATTAGTTTGTGAATGAGCATGATTATGATCTTCCTGATGGGTATGATTCATGATCAAGCGATCGTTAACTGAAAAATGAGCATTGTTCGATATTCTACCAGGCAAATTCCGGAAACGACCGTTATCGTAACGGATATTATCTTTCATCTGCCTGGCACGAGCCTCAATGACCCTTTTGCGTGAAGGACAATTCCAAAAATTGGACTTATGGTTAGCCCCGCAATTACAGCATATAAATTTGGTGGTATCTTCCTTCACTGGACAGACGTCTTTGGCGTGAGAAGAACCTCCGCAAATCATGCATTTAGCATCCATGCGACAATTTTTTGTACCATGACCCCACTTTTGGCACCGACGGCACTGAGTGGGGTTCTGATAATTTCCTCCAGGTTTCTGGAAATGTTCCCATGTCACACGGACATCAAACAAAAGTTTTGCTTTTTCTAAAGCTTTAATATTATTTAGTTCTTTTGACGTTGGATAACGTCTTACGGCAACATACTGGGGTACAATTTCGAAAAACGAAAAATCGCTCGCGTCACGAAAAGTGGTTAGGTTTTGACTGTTAATAACTTACTAACGCCCGGATAGATTTTCGAGATTCATGCACCAATCGATTGTAAATCTTTCTACGAATTGACTCCAATAATGAAAACTATTGATTTTCATGACTGAACTATTGAAAAGTTGGTAAATATCAAGGCATGTCTTATTTTTCATAGAAAAGCACATTTTTCTTGCTGTTATACGGTTTTGACGTTTTGAAGTTAACATGTACCGTAATTTCGGGTGAAATTGATCATTTTCACGGTTTTTCGGGTCTGCTTTCTTATATATTATCGATACCATACAACTAAATGCAGGAAAACAAGTACGACGATGATCCTTAATGGCTTAAATGGCTCCTTAAACAAAATCATCTCTTAAATAACAAATCAGGGGTTCCCATTTAGGGGTGGGTGAAATTGATCACTTGTGAATGTGATTATTATTAGTTTTGAAATCAACTATACAAACTTAATTTGAGTCTCCTGAATCCGAATATGCCTACCAAATTTTAAACAAGACAATATTTTTGGACATAATCAATAATTAAATTTCAAGAATACAGCGGTTAACGCCTAAATGTAGGCAATTCCCAAAGGTTTTTCCTATCATTCAACTGAAATTCAATTATTTCAACAAAACGAGAAAATTGATGAGAATTTTGGTAGTAAAATCTGCTTTGGGGATATATTTTAAGCATCATTACAAACACCATGTCCACATGCTTATTTATTACTAGAAGTTTATGAATGCCTTTTAACAACACACAAAACATGATTCTGGAATTTTGCATTATTCCCATAGAAATAACCATTCTTTGACACAAAAAACTTCACTACACACAATATTTAAGACAAACAACGTTCATTTACTACAGATTGCATCAATTTTGGTGCACATGAGTTAGGTAACTTGCTTCTTGAAGGACCATGACGGCCGAGCTCTGGAATCGCAAATTTGCCTCTACATTTCCCGGATACCACGACAAAGCAGAAGAAGTTCTTTATGGTGCGGAACTTCTTCGAGTATCAAAACGAGTTCATGCCAATCATCGTGACTGGCAACTTTAACATCGATTTGAGCACAAAGTGGAGAACATTGAGTTCGCGGACTTCATGGAGAAGTACTTCAACCTCAAACTGGATTCGGAACCCACTAAAGCATAGTTTCCCAAACTGTGGGTCGCGACCCCCTGGGGGGTCGTGGAACAGTCTCTTGTGGGTCGCGAGAAAATTTCATTTTGAGCTTGACTTCCAGGACATTTTATTTATTCTTTTCAATCAATGCTTCAGAAATTTGATATTGCACCAGTCAGGAATATTCACGGCTCTTGAAGAATCTCTTGAATTTTCAATTTGCTTGGGATTGGAATCATAATGGATTCCGAGACCAAACTTTCTGCATTCCGTAGAGCAAAATATTCGGAGATTGATTCAATAAACTTTATGATAACAGATTTTGATTATTTTTCTCGATAATTTGCAGTATCTTAGTTCGAAAAAAATAACAATATATTGATATTAAAGCGACAACCATAGCGTGTGTAATATTCTTACAAGAATTATAAAGAACGATAAGTGTGAAATGTTTTTAGTTGAGGAAACTAAACATCGCATTTTTTTTTTTAATTTCTGAATATTATATGTCTTTTAAAAATTATTGAAAAATTTATTAGTTTTACCATCAAACAATATTTACTTGATGAAGCCATTTTATTCAAATTTGTATAACTACGAAAAAGTTTCAAATATGCACCATTTACAAGTAGTTTGGTAGCTAAGTTGGTAAAGCGCTCATCTAGCGTATACGAGTCCTGGCTTTGAATCCCTGCCGATCACGTGGATTTTTTTTCATAGTTCCACCGATAATTTATCCATTTTTACCACGTGTAATGATTCAATTAATTTAACCATTTACAATTTCATCATTTTTACTACAATTTTCTGCAAATGATTTCAAAGTAGAAAGATTGTCATAACCTTTATCTAGATGCCTGTGAGGAGAAAATCTAAAAGAATTCGTTATTTAGCTTTACAATAATGAAAATCAACCAAAAACAACAGTGGTGCTTACTTTGACTATGTGAATATGAATTTTATAGATTGCATGTCTATCACTTTCCTGACAATGCAGTTAAAGATCTCGACAATTCCACAATTTTTCACTGGTGGGTCGCGAGAAATTCTCTTGGTGACTAGGTGGGTCGCGTAAACCAAAAGTTTGGGAACCTATGCACTAAAGCAACGATCATGCGTGGACCTAACGTTCGACCGGAATATTTGTTTGAGAACCAAGAGATACCGCTCATACTTTTATCGGTGTTGAAGTGTTAACTGAACCAACCAAATAATAACACACAATTTCCATAATAGGTCAGAATTGACATGCAACAAATAGTATGAAAATTGATTGGATTTTTATCAGTAGAAATCTTTCATGAGTTCGTGACGGTCTCAAGCCATGAAATAGAAGAAGCTAACGTTATCCAACGTCAACTTGGCGGTTGTATCTCGGAAACAACCTCTTACTTTTTTGTTAAAGTGAACTAAATAAAATTCTTGAGAAAGCCCTTTCCGAACAATGCCAGATTGGGTTCTCTTTTTCATAATGATTACTTGGACTGGGGAAAATCCAAGTATATCATTTATTCCATTTTTGATCTCTTCAGGTGATTTATAATCACTTGAGAGACCTTTCAAGACAACTTTGAACAAACGTTCAGTTTTGTCGTCATAAGTAAAAAAATTGTGCTTCTTCTCTTCAAGATGTTTGAGAAGAAGTTCACGATCTTTAAGAGTTTCCGGCAAAACGCGACAGTCTCCTTTCTTTGCGATTTGGAAAGAAACCTTGATTCCCCTAATGGAGTTCAAGATCTCCTGCCTAAATCCCGCAAATTCGGAACAACTGACCACGATAGGCGGCACTCTTTGCTTCCTCACTTGAATCAAAGAGCCTGGGCTAGAGGCTGCTTCGATTTGGTGTTCGGAAAATTTGTCTAGAGCATCGAACTGATTGCTCATTTCGATACAATTATTCATTTCACCCTTGGAAGAAAGTTCGCATTCCGGGGAAACGTCCTTTCTTCCATTCTTGCCACGTGTAGTGACAGTTTTAAAACCCACTTTTTTGGAAGGAAGTAGTGAATTCAGAGATTCACCCTTCCTTTTGTTTGTTGTTGATACCTTGTTTAGTTAATAAACGAAAGAAGACGTGACCTTCGAGAGGTTTTTTCTCAAGACGGTGTCCAAGAAGGATTACCACCGCTAGCTTTCGCCAACGGGTCCAACGAAAAATCGAAGGCACGGGTCCAAACAAGGATCGTAAAGGGATCAATAGTAGAAAAAATAGTACTGAAAAGTACTGTTTTAGTAGCACTGAAAAGTACCGTTTTTAATTTTAGCACTGAAAAGTACTGTTTTTGTAGCACTGAAAAGTACTGTTTTATTGCTTTAGGTAGTTTTTAAGAAAACTTCCAAGAGCAGAGAGAATTCGTGTACGCACAGCACGAAGGTACGATGCGCACTGGAAACTAACAATAATGGCATTGACAAGTGATCAATTTCACCCCGAAATGAGATCCCCTGATTTTTTATTTTAGAGGTATTTGTTTACATTAATATGACATTTGTTAGAAAATATCGGTACATGAGTCGATAAGGTTCTCCTTCATACTTGTTTTCCTCCATTTAGTTGTTTGACATTGTTAACATTATAGAAAACAGACTAGAAAAATCGTGAAAAATGATCAATTTCACCCGAAATTACGGTAACTTGTTTTGGACTCCAGGATGAAGTTCATGTGGTTGTAGTGTAGATGGCTTATTTGTTTTAAAAGCATATTAGCATCGGTATGAGGATCAACTTCATCTCCACAATGGAATGCAGGACACTGGCACGGTACATCAAAGGCATCACAAATCGGAAGCATTCGGTAAGTTGTTGATAGTGCTTATTTTATTCAGACAATAAGCTTCCGTTCCGACTATTCCCAGAGCTCCTTCGCTAGGAATGACGTCGACTTCAGTCTAACATCGACTGTTCCCAGCAATAACATTCTGTTGCTGGCAATGATGACACAGCTAATCGCCGAGCACGGTCCTGGATTGCATGGTAAGCGATGAATGAGTGTGAATTTATCGTTAGGAAATAGTAGATTTCACGTACTCTGAACGTTAAATTCCTATTCTTCAGCTTTTCAGAACGAAATTTCATGAATATATACGACTGTAACTGTTCAGTTGACGCTACGGGTTTTCTCCCGACACTTCTGAACAGTTACGCCTGTTTGGAAGGAAGGCATTCAGCCAAGGTGGAGCTCAGCTTCAGCTATCGACTCATCTCAACAAACTTGGTTTTGTTGGGACAAGAGACGGATGGTAGTTTTGGCCATTTCGGGTGAACAGGATTGTACCCAGTATGATAGATTTTTGACGTTGGATAACGTCTTACGGCAACATACTGGGGTACAATTTCGTAAAACGAACATCGCTCGCATCACGAAAAGTGGTTAGATTTCGACTGGTAATAACATACTAACGCCAGGATAGATTTACGAGATTCTTGCACCAATCGATTGGAACGAATCGACTCCAATAATGAAAACTATTGATTTTCATGACTAAACTATTGATAAACACGTTCCAACACAATTTTTAAGCGAAAAGCCATGTATGATCTTTCAATGATTAATATGTCTATGCTCAACTGCAAAATGACAACATGGGTAAAGAAATTTCTCTGTCAAGTAGAGGATGACGGTTATAATATTATTATCATGTCCCGACATCGACACGTATGGTACTAATGACCGCAAAATCGCCTAAATCTATGCTCTGGCCATACTCTATCTGGCACGTGGCCTCCGTACTGTTGTAATGTTCTAATTTGAAATAATTACAGCCTTCATTGCTGTTGTAGTGTTTCTTCTGTTGTGAAATATTTCAGAAGTTCCAGAATATTCTATGATTTAGAGAGAAAAATATTACCGGAAATTCTCGACTATTCTGCTGAATAGCTGTTGCAGTGTTCTATAATGTACTAGCTTACCCGACGTGGCTAGTCACGTTACAACGAAATTTTAAAGCAAAAAGCTACGCATAATCTTTCAAATCGTATGATACTGATAACCGCAAAATCGTCTAAATTTATGCTCTGGCCATACTCCATCAAGCACGTGGCCTCGATAGTGTTGTAGGGTTCTAATCTGAAATAATTATAGCTTTATATGATGTTGTACTACAAATTTGTATGCATATGATGAAACACCCATATATAAAGATTTCAGCGTACATAAGTACGTTGCATAATTGTTACTTAAATGTACTTAAGTCACCTGAAAATCATTCGTAGGTATATACAAATTATTTATAAAATATTAAATATATCGAGGTACGTTCAATGTGAGTACAGTGGGAATGTAGTTTACAGATCTACGAATGATTTTCAGGTGACTTATTTACATTTAAGTAACAATTATGCAACGTACTTATGTTATTTTGGCTGAAACCTCTATATATGGGTGTTTTTTTCATATGCATACAAATTATTTATAAAATATGAAATATAGCGAGGTACGTTCAATGTGAGTACAGTGGGAATGTAGTTTACAAACCTACGAATGATTTTCAGGTAATTTCAGTAAACTTTACTGCATTACATTAAATTGTCCTAATATATCATAGTTGATACTTATGTATCCCTAAGTATCACATATTTTCTATATGTTGCATAAAAAAACCGTTCGCATCACGGCTAATGTTTTGTTTGTGCTTCTATGTCTAATGTTGAGTGTTGCATACATCCAGGCACTTATATGAACACATATTGTAGTATACATTAAGGGGTTTATTCGAAATCTCATTTATATTGTAATGAGATTACGTTTTTTGCCACAAATTTCAACTTAAGTATAAAGTTTTTTACATGTTTTTGGGCTAAAATTTTACAAAGAATCCGATTCTGTGTAATTATTAAACACATAAAGCGATTTAAAAAAGTTTATATAAGGAAGTATGGAAAATTTTGAGGTACCGTAAAACGGGGTAGCTTTGATAATGCGAGACTCTCAACATACTAAACGAAACAACAAAGTTCCTGTTAATCTGTTAAGCAAAACGAATGCAAAAGTAAAGAGTATTAGTATGACACTTCATGTTAAAGCTATTTCCGTTGGAATCAAGTACATTTGAGGATTTATATGCATATATGGAAAATTTATAAGATTTTAGCCATTTTGAAATGCTCTCAAACAATCTGTTCTACGATCACTATTTGATGAAGTCATAATGAATTCGTCACTTGAACTTGATAGCCTAGTTATAGTAGAACTCGAATTCGGTCTCAAAACTCTTAGCGAACTAGTTTACCCGACGTGGCTAGCCACGTTCCAACGAAATTTTAAGGGTGTGAGCCGTTCCACCGATTCGTTTAACTTTTATTTCAAATTTGACAGCTCGATAGTTATTTCCCCCTCGGTTGAAAGTAACCCTGCTCTGAAGCATGATTAAACTTGACAGTTCGAAAGTTATTTTCCGCTTCCGAGAATTTGAGAATAACTAACCCTCTGTCAACTTTGTTCAGAAATAACTACTCGACTGTCAAAGCTCAAATGGGTTGACCGCGAAGTTCAATTTGACCATTTGAGGGGAAAATAACTAACGAAATGTCAAGTTTTAACTAACAGTTAAACGAATTGGTGAAACGGTTCACAGCCTTAAGCGAAAAGCTACCTATAATCTTTCAAATCGCATGATACTGATGACCTCAAAATCGCCTAAATTTATGCTCAGGCAATACTCCATCGAGCACGTGGCCTCAATACTGCTGTAGTGTTCTAATCTGAAATAATTTCAGCCTTATATGCTGTTGTAGTGTTTCTAATGTTGTGAAATATTTCAAAAGTTCCAGAAGATTCTATGAATTGGAGAGTAGAATCGTACCAAAAAATCTAGCATATTCTCCCAAATAGCTGCTGCAGTGTAGTATGATTCATTGTCATTTTACAAAAATACAGTTGTGAAAAGACCATCGACTCAGAGATGGAGAAATATCATGATGGAGAAATACCATGTCATGGCACAGGAATGTTTTAAGTAGGTAATCATAGTGAGCATAGAATTTTGTATTAAGTTTGCATCCATGAGTCGATATCGAGTCATTGAGCATCGACTCTTGGAGGTTTCAATGTAAATTAATAAAACTCGAATATTTGGCATTCATCTCATTTATGTTTATCCTACTTTTAAATACCGTAGAACGGGGTAACTTTGATAATGCGGGTAACTTTAATAGTGCGTAACCCACCACATACTAATCGAAATATCATAATTTCTGTTAATCAGTTAAGCAAAACGAATGCAAAACTAAAGAATATTGGTATGACACTTCATGTAAGAGCGGTTTTCATTTGAATTAAGAACATTTTAGGTTTTTTATACGAATTCAAAAAAATTACACAATTTTAGCATTTTCGAAACGCTTACAAACAATCTGTTCTACGATCACTATTTGATGTAGTTTTGAAGAGTTGGCCACTTATCTTTGACAGCCTAGTTATCATAGAACTTGAATACGGTCTCAAATCTCTTAGCGAAAGCATTTTCACAAACTGGGACCATTTTTGTAATCTAAGTCAGGAATTTCCATATAACGTTAAACACCTAGAGGTATGCAATGCCCTACAAATGTTCGTAATTCATTCAATTTTTTCGAATCATACTCCATTATCAAAGTTACCCCAAAACAGAAAACCAACTTTCGATTATATGAAAAATTATATATCCATTCAAAATCTTTTGCCAATTTATCGACTGTAATCGATAGCCAGGATGCCTGTACTTGTTTTAAAAATATAAATAGTAAATCTTTGAAACAGCATGCACAAATATTAAAATTTTCTTCGAAAAAACTATCAAAGTTACCCCGTTTTACGGTATGTTGAACTCGTTTTTGAACCTGAGATGGAACTGGAGAAACCGTTTCACATTTTCAACACACACCCGATTCATGTTCGACTGAACTGCAATTTGTTTGAAGTTGATTTATTGACGTTTTGATCGCCAACCAAATTTTAAATCAGACGACAATGATGAAGAGTTCGAGAATATTCCACGAATTCTAATTACCTAAGCTCCAGAAAACTCCAGAATATTCTGTCAAGGAGCTATTGTAGTGCTCCACGATTTGCAATTGTAATGTTCTCATGCTAAAATTTACCGTTGTAGTGCTCTTGAATTGCTGTTGTAGTGCTCCGTGAAACTTTTTGATGAAACATTTCAAAGCGTTACTGACAGACAGACAACTCTGGGATTTTACATATATGATACTATTTTTACAAACTGGGACCATTTTTGTAATCTAAGTCAGAAATTTCCATATAGCGTTAAACGCCTAAAGATATGCAACGCCCTACAAATGTTCTGTAATTCATTCAATTTTGTTCGAGTGATGCTCCATTATCAAAGTTACCCCAAAACAGAAAATCGACTTTCGATTATATGAAAAATTATATATCCATTAAGAATAAATCTTTTGGAAATCTATCAACTGGAATCGATAGTTAGGATACCAGTACTTGTTTTAAAAATATGAATTAAAATTCTTTGAAACAGCATGCATAAATATTCAAGTTTTCTTCGAAAAAACTATCAAAGTTACCCCATTTTACGGTACGCTTAAAACCGAGGTTAGATTCGGAAGGTACATCGTTAGTACAAGCGTTTTCCGAAAAAATTGGAACGGTTTGCCTAGATTTTCAAAAAATCGACCATCTATTCAGCAGGATCACCGTTTTTGATGAAAACGTGAGGTAGATTCAAAATCCCGCGAGGTACGCTATGGTACGCAGTTGGTACACTCACGATACGGTATTAGTTTTCATTTTTGTGAAAAGTATCCTGCTGGATAGATTGACATGTTTTGGAAAGCTGTTTTAAGGGATCATCATAGTAAGCAAACAATTTTGTTTAAAGTATGCATCTATGAGTCGATATCGAGTCATTGAACATCATGAAGATTTCGCTGTAAATTAATAAAATCGAATATATGGCGCATATTCATCTCATTCATGTTTATCTAGCTTTTAAATATGTCAAACTCGTTTTTGAACCTGAGTTGGAACTGAAAAAACCCGTTTCACATTTTCAACTCCAATCCGATTCAAGTTCGACCGAATTACAATATTCTTGAAGTTGATTTGTTCACGTTTAAGTCACCAACCAAATTCCTATACAGACGACAATGATGAAGGGTTCGAGAATATTCCATGAATTGGAATGAACAAAGTTCCAGAGAACTCCAGAATATTCTGTCAAAGAGCATTTGTAGTGCTGCACGATTTGCAATTGTGATGTGCTTATGTTAAAATTGCTCTTAAATTACTGTTGTAGTGTTCAACGAAACTATTCGATGAAACATTTCAAAGCGTTACTGACAGACAGACAACGCTGGGATTTTATATTATGACTAGCTTACCCAGCGTGGCTAGCCACGCTCTAACAAAATTTCAAAGCAAAAAGTAAGAGATTGTTTCCGAGATACAACCGCCAAGTTGACGTTGGATAACGTTAGCTTCTTCTATTTCCTGGCTTGAGACCGTCACGAATTTATGAAAGAATTCTACTGATAAAAATCCAATCAATTTTCGTACTATTTGTTGCATGTCAATTCTGACCTATTATGGACATTGTGTGTTATTATTTGGTTGGTTTTAACACTTCAACACCGATAGAATCCGTCATTGGAAGTAAAAGCATGAGCGGTAACTTTTGCTTCCCAAACAAATATTCCGGTCGAACGTTAGGTTCACGCATGATCCACTAAGATTGGATGCTTTAGTGGGTTCCGAAGCCAATTTGGGGTTGAGGTACTTCTCCATGAAGTCCGCGAGCTCCATGTTCCCTCTTTGTTCAAATCGATGTTTAAGTTGCCAGTCACGATAATTGGCTTACTTGTTTTTACTTTATTTGGCTTTACATCAATTATCTTGATAAAGCCTCGCCAACAATATTTCGCCAATTCCCTCGGTTCATGGCCGCTTCTCTCCATCCTCGACTGTGACCCACGCTCTCCAGGTCCTGGTGTACCTGGTCCATCCACCTAGCTCGCTGCGCCCCACGCCTTCTTGTTCCGACCGGATTCGTGGCGAACACCATCTTTACAGGGTTGTTGTCCGGCATTCTTGCAACATGCCCTGCCCAGCGTATCCTTCCAGCTTTAGCTACCTTCACGATACTGGGTTCGCCGTAGAGTTGAGCGAGCTCGTGGTTCATCCTTCGCCGCCACACGCCGTTCTCCTGTACGCCGCGGAAGATCGTCCTTAGCACTCGGCGTTCGAAAATCCCAAGAGCTTGCAAGTCCTCCTCGAGCATAGTCCACGCCTCATGCCCATAGAGGACTACCGGTCTTATGAGCGTTTTGTACATCGTGCATTTGGTGCGGGGGTGAATCTTTCTTGACCGCAGTTTCTTCTGGAGCCCATAGTAGGCACGACTTCCGCTGATGATGCGCCTTCGTATTTCCCGACTAACATTGTTGTCAGCCGTCAGCAAGGATCCAAGGTAGACGAACTCGTCCACCACCTCGAAGGTATCCCCGTCTATCGTAACACTGCTTCCTAGGCGGGCCCTGTCGCGCTCAGTTCCGCCAACCAGCATGTACTTTGTTTTCGACGCATTCACCATTAGCCCGACTCTTGTTGCTTCGCGTTTCAGGCGGGTGAACAAATCTGCCACCGTTTCAAATTTTCTTCCAATAATATCCATGTCGTCCGCGAAGCAAACAAATTGTCCGGATCTCGTGAAAATCGTGCCTCGACTGTTAAGTCCGGCTCTCCGCATGACACCTTCAAGCGCAATATTGAATAACAGGCACGAAAGTCCGTCGCCCTGTCGTAGTCCCCGCCGAGACTCGAACGAACTGGAGTGTTCGCCCGAGATCTTCACGCAGTTTTGCACACCGTCCATCGTTGCTCTGATCAATCTTGTGAGCTTCCCGGGAAAGCTGTTCTCGTCCATGATTTTCCATAGCTCTATGCGGTCGATACTATCGTATGCCGCCTTGAAATCAATGAACAAATGGTGCGTAGGGACTTGGTACTCACGGCATTTCTGGAGGTTTGCCGCACGGAAAAGATCTGGTCCGTTGTCGAGCGGCCGTCGATGAAACCTGCTTGATAACTTCCCACGAACTCGTTTGCTATAGGTGATAGACGACGGAAGAGAATCTGGGATAGCACTTTATAGGCGGCGTTTAGGATGGTGATTGCACGATAATTTTCACACTCCAGTTTGTCGCCTTTTTTGTAGATAGGGCATATAACGCCTTGCTTCCACTCCTCCGGTAGCTGTTCCGTTTCCCAGATTCTGACTTTCAGCCGATGCAGACAAGCGGCCAACCTGTCCGGGCCCATCTTGATGAGTTCGGCTCCGATACCATCCTTGCCAGCGGCTTTGTTGTTCTTGAGCTGTTGAATGGCATCTTTAACTTCCTCCATCGTGGGAGCTGGTTGATTTCCGCTGTCCGCTGTGCTGACGTAGCCATCGCCTTCGCTGTCCTGACCTTCTGTGCCTGTGTTCTCTGCGCCATTCAGGTGTTCATCGTAGTGCTGCTTCCACCTTTCGATCACCTCGCGTTCGTCCGTCAAGATGCTCCCATCCTTATCCCGGCACATCTCAGCTCGCGGCACGAAGCCTTTGCGGGATGTGTTGAGCTTCTGATAGAACTTCCGCGTTTCTTGAGAACGGTACAGCAACTCCATCTCTTGGCATTCCACCTCTTCCAGGCGGCGCTTTTTGTCCCGGAATAGGCGGGTTTGCTGTTTCCGCTTCAGTCTGTATCGTTCCACGTTTTGCCGCGTACCATGCTGCAGCATTGCAGCCCGCGCTGCATTCTTCTCCTCTAAAACCTCCTGGCACTACTCGTCGAACCAATCGTTTCTTGAGCTCCGTTCCACATATCCGACAACGCTTTCGGCAGCGTCGTTAATGGCTGCTTTGACTGTCCTCCATCAGTCCTCAAGAGGGGCCCTATCGAGCTCGCCCTCATCCGGCAACGCTGCCTCAAGATGCTGCGCGTACGCATTGGCGACATCCGGTTGTTTCAGCCGCTCGAGATTGTACCGGGGCGGGCGTCGGTACCGTACATTGTTGATGACGGATAGTTTTGGGCGCAGTTTCACCATCACCAGGTAGTGGTCGGAGTCAATGTTGGCGCCACGATAGGTTCTGACGTCGGTTATGTCGGAGAAGTGCCGTCCATCGATCAAAACGTGGTCGATTTGCGATTCTGTCTGCTGAGGTGATCTCCAGGTGTACCGATACGGGAGGCTGTGCTGGAAATAGGTGCTACGAATGGCCAAATTCTTGGAGGCGGCAAAATCTATCAGTCGTAGGCCGTTCTTGTTCGTCAGCCGGTGGGCGCTGAACTTTCCAATCGTCGGTCTGAACTCCTCCTCCTGGCCAACCTGAGCGTTCAAATCTCCTATGATGATCTTGACGTCGTGGCTTGGGCAGCGGTCGTACTCGCGTTCGAGCTGCGCGTAAAATGCGTCCTTGTCATCATCAGTGCTTCCAGAGTGTGGGCTATGCACGTTGATTATGCTGAAGTTAAAGAATCGGCCTTTGATTCTTAACTTGCACATTCGTTCATTGATCGGCCACCACCCGATCACGCGCCTTTGCATATCACCCATCACTATAAAAGCTGTTCCCAGCTCGCGTGTGTTGCCGCAGCTCTGGTAGATGGTATGATTACCTCTAAACGTTCGCACCAATGCTCCTGTCCAGCACACCTCCTGCAGCGCTACGATGTCGAAACCGCGGGTCTTCAGTACATCGGAGAGTATGCGAGTACTTCCAATGAAGTTGAGAGATTTGCAGTTCCACGTACCGAGTTTCCAATCGCTAGTCCATTTTCGTCGCTGTGGTCTTTGCCGATTGTTCCGGTCCGTATTCTCTCGTTGACGTTCCTGTGCTGATGTGTTTTTACGGTTGGCTTGCAGGGCCTGACACCAACCCCCTAGATTTCCGGAGGAGCATTCCCCCTAAATGTTCGGAGGGCCATAGTGCGCAGTTTAGCTTAGAGTCCTTCTCTGGCACTCGGACGATAATTGGCATGATCTCCTTTCGATACTCGAAGAAGTTCCGCACCATGAAGAACTTCTTCTACTTCGTCGTGGTATCCGGGGAAATGTAGAGGCATATCTGCGATTCCAGAGCTCGGCCGTCATGGTCCTGCAGGAAGCGAGTGGCCTAACTGATCGGTTTGTTTGAGGATACCAACCTGTGCGCGATCCACGGTAGGTAGCGACGATTACAACGGCATTATTTAAAGTAAAGTTTGTGAGGATGCTTAATATATATCCCCGAGCCTGATTTCATCTTCTAAAGTCGTACCAATTGGGTCCTAAAATGTTTAATGAATTCTTGTTATTATTTAATAATACAAAAGAACATGTTCTTGCAACTACTTTAGCAATTTTTCTAGCTCAAATAACGGGTATAATATTTTTAACTTCGATTTTTAAAATGGTTCCAAATATGAACTTTTACATACCATGGATTTCCTTAGAAAATTGCCTACATTTAGGCGTTTCCATCGCAATTCTTGAAATTAACTTTTAAATATTGCATTATTAAGAATTTAGCAAACATATTCGAATTCAGGGAGCTCATATTCATTATGTAGAGTCGTTTTAAAAAATAATAAGGGTATTCACTTAAGAGCGTAAATCACTGCGTAAGTCATGCTAAACTGGTTATATGAAATGTTTCATGAACCTGCGTAAATAATCAATGAAACCTTTCAGCATGTTCAAAATCAATCGAAGTATGCTTTGGTAATGTCAGTGTGTCACTAAGGGAATTCCAAACAATTACAAATATTATGTAACGGAAAAGACTGAAAACCCAAAGTTTTACCTTTCTACTGCAGGACATTGTAAAGCATAGATATTAAAATAGAAGATTCTGGGCAAACTTAAGTGTACACTTGGAAATAAAATCACATGTTGGCCATTCTACGTCTACGTAGTTTCCGTTTACGTTGGTCTCGTGTCTAGTGAAGGTAGTTGAACCGGGTACACTGGAAACATGGCTTGTTGTAGCATGTGAGATAGAAATTACACATATTTGGCTTTGTCACATAGGTCCCATAAGTATTCCCATACCATTACTCTCCCAAGTCATGCACATATGAAGATCATGGACATTTCCTTTTACACGGTACAAGGAAAAATATCCAGAATGACCACAAACAGTGCACTGGCTCTCATTTATTGCTGTATCTTAAGTTGGATTCAGATTATTTGAACGAATAATGAATACATAAACAGCAGTTCTGAAAAAATATCCTCCTACGATAAAATACAATTTTGAGTTCAAACAACAAACCTTGGACGACTGTTTGAAGTTTATAATGGATAACTAGATTGTATTTCTTTGATTTGACATTGTATTGAAGCAGACGAGGAATATTTCATTTGAAATGTTTCATTGCCAAAGTTACGCAGGATTTCATTTTACGCAAGTTTAAGTGAATACCCCTAATAATCACATAGACAAGTGATCAATTTCATCTCGAAATAGGATTTTTTATTTAAGGGATGATTTTTAGCTCTAAAAACACATTTGTTAGAAAATTTTGGCACATGAGCCAAAGAGGCTGACCGTCGTACTTGTTTTACTGCATTCAGTTGTTTGGCATTTTCAACATTATTAAACATAGACAAGAAAAACCATGAAAAATGATCAATTTCACCCGAAATTACGGTACATGTAAACTTCAAAACCTTATAACAGCAAGAAAACTGTGCTTGTCTATGAAAAATAAGACATGCCTCGATAATTGCCAATTTTTCAATATTTTAGTCATAAAAATCAATAGTTTTCATTATTGGAGTAGATTCGTAGAAAGATTTCCAATCGATTGGTGCAAGAATCTTGAAAATCTATGCGAGCGTTACTAAGTTATTAAAAGTCAAAATCTAACCACTTTTCGTGACGCGGGCGATTTTTCGTTTTTCGAAATTGTACCCCAGTATGTTGCCGTAAGACGTTATCCAACGTCAAAAGCTATGCATATTCTTTCAAAGATTGATAATGTTTATGTTCAACTGCAAAATGACAACATGAATAATATAATTAATCTCTGTTCACAACTGTGAAAGTGCTCTATAAATAATAAGCTGGGAAACACACTTCGTCTCAGTAGAGCTGTCACGTTAGAAGTAGAGAATAATGGTTATAATATTATGGCCATGATAGTAAGACCACTAAATCGCCTACATTTATGCTCTGACCATACTCTATTGAGCACGTGGCCTTAATGCTGTTGTAATGTTCTAATTTGAAATAATTACAGCTCTAATGCTGTTGTAGCGTTTCTTCAGCTCTGAAATATTTCGAAAATTCCAGAACATTCTATGAATGAGAGAGAATAACATTCTCGAATATTCTACTGAATAGTTGTTGCAGTGTTCCATAATTTATTGTTTTCTTTCAAAATCATAGTTGTTATGACTCATGGAAATATCGACTCATAGAACAGGAATGCTTTGGAAAGCTGTTATGGGGGACCATCCTAGCAACTATGAAATTTTGTTTTAAGTATGTTTTTATTTTAACTGTAATTAAAATAAAAACTCGATTTGGCAAACAATAATCTGATTCATGTGTATATTGCTTTTCTACCTGTCAAACTCGTGTTTATAGGTTGGAACTGTTGAAATCCCTTCTGAATCACATATTTAATCCCAACCCAATCCAAGTTCGACCGAACTACAATTTGCTTGAAATTGGTTTATTAACGATTTGATCACCGAACAACACGTTTAATCGAAGACACACAAAATTGAGAACGATTCAAGCAAAATCGAGCGTTTCAACTAACACATCATGTGTGTAATATCAATACATTCTGGAAAACTGCTCTTTTGTTGATTTCTTTCGCTCTGCAATGTGTAGCTTTTCAACGCAACATGGTTTTTTTTTTTGAAATATATAAGCTTATATCTGTACTTGACTTTGTTCAACTTTTTTTTTTACAGGAGTTCCCAAAAATGAAAACTTGGAGTTGAGCGTGCGAAAATATGCCTAAAATGCCAACTTGACAGTCATCGATGAAAGTTGTAAATCGATGATTTCAGCGATTGATATTATATGTGGAGTCATCTGCCCATAACTGCATATTTGTAACATTCGACAAAAGTAGGCATTGAGTAAATGGGATACAAAGTTTGCATTTTACTGCAGTATGAGAGGAAACTAAAATTTTAAAAAATCATTAAGAATTCAAAAGAGTTTATTTGAGGCTGAAATTTTGTACAACTCATATCGCATATTGGGTGAATAGTCAGAAAATAATTCTGATAGAAATTTCGTTGCTACTACATTATGAGGCTCCTGTATAATCTCAATGTGACTGTTATGTGGTTACAATTGCCAATGTGACAAAACAACTTGGTATTTTTTTCGAATTTTCTAGAACAATCTCATAGATTTCAGTAAGTTGATCGAAAGTATTTATCATTTGATGACTCGCCATGGTGTTAACTTCAATTTGCCAAAAATGTCGAATGTGACTGTTATGCAGTTATGGGCAGTCATGTGGTAAACAATTTGTTGGCAGGTCTGAAAATCCCCCCGCAAATATCAAATCCGGAAGTCTTGTGTGTGGAGTAGCTGGCAAACGTTTTGCCACGTGGAGGAGCTCTTGGCCCATCTGGATGTTCCTTTTGTAAGCAACAACACGTACAACAAGGATCTGGATGAAATGTATGTCGTAGTCGACGAAGGCGCAAAAATAAGTACTAAAAACGCTTGCGAACATATATAATGGCTACCGCAACCGACGAAGCAGGGCTACCCGTTTTGAAAGTTATTCTGGATGGTGAATGGCCAATTCGGTCCAGGTAAATAAGATTATGGGATTAAATGTCAAAAAAAAGTGCCTATGGAATGTTGGGAAATCCGCAATCTAATGTTTCTAATTTAATGCGTTTGAAATTTGGTTGCCGATAATAGTCGAATGGTGCCGAAGCCATAAATACCCTATTTGGCGCACAGTCATCTCGTCTTTGAATATGTTGAATTCGTTTCTGAACCTGAATTGGAACTGCACTCATTCTGAATCTTACTTTCAACACCATTTCAATTCAGGTTCGACCACACTACAGCTTGGAGTTGGTTATGGTATACGTTTCAATCGCCGACCAAGTTCCTGAAACACGGCAATGATTAAATGTTATAGAACATTTTACGATTTTGGAAAAACAATATTCCAGAAAACTCTGGAATTTTCTGTCAAATAGCTGTTGAAGTGCTCCTTAATTTATAATTCTAATGATCTAGCATTAAAATTGACTGTTGTAGTAATTTAAGATTGCCTTTGTCGAAGTTACCCGCACTATCAAAGTTACCCCGTTTTGCGGTACCGTAAAACGGGGTAACTTTGATAGTTTTTTCGAAGAAAACTTGAATATTTATGCATGCTGTTTCAAAGAATTTTAATTCATATTTTTAAAACAAGTACTGGTATCCTCACTATCGATTCCAGTTGATAGATTTCCAAAAGATTTATTCTTAATGGGTTTATAATTTTTCATATAATCGAAAGTCGGTTTTCTGTTTTGGGGTAACTTTGATAATGAAGCACCACTCGAACAAAATTGAATGAATTACAGAACATTTGTAGGGCGCTGCATACCTCTAGGCGTTTAACGCTATATGGAAATTTCTGACTTAGATTACAAAAATGGTCCAAGTTTGTAAAAATAGTATTCGCTAAGAGTTTTGAGACCGAATTCGAGTTCTACTATAACTAGGCTATCAAGTATAAGTGACGAAATCATTATGACTTCATCAAATAGTGATCGTAGAACAGATTGTTTGAGAGCATTTCAAAATTGCTAAAATCTTATAAATTTTCCATATTTGCATATAAATTCTCAAATGTACTTGATTCCAACGGAAATAGCTTTAACATGAAGTGTCATACTAATACTCTTTACTTTTGCATTCGTTTTGCTTAACAGATTAACAGGAACTTTGTTATTTCGTTTAGTATGTTGAGAGTCTCGCATTATCAAAGTTACCCGCATTATCAAAGTTACATACAATAACACACAATGTCTATAATAGGTCAGAATTGACATGCAACAAAAAGTATGAATATTGATTGGATTTTAATCAGAAGAAATCTTTCATAAGTTCGTGACGGTCTCAAGCCAGGAAATGGAAGAAGATAACGTTATCCAACGTCAACTTGGCGGAACTCGGAAACAACCTCTTACTGTTTTTTTCGCGATTTCGCGTTACCCCGACTGTTCCACGACTCTAACCTACCTCCTTGGGGTGGCTAGCCAAAAAGCTTCACAGCAAGCAGCAGCAGACCAACCGCGGCCCATAGCATTTGCAATGGGTCGCAATCGTAAGCAGAAGGCGGATTCCGCCACGAACCCTGCCCCGCTGGCCGACAACTAGTGACCCGAAGCGCGCGCGTAACGAAGATGCCAACCCGGCGGCTTACAACAGATTGTTGGCAAACAACCAATTTGCCTCCCTGCCAGTGGACCAAGTCCCCCAGAAGACACAAGTTGCCCCCCTGTTCACAGCGACGAAGGACATGTTGGCACTGCGGTCGGAAATAGCGGCCCACCAGATCAAGCCGTTGTTCAAGCTGTGCCACACCGACACGAAGGTCATCTGCGACTTCCGCAATGGCTACGAGAAGGCCGGCAAGCTTCTGACAGTAAAGGGGTTGGAATTCTACACCAACGATGCCCTCTGTAGCGAGCCGTTGAAGGTGCTAATTTGACTGGAATACACCCGGAGGCAATCATCGAGGAGATGGAGGTGGCCGGACTGAACGTGTTCCCCATCCGGCGAGAGCAAGGAGGAAGGCATCGGGACAAACCTCTACCTGGCCCATCTGGAGAAGGGATCCATCACCATGGCGGGCCTGACGAAGGAGAGCGCCCTTCAACATCATGGAATAGAAGCGCTACCGCCCAAAGAAGAGAGACGTGATGCAGTACAGCAACTGCCTCGCGTTCGGTCACGGGACGAGGAACTTCCACATGAAGCCCCGCTGTGGCAAACGTGCCGGTGCGCACGCCTCGCCGATATGCCAGCCGATGGAGGAGAGCATTGAACCGAAGTGTGCCAACTGCGGTTCCAACCACGAGGACAACAGCCGTAATTGCCCCAAACGAGCGGAGTTCCTGGCAATCCGTCAGCAAGCATCCACCAAGAAGCAGGGACGACACGCCAGTCCCGGCCACCCCCACCGCTGACTGAAGAGCACTTTCCAACTCTCCACTATCAGGTGCCCAATCTGCCAACGCTTCCACTAACCCACCGGCAGGCATCCCGCCAGTCGGCCCCCTTCATTCAGCACCGCCTTGGGGCCGCCGCTCCACCGGTGCAGAATGCGCACCCTCCTGGATGGGGGAATCCTGGACCCAGTGCCACTGGCACTCCTCCCTCTCACGACGGCTCCCTGTACACGCCGGAGCAAATTTTGGAGTACACCAGGGACTTGTTCCAACGGCTGCGCGCCTGCCGTTGCAAGTCGGAACAGATCGACGCCGCCAACTCGGTGGTATTTGCTTTCCTCTCCAAATATGGTCTGTGAGGCCATCATCAGGATCGCAAACTGGACGCTTGTTGCCTCCGGAACAAAGCCATCGAGTTCGTCGACTTTCTCGAAGAGAAAAGCATCATCACGAAGACGCACCTCAAGCCAGAGTTGAGTCTCCATTCCCTATAATCGACTTGTGCGGCTATATCGGACCGGCTCTGAAGGAGGAGGAGTCGCCATCGCTTTGCACCACAACATAAACCGTCGCGTGCTGCCGAGCCTGCAGCTCAAACTCATCGAGGCCGTAGGAGTAGAAATGCAAGCTTCTGACGGCCTGATCACCATCATCGATGCATACTACCAAACGCAAGCGAGCCACAACGACGGGTCGGCAACGGCCCTACGGGAGGACATTACCAAGGTAACTCGGCAGCGCGGGCGGTATATAATCGCTGGCGACCTCAACGCGAACGCGAAGCACGATACGACCGCCAAATTCACGTTGGATAATGTTAGTTTCTTCTATTTCCTGGTTTGAGACCGTCACGAACCTAAGAAAGATTTCTACTGCTAAAAATCTAACCAATTTTCACACTATTTGTTGCATGTCAATTCTGACCTATAATGGATATTTTGTGTTATTATTTGTTTGGTTCGATTAACACTTCAAAAAAAGAACCAGTCGACGGAAGAAGAAGCATGATCGGTAACTTTTGCTCTTGAAACAAATATTACGGTTGAACGTTAGATCCACGTGCATTTTTGGGTTTCCGCTTCCCACTACACGGAGCCAAAAATTACGTACGAATTTCATAAGAGAACGCTTGTGAATTGCTTTCTTGACTTGGTTTCCCTCTTACATAATGAATAAATCTTATGAAACACAAAACGTCCGCTAATTACAAGAAGTTCTTGTCGATGTCATTAGAGATCTTATGAAAATCTCTCTTTTATTAAATTCAAAGAGCGATTCTCTAAATACAAAAAAAAAAAGAATTCCATAATTGAAATCTATAATCCTTCGTAAAAGTATCTTATGATATTACACTCATTTGTATTATGAACGCAATGATCGATGGAAGTTCACAAGTTTTTCTTATGAGTCTCATTAGCTGCTTCTTATGTCTTTATTCCATTAGAAATTCGTATGAAACTCCTACGTGTTTTTTGATAGAAAGTTTTTTCACAAGTGTTACTAATCATTGTCATACGCACACTTATGAATCACTATTTATAATATTATGTTATTGACATCGCTCCTCGTTATTCATAAGATTTAGGCATGATTTCATTAGATTGTCTTATGAAAGCCAACGATCAATGCATGTGATTACCAAAAAGAGTTTCTTATAAAATTATATCTGTTTATGTTATGAGTATTGTTTCATAAGTCTTTTATGGAATATTACAAGATTCTCGAATGAAAAAAAAACTTCTTATGTCGTTATTCCATAAGAAAATCTTATGTACCTCATACGTTCCATTTCCTCAGTGAATAATATTACCGACAGAGATTCATAAGTGTGCGTATGGCAATGATTAGTAACACTTGTGAAAAAGAGTCAAATTCCTATCAAAAAACACGTAGGAATTTCATACGAATTTCTTATGGAATAAAGACATAAGAAGCAGCTAATGAGACTCATAAGAAACTTGTGAAGTTCCATCGATCATTGCGTTCATAATGAAAATGAGTATAATATCATAAGATACTCTTATGAAAGATCATAGATTTGAATTATGGAATTCATTAGGATTATTATGTATTAAATCGCTCTTTGAATTTAAGAAAAGAGAGATATTCATAACATCGCTAATGACAACGACGAGAATTTCTTGTGATTTTCGGCCGTTTTGTGTTTCAAAAGAATCTTATGAAAGAGGGAAACCCAGTCAAGAAAGCAATTCACAAGCGTTATCTTATGGAATTCGTACGTAATTTTTGGCTCCGTGTAGTGGGAAGCGGAAACCAAAAATGTGATTGAACGTAATTGGTTAGATAAGAAAGGGGTCAACATTTTACGATTTTTTAATAGTTTGTTGTTAATATTCATTAGTGTTCTCCATTTGAATCAACGCGTAGGTAAATTTCCGATCGATTGATGGATAAATATTGAAAATCTATAGATAAACTAGCTTACCCGACGTGGCTAGCCACATTCCAACGAAATTTTAGAGCAAAATGCTACGTATAATCTTTCAAATCGCATCAATACTGTTGTAGTGTTCTAATCTGAAATAATGATAGCCTTGTATGCTGTTGTAGTGTTTCTTCTGCTGTGAAATATGTCAAAAGTTACAGAATCTTCTATCATATTCTCCCGAATAGCTGCTACAAAGTAGTATGATTCATTGATATTTTTCAAAATCACAGTTGTGGTGAAAAGACCATCGACGCAGGAAAATATCGAGTCAAGGAACAGGAATGTTTTGGAAATCTACAATTTGTTTTAAGGCGAAGTAGGTCGTCATTGAAATTTGTACGCGTCGTTGATGATTGTTGCTAATTCATATCACGATTTCGAATCAAAGAAAATCAGTTGGTTTAGCACTGACACAGCTGAAAAAGTATCAGCATACTTAATGCATGTTAGCGCGTACAGTGATACATTTTCAAATCAATATGAACTATCAAGACTGAGTTTTATCACTTTGAAATGCAAGCTGAAAAGTCATCATTGTTGCCAAAATGAATGACGGGCTACTTAGCCTTAAGTATGCATCTAAGAGTCGATATCGAGTCATTAAACATCATGGAGATTTCGCTGTAAATTAATAAAATCGTATATTTGGCGAACATTCTTCTCATTCATCTTTATCTTGCTTTTAAATTTGTCAAACTCGTTTTTGAATCTGAGTTGGAACTGGAGAAACCCGTTTCACATTTTCAACTCCAATCCGATTCAAGTTCGACCAAATTACAATTTGCTTCAAGTTGATTTGTTCACGTTATAGGCACCAACCAAATTCCTATACAGACGACAATGATGAAGTGTTCGAGAATATTCCATGAATTGGAATGAACAAAGTTCCAGAGAACTTCAGAATATTCTGTCAAAAAGCTGTTGTAGTGCTCTACAATTTGCAATTGTAATGTTTCGACACTAAAATTGACCGTTGTAGTGCTCTTAAATTACTGTTGTAGTGTTCAACGAAACTTTTCGATGAAACATTTCAAAGCGTTACTGACAGACAGACAACGCTGGGATTTTATATATATGACTAGCTTACCCAGCGTGGCTAGCCACGTTCCAATGGAATTTTAAAGCGAAAATCAATATATATAATCTTTCAAAGATTGGTAATGTCTATGTTCAACTGCAAAATGATAACATGGAAAAATAAATCTCCCTGCTTTTAAATATGCGAATCGTGTATGAACAATAGGCTGAGAAGCAGACCCTGTTCCAGTAGAGATGTAATGTTAGAAGTAGAGGATAATGGTTATAATTTCATCAACATGACCCTCAGTCGTCACGCATGATATTGATGAACAAAAAGTCGCCTAAATTTATGCTCCGCCCATACTCCATCGAGCATGTCGATGTAATGCTGTTGTAATGTTCTGATCTTATATTACATCCTTATATGCTGTTGTAATGTTCCTTGTGTTTTGAAACATTTCAAAAGTTCCAGAAGCTTCTATGAATGAGAGAGAAGAATCCTGGACAAACATTTCAAAAGGGCACATCGACATTGCTAAACATTGACTTTTTAAGACGCTGTCGAACCCCATTCAACTCGATCACGCTCACCAATACCACTATCAGGAAGAGTTAACACCGATCTTTCTGATATTGGTGTTAGTTTGTGTGGGCGGGCTAAAAAGGGCTCAACAGCAACGTTTCGGAAAAATGGCTCAAGACCTCTTGGGCCCATTTTCAAATGTTTGTCCAGAATCTTACAGAATATTCTGCTAAATAGCTGTTCCAGTGATCTATAATTTATTGTCATCTTTCGAAATCACAGTTTTAATGAAGGGACCATCGAACCATGGAACAGGAATGCTTTGTAAAGCCATTTCAGGGAACCAGCATTGTAAACATTGTTTGTTCTCGAAATGATGAAAAATTCGAAACTATTTTACAAATCAGAAAGAACAATGTTCCAGATAGCTCTAGAATATTCTGTCAAATAGCTGTTGTAGTGCTCCACGATTTGCAATTGTAATGATCTAACAATAAAATTGACTGTCGTAGTGCTCTTAAATTACTGTTGTAATGCTCAGTGAAACATTTCAATGAATAATTTCAAAGCGTTACTGACAGACAGACAACTCTGGGATTTTATATATATGATTATATATATGATGACTGAGTTCCCGCATAGAAAAACACAATTTGTCATACTTTCCGCACAGTATATTTCTGATTTCTTTTAATGTTAGTGTATCACAAACAGTGTGCTTTATGTTGAACAATACGAGTCTGATTTTTGTTTACTGTAAAAACTGGTTTGTTCAATCTATACCAAACTGTAACAATATACCGAAAGGTGCATAATTTGTTGGACTATATGAGAATGAAAGATCGTTAAAAATAGTAGCAATGTATGACCACCCTCTCCCAAATGGTTTGTGCATTTTTTATGCAAATACAAATACACATGTATATTTCACTATATATTACCTTACCTTTACAGTTTGGTAAATTGTGAGCTATATTTTTATACACGGCTATAACTTACATGGTCAATAATTTTCACGCAACAATAAAACATTATTTTGTTTTCACACAACTTAATCAAACATATTTTGGTTCATTTAGAGAAATGAAAAAAAAAAGTAAGAGGTTGTTTCCAAGATACGACCGCCAAGTTGACGTTGGATAACGTTAGCCTCTTCTATTTCCTGGCTTGGGACCGTCACGAACTTATGAAAGATTTCTACTGCTAAAAATCCAAATAATTTTCACACTATTTGTTGCATGTCAATTCTGATTTATTAAAGACATGTGTGTTATTATTTTGTGTTAATACAAAATAATCACTTTACATGTATTCAGAAGCTTAGTCCGTTATATTGAAGAATTGATTTTTAAGTGTATACTTAATCATTGTTAATTTGGAGCAATTAATTCAAAATATTTGAATCATTCCTTAACAATAGAAAATATATTGCATTACGACAGCACTGCAGCAGCGTCTTCGGAAACATTCTCAAATTGTCGTTTTGTCAATTATTCATAACCAATCAGAGATGAATTATAGCAAGAATGTGGTAAACACATTAGCAAATATAACACAAATAACTCTTTAGTACACATTTGTTAGCCCTGAAAAGGGCCGATTGAACTGTGAGAATCGAGTAACTATTATTTAGTTTACCGACAGTTCTGTTTCTGTGAGAATTGCCAATACTGTTGCGCTTCATGGTAGAAATATTTTCAAAACTCTTTCAAAATTGAATTGTCGTCCTGAAAAGGACGGTTGGGTTTGGATATCGTCGATCGCCATTCTATGCTCAGGTTTGATGGATTCAGTGCTAGGTTTGAATTCTGGTCTCGGTGATGGAGGTGATTTAACCTCAAAATCTGTACAGCGTACGGCCCTGCCACTTCAGAGCGTAGCCGACAGAATTCTGGATGACTTCAGCACACCGCGGGTTTTCTCGTAGATGAGACCGAAGGTACGCTTGACGTCACCACGGCGAGCCAGACGGCGGTGATTTGATGATGATGCAATTGATGTTGTCACGCAAAACCTTGCGATGACGCTTGGCGCTTCCTTTTCCGAGTCCGGTCTATCTTCGGCAACGATTGTAACAAAACTGATGCTTGGCCGCCGGCTCGACTCCTTTTTATGCGGTACGCAATGGATAAATTCTTCTTGCTCGCTCGCTGTTCACTGTTCGTCTCGCTCGCTCGCAAGAGAAGGTCATAAAAGGGACCGGCAGCCGTGCACATTCAATCATTCATTTGTTTCAATCCGTCCAGAAAACACTACGACGATGGCTCTACCAAGCAGACTGCCCGTAAGTCCACTGGTGGAAGCGGCCCCACGAAAGTCGCTCGCTAGAGCGCCTCAGCCACCGGAGGAGTCAAGAAGCCGTATCGCTATCAGCCAGGAACGGTCTCTCTGCGTGAGATCCGCCGCTACCAGAATTCGACGGAGCTGCTGATCCACAAATTGTTTTTCCAGCGCCTGGTCCGTGAAATTGCTCAGGACTTCAAGACCGATCTGCGATTACAGAGCTTGGCCGACATGGCCCTGCAGGAAGCGAGCTAGGCCTATCTTTGAGGCTACCAACATGTGCGCGATCCACGCCAAGCGTGTGACCATCATGCCGAAAGCCTTCTAGCTGGCTCGTCGTATCCGTGACGAACGAGTTTAAATTGAATTGGGACACAAGCAAAACGGCCCTTTTCAGAGCCACAACAATGCATTCCACGTAAAAGAGTTACGGCTAGAGATATTTCACCTATTATTATTAATTTATTTATTTAATTGCCAATTGAAATTTCGGATGATTAGTTTTCCAACGGAGTGAAATGGCAAACAAAGTTTTACATAGGTTCCCGTCGCACAGTGGCGCATGGCCGGACAAAACCTCATAAATTCATGTTCTCAAAATCACTCGTCAATATTTTTTATAGACTTTTATACTATTGAGCGACAATTTCTCAAAATTTGAGATTGATCTATTCTGTTTTCGATTTTTGGCAGCATCGTTAGTGTGGGAAAGTCAGCTAAGTTGGACTGCTCGAAATTCATCAACTATGATTCACCTAGCAAACTTCAAACAGCTGTATCTCAACGAAATCATAACCGATTGAGGCTCAATAGGTTCCATTTGAAAGCGTAGTTATAAGCCTTAGTTTTGGCTATAATTATATAAATTTTAACATATCAAGTTGTTATTTGTAGCAAAAAAAGTTTCGAACAATCTTTCTCCAAAATTTTGTTAAATTTTCAAAACTTCGTACGTTTTATGTGAAGTGTTTCGGAAAAATGAGTCACTCACTATGAAGCAGCTAATCATCCATACTTTCAAACGTGCAATAGTTTTTCTTGCCCCTCTTTGCCCCTAGAGGTGAAAATTCCATTTTTATTTTATATTATAATTTATCGATTTCATCATTCAAATCTATATTATTTGTCATAATTCGTTTGAAACTTTAGTGGAATTACTAAAAGGAAGTTAAATTTGTATCTCTAGTTTGGGTTCATCCACAAATTTCTGCATTACAACAAAAAAAATTGTAGTAATAGCCTTTTTATACGATTAGATGAAAAAAATTTATTTGGACCAATTTCACAAGAAAATCGAATTTTCAATTTGACTGTTATTTCCAACGGGATGACATCAGGTATGCAAGATAATTATTAGATTACCATTATCAAGCATTTTGAGACGTATTTGAGGTTTTGTCCAACCTTTGTATGAAGGACCGCCACTGTGCGTCGGGCGGCGGTTGTATTTTTGCAGTCTTCTCTGTGCGATTATTTGGTTTCGATCGACAATTTCTTACCAAATCAAATCATCAACGAAGTTGTTGCTGATAAGTTTTAGCTTTCAAATCGACAAGTTGATACTGATCGCTTTGTCATGCATGTGGTTAGCGACGACGACGACAACGGCATTATTCAATCATCGCTAAATGCGAGGCAAACCGGGATCCTCATTCTAGTGCCGTCCCCAATTTATCTCTCATGCACACAATGTCGAAGATTGCCCTGCAAGAGCGCGATGGAAAATTGATTTCTTGGCCCTGTAATTCTCGAAAAGCACTAATGTTGACGCTAATGAAAGATTGCATGCAAATGACTGACCGAAATATGAATCCATCACATCCATTCACCAGTAATGTCGCTCTTCACGGTGTAAAATTCTCATAACTCTCTTTCAAAATGAAATTGTTGTCCTGAAAAGGACGGTTGGTGGTAGTCACAATCGATCGAACTGGGTTTTCATTCCATTCTTAGACAGAAACACACCAAAAGATTACCGAAGACGATTTAATTAAAATGCGGTCGTGCGCGTGCGCTTGAAGTGGAATTTGATTGGCTTCGACTGAACACGAGAAAATGGAGAGAAGTAAGAAGAAGACCGAAAGGGGCGTTTCCCTTTGAATGACGAAAGTGGCTAAGATATCGCGCAATGATGTCTGTGTCAGGAATACACAAGAAAAATGTGCTTTTCTATGAAAAATAAGACATGCTTCGATATTTCTCAATTTTTCAATAGTTTAGTCATGAGAATCAATAGTTTTCATTGTTGGAGTAGATTCGTAGAAAGATTTCCAATCGATTGGTGCAAGAATCTTGAAAATCTATCCGGGCGTTAGTAAGTTATTAACAGTCAAAATCTAACCACTTTTCGTGACGCGAGCGATTTTTCGTTTTTTCGAAATTGTACTCCAGTATGTTGCCGTAAGACGTTATCCAACGTCAAAAAATTTACATTGCGGTGGAGAAACACGAAAAAAAAGTGTGAGGTTAATTCAGTCACATAGCATTTTTTTTGCGTGTTTGTATCCGCACACCTCATTTGACTGTCAACAAAAGTTGAAGAAAAAAAAGTAAGAGGTTGTTTCCGAGATACAACCGCCAAGTTGACGTTGGGTAACGTTAGCTTCATCTATTTCCTGGCTTAAGACCGGCACAAACTTATGAAAGATTTCTACTGATAAAAATCCAATCAATTTTCATATTATTTGTTGCATGTCAATTCTGACCTATTGTGGACATTGTGTGTTAGCACAGAAAATCTGTGGTGTAAGTTTGGTTCGGTTAACACTTCAACACCGATAGACTCGGTCGATGGAAGAATAAGCATAAGCGACTCTTGCTTCCCAAACAAATATTTCGGTCGAGCGTTAGGTCCACGCATGATCCACTAAGATTGGTTGCTTTAGTAGTTTACGAATCCAGTTTGAGGTTGAGGTATGTAGTCCGCGAGCTCCATGTTCTCCTCTTTGCTCAAATCGATGTTAAAGTTCCTTTTGATACTCGAAAAAGTTCCGCACCATGAAGAACTTTTTCTGCTTCGTAGTGGTATCCGGGGAAATGTAGAGGCAAATCTGCGATTCCAGAGCTCGGCCGTCATGGTCCTGCAGGAAGCGAATGGCCTATCTGATCGGTTTGTTTAAGATTACCAACCTGTGCGCGATCCACGCCAAGCGTGTCAGCATCATACCGAAGGACATCCAACTGACTCGTCGTATCCGTGGAGAACGCGCTTAAATTGAATTGCAGCACAATTTCAAACAAAACGGGTCATTCGATGTAAAAGAGTTACAACCAGAGACACTTCATCTATAACTATTAATTAATTTATTTATTTATCAATTATAATTTTGGTTGATTAGTTTTCTAGTTAGCTGTTGCTGATTAGTTTTAGCTTTTTGTTTGACAAATAATTACTCTGATCGCTGTAGCATGCATTTGCATGTAGGTAGCGACGACGACAACGGAATTATTCAAAGTAAGTGAAGTTTGTAAGGATGCTTAAAATATATCCCCGAGCCCGATTTCATCTTCTAAACTGATACCAATTAGCTCATACGGTTGAAATAATTCAATTTCTGTTATATATCAGGTTTTTCCTTAAGAAATTGCCTACATCTAGGCGTTTTTATCACAATTCTTGAAATTAACTATTCATTATTTCTTTACATATTGCATTAGGGACGATTCAAATATGACGTCCATCGTTTTTTGAGATTTCTAGACCCCCCTTCCCCCTCTGTCACGCTTTTTCCAATACCTTCTACACGTACTGTCACACTTTCGTAGACCCCCCCCCCCCCTCCCCCTAATGATGGACGTCATTTTTGGATGATCCCTTATTAAGCATTTTGCAAGCATATTCGAATTCAGGGAGCTCATATTCATTATGTAGAGTCGTTTCAAAAAATAACAATAATCGCATTGACAAGTAATCAATTTCACCCCGAAATGGGATTCCCCGATTTTCTATTTAAGGGATGATTTTTAGCACTAAAACCACATTTGTTATAAAATTTTGGCACATGAGCCAAAGATGCTGACCGTCGTACTTGTATTCAGTTGTTTGGCATTTTCAACATGATTGAAAACAGACAAGAAAAACCATGGAAAATGATCAATTATCACTATATTACGGCACATGTAAACTTCAAAACGTCAAAACCTTATAACAGCTAGAAAAATGTGCTTTTCTATTAAAAATAAGACATGCCTCGATATTTACCAATTGTTCAATAGTTTAGTCATGAAAATCAATAGTTTTCATTATTTTAGTAGATTCGTAGAAAGATTTGCAATCGATTGGTGCAAGAATCTTGAAAATTTATGCGGGCGTTAGTAAGTTATTAACAGTCAAAATCTAACCACTTTTCGTGACGCGAGCGATTTTTCGTTTTTCGAAATTGTACCCCAGTATGTTGCCGTAAGACGTTATCCAACGTCAAAAAAAAACAGTAATTTGTAAGTTCGCGAAAACTGTACAGCAGCGCCTTGCTGCTTGTTTTGCTTGTGCAAATTCGATTTCCCGAAGTGGTGCGTTCAATTAAGAGAAAATAGTTGACTGCAAAAATCAGTGAAACTCGCCACCGTTGCTGCCTTAAATGGTAAGATTTGGATTACCTGCAAATGGGACTGCAAATTGGAACATTTTGGTCGGATCCGGAGCAACCGAACCCACCTTCGCTAACGGCTTTACGTGCAACAAAATAGGTAAGCTACAAAAAATTAAAGCATGATCAAGACTCGACGTTTTTGTCCACTGTTATGTGTTTTTTTCTTGTAGGCTGTACTGGTCATACCTTCCGGAATCGTAGTAGTATCTGAAGTGTGAAGTCGTAAAGCTGCTGGGTTTAACCCATCAGCAAAGATGTCGCCGGCGGCTCAGAGGCCAAGAGGCAGAACTGTTTGTCAACTTTTGCATACAGTCAAACCTCTGAGAGTCGATATTTAGAGGGTTCAAGTATGGAGCAGAAACAAAAAAAAAATAAGCTATAGAAATAAATTGAAATTTGCAGTTGGAGGAACTAACGACAACAAAATTTTATAATGAATAAACATAATTTATATTTATATTTTATTGTTTCTTATTTACATTTAATTAGCAATTATTTCGGTACAATATTACAGTAACAGAACTGTACCGTATATGACTAAAATACCATACAGCACCGTAAAACAACAATTAATCAAACATTATTCGTTCTCTTTGTGATTTTATAGTTCAACTATTTTTCAACTGTTTGTTCTATAGTGAATTAGGCAAAAATGGATAGTATGTCAACAGTTTGAAGAATTGTGAACGAAAAATTTTGTTCGGGAAAATCTGTGTTTTTTATGGTTACATAACTTAACCGCCTATTCCCCACATTGTGATTTGCCCAATTACTATTTGCGGAACGGTAAAAACCGTTTCTGGTTTGGTGTGTTTATTGTTATTTTTCATGTAATATGGAACTGTTACGGTATTGTCGCGAATGGTTGTGAATAGTACCGGAAACAGTACAGATATGGTTCACGAGTATGCGGGTTATTAGCGGTCAGAACCTGGCCATTTTTCATTACATGCTCAATTTTTCGTTTTTTTGGAATTGTACGAGGGATGTTATCCAACGTCAAACATATTTGTTAGAAAATTTTGGCACATGAGTCAAAGAAGCTGACCGTCGTACTTGTTTTCCTGCTCTCAGTTGTTTGGAACATAATTGAAAACAGACAAGAAAAACCATGAAAAATGATCAATTTCACCCGAAATCACGGTACATGTAAACTTCAAAACGTCAAAACCTTATAACAGCAAGAAAAATGTGCTTTTCTATGAAAAATAAGACATTCCTCGATATTTACCTATTTTTCAATAGTTTTGTCATGAAAATCAATAGTTTTCATTATTGGAGTCGATTCGTAGAAAGATTTCCAATCGATTGGTGTTTTGTACTATGTACAAAACAGAAAAGACAACATTTGATAACATAGGGGGTTGCGACTATTGCGCGGACGACCTGCTGGTCTGACGTACGGCAACGAGCCCTGTACCTCTCGATAGACTCACTAAAGCGATCCTCGAGAGTCTGTATCTCGGCCAGACGGTGGACCTCAGAATTTCACATTCGCCAAGTAGCGTTCATAATCATTCTCAGAAACTTGTTCTGAACCCTTTGGAGTTTAAGGTGATGTGTTTTAGCGCAGCTCTCTCAGACGGCATGCCGTACTCGATCACGGGACGAATGATTTGTTTGTAGATAGCAAGCTTGTTCTTTCGGGACAGTGTCGACCTTCGGTTTATGAGGAATATCAACATTCGCAGCATCGTGGCCGTCCTCCAAAGTCAAACATAGATAATCGGCCTCGTTGGACCATTCCACCGCTGTGCCCTTTAGGGTGGTATTGCAATCCTCAGCCGGAAAAAATCTGGGGGATTTGGAGTGGGGGAAGAGGATGATCTGGGTCTTCACCGCGTTAATACATATCATCCAGCAGTATTCTGTCAAGACATCCAGGCCTCGTTGGAGCTTTGCCGTGAGCGCTCTGATCACTCTTCCACTGTAGAGGTGTCATCTGCGAACAGAGACAGCGTGCCGCCTCCTGGGAGTGCGGGCATGTCGGAGGTGAACAGGTTGAATAGCAGGGGCCCGAGGATACTGCCCTGGAGAACGCCTGCGATGGTGTCGTGCACATCGGAAATTGCTCCGTTTAGCGAGACCGGGAATGTCCTCGCCGACAAATAGTTATACACTATTTTCATGAAGTAGCTGGGAAGATTGTAGTGGTAAAGCTTGAACGCCAGGCCATCATGAAAGACATTGTTGAATGCATTTTCAATATCGAGCTAAGCCATGGCAGAGGTTTTAAATAAGGTCTTGTTCCGTCTGATGTTTTTTTTTCTGTTCGGAACATAAACCACTGCGACCAATAGTTGATCTATTGTAGTATATCCCGTGTCCTTTGTGTAGTGCATGTCGTTTTACTTCGTCACTATCGAGAAGTGATAAAGCATACGGTTTTATTACAGTAGTAATTCCTAACATGATCACAGGAAAGGATTCTAACTGAAAGGTTCCTACCCTTCGAAGAGTGTGGAGCATGCACTCTCCACAGGCGCGCCCCTTTATCAGGCAAAATCGGATCCCTCGATAAAGCCAAGAAATTACACCGATATTGTCCATGCATCAGAATCCTAGCCCTTACTTCTTCAAACTAGAGTATTATTTCGTTAGATTAGAAAACAAATTGTTGAATTCGACTCATTTTTTTCCTTGTCTCAAGATCATTCTCGGCAACTGGGAAAACCGAGACTTGTCACTTTCAACAAGGTTTAAAATGTAACAAGCACTGAAAGTGTTCCTTTGATTACTATAACATCCTGTTCTCTTCGTTTGAAGCAGTCAGGACTAGGGTTCACTGGTAGATCTTTACCCCATAACGCACCACGAAAAGGTGATCTACCCGCGTTATGGGCCGTCTGATGTTGGTGTACATGTCTTTTGACTTTTTTCACAAGTGTCGGATTGTTTCACGGTCTTCGGCAATATTCTTCATTGAAGAAATACCTATCGAGGTCTGCATTCAGAATTTTTATAGAGGTCAATGGGCGACCTCTGGCAATTTTTCTTTGCAAAAGTAAGTTTTCCCATAGTAAATCCCATACAAACTTTGAACGGCTGGCGCGTAAATATAGTTTCACCGATCGAGCTGAAATTTTGCACAGTTGATATGGAACCTGAATACAATCCAAAAAGTGGACTGGAGTGAAAATCTAAATTTTGTCCCACACTAGTGATCATAGAACTAGACACTCAAGTGCTTGAGTTTCAAGTTCATGATGTTATCGAAAGCTGGGGCCTTCATGTTTTTGGAGGATCTTAAATAGGTCGAGAGTTCGTCAGTTGTGATAGCTAACTCCTCCGAAAAGTCGTTGGAAATCTGATGATGCTCATTAACAGCATGCTGATTAACAGCAGCCTCATGCGGACTGATGATTAGACTGGCCCTTAAACAAAAAAGTTGTAAAACTCAACGGGGCACCCCCTAGATATATGCCTTAGGGTAAGAAAAAAGATCCCTCAAAATTTAAACTCATTTGGTTGCTCCCCCAGCTGGCGCATTCGATTCAAAGTTTGCATGGGATATTTGTTTCAAATATATTGAAAATTGACTCTAGGTCACAGTTTCGTTCCGTATACTAGTTAATCGCATCCAGTTGAGCCCAGAATGACAAAAACACTAGTTGATACCCTAATGAACATAATTGCAGAAGGTTGTATCTGGATTTGAGCTCATTTTCATTAACATTTCACTTGTTGAAAGTTAGGCTTAGGTCAGCACTCCAGTTCACCCATATATATGCATGCGCCTTGCGCAGCACCTCGTCCAGCGGCATAGGTGGCTATGATGCGCCTAGTGATAACTATCATGCCATGTTGAAGAAATACAGAGCAGAATTGCAGATCTACTTCAGATAGTTAAAACACCAACTTTATCAATTTTAATCATGATATAACCTTCTACAATATTGATCGTTATGGTGTCAAGTAGTGTTTTTGACATTCTGGGTTCAACTAAACACGATCAACAATTTTCCTGAACCAAACAGTAGATGATGTGCTGTTTTCCATGTGTTTGAGCTGGAAATCCCACATTAACTTCAATTCAAATGCGCCAACTCATGGAACGGCCAAATGAGCTAAAATTTTCAGGAAGTATTTCTCTAACCCTAAGAAACAATCCTGGAGGGTGCCCCGTGGAATTATACAACATCATTTTTCTCCCATACTAAGCTGGGCCAGTCTACTGATGATGTTGTGTCCAAGATTGTGTGAGCTGACGAAATGTCGACCTATTTCGGCTGGCTTCTCAGCAGGCGTTATCAAGTGATTTACGGGGCCATTGTTATCTAGTGGAACCAGCGGTGGAATAGGTCTAGGCTTTGTTTTCAAAATTTTCGTGAGCTTCCAGAACGGCTGAGCACAGTCAGGGAGAGCGCGAATCTTATTTGAGAAATTCTGATTTCTAAGGTTCAACATTCTGGCATTGATAATTATATTCATTTATGTAGTTCACTGCCCATAACTGCATAACAGTCACATTCGACATTTTTGACAAATTGGAGTTAATACCATGGAGAATCATCAAATGATAAATACTTTCGATCAACTTACTAAAATCTGTGATTTTGTTCTAGAAAATTCGAAAAAAATACCAAGTTGTTTTGTCACATTGGCAATTGTAACCGCATAACAGTCACATTGAGATTGTACATGAGCCTCATAATGTAGTAGCAACGAAATTTCTATCAGAATTATTTTCTGACTATTCACCCAATATGCGATATGAGTTGTACACACATTTCAGCTTCAAATAAGCTCTTTTGAATTCTGGATGATTTTCTGAAATTTTAGTTTCCTCCCATACTACAGTAAAATGCAAACTTGGTATCCCATTTACTCAATGCCTACTTTTGTCGAATGTTACAAATATGCAGTTATGGCAGTTCAGTAGGTCATCAAATTTCATTTTCAAAAATCACCGGCGCTCCAAACGCGCCAAACTATTAAAGAATCATCCAATCAAAACAAGCCAATCATTAAATCAAAAATGTTAAAACCTAGATTGGAAGGCCTTAGGCCGACCATATTAGTTAAGAAAACCTTGTAAAAAATTAACAACTAATCTCAGTCATTTTTTTCGATTATTGGTCACCTCATCGCCCATAGTGATATGACGTCCATGAGTCGTGGACATTGAAAGAAGATGACTGGAGAGCTTTGAGCGCGAGTACTGCGAACACTACTCGGCGGTAAATTATATAACGGCTCCTTGCGGTGTTGCACAAATCACGAGCTGTAGGTACCTATAAAGTAATCAGGGCGACTAGGAGTCATTCATTAGGTGTAGATTATTCTTTTTATACTAAGAAAGTACCTGATGGTTTTGTTTGGCAAATGAAGAGGACTCATGGTTTAATTAGTCATATGGATATTCCGGAGAAAATCGCATCTCATGTTGTGGAACAAACAAAAACTTATAGTATATAACAACTTAACAGCCAGAAAATGAAGACATTTTAAGTATCACGTAATAAACAATAAAGGTAAAATTGTAATAATAACTCCAACAATGAACACGTTACTAACAACTTCTAAAAGCTAACCACTATTCCTATTTTTTTCCTCTGTTCAATCGGTATCAGTCTCTTCTTTCGGAAGCTGGAGTCGGTAGTGGAAGCGTTCACCGTTGTCTCACTAGTAGTAGCGGCAGGTGACGGAGGCGTCGTATTGCCGAAGAATCGTACCGTCGAAGTCCCTGTCCTAGTCTTCGATGACATAGCCGTCGTTCTGGGGTATGCGCTCTCGGATTCACCCAAAGCGTCACGTTTGTCTCGGGTGCTGTCGTCTTCGGTGGTAAAGGATACCGGCTCGGGCGTTGTTTTGGGAACCTTCTTGCACAGGCATGTCGTTTCGTCTTCTTCCGACGTTGTCGGCTCGAGAGTGGTAGAATCTGTCGTTAAGTCGGTGGTAGTAGTTTCTTCAGAAGTTGTAGGATCTTCAGTAGTTGTAGTTTCTTCTGTGGTCGTAGTTTCTTCAGTAGTCGTAGTTTCTTCTGTGGTTGTAGTTTCTTCAGTAGTAGTAGTTTCTTCAGTTGTCGTAGTTTCCTCTGTAGTCGTGGTTTCTTCAGTAGTCGTAGATTCTTCTGTTGTCGTAGTTTCTTCTGTGGTCGTAGTTTCCTCAGTAGTAGTAGTTTCTTCTGTAGTAGTAGTTTCTTCTGTTGTCGTAGTTTCTTCAGTAGTAGTAGTTTCTTCTGTGGTCGTAGTTTCCTCAGTAGTAGTAGTTTCTTCTGTGGTCGTAGTTTCTTCAGTTGTCGTAGTTTCTTCAGTAGTAGTAGTTTCTTCAGTTGTCGTAGTTTCTTCAGTAGTAGTAGTTTCTTCAGTTGTCGTAGTTTCCTCTGTAGTCGTGGTTTCTTCAGTTGTCGTAGATTCTTCTGTTGTCGTAGTTTCTTCAGTAGTAGTAGTTTCTTCTGTGGTCGTAGTTTCCTCAGTAGTAGTAGTTTCTTCTGTGGTCGTAGTTTCTTCAGTTGTCGTAGTTTCTTCAGTAGTAGTAGTTTCTTCAGTTGTCGTAGTTTCCTCTGTAGTCGTGGTTTCTTCAGTAGTCGTAGATTCTTCTGTTGTCGTAGTTTCTTCTGTGGTCGTAGTTTCCTCAGTAGTAGTAGTTTCTTCTGTAGTAGTAGTTTCTTCAGTTGTCGTAGTTTCCTCTGTAGTCGTGGTTTCTTCAGTTGTCGTAGATTCTTCTGTTGTCGTAGTTTCTTCTGTGGTCGTAGTTTCTTCTGTGGTTGTGGTTTCTTCAGTAGTAGTAGTTTCTTCAGTAGTAGTAGTTTCTTCAGTAGTCGTAGTTTCTTCTGTAGTTGTAGTTTCTTCAGTAGTTGTAGTTTCTTCAGTTGTCGTAGTTTCTTCTGTGGTCGTAGTTTCTTCAGTAGTCATAGTTTCTTCTGTTGTCGTAGTTTCTTCAGTGGTCGTAGTTTCTTCTGTAGTCGTAGTTTCTTCTGTGGTTGTGGTTTCTTCAGTAGTAGTAGTTTCTTCTGTGGTTGTAGTTTCTTCGGTAGTCGTGGTTTCTTCAGTAGTCGTAGTTTCTTCTGTGGTCGTGATTTCTTCCGTAGTTGTAGTAGCTGTATCAGTTACCTCACCATTGTCTACCCATGGATGTGGTATACCAACCATTGGCTCCTCATCGTAATTCTCAGAATCATCAATAAACAGTGGGAAAGTTGAACCCTTATCCATGGAAGGGTCTGGTGTGACTGTATCAGGAGCAGCGGTTGTAGTAGTTGAGCTGACATCAGTTACAGTCGTCGATGTAATGACAGCCTCAGATATTGTTGAGCTCGTGGTACTTGTTTCAACTGCTGTCGTGATAGGGACTGACGTAGGTTTAGCACAGATCACAGATTGGAAATAATTTGGCAGTGATCCCTGCGCTACGTTACCCGTATTCCACGGTGGACAGTTCTGGTATGGAACGTCATAGTCTTGTTCGACGTCTATCAAAAGCTTGTCTGCTGAATTTGTTGGGGGTTCAATATCAGTACAAACATTTTCACCAACAGGTTTGTGTTTCGGATCTCCAAACTTCTTAACTAACTCGATTATTTCTAACGGATTCATCTGGAATGAAGGTCTATAACCTTCTAGCTTTGACAACTCGTAGTTCCTTAGTTCATCATATTTGCAACTATCATTATCGGTATCATTGTCATTGTTCAAACGATTGATTCTCGCACATCTGTAATCATGTTCTCCACGCTGAGCTCGATTCGTTAGGAAACCTTCACAATGATCGGACACCCACAGAAGCTGAACGGATCTGGATTTACTTTGTCCCACGGGGCATGTCTTCAGCTCCGCAACTCCTTCCCTGACACACATCAAATACTGCGGTACGAATGCACCAAGTTCAACGAATTTCACTCCTTTCACGCATTTCTCGGAAGGCACCAACCGTTTCACTTGCCAGAATCTAACTTCAATGTCCGTTGCACATCTACAGCGACCTTGCAGCGGATCGAAGGACGTTCCAAATGGGCACTGGAATTCGTACGCCACTCCGGAAACGCAGCGGTAGTATCGGTCTACGCATTTCTCATGTTGGAACACTACCACCAGGGTCCTATCCTGCTGAGGGCAGTTGTAATTCGGCCGGGAGAGTTTCCGGTCGCACACTTTTTCCGAACGAACGCTGGAAGAAATGGTTGCAAAACAGAATACAGCCACTATTAGACGATCGATTCGGTACATTTTCGACGACTGGAGTAGACCAGCTTTGCGCACCGATTGGCGACTCGCGGGTATCGGAGAGTGTAGAAAGCTGTTTTTGTTGTCGACCGTTAGCTGCGTAGCGATTCGTGCTCTATCCATTGGTAATTAAAACGATAAGTGGATGGTTTTGCGTGCAAAAATGTATTCAAAGCTACGCCGAATGAGTTGGACGGACCGTTCTTTGGTAGTGAAGATAGGTTTCTTCGAATAGTGTGACCAATTGGTCAGGCTTCTGGCCAACTGTTTTAGTTTTTGATAGGGTAAATGTGTATTGTCAGCCTTTTTTGTAGCAATTGAATATGTTTAAATTTCGCAATTTATGATTGAATAGTTGGAATAACTTGACCTGAACTCAATTTGGATGTGATTTAAAAATTATATCTAATGGAAGCAAAAAAGACATATCGTTATCCAAGGTCATGATCATTGAAGTGTCAAAGGGCAGCGTTCTTTTAAAAAACCCGTCTATTATCGTATTCATTAGGGTGGGTCATTATGATTTTGGTTTGACCGATTCTATTTTGGGTCACAAATAAAAGGAAATAAATGGGTTTGGCGCGTTCCTTAGCCGAGTGGTTATAGTCCGCGGTTACAAAGCAAAGCCATGCTGAAGGTGTCTGGGTTCGATTTCCGGTCGGATCAGGATCTTTTCGTAATTGCAATTTTCTTGACTTCCCTGAGCATAGAGTATCATCGTTCTTGCCACACGATATACGATTGCAAATATTGCAACTTTGGCAAAGAAAGCTCTCAGTTAATAACTGTGGAAGGGCTGTGAAAGCTGAGAGGCAGGCTCTGTCCCAGTGAGGACGTAATGCCAAGGAGAAGGAGAAAAAATGGGTTCGAAGTACGCCAAACAGCTGCAGTTTATGTGGGAGTTTTAATGGGATTTTAGGCTCGGATGGAAGCAGCATTTCGATCGGTAAGCTTAAATAGGATTTCCGTGAAACGAGCTGCGAAGAAGCATGGCGTTCTCCGGAAAACACTGAAACTTAGGCCGTTTTGAAACTGTTTTCACTTAATGGCAAGAGGAGAAGCTGATCTATCACATTCTGGTGTTAGAAGAACGTAGGAATCGCTAGTCACAATAAGCACAGCCTTGCTTTCGAACTGGTGGAACGAAATAAGATAGACCGCTCTATAAATCTATGGTTTTCAGAATAGGCAAAACGAATATCTTTGAGGTTTGCGAAGCCTACATCGGCCGCACGTCTGCAAGGTTTTAATCCGATCCTACTGTTGTGTGCTCTTTCGACATCTTCGGAGATTCAATCAGTTCTCCCCGAGCAGAAACTTTATTGCAGGGATGCCAAGTCAATGTTTCAAAAATTTGTTTGAAGATTTGTCTGGAAAAGTCTGGATCGCTTATGTTGTATATGGAGAACCTTACAATTTTTTCAAAAACCTTACAAATTCATTACAAATTTAATCTGGATCTTCCAGATTTTTGTAGGATGGGGCCTCAAAAATCTGGAATATTCCAGACAAATCTGAAAGGTTGGCAACGCTGCTTCAATGTTAACGAAATATATATCACCACGGTAAGGATAAGCTCTGAAGAGGAAGGTAAAGAGAACGATGTAACTTCCAAAGCCTCATGCGACAGATTTACAATATCTATAGCGGCTATACATCCACTTCCCAAAACTCGCACTCGGAAAATATCGCGAAAGATTCTCCTTTTTCTCATATCAAGTCCGTTTCGACAAACCTTTCTATTTATTTGGTAGGTATGTCGTGCACTTGGCCGCTATTGTGCCGTGTATCATAGTACTTCGTAGTCACACTGCAACAGTATCTATTCTTAAACTAATTCTTATTGCTAAATATTTAGCACATCTATTGCCAATTTTAGCGATACACAGATATGGATAGTAGACACATATATGATCAGAGTTGGATGAAACGGAACCTCATTAAATAGAGTTGCAATTACGCAGACATATGTTATCAACGTGGACCACAAATCTACACAGCATCGCAATATTAAACATATTTTTTTCCGTCCGTAGGAAATAAAATTCCAACCGTATTCCTAGAAACGATGATTCATGACTGTGGGGCATTGAAACTTATGCCATAGTTCAAGCGTGTGCTGGAATAAGGGCGTAAGTCGCATGCTCGATTTCTCTTCATCGATCCTCTCTTCTGTCAATAAAGGTGACAAGATGCGGGTTTGTTAGCATTTTTTCACTCCAGGACGCTAGTCAGCGATGTAAACTTGCGTCCTGAGGTCAAAAAGATCCTGACCAACTTGCGTCTTGTCACCTTTATTAACGAAAGAGAGGATCGATGAAGAGAAATCGATGATGCGACTTACGCCCTTATTCTAGCACACGCTTGAGTTATGAATCAATGAAGCGTCAAAGCGATTCCGAATGAAAATACAAAACGTTTGCTTTCAATACCACACCATTCGTTTTCTCGCAGATAAATTGCTGTTATAGTGTTCTGATCTATAATATGAGTCGATTTTTAAACCATAATGAGAATTCTCCTCTCCCACTGATCCACATCTATGGGATGGACCACGTTTCAGCAGTGCCAGCGTGGATATTTTATTTTATGTAGCGTCACTATGCTCATTATGCGTATTTTGTTCTGAAAAATTATCCTTAGTTTATCTATAACTGTGGGGGGCTGTATTGTTTGTCATGTCTCGTTGTTCTTAACATGGTTTACATCTTGTGCACTTGTTTTATGGCCTTTTTTTCTATAAAACTATAATAACAGATTAGAAACAATTCGTTCAGGTTGCAATAGCAAAAGTTTTTAAACACTTTATTTCTCAGGATTTTTTTTAATTTTCTTTGAATCGTAAAGTCAAATCTGTTATAGATTTGAACTTGCTGTTTGTTGTCGAACACCTAACATTAGAGGCGATCATCGCATCCAACTTTCTCAATAACACAGATGGTTAAACACCAAAAATAGCAAATCACTTACAAAATATCTTTACGGCTCTCACAGCCGAATGACCACATAGAATTACAGTTTTCTTTAGTGATATGTAGTAATTCCCCTTCTTAATACGTTCGGCTACACAGATGATATGTGGATCGGGTTCAGTAAACTGGATCCATCTTATCAAGGGCTCAGCAGCCAGTTAACCAAGACTGGTATTTTGTAGGCTAGATGTTCGATTCACGCTTTTGTTGGAAAGCGCTTTCATTAGCCTCAGCTGATGGGGCGATTTAGAGCAATAAGAGCAGTTGCTCAGTGAAAGATCCTAGCGTAGGATCCCCTTTAGGGCGAGGCTTCGAAACGAATTTAACGGCGGCCGAAGGCCTTTAGCGACTCTGTTTCACTGCACCTAATGCACTGCCCTGAGCGTTCATGAATTTGAGAAAACGTTCGAGAGTGATCTCATCATTCTCCAACTCATGAAATCATAAAATTGTTCATGGCCACGAATCATGCGAATGATGGGATCGACGAATATCATGAATAATAAACACTGGTTTCGTGAACATTAGTCATAATCGTCCACAGCGTTATGTCAAAGATATTTCCGCGATCAAAAGTGACACTGCGTCATAGAATCATGGCGCTGAATCATGAAAGACTTCTTTTTATGAATTCATGACCTAAATATTAGTAATCATGAATCAAAATAACCAGATTTGGGCGCACTTTACGTTACGCAAATCTGACAGCTATTTTTCGCATTCAAATCAGAGCGTCTTTTGCGATCGGCGGTGTTTTACTGTGAGAAAAAGTAGTTATTGGATGAAAATAAAAGTTATTGGCTTAATGTGAAATTTCTTAAACTATTGTACACGAAATATTTTGTACACAATTAATTAACTTGTTTTAATTAATTGTTGTAAGTATTATTTTCATTTTTTTCATATTAGTTATAGTTTTATTTTGTATGTAGACCGCAGGTGATGTCGAGAGAAGCATAGCTCAGCGATTGGATTTTCGCCGGTCCAAATTTGGAAATATTCGACTGCAACCGCAGATTGTAGCAATTGGCCCATCACGTACAGAGTCAGCGGTTATGGTACTTTTCGGGGGAGCCAAATATAAGGCGGATAACGTACTGCATGTTATTTGTATTGCCATGCATGTTACTTACGTGTTAAACCTGGAATATACGACGGATTGTTAGTCACTATGGCTATTCATCCAAATCTATCTTTTTTAAATAAAAACCTACATCGTTGAGCTCCCCAAGAGCACGAGGGATTTACTCCAATCAAGTGAATGAATGCAACACTGTATTTTAAATGTATAAATGCAGAGGCGTCCCGTGAGGAATTTGACTACCTGTGCACTGACTCACACAAACCGTTTATTTTGAATTATGAATACGATTCCTAGGACATTGGCACAAATTATTACAATACACCGTTTACTCACATGAATGGTTAGGGGCCTGTGGAGTATTTGAAAACTAACCTCTAATCTCCTATGAACAACTTTAAATTCATTAGAATTGCCACACTGAATGTGAGAGGTTGCATGAAGACAGAAAAACGAGAAGAAATAAACGATTTGTTGGTGGAGCAAAACATTGATATAGCAGCATTGCAAGAGGTTAATGTTTTAGGTAGTATAGTTGAGACAAAGAACTATAAATGGTTTGTAAAGAGGGACACAAACAACAAAGCTAGAGGGCTAGCGTTTCTGCTCAGAAAAGGTACGGGTATAGAACTAGGAGAAATTAGGAACATTGGAAGCGCTACCATATCGACTGCTGTTAAAATCAACAAGAAAACAAAGCTTATTCTAGTGAATGTTCATGGTCCAAATAAAAAAGCATCCAACTTTTTCTCGACGTTGAGTAAAGAAATCGACAAAGAACATATAAAAAGGAAACTAATTATTTTAGGAGACTGGAATGCTCAAATCGGACTGGAGGTGTTAGAAGAAGGAGATTATAAACATGTGGGCAGAAAGCTAGGATTCGACCAATGCAATGAAAATGGCGAGGAATTTAAGCTATTTTTACAACTACACAATCTTCAAAACTTATCTTCAAAAATTGGAAGTAACACAGAGGTTACTTGGAAGAGTGGTAACAGGAGAAGTCAAATTGACCATGTTGTCAAAGCTCTTTGTAGCGATGTAAGAATAAGATTATTCAAGGATTTTGGACTACGATAAGTACTGATCATCTTCTTATGTTGATGGATGTAAAATTGAAAGATACAACAGTTAAGAAAAGAACAAATCGAGATCATAAAATCTTAGATGCGAATGCTCTTAAATATGACGTGGTAAGGAAAAAGTACCACGATGAGCTTATGAAGTTCCAGCATGATGAAGGATTAGATTTAGACCAGAGTTATGACAAACTAACGAAAATAATGAAAATATCAGCGTCAAAAGCATTAAAATCGTCCAAGGAACCGTTGACGCCCAAAAGGAAAAATGCATTGAATAGATTAAACAAAGCATTGTCAATTTACAGGAAAAAGCCATACATGTTGACCTATAAATGGAAAGTAGATAACAGAAAAGAGGAGTATCGGAGAGCTGTTAATCAACACGAAGAAAAAGTCATAAAAAGCTTTTATCAGAACCTAAATGATTTTGATGTCGGAGTGAGGATAAGAAAGTCATATGCGTTTCTAAAGAAGTATGCAAAGAAAAAATCCCAAAAAAGGTTCAAGTGACTACAAAAATATGGAATGAAATTTTAAAAAGTAGTGCTGGACCAGAAATCGCGCTTATTGAAGAGCAAGACTTTTGTCCGATAACGGAACCGCCAACAGCAGAGGAGATGAGACGTATACTACAGTGGTCTTGTAATGGGAAGTCACCAGGTGCTGACGGAATAAGAATGGAGCATATAAAATATGCAGATGAAGAAACGTTTCAAAGTCTTGTACAGATATGGAGAAGAATTTGGATGGAAAACAAAATGCCTGAAGAGATGACAAAGTCGATACAGGTACCTATTCCCAAAGTGGGCAATCCGAAATCAGTGGATGATTTCATGCACGGTGTGTTTCGTAGAACAAGTTTATTACAAAAAAATAGGTAAGTCTGAAACTTCTCCACAATAAAGTCTAGGTTTTTCGCGTTCATTTGCTGCTAAAACCAAAATAATCGGTCGGGGGGTCCAGAGTATTTTTTTTTTTTTTATTTCGAGAGACCTGCACATTAGTTTGAATTTGCCTATCTATGTGTTTATGTATGGGCGGTTCAAAATTAAAAAATGTTTGAGAATCCAATCTCTCATATGTTCCTTACTATCCTTACTATGAAAATAGTGTTCTGTGGAATTCGCAGCTTTCTAGGTGGTGATTTAAGGTGGCCCAAAGACAATGTAGGTTTATATGGAGATTACTATGAAGAAATTTTGAGGTATGTTCCAAACACGCTTGTACTGTAATGTAAGTACAAACTTATTATCCCATTGTAAAAGCTCATTCTTCAAACAATAATAAAGGAATTTGCTGAAGAGAGAAATTCAATTCGACAGATTGATTGATTTGACTTTATTAACGAGATTTTTAGCCCTGGGCTAGTTCATCTCGGGACCAACGGCTTTACTTCCCTTCCGAAGGAAGTCGTCACTATAACTTTTTACGTCATAAGTGACTATGTCGGGGATGGGATTCGATCCCAGGTCCTCGGCGTGAGAGGCGAGTATTCTAACCACTACACCAGGTCCGTCCCCAATTCGACGGATAGCTGAAGAGATATTCATGAGTTTGTTTGCTATTATTTAGTTTGACCCCTCTACCGACAGCTTCATTTTTTCAGCACAAAAATATATTTGAATCGCGATAACTTTTTTGTTCCTCTATATTTTTCCACAATTCTTTCACAACTTCTCTAAAAACTCTTCTACTTTTGGAATCTATGTCGGTATTGACCATTAGTTAACTGGTCAACTTGGGGGACCGACACTTCCCATATAAAATTTCAATATGATGTTTTAAGAAGTTTTCAAGAGCTCGTTACGACTAGAGTGGTACCAAAAACATAAAAGCTCATTGCTCAAAAACAGTTACACCGATTTGTTTAATTTCTGCACAATAGACTTTCATCAAAGTATAGTTTTGAAAAGCGAATAACCGAATATGAGAAAAAGTAAGAGGTTGTTTCCGAGATACGACCGCCAAATTCACGTTGGATAACGTTAATTTCTTCTATTTCCTGGATAGGAACCGTCACGAAACTATGAAAGATTTCTATTGTTAAGAATCAAATCAATTTTCACACTATTTGTTGCATGTCAATTCTGACCTATTATGGACGTTTTGTGTTATTATTTGTTTGGTTCGGTTAACACTTCAACAATAGAACTGGTCGACGGAAGAAGAAGCATGAGCGGTAACTTTTGCTCTTGAAACAAATATTCTGGTTGAACGTTAGATCCACGCACATTTTTGGTTTCCGCTTCCCACTACACGGAGCCAAAAATTTCGTACGAATTCCATAAGAGAACGCTTGTGAATTGCTTTCTTGACTGGGTTTCTCTCTTTCATAAGATTCTTATGAAACATAAAACGTCCGATAATCACAAGAAATTCTTGTCGTTGTCATTAGAGATCTTATGAATGTTTCTCTTTTCTTAAATTCAAAGAGCGATTCTCTAAATATATAATGGTCCTAATGAATTTCATAATTGAAATCTATGGTCCTTCATAACATAAGAGTATCTTATGATGTTATACTCATTTGTATTATGAACGCAATTATCGATGGAAGTTCACAAGCATTTCTTTTGAGTCTCATTAGGTGCTGCTTATGTCTTTATTCCATTATAAATTCGTATGAAATTTCTACGTATGATAGGAAGTTGACTCTTTTTTTTGTGTTACTAATCATTGTCATACGCACACTTATGAATCTCTTTCGATAGTATAATGTTATTGACATCGCTCCTCGTAATTCACAAGATTTTCGTATGAAATTTTTACGAATATCGTACTCCATTAGATTGTCTTATGAAAGCCAACGATCAATGCGTATGATTACCAAAAAGAATTTCTTATGAAATTATATCTGTTTATGTTATGAGTATTATTTAATAAGTTTTTTTTATGGAATATTATAAGATTCCTGAATGTAAAACAGAATACATCTTGAGTCGTTATTCCATAAGAAAATCTTATGTACCTCATACGTTCCATTTCCTCAGTGAATAACATAATATTATCGATAGGGATTCATAAGTGTGCGTACGACAATGATTAGTAACACTTGTGATCAAAAAACACGTAGGAATTTTATACGAAATTCTAATGGAATAAAGACATAAGAAGCAACTAATGAGACTCATAAGAAAAACTTGTGAACTTCCATCGATCAATGCGTTCATAATACAAATGAATATAATATCATAAGATACTTTTATGAAGGATCATAGATTTCAATTATGAAATTCTTTAGGATCATTATGCATTTAGAGAATCGCTCTTTGAATTGAAGAAAAAAGAGATTTTCATAAGATCTCTAATGACAACGATAAGATTTTCTTGTGATTATCGGACGTTTTGTGTTTTATAAGAATCTTATGAAAGAGGGAAACCCAGTCAAGAAAACAATTCACAAGCGTTCTCTCATGGAATTCGTACGAAATTTTTGGCACCGTGTAGTGGGAAGCGAAAACCAAAAATGTGCTTGAACGTGATTGGTTTGATAAGAAAGGGGTCAACATTATACGATTTTTCAATAGTTTGTTGCTAATAATCAAAAGTGGTCTCCATTTGAATCAACGCGTAGATCAATTTCCGATCGATTGATGGATAAATATCAAAAATCTATCGATAAATGGCTGAGTTATTGCGGTCGAAACCTGACCCTTTTTCGTTACATGCTCAACTTTTCGTTTTTTGGAATTGTACCCCTATATGTTGCCGAAGGACGTTATCCAGCGTCAAAACACATTTGTTAGAAAATTTTGGCACATTAGTTGTTTGGCATTTTCAACATGATGCATGTAAACTTCAATTCGTCAAAAACTTATAACAGCAAGAAAAATGTGCTTTTCTATGGAAAATAAGACATGCCTCGATATTTACCCATTAATCAATAGTTTAGTCACGAAAATCAATAGTTTTCATTATTGGAGTCGATTCGTAGAAAGATTTCCAATCGATTGATGCAAGAATCTTGAAAACCTATCCGGGCGTTAGCATGCTATTAACAGTCAAAATCTAACCACTTTTCGTGACGCGAGCGATTTTCGTTTTTCTAAATTGTACCCCAGTATGTTGCCGTAAGACGTTATCCAACGTCAAAAATCTGTAGCCAGAGATAATTACGAGAGTTATGGCTATGCGTCGGTCCGCCAAGGAATTTTGGAATATCTCCGAATATAGATGACAATGCTCAAAACCGATACAGATTCTGAAAATAAGAGAGTTTTTTGAGAAGTTGTGAAAAAATTTTCCAAAGTATTGAGAAACGAAAAAGTTATCGCGATTTGAATATTTTGAAAAAAATGAAGCTGCCGGTAGAGGCATTAATATGGGGTTATAGCCCTGCAAACAAGTACAAAAATCCCAAACCCATTTTAGCCTCATGATGTTAGTTTCTGATCTTTTCGTAAGCACTGTGCTTTTAAGAAAATAACATAAAAAATATAAGATTTGAAACATCTCAAATACCATCAAAATTAGCGTATTTTTCAGCACCATGGGGCAAGTATATTACATGCCTTATAACAAGGTTTATCACATGCGAAGCCCTCTACTAGTTAATTCGAATAACTGAAATTGTGTTGTTTGAAAAGCGGTTAAGTCACTTTTGTATCTACGAGTAAAAAGAGAAATCTCGCATAATTTATGATATCGTCCTAAAAGCCATAGCTTGTTATTACTGAGCAAACGAATGAATTTACACTTTATTTCACAATGCTACGATGAAGAGAATTCCTCTGTCTCCCAGCGGTGACAGTTCTTATTTTGGTCCGTTTATCTGCTTAATAACAACGAGCTACACACTCGGTTATCAATGGTTTTAAGGGTGCATATACATAGAAGCCAAACCTCGAATTTTCCAAAGCACAAGACTAGAGAAGCAGACAACCGGTAACTCACTGGTCACTCGCTGGTGGCGACTAATCAATAAAATGTTCAACGCAAAAGGTTGTCAGGTTCTCAAGATACAAATCTACAAACAAGCTCTTGAAAATTCGAGGTTTGATATCGATGCATCTTCACCTTAGGACGAGATCATAAGTTTTGCGAGTAATATTTCCTAATAACTTCATACATCATTATGACCAATTTAAGTACGATTTACAAAGGTTTTTCGTGGACAATAACTAAAATGACGTTTGAGACAGTTTTGCAATTATGCGTATATTATATGTCATTTATGCTTATTACAGCTCTTTTGATCAAGAACAACTTTACCTTCCAAGCCAAGGTGTTCAAATGGTTTGATCTTGCAGTTTTTCCCGTATCTACGTTCAACGCAATGTGCGTCGGTACAAACACACATATCCATGAATATTTCACACAAAATAAAAAAAAATGTTCTGGACCCCCCGACCGATTATTTTGATTTTGGTCGCAAATGAAAGAGCAAAGTCTAATTGTTTTTAGTTCGAAATTTCAGACTTACCTATTTTTTTGTAATAAAGTTACTCCACACAGACACCGTGTCCAGCTTTATTGCATGTGAGAAGTTCTTGGTGATATTCTCACAACGGCCATTCAGAATGGTTCGACGGATGTAGATAAAAGATCATTATGATAAAATTAACGTGACGACATGTTAGTAAACTCAAAACGGTTAATTTATTTGCAACTGTTAATTTAAATAGTTAAGCTAAGGGTCGGTTATTGCATATAACTTTATAGATAAGCAGCAGTAAAGCACGAACGCGAATCCATCCCATCTTCAAATGCACAACACTTCATTCTGGAATTTTAGAACGTCCATGTTGTAACTTGTTCACACAAGAAATCTGCCTCGACCGAGTTGGCAGAACGCGCCCATACCCCTTTCTGAACCAAAGGACAGGGAACTAATACCATGATACCTTAATTACAAATACAAAAGCTACTTCTATGTTATTTCCACTACTACGCTCACGATAATTATGTTATGATCGTTAGAATAAAAACGATAGAGGTTACTACTACATAACAGAAATACTACCCAAAGAACGCTATAGTCGCCAGTGTTGGTGTGATAAATGCAAAGTAGTGCAAAAATGCGTAGAGGATTAAATAAGTTATTACCTTACTAAATAACGCAATACCGTAAAATGCCGTAATTCAGAACATTTTGGAATATTTCTCAAAAATCGTAAATTATTGTTAATGACCATTTTAATTGGAATTATTATGCATTACCAGCATATACAAATAGCGGTATGGACAAATTTCAAAATTTTTCTTAAATTTCGATTAATTTTGGACCAAATATGCGGATTTAGGCGATGCGCTGAATTACGGCACCTTACGGTATTACTAAGGTAATAATTACTACATTGTTAGTAAACCTAACATAAATGTCTATTTTCAATGACCTGTGAGACGCAGAGACCACCCGCACCCACTCTTGCGCCTCGTGGTCTACTGAAAAAGATTTATGTATATTGCACTAATACTACTATTAGGAATAGTGCTACTGATGAAGGTGATCGTTGGTTTCCCAGTCTTGTTAGTGATTTGAGTGTTAGTAGAGACTGGTAATGAGCCCTGCCGGTCCCTCCAGCATTACGCGTAGTTATCTGGTGTTAGATCATGCGACAGTAACTAAACTCATGCTGAAGGTGTGATAAATCAAGTGTAAAATATATTTAAGCATTGAAACACATGTCATTATTTAATTTAAAACTATTAGACTAGCTTACATTTTATAAGTTATAATTACGATTATTTTCGCGATCAATATATTAGTATTAGTATATTTCACAATATCAACAATATGCAATCACTTGATAAATCACCGTCAATCCCATCACCTAAGGGCAGGGTTCTAAAGAAAATCCCTGATATTTAACAGAAATTTTATTATTTCAACTTCAAAGCTCATACTAATTGGTACGAATTTAAGAGATGAAATCGGGCTCGGGGATATATTTTAAGCATCCTTACAAACTTAACTTACTTTGAATAATCCCGTTGTCATCGTCGTTACCTACATGTAAATGCATGTTAGAGCGATCAGAGTATCAACTTGTCAAACAAAGAGCTAAAACTAATCAGCAACAGCTTTGTTGATGATTTGATTTGGTAAAATTTGTCGATGGAATCGAAATACGCACGCAGAGATGACTGCAAAAATGCTACCGCCGCCCGACCCGAGCGACGTGAACCTAGTTAAAACTTTGTTTGCCGTTTATCTCCGTTGAAAACTAATCATCCAAAATTATAATCTATAAATAAATAAATAAATTAATCAATTAATAGTAATAGATGAAATGTCTCTTGTTGTAACTGTTGTACGTCGAATGCATTGCAAAGGGCCGTTCTGTTTGAAATTGTGCTTCAATTCAATTTAAGCGCATTCTCCGCGGATATGACGAGTCAGCTGGATGTCCTTCGGCATGATGCTGGCACGCTTGGCGTGGACCGCGCAGAGGTTGGTATCCTCAAACAAATCAGTTAGGCCACTCGCTTCCTGCAGGACCATGACGGCCGAGCTCCGGAATCGCAGATTTGCCTCTACATTTTCCCGGATACCACGACGAAGCAGAAGAAGTTGTTCATGATGCGGAACTTCTTCCAGTATCAAAAGGAGATCATGCCAATCATCGTGACTGCCACCTTAACATCGATTTGAGCAAAGAGGAGAACATGGAGTTCGCGGACTTCATGGAGAAGTACCTCAAACTGGCTTCGGAACCCACTAAAGCAACCAACCTTAGTGGACCATGCGTGGAGCTAAGGTTCAGTCGGAATATTTGTTTGGGGAGCAAGGTTACCGCTCATGCTTATTCTTCCATCGATCTATCGGAACCAACCAAATAATAACACGCAATGTCCATAATAGGTCAGAATTGATATGCCACAAAAAGAACAAAGCCAGGAAATAGAAGAATCTAACGTTATCCAACGTCAACTTGGCGGTTGTATCTCGAAACAATCTCTTACTTTTTCCTCTTCGCGAGTCTCTCTCAGGTTGAGACCAGTTTTGTTTGAAATTGTGCTGCAATTCAATTTAAGCGCGTTCTCCACGGATACGACGAGTCAGCTGGATGTCCTTCGGCATGATGCTGACACGCTTGGCGTGGATCGCGCACAGGTTGGTATCCTCAAACAAACCAATCAGCTAGGCCACTCGCTTCCTACAGGACCATGACGGCCGAGCTCTGGAATCGCAGATTTGCCTCTACATTTCCCCGGATACCACAATGAAGCAGAAAAAGTTCTTCATGGTGCGGAACTTCTTCGAGTATCAAAAGGAGATCATGCCAATCATCATGACGGGCAACTTTAACATCGATTTGAGCAAAGAGGAGAACATGGAGCTCGCGGATTTCATGGAGAAGTATCTCAACCTCAAACTGGATTCCGAACCTACTAAAGCAACCAATCTTAGTGGATCATGCGTGGACCTAACGTTCGACCGGAATATTTGTTTGGGAAGCAAGAGTTATCGCTCATGCTTCTTCTTCCATCCACCGAGTCTATCGGTGTTAAAGTGTTAACCGAACCAAACTTACGCCACAGATTTTCTGTGCTAACACACAATGTCCATAATAGGTCAGAATTGACATGCAACAAATAATATGAAAATTGATTGGATTTTTATCAGTAGAAATCTTTCATAAGTTTGTGCCGGTCTCAAGCCAGGAACTAGATGAAGCTAACGTTATCCAACGTCAACTTGGCGGTTGTATCTCGGAAACAACCTCTTACTTTTTAAACTTTTTAATAAGTAGCTCTCTATTGCAGTCGATAGATTACCGGAGGATTTATTTTGAATGGATACATAATTTTCCATATAATCGAAAGTTGGTTTTCTGTTTTGGGGTAACTTTGATAATGGAGCATAATTCAAACAAAATCGAATGAATAATGAACATTTGTAGGGCATTGCATACCTCTAGGCGTTTAACGTTATATGGAAATTTCTGACTTATTACAAAAATGGTCCCAGTTTGTGAAAATGCTTTTCGCTAAGCGATTTGAGGCCGTATTCAAGTTCTATAATAACTAGGCTGTCAAAGATAAGTTGCCAACTATTCAAAACTACATCAAATAGTGAGCGTAGAACAGATTGTTTGTAAGCGTTTCGAAAATGCTAAAATTGTGTCAATTTTTAATATTCGTATAAAAAGCCTCAAATGTTCTTGATTCAAAGGAAAACCGCTCTTACATGAAGTGAATATTCTTTAGTTTTGCATTCGTTTTGCTTAACTGATTAACAGAAATTTTGATATTTTGGTTAGTTTGTGGTGGGTTACGCACTATCAAAGTTACCCGCATTATCTAAGATACCCCGTTTCACGGTACATGAAACTACAAAACGTCAAAACCTTATAACAGCAATAAAATGTGCTTTTCTATGAAAAATAAGACATACCTCGATATTTCCCAATTTTTCAACAGTTTAGTCATGAAAATTAATAGTTTCCATTACTGGAATCGATTCGTAGAAAAATTTACAATCGATTGGTGCAAGAGCCATGAAAATCTATCCCGGCGTCAGTAAGTTATTAACAGTCAAAATCTAACCACTTTTCGTGACGCGAGCGATTTTTTGTTTTTCGAAATTGTACCCCAGTATGTTGCCGTAAGACGTTATCCAACGTAAAAAAAAAAAAAACACGGAAACCAAAAAATTCAATCAACACCATCAAGCATAGAATAGTATGAAAAGTAAAAATCCAATCTTGCAAAGAAAAATTGACACTGCTCCTTCATAATGGATCATATGACTTGATCAATTTCTTTAGCTTTGTGAAAATAAATAAATCGGCAAGGTTTTTTTTAGCATGCGAGGCAATATTTAGTGATCCTCTATCGTGCAACACTATTTCTTCTTAAAGGCTTACCTGACTTGATCGATTTTCGTTGTGCTCTACGACGGCATTATTTCAGAAAACTGATTTACTTTTCTGTAATATTGCCTTCGTAGAGCACAAGGAAAATCGATCGAGTCAGGTAAGCCTTTAAGAAGAAATAGCGTCGAAATAAAAAATCAGAGGGGGTAGTGTACAACACACGACCGCATGACGTTAACTACGCCAAGTGATTTTCTGCATTTGAATATTAGTCGATAGTCATAGTTGCAGCCTTCCTTTAGTTCAAACTCTAACATAATATCGTAACGGTCGCAACATTTTAGATTTTCAATTGACACCCAGTATATTGCCGTAAGACGTAGTTAACGTCGAAAGAGGTAAGGTGTAACCTTACATTAGTTGTGGATTTCAATTATCATATATCGTAAAACGGGATAACTTTGATAGTGCGAGACCCACAAAATACTAAACGAAATAACAAAGTTTCTGTTAATCAGTTAAGCAAAACGAATGCAAAGGTAAAGAGTATTAGTATGACACTTCATGTTAAAGCTATTTTCGTCTGAATCAAGTACATTTGAGAATATATATGCAAATATTAAAAATATATAAGATTTTAGCATTTTTGAAACGCTTATAAACAATCTACGATCACTATTTCATAAAGTCATAAGGTGAACATGAATAGAAGCCAAACCTCAAATTTTCATGTGCACAAATCTGGAGAACCAAACACCAATTTAAGCTGAAAACCTCATCGATTGCCAACAAGCTGGTGGTGACCAATCGATCAAGTTTTCAGCTTAAACGGGTGTTCGGTTCTCCAGATTAGTGCTCTTGAAAATTTGAAATTTGGCTTCGATCCATCGTCACCATAATGAGTTCGTCACTTATACTTGACAGCCTAATTATAGGCGAACATGAATTCGGTTTCAAATTCCTTAGCGAAAACCATTTTTATAAACTGGGACCTTAGTCAGAAATTTCCATATACCGTAAAACGGGGTAACTTTGATAATGCGGGTAACTTTGATAGTGCGAAACCCCCAACATACTAAACGAAATAACAAAGTTTCTGTCAATTAGTTAAGAAAAACGAATGCAAAAGTAAAGAGTGTTAATATGACACTTCATGTCAAAGCTATTTTCGTTGGAATCAAGTGCATTTGAGGATTTTTATGCAAATATTAAAAATTCACAAGATTTTTGCATTTTTGCAACGCTTACAAACAATCTGTTCTACGACCACTATTTGATAAAGTTATAATGAATTCGTCACTTACCCATGATAGCCTGGTTATAGTAGAACATGAATTCGGTCTCAAATCTCTTAGCGAAAACCATTTTTACAAACTGGGACCATTTATGTAATCTAAGTCAGAAATTTCCATATAGCGTTAAACGCCTAGAGGTATGCAACGCCCTATAAATAGATATAGTGTAAAATTAAAGAAACCTCCTTCGCCCCTACTCCTCTCTCATGGCTGGACATTCTTACTCATTCTCTTCACAAATTCACCGACAGTATTAGGTCGGACATCTGTTAATTTGGACCATCGGTCAAAAGCAACGGCTCGCATCCGAGCAGGAAGGGATCCATGATAATAACGTGATATATACATATACCAGTCGAGCGCATCGCGACTGGTTGGCTCACCTTCAACAACTCCTCCCAACTCTGATACACTTTCCAGATCTTCCAAATCACCTCCACCTCCTTCACTGTGAGAAGAATCTGGAGTACCCGGTCGGGATGCCGCTTCCTCGTCGTCACCTGACCCCGTATTTTGTTCTTCTTCATTTTTGAAGTCTTGTAGCCTCTTCCGCATTTCTTCCATATACTGTCTTGACTCCTCTTCGACCTTCTTTACAGTCCCCACTTCAGATGCCCGGAAGAACTGCTTCTGGAGAGACCCAGTGCAGGAATGTGCATAAATAAATAGTATAGCATTGTCGATGATTGCTTGGAGCCCGGATGGCTGAAAATAAATTGCGTTTACTGACCGAGCCATTGGCACGGCGCATCCGATCATATGCGTAAACATATGCAACCCACAATTCAGCGCTGCCGAATATGGGCTCTTATCGACAATGCCCAGACCTGACAGGTATGGACAGGTATGCAGATCTCTTGACCCGGGATCGTCATCCGATTCATATCGGATCTTAGAACCGGCGTCATTAACCACCGAGAGAACACACGAGTTGTATGGTGCATCAGTTCACATCCGGCGGTGATCGCAGAAAGACCAGTGCAGTCCTTGTGCGCCATGATTAATGTTCCAAATCGTAGTTTTGCCCGATTGTGCTGCGGAAAGACCGCGAAAAACATGTCCATTCCGCAGGTCAGTTTGATGAACTCTGGATCCGAATAGAGTTGCGCGAAGTTCGTGATTGCCACTTCTACGCCATCTGAGAAATCTGGATTCATCAATTGGGCCTTCAGCGCTGTTTGGAGGCGGTCAATATATGTCTGATTCGACGCCATATGGATCCGGAATCCTCCCAGAATGAGAAGAGCGAGATCATACAACATGTCATCAGAAACTTCGTCCTGACTCGATCCAATGTTAGTGTTGATCTCCGTTAAGCGCACTGTAAATACATCCAAGGGAGTAATGTCCCGTAATTCATTCAATCTTGTTCGATTTATACTCCATTATCAAAGTTACCCCAAAAAAGATAACCGACTTTCGATTATATGAAAAATTATATATCCATTCAGAATAAATCTTTTGGCAATCTATCAAGTGCAATCGATAGCTAGGATGTCAGTACTTGTTTTAAAAATATAAATTGTAATTCTTTGAAACAGCATGCATAAATATTCAAGTTTTCTTCGAAAAAACTTTCAAAGTTACCCCATTTTACGGTAGCGTTAAACGTTTACAGGTATGCAACGCCCTATAAATGTTCCGTAATGCATTCAATTTTGTTCGATTCATGCTCTATTATCAAAGTTACCCCAAAACAGAAAACCGACTTTCGATTATTTGAAAAATTATATATCCATTCAGAATAAATCGATAGTTAGGATACCAGTACTTATTTTAAAAATATAAACCATAAATCTTTGAAACAGCATGCATAAATATTGAAGTTTTCTAAACTATTTTACGGTATATAAAATCCCAGAATTGTCTGTGTTAAATTTGATGTTTCATCGAAAAGTTTCGTTGAGCACTACAACGGCACATTTCAATATTAGAACATTACAATTGCAAATTGTGGAGTACTACAATAGCTCTTTGGCAGAATATTCTGGAGTTTTCTGGAACTTTGTTCATTCCAATTCTTAGCATATTTTCGAACATTTCATCATTGTCGTCTGATTTGAAATTTGGTTGGTGATCAAAACGTCAATAAATCAACTTCAAGCAAATTGCAGTTCAGTCGAACTTGAATCGGGTGTGAGTTGAAAATGTGAAACGGTTTCACCAGTTCCATCTCAGGTTCAAAAACGAGTTCGACATATGTAAAAGCAGGATAAACATAAATGAGATGAATGTGCGCCAAATATACGAGTTTTATTAATTTACATTGTAACCTCCAAGAGTCGATGCTAAATAACTCGATATCGACTCATGGATGCAAACTTAATACAAAATTTATGCTTGATATGATGATTACTTATAACATTCCTGTTCCATGACATGGTATTTCTCTGAGTCGATGGTCTTTTCATAACTGTAATTTTGAAAAATGACAATGAATCATACTACACTATAGCTATTTTGGGAGGATATAGTAGATTTTTTTGTACGACTCTACTCTCCAATTCATAGAATCTTCTGGAACTGTTGTAGTTGTTGTAGTTGCTGTAGTTGTTGTAGTTGTTGTTGGCAAAAAAAAAACTGGAATCGATTCTCATTAAGAGCTACGCAGATAAAGCGTTCTCCATTCGAGTATGCTACTAATGACCAATAAGAAAAGGGAATCAATTAAAAATGTTGAAATAATGTTATTAGTTTTTCTAAATGTATGATGTTTTATAACACCCTAAAATGAGAAATATAAAAATATGTCACTTTCAAGCTCTTTTCGTTGAACTATTTAAAACTAATTTCTTGTCCCAGAGTTTTTTTTTTGCTGATAGCTTTTGACATCCGGAAAGAATGCATTATTTAAACTGTACAAGAATATTTCAATAATTTGCACAAATATTTCTAATCATGTTTTGACCTAGTCTCACCCCACTGAGCCACTGTTACCCCCATCAACAGTACTTACTTGTCATCACGTGGAGTAGTCCTCGGCAGTTATCTTGGGTGGAAGTCTTGAGTGAAGGCTCAAACGCAATGATAGCGGAACGGCAACGGAAAGGGAATTCGCTTCGGCCATAAGGGCCGTCCATAAAATACGTAGCATTTTTTCACTGTTTTTTTACACCCTCCTCCCCCCTCGTAGCATTTCGTCATAAATGCTGATACCCCCCCTTAACAAATACGTAGCATATTAAGCACACACCCCCCTCCTTCTATATTTTTTTAGAATTGTTTTACTGGCTGTTTTTTTTGGCTGTTGGAATTTAGTAGTTCAATGGTTCAAGGTTTGATTTTAATTACTGACTGAAACGTAAGGGTGATCTAATGAAAAACAGTTTGATATACAGTAGCGCTCAAAAGTAATTTGGAAAGCAGTTTTAAATAAACATATTTTCTGTTTAAGTTACATTAACTTTAGTTTCCAGTTTCATATAGGCTAAATTGTATTACTTTTGCTGTTGATACCATAAAAAACAAGTTTATAACAGAAAATGTGAAAAAAAAGTTTGATTGCATTGATGAAGATAACAGTAACGAGTTAGGTTATAATATATATAATAATAAATTGAACGGCAATTTCGTTATATTAGAGGATTGTTTTTTAATTATTCGTTGTTAAGAAATAGATTTTAATGAAAATGATCAACAATATATATTAATTTAAAATGTATCTTCGTCATTACTATCCAAATTCAAATCCATTTAGCAATCAGTGGCCAGATATAGAAAAGATTACACTTGTAAAATTTGGAATATTTAGAAAATTTTAGCGATTATTATACACATGACATTATTCATTTCCATCAATATTTCAGCTAATTTTCATTATCGTTCATCATACTGAAATAATCCTTCATAACCTATAAAAAAGAAAAATAAACCTTTTTCAAGTTACCGTGTCATTAAGAAAATTGAATGATAACACTGAGCCTGTCCTCATTAAAATTCAGGCTATTCCATCAAGAGTAATGATATATCAAAACAAATCGATGAGTTGATTGGGTAGGGATCTCCTGCAACATTGAATGCATAATTCTCGGAATAAATAATATGCATAATTCCCGGAATAAATATCTTTAATGCAATATTTGCCAAAAAGAGCATATTATCTTGTAGCAATAAAGCCCCAACAGAATATATGAATAAAACTAATAGTTGACTTCATGTCTAGTTCACAAATGAGAAAACAATATTCTTCAAGTCTATAAAGCATTGATTTTTAACTAATTTATTGAACTTTTTGTTCTGTTTATTTATAAATTTATTAATTTAGAAATGAATACAATATAATATTCACATAATTATTCAAATCTGTTTGATTGCATTTATAAGAAAATTCTGAAATTTCATTGATTTTTTTCAATCTTGTCATATGAATGTTTGGATGCCGAATCATCATTTTATAACCCAAGTTTATAAGTCAAACAAAAAATAAGAAATTTGATAAACAAATATTTTGTTCCATTTTTTCAGCACCTCTCTTTTTACCGAAATGATTCGAAATGCTACGGCCACTAGCTAGGACCCCTCCCTCCCCCTCGTCGCACATCGTCACAAATTCGTGAAGACCCCCCTCCCACCAAAAAGCTACGTCATTTACCCCTAATGGAACGAATGAAAATGAACCAACACTGAGTCGACGAGCATGTAATAGTGTTCATGTTGGCGAACCGGTTCCGCTTTCCGTTGCCGTTCCGCTATCATTGCGTTTGGGCCTTAATTCTCAAAGAACAACAGGGATTTCGGATTCAATAAACACCGCTTGTACTGTTTTCAGTTGTATATGAATAATACTTTTCGGTACAGATTTTACTGGTTTATTGACTTCGATTTTTGAAACATTTGCACTAACTATCATTAAGAGGGGACCTTTGGTTAAATATCCATCAGACGATAATACCTCGAGTAGCCTCACTTTGTTAGTAAACGTAGAAAGGGGAAAACTTCTATTCACAATCGATGATTTCTAGATACAGATTTTATTTACAATGTTGGAGGAATTTCCGCCGAATCCACTTTGTCCCTCACAAACGAAGGAATCGAATCGGAAAAGTGGCCACAAAATTAAATTTGGCGTTTTCCCTCGAAAGATTCCTTCCCCATGGCGGTTCCACCCTTCATAAAAACGCTATTCTCTCTGCGCGCGGGGCGGGTATATAAATATAGGAAACCTAAAATTAAATTTACATTTCATTTTGCTCTGACTCGTCCAGTTTGCATTGTTACCGGAAAAGGGTTGCTCGGTTGATCGGATACAGCAGAAGAGTAAAGCCGGGATTCGGCTTGGCTGAACTCGAAAGAGCAGCTTTTTGGTCGACCACCAGCACCGAATGGCGTCACGGTGCTCCCCAGACCGTTGTTATCAGAAGAAAATCTACATCAAATCTGTGGCTGAAATGCATGGCAGAGCAATTTAAAAAAAATATAGTAGAGTCCGTTTTGAAATTACGCTCTTTTGATAGTACAGATCAACAAATTATATGAAAAACAATGATATTAGTGTTTTTATCAGATGAACACCACGAAAATATTCTTAAGGTTCAAATACAAATCGTTCTCTTCTGAAACAACTCTAGAAAAATATAAAATCCCGAGTCTCTATTTTGTTAAACATGGTAAATGGACGATCTTGTTTTTCGTGATTTTTTGGACTACCTAATAAAAACTGCTTTTTCGTTTTTGGAAAATGCTCGATTCTCTCTTGAGCCTTAATAGCAACTGTCAGAAGGATTAAATTCAGATAAACGTTTTTCAAACACCGTAAATCAGAGACAAATTCATCGATATTTTAGAAGTTTCTGATTTATGTATTATTATTGGCATTTCAAATATTTTCAAACTAATTTCAACAAAATCAGAACATCGTTAATCTCTGTACGCCTACGTGATTGATTTTAGATAAAATAAAATAAAAATGACTAAGGAGAATAAAATTGATCCTCAGGGGCGAAATTGATTATTATGCAATATGTAGGTAGAACACATTTAAAATTAAAAAATGTCTTATCCCGTGATTTCCAAAGAGAAGATGGTCCAACAGCCGGACCGAAACGACGGTGATGATAAATAATTAATCAACGCAATTTTGAAAGACTGCTAACCGAAACTACCAAAATAAATTTATTGTTGTATTTTTTTTAAATCAGTCCAGGGGTTGCGAACACCTATATCTACAAACAAACTTTGAAGGATGGTATAATGGCAAATGAAACCCCAAACAAATATTACTGTTTTCCTTGGAATTTGTGAAATTGTGCCGTAAAAAAAGGGCGTAACTTCAAAACGGGTCCCACGATCTTTTTTTTTAAAAAATTCTCAGGCGTACAGTTTAGCAATCGACTGGAGAGCACAGATTTGAAGGAGATTTTTTTTCTGATAATAGCGGTCTCTGGAGCACCGTGAGGTCCTATCCCCGGGATCCTTCTGGGGTAGGTAACAGGCAGGATACATATTACATTTTTGCTCTCGTTTAAGGTGATTATAAAACGAAGCCAAACTCAGAATTTTCAAGTGCACAAGACGAGAGAATCTGACAACAGTTCGCGTTGAAAACCAATCAAATTATTTGCTTGCTGGTGGTGACCAATTGGATTAGATTTTCAACGCGGAGCGCTGTTCTGTTCTCAAGTCTTGTGCTCTTGAAAATTTGAGGTGTGGCTTCGTTTTATAATCACCTTAACCTAATTTAGCGAACCCAGGAGACGTGGCGTCTGTACTACTGTTGTTTGCTTCCATTGTTTCTGGGAGGAAGTCGAATGTGCTGGCGTGCTTCTGCTCCATCCTGGGGGTGGGGGGCTGTTCCGCTCTCACCTGCTCTCTGGGTAGCCATGGTTTCGCCCCAGTGACGAAAGAAATCGTATTTGAAATAGGAGAAGCAAAAGCATCGTCATCACCGGAAGCGCCACGAGTGGATGATGTTGAGGGCTGTACAGTGCCCTACTGGTGCCACTGCTGCTGCTTCCTTTCGTTTTGCCATCTTCCAGCTGGCTCCGGTTGGCGTGCTGCATAGCGGCTGGTTTTTCACCTGGAAAGAAAAAAAGTGGAGCAGAATGTTGGGAGATAAGTGCACCCGTTGTTATAGTTGTTGGGAGGGAAATTAAATTATTATACAAAAACAATTTTCGAGGACTGCTTGCTTATGCTGCAACCGTAGTAGCGTAGCAGGGGTGGAGCGGTTGTTTCGCGCAAATTCTGTTTTGAACAAACAACTTCCAAAGGGTGAAATGGTTGATATTTGAACCGAAATGAGCAATCAGTTCGATGCACTAGACAAGTACTCCGAACATCAATTCGAAGATTTGCCCAGGCTTGATTCAATTAAGGAAACAAAGAGTGCCGCCAATCGTGGTCAGTTGTTCCGAATTTGGAGGAAGGAACAATTTCCTAGGAGATCCAAGTTGGTGTAAAATTTACTTGCATAGTTCATTAATTGTCAAGTTCTAGGCAATTCCCGTCTAAGGAATCTTGCTGTTATGAGGTTTTGAAGTTTAATTGTACACGACGATGTATGTGTCAAATATACATATCATACATCCAAAGACAGACTGCGGAATGATGATTCCATGTGCTTTGGGGCAATCGAGTCTCTCAAGGGGCCCCACAGCTTGTACATTTAAGCGCCCATCTAGCGAATAGGGTTCGATTCCCATTGGAGCACGTGGTTTCTTACCGCTGTTTCAATTTCAATTTGTAGAGTTGGCACGTGTTTCGTCGTGTAACTGTAAACTTCAAAACCTTATAACAAATTTACTAATAAAATTGTCATTAAATTACGTTTCTCTAACATTTTTTAGTTTTTTGAATTTTTTATTTTCTAACAGCTATGTATAGCAGCTATTACTGAAACTTATATTAAATCTTGATCCAAACTCAAAAGAGAACCAAACTTTTTTACTCATCGTAATGATCGACTTGATGGGCCATGTGGGGGAGTTGCTATCATCATTCATAGGCGTATAGAACATCAATTTTTTCCGCCATTGGAAATCGAAGTTTTTGAAACTTTGAGTGTTTCTGTTAATACACAGCTTGTTCAATATTCTATCATAGCTGCCTATTTGCCTTTTCAATGCACTGGGTAGCAAGTTAACTAGAATCCGCACCGGGCATTGAAAACCCTAGCTACGCCATTGTGCAGTCGAGCAGCAGTACGGTTGGTTTGGTGAAATGCATATCGTTGCAGAGTAGGATGCGGATATTTTTGCATGGCGGCGAAGACTCAAATCGAGCGGTTGAGACTGTCGAGTGGAGGCACTTGTTTGCGGGTATTTTGAGGTTGGAAACACTTTCCGTGGCGCGGTGGATGGTGAATGAGTGCGGTTATTGAATATTTAATTTGATGGCCCTTATGGAAAATGGTTACGAGTGTAATTTAGGGTTGTTTTTTCGAGGTTTTGCTTTTAACTTAGAAAAAAGTGTCATGAGTGTTGCACTTGGTCGGCCCAAAATATATGCAAAAACGGGACTCAAAATTGTTAGTTGACAATCTGTTTGCCACTTCCGACATAGCTCTGATTTCCTGCAATCCTAGGATCCTTGCTGAAGTCAAAGTATCCACACTAAAAATACCGAAATCCACATTGGAGACTCAGGGTTCACACTGGAGTTCTAGAATCCACATTGGAATCCCACACGCAGCGAACTGGACTATCGAAATTTATATATTTTGCCTTATGAAAGATTGAACGATTGTTGCAATAGGAAAGCTTTATGTATCATTTTAGTATAAAGTGACTAGACGTTCGTGATAACAAGTTCCTACCTCATGCTTTCGCGGACCATCATAAGGAACAGTTCGCCAGCAGTGATTTAATGGCAACGACCTTTAGCGCTAAACAACGGACAACAATCGGAGCATTGAACATATCAACTCTAGCCCAACTGGATAATCTAGCACAACTTTCCAATGAGGCATGCCACATGAAGCTAGCGATCCTAGGACTGAGCAAAGTCCGTTGGCCGGACTTCGATGAACACAGTTTGTCATCGGAGTTCGAAACCTTATCAACTGAAGGCGGTCAGACATAAAATTCCGAATGGTGATATCAAGATCTACATGGACGACTTCAATGCGAAGATTGATTCCGATAGATAAGCGCATTCTGGAACGCTATGGTCTCGCAAATTAATATTCGCAGAGTATGGTGGTACGCGACTCTCCAGCGAATTAAGACAGGATTCCATGCCTGGCGATCCTGTGTGAACCATATCCTTACACTCCGTATTATTCTTTAATTAACCATCTACAAAAGTTCCTATACTTCATGTTTAGGACTAAGAAAAAGCATTTGTACGAAAGCCTTCCTTACCCGAGTGGTTAGAGTCCGCAAAACCATACTGAAGGTGTCTGGGTTCGATTCCCGGTCTGTCCAGGATCTTTTCGTAATGGAAATTTCCTTGACTTCCCTGGGCATAGAGTTTCGACATCGCAGTAAGCTGTGCGCCCAGGTGCCTGCGTTTTTGAATTCACTCTACGTTTATTTCGGTTCCGCGTTTTTCCCAATCCGGACGATGGAATTGTGGAAAAACTGATAGTGCTACGCCAACCGGCAAGTGTTTTCGAGAAAAGTGTTGCTGTGCGAAGTTATAGTGCATGATGCGTTAGTAGAAAGTGTATTTTTATCATGCTTCCATTTTCGTGATTCCGCCCACGTTGGCTGGTGCTTAACTTTCGAAATCATGTCTTTGATTGCCCCCGGAATCAAACGTTACAATTAGTGCATTATACAACGGTGAATGGCCCCAATAAGAAGCTCTAGAAAATTGTGATTTGTAAAACGATTGATTGCAAAATATGCATAAATGTGAAAAATGTCGAACAGTACGAAACTTAAAAAAAAAAGTGGTGTAGTATAGCGGGGGCCTTCCTTTATTTAAGTAAACTAATGAATTTCAGTTTATTTTGACAATGAAATTATATATGATTAAATGAAAAATAAATTAACATTGAAGAACATGAAAAACAAACATTTATATTTATATTAAATAGATCTTAAAATAATATTTACAAAAAAATGACCATATTACATTACAAAAAATAACACATCTGTAAATTATACAATTTTATTTTGTCTTTTGAATTCCTTCAACATATATTTCAAATGTTTGCCCCAATCAAATATATTTACAAACAAAGTAGGCGTATTTTACAAAAAAACAGCAATAATTCTCAAACGGAAAGAGATAGCGAGTTCATTCGCTTACAACAAAACACATTTTTCAATTCTCTAAAAGTGTGTTATAGACCATATGAAAAAAGCTCTAAATCAGTCAATTTAAGAGCTACAAAAAAACTTTGTTGTTTGAAATTGAATGACCTACAGCTTTGCCGAAGCATGTATATCATAATTTCTTCAAATAAGAAAGTTAGTTATACAATTTCTATTTAACCTTATTTTTTATAACACCAAACAAAGGACCGTACTAATACAAACAACTTTATAGAAGACCGTTTTCGTCGTATGTTTCATTCCGAAGCTCAAAATGCATCTTTCCACATAAATCTGCTTACTGGACTATTGCTCAGTTATCAACTAAGAGCTTTCTTTGCCATAGTTGCCATTTTCGCATTCGTATATCGTGTGGCAGGTACGACGATACTGTATGCCCAAGGAAGTCAAGGAAGTTTCCATTACGAAAAGATCATGGACCGACCGGGAAACGAACCTAAACATCTTCAGCTTGTTGTTGTTGTTGTTTTTGGAGAGGGACTTTAACCTGGAGGTCATTCAAGAAGGTCTGATCTCTGATAATCCCTAAACAAATCGCAGGAAAAAAAAATGAATTTGAGATTATTTTTGACGTTGGATAACGTCTTACGGCAACGTACTGGGGTACAATTTCGAAAAACGAAAAATCGCTCGCGTCACGAAAAGTGGTTAGATTTTGACTGTTCATAACTTACTAACACCCGCATAAATTTTCAAGATTCTTGCACCAATCGATTGCAAATCTTTCTACGAATCTACTCAAATAATGAAAACTATTGATTTTCATGACTAAACTATTGAACAAATGGTAAATATCGAGGCATGTCTTATTTTTAATAGAAAAGCACATTTTTCTTGCTGTCATAAGGTTTTGACGTTTTGGAGTTTACTTGTGCCGTAATTAAGTGATAATTGATCATTTTTCATGGTTTTTCTTGTCTGTTTTCAATCATGTTGAAAATGCCAAACAACTGAATACAAGTACGACGGTCAGCCTCTTTGGCTGGCAAATGTGGTTTTAGTGCTAAAAATCATCCCTTAAATAGAAAATCGGGGAGCCCATTTCGGGGTGAAATTGATCACTTGTCAATGCGATTATTGTTATTTTTTGAAACGACTCTACATAATGAATATGAGCTCCCTGAATTCGAATATGCTTGCAAATTGCTTAATAATGCAATATGTAAAGAAATAATGAATAGTTAATTTCAAGAATTGTGATAAAAACGCCTAGATGTAGGCAATTTCTTAAGGATAAACCTGATATATAACAGAAATTTAATTATTTCAACCGTATGAGCTAATTGGTACCAGTTTAGAAGATGAAATCGGGCTCGGGGATATATTTTAAGCATCCTTACAAACTTTACTTACTTTGAATAATTCCGTTGTCGTCGTCGCTACCTACATGCAAATGCATGCTAGAGCGATCAGAGTATTAATTTGTCAAACAAAGGGTTCATTCAAATATTACGTAACGCAAAATTTGCCAAAATTTTTAAATTTTTGTATGGACCGTAACACTCTGCTAGACCCCCTCCCTCCCCCTGTTGCGTTACGTAATATTTGAACGATCCCAAAGAGCTAAAACTAATCAGCAACAGCTAACTAGAAAACTAATCAACCAAAATTATAATTGATAAATAAATAAATTAATTAATCAATTAATAGTTATAGATGAAGTGTCTCTGGTTGTAACTCTTTTACATCGAATGACCCGTTTTGTTTGAAATTGTGCTGCAATTCACGTTCTCCACGGATACGACGAGTCAGTTGGATGTCCTTCGGTATGATGCAGACACGCTTGGCGTGGATCGCGCACAGGTTGGTAATCTTAAACAAACTGATCAGATAGGCCATTCGCTTCCTGCAGGACCATGACGGCCGAGCTCTGGAATCGCAGATTTGCCCGGATACCACTACGAAGCAGAAAAAGTTCTTCATGGTGCGGAACTTCTTCGAGTATCAAAAGGAACTTTAACATCGATTTGAGCAAAGAGGAGAACATGGAGCTCGCGGACTTCATGGAGAAGTACCTCAACCTCAAACTGGATTCGTAAACTACTAAAGCAACCAATCTTAGTGGATCATGCGTGGACCTAACGTTCGACCGAAATATTTGTTTTGGAAGCAAGAGTTACCGCTCATGCTTATTCTTCCATCGACCGAGTCTATCGGTGTTGAAGTGTTAACCGAGCCAAATTTACACCACAGATTTTCTGTGCTAACACACAATGTCCACAATAGGTCAGAATTGACATGCAACAAATAATATGAAAATTGATTGGATTTTTATCAGTAAAAATCTTTCATAAGTTTGTGCCGGTCTTAAGCCAGGAAATAGATGAAGCTAACGTTATCCAACGTCAACTTGGCGGTTGTATCTCGGAAACAACCTCTTACTTTTTTGCAAAAATTCTTGGTTATATTTTGGAACTGAAGTACATGAACCTCTGGTATAATAATTTGAAACATTGGACCTATACCTGTAAGTATCCATGGAGGATTACTGTAAAATTCCTTTTAGAAACCCATTCATGCAACAATAACAATTACAGCGTAGTAATTCGATATATTATCCAAATCCAATAACTTTAAGCTTATTCACCGATAAGGCCTGAAGACTTTACCGTTAACCTTTACGTTACCGACTCCCGACAAGGCATTTTCAAAAAGCTGCCGTTTTGTCAATTTCCATTCGATTTTTTTGGAACTATCCTCAGTTGACTTAAACACTTCAGTCATCGTGCTGTTGTGTTTTGTACAACACTGATGAAAAAACCTCGCTTCTTGTACACAGCTGTAGCGTGGTGGTTCTGACGGTGGCAAACTGCGCGACGACTGGAAGGCTTAAAGTTATTTGTCATAAATTGACAATGCTGAATTCAGAAGATATTCCTACGACCCGGGGTTATGAGGGAGCCAAATTTTGGAAACGTGGTTTTTTTTATTTATTGCAATTGAAACAACGAAGTTTATATGTTGAACGTTAGATAATGATCGATTGTCATCATTAAAAAAAAATGAATTAGTGGACCATTGCGAAACACCGAAGCTGGTTCCGCCAGGGCCCCGTTGAAGACATTTCCGTTTTATGCCCAAAACATACCGTGCAATATCTCAATCTTTGTCAATTCGAAAGAACATGCCAATTAAAGAAGAATAAACTGAATATCAACAGATTTGGCCACTTTAGAGCACCTGAACCAGGTTCCACCAGGGCTTCTTTGTAGACATTTCCGTTTTGTATCCAAAATAAATGAAGAATCAATTCATTATCAACTGATTTTGCCACTCCAGAGCACTGAGCACAAGTTCCACGAGTACCTTCTTATGGACATTCCTGTTTTTTGCCCAAAACACGCCGTCCGACGTCTCAACCTTTGTGCATTCGATGTCAATAAATGAAGGGTAATTTCGGTTTCAACAATTATGATCTCTCCAGAGCACCAGGCACAGGTTCCGTCATGCAAGTTTGGAGAACTTTTAATTTCAAGTCCAAAGCATACTGTGCGACGACTCAATCTTCGGGAAACAAGGTCTATAAATGAAAAGTTAAGTCAGTATCAACTGTCATGCTTCAGAACTTGCCACTCAGCACTTGGACAACTTCCACCAAGGCTTCTCTGGTGAAATATCCAATTTATATTCAAAAGAGTGTCTAGTACACGACACTGAAGACGGCCTTACAGTTGAGGTCGAAATACGCGTATCTGTCAAAGGGTACAAACTCTAGTGGAATTAAATGGTATAGTAATAAATTCGGTTTTGTCTTCTACTTAAAGCATGGTCCACTTAGTAATGGAACAAACTGTTTTGCTTATTGCACTGCCGTTATACGCATAATTGTCCCATGTTACTTTTTGTGCATTTTGACTTTTTGTCATTAAACAGTTTATTTTTACGTATAGTTTTAGAAAACACACACCAAAAATTAACTTTGTTCGGAAACTCAATGAAAAGCAAGCCAAGTCAATTTGTCCCATTGTTGAATTTCTACGCATAACTGTCCCACTACTGTATTTCTACGTATAACTGTCACACTATACAATTCGCTGCGCTGATCTCGAACAAAATAGTCAGTAGGCTGTTTTGAATTAGCTGGTGTTTGGGAAAATCGTTTTGAACACTTTCTTACGTTGGCTTTACATCCCATGTGGAACACAATCTGTTTTATTTTCGAGTCCATGGCTTGCGACAAATCAACTTCATGATTTAGCAAACCAAGTCTAAATAAAAATAGTTCGAATGTTTTTGGATGACTTGGCCACATGCTTGGTTGTTCCGAACACCGGTTCATTGGTGGAAGTGGCCATATTATATTGGCGAATCAGAAACCTGGCTTGCGACATATCAATTTTCATGTATTTGCAAATCATGTCTAAAGGTGGTTCAAATGTATTTGAATAACTTGACCACATGTCGGATTGTTTCGAATTCCCGGTTCCCTGGGGGAAATGGCCTCTAAACCATCGGTTATGAAACCTAGCTGGCAACATCAAGCTACATAAATTCCCAAATCAAGGCTAAAGAAGGGTAATTCAAAGGTTCTTGGATAACTTGATAACATGCCAGGTTGTTTTGGGTACCCTGTTCTCCAAAAGAGGTGGTTATTATATTGGCGATTCTGAGACCTATCTTGCGACACATCAAACTTGATGAAGTCAATGTCATGTCAAAAGAAGAATAGTTCAAGAGATTTTGGGTGACCTGGCCACATACTGGGTTATTCTGGGTAATTGGTTCTTCAATGCAAATGGAATATATGTTGATGGTTCTGAAGCTTTATTTGCGATGTATCAAAAATCATGATTTTGTAAACCAAGTCCAAAGAAATGTCAAATCGTGTGAAGATTTGTGTCGTGAATTTTGAGTTAAATATTTACTCCGCAGGGGGGCCAGATAACCGTAGCGGTAAACGCGCAGTTATTCAGCATGACCATGCTGAGGGTCACTAATATCAGTGGGACTGTTATGCGTAGAAATTCACCAAAAACCCCGTATTTCTAGGCATAACAGTCCCACTTTGAATTTCGTAGCTAAATTTACTTTATTCCCATAATAAAAACTCTTGACTCTAATGAACACGCTCTTCTTTATACTGTTGTAAAGATTTTAATTCAATTTACCACACACCTGGTCAATACGAGGCCTAAATGTGTTAAAATCTTTAAACGCGTTTTTCTCGATTGCATATTTTGGAACATGGGACAATTATGCGTATAACGGCAGTGCAGCACTCCTAGTGAACGGTTTTAGAAGCTTTTGACGTTTATTTGTTGACAATAACAACAGCAATAACAGTACATTTTTTTCTGTTCGTAAAACGCTCTTATTTCGGAGGCAACCACCACGCAAGAGGAGCGCAGAAATAAAATCGTGCACAATCACCTGGAAAATCCATTGTGGTCCGCATCCAAGCTGGCCAAAGTGTTATATTTTCCTAGAAACACCGTATGGCGCGTGCTCAAATTTTACAAGGAAACCTAGACGACGACTTGGAAGCCTCAAAGTAAACGCCGGAGTGGAATTGCCAACCGTCAGCTCCACATAAAGGTCCTGAGGTCCATCAGAAGCAACCCAGGTATGTCCGACCGTGAATTGAGTAAAAAGTATGTGGCCGCTCGTAGTACAGTGCAGCAAATTCGTTACCGCGTAGGCTTACAGGCATACTACCAGGCCAGTAGACAACCAAATCGATCACTCAAACAGAATACTGTAGCTAAAACCCGCGCTCGAAAACTGTATGACAGCCTGTTGACCAAGTCCGGTGGGTGCATACTTATGGATGATGAAACCTACGTGAGGGCCGACTTCGGACAGCTCCCAGGATCAAAATTTTATTAGGCGAAGGCTCGTGGAGGTGTCTCTTCCAGATACAAATTTATTTTTGCTGATAAATTTGCACGCAAACACATACAGTGACTCAACCTCATTTTCGTACGGGGCACTGTTTCCATATCAAATAGGTTTAAAACTAATAAATCATTTATGGACTTCGATATACTTTATCAATTACGAAGGTCGTAGGTGTCATCTGTTACTCGGCAATCATAATCATATTTATTCGCTCAAATCTTTAGGATAATGGAAAAGTATTGAATTTGTGTCTAAAATTAAGCCAATCCCATATTCGTACACCTAACAAAAATCAAACATACAACATCCAAAACTATTTTTTTATGTGCTATATGATTGCTCAATATCTTCATTACGTTGTTCAGATGTATTAGAGTACATTTGGAAAAAATATAAGCGGACATATTTGAAACTTAAGAAAATTTAAGAAAAATACCTCTTTTCCAATGTTTTTTGCTAAAAATAATCTAGTAAGTCGAAAAATAACGTAATTTTTCCAGGTTCACTTCATTAACAATTATTACTACGAATACTGAACGAGTTTTAATAACTTGTAATCAGTTTTAGAGTACATACGAGTGGTTATCGGTATCGCATACTTCACAATCTTGGTTAATATAACTTTTAGAAAAAATCTAAAACCAAAAATTTTAGTCAATTACTTTCAGTTTGGCTCTTAGATAGGTGTACATAATCCATAGTTAATGTTCCTATCTAAAAATTGCGCAATTATTATTTTTATTTCATATTTTACTACCAAACATTATCATAGAGATTGATAAAATGAATATTATTACCGTAACCGCAACACATGCGTTATTTGAAATGATGTAAACAACACGTTATATTATAATAAAAAATATATCAGTGCTCTCCGCCCACTCGGAATATTTTGTTATTTTATTATAAAATAAATAAACCGCAGAATAGGGTCATATTTTGAGTATAATCAGAATAAGAATTAAAAAATAATTGAATATTGGGATAACATCAATCATGTGAAGGTATGTACAGCATAGTGTAAAGTACTTTGTTGTAAAACGAAGTTCTTAGTTAAAATTCTTTCTGCTGACAAGTTTGAAACTAACCTTTTACAGTTGTTTAGAACAAAAATTCGGTTTACATTGTTTGAAAATAACTGTTCGATTACGAAATCTTCATCTGCTCACGCATCTCATCAACGTGATCAATTTGCTGCTAAACCCATTCAACAGAAGCCAAATCTATAGAAAACGAATACCCGATCAAAGCAAGCCAGCAAACGGCGTTCATACTGGCTGTGTGAATTTCATCCAAGCGGCGCAACAGAACATTCATTCAATTGTTTCTCATCTCTTCATCCACGCTCAACGCCTATCCAACAGCCAGGTCGTATTCAACACAACACAGTAGGCATCGTAAGCTAACCATCCAGCGCATTGCCTGCTTTGCTTGGGCCTTTCACTCAAAGCAGTGCGCAAAGCAATAGCATTTATCTCCGTACTTTGGTTCGCCTATAAAAGGCAGCCAACTCATGTGTAGAAAAGGTGTATATCAATAGTCATCTCCCCGAGCAGGCGCGCTGCCTGTCCGGGGAGCAATAAATCAAGTAGCAAAATTCAAATCTGAGCTGTTCTATTTCGTCACCGTCCACTGGAGTTAATCGAGTCCACTAATCTCCCAAGCAATCGAACAATAACATTTCAGAAGAGTTTTGAAATTATGACATAATCATTTTCTATACTCAAGGAGGATAATTTTTTTATGAATTCTGTAAACTTAATATATTTTAACCAAAACTCTTTAAGTGCTCATGAATATATTTTTTAGATTAAATTCTACAGCAAAAATTAACGCTATTAGAATTATTGAATTTTATATTAAAAATCAATGAAAAATTGTATTTCTAAAAATTTTACCTAAGTTTCATACATGTCCGCTTACAAATTGTCCAAATGTACTCTGCTACGTCTAAACAACGTAATATAGTACTTGAACAATCAAATAGAGCATTAAAATTCAGTTTGGAATGTTGTATGTTTAAATTTTGATAGGTGTACGAATATGGGATTGGGTGAATTTCAGACACAAACTCAATACTTTTCCATTAATCCAAAGATGAATGTAAATGAAAACATTTTATGGCTGTCAAATAATAGATGACACCTATTGCCATCAATATAGATAAAGCATTTCAAACTCAATATATCATTTCATAGTTTTTACTCACTTGATGTGACGCCAGTGTCCCGAACGAATATGAAATTGGGCCACTGTAATTTGGCAGGGAATTTTCAGCTGCGGCCAAAAGACAAAGGTTTTCGTCATACTGAAAAAACAATGAAATCGGAGGTTTACAAAACCGAATGTCTCCGGAAGCGAATTTTGCCCGGCAGCGCGGATGAAAAATTGGTGGGATAAAATCGTCAAAACAGTGGACGAGACCGTTGTGCGTCGCTTGATGGGTCGTATTGAGGGAAAAGTTCGAGAATTCCTTCAAAACCATGTTATTCTTCATTGTTCGATTTGTATTTTTTGCTCAAAATATGAGGAATAGTTTGCAGTTGATCATGTAACATTCAAGCATTCTTAGTTGAAAATTAAATGTTCATTCATATAGGTTTACATGATGCTGTAACATTACATGAATTTGGTTTATTTTTACAGTACTTTTCAGTTTACACTACATTGATATTTAAATATTATTATCTGTGTAGTGTAAGGGCAGCTGCTCTGGCAATGCTGGAGTAGCAACCACCGCCGGTCAAACAAGATAAAAATAAGCAAAGAAAAAAAAACAGATAACGATAGTTTCTCTAACCCTCTAATACTCCGATTTTTAATTTCGATCTCAATATCATTTTTCGTTATTTGGTTTATGATTTTTAAAATTTTTATTTTTGAACGTCCCTATCCTTTTTAATTTTTTCGTGAAGTTAATTTTTTAACAATAATAAAAACTTTAGATTTTACAGTACTTTTGAAATTAGTATATTTTTTAGTTTTTCTCTGGACATATTTTATTTTCCGTGTAACTAACGGAAAAAATCAGGTTTCAAATTATTTTAATACTACAATGCTCTTCTTCTATGATAGGTTGATTGTAGAAAATATAGAAGGTACCACTTATTGCATATCACGTTAAATGCACTCCAGGCATTTATAGGTTTTAGAAATACAATTTTTCGAACCTTTTCTTGGAAATACAGTCAAGTTTCAAAAGTCATAAAAATTTCCTTATATGGGTTTTATGAGCCAAGATTTAGGCCAAAAATAAAATCGTTTTGATTTTCGAGCTACGAAAAAATACACAAAATGCCAAACTGAACCCCGTCTAAAAACGGGGTTGGGGATAAGAGGGCTAATATAAACCTTGATCAAGACGAATTCTGGGAATAAACCTTGGACAAATTCCAGGATATATGCCAGGCGAGATTTATGAAAAAATGACTGAACAATCCTCTGAAAGAAGCCCAAGAGAAACTACTTTCTTAATTCCTGGAAGAATTTGTTCCAGAATCCGAGAGGGATGGGGATATGTATGTAGTTACGGGAAGCATTTATGGATTCTTTCTCGAGTTTTCATTGTCTGAATTATGAATCGGTGTGAAAATTGATGCTGTCGCTGATCCATACCTTACTCACAGCGAAGAACATGTGTAATGGACAATTTAACTATTACATTGCTTTTAAATGTAAAATTCTAGAAGAGTTCATCAACTGTGCCAAAATCCAGAGTTTCACAGCATCCATATTAATTTCCGAAACCCATAGAACTTATTAGACAGTATTTCCAGAAATGGTTTCAAACAAACCGTCACGTTCGCATGATAAGGCTCAGTTTCTATGATGCCACTATGGCTTATCAGGTGGCCAATAATCAAAAAAGTGATGTGCCCCAAATTTCAATTCTTGTTCGCCATTTCACTGTAAATATGTCTGCTAAGAAATCCCCAAAATATTAAGGCATGATTTGCATTGCACACTCAGATATGAGGTGCCAAAGTTGAGCCTATGGAGAAAAACTTGTTTTTATTAACAAAAACTATGGTTTACTCAAATGAATATAACTTTTTTCTATAATACTTACGTAAAATGTTTTTACATCATTTGAAAGCTTACAAACAAAGCGCTGAGAAAAATGTACCGTAATTTGTCGAACTTGGGTAATGAATTTAGAACTGGAAACAATAAAAAAATAAAAAAAAAAGCTCCAAAATAGTGGCGTTTATGATGTTTTTTTTATAAAGCGATTAAAAAAATCGAATAAGCTTATAGTTAACACATCGAGTACTTTTTTGTCCCAAGTTGTCCCAGGCTTAAATTCAGTTCCAAGGGTACTTTGGGATGTAAACTAAAGGATCGTGAAGAATTTAGCTGCACAAATTTGCACTTTTTTAATTTAAAGCTTTTTGAATTTTTCCAATATTCTTAACCATTTTCTATTGAAAACAGCTAAAAACTAATTAAGAAAATAATTGAATTTCGCTAAATCATTCATATCATCATTTCTATGTAAGTTTTAATATTTATAATGGTTTGCACAACGTTAATCGCATAAATGGCTTATATGCATTATAAGTAACAAAGTTTGATATTTCGCTATAGGCCCTATTCAAAAGTTAGTCTCGAAAACTTGTTTTTGAAAATAAAACATCAAATTTGTATCATAAAACTCATAAATACGACATGAGATGGAAAAAATATTTTTGGCCGCCAGTCTGTATGGAAACCGCCCATAGTGGATGCACTAGAGACATAGAAATTCAATTCTCATCATCTCAAACTTCGGTGTAAAGCCAAGCCCTACCTAGTTACTGCAAAACGAATGCCTATCTACCATAGTTGGACCATGGAATTATAATTTTGCCGTGATTCACGGAGCCCCGTACCGTAATTTGATTAACTCGGCAAAAGTTAGTCTCGAGCACGTAGATGCAAAATTGTTATTACACCATTATTTCATCGTAAATCCAGTGCCAGCGCTTCTGCCCCGGCATGCGAAAGGGTTCTTGTAATTGGTGTGGATGTGTGCATTAGGGTGTACCAGAAAAAAAGAGTTCGATAAGTTATGGCTCTCATCCATAGATTGAAGTCTTCAAATTTCTTGTCTACATTTTGTCGAGCCAGAGAACTATAGTAAAAGTTTTCATGGCTACCTCAATGGTCATTTGGATCGCATTTGCACTGGTTTTGTGTTTTATAACAAAAATACTTTGCGGACCAAGAATACGAATCAGTTGACCACGAGGATCCGGAAGATGAACGTCAGTGGCGTCCAGCGTTCTTGTGAGAGCATCACGACTAAGTTGCGTCGTAGTCGTACAAATAAATTGAAATTTTCATAAATATCTGTTGATGCATGACTATTAGATGCGTCTTAAGTGTTAAAGTTTGTGTCAGCATGAACTACAACAATTATATAAATAAGCATATCTTTCGATCGAGGATTGAGTACCACGACTTTTCGAACATTGATTGTTTTTGGATCACCCTAGAGTCCATGTGTGTGCCAAAAAGTTCGCTTACCTTGCAACACGTGCACCGTAATACTCGCCGGTCGCGTGTTGGACGGTGCACAGGTGTAGTTACCGGCGTGCTTCGAATGGACCTCCTTGATTGTCAGAACGCTGGTGGCCGGCGACAGGATGTGCGAATAGGGCAGAAAGCCGCTTTGGTTCAGCGCCCATTGATGCAGTTGCTCTTCGGCGGCAGAAAAGCCCGCGGTCAAGTCTGTGGCCAGCAGCTCGCCGGAATCTAGCAGTGGAGCGTCCAGAAGGCTCATCGATCCCGATGGCACCGCGGCCGGGTTCAGGAGGTTCAGCACGTTGAAGCCCAAATTGCTGTCGTCCACCATTGTTGGATCCTGTGGTGCCAATTGGTGGGGATGATGTCGTGGATGGTGTCGATGATGATGCTCTTGGTTTCTGTGGTGGTGGTGATGATGGTAATGACCGTGACCATGATGAAGCTGTCCATCATGGGACTGGTCCATCGGCGTTGGGTAAGGCTGGTCTGATACTTCGTCCGTCAAGGCTGTACTGTCAACCGGTTGAAATGGCGTAACCGAAAAGCCATTCTGCTGATCGAAGTTTACCATGCTCTCTTGATGGTACCTGCAAGAGGGAATAAGCAATTTTTTTTATTATGTTTTAAAGTGAATTGTGCAGTTGGTTAAAAGTTTAACGCCATGCTAACGAGAAGTGAGTGCATTTAAATTAGTTGCTAAAAGCATGTCCCTTATCCATAATGCAATGATAGTAGCGAGCAGAGAGGTACACTGAATCCTCCATTTACGTAACAGGTTGAAAGTATGTAAATAAAATTAGACGTAAATGGAATCATTACGTAATTTGAAATTTATCATTTTAACATGCTGTTTCTCATCACGAAAATCTGACATGGAACAACTTACTTTCCTGCGCTGAATTACGCAGCGACGTAATAGTCATTACGCAATTGATATTAGTTGTGTAACAGATATTACACAACGCTCTTCTATTACGCAGCCGTTTTGACTTACGTAATGGATCATTGCACAACCTTTTTCAGAAATTGCAAATTGGCCTTCCACGAAATTGCAACAAATGTTGTACCGTCAAGCTACCATTCACCGTGCATTTAAGAAAAAAAATGCACTTCAAAAAATGATATAACCTTTTCAAATAATTTGAAGCGTACTCAAATACCACTACGTAGCGTACAATTATATAATAATTCAGGGAAAAATCTAAAACTAGTGATGCATTACCAAAAAATACTCAACAATTATGTTTTAAAATGTCATGTTAAGGTCGCCTCGTACCGTTCTATGTCACCATTTACCGTGCGTACAGTTTTCGTTATGATTTGATTTTGTATCTTGAAGAAACGTTGTTGATGGAGCAACTACGTTACTAGTAGTGTGTGCACTCATTTTTAATAGTAGTCAAATCTTCATTTACAATGAAAACCATAAAAAGTTGAAAAATTGGCTAAATAATTATTTTTGACGTTGGATAACGTCTTACGGCAACGTACTGGGGTACAATTTCGAAAAACGAAAAATCGCTCGCGTCACGAAAAGTGGTTAGATTTTGACTGTTCATAACTTACTAACACCCGCATAAATTTTCAAGATTCTTGCACCAATCGATTGCAAATCTTTCTACGAATCTACTCAAATAATGAAAACTATTGATTTTCATGACTAAACTATTGAACAAATGGTAAATATCGAGGCATGTCTTATTTTTAATAGAAAAGCACATTTTTCTTGCTGTCATAAGGTTTTGACGTTTTGGAGTTTACTTGTGCCGTAATTAAGTGATAATTGATCATTTTTCATGGTTTTTCTTGTCTGTTTTCAATCATGTTGAAAATGCCAAACAACTGAATACAAGTACGACGGTCAGCCTCTTTGGCTGGCAAATGTGGTTTTAGTGCTAAAAATCATCCCTTAAATAGAAAATCGGGGAGCCCATTTCGGGGTGAAATTGATCACTTGTCAATGCGATTATTGTTATTTTTTGAAACGACTCTACATAATGAATATGAGCTCCCTGAATTCGAATATGCTTGCAAATTGCTTAATAATGCAATATGTAAAGAAATAATGAATAGTTAATTTCAAGAATTGTGATAAAAACGCCTAGATGTAGGCAATTTCTTAAGGATAAACCTGATATATAACAGAAATTTAATTATTTCAACCGTATGAGCTAATTGGTACCAGTTTAGAAGATGAAATCGGGCTCGGGGATATATTTTAAGCATCCTTACAAACTTTACTTACTTTGAATAATTCCGTTGTCGTCGTCGCTACCTACATGCAAATGCATGCTAGAGCGATCAGAGTATTAATTTGTCAAACAAAGGGTTCATTCAAATATTACGTAACGCAAAATTTGCCAAAATTTTTAAATTTTTGTATGGACCGTAACACTCTGCTAGACCCCCTCCCTCCCCCTGTTGCGTTACGTAATATTTGAACGATCCCAAAGAGCTAAAACTAATCAGCAACAGCTAACTAGAAAACTAATCAACCAAAATTATAATTGATAAATAAATAAATTAATTAATCAATTAATAGTTATAGATGAAGTGTCTCTGGTTGTAACTCTTTTACATCGAATGACCCGTTTTGTTTGAAATTGTGCTGCAATTCACGTTCTCCACGGATACGACGAGTCAGTTGGATGTCCTTCGGTATGATGCAGACACGCTTGGCGTGGATCGCGCACAGGTTGGTAATCTTAAACAAACTGATCAGATAGGCCATTCGCTTCCTGCAGGACCATGACGGCCGAGCTCTGGAATCGCAGATTTGCCCGGATACCACTACGAAGCAGAAAAAGTTCTTCATGGTGCGGAACTTCTTCGAGTATCAAAAGGAACTTTAACATCGATTTGAGCAAAGAGGAGAACATGGAGCTCGCGGACTTCATGGAGAAGTACCTCAACCTCAAACTGGATTCGTAAACTACTAAAGCAACCAATCTTAGTGGATCATGCGTGGACCTAACGTTCGACCGAAATATTTGTTTTGGAAGCAAGAGTTACCGCTCATGCTTATTCTTCCATCGACCGAGTCTATCGGTGTTGAAGTGTTAACCGAGCCAAATTTACACCACAGATTTTCTGTGCTAACACACAATGTCCACAATAGGTCAGAATTGACATGCAACAAATAATATGAAAATTGATTGGATTTTTATCAGTAAAAATCTTTCATAAGTTTGTGCCGGTCTTAAGCCAGGAAATAGATGAAGCTAACGTTATCCAACGTCAACTTGGCGGTTGTATCTCGGAAACAACCTCTTACTTTTTCATTAAAATCGTTATAGAAGATTTTACTGCATTGTCCAAACCATTCCATATTCACTCAAAAACTAAATATGAAGTAGTTTAATGACAACATAACAAATAAATCTACTATTACCGAATAATATCATGCCTTTTACACTAATGCACGGTAATAGGAACCATTTATATTGAAAGGGATCCATTCACCGTGCATTTGGGTTTCGACTGAAACACAATAAAAAAAATTCTAATTTGCATAGAATCTCATTGCTCATACGATGAAATACATCTTACTCATTGTATCTACAGTGAAAACTTGTTGAAATTTTGAGAAATTTCATACTCTATCGTTAAAATGAAAAATGTGAATTTTTGGCGTTTCTACTAAGAGTGTTAAAAAATCTCATTATCAAACAGAATTCACATGATTTTGACTACATAAACTAGGTTTTTCAAGATATTTTGTGACTAAAACTATTTCATTTCATCAATTTTATCTTATTTTGCTGACGAAAGAATAATTTGTGAAAATTGTATGAATATTCTGTAGGAATTTGTATATGTGCACGGTGAATGGAGGCCGCACGGTGACTGGTGACTTAACGGTAGTCCAATACCATTCAATGAGAATTGCCTCTTTCTCGACTGCTATTCACTCAGAGTTTTCAAGCTGAATTAGGGCTTCAAAAGCTGGGAGTTGTCTTGGCCACGTCTTAGTGACAGCATATAGAGCTGCATATATCCTTCTTTTTCTTAAAAAAAACATGGGATCGTGGAATGTTTAATGTAAATGTGATTGACATAGTCGTTCAGACACTGTTCAATTATTTGTTATAAGGGATGGATAGGAAGGAATAAACTCAAGATATTCTGCTATGCAAGTAGAAGCGGTAACCTTTAGATCAGAGACGAAATAAACACGTTATAATGAAGTTCAAACTGTGTACCTATTCCAGTTCTAAATTCATTACCAGAGTTGCTTAATATCAATCATATCAGCTGATGGGTGATGGTCTAAAACTATCACTATCACTTGCGAGCTATCAATATCACTTTGATTTGACAACCAACAGCAGTGATGCGACATCGCACTCTAGATCATAATCACTGCGGAATGAGTGATCACGTGGTAATTATCTTTTACTGTTTTTCAGTGACCAACAAATAGTTTCATTCTATCTGCAACACTGTCAAAAATATCGTACTGATAAATTGCCATTTTAACTGCTTAATTTAAGGCTAAACTTAACCCATCAGTGATATCCATAGTCTATCGCCATCAATGAACTTGTGATGGAGTTGACAGCATGATGTTGATGTGATATAAATTTATCCGAATTGTATCGCAGTCGGCCTGTACAAATCAGCAAATTTGAAGCGTTGATAGTGACAGCGAGCAACTCTGTTCATTACCCAAGTTCGACAAATTACGGTAAATTTTTCTCAGCGCTTTGCTTTCACTCAAGTACCTCAAGTACCGTAAAGTGGGGGGAAGTTGATCACTTTTGAGAGATTCTGCTCTGTAACTTTTAGTAGGATGCGTGTATTGTCATCCAAATATTTTTAAAACCTGTACTGGTTGTATGTTTATCGAATTACACAAACGAAATTTTGACGAAAGGTTCTCGTAGTAACAAAAAAATATTTAGAAATCAAAAATTGGAGTTTTTAATTCCGGGGTGAAGTTGATCAATTTTTGTGATAGGTTTCCTAAAATAATGAAGTACGCTATTCACTAAATTTGGGGTCACTGAACATGAATCAAGTATCAAAAATCTTACAACTTGTTGATTTATCGGTCAGATTTAGGTTTGAATGCTAAGAATTGCAGAATACACCACATTAAACGCCTAAAGGTATGCATTTTTTTTTGAAATTAACAACTCGCTCACAAAATATACATTTTTTTTCTCGTAAAATGATTTTTTATCCACAATGCAAATTCAAACCTGGATTCACAGAACATATCTGGAATGTATGAAACAGTTTATCTAAATGGCCTTGCCAATAATCGATTGTTTGAAGAAGAACCCTTCAACAGTTCATCAAACATTTCCTTAAAAATCTGTTTTTGCGTGGTATAATTATCTTGAATGTCAAATCGAATTTAGGAACACCAAGAGCAGTTGTCAGATTATGCGACATTACATAAATTGTGCTGATTGAAATCAAATTACAGCTCTATTGACAGTTTATACATGTGGGTATGTGAATGATCAACTTCTCCCCACTGATCAACTACACCCCGAATTACGGTACCATAAATATTTGGGCAACGGCGCACGGAACAAGATTCAGTTTATTTCGTATTTGATAATATTATCGACCTCGTTATCTTTTAGACAAAAAACTTTAATTATTATTTATCTCTTTTGACTCAAACGTGATAAAATTTCACAGATTATAGCAAAGCAGGGGGTTAAAAGGTAAAGCAAGGGTAAAAGGTCAAGGATGTGCAAAACTTAACAATCTTTTGGAAATTTTTGAATCTCCATACAATAAGTTTACATCGAGGGAGAGGGAATAGGGCTGAAATGATTGACAATCTAAGCAACCGTTGATACCTGACGTTACCACGCCTCGCATGTTCCCATTCCATTTATTTTTGGAATCCTGATCTTCGAGTAGAAAGCACCACTTCTGAACATGGAGAGAGATTTATGAAGAGTCTCATACAAACTGCCATAGACTCATTCATGCAGCTAATTTACTCAAAGTATTAACAAAAGATTTTTCAACCACGTCAAATTAAGAGATGCTTGTTGTAGAGTATGTACACTTCTTTGTTTTCGATGAACCTATTCAACATTAGTTTTACTGCATATACAACATGAACTTTAGTTAAGTATTAGCTCAAAAATACGTGCTATTGGTTCAGATATTTCTCTTTGAGTAGAGGATGTTTTCAGATTGAAAGTCTTCTTGACATTCCACGAAGAAAGTGACTACATTCGCAAAATAGTGTACATGTGGCCTTGAAAGCTCTCAGTTGATCTGTTGATTATTCCGTTTTTATCACTAACACTAAGTTGAGAATCAGGCTCTTTCCCAGTTTCGATGTAATTATAGCATTATAGGAAAGATAAAAATAAAAATGAAAAAATATATGATTTTTTCTTCACAAAAATAATGATCAGCTTGACACACTTTCGCGTTCGCGTATTATATAAATATGATCCATCTCATAGTGCATAGTACATTTATGTGACATTCTGACAAAAAATAAAACTACAAGGAATTATCGCAAAATCATACTTACTGATGCAGTCAAATCCCATTAAAAACCTATACGATCAAACGATCGAAAGGTTGTAACGTTCCGTCTTTTCGTCTAAAGGTTTTTTGTTTTCTATATTTATATATTTTTATGTTGATTAAATTTCATAATATGTTTTTTTTTTTCTGTAAATATGTAAATAAACTATGCAAACTGATTTGGAATATTTATAAAAGCACCAGTACAACAATTTTGGTTTGCTATAATTTTATAGCAACTTTTGATAATTTTATAAATTATTTAATTTCGTCTAATATTGTGTAAATGTATGTGTAAGTGATAACTGTCAGAATATATGACTAAGCATTTTAAAGCATGAAGATTGCATTTTCTCAAATCTTTGCTCACTTTTATATCGTCTTGGCTGAAGAGGGGAAGCAAGTTCGGTGAACAAGTTACGTTTTCATTTAATTTGAAGGTTAGTCAGAAGTGCAAAATGAATTAAAAAAAACTGAAAGTAAATTTAAGTGCAGTATAATGAACATTAATTTAATTTATCTTTTCTTTTCTTTTGACGAACAATAGTTTTTTGATTATTTTTTCACGCGGAACAAAGGCTCTGCTCTCGAGCAATTATTTATCGTACAAAAGGTAATTCTTTTCTTTGAATTCATTTATTCAATTATATTTCTTATCGGAAATTTATTGGACAGCAGCATCCGATTGACGCTTTTTGTACGGGCTAAAAAGCTCTACGGCCTTTTTTGGCCATTACTACTTCACAAGGTGGACATCTGGCCCGTGCAGGCACGCCATTACGGTAGCCAAACGGGTATAGAGACCCTCCGACCTGCCGAGAATCCGGAGAATCCCGAAGGCGAAGACCAGTTGGAGGCACGTTGGCCTTCTACGAGAGGAGACGGTAGAGTATCGAACATCAGCCATTGCCCATACCCGCAACTTTACTTCGGCCTATAACGCACGTGTGCTCCTCCCGGCGACGCTTCTGCCGAGGAGCCGGGGTGATTTCTCGAACTCGTGGTTCGGACACCCGCTGCAGTCGGTACCCCAGTGCTGAATATCACGCGACGTCACTACACCCCTGCCGGTTCGCTCAGCTGCCAGCATTATTATAAATCCTGATCAGGTATGTCGTTAGCCATGGCCATGTCATTCACACTACAACACTTACACTTACACCTTACCCATAAATGAATTACCCGAAAAAATGAATACAATCCATAAATTAATTCAATCTAAATTACGTTTTGCGTTTATTAGTTTATTCGCTACCGATCCCTGAGGTTAGTTCGTCCACCCAGGATAGTCTTGAGTTACGTGTCGTCGATCTTAGTTCGCTCACGTTTTTTACGTTCACTTTACTGCTTCGGTGCGTTCACTTCAGATTCATTCACTTTGAATTTCGACAGCCTGTTTTTTTGCATTGTATACCTCGGAACCGTTCGATAATTTTCCCTAGTAGATTGCGCTCATGCTTTATAAGCTTAGTCGGGCAACTTATCAAAACACGACCAATGCTCTCTCCATGTGAGAGTGGCGCGTAAGCCACTGTGTTTGCGGCATTTCTCTTAGACGATTCGACGAACGGTTACAAGGTTGCTTACAGCTCCTAAACATCAATACAAGGCATGTATTTTATGAAAATATGTTCTTTCATATTGAAGCTGCCATTTTCTATTCAGATTTGTAAAATATTTTATCTAAGAAAATAATTCCGTTTCTGTCAACTGAAAATAGCCGATCGTGTTGATAAAAACGGAACATACCTGTAATGATTTTTAAAGCACGATTCGTACATTTATTCAATGAGGCTTGCTGAGTTATATAATAACGACGAATGCTGTGAAATCGAGTTCTGCAACGAGCTGTGGACAACATTTTTACAATTTCGTAAAAGCCTCTCGAGGGCATCATGCTAAGGAAGGTAGTCTAATTCATGACAGATTTGTGTAATGAAAATTTTCCGGTATGCTGAAAAATTGACGGGTATTCAGTAATAAAAATTAGAATGATTTCAACATCTTTCTGTTATTAAAGTAACGAGCGTAATTTTTTTCTCTCCAAGAGAATTGCTCTCTGGACTCCCTAAAAATGGGTGGCATGTCAGTTTCGCTCGGGTGCTGTCAGTTCGAAGGTGGCGTAGAAACAGCAAGCACACCGCGAGCGTGTTGTACGGTATTACGAATTGCTCTCTGGACTCCCTAAAAATGGGTGGCATGTCAGTTTCGTTCGGGTGCTGTCAGTTCGAAGGTGGCGTAGAAACAGCAAGCACACCGCGAGCGTGTTGTACGGTATTACGAAACCCATGTATGATAGGTTTTGTAGTGTTTTTCACCCAGTAGAAATGATGTCGAAAAGTTTTTAGTTTTAAACATTTCTTCAAGAATACTTCGGAAGTCGTTGTTGAACTTACGGCGCACCACTTACTAGTAACGCAAACGACCAGTTCCAGTGGTCTTCCTTCTCTCGACCATTATAAGAATGGAACTGGATCGGTGGACATCTCCTTGCAAGGTGGACTTCTGGATGTGATTCCGATTGCTTTCACAGCTCAATGTCTGGGCCTTATTACGAAGTTCTCCACGAAATACCTACCATTGGTCGTTTTGTAGAGCAATAAATTTCATACCGTAACAAATTCAAGCAACACTTTTCTCCGAAAACGAATCGTGTAAATAAACAACCGTCAAAATGACCTCTTAAAAACGAACAAACCTTATCATGTTCTTCAAGAAGATCAAATTGTCTTCATCAAGATCGCCTTAAACTGAAATGATACTTGTTACACTTGCTCAAGTTCAGCAAAATTTATTATGATTCTATAATAGTGTTGAATAAACCTACAGCCATGATTGCGATTATCGATGTTTTGGGATGGATGCCATGATGGGAGAATCTACGTATACTGCAATGTTTAACATTGACGGGCTCCAAATTGATGATTTTTTTTTCTTGAAATTGCAATATTATCGAAGCGCATTGTTCGTTTCGGGTGTTTTATGCATGATATTTACGATGTAATAAGCGTGACAATCGTAAACACAGAGGTATCGAAAAAAAAAGAAAGTTAAAGTGATTGATGTTTTTATTTTTGAATTTGTGTTTTTATGATGAACAAAAATAAGAAACCAAACCAACATGACAAACATATTGAGAGTTTATTTTGGCTTCAGAACTACTTTAGGATGGTTTACTGAAGTGTTGTGGACTGTCATAAGCGCATGATTACAAGTTTTAAGAGATACTCTTGTGAGAACATCGCGACTAAATTGCGTCATACGGCTGATTAGGTCCTCTTCTCCAATATTTACTGACGTGTTTTTGAAGAATAAACATTATGTATTTATTAAAAAGTACTGAATTAGTTGAAAAATAAAATACTGTCTGACTGAAAAATATCTCATTTTGTATTGAACACCCGTTACAAAAATGGAATTGGTATTCTTAAACAAAATTCTCGACTTCAAAATTCAGTTTGTATGTTATTTTGTAGATTAACATCAAAGCGTCCCCTTAAGCTACAACTAAATAATTCGAAATTTCGATTTTTACAGTTCAATTTGTCGAAAAATAAATCTTAATAAAATCTGCCAGATATTCACAGATCATAAACGTTTGATTCAAAATAAACAAGTCAAAGATTACTTTTCAATTATATTCTCTGTGATTATCCTCCACCTTATGATACGGTCAACCTTTCAATGTGGAATAGTTCGAAATTTCGATTTTTGAGTTATCTAGTTGTAGCATCAAGGGGACGAAATGTACTAAAAATGATACTTCTCCGTGGGAAACAGGCCTTAAGATCTATAACCGTAACCGTAAGGTTCCCTTGATGGTTTATGAACAATATTCATACCCGTATAGGCCAATACTGTCATGTTCTAAGTTCAATGCCTATTTAGGAGGAACATAACCGTGAGTTTTAACGAAACATCTGGTTTTTCATTTTCTATTATTGTTAATGATTGAATGATGGATTCTTGCGCCTTAAGATTAAACAAGAACACTTTTGAGCTTAGGCTTCCAGCATTCATACCCATATAGGTTCAAGATAATAAATTTTTAATTCAACATTCGTTTAAGGTTTCATCAGTTCGTGATGCACTGTTTCCCGTAATCCAAATTTCCTAAATCCTAAATATAAATTCCTAAAATCTATTAACTTTGCTTGCTAGCTAAATATATTACTTTTGTCTTCAACAGCGAATAACAATTACATGCTACCTGGGTGAATGACGGATGGCTTGAGCCACATGTCAAACCGATACCGTTTCCTCGTCGTCCTCAACCCAACACATCAAACTGCACGATGTCTCCAATAAGACCACTGAGCTGACTACCATCTCATCAGTTATTTCACCAATCCATTGAGAATATGGAGTGATAAGAGAACCGTCCTACGGTGTATCTCAAGTTTCGAATTAAGAACTTCTAATTCGCAAAGAAAAAAGTGTGACGAGATGTTGAAGCTTAACAAAATGATTAGAAAACATTATTTATTACATTGTTAATAATTGCTAAGATGGCCCTTCAAAATATAATGACATACAAAACAAGGTTCATTCACAAGCGTAATCAGTGATCTCTTGAAGGTTTATGAATGAGATTCATTCCCATATACTCTCATATATTGTATTAAAATTTGCGTCCCATGAGCTGTTCAAATTCTACCAGAACACTTTTGTTGTGTCAGATTTGGGCTTCAAGAGGCCCTGGTCAGATCTTTTGACGAGAATCCTTGGTACAAAATGAGTGGAAAGCGCTAAGCATCTGAAAGTTTAATTTTATTAAAATATAACATTCGTAGAACTCCAAACAATTGTAATACTAGTTGAATTTGATTTAACCCACACCATTTCGTGAATAAATAAGTAAATAAATCATCTGTATAAAATACTTGAAAAGGCTTTCGTAATGAATGATTAGATTGAATTTTGAATAAATCAAGTCCAAAATAATGAAATAGAAACCTGCTCAAATCAAGCCAATATAATTTAATGAGACTTGAATAACAATAGCAAAGATTTTATCATTTTTTGTTCAATGTTGCTGCGGATGTTTTGATTTAATGAACTTGAACGACAGTCGTTACTGAAGCAATAAACAAATCGATTAAATATTTTATTTAATTGTGTAAGAGTTTTCTGATTTTTTACCTTTCTTGTCAGAACAAAAGAAATGGCATTTCTTCTGAACTGCGTACCGTAAATTCGGGTGAAATTGATCAGTAGGGTGAAATTGATCACCGTGTCATGCGATTTTGATTCTTACTTATAGTACTTTAAAATCAATGCAACCTATAGTAAACGAACGTTGTTTGTCTTAATTATAGTCGAATTGTGTGTAGTAAAGTTTTTTGTGCCATAGAATGTTTATTTCCATAGAAAAAATATTAAATTCCAGAATGTTGTTTGAGTGTGGTATTGATAGACACCCATAAACTTCTAGTTCTAAACAAGGATTCGGACATGGTGTAAGCCTGAAAGTTTGTGAGGACGCTTAAAACATATCCCCAAAACCGATTTCACCATCGAAACTTTTACAAATTTGCTCGGTTTGTTGAAATAATTGAATTTCTACTGCATGTTAGGAAAATCCTTTGAAAATTGCCTACATTTAGGCGTTTTCCGTGATATTCTTGAAATTTAATTATGGATTATTTCCATAAATATTGTCTTGTTAAGAATTTGGCAAGCATATTCGGATTCAGGAGGCCCAAATTTAGTATGAAGAGTTGATTTCAAAACTAACAATTATCACATTTCGCTACATGAGCCAATGAGATTCACCGTCGTACTTGTTTTCCTGCATTTAGTTGTATGGTATTGATAACATTTTAGAAAGCAGGCCAGAAAAACCGTGAAAAATGATCAATTTCACCCGAAATTACGGTACTGCGATCAAAGGAATGTTATTTTCTGAATATATATGGGAACAAATTTTCAACAAATTGTGATAGGCGATTACTTTTATTGTCAAAAGCAAACCAGCCTTATGCTTTTAAATACTCAATTTAATTTCCGTGATGGTAAAATAACAAACCTCATACAACTTACGATCTCGCCCTAAAAACCATTGCACAATAGTCCGAATTGACATTTTAGCAGGTAAAAAGTGAGAGTCAATTTTTTTTTCTAAATTAGGTTTACCTTATTCAACCTTTTTCTTAAAAGATGTAAAACACATTTACGAACAACTTTTCTGAAGACAACATACGTCATACGACATACGAGTATAGAGAAAACACTTTTTCCTGTTAAAATGTCGATTTGGACCATTGTGCATTGGTAACCGAGTGTGTAGCTTGTTGTTTTTATGCAAATGAATGGACCAAAATAAAAGCAATCATCACTGGGAGATAGAGGAGGATTTTCTCTTCATCGTAGCATATTTCATTTATGTGTAAACCCATTGGTTTGCTTAGTAACAACAAGCTACACACTTGGTTACCAATGTCTTTTGGGGCGAGATCATAAATTAAGCGAGAATCAGTTGTCTAGCGTTGCTTCAATAAAATATTCAACTAGTGTTTGTCCCCAAGGCTCAAGTCTTAGATCCTTCATAATTTAAATGTTCCAGATATTGACATAGCATAGCATAGTGCAGATAAACAAACATTTCTGTCATATTTTGTTAATAATAAAATTATGTGAAAACTTAGCTATCGTATAGTCTACATTCGTGTTTCTGCTTTAGATAATATCTTTTCTTCCGAGAATGTGCAATAAAACTATAAAAATCGTAATTATTCCATTAGAAACAAGATGACTTGCTTAAGATGTTTAATTTACCACCACTTCCCCTACAATTCTGAATGTTTCTCGGCTGTAACATTGGAGCATGCTAGTTGTCTAGTGTTAAGTTACAGTCTGTGTAGCTAAATGGCTGAAGACGGTGTCCGTGTCTTTATAATTCGTAGTTGCTACTCCGTGATTGACCAGAACAATCGAAGTTGCACAGAGATTTGATAGCTTACCATTCTCAATACTCAGGTTGATGGAATCACGTAAATGGAATTGAAATTAATAGACGTTACGTGAATGGAGGTTCCAGTATAGGACATCTGTCATTGAGCTTGTTTGGATATAAACCTGATTCATTATCGTCAATAAGCTTACTGGTCACGCGGGTCCATATCCTATTGCGTTGAACTCAAAAATTTGGTGGTGTATTGCCATTGGTCAAACGGTAACTATTTATTTGTCTATATAACATACGCATACATCGAGGGGCAGGTACTCATATGCACAAACATACTACAATTAAATAAAATATTTAAATCAGATTGCAATTGTTTGATCCTGCGTGAGTATAAATTGCAATGACAAAACTCCCGATGTTCTGTCAGGAATAATACTAGATCATCACAAAAGATACAGTTGCTTTTAACCAGACATCATGTATACGCGCTTCATATCAAGAGCTTGAGATCAGCTTGCCATGAGCGCACTAAAATAATCGCGCGCTTGAGCACGTGCTATGGTGAGACACATTTTTTTAAGATCTCATGTAGCAATGTACTAGCTCAAACGATCACATCTGCACTGGCTCATGCGCCGTCTCATGAGAAAATCTCAATGTGACAGTACATTTGAGCCTCGCAGGCGAAGGTTTCAGAAGCAAGGTAAAGGGATTAAACTATGGTTCAAACTGCCCGTAGGCAGTTTCAAAGGACTGATGTGATTCAACGCGGTATGTGATTCAAACGAAGAAGCATAGGTATAGACCGAAGTCGTATGCTTCCGTGGAGTTATTGTACTAGGCAAACATAACTGCATAAAAGTACTCCTAGTAAGCGCATGTGACGAGTCTCACGAGATGTCTCATGAGACTCGCTCACTAAGATATATTTTGTACGTATCCGCATCTCGTGTCTCACATAATCTGTGAGCTGCGATATGATATATCGCATGGCACACTAGCTCATTTAGGTATACACGAGAAACACGACACTCTGCTTTTAACGTGTCTCTTTGCTTAAGCATAAGTTTCATCGTTCTGAATTGACAAAATTTCCAAATGCACACAAATTCTATTCATGTTACGTTAAGGTGAAAATGAATCGAAGCCAAAGGTTAATCGATTGGTCACCACCAGCTAGTGACCAATCGATTAAGTTTTCAGCTTAAGCGGAAGTTTGGTTCTCCAGATCCGTGCTCTTGAAAATTTGAAGTTTGGCTTCGATTCATATTCACCTTAATGGAACCAACTTAAATAGAAACTATGTAAATTGAGGTTTCAGTGTATTACGAACTTTGAAACATACGTTTTGCGATGCACTCGCTTTCCGTCCTGATTTATCAAAAGTTTGCCATTAAACAAATTCGAGGAACACACAACTGGTTTGCGCCTGTAGTTATGCACTTCGACAATGCTTTTGCTCATGCACTACTTACCAGAACACGTAGTCGGGATATTCGGTAGCTCGCTTCAGTTTGCACTCCAGCCGCAGCGTTGATCCTTCGTCGATGTGCAAATCTGGAGCTCCCACGATGTCTGCAACGGCATCTGCAATTGGGGAAACGGGAAAAAGGAATAAATTATTCTCAGGTCTGCTGGTTGCACATTGTCAGTTCCGCCTGGATGGCGGCAGGCATTCGCCTTCAGAATTCATGTCGGGATAGCTCTCTATTTTCTTGGAAAGCTCATTTTTGGCGAGCGTTTAACCAATTTGGGCAAAAACCAATCAGCATAATCTTATTTGGCAAACGGAACGACCGAATTCCGACCGGTATCGACGGTTTTTGCCTGCAGTTGGTTTCGTTGCACACATAGAGTCGAAATATGGCTGATGTTTCAATGAAAACAATGTGAGAGACGGCTGGGGCAACAACAGAATGAATAAATTTCTCGATTCGATCAAAGTTTTCGACCGCATGCAACCACATAATCCCGGTCACACGGAGGGCGAGAGTAATTTAATTAAAATTTCCATTAAAGGGATTTGAGTAGTTTCCATACTTTTGATTAGATTTATAACCATTAGATAGTTAAAATATATCGCTCTTCTAATCTTGATATTGTTGATTGTTTTGAATCAACCGACCCTCTATAGACTAACGATGGTTCTTTTCGAATACATTGAATCCAATGAATGTATTGAATATATTGAATATTGAAAACATATATTAACGTCTCTCATGATTTATATTTTCTAGAAGGAAGGTGTGCTCAGAAAATATATTCGGAAAGACGAGACATTTCTACACCCAAAGCAAAACGATTGAACGATTTGCTGTCAGTATTGGAAAAGTTCGCATCATGAAACAGCTCATGAGTGCATACCAATGCATAACAAACATCACAGACTTTAATAGAAAATCAAAACTTTGTCTTAAGAACAAGCTTTTGATGTTCAAACAAAATTTTAGGCCAGCCATGTTGTTTGTTGTACCAATATAGACTAGCAGTTGTAATACCAGAAAGAAAGCTCTGCAGAGAATTCAAAATATTTTTTTTAGAATGATTCTGAAGCTCCCTCCCTGGCATAGTACCAATGAGTTGCATAGGATATCCAATGTTGAAATATTGGAACAAATGTCAAATAAAATAATTAATAATTTCAGGCAAAAATCATTATAATCTTCTATTGCCACGATTAATGCGTTATATATTTAGGTTAGGTTAGGTTAAGTAAATTGAAAACATGTTTTTTTTTCATTATGAGCAGCTGAAATCATGTCACCTGTAAAAACTCTGAACTGCTACGGCAAATGAAATGTAATTTGTTGTTAACAAAATGTTAATGAAATCTTAAATTTGTTTTACCAAATTAGGATGATAGTGTTGTCTAATAACACTGAACACCAAGATATAAGAAATGAATGTAATGTTTGGAATGACACAGATTAAAAAAAAATTGTTTTGACAGACAAATCAATTGTATAACCATCAAATCGACAGTAAACTACTAGTTTGTAGTCAAAAACTCTTGGAAATCGTAAATCTTGGAGGGAAAGCAGCTTTCCCAAAAGCACAATATGACTCTGAACAGCTCCGAACACGTTCACGAAACACTTTAGCTTCGGTTACTCGGGAGCACGACAGATACGAGTAAACCAGCGCTCTGACGCTCGAAAGTGTTTGGTTTTGTTTTTGTTCCAGTTCAGCATAACTGTTCGCCACTTTCCATCACTGCTTGCTGATACATCGTTCAGAAACAAGATCTTATAATAACCCAATTATTTTGTTCCAATTTATCTTTGTGCCTTCCATCGATTTTTCACCAAAGACGTTCGTTTTTGAAATCATTTGGCAAAGAATACAAATTGAATCTTTCTGGGAATACTCCAACGAGTTGAGTCTATTTACTCCATCAATGCGTTTTGAGCCACGTTCCCATACCCTAAAGGAACTGAAATCCTTGATCAAATTTCAGTTATGAAAACAGCAATTCATAAGTTGTATGCACTCGACACATAATGCGAGCCTAGAGGTTCTGGCAAGGGTTTTACCGCTACAGAACCGATTCTGGGAGCTCTCGCTAAGAATACTTATTAAGTGAGCAACACACTCGTTATCGAAAACTTCGAAGAATTGCTCAAACTGAATACTCAGTCAAAATTCATGAGAGTTTATCTCTACTACGTGTCATCTGACATTAGCCTTCCATGTTACAACCCTCCACGTATACGTTTCACCAATGACAGTTCTTCTGTCGAATACGATCTGTCCATGAAACAAGGCACTCCGATTGATGAAACCTGTAAAGCATGCATCTTACTCTCTTACAAAAATAACAGAGCAGATGTGTGCACTGGTCGAAAGATCATATAAAATTACCTTTGTATGGGTCCCAATGTGCAGTGCTTATTTTATGGCAATGAGAAGGCAGACTCTCTCGCAAAGGTGGGCACTGAGGAAGGTGAGATTTATGATAGACGAATTTCACACGATTATTTTTTTAATTTAGTATGTCAAAGATCTCTTCACGGTTGGCAAAGCGTTTGGCTAAATGGTCGATTGGGACGGATGGTTACATTCCACCGGATGGTTTGGATGTAAGTCGAGATTTAATTCGCATGATGTCAAGACTTATGTCCAACCAGTATTCGCTAGATGCACATCTACACAGGATTAACCTCGCACTGAGCAATATTTGTAATAGGTGTGGTTCCGGTTATGATGACATCGATCACGTAGTTTGCCCGGATATGGACGCCTCCAGAGCGCAACTTTTGGATACCCTTGCGGCCCGAGGTAGACAACCCTATGTTCCAGTTAGAGATGTGTTGGGCGCCCGCGATTTCATTTATATGGTCGCAATTTACGATTTCCTTCGCTTGTCTTGTATAAAAGTTTAATTCTCTTGTGTTCTCTTCTCCAGTTTTTTTTTCTGTGTTGTCCCTTTCGTGTTGGATTGAGGATCCTGGCCATCCGGCAGACGAATACCGGCAAGAAATTGGTACCAACGCCATGACACGATAATAGAGCTACCACGCTATACCTCCCAGATGAGCTGCAGAGAACCCTAAACCCAATCCTTACCATGTCCTTCCCTTTCAAAATTGTGACCATCATCCTCGACTTGCCACGAGTACCCTGGCACCATCCTATATTAATCTTGAACTGAAAAAAACAATTAATTGAATGTAATAAAAATACAAAAAAAGAAATTCGGCTCCGTAAAGCGTTACACGCATTTGAGCCCCAAATAAACGAACTAGTTAAAAAAAAGCGGTCGGCTAAAAGTAATCCAGCTTAATGCAGCACGAACATTGACGGAATGACCTTGAGGACTTATAACTTTGTATACGAAACCTCGTCTTCCTGTAGAGCTCAACGAGTTACATTCCCTGTACAAGAGATATAGTACGATCAGAGTTGCTTAATATCAATCATGTCAGCTAATGGCTGATTGTCTAAAACTATCACTATCACTTGCGAACACTTTGATTTGACAACCAACAGCAGTGATGCGACATCGCACTCTAGATCATAATCACTGCGGAATAAGTGATCACGTGGTAATTATCCATGCGATTACTGTTTTTCAGTGACCAAAAAATAGTCAACCTATCTGCAACACTGTCAAATAATATCGTACTAATGAATTGCCATTTTAACTAATTAATTTAAGGCTAAATTTAACCCATCAGTGATATCCATAGTCTATCACCATCAAAGCACTTGTGATGGAGTAGACAGCATGATATTGATATGATTTAGATTGATCCGAATTGTATCGCAGTTGGCCTGTACAAATCAGCAAATTTTAAGCGTTGATAGTGCAGCGAGCAACTCTGGGTACGATACAAATGTAATTAGGGTGATGTGCTAGTATCCATCGTATTAAGCTTTGACCAGTCAGTGAGAACCTGCAATTTTCCCAGTATTGCAGTGAATGATACTGATACAAACCGATGCCAAACAATAATCCAATGAAAGTGTATCTTGCAGTATTCTCAATTCGTCGTATCATTTTCATTTCTGTTGCAATCAGTTTTCAGATTCGTCTCACAACTTACGGCTCACTGTGGAATAGTGAGTGGTCAAAATACAACATATCAACGTTATTATAGAATGTTTTAATAGAACAGGGGGTATCAGCCTTTTTGGCTTGCGGAGCACTTTTTGAGACAAAAATGTTGCGCGGAGCACCTGTTCTTTATCACCACTCTGATTGAATTCTGGACTTATTTACAACCTTTACTCGATTTTATAATTCCAACGGAAATTGTCCAAACCAAACCTGAAATTGTCGAAACCACAAATCTGGAAATGCAAATATTCGAATAAGCTGAAAACTAGATTTTTCTTGTTGTTGGTGAATAATCGTTAGTTTTTAACTCAAACGGATGTTGGGTTCATCAGAGGATCCCCTCTACAGGCAGCTTCATTTTTCACCGCTAAAACAATTTCAAATCGCGATAACTTTTTTGTTTCTCTATATTTTTGCACCATTTTTTTGCAAGCCATCATAAAACTCTTCTAGTTTAAGAATATGTGTCTATATTAATAATTGATCATCTGAATCCAGAGATATTCTCAAACTCCTTGGGGGACTGACGTGTTGCCATAACTGACGTTAATATCTCAGGCTACAGAATTTTTATCGTATTTAAATATTCACTTCATGGAATGATACAGTAATGCAAGCATGTTGTGAAAAAATGAAGCAATTTGGTGCAGCCGTCTTTGAGTAATAAGCACTTATGTTTCTGGTACCACGCTGGACAAATAAAGGTCTTGAAAACTCCAAAAACCCTCATATCGTAATTTTTAGATTTCTTCAAGAATACTGAACCGATTTGTATGATTTTTTTCAGAGTAGCTCCTTATTACCTGGCATTGTATAGTACACATAATATTTTTGATCAATTGATCAAAAACATAATGGCCGCCAAAGAAATTATATATGGAGAATGTCGGTCCCCCAAGGAACATCGGAATGTCTTCAAAACTAGATCATCAATGATTAACATCGACACTGATTCTTAAACTAGAAGAGTTTTTTGAGATCTAGTGAAAAAATGGTACAAAAAAGTCAAGTAGCAAAAAAGTTATCGCGATTTGAATATTTTTAGCGGTAAAAAATGAAGCTGCCGGTAGAGGGGTTAAATAAAGCACAAGCACCGACATAAGAGCTACAAAAAATCTATGACTCACACAGAGCAATAATCATAAATCTTGTCTCATCTTTTTTGGCTCACTGTCATTATTATTATGGATTTTTATACACTTCGCATGTAAAAACGCACCGCAGTAATAGATACAAATATGTGCGTGTACATTCAAGAAATTTCATTAAATAAATTGCGTTATTCTGGAGAATTGCAGAAGTGTCAACATATTATCCATTCATGTAGTAAAATTGTATATTATTTTGAAAGAATTCCACCAGCACTATGACAAATGCGAATATAGCCCAAATTACAATTTATTTTCAATAATATCATTGAATCGTGCGATAAATACGACTGAGAGTGTTTTAACTTTTTGTCTGTGGTGTTGGTGTGTATATTGATCTTTCTGCGTCAACTATTTATAGTTACGTTCCCTCTTTTCTATAAACTCTGTTCTCTGTAGGGCGTTAGATTTGTTAAGCATTCTGTACAAGATTGTTAATGGTCTCAACATAATCAAAATGTTCCTTACGAGCTGAGTCTATGAGTTTCCTAGCTGTACCCTGGAGAAACCTTAGGGAATTATTGGTTCTTAGCGGACTTTTCAGAAATTTTATCCAATTCATGAGGAAATCTGAAGATTCCAAGTGAACACTGAGGGATTCCTGAGGAATCCTTATAATGTATAATTTGTTATGGGGGATTATGTCCAAAATATGTTTCCAGAGGAATTTGAGGTGAGGTAGTGGTACCCTAATAATAATAAACTTTTTTTTTTTATTATTGGAGACTTGAGAATTTCCCTCCTAGAAAAATCCTTAGCAAGATTTTGAGAACTCTATGCGAGATATTACGGATGCCTAGCAAGATGTTTCAGAGCTCAAGCGATTTTCTGTAGATTTTTTTATGAGAACCTGAAGATTCCTATCAGGTTCTTGAGGTTTCATAACAGGATCCTGTAAATTTCAGTTGATTTCATAAGGTAGATGTAAAGCATATAATTGAAAACTAATTAATTGAAAATTATTTCAAGTTGAAATTAAATTCTACAAAATTACAAGTCGCATTTATGCATCATCTCATGTTTTTGTTTGCCCTTTTGTTTGCAGTCAACCATTCATTATAGAATGCTTTACTTTATCAGAAACATAAATTAAAGAGCAATTCTAAACTTACCGAATTTTATCAAATTTTACGCTAAAGTCCAAAAGTTAAACTGGTTTTAAATGTTCGTAAAATTAGAAAAAAAAGCTCATGCCGTTTTGCAATAGGTACCCAGCACTTAAGTTTCGTAAATACGTCTGTTTGAGAAAAATCTTATTCTTGGCGCACCGCAGGCAAAAAGGGATAGGTACACTGAACCAAGAAATATCATAGAAAATATTAAAAACCTCACATACCCTTGCGATAATTGAAATCCTATTCATTTCATGTGCATCCAGTGATATTCATTAAGAGAACACATAAAGTTCATTATGATATTTCTTACCATTCATTTGCCAACACTGTGGATTCTATATTACATAAAGTCATGTATGCCATACGATGAATGTTATGTGATTTTCCGATGTGAAAATTCAGTCTTATTATTTTCGTATTTAATTCGTACTTTCGTTATGGCGAATTTGGCTCTGATAATTTTATTGTGATTGATTTAAGTCAGTTTACATTATAAGAGACATGAATTGGAACTGTGAAATAGGAGTAAGTAAAATATTCATAACACAAATTGAACGTAAATGAAATTTGGAATTAAATTTACAGGAAACATCACTTTGGAACAAGAACGAAAGTTTTAAGTTATAATTATATCAATTCAAGTGGTTGGCTATGCAATGTAATTGATAATTTATTGAATAAATGGTGTTTCAATTATAATTATATTGTTAATTCTACTTAAAAATTGAAATGAAATTGTCGCAAATTCATTACACTATCATATAAAAACCATTGACAATATTAATATGTGTCATCTGAATATAACATAACATTCATTGGCAACATACAATGGTTCATATCTTCAATTTGCATGAAGTGTATGTGTTTTATCAGATGAATCTAATTAAAACGAAATCTCACAAGTTTATGTGATAAATTGATTAGCGTTATGTGAGAAGTTATATGGAAAAAACTATATTTGTTTTCAGATAAATCGGACATGATCACTTAGTTCAGTGTAGGAGCTTTCTCTGTGGAGAATGTTTGCGCGCCTAGGTTGAAAGCTTCCGAGAAGATGGGGAGAAAAGGAACTGTTCAGTCTACGAGAAGAAAAAGGGCAATTGAGGTGCAAACAAGATCTCACATGTAACAGTCCACTAATAGGCTTCGCGGAGTGATGTTCTCGCGAAGAAATCGCAATTAATAAAGTTAAAGTGACTAGAAAAATCAACCCACGCGTTTCAGTGCAATTTAAATCGAATCTGGTGAAAACCCCAAATCCCCTGAGCTGCCATCGGGACAACGTCTTTATAAGAAAAAAAAATTTTTTTTTTCGTGTTCTTACATAGTTTTAAGAAAATGTCTAGTTCTTGAATAAAGGTCACTTATGCGATTATTGATTCTACAAGACCCTTTTATAAAAAAATATACATTAAGCTTCTAAAAATAATTGAAGACAGTGTTGACCAGGCTCATTTCCCCGAAATTCGAATTGTGAAGCCATGAACTGTTATAACTGTGCGTTGTATTCCTGAGATGGAGGGAGAGGTGGTTGGGCTTGAGTGTTCCACATAGGATCCGACAGTTTCGATCTCGGTGGGCCGCAATTCAAGTTTCGGTGAAATGATTCGCTCTCACTCACTCACTCATTTCATTTCACCGAAACTTGAATTGTGGCTCTCTGGGATCAAAATTGATCGATTTTGTGTGCAGTACTCAAGCTTAACCATCTGCTTTTCTATCTTAAGAGAATAGAGCATGGTTGTAGTAGTTCGTGGCTTCGTAGTTCGGAAAATGTTATTTTCGGGGAAATGAGTCTGAACAACACTGATTGAAGACGTTAAGGCGTAAAAACGCCACCAAAAAAAGAAACGTTTGCCAGAATTAACATTACGGGGCTATAGATTCATAGCAAAGTATAACCCTTCGGAAAAATGCTTTGAACCTTTTCGAAGTCTCGATGCCTTATGATTCCATACAGATGATGTATTAACATTGCAATGATGTTTTCAAAACCAACAGTTGAAAAATAAAATTTGAAATATGGGTTCCGATTTTGGCAACTGAAAATTTCAACTTTGTTGCCAAAAACGGAATCCCACTGTATAAGGCGGCATCCATTTATTACGTAACGCTGAAATTTAAAATTTTTGGTGACTCTGTAACAATTTTTTTATGAAACATTTTAAATTTTTGTATAAGCCGTAACGATTGAGCCTACTCCCCCCTACCCCTAAGACGTTACGTAATTTGTGGACGGCGCGTAAGGGCTTACTTCCAATGATCGACTTCTCCTTGGAATTGCTTTCTTCGTTAAGTTGTTCGATAACGATACCAGAGCGTAATAAAATGTAGTTCACGCAACAACTTGCAGAATGATGATTTTACAACGATTCGCGTACAACATTTTTTGCAATTTCATGGAAGACCACTTGAAAGTATGCATGCACCACTATTTTGCTATTTCTGAAAATTGTTGTGTAAAGATTCATTACGCAACTCAACGCGTTATAGCAGTTTTTCATTTATGGAACGGCTGCTTTCCTGCACTGCATTCTGCAGTGTTGAAATAGCCATTACGCTACGCTAGTTAATTATACAATTGTTTAGAGTTTCGATATGAATCATTTTACTGAAATTTGCAGGAATTGCAAAATAATGACGAATGCATACTGATATAATTGCTGATATCCTCAAAAGGTCTTCAACGAAATAGCAAAATAGTAGTTTACGGAACAAGTTGCAGAATTATGATTTTAATAGCACGAGTCGTAAATTGTTGTGTTACGATTCATTACGCATTTCAAAACAGTTGCGTAATGAGAAAGCGTTGTGTAATGAATCATTGCAGAACTGGTTTCAGTTGCGTAATGACTGCATACTTCAGTGCAGAAAAGTAGGCCGTTTCATGGCAGATTGGCGTGATGAAAAATAGCCTATTACAGTAATTGCAAAATAAATTGTAAGCAACTCGTTGAACTACTTGAATTTAACAGCACTTGTTGTAATTATCTGTTTCGGCAAACCTCATTGGTTAAACTACTGTTTTGCAATTCCGTAGCATATCAGTCTACTTTTTATCAAAAGAATGAACATAACGGCTTACTTTTCCCACCAACAAGAGCAGTACCTCCTAGATATGTTGTGAAATGTTTGGTAGATGTGTTCACAATTTTCTGTTTAAAACTTTTGTGACTATTATTTTTTTATCCTGTTCCTTCTTGAAAAAAAACCCACTTTCAATCAACATATAAAAAACTATTAAATCTATTCCTATCGTTGCAAAAATATCTAGAATTCAAACAGTTCGATAAAAACTTTTCAATCTTTTCTTTTCGTTGCAAAAATGTCTAGAATTGAAACTATACCGAAAAAATGTACTCGCAATGGCACAGATTGACGTTATATAATTGAATTCGAATTTTATCGTTTTTGTTCCAAGTTCTCTCCACAGCTTCTGCTTGTTCTACATCTACATAGACCTAGCTAACTATGTACATACTCACCTACAACTTTCAGCTCGACGAACACCGACTGCACCGGATGCACCGACAGTTGGCATTCGTACAGGCCCTGGTCCTCGTCCCGAACGGCCTTGATCCGCAGCGCCCAGTGGCCCATGTGCCGGATATGGTGCACCAGGAAGCGCTCGTCACTGCTGTATGTCGAAAGTCCCACGGTTAGCAGTTGGAAGTCCCTCCGTCGCACCCAGGATACCTGCCAAAGGGGTGGGGGAAAGGAATTGAAATCAGAAAATCAAACCGAGACTAGACCTGTGCGTCGGTGTGACGGAAAATCATTCGGTGGCGGCTTCGTAACACGGCGGCGCACAGGTCTAACCCGGTACAAACACCCACACAGAACTTCACGGAGCTACGCAATGAGGGGTAGGCAGCGGTAGAAGCGGGGGAAAGCTGTTTGTTTGTCTTTTGCTTGTTGGATTGTGAATTGTCGCGAACTAATGCTTACCAGGGCGGAAGTTTGTGTCAGTACGGTGCACGGCAGAAGCGCAGTGCCGCCCTTTTGTGCCGTGACTTTGGTATTGTTTCGGGTTGCAAAATATGCCTGTGACATTGCCGGCGCCAGGTAGTTGTCTGACAGGGAGCTGGGATCTGAAAAGACATGATGAAAAAGTTACATTGTTATTGTAGGGAATGGCATACGAACAGGTTGATACCCACATAACTTCTGATCAAAAATAAAAGTGTATGTACACTACCGGAAAAGGCGTCAGAAAAAGTGAATTATCATTTAATTAGATTCCCACATAAAACAAATGCTGTTTATTTGAAATCTTCAAGTAGACATGTTGTCACGATGAGAGGGGTTCCAATAAATTGATCAGAATAAGTTAAGTGTCTAGGCCTCATGCTAGATAAAAATTTAACTTTCAAAAATCACATTGAGAATACCGTTTTGACTCATATTCCAAACACTTAAGGCCAACAGTGACTTCAGAAGCATCTGATAGACATAAATTAGCTGATATTTGTGAACATTTTAATTTCTTTGCAAAGTCTAACCGTTAGCTGTTGGGTGTACTGATAAAAATGTTTATTTAAACTTGTTTAGTATTGTTTTTACGTAAAAGTATGGAACAACATTTTGACTCAAATGCCGAACACTGCGTTCATTCTGTCTCATATTCCGAACACCTTGATTCAAATTCCGAACAGCACGAATAAATCATATTCAAAAGAATAATTTCGCAAATAAATTTATCTGTGCTAGTTTATCTGGTCTCGAGTTAGAGAATCATCACTACTCCCGAGGTATAAAATTGATTGGAAGACGTTAAAATTGAACTGCAATTGACTGCCATTTCCTGGTAATTTGATGACATATTTCAGCGAAACATTTCAACCTAATCCGGAATTTGAGACAAAACGGTATTCAAGCCAAATCTATAAATTGTCTGTACCCACTTATGCTTGGCTCAGTGAAACTGGAGTAACTCAGGAATTTCTTAAGCTTTGATTACGCAGTGCGTGCAATGCATGAACATATGTTGCATATGTTGCAAGTTGCACGAATATTAGCGCGAACTGTGTAATATGTGCACGAACTACTTGCAAACATTTTGTAGGAACAAATTCGTGCATTCAAACATGTTGGTTCGTCGAACTTGCGTTGCATAGCAACCGTAGAAAGTTATTATTATCATTATTATTATCGTCCTGGTAGGATTGATAATGAAAGCATTGGTGTTGGAAGAAAATTTCTCCAAAGGTTGTTACAGAGATTTTTCCAGATTTTTTTTTTTTTTGAAGATTCCTTATGTGATCCATACAATGAATAAGACAGAAATTCCTTCTCAAAGAAGTTTTGAATGCAACCAGATTTTTTTCAGTCCGGATCAGATAGGTATCAGGTATCAGAAGGCCGGCTCCAAAGGCACGTTCCCCACCAGTTGGGAGATTTGTGCCATCGCCATATTTGAGCCTATTTCATCATCTACCCGATGGGAGAGGAAAGGGAAGGGAAAGATGGGAGGAAATAGGAGTGGGGTCCCTTGAAGAGGGAAGATCGCATAAGCGATATGAGAGCATGTAGCTCCATAGCACAATGGGTTCGAATAGCGCCCTAAAAAGGGCACTGCAAAACGCATGAGCGCAAAGAGAGCCTATAGCTCATTACCACAGCGGGTTAAGAATAACAGAATATCCTGAAGATTCAGGCTTCTGAATTCAGTTTCACTTAATAAGTGTTTACCAAGTAATTGGAATCGCATTTGCGAAAAAACTGGACAGTTACATATCAGGTGATACGAAGTTCCATAATCGGAGTCACAACTATGACACACAAATGAGTCAGCACGCTGAATATTTGCCATGTAATAGTTGAGTCGGCAGTGGCCTGTCAACGCTCTGACCAAGAGACTGCATTTCTGCTTTGACAGATTTGTTAAATACTTCGCCACCCTTGGAGATGGCTCAGTTATGTACAATTTTGTTTGACGACACGACTCCAAACTATTCCAATATTGCTTGTGCTGAGTTGCCGCCCTAGAATTAATCTGAAGCTTCACCCAGCACTTCGAAATTGGAATAGCCGGCTCAGGGCCAATGAAGTCATGCGATGCTCCATCGCGAGCTAGCTCATCAGCCAATTCATTTCCAGCGATGGAAGAATGGCCAGGTACCCATACAAGGTTTACAGAGTTGACTGAATTCAGTTCCTCAATTTGAGTTCGACATGCGATAACAAGCTTCGACCTTGAGTTGGCCGAAGCGAGAGCTTTTATAGCTGACTATCTGAACAGAAGTATATGACTTTACCAATTACGCGCTGTTGAAGTGCTGATTGCACTCCACACATAAGAGCAAATATTTCCGCCTGAAAAACGGTGCAGTTTCTACCAAGTGAGTAAAACTGATTCAGCCTTAGCTCACGAGAATATACTCCTGCACCAGCTCTACCTTCAAGAAGGGAGCCATCAGTGTAACATACTATTGTTTGATATACTTCTTTCCAAATAGCCAGACGTCCACTCTTCCCGTGAAGAAAATTGTGTGGTAAATGTCCTGCAAGAAAAGTGACAAGCAATTGTCAGATCACTTGGAGCAAGGACAATTTTGTCCCAATTCATCAAAAGTGGAAACAACGAAGTGTGTAGATCTACGATTCACTGGATTTTTCTCCAGTAGATCCAGTACCCATAAACGGTAAGAGCAAGAAAGTGCTTCTTGTTTAAGATATATGTGTAGTGGCGCAACGTCGAAAATGGCCTCAAGCGCTGCTGTGGGAGTTGTAGAGAACGCACCAGACATCGCCATCAAGCACATCCTTTGGAGATGGCCCAATTTTGATTGGATTGTTCTCACTTCGCCCTTTTGCCACCACACAAGACATCCATATGCCAATATTGGTCGAACAACTGTTGTGTAAATCCATTTGATATATTTGGGTTTGAGGCCCCAAGTTTTACCAAAGGTTCGCCGGCATAAACCGAAGGCCATGCAAGCTTTTTTGACTCTGAAATCAATGTGAGGTGTCCATGAAAGTTTGGAATCTAGAATGACTCCGACATACTTTACTTGATCAGTCACATTAATCTCAGTGCCAAAAAGACGTAAAGGTCGAATTCCATCGCGGTTTCGTCTTTCCGTAAAAAGAACAATAGATGTTTTATTCGGATTAACCGAAAGACCATATTGGCGACACCAACTCTCGACTACCTGAAGAGCACTTTGCATCAGGTCGAATAGGGTGCTTATGCACATACCAACTTCTTCTTCTTCTTTCTGGCATTACGTCCCAACTGGGACAGAGCCTGCATCTCAGATTAGTGTTCTTATGAGCACTTCCACAGTTATTAACTGAGAGCTTACTGTGCCAATGACCATTTTTGCATGCGTATATCGTGTGGCAGGGACGAAGATACTCTTTGCCCTGGGAAGTCGAGAAAATTTCCAACCCGAAAAGGTCCTCGACCGGTGGGACTCGAACCCACAACCCTCAGCTTGGTCTTGCTGAATAGCTGCACGTTTACCGCTACGGCTATATGGGCACATACCAACTATCAGAGCTAGATAGTCGTCGGCAAATCCATAAGTTGGAAAACCGCAATTATTGAGTTGCCTCAATAGCGTATCTGCTACGAGATTCCACAAAAGTGGTGACAAGACTCCCCCTTGGGGGCATCCGCAAACACTCAATTTTCGAATCGCTGCTTGACGCAATGTCGAGAAGAGATGTCGGTTTTTGAGCATTTGATGAATCCAATTGGTAATCATTGTAGGTAGCCCATGGTTTCGTGCGGCTTCCAATATGGCATCGAAAGACACGTTATCAAAGGCACCCTCAATATCCAAAAAACACCCAAGCAGGATTGCTTTTGAGCGAATGCTTTCTCGATATCGTATACAACTTTGTGTAAAAGAGTCACAGTGGACTTTCCAGATTGGTAAGCATGTTGATTCACCTGAAGAGGCATGTTTGCCAAATAAACATCACGGATGTGATGATCGATAATGCGTTCCAGACATTTCAGAAGAAAAGAGGTCAGACTGATTGGTCTAAAACTCTTCGCTTCTTCATACGACGCACGTCCTCCTTTCGGGATAAACTTTACAGTAATATCACGCCAGGATCTGAGAATATACCCGGTAGCAAAACTGCTTACAAGTAGTTTTTTCAAAACATGTTTGATAAACTCAAACCCCTTTTGGAGCAGAACAGGATAAATCCCATCCGCTCCTGGAGATTTGAAAGGAGCAAAACTATTAAGTGCCCATTGAATCGATTCAATAGTTACGATACTGCGAGCCGAGGCCAGAGACTCGTAACTACATGAAAAGACATTTGGTTCATCCGTAGATGCTATGTCCACACATCCGGGGAAGTGTGTATTGAATAAACATTCTAAAACTTCTTCATCGGAAGAAGTAAAGTCACCATTAGGTAAGCGAATTTCGTTCACTTGGAAATCCTTAGATTTCGCAAGGATTTTGTTCAGCCGACTGACTTCACTCAAACTGGAAACATTTGTACAAAGGTTTTTCCAGCCGGATCGTTCAGCAGAACGAAGAGCCTTTTTGTAAGCCTTGCGAGCCAACTTGAACGACTCTGATCCAGCTGAACGGCGTCTGTTCCAACTCATTCTACATTGTTTCCTGAGTCTAGTCAGATCGGAATTCTTGTAGTCTTTACAGACCGCAGAGGACATGCTTCTTCAAAAGCTTCAATAATGTAGGCTGTTGTAGTATCAACGGCATCATCCAGATCACTTGGATTTTCAATGGACGGAGAATATCCATGAAATTTGGTCGCAACCAATTGGCTTGTTTAGGGATATCCTGTTTTTTACATATTCTGATTCTATGTTAAAAACTGAGCCAGAATCCAAAGTTCCATAATTTTCCGTGCCCTAAAACTATCTTTAAAACCCATTTGAACTTAGTATGAAAATCGCGTTTGAATCACCCCTCGGCAAATTTTACTTCGGGATGAACTGTCATTATGTAAATTGAATTGTCATGGAGTCGACGGAATGAAATTTGTTTTAATCATTTACTATATCAAAATTAAGATATTAAAGCGCAGTAAAATCGTGTTACACTTAAAAAAACGTGCTCTTTTTATCAAGCTACAAAAAACCGTGAATTTGTTATCACTAAACAACCCAATTCAATATAGAGTTCCCAGTTTGTTGACCGGGGATTCCTAAAACGCAAAGTCTGCGCAGTTACATTTGAATGTTCAAAGAAGATGTAGCGATGATCAGATAATGATTCCTCATCTGATACATGCCAATTCGTCAACTCGTGACTGATTCTATTCGAGCAGAGCGTTATGTCTAACACTTCTTCTCTATTAGAAACCATGAAGGTTGGGCGGTTGCCTATGTTAAATAATCCAAGGTCTGTACTACTTAAGTATTCCATCAGACTGGAGCCTCTCAAATTGATATCTGAGCTGCCCCAGATGATGTGATGAGCATTGGCATCACTGCCCACAATCAGCGGAAGGCCTTTTGTTACGCAATGTGCGACAACTCGTTTGAAGTCATCCGTTGGGGATGGTTCATCATGTGGTAAATATACCGAACAATAGACGTATTTCCTGTTGAGGTCACCAACAGAAACATCGATTGTGACAGCACATACATCTCTGGTAGTTAACTCAGAAATGAGTGTAGCAACGATTGCTTTATTAACGAGCACGCATGCGCGGGGCATGGCGCGCGAGTTTGCTATCTCAAGTTTCTGCAAAGGTTGTTACAGAGATTTTTCCAGATTTTTTTTGAAGATTCCTTGTGTGATCCATACAATGAATAAGACAGAAATTCCTTTTCAAAGAAGTTTTGAATGCAACCAGATTTTTTTTAGTCCGGATCAGATGGGGCTCGAGGAGCACCTTCAGCTTTTTCTCCTGAAATTCTGCCTTGAATTCCTCCAGGGATTCCTCCAGAAAAATATCTACTGGGATTCTTGCAAAGATGTGTACAAGTAATTCCAGGGGTTACACTAGGACAACTTCTTGTAGGATTACTCCAGATATTTCTCCAGAAATTCCTTCGAGGAGTCATTCAGTGTATTCTACAGGTAGTTCTCTCTTAATCACTCCAGCAATTATTCCGGATTTTTTCAGGGATTCACAACGGATTGCTCCAGAGATTATACCAGGAATTCCTGTAAGGATTCTTCCAGGAATTTCAATTGGGATTCAACAAGTAAACTTCACGAATTCCTAAAGGGATTCCTCAAGAGTTTTTTTTCCAGAAACTATCCTAGAGATAGTTTTAGCAAACCCGTTACAAGAAGTTATTTAAGGATTTTTACAACTAGATAAACATTTTAACAAATCATTCAGGGTTTAACCAGAAGTTTATTTAGAGAACTGATCTGGGCTTAAAAAAATACCTTCAAGGGTCAAGAATTCCTCTAGAAACTCTTCCAGAGATTCAATCATGAATCCCTCTAGAAATTCTTCCAGAGACTCAATCATGAATTCCTCCAGGAATTTCATCTGAAATAATCCCAAGAATACTTTTAGGGATTCGTTCTAGAATTTTTGAAAAAACTCCTTCCATGAAGAAATTTTTGGAGAAATCCTTAGATAAATTCCTGGGAAAATACTTGGAAGGATTCCATGAGCAATTTCAAGAGAAACCTATAGAAAAATAGGGGACGGATCTGTAGTGGTTAGGACACACGCCTCCCACGCCGAGCACGTGGGATCGAATCCGATCCTCGAGATAGTCACTAAAAAAAATCCAATGACGACTTCCTTCGGAAGGGAAGTAAAGCCGTTAGTACCGAGATGAACTATCCGAATTCATTCGGAGATTTCTTCAGGGATTTTACCAAAAAATCCTTCAAGATAATCTCTCCCGCAATCTCACTAGGGATTCCATCAGGATTTTTGCCAGTGATTTCACCATGATACATTTTAGATTGTTTCTGATAGGGCTCCAAGATTACCTCCAGCAATTCCTCCTGGAATTTTTCCAAGAATTTTTGCAGGGATAATTCTTCAGGGATTCCTTTATTTAAAGATTTCGCTAGGAGTTCCTGCAGGAATGTCTCCAGTGATTCCTTCATAGATTCCTCCAGTAAAATCTTTACTGGGATTCTTCCAGGAATTTCACCAAGGATTTCTCTAGAATTTGTTTCAGGAACCACGATCACATAAAAACGCGACGCGAGACGGAACACAACACTTATTGTTCTTACAAATAAAAGGATATTAAAAATTAATAATCAAACAATTATTACTCCAGAGGTTTCTCTAGAAAATCTCTACAAAGATTCTTACAAAGACATATACAAGGTATTGTCCAGGAATTGTTCATGGAGTTACACTAGGATAATCTCTTTGAGCATTACTCAAGATATTTCTCTAATGATGTCTCCTGAGTTTCCTCCGAGGATTCCTCCACGGATACATTCAAAGATATCTCCAAGAAGTCATCTCGAGATTCGTCTAGGAATTATTCCGAAGATTTTTTTTGGGATTCTTCCACCACGACTTGCTCCAGGAATTTTACCAGGGATTCCACCAGGTGCTCTACAACTCATGAATTCTTCAATGAATTCCTCAGAAATTTTATCCAGGAATTCTACCAGAGTTACTACCAGGAAAAATGCTGCATGACTAACTTTAAGGATCTCTCTAGATAATCGTACAGGGATTCCCCTGGGATTCGTTCCGGGCCTCCAGAAAAGGATCAAGGGTTTCCTCTAAGAGTTCCTCTTGGAATTCTTGCAGAAATTATCCTAACAATTTCTCCAGGAATTCTATTCGGAAAATGTGTACAGAAATTCCTTTTGAAAAATCTCTTCCAGGGTTTTCTTCAGAAAAATCTCTACATGGAGTTTGCACGGGATTTTTTCTAGGGAGTTCACCAGCAAAATCTCTACAGTGATGCTTTCTGAGATGCCTCAAAGGATTCTGCAGAAATTCATCCAAAGATGCATCCAGGAGTCCTTCAGTAACTAACTTAGATAATCCTTTCGATGGGAGTTTCTCCAGAGACTACTCCAGGGATTACTCTAGGAAAATCTCTACAGAGATTTCCACAGAGATTTCTCCAGTTTTTTTTTTCATGAATTCCTCCAAGGTTCCAGAAAACCTCAAATGGTTTCTTCTAGAAATTGTTCCAGGAATGAGCTGGTAGAGAATCAACTGTATATTTTAAGCAAAAATTCTTTTCGTTTAAGCAGTCTTTATTATAAAAAAAACGTTGGAAAAATAAAGGCTGAGTAGCCAAAAAACATGTTTTATATTTCAGGATTTTTTTCAAAAATCAATCCATAGCCTCATGCAAGAATTCCATTCAAGAACTTATTCAGGGATTTCTCAAAAAACCATCTTCAGGAAAGGAGAATCTCTCAAAAAATCGGGGTGGGAACCTGGAGGACTTCTTATTCTATTTGATAAAATCCCTGGATCAATTCATGGGTTAATCTCTGTAGGAATTTATAGAGGAATTCTTAGAGGCAACCCTGGAGGATTTTTTGGAGGCCCAGAACGCTGCCCATACTCGCATAACAGTCTCATTTGTATAGAATATCCTATAGAATATGGGACTGTTATGCGAGTATGGACAAAACGAAGCTCTGAAGAAATTTCAAAAGGAATACCTTGAGGATTATCTGGAAAAACCATAAGAATATCCCATGCAATTAATCAACTGGGAGAATTGCTGAAGGAAACTCTCGAGGAACTCTAATTCATGTAGTGAATTTCTAATTCAAGTTGTGAATTTCCTGGGAAAATTCCTGAAGGAAACTCTTGATGAATGTCTGGAAGAATTTACGAAGTTATTTCTTGTAGAATGCCTAGATGAATTTTCGGTGCAATCTCCGGAAGAATTGCCGGAGCGATCTCTGTAGAAAATCTCACAAATAATTTCTAGAAACATATCAAAAGGACTACTTGAGGAATTGCTGGAGAAATCACTGGAGAAATATTTGAAGTAATCATTTAAGGAATTATCGTAATGTAACCTGGAGAAACCTTGAGAATATCTCTGTACAAATCCCTATAGAGATTTTTCTAGAGGAATTCTCAGGTTCCTGAAAGAATTTTTGGATGAATATAAATTGAAACCGCTTGAAAAATCTTTGGAAGAACCTCTGAAGGAGTAAAAATTCTTGTAAAGTTTGCTGATTATTCCTTTGGTTTGAGGAAGATATAGTTGGATGAATTTATGGTGGAATCGCTGGGGGCATTTCAGCAGGAACTCCTGGAAAAATTACTATAGGAATCCTTATAGAAATATCCTTGACACGATTGATCCGGATTCCGTTGCTCGCCCACAAAGGAGCATGCAACAGATTCAACGGACCAATTTCTACTGACCTGAATCAAAACGGTAATTCATGGCAAGACAAAGTTTGACAAGACCACTTACCGTTAAAGAGATCCCAATTTGAAAGATGATATTGATAATTATTTTCTTTAGCAATCTATGGAAATTTAAAATGCTCAACTAGTTTTAACATCTTTCAATCGGCTTATTGCGTTCAATAGTGATTTGACTATTCGAATTGTGTTTTTCAAGTGCTGTCCGGAATTCAATCCTAAGTGTCCAGAATAAAAATCACGAAGAGGACGAACATTTCTATTTATTAAAGTGAATACAATATGTGGAATCTGAATCTTCATCCACCATTCGAAATTTAAGTGTTTGTGAGGCTTGATTACAATAAAGTTTCATGCAGAAAGGTACTATCTACAGTGCTGTTCTGAATAATAGCAGCGCATGTCGATTTTCATACAAAATGCTCAACTTTGACATGCTGTAGTTTTGTTCCCTTTCAAGCAATCGAGCTGAAATTCTCTCCTCAGAACTACAAATATGATCAATTTTGTAACTACAAAATTTCAATTTTTTGTGAGTCCCTGCCGAAAAGTGAGACACTAGGTGAAATTTTTCGAAAAAATAGCAGTTTTTCATTTTAAAATTTTTCTTCTACAAATATTTTAAACATTTTCGGTTTAGGTGTAAGTTTGATAAGTAGGAGGAGATTGTTCCAATGGTAAGTGATATACAATTTAAAGCTATAATGTCAAGCCGAAATTCAAATTTTTAAAACTGCTATTTTTTCGAACAATTTCACCTAGTATCTCACTTTCCGGCAGGGGCTTAGAAAATTTTGAAATTTTGTGTTTACAAAATTGGGCATATTTGTAGTTCTGTGGAGAAAATTTCAACTCGATTGCTTGAAAGGGAACAAAACTACAGCATGTCAAAGTTGAGCATTTTGTATGAAAATCGACATGCGCTGCTATTATTCAGAACAGCACTGTATATGTGTTTTGATAAGCTGTACTTCACTGAAGCCTTAAGTGTCCGTAATATGGATCAAAACGGTATTATACTATAAGAGCTGATGATGCTGGTTGGAAACTGTTGTTGAATAACAAAAGAAATATTACCATTTTGCATGCAAGTTTGGAGGCTACAGAAATCAGAAAATTTAGAGGCTATATCCTGTGTGATGGGGTAAAATTGATCCCAAATTCGAATCGTAATCACTTCACGGAATTTCAACGGTTTTCGATATTTCTGCTGTTTTAAGTTATACCTTAAAGCAGGGGTTTTCAGCTTGTTTGGCTCACGGAGCATTTTTTGAACTAAACTTGTTTCGCGGAGCACCTGCTCTTCTTCCACACTCCGTTTGAAAACTGAACTTCTTTAGACGCCCAAATCGACGCTATGATGTGTATAAAATCTTGAAGTTAGATTTATGTTCGTCAGTCATTTATTAAATTTGATTTTTTTTTTTATTTTGTTGTCTATCATACAAGTTTTCGTTATTTGACTGAGCAAACTTTTCTAAAGTTAACTGTGACAAGAAAAAAAAATCGTCAAGTATTCAGGAATTCTTATCTTGATAATAGCAGAACTGCTTTGAATGGAAAATTTTCCGACTTTTGTTGTTAGTTCGATCAGGCCTTCATTAACTGTCACGCTACTGTGAGAAAAAAACCCCCGTAGACGACGGTGACCCCAAAACAGCGTTACACGGACTTTTCAAAAAAATCATAACTTCACAAATATTTGTCCAAATGCTGAAAGTTTTTCACTAACAAAAACATTGTGGTCAAACGCTTATACAAAAATAACACACATGGCCGTAGCAAGGTAGACGGTTCGTGAGGGGCTGAGCAAAGATGGTCAAACTCAGAAAAAACAGCGTTACAATGGTTCAGAGCTCATATCTCAGCCATCAGACAACAATATTATAATTTTATTTTGCCGTTGGAAACATTCAAGACCAGACTTGCAGGGAAAAATAGCAAACATAGTAGTAGCAAGGCAAATAGAGAATGGGGGGCTCCTATTTGGAATGTGTACCAAACCTATAAAAAAGTATTTCAGTGCCGCTATGCAATCAATTTTCGATTTTGTTTCACAATTTGACACTTCTAGTGCAGATCTTCAAATAAAAAATACTTAACATGGTCGTAGCGAGGAAAAACAGGAATAAGGGGCTGCCATTAAAAAATGCCCAAAAACTTTAAAAAATCATAACTTTATAATGAGCAAACCGATTTTCGATTTTCTTTCACCATTTGAATGCTTATAGTTGTGTCTTTCAGAGAAAAAAAATACACATAGTCGTAGCAAGATATAAGGTTTTTAAGGGGTATCCTCTATTTAATTATCCAGTTTGCCTGTAAATTGAGATTCATAGCTATGACATATAGTTTTTTTTCTACATATCGTTGATTGTCGAAGTGAACTTGATATTTTTTTATAAAGATATATATTTTTGTAAACACTCAAAATTTATTTTACCTAAAAAATAACGGAAAAACTTTTTTTAACTTGATTGCCTGTAGCTCAAATTTCAAAGCAATTACATGTATGTTTTTCACCATTAAACTAATTGCACAAGTCAAGTGAAGATGTTTGAATAAGAAAAAAAACTTCTGATTACACTCAAAATTTATTTTACCAAAGAAACTGCTAAAAACTCAATGTCATGAGTATGTCTGCTTGTAGATCGAAATCCAGAGCAATGGCAAATAGTTTTCTCGACACGAACTTGCTTGTGGAAGCTAAGTGAACATTTTTGAATAGAGATAGACATTTTCTGATAACATTTCAAATTTGTTTAACCTTAAAATCTACGAGAAACCCTATTGCATGAGCTTGTTTACCTGTAAATCTGAATTCAAAGCGATGGGTCATGGCTTTTTCGGAAAACAATGTTATAGATAATTTATAATTTATTTATATTTAACTTAGGTTAACATGTTTGAGTAGAAATAGATATTCTTGAAAACATTAAAAATGTATTTTACCCAAGAATCTTCGTGAAACCCTGTTTACTGAATATATATGATTGTAAATAAAAATTCAAATCGATAGTATGTTATGTTTCCCAACATTAAATTGATTTTAGAAGTCAAGTTTACATGTTTGAGGAGTAATACAATTTTTTGATTACACCCACATCTTATTTTACCAAAAAAAAACTACGCAAAACCAAATTCAATAGATATTTATGCTTGTAAAAAAATATTCAGAGCAATAATATTTCATTCTTTTCAACATCAAATTAATTGTAGAAGTGAAATTACCATGATCAAAATTTAAAGCGATGACATTTAATTTTTACGTTATGAATTTACTTAAAGAAGTTTAACTTACATGTATGTGTTAAAAATATAATGTTTGATTACACTTAAAATTTATTATACTTTAAAACTATGAAAAATATCATATTTCAAATAGTACTTCTCTAAACAAAATCTAATTGTACAAGTCTAGTTAACATTAATGAGTGGAAATATAAATTTTTCATTACACTCCAAATTTATATTAATTAAGAGACTGATAAAACCCAATTTCATGAGACTGTTAGCCTGTGAATCGAAATCCAAAACAATGACAAATAGTTTTTTTGCATGAGCTTGCTTATTGAAGTTAAGTGAACATATTTTAGATGAAATAGACAGTTTCTGACAACACTTCAAATTTGATTAGACGAAGTAACTACGAGAAACCCTATTTCATGAGTTTGTTTGAGTGTAACTCTAAATTCAAAGCGATGACACTTAGCATTTTCAGAATAAATTTGCTTATAGAAGTTACGTTGACATATTTGAGTAAAAAAGAGATTACACTTAGAATTTATTTCACCCAATAAACTACATAAAACCCTTTTTAATAAACATATATGCTTGTAGATTAAAATTCAAATCGATATCATGTTATTTTTTTAACGAAAAATTGATTTTAGAAGTGCAGTGAACAGGTTTGAGAAATTATACATTTTTTTTGAATAAACTCAAAATTTATTTTACCCAAAAACTACGTGAAACTTAGTCCAATGCATATTTATGATTGCGAAGAAATATTCAAAGCAATATATATATTTTTTCTACATAAAATTGATCGCTGAAGTTAAGTAAACATGTTTGAGAAGTAATTCAAAATTTTGTTTGTTTGCACTCAAAATTTATTTCACCTTAGTATCTAAGAAAACCCCTCTATCAATAAAGATTCAAAACGAAAGCATTTAAATTTTTCGTTATAAACTTGCTGATAGAAATTAGATTACTATATTTTAGTTAAAAGCATAATTTTTGATTACGCTCAAAATTTATTATACTCTAAAAACTATGAAAATCCCATTTTACAATATAACAGTCTAAGGCGGTGATATGTAGTTGTTTGACATTTATTTGATCCCAGCCACGATCTGAGCTGGAAGTCTCTTTAATGAATATAATAATAATAATAATTTAATTAATTGTAGAAGTCAAATTAACATAAATGAGTACAAATAGAAATTTTAAGTAACACTTAAAATTTTTAGTATCTGAGAAAATACGGAAAACCCCATTTTTTGAGACTGTTTGCCTATAAATCAAAATTCAAAGTGCTTACGTTAATTCATTTTGACATACATTGCTTTATACCATGTTATGCTTTATATATGTTCATTTAATGTTTGAAAATTTTTGATCACACAAAAAAATTACCTAAAAATATGATTATCACAGTTTTAGGTGAAATACAGTCAAACAGGCTCGTGAAGCAGGGTTTTTCATATGTTCTTAGGTGAAATAAATTTTGAGTGTAACCACAAATTTCTATTTCCTATTTAACATGTTAAGTTATCCTCTATACTAAATTTTATGCTGGAAAAACAACATATCATCGCCTTAAATATATTTTCTCGGGCATAATTGTTTATTAAACAGGTTTACGAAGTTTCTTAGGTAAAATAAAATTTGAGTAAAAATAAAAATTTCTATTACATCTCAAAAATGTTAACTTGACTTCGATCAACAATTTAATGTTAAAAAACATAACATTCTTACTCTTTGAATTTTCATTTAAAGGCATATATGTTTATGAAGCAGGAATTTACGTAGTTTCTTGGGTAAAATACATTTTTAATGTAATCAGAAATGTCGATTTCTACTCAAACATGTTATCCTTCTATAAGCAAATTTATTCCGAAAAAGCTACGAGTTATCGCTTTGAATTTATATTTACAGGCAAACAAGCTCATGAAATAGGGTTTCTCGTAGTTACTTAGGCTAAATAAATTTGAAGTGTTATCAGAAAATGTCTATTTCTTCCAAAACATGTTCACTCAACTTCTATAAGCAAGTTCATGTTGAAAAAACTACTTGTCATTGCTTTGGATTTCGATTAGCAGGCACACATACTCATGAAATTGAGTTTTCAGCAGTTTCATAGGTAAAATAAATTTTGTGTGTAATCAGAAGCTTCTTTTCTTATTCAAACATCTTCACTTGATTCGTGCAATTAATTTAATTGGCAAAAAAAGTACATGCCATTGCTTTGTTTTTAAACTCCAGGTTAAAAAAGGGATTTTTGTAGATTTTTAGGTAAAATAAATCTTTAGTGTTTACAAAAATGTATATCTTTATTGAAATTTATCAAGTTCACTTCGACAATCAACGATATGGAGAAAAAAACCTCAAATCATAGCTATGAATTTCGATTTACAGGCAAACGGAACCAAGTAATAGGGCATACCCCTTAAAACCTTATATCTTGCTACGACTATGTGTAATATTATTTTTCTATGAAAGGCACAACTATAGGCATCCAAATGGTGAAAGAAAATCGAAAATCGGTTTGCTCATTATAAAGTTATGAATTTTTGAAGTTTTTGGGCATTTTTTTAATGGGAGCCCTTTATTACTGTTTTTCCTAGCTACGATCATGTGGAGTATTTTTCATTTAAAGATCTGCACTGCAAGTGTTGAATTGTGAAACAAAATCGAAAATTGATTGCATATTGGCACTGAAATATTTTTTTATAAGTTTGGTAAACATTTCAGATAGGAGCTCCTCATTCTCCATTTGCCTTGCTACGACTATGTTTGATATTTTTCCCTGCAATGCTGGTCTTGAATGTTTCCAGCGGTGAAATAAAATTATAATATTGTTGCCTGATGGCTGAGATATGAGCTCTGAACCATTGTAACGCTGTTTTTTTAGGAAGACATATTTTCACACCCCCCTTAAGACTCTTTGTTCCTTGCTACGACTATGTAGTATATTTTTATTTAGCAGTTGAAGAGTCAAGCTTCATGACTGTGAAAGAAGATTTGAAATCGAATGACTAGTTTTAGAGTAATGGCTGTTTAAAAATGTGTGTAACGCTAATTTTTAGCACCGTTTCGTGACAGTTAATGTGTCTGAATGAGTTGACTACAAGTTCAGCACTCTCGGAAATATTAATAATTTTGATGAACCTCGTGTATAACGGTGTCAAAATTTCGATAACTTTCGAAGTTGCATGTACCTCAGACTATTAATAATAATGAAAATAATGACTATTCCAACAAAACTTTTAAACCCTGTTCTTAAAATTTGAACTTTTGATTTGGTTTGGTATAACTTAAAGCGTATTTTAAAGTAAAAAGTTGAGATATTTAAAGGCATTGGTGAAAATATTCAAAACTGTCGCGGAGCACCTGCCAAGCTTTCGCGGAGCACCAAGTGCTCCGCGGAGCACGATATGTAAACCGCTGCCTTAAAGCATAAAAAAAATAAAGTTTTAATTAAGTTATACCTTAAAGCATAAAAAAATTAAAAGGGTTTGATTGAAGTTGAAGTTGAGTCTTGCGGGGAGGAGTAATGGTAAAATAAGGTAAAAACGTAAAATTTGGAAACTTTGGACGCTTATATCTCCGAAACAATTTTACTTACAACTATACTTTCTTCGGTAAAGATTTCCAAGTCTACTAGCATACTTTGATTAGATGGTTTCGTTCTATGATACAATGATTTTCAAGCCTGCGGTAGAACTTGGTGGCTACCGCAGAACGGAAGATTTTCAAAATAACCGCAATACTATAATTTTAACAACTATTTTTCAAGATATCTGCAACAAATTAACTCGTGGATACGAACCAATGTGTGAAAAATAAATACACAAATCGATTTACTAACTAAAAAGTTACAGGCCTTCAAAGCTTTCTGGGGTCATGGAATGGAGCACATTTTCATCTGAGAGAGAGAGAGAGAGAGAGTAGACAGCTGGCTTAGATTGCGAGCTCAAAAAGGGAACCTATCATAAACTGTCATTGGAAAACCGCACATTCGAAGGGCAGAGCGTAAAAATCCGTCATAATCCAAATGAATGTAATTAAAATTTCTAGGTGTTTTCCGATGACTTCACATTTTAAAAAGTTGAATACCTAAATATAGTTGTGAATATGATTTTGACCAACATAAGATCATTCGACCGTTGTGCACAACCCAAGAATTAAAGAAAGAAGGCAAAGAAGGCAAGAAAACATGTCAACTGTCAGTGAGCTGTCTCCTCTCTCTCTCTCAGATTCTCACCGTAAGATAGATTGAAAAAGGTATAGAAAGGTTTTTAAAAAGCAAGTTGACAAATCTAATGCACAAAGTCTAAATGTAGCGATTGATGCTAAGTAATTCAAAATCTGGTATTTACCTAACTTTTTTTTGGAAATCTATGGCCGATCAATGAGAGAATGTGCAAGTTGAGGCTCAAAGGCCGGTTATTCAACTTCAGCATAATAAACGTGCACAGCCCTCACTCCGGAAGCACTGATGATGATAAAGACGCTTTTTTACGCGCAGCTCGAACGTGTGTACGACAGCTGCCCAAGCCACGACGTCAAAATCATCATCGCCCACCGGCTGACGAACGAAAACGGCTTACGACTAATTGATTCCGCCGTCTAAGAATATGGCTATTCGTAGCATCTACTTCCAGCACACCTGGAGATAATCACAGCAGACAGAATTGCAAATCGACCACGTTCTGATTGATGGACAGCAATTCTCCGACATTATCAACGTAAGGACCTAGCGTGGCGCTAAAATCGACTCTAACCACTATCTGGTTGTGGCGAAACTGCGTCCTAAACTCTCCGTCGTTAACAACGTACGGTACCGACGGCCGCCCCGGTATGACCTAGAGCGGCTTAAGCAACCAAATGTCGCAACTGCATACGCGCAGCTCCTCGAGGCTGCACTACTGGAAGAGGGTGAGCTGGATAAAGCCCCTCTTGAGGACTGCTGGAGAACAGTGAAAGCAGTCATCAACAATGCAGCTGAGAGCAACTTTGGGTACGTAGGACGGATTCGCAAGCGCAAGCGGTCATGCTGCAGCAAGGGCCCGGCAAAACGTGGAACGTTGTAGACGGAAACGGCAATAACAGACCCACCTCTGTCGGGAGAAAAGACGCCACCTGGAGGAGACGGAGTGCGAAGAGATGAAACAGATGTGCCGGTCTCAAGAAACACGTAAGTTCTATCAGAAGCTCAACGCATCCCTCAGGGGCTTCTTGCCGTGAGCCGAGATGTGCAGGGATAAGGATGGGAGCATCTTGTACGTTGATCGAAAGGTGGAAGCAGCATTTCGACCTGAATGGCGTTGAGAGCACAGGCAATGAAGGTCAGGAACACGGGGGGAATGCCTTTGACGGTACTGCGGAGGATGGAAATCAACCAGCCTCCACTTTGAGGGAGATCAAGGATGTCATTCACCAGCTCAATAACAATAAAGCTGCTGGTAAGGGTGGTATCGGAGCTGAATTCATAAAGATGGGCCCGGAGAAGCTGGCCATTTGTCTGCACCGGCTGATATGCACAATCTGGGAAACAGAACAGCTACGGAGGAGTGGAAGGAAGAGATAATATGCCCCAGCTACAAGAAAGGCGATTAGTTAGATTGTGAAAACTTTCGAGCGATCACCATTCTAAATGCGGCCTACAAAGTATTATCCCAGATCATCTTCCGTCGTCTGTCACCTGTAGTAAACGAGTTCGTGGGAAGTTATCAAGCCGGCTTCGTTGACGGCCGATCTACAACGGACCAGATCTTTACTGTACGGCAAATCCTCCAAAAATGTCGTGAATACCAGGTTCCAACGCATCACCTTTTCATCGATTTCAAGGTGGTATATGATAGTATCGACTGCGTAGAACTATGGAAAATCATGGACGAGAACAGCTTTTCCGGTAAGCTCACGAGACTGATAAGAGCGACGATGGAAGGTGTGCAAAATTGTGTGAAGGTTTCAGACGAACTCTCCAGTTCATTTGGATTCCACCGGGAACTACGACATGGTGATGGACTTTCGTGCCTGTTGTTCAATATTGCGCTAGAAGGTGTTATGCGGAGAGCCGGGCTCAATAGCCGGGGTACGATTTTTACGAGATCCAGTCAATTCGTCTGCTTCGCGGATGATATGGACATTGTCGGCCGAACATTTGAAAAGGTGGCAGACCTGTACACCCGCCTGAAACGCGAGGCAGCAAAAGTTGGACTGGTGGTGACTGCGATGCGACCAAGACAAAGTACATGCTAGCTGGTGGGGCCGAGCGCGACAGGGCTCGCCTAGGTAGCAGTGTTATGATAGACGGGGATACGTTCGAGGTGGTCGACGAGTCCGTCTAGCTTGGAATCTCGCGTTAGCCGTGAAATACGGAGGCGCATCATCAGTGGAAGTCGGGCCTACTATGGCCTCCAGAAGAAGCTGCGGTCAAAAAAGATTCACGCCCGCACCAAATGTACCATGTACAAAACGGTCATAAGGCCGGTAGTCCTCGACGGGCATGAAACGTGGTCGATGCTCGAGGACGACCTGCAAGCACTTGGAGTCTTCGAACTTCGGGTTCTTAGGATGATATTTGGCGGTGTGCAGGAAAACGATGTGTGGCGGCGAAGGATGAACCACGAGCTCGCTCAACTCTACGGCGAACCCAGTATCCAGGAGGTGTCCAAAGCTGGAAGGATACGATGGGCAGGGCATGTTGCAAGAATGCCGGACAGCAACCCTGCAAAGATGGTGTTCGTTTCGGATCCGATTGGTACAAGAAGGCGTGGAGCGCAGCTAGCTAGGTGGGCGGATCAAGTGCGAATAGATTTGGCAACCGTAGGGCAGAACCGAGGATGGAGAGATGCGGCCACGCACCGAGTTTTGAGGCGTGAAATTGTTGATTCAGTGTTATATGTGTAAATGTTAACTAAATAAATGAATGAATGAAAGCCTAAATGGGCCGGATATGACCCGCGGACCGTACGTTGGGCAGACCTGGCCTACAATAAGCATCTCTAGAACTGATATTCAAAATTGAGAAATTGGTAAATTTCGACACTTTTACTAAGCTCAGTTTCATTCTACATGAAAATGTTTGATACTAACGTAGAATTCTCCTTACAATGCACACGAACTTCATGCGCAACAGGTCTTCCCGTACCGGACAAAAATGGATTAAATTACCCTTCCTGGTGTGTATTCGCAAAAGAGTGTACATCGTTCATACGAACCTGAATGTGGCGCTCCCAGGGCGATGGTGAAAAACACTACCACGACCAGTAGTTGTCTCTGATTACAGCAGCAGATGCATCCATCATTTCTAAAGTTTCGCCGAGCCATATTACTGCTCCGTTGGCGGCTCCGTATGGCCGTACTCTAGCTATCTCCTCTCGGGCTAGTCATCTATTTATTCTTTATTCTGCTCTGGTTCGGTTAAGCCCCCGTTCTGGCCTGGCAGCCTTTCTGTTCCATATATCACGGAGTGCTGTTCTATTATAGTTTTTCTGTTTTTTTGTTGTTGCTGCTGCTGAGCTTAATACAGGAAAGTTTCCCACGCGCTTTGTTTGTGCTTTATTCGCAGGTCCACTGGTGGTAGTTTCAGGCTCTTAGATGTATGCCACCTGAAACGATTCACGGAGAAAAAAAAAACATGTAGCTGGAAATTACTATTTTTTTTTTTAAATCAAGTTCAAGATTTAGTTGTTTCAATATGATTTTTTAAGTGCATAGATGACACGATTTTGTCATCCCCTTTTTCAAAACGATTTTATGCTCACTTTCAAAATGCCAAAATTTTATCAGAATTCTTTCTAATCTATGTTATGCATATCCATAATAACATTAACAGGGTAAAACAGGATTTGTAGAAAGTTCGATTATAAGATGGTGACACCAAAGAGTCTTTCGCAAAAACTGGCTAACAAAATCGGGTTAGTACTGTAATAGAAATTTTTTGTTGAATACAATTGTTCTGTAAAATATTTTTAACCTAATTTTTTTTTATTTCTGATTATATTTTAGTTATTGTGAAGCAATATTTTTGTTATTACCATTTTAGTTCGAAAACAATCGAAAACTTGTTAAACTTACTATTTTTTCCTCCGTGTTGCTGCTGCGTTGTTGGGTGTGCATTTATTATTAGTTCAGAACAAGAGGTAAATTGCAACGTTGGAAACAGACAAAAAAAAAGTTGTGCTTTGTTAAGCCGTTTCTCGAAGATAGTCCCGTGCTGATGTTGCTGTTGCCGGAAGTGGTGTGCAGTCGTCGATGTTCATCCAACTGGTGCCTCATTGTGCAACGGTGGCGAAACACATGCAGATGGCGTTGCTGGAGTTGTCATCTTCCCGTTTACATAATCCTGTCCGGCGTGGGGAGGAGGCTCGCTTGCATATGTGTGTCTACTTAATGTTCAGTAGATTGGTACTTTATGCGTTTTTTATGCGCCCCGTCGTCGTCGCATACCGCGTTTCCGCTGGCGAGGAGGATGACACAATTTTACCCAGCACCTGTTGGACTGCGGATCCGTTGATTGTCGTTGTTATTCCTGCTAGTGACATGCGGTGGATGCTAGCTGACATATTCCGGAAGCGCTATTGTCGTGGTTTTGTTCTGTGAAGGGAGATGGGATTCAAAGAGAAAACGTTCATTAGTTGCTGGAATCGGTGTTCTTATTTGTTAATGAGTTAGGGATAAGGTTGACACCGTGAAATGAGGCTGATTTTGAGAGTTACTTCGTGTTTTTGTAAATTTTCATAAACACAATTATTCAATAATAAATAAGCACTTGAATTATTTGATGAACTATAATAGCACAACACATGCAAACCATTCAAAACTCCAATAACGTTGCTGCAGTACCTACACTCCCTGCAAAAGATTGATTCTTTGTTATTATCATTCCAACCATTATAATTATTTCTTACATCTAAGTGTTCTGTGTTAGACAACAGTATCATCCTAATTTGTTAAATTAAAATTAAGCTTTAAATAACATATTGTTAACAATATATTACATTTCATTTACCGTAGCAGTTCAGATTTTTACAGGTGAATTGATTTCACCTGCTTATAAGAGAAAAAACCTTACAATTTACTTAACCTAACTTAATCTAAGTATATAACGCATTAATCGTGGCAATAGAAGATTGCAACGATTTTTGTCTCAAATTATCAATGATTTTAATTGGCATTTGTTCCAATATTTCAACACTAGATATACCAGGGAGGAAGCTTCATTTTCAAAATATTATTTTGAATCCTCTGCAGATTTCTTTCTGGTATTACCACAGCTATTCCATATTGGTACAGCATACAACATGGCTGGCCTGAAAACTTGTTTGAAGATCAGAAGCTTGTTCTTAAGACAAAGTTTTAATTTTCTTTTTATAAGTGGAAAAAGACATTTTACATATTTGTTACATTTGACTTGAATGCCCTCAATGTGATTTTTGAAAGTTAAATTTTTATCTAGCATGAGCCATAGATACTTAGCTTCATCTGACCTCTCTATGGCGCATTCGAAAAACAATGAGTTATTCTTACTTCGTAGGTACTTTAATAAGAACATTTTTTGAATTTTGTTAACTAAAATTTTACATAAATTCGTTAAAAAAAACACGCTGAAAAAACATGGGTAATTTTTTCAGCATTGTTAACGGCGTATCTTGCCGGAACTACCCAACGTATTCGTGGAAGTCCAGAATCGAAGTTTTGTCCTTGTCATCCCATATTGAAAACTGAAATGGAATAATCGTAAGCTTGAAAATATTTATGATTTAAGGCTCCCCCAAATCTACGCGACTTTTTACGCTAGACGAAGAGGCGGAGTAGATGTTACCTGTGGCGGTAGAATTTTTTTTCCATTTGATTTGAAACAAGTTAAATGGGTATTCATAGTACCCCCTATTCGTACTATGAGTACCCAGGAGTTCAAATTACCTGCTACGATATCAGCAAACGATTTTCCGTGGGTAGATTCATTCGAAGTTAAAAGATTCGAACGGCTACCCGACGGATTAAAATTAGTTTGTGAATGAGCATGATTATGATCTTCTTGATGGGTATGATTCCTAATTAAGCGATCTACCAGGGAAATTCCGGACACGATCGTTATCGTAACGGATATTATCTTTCATCTGCCTGGCACGAGCCTCAATGACTCTCTTGCGTGAAGGGCAATTCCAAAAATTTGACTTTTGATTGGCCCCGCAATTAGAGCATATGAACTTGGTGGTATCTTCCTTCACTGGACAGGCGTCATTAGTGTGTGAAGAACCTCCGCAAATCATGCATTTAGCATCCATGCGACAATTTTTTGTACCTTGACCTCACTTTTGGCCCCGACGGCACTGAGTGGGGTTCTGGTAATTTCCTCGAGGTTTCTGGAAATGTTCCCATGTCACACGGACATCAAACAAAAGTTTTCTTTTTCTAAAGCTTTAATATTATTTAGTTCTTTTTTGTTAAAGTGAACTAAATAAAATTCTTGAGTAAGCCCTTTCCGAACAATGCCAGATTGGATTCTCTTTTTCATAAAGATTACTTGGACTGGGGAAAATCCAAGTAAATCATTAATTCCATTTTTGATCTCTTCAGGTGATCTCAACTGACTAGAGAGGCCTTTCAAGACAACTTTGAACAAACGTTCAGTTTGTCGTCATAAGTAAAACATTTGTGCTTCTTCTCTTCAAGATGTCTGAGAAGAAGTTTTAAGAGTTTCCGGCAAAACGCGACAGTCTCCTTTCTTTGCGATTTGGAAGGTAACCTTCATTCTTCTGATGGAGTTCAAGATATCCTGCCTAAATCCCCCAAATTCGGAACAATTGACCACGATAGGCGGCACTCTTTGCTTCCTCACTTGAATCAAAGAGAAGGCTAGAGGCTGCTTCGATTTGGTGTTCGGAAAATTTGTCTAGAGCATCGAACTGATTGCTTATTCCGATACAATTATTCATTTCACCCTTGGAAGAAAGTTCGCATTCCGGGGAAACGTCCTTTCTTCCATTCTTGCCACGTTTAGTGACAGTTTTAAATCCCACTGTTTTGGAAGGAAGTTGTGAATTCAGAGATTCACCCTTCCTTTTGTTTTTTGTCGATACCATGTTTTATGAATAAACGAAAGAAGACGTGACCTTCGAGAGGTTTTTTCCCCAGACGGTGTCCAAGGAGGATTACCACCACTAGCTTTCGCCAACGGGTCCAACGAAAAATCGAAGGCACGGGTCCAAACAAGGATCGTAAAGAGATCAATAGTAGAAAAAATAGTACTGAAAAGTACTGTTTTAGTAGGTTTAGGTAGTTTTTAAGAAAACTTCCAAGAGCAGAGAGAATTCGTGTACGCACAGCACGAAGGTACGATGCGCACTGACACTGACGTACTTGTTAGTTATTTTCTACTCGAGTTACTTCAACAAAGTACAAAACGCGCATAAGGACCCTTTTGTTTCCGGATTGTCATAAATAATCTAAGAGGACCCACACCGGAAAGGATGCGTTCGCTTTGAGCCATCTAGCTAAGGGGTTTCGCGGGCCCATCCCAGAGGAAACAAAAAGCCACCGACTGTACATTCGCAGAAAGGTCGCAATTTGCATATTTAATGCTATGGTTGTTTCGTTCAAATTTGCGCAAACGAAACAAAAATTTTGCATTCCATCGGGCAATCAGCCCCTCCGAAACACCTGGCTGGCGAGGAAAGAGCGGACTGACTGGCCGAGTGATTGTCGGTTGAATAAAACTTTCGATTAAGTAGGCACTAATGGCACGCGGGGATAGCCGCATTACGGTCACAGGGCTGCTAATGAAGCTCCGGTTGTTTGTGGATTGTTGTTAATTCGTTGGCATTCAAAAATCTGCGTATTCCTCCGAGCAGTGTTTGTTTATTTATTTTTCGGTCAGTTTACTTTTCTCGGGGGGTTGTTTCAACTTCAACCCTTAGAGAAGCGATTCCCAGCTTAACTGACTATCGTGTTTATTCAAGCCCTACTTGTTTTTCTCTTTTCTAGAAACCCTTCTACAATTGATTTGGTCTTAACCGATTCTAGTCACATTTGTAGCCAACTGGTCACTCATGCTGATTTTGATTCTGATCATGTTCCTGTTACATTCCAAATATCCCAAGAAGCGATTCTCAATCCTATCAGCTCCACTTTCAATTATTTTCGAGCCAACTGGAATATATATGAAACATTTATAGATAGTCATCTTGATGTTAAAATTTCTTTACAAACAAAAATAGATATTGACAACGTTTTCGAAACTTTAACAAATTCCATTGTTGAAATAAGGGGCATTGTAATACCAAAATTAATCTTACAAATAATCTAGGCAGTTCACCTATACCCGTTTCGAAGTGGTTGGAAACACCTCAGATGTCGAAATACACAACCAAAGTTCCACATTCATCGAAAGTCTACGAAGCACAAATCGACAAAACCACGCACAGAAATAACTCGTTAGATTGGCCATTTATCACGATTGTTATGCCCAATCAGCATTAAACATTCACATGTTCATGTTGCCGGTTTGGTCATCACTGACCTTGTGTTGGAGGGAGAATATACTATTTGGACGGTGCTGCTCCAAGAGCGAATGAATGATTTCCATTCCTTGCCGTTCTTGAAATGTAGGTTCAATAAATCAGTCAATGAAAACGATTTGCTACGTCCTTGTTGGTGTTCTATTTGGCATTGTTTTTTTTCACGTTATGAATGGTTCGTTTGAGTGGTTGACCAATTTATCATTCATAAACTTCACTATTTTTGGAAATAATATTAGATATATTAATCCATAAAAAATCATGTGCTGGGGATTTTTTGTCTTGAAAATCTTATTTTTTTAAAACGACGACTAATTCGTCCCCTTGGTGCTACAACCAGATATCTCGAAATTTGACATTTTTTGATTTCAATACGTTAAAATATTATTGTCAATTAGATCTGCAAAATATCCATAGCTCATAAGCGTGTGATTAAAATACATAAGTTGAAGTATATTTTTCAATCATATTTGCCTTCACCTTGTAAAACGGTCATATTTCAAAGTTGCACATCTCAAAATTTTGATTTTCGAGTTATCTAGTTGTAGCATCAATGGGACGAATTATAACAAAAGGGGATTTGTTTTATTATCGGACAATTTGGGCCGGAGGTTCTCCGATTTGCATGAAATTTTCACCAGAGGTAGAACTCGTGGATACATGACCAAAAGTGAAATTCAAAAAAAATTATAGTGGCCTATTTTCCCGGAAAACTCTAGATGAATTTTCACGATATCTCTATATACCTCAAACTATGAAAATTCATATTTCCTGAACTATTCATCGTAGAACAAAAGTTTTTTAGTGAAATCGAATAAATATTTTCTCAGCAATCTTTTAAAAATATAAAAAGAAAAACATTTCTTGGAAAATTTTCCACCATGGAGAAAATTGTCGGAAAAATAGCGAAAAAACTATCGTTTGTATCATGAAAAATTTTCAAAAATATATTTTTTGTTTCATCAATCTATACTGTAACTTATACTGAATTTTCAAAGTTTGAGGTATATAGAGAAATCGTGAAAATTCATCTAGAGTTTTCCGGGAAAATAGGCCACTATAATTTTTTTGAATTTCACTTTTGGTCATGTATCCACGAGCTCTACCTCTGGTGAAAATTTCATGTAAATCGAAGAACCTCCGGCCCAAACCTGTCCGATAACACTGCGGAACACGTTTTTGTCTTCAGCACCAAAATACCGCTATTCACTTAATTAAGGGTTGCTGAATCCATTTCCGTTTTCTGAAATATCATAGCACGTCTAGTTTTTGAGATATCGACTGTTGAAAATGCAAAAAATGACTATTTCAGCCAACTTGCATGCAAGTTTGTTAGCTTGTATTTTGCCATATAGAAGAAACGAAGAATTTTGTATGGAGACTGCAAGCATGTTGAAAAAATCGATTTAATCGAAATTTAATCGCGCAATTTCAATCAAATTATGTCTGAAATGAAAGTTAAAGTTCTATTTTGCATGTTTGGTGGATTAGATTACAAAAAAGTTTGATAAATTGTACTTTAAATTTCATGTAAACATTAATAAAACCAGTGTTTTATACAACTTTGGCGACCTGTAGCTAAAAATTGTGACGTGCTGGAACATTTCTGAAAATGGCATCAGATTCAGCAACCCCAAATCTACTAGAGACACATAATTTGATCCTTGAGACACGCAAAAATGTCATTTTTGTTACGCTGTGTAATTTAAAAAAATGCCCAAAACTAAATGTAGTATAAACAAGGGGCCTTCCTTAGTCTAGTGGTAAAGTCCGCGGCTACAAAGCAATGCCATGTTAAAGGTGCCTGGGCTCGATTCCCAGTCGGTCCAGGATCCTTTTGTAATGGAAATTTCCTTGACTTCCCGTGGTAAAGAGTATCATCGTATTGATCACACGGTATACAGATTCGAAAATTATGATATTGGCAAAGAAAGCTCTCAGTAAATAACTGTGGAAGTACACAGCAAGCTGAGAAGCAAGCTCTGTCTCAGTGGAGAGGTAATGCTATGTTACAATATATATATATATATATATATATATATATATATATATATATATATATATATATATACACCAAAAAAATCTTAGATTTACACGTAACGTTATTTTAGTTTCAATCATGTAAAGCCATCTCTCATGTATTATTCAATGATAAAACCTATAAACACATCTATTATATATAACATTGTTACCAAATTCCTTAATATTGAACGCGAAACGCCTTCTCTCAAAGAATTTTGCTTGCAAAACGGCTTGATTTACATGATTTTTCCGCTGAAAATTCAATCATAAATAATGCACATGGAATGACACGCCGTCGATCCATCCATGTGCATTATTTTTGGCAGAATATTCAACGTGGAATCATGTAAACTGAGCGATCTTGTTTTCAATTTCACTTTCAAGGTGCAAGAAAGCATGCAACATTGGCGAATGTTGGATGCAAGATCATGAAATGTTTCAGTTTCACTCAAGTTTGCAAGGATTCCTGAATGCAATGAGGCGGTTTACATTATTTATCGTTTAATATCAAATGATAATTCGATTCACATGACAATCATGAAAGTTTACGTGCCATGTAAATTTAAGTTTTTTTTTGCTGTGTATATATATATATATATATATATATATATATATATATATATATATATATATATATATATATATATATATATTATTTTTTTTTGGCGGTGAAATATAAAATTTTAAACCTTTGTGTTCGGCAAACTTGGGATGACGAATTCAAGCTATTGTTACATAGAAAGCTGATTTATTATATATATATATATATATTCAAATCGCAATAGCTTTTATATTTCTCAATATTTTTGCACCATTTTTTCACAAGTTCTCAAAAAACTCTTCTCGATTGATAATCCTTTCAATATTGGTCCTTGGTGATCTGGTTTTGTAGATATTTCGATGTTTCTTGGGGGACCGACAATCTCCAAATATAAAATGTCTTAGTTGACCATTTTGTTTTTGTTCAATTTATCATAAAAATAAAATATGAACTGTACAATGCCAGGTAATAAAAAGCTACAGTGAAAAACATCATGCAAATCAGTTAAGTATTCTTGGAGATATCTGAAAATTACGAAATGATGTTTTTTGAAGTTTTCAAGATGGCCAGCGTGGTACCAGAAACCTAAATGGTCGTTACTTAAAAATGACTGCATCAAATTACTTAATTTTTTACAACATACTCTCATTAATGTATTGTTCCGAAGAGTAAATATCCGAACGCAATAAAAATCTGTAGCCTGATAAATTTACGTGGAGTATGAGTACGCATCGGTTACCCAAAGAATTTTGGAATAACTTCGGATCCAGATGACCAATTACTAATATCAACACAATTTCTAAAACTAGAAGATCCTCTGATAACTTGTAAAGAAATGGTGCAAAAATGTCGAGTAACAAAAAAGTTACCGCGATCTCAATACTGTTTTTGCTACAAAAAATAAAGCTGCTAGTAGAGGGGTTAAAAACTGCGTGAAGTGTAGAAAATAACTGCGATCTTAGAATTGTCTATGAAGTCCCATGAATGAATTCATGTAATACGAAAAAGCTCAAGCCAAACAAATCTTAAGCGTTCATTACACAGCGTAACAAAAATGACATGTTTGCGTGTCTAAAGGATTATGTGTCTCTAATAGATTTGGGGTCGCTGAATCTGATGCCGTTTCCAGAAATGTCCGTGCATGTCACAATTTTTAGATACCTACATGTCGTCAAAGTTGTACAAAAAACTAATTGAAATGATATTCACATAAAATTTAAAAGACAATTTACACCGTCTTCAGCACGTAGGCTGCACAGGCTGAACGATAACTGTGATGAATTTTTCGTTTGACGAAATACTTCCATCGACTGGAGCGGGAATCGATCCCACACTTCGTAACACATTACGTCTATACGACTGACACCGCTAACCGCAAGACCGCGAAGCCCATCAAAGTATGATTTATCAAACTTTTTGTGCTGTAATCCAGCAAGCACGCAAAATGAAACTTCAACTTTCATCTGATATGAAATTCGGTTGAAATTGGACTATCAAAGTTAGATTAAATCGATTTTTCAACATGGTTGCATTTCCCATACAAAACTCTTCGTTTCTCTCAGCGATTGTATTATGAACTTAGCTGATAAGTATTGTAATACACATAAAGTTTGAAATCCGTCGCAAATTAAGCAAATAATTGCATGCAAGTTGGACGATATAGTCAAATTTTACATTTTCAACTGCCAATATCTCAACAACTAGACGTGCTATAATATTTTTGGAAATCGAATGTTATTTTCTCTCGCTAGTGATTTGAACGCATATGGATCACAATAATGAGCTTTTGATCATCTTAAAAGCTGACTATAGCTTGGAAATTACTCTTAATTTCCTTAATAAATTTAACACTCATTGAAAGAGAAGATTATTTTTCGTTTCAGGTTCATAGTTATCATAAGGAGTTTACATTTACTCAATATTTCAAATTTAATTTGGTAGATAATCTTGATTGTAAAATCTGATCTCTTTGAAATTGCAGTAGAATATAAGGCTATCTTTTCCACGATCATCTCGAAATTCTAGCATTCTTTGACACCTTTTGAATTGTTCTGTAAGGAATTGACAGCTCTTTTAAAATGCAGATGTTTTTTTGTGTCACTGAAACAATAATATAGCATTAGCATTAAGCATAAAGCATTTAGCACAAATTCGTAGGTGGTACAGTCCTAGAGCATTATATGAGGGTTGCCTCCTTTCCGTCTGTTAGAAATTTGGAACTAACCTCTATTCCTTAGACAAGATTGACGCATCCTCCAATAGTCGAGAGCTGTCCTGACCACGTCCTTGCGAAATCAGGGGAATGGGAAAGAATGATTGATTGAACACCTACTTAAGAAAGTTGCAGAGAGCTATACGACCTTTCATATGTGTTAAGGGATATTGTGGAATGTTGATGAAAAGGAGAAGTGCCATAGGATACGTTCGGTAGACGTCCTGGCCGACAAATGTCTATTATTACGCATGCGCATGCGCATGATCATGCGCTACTGATTAGAACAAACTCATTAAATATTTTTTTTGCAATTTCTCATCGTAATAGGCTGTTTTTCATCACGCCAATCTATCATGAAACACTTTCTTGCACTGAAGTTTGCAGTGCGGGAATAATCATTACGCAACTGAAACCAGTGCTGTAATGATTCATTAGGGAACGCTTTCTCATTACGCAACTGTTTTGAGTTGCGTAATGAATCATAACAAAACAATTTTTCAGAAATTGTAAAATAATGGTGAATGCTTTCCGATTTAATTTTTGATACCCTTAAGTGGTCTTCTACGAAATTGCAAAACAAAGTTGTACGTAAAAAACATGCAAAAGTGTTCAGTCCATATCTCTGGGATTACACGTCCAATTGAATCTCTCTAAGCCGCATTCGAAAGGAAAAGAGTTACTCTTCCTTCGTATGTATTTTTCCAAAAACATTTCTTGAATTTTGTGTACATAATTTTTACTTAAAGTTGTGGCATTTTTCAAAAAAACACACTGAAAAAACATAGCTAATTTCTTCAGCATTGGACCGACCAAAATTTTAAAACAAGGTGTCATTAGAACCGTAATCTTATATTCTTTGAAGGGCGCTCAAGTCATCGTGCAAAAGTTTGGGTTCACCTGAACTTACTTAAAACACGAAAATTCTGTGAAATCTCAAACGCGCCATTATTTACTTTTGAAAAAGCTATGATTTATTAAAATCAGTTGAAAAATGGCAGAGATATTGACAAAAATGATTTGCGTGCGGCTCAGGCGAACCCAAACTTTTGCACGATGACTTGAATGACTGTTTCATTGATTTTTAATAGTTTTCAGATTTTTCCGCAAAAATTTCGTGAGCGCCCTTCAAAAGAATATAAGATTACGGTTCTAATGACACCTTGTTTTGAAATTTAGGTCGATCCAATGCTGAGGAAATTAGCTATGTTTTTTCAGTGTGTTTTTGAAAAATGTCACAACTTCAAGTAAAATTTTAGTATACAAAATTCAAAAAATGTTTTTTGGAAAAATACATACAAAATAAGAATAACTCTTTGCCTTTTGAATGCGACTTGGAGAGTTTCAATTGAACGTGTAATCCCAGAGATATGGACTGAACACTTTTGTATGTTTTTTAGGGGGTGATCCCAAACTTATGCACGGGAGTGTAACTCGTTGCAGAACTCGATTTTTACAGCACACGTCATAATTATCCTACTCGACAAGCCTAAATTTACGACTTGTGCTGTAAAAATCATCGTTCTGCAACTTGTTCCGTAAACTACTATTTCGAAACTGCATTGCAATGTATCGTTCCTCTTTCAAATAACAATAGCGTGAGCAGCAACTAAGCACTGTCCATGAACAATTAAATTTTGAATATTTGAATTTTGATTTATTCTTACTATGATTCCAACACAAAAGTATGGAACAGCATTTTATTTTAAATGCCGAACACTGTGATCCTTATGTTTCATATTCCGAACCCTTTGATTCAAATTCAGAATAGAATGAAGTAATTGAAGTAATTTGTTTTTGATTACAACTCACATTGTTCAAAATGTTGACCGCCATCCCTACGAAAATTTATGACATATATCAGTGAAACATTTCTACAACAAATCCGTACAAAATACGAGTGTTCGGAATATGAGACAAAACGGAACTACCTTTTTTGAATGTCATATGATTATGTTTTGAAATAATATTTCTCAAATCAAAACCAGTGTTTTTTTAATTTAACAGTAGTCCTGCTAGAAGTTCATCCAGGCTATTCTGTATGATATGCTCCAGAAACTGCTTTAAGGATGCATCCTGAAGTTGCTCTAGGAATTATCCCTAAAGATTATTTAGGTAGGATTTCGTCTTGAAGTAACACTAGGTATGAAATTTCTCAAGAAGATCTTCTAGAAGCTCCTTCGAAAGTTTCTCAAGGTGTTCCTCTGGTAGTTTCTCTAAGAGTTCCCTTAAGAGTCCCTCTGGAAGTTTTTCCAGAAGAACACCTAAAGGAGTTTCTGGGGGATTTCCTAAAAGAACTTCCTGGGGAACTCCTAGGAGAACTGCTAGAGGAAATCCTAGCATCTTTCGGGGGAAAATTCCAGAGGAACTACTGGAGGAGCTCCTAAAAGAATATCCAGAAGAACGGCTAGAGGATTTTCTGGAGAGACTCATAGAAGAGTTTTTAGAGGACCTCCTAGGAGAATTTCCAGAGAAACTTCCTGAGGAAATCCGTGAAAAACTTCCGTAGGAACTCCTAGAGGATCTTTCGGAGGAACAATTAGAAGAACTTCCTGAGGAATCTCTAAAGGAAATTCCGGAGAGTTCCCTAGGGGATCTTTCAGGTGGACTCTTAGAAAAACTTCTGGAGGAACTCCTGAAAATGCAATTAAAGAGCTGGATGAAGGCAAAAAATTAAACTAAACTGGAAGAACGCAATGGACTCTCGTCAGTCCAAACGATTCATCGAACCAGACGCCTATCAAACGCTGAGGTTGTTAAACCTCAATAAACACGATCTAAGTACTTATACTGGCTTATTAACAGGCCACTGCCCCAGCAAACGTTACCTTAAAATTATAGGTAAATTACCAGAAGATATGTGTCGTTTCTGTAAATTAGAAAGCGAAAGCACTGAACATTTGTTGTGCAAGTGTGTTGCACTATACCACAAGCGTTGTAGATATTTAGATAAAGGCTTGCTAGAGCCTAATGAAATTCAGTACTATCATCCAAAACAGGTACTACATTTTATACGAAACGTAGTACCTGATTGGGATGCACGCCAATAGCTGTGGAGATAGTTACTTCATATAGAAACATATTTCTACAGTACGGCAAAAACAAAGAGGATATCACCACAATAGATCAACTTAATGGTCGCAGTGGTATCATGTCCCCACAGAGGAAAAAAAAAACTCCTAGAGGAATGAACTTCCGTAGGAACTATTAGATCATCTTTCAGGAGAATACTTAGAAGAACTTCCTGAGGAATCCCTAGTAGAACTTCCGGAGGGACTTCCAGGGGAATTATACGGAAGACTCTTAGAGAAACTTCTAGAGGAATATCCGAAAAAAACTCATTGAGTTTCCGGGGACACCTAGAAGCACTTTCAGGGGACCTCCTAGGAAAACTTATAGAGGAACTCCTAGAGGAATATCCGGAAGAACTCATAGAGGGATTCCTGGAGAGACTCCTAGGTAACCTTTCTGGGGAACTCCTAGGAAAACGGCCAGAGGATCTTCCGCAGAAAATCCGTGAAAAACTTCCATAGGAGCTTCTAGAGCAGTGATTCCCAAAGCGGGCGAATTCGCCCCCCTGGGGGTGATTTTCAGCCTCAAGGGGGCGAAAATTTGCAAAACAGAATTTGAGGGGGGGGGGGGGGTGAAAAATCCAGAAAGGGGGCGAAAAGGTTAACACGGGATCATTTGAAAATAATTACGCATAACCTTTACAGGACACACATCTGAAGGCTAATCGATTCCAAAGTTAACTATTTCAGGAATATTTTACCTTAGATCGACATATCTCCAATCAGGGTTATGATTATGGTTAACATTATGATAGATTACACTTGATAATTGTCAAACACATGTTATGCATTTAGGTTTTTTCATATTATGTATGTTTTAAGAATGGTCAGTATTTGAAACTTTCACAAGGTCGGATAATTGGTCACAGATAACATTTACTTATTTTGGATGTACGAAACACTAATCTGAGAATGTTTATAACTTTTAGCAAATTCCCAATATTTTATATAAAGATTTTTTCATGTGGGAATTTTGAGGTTAGAAAGCTTATATTTCTTTTATTGGCATCCAACTTTTTTACCGAAAATAATCTACAGTACCCATTTTGAAGTTTAGGTTGCACTCATTCTTATCATTTTTATCATTTCTAGTACAAATCATTTAAGAGACAAATTTTTCTTGGTTTTAGAAAAAATACCTTTGTAACATTGGAATATGTGTTGAAAACATTCTGGAATTTCATATACTTGTTCAATGTTTTGGGAAACGTTCCCAGAAACGTCAAACATTTATTATACACAATTTCTGAAAATTATTGCAGTAATTTTAGAAATAAAAGATAAATCAGTATGAAATTATCATTAACGAATCATCCTCCAACTACCTCACAAGTTGTCGCCTATGCATATATTACATTTAAATAGTTTAAACTGGGCCGAACTTGTATCGAAAACTGATTCAGTAGCTTATAATGCACGTAAATATTGTTAAAATTGCTATTATAAATTGAAATCTAGTAAATCATTCCTAACCATTTTGGGATATCGATATTTAAGAAAATATTTTTAGTTATTGTATTATGATTCTGCAGATAAGCGAGTCGAAGACATTTTTTGACGTACAGCACTTAAATAAAACATTAAAAATATTGAAATCACATATAAGGGGGCGATTCCAGATGAATGTTGGCCTCAAGGGGGCGAAAGTTGAAAAAGTTTAGGAAGCACTGTTCTAGAGGATCTTCCGGGAGAACGCTATTCCTTTAGAAGTTCCTCCAGAAGTTTCTCTAACAGTCCTTCCGAAAGTTCCCCTAGGAGTCCCTCTAAGGATTCCTCCGGAAGTTCTTCTATTATTCATCCTGGCAGTTCTCCTAGGGAAAGCCTGCCCTACCTTTTTGGCTCTTTTTTTTTGTCATAAATGGTTGCAATAATAGTCCGATATGAGAAATTTGTACCTCAAATTAAAGCTTGGTATTACATCTGATTGATCCATGTATATAAATTCAATTTTATATTAAACTCTTTGTTAGCGATGCAGATAAACGGAAAAATTAGCCCGGCCCACGGTACGCACCAATTTTTGGCCTTAACTGCATCTGTATCGAAGAGTTTAGTATAAAGTCGAATTGTTAAACATGGATTATTCTGATGTAATACCAAGCTTTTATTTGAGGTACAATTTTTTTTAGGTCGGACTCTAATTGTGAGCGTGACATTCATTTAAGTCAAAAAAGAGCTAAAAATGTTGAGCAGGCATGTACTACGAGTTCCCCAGAAAGTTTTTTAGGAGTCTCCCCAGAATCCCATCTAGGAGTTCTTCCGAATATTCCTCTAGGAGTTCCTCCGGAAGTTCTTTTGAGTGTTCTTCCGAAAAATCCTCTAGAAGTTCCTACGGAACTTTTTCACGGATTTCCTCCGAAAGTTCTTCTGGAAATTCTCCTAAGAGTTCCCTAGGATGTTCTTCTAGGAGTCCCTTCCCCTCTAGGAGTTCTTCCGGATGTTCCTACAGAATTTCCTCCAGAAGTTTCTTTAGAGTCCCCCAAAATTCGCCCTAGGAGTCCCTCCGAAAGTTACTCTAGGGATTCCTCCGGAAGTTGTTTTAAGTACCAAAGGTAAAGGGAGTCTATTGAAGATTTTTTTGCAAATGATAGAAATGAATAGGTGGATAGGCGTCACAAGGGAGAGACAAGATTTAAATTTTATTAGGAGGTGAAAATTGAACAAGGCATTTTTAATGTCAGTAAGCATCTAAGCGTCCTGTATTCTACCTTCTTTTCTACTGGAGAAGGGTTAGCTCAAAGCTTTTGAGCTTTGCTACCAATCCAGGCTGGGAACTACCTACGGAAGTTTTACACAGATTTCCTCCGGAAATTTATCTAGGACTTCCTCCACAAGTTCTCCTGAGAGCTCCCCAAGATGTTCTTCTAGCATTCCCTCCAAAAACTTCTCTAGGAGTTCTTCCGGATATGCTTTTAGGAGTACCTCCGGAAGTTTCTCTAAGAGTCCCCCGAAATTACCCCTAGGAGTCCCTCCGGAACTTCCTTCAGGGAGTCCTTCGGAAGTTCCAAAAGATCCTCTAGGAGTTGCTACGACAGTTCTTCATGGATTTCTTCCGGAAGTTCCTCTAGGATTTCCTCTAGCAGTTCTTCTAGGAGTTCCCCAGGAAGCTCTTCTTGGAAACCCTCCAGAAACTCCTCTAGGAGTTCTTCCGGATATTCCACTAGGAGTACCTCCAGAAGTTGCTCCGCAAGTTCCGGAAGTTCCTCTTGTAGTTCCTTCAGTTGTTTCTCTAGAAATTTCTATAGCACAGAGTTCCCAACCTTTTTAAAATTGTGGCGCCCCGTAAAATTTTCTGGGAATGGCGCGGAGGTTTAATATTGATGAAACATGCTAAATTTTAAAAACTCTCTTATTCAAAAATTTGACTTTTTTGTGAATTACATTGCTTTAAGTACGATGTATGTACTAGTAGGTATTTATGGAAACAAAATTTCCATTTCATGGTGAGCTTGCATTTCTCAGACCGGTTTAAAAGATTTGGAATATCTTTGAAACCATGGAACAAGTTTTATTTCCAATTTCGAGTTTTTAATCATATTTTGATATCTAACCGAGAACTTAGTCTCACATGTTAAGGATGGATTTTAATTAAAATATGTAATCGTGATGCTTCTGTGTTGATTAGTGAATATTTCACTTTAAAATATTATTTGCAGCAATAAATTAGGTTTTTTTGCATCATTATCACTAAATAAAACGCCAAACTTTCGGTTTACATCAACATTTAACATTTGTTTTGAGAGACTATATGTTTTTGAAGTTACTAGTTTATATAAACCTTTTTGCATGTAATTCTTTTTTTGAATTATTGAAAATTAGGTAGGTAAAGTAACACATTATTAAAAAAAGGAATGGGCATGGTAAATGGATAAAATCTGTCAAGAATATTAATCAAACAGGTACACTTTTACAGAAACATATAAATTTTGATCTTTCTATCAGATGGAAATGCTTTGTTCTAGATACCGAATTAAAAATACAGGTCGGACTCTATTATCCGGGATTCGATTATCCGGAAATTTAGACTCGATTATCCGGAATTTGGTTTTTGATATTTATGTTTTTCAGTTTTTATGCATGAATTTGAGATAATTTGGTATTGAAATATACAATATGAATGGTTTTTCAGTTTTGAACGTAGGTAAGAAAAAGGGAGCTTAAGAAGGGGTTTTTGTGTATGCCGGTCAAAACATTTTTTTTTTCTTCTCAAGCCCCCTAACGGTCCTTGAGATAATTTCTGGCTACGCCACTACATCATATAAATAAAACAATAATAAAAGATAATATTTAAGTTTTTTATCGTTGATTTTAATTTTTCTTTTAGTGATTCGATTATCCGGAGTGAAAAAAATCGATACTCCGGATAATCGAGTCCGACCTGTATTGGTATGTTGTCGACATTCGAAAATTATATACGTTCAAAGCCAACGTCATGACGTCCCAACTGGGGATAAATGAGCACTTCAACAGTTGTTAACTGAGAGCTTTCTTTGCCAAAGTTTCCATTTTCGCATTCGTATATCGTGTGGCAGGTACGATGATACTCTGTGCCCAGGGAAGTCAAGGAAATTTCCATTACAAATAGATTCTGGACCGACCGGGAATCGAACCCAGACACCCTCAGCATTGCTTTGCTTTGTAGCCGCGGACTCTCACCACTCGGCTAAGGAAGGCCTCTCACCCCAGTCGGTCGGATATCAATTCCCGTCGACGCAGTCAAGAGCGGTTCCACAGAAAATGACGACTTTTTTTCCCAAATTTCATTTTTATATTTTTTGATTTGGATGAAATTTTGCACATGCTTTCTTTATGCCCAAAAATGCCATTTTGCATCATCGGCTCGCCATTTTGACTCTAGCCTTACTTTTGAGAAGGGCCTAAGAAAAAAAAAACCTTAATAATTTTCAAAAAAAATATAACTTAGAAACGGTTTGTCCGATCAGTTTGGTGCCTTCCGAAAAAATTAGGTTATTGTTGGGACTATCTGAAAAAAAAAATATACACTGTAAAAAAAAATGTTGTAATATTTTATATATCGAAAATAAAGCTTAAAAAACAATTTTCTCAAAAATCTTCTGGTTATACTATAATGACCGAAAATTGAAAATTATATCATAATTTTGTATTAAAATCGCTGTATCTTTAAAACGGTAAAAGTTAGCCTGATTTTTCCGTATACCTTTTTTGTTGTAAATTTTGCGTACTTTCATAAAATCGAGTTTAAAAATATTTAAAAAGTTTATTATAACCAATTTCAACAAATTCTCCTTTTTTTAAAAAATCATAACTTTTTTGTCCATGATTTCTCCATCTTGACCCACTGTGCAAAAGACTTCATTTTTTGTCTTCTGCAACATAAAAAAAAAACAAAAATACGATTTTTGAGAAAATTGATTTTTAAGCTTTATTTTCGATATATAAAAAATTACAACATTTTTTTTACAGTGTATATTTTTTTCCAGATAGTCCCAACAATACCCTAAAATTTTGCGGAAGGCACCAAACTGATCGGACAAACCGTTTCTAAGTTATAATTTTTTGAAAATTATTAAGGATTTTTTTCTTAGGCCCTGCTCAAAAGTAAGGCTAGAGTCAAAATGGCGAGCCGATGATGCAAAAAGGCATTTTTGGGCATAAAGAAAGCATGTGCAAAATTTCATCCAAATCAAAAAATACAAAAGTAAACCGACATTCGAATTCAAATGGAACCGCTCTCAAGATTTTCTGAGGCATAAAATCTGTGGTCACGTCTTCCTCCGGAACCCAGTAAACACACCATCGTATATGATGGTGTATAAGAGAACAAATGTGGAGGCGATATACGCACATCTTGCATGCAGCCTTATGGCGCATGTACGTATATTGCCTCCAAATTTGTACTCTTATGCGCTATCGTATACGAGTTTGTGTTTACTGGGAAGGGAAGTAAAGTCGTTGGTCCCAGCCCATGTGTAGGATAAAATGGTTCAAAATTCCACTCCGGAAGTTCCTCTAAGAACTCTTCCTGGTTTTCCTCCGGGGATTTCTGCAGTATTTCCTCAAATTGTTCCTACAGAAAATCTTTCTGGACTTCCCTCGGGTACCTACTCCTTCAGAAAATTCACGGAGGTTTTTTTTTCTACAATTCTACAAAAGTGAACCGGATAGGAAAAATTACAATATGAATTTCCCGGACCACTCACACCTCCGGAAAGCAATTCGAAGTGTTATGCGCCAACCGCGACGTTCTCACTGTTAAACGCGTGCCAGTTCAACCACTCGCCTTGCAACCGCGCTGGAAATTGATTTCCCGATCGGAACGTAAACGTGTCATAATTAAATTTGATAATCACATTTTGAATCGTTTGATTGCATTCCACCGGCAGACCCGTCGTCCTCCGATGAAACGTTTCTGCCCCGGAGAGGTTGGACAATTGGCACGAAAATTCCATCCGGCTGTTTAATCTGCGCAATGCCGCCTGAATTCCATTCCAATGGACGGAACACCATTCTACCATTGGTGTTAAATTAATTGAACGATCGGAGCGTTATTTTCACACATTGGTGGGTCAGCAAATCGGAGACGCGAAAAACAGAATGGCACAGAAGAGAAATATTTGCGAGCTACAAAAAAATGGTGCGTGACAAAATGCCACTGCTGATGGTAATTGATAAAATAATTAAAACTTAAATGCAATCGATGGAATGTTCGACTTGGGGACAACGCATACTGGTAGTAACGCGTTCGAATACGATAGAAGTTATAGGCGACCAGATTCCGAGTCTAGAAAAAGGGACGCAAATGAAAATTCCATTTTGAAATAGTTAATCGAATAATAATTGATTTTGAACGATGGAGGTGTATTCATCGTCAAGTTATCGCAGTCAGATGTGTGAATGAAAGTTGTCTAGTATTTTTTGTAATGTACGAAAAATTTGCACCTATTTGGCACTCACTATTCGGGAAATCTCGCACTCAAGCAACCTATAACCGAGTTTGAAAATATTTCAACGATAAAAACGGACAGTGTCATAATTTGAAGACTTTGGAATATTCTGAAAGGATACTGTATGTTTTAAATAAATCTACAGCGGTACATCATTCACTTTTTAAAAACCAAGCAATATTTACATTAAACATTCAAAATTTCTGGTTTTCTTTGCATTTTTTTATATCTAGGTGTTCTGTGTGAAAAGAAACGCTATTTCCTAAATATGGTAAAATTAAATTAAGCATTCACTAACATTCTATTAGCAACATATTACATTTCATTTGCCGTAGCATTTCATATTTTTTACAGGTGATTGATTAATTTATTTCACCTGTTTATAAAAAAAAATAACGCTTTCAATTAACTTAGCCTAACTCAACCTAAATATATAATGCATTAATCGTGGCAACAGAACGTTTGTGGCAACGATTCTGTCTAAAATTATTAATGATTTTACTCTACATTTGATCCAATGTTTCAACATTGGATAGTCTTTGTTACTTATTAGTGCTATACCAAGGAGGGAGCTTCAGAATCATTTCAAAAATTCATTTAGAGTGTTCAATCTGCAGAGCTTTTTTCCTGGTATTACAACATTCTGGTACAGCATACAATATGGCTGGCCAGAAAATTTGTAGGATCTAAAGCTTGTTTCTGATTATGGCATACTGATCGCGACACAAACGGACAAAGCATGGAACTACCAAGGGTGGTACTGGCGGCTCTTTATTGTTACCCAAACGTGTCGCTGGTACTAAAATGTAAACCACCATACAATATTACGACCAAACAATGGTGCAGGCGTGATCAATTTTCTCAAAAATATTCATTGCCAACAGAACACTGCAGTAGCACGTAGCAAATAATTGCTTGCAAACAAAATCTTTCAAGCGCATTAATTACCTGTAATATTGCGAATAATATTTTTTTACTATTCCGCGTTAAACCTTAAAACTGGTTCTGGACTTAGGTTGGCGTCTTTTAAATTTTACTCCCATTTGACAGCCACCCTTGGGAACTACGAGTAGGAGTGCTTCGAGCACATTGGGACCAACGCCAGTACGGCCCCAACATGCTACCTGTGCTATCAAGGTGAAAAATTCATTCCACTAACTAAAACCAAGATGGCGGCAAAATCCAAGATGGCCGCTAGATTTTTTCACTCAAAATAATACTCTTATTCTTCACTTGACTCGAATAAAACACCAACGATTGAAAACTTGTTTCTTTGTTGTACAAAAAATAATGTTTGCATTGATTGCTCTCGCCATGTACGTCAAAATCGTAGAACAGGATTTAGAAAAACGTTCATTTCATATGGTAAATACCATTGCTCACCTAGTTTCTGTAGCCTATCTTACGCAATTTTTCCTCAGCTTTCTGATGGTGATCTCAGAATTCATAAAGAGCGCTAATGGTGAAAAAACGATTTTTCTAACAAAATTCAAGATGGCGGCCAAATTCAAAATGGCCGCCAAAATTTTTTGAACTTTAAATGAAAGCTATATTCTTTCTCTATACGATGCCACTAAGTTTGCTATGTGTTCCAAGCGAAATATGAGACATATCACGTGAAGAAATACCCTATATTTATCAAAAAATGGGCTTTTTCGCAAACTGTATAGCTAGCTGGCGTACGAGGGGTCCACCAATTTGAGAAAACAGAAAGGACCACCCTTAAGTTTTATCAAAAACTAGCAATCAGTGACATAAAATTGGAATTCTAAAGATGGGTGCCGATGGCGGCCTGGTTTCAGCGAGAATTGCTCACGTTGAAGCTGACAGCGGATCCATGCAGATTGGATCACCGAACAGCTCAATATAAGCGTCAATTTATATTAGAGTGTTACTGCCTCCCTGTAGTAGTCATGTCGTCACTTAGGTGAGAACGACACGTTGATAGCCTTCCCACTCGAAATGTCCCCTATGCAAGGTTCCCCCGGGGCACTGGGCGGCGCCATGAGTGGCCAAATCTGTACAAGACTCATTTTCAACTTATAATAGGGTATTTTATGATAAGCTAGGGAGAAAACAATATTGCGCGACATATTTTGAGTGAATAAATTGTTTGATCCCAATTCGGATCCACTACCGGCACCGATTCCGGGGAAATGGCCATACAGTGACCCCACGCAGTTGAATCACCCACAATTTATGAATCAGCTGATTTCAAAAGACAAAATAATTATCAAACTTGTCACAAAACATCACAGAATTATTTTTACACATAGTTTCTTAACAGTAAAAATAATTCTGTGATGTTTTGTGACAAGTTTGATAATAATTTTGTCTTTTGAAGTCAGCTGATTCATAAATTGTGGGTGATTCAACTGCGTGGGGTCACTGTATATTGGTTGTTTCTGGACCAATATTAATACTTGGCGCACCAATCGCTTCAAAATTAGATCTTCTATCTTCATGTGTAGTTAAATTTTGATTTTTTAGCCGAGACCTTTGCTAAAAACACGTCATAATTTTACTGCATAAGACATGCTTCCGGAAATCCGGATTATCACCGGTATCCGGTGGTCATAGTTCAGCTCCGTGGATGCACCTCAAAATTAGATTAGTGACCCATCCATTACTTCTTAAAGAATTGAAATCGGTCAATTTTTGTCAAAGTTACAGCATTCCAAAGTTGGCCCAATTTTTGCCTGTCCCAGTTATTTTGACAACCCCCTGTATATCAAATATTCCATCATTTGAGATACTTTAAAAATGGGGAGGGTACAAAAAAGGGGGGAGGGCTCCCTGCAAATCTTATTACAACTCTTCATATTGTATTTAAAGTTGAAAACATTATATGGCACATGAATTCCCCTGTCCTGAATATAAAACACTGTGTCGGTTTATTGATTAGATTAGATTTTTAAATAAAAAATGCAAAAAGTTCAAGTATATTTTAAAAATGACCTGGGGCAGACACGAACATTCTGAAAACGCCATTATTTTTGTTTATTTTTATACTTTCAAGCCCGGGGTGTCCGGTCTCTGTGCATTCATATCGACTTTTTTTTTTGTCGAACAGTGTTATTAATTTCACATGGCCTACAAATATAAATAGTGTACATTAATCTTATAAAAAAAACATTGAAGACATTTATGCGATTTATATACTTTAAACGTATATCACAATTAACATTACGGGGCTATAGAATCATAGCATAGTCCAATCCTACCGTAAGGGGTCCAGATAGCCGTAGCGGTAAACGCGCAGCTATTCGGCATGACCATGCTGAGGGTCGTGGGTTCGAATCCCGCTGGTCGAGGATCTTTTCGTAAAGGAAATTTTCTCGATTCCCAGGGCATAGCGTATCTTCGAACCTGCCACACGATATACACATGCAAAAATGGTCAATCGGCAAAGAAAGCTCTCAGTTAATAACTATGGAAGTGCTCATAAGAACACTAATCTGAGAAGCAGGCTTCGTCCTAGTTGGGACGTAACGCCAGAAAGAAGAAGAAGATATTGAATTTCAAGTTTAAAACATTATATGGCACATGAATTCTGATGTCTTGAGAAGCAGGCTTTGTCCCAGTTGGGACGTAACCGTAATCTGCTTCGAAGTGGACCGTTTCGAAGTCTGGATTTCATATGACTCGATAAGGATGCTGTAATAACAATCCCAATATGTTTTTACTGAAAAATAAAATTAAGAAAATGGGTTCCTATTTTGTCACGGTTCCGTTTTTGGCAACTGAAAATTTCGACTTTGTTTCCAAAAACGGAATCCCACTCTAGTGCCTGTTTGATTTTGGCAGCATTTGAAAAAAAAATCATGTTGCCAATATCGAACTGTGTCAAAATTTAACAATTGTTTTTATTTAAACTTTTATCAGCGTAATAATGGCCACAGATTCAATTTACCTATTTTAAACTTGGAATGCCTTAAAAAAAAGACCCAAAGAAACATTGAGATTAACAGGGTTGGAGACTGACCTATGATATTTTTTTGTATATACATTACAGTGGTTTCAAAAGATAATTTAGTTCCATTGAGTGATGAATCACGAATTAAACTAATCGTAATATATCTGTAGATTCATATACACATATTTTCCAACAGTTTTCGGCTTTTTCAGTCTAGTGAAGCAGCTAAAACGCCTCTTTCATCTACTTTCCATCGTTTCGGTGTAAATTTCACCTTCGTATGTAATTTCTTCAATCTGTTGTAATTATGTCCAAATATTTAGACTAACACTAGAAGTGTAACATACAGAGGTTGCGTTCTGTATTTTGACGGTGGCGTCACTGTGTTCACCACGATATGTAATTTTAGATTAATTAAACGGACCCTTGCACTATGGGCCAGGGATGCAACCTGGTGGGACAAAATTAATAACTCGGTAACGAAGCGTTTCCGGCATTTGGTGTCTTCGGCAAAGTTTTTTGTAACAACGAGGACCATCTACTGACATAAACGGATAGTTCGTAAATCGTCCGCATAGGTGGCGCCACAATCTAACTTTTTACTGTGACGTTCTAGAGACTTGACACGTTCGGCAAAGTTGTCCATTTTGATGAAATAAACAACTCTCTCGAGGACGTCAAATTTCCACAGCCTACTCTTTCCGAGTTATTGGCAAAATTAGACCGAATTAGTGAAAAAACGATTTTTTCAACGAACTTGACACTTTTCTTAAGAACCATGTCATATAATATTTTTTGCCGATAAATATATAACAAACACAGGCTCTGGCGTTAAAAAGTTAAGAAATAATGAATGAACTTGTAAAATAGAGCAATTTTTTCACCTTAATAGGTCATATGAATAATACCGAGTACTTGCTCATGCTCAACCCGATTTGACGAAAGTAAATTGATTGAGCATTTACTCAAAACCGTATGAATAAAGCGATACTTTACTCAGAGTTAGTTCGAAATTCGAACTTAGCTTTAACTTTGTCAAAAATGTTGTTTTAGTTTTGCTTTTTTTTTTATTTTTGCAAAGAAAGAATCCAGCGGTGTTAAAAAGTAGTGCCACGGATCGGATCCTACTCGTTTTTGCCCCTCAAGAAAACAAATATATTTGAGCCGCTTGCTGCCGGCTGATGAAGTATGATTGAACTGTTAGCATAACGTTTGTCGGTGAGTGCCAGAAACTGAAGCAGTCCTATGCCATCAAGGACTACAATCGGTACAAGGAAAACTTTAATTGAGTGCTGCATCAGTCCACCGCAACGATAAGTGTTTTGTACATGTGCTATTATTCTAATTGTTATACCAGATTAAGCGACCACGGCCCACCTTCGCCTATGAACAAATGAATATGTAGTATACTAATAGGTTGTAGTACCACAAATGTTTTTTTTTAAGATTTTCTCTAATATCCATATTAATAAAATAACTTCATCAAGAGAAACTTCTTGAAGTTCATGATTCCTTAGTATCATAAAAAAAATTCCAACAGTTTTTTCAAAATAATCTCTGATATTTTCAAAGCATCTTGACATCTTGGCGTCATTGCAAAGTTTCAGATACTTTAGCTAAAAAAACATACCAAAGAGAATCATAAGCACCATGATTCAAGTAATTCTTTACCCTAGTTCTCAAAAAAAAAAACAATTCAGGAATGCTTTGAAGGAATCGCCAGGAACCTTTAACCTCTTCTAAAGATTTCCAGCCTTGTCCAAAAAAAATCTCTATTGGGTAGGTGTACCAGTTATGGACATAATGGTTCCCTATTTCGCCACACGTGATAATTTAATTATTTTCAAATTTTCAATCATTCCGTGTGTTTTAGTAGTTTGATGTCAAATGAATCTTGATGTTAAAACATTCCAAAACAACCCAAATGTGAATGTTTTCGAGAGAACACATATGGCCAAATAGGGAACCATGGATAGGAAGCCATGGTACACTTTTCCTAGTATCTCTATAAATTCGAAAGTTTTTTTTTAATATTATAAGTCTATAAAAATCGTTTTCTTTTAGTTATACTACCCATAAAAGCATAACTGCCCCTTTTGGATGAAATAGGCATTGAGAAAATAGCGCTCAAAGTTTGTTTTTCTCAAACAAATGTTTATAATTTTCTAGTACGTTTTAGCATATTCATTTAGCTCCACGGCACAGGCAACTCATTTTGCTTCGATCGATCTTGCAAAAATAAAAACTTCAACAGAATTCACGTTTTGCTATTGCTTTTGTATTGATAATCCATATAGAGATGGATATGCCTTAATTTTTTAATATGGGACTGCAACGACCTCATATTTTTTTTTTTCGAACTTTTCCGAACAAAGTGTGTTTCACTAAATAGCTCGAAGATCATCACCAAAATTGTTATATTTCAGAAAGTATATCCAGAAATTGTACAGGGAAATTCTGAAAAATGCCCTAAAATACCCTGAAACTATTTCATTCATCGTTACAAGAATTCTTTCACAAATTCTATATTAATTATTCTAAAAACTACTCAAAATGGTAAATAATTCTTTTAAATATTGATTTGAAAATTCCACTCGGCACACTTTAACGATTGTTAAATGATTAATTCCATAATTCATGCAGCGGTTAATTTTAGAAAATGTTTAGGAAATTGATGCATTGATTTTTCTAGATATCCTCTACTATGCTGTCCAGGTATGCTGTTCAGCTCAAGAAAAGTAAAAATTTCTGCGGAAGAAATGGCCACTTTATTCATACAGATTTAAATGTTCGAAAAGTATATGCTCAAGTACTCAGTTTTATCATATCTACTTGAGTAAATGCTCAAGAAAAATATCTGACAGCTGGATTTGAGTAAAGTAAAAATTTTTGCTCAGTTTATTCATACGACCTAATATCTCTGGAAGCGCAAAAAATCGCAAGCTAAAATTTTCAGGTAATTTTGAACAATACTAAATGAAACGGATGTCAAAATTTCAGAGAGGTATATTTTGGTGTTTTTGTGATTTTTTAATTTTTCTACGGTTTTTTTTACTTTATGCCACCTATGCGTACGATTTACGAACTATCCGTTTATGTCAGTAGATGGTTCTAAAAACTTCGTTGTCGTTGTTACAAAAAACTTTGGCGAAGACACCAAATGCCGGAAACGCTTCGTTCTTCTTCTTCTTTCTGGCGTTACGTCCCAACTGGGACAAAGCCTGCTTCTCAGCTTAGTGTTCTTATGAGCACTTCCACAGTTATTAACTGAGAGCTGTCTATGCCAATTGACCATTTTTGCATGTGTATATCGTGTGGCAGGTACGAAGATACTCTATGCCCTGGGAAGTCGAGAAAATTTCCAACCCGAAAAGATCCTCGACCGGTGGGATTCGAACCCACGACACTCAGCTTGGTCTTGCTGAATAGCTGCGCGTTTACCGCTACGGCTATCTGGGCCCCATACGTTACCGAGTTATTAATTTTGTCCCGCCGGATTGCGTCCTTGGCCCATAGTGCCTTGGCGTTATATTTGTGATGTTCATGAATAAAAATCATGAACTTTGAGCCGTCGCAAAAAACGGAATCCCACTGTACAAGGTACTGCCATTATAGGGCAAACTTAAGTCAACAAATTCACTTCTTATTCAGCGAATAGTGGTCTTAGATGAAAAATACAAACTTATTTACATCAACATTGTCAAACTACGACGGGCGAGGAGACGAAACCGGTAAACATGTTTTTGAATAGTGACATAAAGTACCGTAAAATGCTGTGTTAAGGACTCGTGGGGTTTTAAGGGATTGAACTTTTCCATCAAGTTTGACAAATCACAAAATCGTCGAAAGTCGATATATCAATCATCTGAAATGCTTGATTTGTTCGGATTTTGAGCTGCATCATGTGATAGGGGATGTCTATTAAAATATAATATTGTAGAGTCTAGATGTTGAAAACGATTCAAAACATTTTTGTTCGAATGTTATAGGGTGGCATCCACAAATTACGTAACGCTCTAGGGGGAGGGGGGGTGTAGGCTCAAGCGTTATGGCTCATACATAAAATTAAAAATTTTTATACAAAAAGCGTTACGGAGGGGGGGGAGGGGCTCAAAAAATTCCAATTTTAGCGTTACGTAATAAATGGACGCCGCCTAGGCAAAATACATTTCACTACAAAACTATGAAACAAAATTGAGAAAAATATGTGAGTAACTTAGAACATAAGTATATTTAATTGAGATCACAACGCAGGCAAAAACTTTTCAAAATCTTATCTAGTTTTCGAGGGGATTATCTTTTCTACTTTTTCGAAGTTATAAAACAAATTCGATTTATGCCGTAATATATTCCAATATACTTTGGTGGCGTCCTCAAATTACGTAACGCTCAAAGGGGGAAGGGGGGGGGGGTAGGCTCGAGCGTTACGACTCATACAAAATTTTTAAAATCTTCATACAAAAAGCGTTACAGAGGGGAGGAGGGGTCGAAAATTTCCAATTTTAGCGTTACGCAATAAATGGATGCCACCTTTTGGCTCGTTTGGTGAAGTAAAACTGCATTGTAAAAGTTAAAGGGTCTATTTTGTTTGTTACTGAATATCACAAAAATGTTTAATCTCGAAAATCGGTAAAACTGGTAGGAAAATCTTAATAACAACGTATTAAAGTAAATATGAGATTTTGTTTGATACTATTTCCAAATCTTTTTCGATCACACTGGTAAAATATTTGGAAAGTTTGAATGATTCTTTTATTTGGAAATGGTTTTCAAGAAGAGATTAATATCAATAAAATTTTGTCATTTCTCATAGTCTATAAATGAAGAGTTGCGCGAAGAGTGAAACCAAACCTAGGGTAATTTGCCCATTATTGCGGTATTCCCTGTTATTGCGGTATAAAAATTAAACCCTCATTATTAATCGAAAACTCTATTTTATATGGATATTATTGATGATGATGAAAGCTTATAGTATTCCCAAGCTGTAATAGATGAATGCTTTAAAAATTAAACGATTTTGATCGTTGGAAGAACAGTTTTAAATGATGCATCAAGAAAAGCCTATATTTTTAACCAATCTCTCTATCTACGGGTGGGTTTTCATAAGCTTAAATTTTTGAGTTTATAATCAAAACAATTATATGTAGCGGGTATATCAGTTCAGTATGGATGTAGTTACATGATAGATGTTGAATTTTGAATAAGAGTTCCATATTTTTGAGAAAAAGTATATATCGCAATAATAGGACAATGAAAATAGCTTTTTGCCTATTATTGCGGTATCTGTAAATCTCATTCAAAAATTCGATATTTCAATAGTCATTTGAAATGTAATTGCTGGAAACAAAAATTATATTATTACGATACTAATTAGGGGCATAATTTTGAGTTATTCATACATTTATTTAGTCAAACAAAAGGTTCATGTTTATTTTTACCCTGTAATTCCTCTTAGTTACAAATATTTTGCAAATAAACATAATGTTTGACCAAAAAATCACGTAAACTGACTGAAAATCGAAACACATGCCAAAAATACGTTGAAAAACTAAGATATAAGATGATCGCAAGGAAGCAATCCTTTAAAATAGTGTTGCTAGTGGAAAATATTTTTAAAAGCATCAAAATTGTAGGTTATACTTAAGTCAACAAATTCATTTCTTATATAGCGACTAGTGGTCTCAGATGGAAGAACATTGTCTATTCACTTTAACATTGTCCACCTACGACGATAGAGGAGACGAAACCGGCAGAAAATCATTTGATTTTGTTGATTTGTTTTCGAATCGTGACATAAAGTAATGAATTAGTTTTCCTCCTAGATATGTCCAAAGTCACACAAACTGACAGTACCGTGCAGAGTCATTAACATGGAGGGAGCATAATTTCAATGCTCAAATATTGTGTGGTATTGAATGTTATAAAATATAGGATTTTTGGTATACCGCAATAATAGGACGGCACTACCGCAATAATAGGACAAAATACCGCAATAATAGGACAGAGGAAGAGCTCCAGATTTATGTCAAAAAATGTATGTATGATTCCGAAAATTACTTTTTTACTTCACTATTCTCCAGATAAAGGATAGTTTTAGCACTTAACATTGCAAAATACTATAATATTTAGATTTTGGATACTGCAATACGATTTTAATTTCAACACCGTGCTTAAGTCCTCCATAATAGGACGGATACCCTACCTATCGAACTGTCAAACAAGGTAGACAGACGCTACCTATCGAGCAGACCAGCAAAAATAGGGGCTATTTTCGAAGACGAAGAAGAACAACCATTCAAAGAAGCCTCTTAGCACAACTCTCTGTAGGGTCGATGTACCAATAGCCGCATAGCTAAGAAAAAAACTCGTATAAAATCGAAAAATAATGCAAGCGTCATTATTTTTACATCATCTGATAGCTTTTAATCTTGGTTTTGTGGGAAAAATATAAAACCTACGAAAACTCAAACATTTGTATTTATTATCGCGTGTGCCACTATAGGAATACATGTGCCTATAGTAGCACTATTTCTAATTTCTGTTCCTATAGTAGCACTAGCATCACGGCGTCGGCAAAATACTTATCTAAACCGTATTTTTACAAAACTTTTATATTTTTCCTACAAAGTGTGGATCTTAAGCTTTCGTTTGATGTAAAAAAAGTTATTAATTCATCAATTATTTCGTATAATAAAAAATAGTTTCTCTCAGTAGTGCTACTATAGGAACAATAGGTTTACTATAGGCGCAAGGGAGCTCAAATTTTAAGCAAAAATATTTTGTTCAATTATTTTTTGAGCAAAATCAAGATGTAAATCAATGGTACTTAGATAAATAGGTCTTGACCTTCATGTCAAAATATGTTTTGAAAAGATTTATAGCAAAACGGCCAAGAAAAGTCACTAGTGCGACTATAGGGGACTGTCCACTAAGGGAACACCGACCCTACTTTCTTTTTTCAGAAACTTCGTGGCCTCGTCGGGTACTCAACGCATTGTGTTATAGAGTGAGCGTTAGATTTCCGCTCCATAATGGAACATTTTTCTTCTTCTTATTTTTTTTACCATGCCACTGGGTGTTGCATGCAATTCCTTTGTTTAGTGTAGTGTTTTATTTACAGGGCAAATTGGCAATTTCCCCTAATAAAACTAAAAGCTTGTTGAAATTATCCTTATATTATAGATTTTTACAGTATTGGACAAAACATTTGCAACATTTTCGATTTTTCATACAAAATGATCAAGTTTTTTTTAAAACTTCTATCTGAGTGATTTATGGACCGATTTGAATGAAATTTCCACAGTTTTTCAGAAATGACTTGAATTTCAACATATATTTTTGAATGATTTTTCCAATCAGGAGTTCAATAGCAGTAACGTTTTTACTAAACTTTTTACTTAATTAATTGAGATCTACCTTACCAAAGTTGGTCATTTCGTATGAAAAATTGAAAAAGTTGTAAATGTGTTGTCCAATACTGTATGCAGTTGCACTGCCTAGCTTATAGGATTCGTAAATTGCAAATATTTAGGTTATGATCCTGTTGCATGTAAGTATAAAAATCATTTCAAGATAATTTTAAGATGCATTGATAGTTTCCAAATAGGATTAATAACTATGCAATTAAAATAAAACGGCTTTCGTTTGCAGGATTGCCAATTTCAATAATTCATGTATAATAGGGTGCGGCTTATTTTTGAAAAGTTCTCAAGACCAAAAATTCGTGTGCTCTACTGAATTTAAATCACATTAAAAGAGAAACCTCAAAACCTGAGCCAAAAATATTAACATTTAGAGGTGGCGCAAGCGTCTTGAAGTTGAATTTTCAGGTTATAAAAAATGACCTTCAGTGAAGTACACATAACTTGGTTATTTTTCAACCGATTTTAAAACTTTTAGCATCAATACCTTCAAAATTAAATTTGTAAAAACTTTGTAGAACACCAAATTTGTCTAAAATCAAAACAAGTTTTAGTTAAAAGTAATTTATTCCAAATTTTTCCTAATTTTACTAAAAATTTCAACTTTGTTTGACCATAACTTCATGATTACTCAACCGATTCCAAATCTTTTTACATGCTTTTGAAGCTAATTTTTTTGTTTTCAAACCTTTCATATATCACATTTCACTAAAAAAATGTCTTGACCAAGTTATTCAGCAAAAACTGCACAAAAACATTATTTTTTAACGAAAAATGTCAGTTATGTCAAATTTTTGGCAGTTAAATATTGTCTCTTAAGCTGAAACTGATTTTTATCATTTGTTAAACCTTTGGGAAGGACTTTGCAACAATTTTTAAATAATTTTGAAACAAAATTATGTTTGCATATGTTAAAAATATATGCACTATTCAACTCGTAAGTAAGGCAAGATGCTTTATATATATATAAGTTTTATAGAAAAAATACTGTTTTCGGCAAAAAAAAACTTAAATAATCCAAAGAAATTTGATTTTTTCATTGAAAAATCATGTTTTTGGGTAGTTTTTGTTGAATACCTAAGTCAAAAATATTTTTTAGAAAAAATGTTGTATGTACAGTTTAAAAACAAATATTTTGCTTCAAAAGTATGTAAAAAGATTTAGAATCGATTGAGTTTTAATGAAGTTATGGTTAAACAAAAATGATTTTTTTAGCAAAATGAGGAAAAATTTGGATATAAGTATTTTTAACTAAGACAAGTTTTGATTTTAGACAAATTCGATGTTCTACAAAATTTTTATTAATTTAATTTGAAAGAAAATGGTGCTAAAAGTTTTGAAATCGGTTGAAAAATAACAAAGTTATGTTTACTTAACTGCAGGTCATTTTTTATAACTTAAAAATTCACCTTCAACACGCTTGCGCCACCTCTAAATGTTAATATTTTTGGCTCAAATTTTGAGGTTTCTCTTTTTTTGTGATTTAAATTCAGTAGAGCACACGAATTTTTGGTTTTGAGAACTTTTGAAAAATAAGCCGCACCCTAATGTATAATCTGATTAAGGTTGAACATAACTTGTGAAGTTGAATGAATGCGTCAAACTTATTGAGCAAAAAGATGATATTTTGTTGTTGGCAAAATATGGTTTTATTTACGAAACTCAAATTCCTTAACACCCCATTTTGTATTTCCGTCAAAAATCACACATTTTCATGATTATCTCAGAAATCTGTCATAGTATCCTCATGATTGTATTTGGCTTTTGATATACACGACGAGAGAATGGTAGGGCTGTCCTTTGTTCAGTTATTGACATACTAGAAGTTGTTTGAAATTCGAGTCGACTTTATTTTCATCCCTTAACACCCCATTTTACGGTAATCAATTCATTTTCTATATAGATATGTCCAATTTCACACTAACTGACAGTACCGTGCAGTGTCATTAACATGAAGGGAGCAGTGGTGAGTGCCGAATTGATGTTTTTTTTTTTTTTTCATAAAAGCGATTTCAGACACACCTTGACTATTTGTACCTCACAAACAAAAAAATAAATACTTTAATTTCCATAGCCATCTGCCGGCAGTATATGTACAGTCAGTGACAAATGTTAGTAACCAAATGCTGTTTTTTTCGAACAAAATGCCCAAGTTTGGGGATCTGTATCTCAGCTTCTGGTAGGCCTAATTGGCTGAAATTTGGATAACGATCTACAAATAACTTTAAGTTTTGTGTATACCGAGCTCATTGAATTTCAATAATTTTCCGAGGAGTTTCAAAGGGTTGGTCAAAGAGAAAAGTAAGTAACCGAGAGATTTTTCGATTTAATTTAAAAACGGTGAGCTGTCAGTGGTTGGTGTGTTCTGCAAGTTTGTGTAACTTCCGAATGTGAACAACTTTGCCGAAGAAACTAACCAACTAAAACTAACCGTTTTTGAATTCGATTGAAAAACCTCTCATTTACTTACTTTTCTTTTTGACTAACCCTCTGAAACTTCTAGGAAAATTACTGAAACTTAGTGAGCTCAGTTTACACAAAACTTCAGGTTACTTGTAGTTCGTTGTCCAAATTTCAGCCAATTCTGACTACCAGAAGCAAATCCCCAAACTTGGGCATTTTGTATGGAAAAACAGCATTTGGTTACTTACTTTTGTGACTGACTGTAGTTAACGCAATTCAATCGCTGGTTATTTTCCTTTAGTGTACATGATGATTGAATTAACTTTGTATTCGCATTCCTATATATGCAATTATACTGGCAGCAATTTTCCCGGAATCAAGATCTAACACTCAGACTAGACAAAAGAAGTTGATTATCACATATCGCTACAAACTTACCCATAAAAACCGAGAACAATCGTCTTAGCCATTTTGCAATTCACCGAACAATAGAGACCAGTTCAAGGAGTAACTCATTGCGGTTTGTAGAACCACATAGTCCCCCCCCCCTTTTCCTGATAGCTTCCGTTCTCACCATACCAGCAGACCACCATACCCCACCAACTCGGAATAAAAAGTCATCCGACTAGAATCCGGTATTTCGTTGTAATGTAATTGCAATTATACAGGTTCCGGGGGAAGAGATTCACTCTTTGACTTGTTTGTTCGCAATGTGCTTTGTGAGAAGTCATGCCCTCGGCTGGATAACATGCGGGTTTAGCGAAGGATTACATTCCAACTATTGCTGCTAAAGTTCAAATAAAATAAGAAAGAGGAAACGTATTTCTAGAAATATCCACATTGAAATGCATTCCTCTTTGGTTTTGCAATGGAGTGTATACATTTTACTACGTTTGATGGAAAGCTAACTGGTAGTTAAAAGTGCGGGATTTTACCAGTGACCTACTACTACAGTGGGATTTTACAGCAAAGGTGCCGATGTTACCGTACAATAATCATATCTGGCAACACTGTTCTGAGTGCCAATCAGAGGTTGGTTCGATTTGGTCCCACAATTGGATAAGTATTATTGAGTCTCTGTCTCAAGGATCGATAAGGGATCAATAGGGATAACAGCACTGATAAATACTTTTTTTTTCTTTAGATAGTATCAAAACTTCCAAATCAAAGAAAAGGGATATGAAATATTTTAAGATAAGAGTAGCTTGACCATGATTTAATAGACGTTGATTCTTAAAAATCTGAATAATTTGTAACACTTAAATTGTTATATCGATAAAAAAATGGAAGTGTACAGCCCTAACTATATTTTGTGAAGCATGGTATTCGTGATCAAACGTCAACATCCCACCGCAAAATCGCTAGTGTTTAGAGGGGATTTTAACCTCCAAATTACCAAATAACCTCCAAATCATCACCTCCAAGTTAGTTCTAATAACCTCCGTTATATGAAATATGCTGGCGCGTCGATCGTCGCAAGTTTATCGTTAAACAGTCAATATTTCACTTGCAATACAAACGCGTGACCGTATCTTGCCGTTCTTGGTTCTATGTATCAAAATTGATGGATATTTGCGCAATGAACGTTTGGCCGGTAGAACAATTTTTCCACAACAGCTAACCAGTGGTCGACCTGAGATTCCAGAAAAAAAAAATAAAACCCAAACCTGTCCAATATATGGGACAACCATGCAGTTGTGTAGACGATTAAACCACATGACACATATGACGTCCTTCTCTTCGTCGCCCTTCGGTAGGACCTCGTATGGCAAACAACCTTCATTTCGGGTCTGGCTGGACCCATTCCGATGAGAAGAGAACGAAATTAATTTCCATGCATGTTTACCGACGGTTTTGTGCATTGTGTAATGCCGTTTTCACTCGTGATGAATGCCCCTCTTGGGGAAATCGACAGGCAAAGGCAACATGTAGGACATATATTGTTCCGGAAGCATTCACATTGAGGTGGCCCATTTTTGTAAGGAATAAAAATCAAACTGTCAAAATGTTAAGTTACACTCCCCTTATTTATTCATTTGGATTCCCAGAAGCAACTGTCAATGTTTGAGCAGAATCCGTCAACTCTACGAGTTTAAAATTTCGGTGGAAAAAGTCCAAATATATTTAGGGTTGGTGACGACTTCTTAAAAATACAAACTTTAGTGCACTTATGCCTGAAAAAAGAGACAAAACAGGAACCAAAAGGGGAGAAATTATAAATTGATCAGATAAAGTTAAATATCTCGGACTCAGGCTAGAAAAAAAACTTGCTATTAAAAAAAAAAATAGTTCACCCTACATGGTGTTGAGTGAATTCTCATCATAATTACATTAAATTGTTGGAAAATTTTACCGATGCACCGCACCTAAACAAAGGGGCATGAGGCACTACAATGAGGCAAGATGCACCATCTTGTTTTAAATATAATTTTATTTATCGTAAAAACACAAGTTCTGGATGATTTTCGCTTACAATTGTGCATAAATACATTAGTAGAGACTTCAAATGACCTAACTTTTATGATTGTAGTTTATTTTGGAGTGGAACATTCTGCCTCGACCAATGGAGTGCATGTTGCCCCAGCCGGGTGCCTAACAGAAAATGGTATGGGAAATAGAAATCATTGTGTTATTTCACCAAATTATCTCATCAACAACTAACCCAGTCTCTAATCATCTGTTTTATGGTTGAAGGTTGTAAAAATTCTCAAATCATCACTTCCAAAACAACAAGTGAAATGATCGGGAAAGTTACATCGGAATTGTGCTTTTCGAATTAATTGTTCTTTCTCCCTGTTAAGTTTTTCAAAATGCATCCAATTCTCAGGGTGTCAACAATTTGCAACGTTTCATAAATTGGCATAGAGTTTTTCACTCAAAACTAATTTATTTCAAAGAAATTGACAAGGTGCGTTTTGCCCCGACAATCTATATTACCCCGGGAACCCCTATATACCACTGCGTCCACGCCAGTTCATGCGGATGTATATGGGTTAGAGGAAAAGCATGGCAGAGAGGTTTGCAATTTGGTTAGCAGATTGCCTATGTATCAGGCGTAAGAAAAGGCGTGCTATAATGATGATAGAGTGGGAGTGTAGGGAAACGGTTTTTTGTCCGTCTCTGGTTCTAGCGTTTGCTATGAACGGATAGGGTGTGAGTGTGATTGATTGATAGTGGAAGATAGAAGCAAGTGAAAGAAACAACTACAAAGTACGAGTAAAGGGACGGGCCGGGGATTGAACTTTTGACCTTCTGCATATGAAGCAGAAGCGGTAGCCATTAGACCACCAACCCCGTCCCCATAGTTATACAAAGCTAAACTAAAGCTAAAGTTTAAGTTTGAACCGTTACATATCTTGTGCAGAAAGCATCGAGATTTTACTTCAAAAATCACTCGATAAATGTTTGGAGAACTGCAAAAGTAATCCATTGATGAAATGCTGAAAAAAATCCTAGCTATTTTTTTGGATAAATTTTACGAGGAACTCTTGGAATTATTCCTGGTATTTTTAGATCAATCTCAGGGAGAAACTATGTAGAGTTCTTGAAGGAATTCATATGAATATGGCCGTAAGAATAATAAGAAAAATCGGCGTAGCATGGAACATGACATTTATATATTTACATTATTTTCTCTATCAACAGGAGAATCATCAAAGCACTTAGTTTGATCATTATGGGCCACCCTAATCCACATCGCCCATCGTTGGCCACCCAGGATCCGAGGGTAATACAGCAAACGAACGAAGCTGTTGCTCTGTTGGCTGGGTGAAATACTGTGTGCAACGCCAACAATTTGGAAAGCCCTTGTTGGACTTGGAATGTTTACTGCTGGCTGCGTGTTTCGGAAAGGACGGTTACATGGAATGATACATCCGTTCTGGGAGCCGTATATTGTAAGAAGGATGCTGCTGCAAAGTGCTACATGCAAGCACTAGCACTGGCTGATGATGGTAGTTTATGCATTCCGCACTGAGCTATGGTTTTGGTTTTTCCAAGAATTTCCACATCTAACAAGCGAGCGCAACAAGATTAAATTCTGATGAAATGTATTCTTTTGTACTAATGGACCCTTGAATTAAAATGTGTAGACATGGTTTGTGCTCTTTCCCAAACGGAAGCCCGGAATCGGTTGTTCTCTTTATTTGCATTTCCGCAGAATGGTAGTTGTCCCTTGAATGCGAACACCATTCGATTTTCACAAGGTGAAAAGGCGTGCCTTCCGACGCCGATAAGTGCTCCTGCTTCGCGAAAACATCGACTGAAAACGAAAATATTGATAAAAGCCATCCTTAGAGCCATTCAGGATGCTTAGAGGATTCGTTCTGAATAAGCGAGAAAATCCTCGGAAGCCGAAACTCTAGCAATGCCGTTCGATTTCTTCAGTTCCCGCGTGGGGTGAAATACTATAAACTAAAAAGTGTGTTTTAAATGACAATAATATGATAACTAAAATTGTTGTATAATTGGGCTTTCTGTTGTTATGTAATGTGGGTAATTTTGGAACAATTTAATTTTTCAACAATCGTCGACAAGAAAACTTTTGCAGTTTGGAACGTCTAGAAGAGAAAATCTTGTAAATTCATTTTTTTTTGTGCATAGTTTGGCGTAAATATTGTTTTACCTTCTAATAACTTAATTCTAATTGTCGATCTAAATATGATTTTTGCTATCTAAAATTAAGCTTCACGCATTTTAGGTAATGATTTAATATTATTAACAATTTCATTAATTTTGATTTTTGATTTTCCTGATATTACTTTTGAACATCTCTATCTTTTTTATGTTTTCTTAAAACCTCTTTTGGTTATCAATTTTTGATTTTTTTTTGGGTTTTACGGTACTTGCAAACAAATACTAAACGGAGCACTTTTACTCTGTAGGTGAAATATTTTCATACGTAAATACTAAATAAAATGCGCAACGTATCGGACTTCGAATCCAGCTCGGGAAGGATAGCAGCGATGACAATCTTTGTTAACAACATGCCTTATTTGAATATGTATGAATGAAAAAAGGGAAAACTTCACGAGGGTTGCTTTTGTGGCAGCTGACGGCTGGCGTCGGAAAGTGGTGTGCGCGTCTTCAAAGAAGTTGTACTACCAAGTCAGAGCAAAAAAAAGGATCGCCCTAAAACCCGGGGGAGTGGGCAATCATTTCGCCTATTCAGCGATACCACATCCCACTATGCACAAGAAGTTGTTGAATCAGATTCTCCGATGGGAATCGATATGTGATGAGTTTCGAAAAATACATAAAATGTAAAAAAGGTACAGTGTATTTGCTAAAACTAAGGTTTACAATTTGTTTCCAGTTTGATCTTATTGGCGGCTAAACAGTCTTCAATGTACGTAACATGGTGTTCAAAATTTGTATTTGTAATCGATTCATTTGAGTTTTCCAGACATACACATAAGAGGCATTCCCTGTCGAAATGTGTTTGTTGCAATTCAATTGTTTGATTGATTGATTGACGTGTAACACGCAATACAGATATCTGAAAGTTTGTTTTTTGAAGATGTACCGTAAGAAGGGGTCAACTCCAACATTCTAAAAAAAAAAGATAATTTACACCGCCTTCAGCCAAGGACTGCACAGAAAGAATTTTCACTAACATACGGCAACAGACAACGCAAAACATCCAGTAGCCTAGAGATGATTTTGACGTTTACTACGTATTACGGCAGTATATTGACGGGTGCCAATTGAAAATCTAAAATTTTGCGACCGCCACGAAATTATGTCAGATTTTGAACGCTAATAACTCGGTCATTTATCGATAGATTTTCAACATTTTCCCACCAGTCGGTCCGAAATGTATACAACAATTTTCTCGAATGGAGAAAACTATTGAGTATCGACAATAAACTATTGAAAATTGGTAAAATGTCGACCCTTTTCCTACGCAACCAATCACGTTCAACCAGTTTTCCACGCTGCTTTTGCGTTCCGCTTCGCACTTTAAAAGCAGACCGATGCCTTTTTTTTAAATTATTTATTAGTATCATTCCAAACATTACATTCATTATTTCTTATATCTAGGTGTTCTGTGTTATTTGACAACACTATCATCCTAATTTGGTAACACAAATCTAAGATTTTATTAACATATTGTCAACAACATATTTCATTTCATTTGCCGTACCAGTTCAGATTTTTTACAGGTGAGTTGATTTCACCTGCTTATAAGTGAAAAAACGCTTTGCATATACTTAACCTAAACATATAATGCATTAATCGTGGCAATAGAAGATTGTAACGATTTTTGCCTGAAATTATTAATTATTTTATTTGCCATTTGTTCCAATGTTTCAACATGGGATATTCTATGTAACTCATTGTTACCATACCAGGGAGGAAGCCTCAGAATCATTTTCAAAATTTTATTTTGAATTCTCTGCAGAGCTTTCTTCCTGGTATTACAACAGCTTGTCCATATTGGTACAGCATACAACATGGCTGGCCTGAAAATTTGTTTGAATATCAAAAGCTTGTTCTTAAGACAAAGTTTTGATTTTCAATTAACAAGTGGATAGAGACATTTTACATATTTATTACATTTGGCTTGAATGCCCTCAATGTGATTTTTGAAAGTTAAATTCTTATCTAGCATGAGCCCTAGATATTTAACTTCATCTGACCAATTTATTGGAACCCCTCTCATCGTGACAACATGTCTACTTGAAGGTTTCAAATAAAGAGCTTTTGGTTTATGTGGGAATATTATTAGTTGAGTTTTGGAAGCATTAGGAGAAATCTTCCATTTTTGTAAGTATGAAGAAAAAATATTCATACTTTTTTGCAATCGACTACAGATGACACGCAGGCTTCGTCCTTTGGCGGAGAGGAGCTTTCATATTTTTGAATTTTTTAATAATAGTTCTCACTTCTTCCAAATCAGTCTCCCAGGCATTTTCGAAAACGTTCTCTTGTTCGAGAATATTTTCGAATGCCTGAGTAACTTGATTTTCAATTGGACTAGTAAGTCCTAAATTAAAATTGTGCGCACTTTCAAATTGCGTAGCAAGTTTTTGAGCTTTTTCGCAATTAGTTAGTAATAATTTATTTTCCTCTTTCAATGCCAGTACTGGCTTCTGAGGTTTTTTCAAGATTTTAGATAATTTCCAGAAGGGCTTAGCGCCAGGGTCCAATTGAGAAATCTTATTTTCAAAATTTTTGTTTCTTAATTGAGCAAAACGTTTCTTGATTTCTTTCTGCAAATCCTGCCATATAATTTTCATAGCAGGATCACGAGTGCGTTGAAATTGCCTTCTCCTCACGTTTTTAAGACGGATCAAGAGTTTAAGATCATCGTCTATAATCACGGATTCAAATTTTACTTCACATTTTGGAATTGCAATGCTCCGGGCTTCAACAATGGAATTTGCTAAAGTTTTAAGAGCATTGTCAATATCAAGTTTAGTTTCTAAAGAAATGTTGACATCAAGATTAGAGTCAACATACGTTTCATATATACTCCAGTCAGCTCGTAAATAATTAAAAGTGGAGCTGATAGGATTGAGAATCACTTCATGGGATATTTGAAATGTAACAGGGACATGATCAGAATCAAAATCAGCATGAGTAACTAATTGGCTACAAAGATGACTAGAGTCGTTTAAGACCAAGTCAATCGTAGATGAATTTCTAGAAGAGGAAAAACATGTAGGGCTATCAGGGTATTGAATTGAGAAATATCCTGAAGAGCACTCATCAAATAAAATTCTGCCGTTGGAATTACTTTGAGAATAATTCCATGACCGATGTTTGACAAAAAAAAATGACTTATTGCGAGTCAATTTTCGCAAGTCAGTTTGGAGCAAACTAACTTGGCTGTCCAGAGCATTGAAAAGGCAAAAAGGCAGCTATGAAAGTATATTTACCAAACTGTGTTTCAACAGAAACACCTAAAGTTTCAAAAACTTTAGTTTCAAATGACGAAAACAGTTGATGTTTTATACGCCTATGGATGATGATTGCCACTCCCCCACATGCCCCATCAAGTCAATCGTTACGATAAACAAAAAAGTTAGGATCTCTTTTGAGTTTAGATCCAGGTTTTAAATACGTTTCGGTAATAACTGCTATATGCACGTTATTAACTGTAAGAAAATTAAATAGCTCGTCCTCTTTACCATTCAGAGAACGATCATTCCAATTTAAAATATTTAAATTATTATTTGGATCCATTAGAAAAACGTAATTCAATAACAATTTGGTTTGTAAATTTTACACCAACTTGGACGGCTTCAGTCATAGTCGTGGCTTTGAACATTGCATCAATCATTAGATTCAATTGTTCAGTTAGAAAATTAAAATCAGAGGCAGTCATATCACTTGAAGTGGGTACATTGATGATTTCCCATTAGAATTTTCGGTAGACGAAGAAGCTGAGTAGGAGTTACCTGTGGCGGTAGGGTTTTTTCCATTTGATTTGAAACAAGTAGAATGGGTACTTATGGAACGAATAGGGGAGGAGTCCAAATTACTGGCTACGATATCGGCAAAGGATTTACCGTGGGTAGATACATTCGAAATTTAAAGATTCGAACGGTTACCCGAAGGATTAAAATTAGTTTGTGAATGAGCATGATTATAATCTTCCTGATGAGTATGATTCCTAATCAAGCGAATGTTAACTGAAAACTGAGTATTGTTCGATACAGGGGAATTCCGGAAACGACCGTTATCGTAACGGATATTATCTTTCATCTGCCTGGCACGAGCCTCAATGACTCTTTTGCGTGAAGGACAATTCCAAAAATTGGACTTATGATTAGCCCCGCAATTAGAGCATATGAACTTGGTGGTATCTGTAGTAGGCTGTGCAATGGATTTGTAATCATAGTAGGCATAATAAAATAGATCGATCTCTTTGATCCAGACTGTCAAGCTGTACACACGTGTTTTAATTACCTCTCGTTGACGACACTACATTGGCTGACGATTTGGGATACGAGCTGGACAGCGTTACGGAGAATCGGCGGAATTTATTGGTTTGGTGCAATGGCTTCGGTAATTATATTAGCATTAAGAATCAGTGAATAATATTCAATGATTCAGCAGAAGTTTTCAACAGATTAAGGAAAAAAAAATGTGTGATAAAAGTAGTTCCAATTAAAACAAGAGCAGAGAGTAAAGGGAATACTAAATTCCGGTCTACTTCTCAGAAAGAAACGAAGAGAAAAAATCTGGTCCGTTTCTGTAAAAGGAACGTAGGGAGATATCGTGGAAATTCGGTCCGTTTCAATTAGAAAACGAAGGAATAAAACGAATCATCCGGTCCGTTCCTGGAAAAAAAAAACTGTGGAAAACAATTTTTTGCAAGACTAAAGAGTTCAAACGTTACCATAGCAACACGCCACATGGTTATTTTTTAGAGAAATGTCAACCTCTTTGAAGTGTGATTAACCGACGTACTGATAATTTTTAATTTGCAGCTCAATTTTAATATTCAGCCTTTCTCGGAAAATGGAGATGGATCGTCCAATACACGTTGGGAACAATGGAAAGACCAATTTGTTTCCTACTTAGTCCTCAAAGGAATTGACGATCATGACGAAATGTTTAAAGCCCTAATGTGTTTTGGCGGAGGTGACGTACGTAAGATTGCCCGAGATGTGGTGGTGGACGGATCGGCCGTTTTGGATAACCGATACAGAATGGCCATGGACTTGTTGGACAATTACTATTCTCCCAGGATGTCCCAGAGATATGAACGCTTCAAGTTTCGCCAAATCTTGTTCAATCCGAACGAGAAAATTGACCAGTTTGTAGTACGGTTAAAGAAACAGGCTGCGCTGTGCGGATTTGGTGAGCAGATAGATGACATGATTATGGATCAAATAGTGGTTGCAACGCAGAACGACGACAATCTCCGGGCCAAATACCTCGAAGCTGACACCTCGTTAGACGAAATGCTGAAAATTGCACGTACTCATGAAACAGTGAAAACGCAGTTACACGAATTTCGCGAAAAAGTTGTCCCCATGGCGGAGTTGAATACTGTGCGGAACTTTACAAGTCGTCGTGACCCGAAGCGGGATAATCCGTCCTGTTCCAGATGTTTGGGACCGCACCTCGCATCTGATGCACAATGTCCTGCGAAAGCATCACGTTGCAGCAAATGTGGTAAGTCAGGCCATTATGCACGGTGTTGTAAAACTACTGTTTTCCGGCCTTTTGCTACTCGGAGAGGACGAAACGATTCCAAGGAACGTAGTTGGAATATTGAAAAGAAAGAGAAGTTCGTACGTGAGGTTGACGACGTGACGAAATCAGTTGAAATCCGGGAACTATTCCACCTTGAGGGTAAGCGTACAGTGAATGCTAGCGTTGGAGGAGTATTCGTCCGTTTCGTCATTGATACTGGAGCTGATGAGGATGTCCTGAGTGTTGAAGACTGGGCTAATCTGAAGAAAATTGGATTCAAAGCGTTCGACATTAGAAAAGGCAGCGAGAAGATATTTCGTGCATATGGTACTATGAAGCCCCTGGTTGTTCTTGGTGAAGTAGATGCTCGCATTGTCTGTGGGGAATCATCTTGCGAGACCACGTTCTTCGTCATTCAAGATGGAAGATGTTCACTTCTCTCAGGAAGAACAGCAGAAAACCTTGGACTGGTGAAATTCTTACATACAGTAAGTGAAGAGACGCTTCCATGCATAAAAGGTAAGAAATTTTAGGAAATATTATTTTAATGTAAAATAATAATAATAATAAAAAAAAAATAATAATCCGTTAAATTTTAAATAGGCTACTGTGCTAACATAAAAATTGATAAATCAATTACACCGGTTCAACAGGTGTATCGTCGAATACCTATACCGTTGGAAGAACTTACTGTGCTCAAATTAAAAGAACTTGAGCGTCAGAATGTAATAGAACGTGTAACTGAAGCGTCTGAATGGGTTTCACCTATGATGGTGAAGCGTAAAAGTGCAGGTGATGTTAGGATCATTATCGATCTTAGAGAAGCGAACAAAGCAGTTGTAAGGGAAGTTCATCCATTACCAACTTTCGAACAGATGGTCACTCGGTTAAGAGGCAGTAAGTTTTTTGCTAAATTCGACGTTAAGCAGGCTTTCCATCAGTTGATGCTCCGTGAAGACTGTCGCTATATAACGACGTTCATTTCACCATTAGGGTTGATGCGCTACAAGCGTCTTGTATTCGGATTATCTGCTGCACCAGAATTGTTCCAAAAATGCATGGAGTCACTTCTAGGTAATATTTGAGATGAACCTACAATGAGGAAAAAAATCAATTGAATTGAACGTAATTAACTATAAAAAAAAATTCTAGGTGATCTCCCGTGGTTGATTGTGTTCGTTGACGATATTTTGGTTTTTGCGCCCGATGAAGAAACTTTAAAAATAAGATGCAGTATTTTAAGGCATAGATTAGCGAGTTACAATGTAACACTGAACGAACAGAAAACGGTACAATGTAGCAGTGAGGTAGATTTTCTAGGTTTTCACCTATCTGCTGATGGAGTAAGGATATCCAACGATAAAATTGAAGCCATTACCAAATTCCGAAGACCTCAGTCAGCAGAAGAAGTTCGAAGTTTCCTAGGGCTAGTAACTTTTGTAGGCCGATATATTCCTCATTTATCCAGCTGTCTTGGTAGTGTCATTCTCAAAACACACCCAAGCCGTTCCCATAGGGGACGTTAGCCACAAGGAAGTGACGTTTCAAGTAATACTGTTTCATATGGTATGCCCTCTTCAACATCTAATCCAATTTCTCTCGCCGTTCCCTTACGGTACCTATCCATCTAGTATTCATTGCTTTCTTCTCCATGCTCCCTCTTACTTCGAGCAAAATAGACCGATATGCCGATAAACAATTTCAAAATAAAATCATCACGGTCGATACCTTTGTATGTTACTAATGGCGTACACTTAATAGTCGTAGTTGATTATTTCTCAAGATTTCCAGAAATTGAGATAATGACATCAACAACAGCCGCAATCACGATATTCAAGCTAAGGATGATTTTTGCAAGGTATGGTTTTCCGAAAGAAATCGTTTGCGATAATGGGCCGCCGTTTGGATCAGAAGATTTCAATCATTTTTGTAATATCTCGGGGATCGATGTAAAGCACTCTACCCCATATGCTCCATTCCAAAATGGATTGGTCGAGCGATATAACCGGACTTTACTGAAAACTGTTCAAATCAGCATTACTCAAGGAAGGGACTGGAAAAGTGACCTCTATGACTTTTTATTAGCGTATCGTAACACGCCACATTCTGTCACAAATGAAACTCCAGCAAAACTTATGTTCGGTCGCAGTTTGAAGGATAAGATACCAGAGATACCATCAAATACAAAACTGGATAAGAATATGAGGGATACAGACAACACTAAAAAGGAAAAAGGAAGGGAAAAAGGAAGGGTGTACGGAGATCGAAGAAGACATGCCAAGCATATTGAAATCGATGTTGGTGATCACGTCATTGTGAAGAATATAGTGAAACGAAACAAGCTAACACCTAACTTTGACTCGCAACCATATCTGGTTACACATAAGAATGGTACACGTGTTACGGTGAAGAATTTAGCGACTGGAGTGGAGTACGATAGACACGTCAATCATGCGAAGCGTTTAACCTGCAGTAACCCATTCTTAACGTTAGAAGAACCTTCATCCGTTTTCGATGAAGTTATGGGATCCGACGATACAAATACAGCCGAAAAGCTACCGGAAACTACTGTGCCTGGATTAACCACAAATACTGGAGTTACGAAACTTCGGAACAATCGACCGGTTAGAAAGCCTCAGTATTTGAAAGATTATTGTGTTTATAAATGTAAAAAAGATTAACTAGAATTAATTTATTTTATTGAAAGGGGGGAAAGATGTAGTAGGCTGTGCAATGGATTTGTAATCATAGTAGGCATAATAAAATAGATCGATCTCTTTGATCCAGACTGTCAAGCTGTACACACGTGTTTTAATTACCTCTCGTTGACGACACTACAGTATCTTCCTTCACTGGACAGACGTCCTTGGCGTGAGAAGAACCTCCGCAAATCATACATTTAGCATCCATGCGACAATTTTTTGTACCATGACCCCACTTTTGGCACCGACGGCACTGAGTGGGGTTCTGGTAATTTCCTCCAGGTTTCTGGAAATGTTCCATGTCTTACGGACATCGAACATAAGTTTTGCTTTTTCTAAAGCTTTTATATTATTTAGTTCTTTTTTGTTAAAGAGAACTTAATAATATTCTTGAGTAAGCCCTTTCCGAACAATGTCAGATTGAGTTCTCTTTTTCATAATGATTACTTGGACTGGGGAAAATCATAGTAAATCATTTATTCCATTTTTAATCTCTTCAGGTGACTCATAGTCACTTGAGAGACCTTTCAAGACAACTTTGAACAAACGTTCAGTTTTGTCGTCATAAGTAAAAAAATTGTGCTTCTTCTCTTCAAGAAGTTCGAAATCTTTAAGAGTTTCCGGCAAAACGCGACAGTCTCCTTTCTTTGCGAGATCTCTTGCCTAAATCCCGCAAATTCGGAATAACTGACCACGATAGGCGGTACTTGAATCAAAGAGCCTGGGCTAGAGGCTGCTTCGATTTGGTGCAAGGTGAAAATGGATAACTCTAAGCGTGATTTGGTTAGAAGTCTCTTGTGTAACCTTTGTGGTTTTACATGCCAAGGCTTAATCAACTAATAAATAATAAACTTCACTCCACTGGTAATTGACAAGTACAAGCAGTACTTTAAAAGGGATCCACAAATCAACGATTTGTCTAAAATTGAAAATTGTGTTTGCTGCCATTCAATGCTGCTCAAGAGGGAACATCGGTCAATACTTGCAGTGCCTATGATATGGTCAGCTCCTGGTGTGGCTCATATGCATTGTTATTCGTGTCTAATGCCCTCATTAGTGGGTAAAAACTAATGCCAAAGGAATGAAATTTAATATCCAAAAGGGTCGTCATGTACTGTTCCAGAAAAAGTCCTACCATCTGACGAGATTTATGCTGAGGAGGAGACAACTTCTTGTCCTGATCAGTGCTGGGAATGGTAATAGTAGTAGGCTTGAATTTCGCGAAAATCACGTGGCTCTCTCACTACAGTAGTTTAAAATCGTGAATCTCATCAAGTAGCCTATATTGGGAATTTCTCTAAATCAGTAGTGTCATTGAAGGCTCTAAATGCGGGAAATGCAGCGGGAAATAGAACATTTTTCTACAGTAATTTTGGGTTGCCCTTAGCAACGGGTGTTTTGCAATTTTCAAGGCTCTTTGTCTACAGCAGCGATGGGTGTGAGTTTCACTGGCTTCGCTGACTGTGATTGGCTTTGTTTGACTACTGTAGAGTGAATTTCAGATTTTTTCCCAACCCTGGTCCTGATAATCACGAGGATTACTTACCGCTAATAGACTCGATGCCTACAATAGCAACAAGTTCATCATATCATCCACAACCGTCTACGTCGGCGGGTCATGCTGATAATCCCGACCTGGTTGGTCAAGCTAGTTTTGATGATTCAATCTGGGATCTGCCTGGGATTGCCTTCAAACCTTTTTGAATTGTTAGGATCCAGATTGAGGAAGAAAAAACTGATAAAAACAGACACAAGAACTGCAAATAGGTCGCAGGTCGATGACTTCCGCTCAACGTTCAATGAACACAACGGAATAACATATTTAATGAATATTCGCCGGCTGTTTGAACTTTTTGAGGTCGAACACGATAAGTGTACAAACAGTTTCATTAAAAGCATTGTTACTGCACAATGGAAATGTTTACACCAGTATTCCAGTGGCTTACACTTTCATAAAAACGAATGCAACGTGCTGCAAGACATTTTGTATTTGATTTATTACCCTGATTTTAAATGGAATAAAAACAGATTTCAAGCTGATCAATATTCTCATGGGGTTGAAAAGGGTAATCCAAAGTTTCCATGTTTTGTTTGGCTGTGGAACAGGAGCAATGATGGGGATAATGAATCAGCATGCCAATGACGTCCTTCTTTTGATAAGTACCCTGACAACAAACCAATGCTATAAAAAACAGTGCTATAAAAAAGGCTAGCTATGAAAAACTAGACATTAATGTTACATTGAATAGTAGTTGGCGGAACAAGTTGCAGAATGATGATTTTTACAGCACGAGTCGTAAATTTATCCTACGAGGCTTGCCGAGTAGGATAATTACGACGAGTGCTGTAAAAATCGTGTTCTGCAACGAGTTACGTACAACATTTTTTGCAATTTCGTAGAAGACTAGAAATAACATCGGAATGCATTCACCATCATTTTGTAATTTCGGGAAAATTGTTGTGTAATGATTCATTACGCAACTCAAAACAGTTGCGTAATGAGAAAGCGTTGCGTAATGAATCATTACAGCACTGGTTTCAGTTGCGTAATGACTATTCCCGCACTGCATACTTCAGTGCAGGAAAGTAGGCCGTTCCATGACAGATTGTCGTGATGAAAAACAGCCTATTACGATGAGAAATTGCAAAAAAATTATTATTTGATTCGTTATCTTGCAAGATTTCCTTCAAACTTTGGAAGTTTTTCAGACGAGTAGGGTGAGCGAGCACATCAAGATTTTAAGGACATCGAACAACGGTTTAAAGGGAAAAATAACGTCAATGCAATGGGAACATATTGTTGGAGATTAGTTCGACAAAAATATCCAGAAGAACAGAAAAGACAATCACCAACCAAAACAAAATATTTCGTTGTTCAATACATGTAGAAAAAAGGTAACTAAAAAGTATCATGATACATATATTCCATTTTATTTTTCTCCATCCGAAATTCTAATTTACATTGTAGCAAAAGCATAAAAACGTGATGCATAAGATAAAGTAGCTGCAAATAAACTTTACTGTTATCTCAAGGAATTGTAGATCTCCGTGAAGTATAAATAAATTCGTTTTGAAAATGTATATTTTGGATATTTGTGATACCGCGTGCGGGGTCACATTGGTCCTAGGGGGTGACTTTGACCGCCCTTTTCGATGCATCTCTTGACTAGCACGGAAGGCAAAAAACTAATCCATGACCATCCAGAGGCTATTTATAACGTATTCTTGAAGCTTGCCACATTGTTTTCATTATTCTGGTTTCAGTTTGCTGTCATAATCTTGGCCCAAAGTCACCCTTATGGACCAATGTCACCCCGCACGACGGTATATGCTTAAATGCCCAATAACAATTAAAAGGCACTTATTGTGCCCAAATGAAGTATTGTCATTGCGCTGTACATACTTATGTATGTGAGAAATGAAGCAAAGATGCCATAACACTAGCAGAGGATTTGATATAAATAAGTAAAAAGTTCGTTAGCCTGTTAGATTTAAAATTCATAAGTGTAAACAAGAGACAAAATAACCTGCAAGGGATCCTCCATAAACCTCGTAGCTATATTTTTGGAATTTTTAATCCCCCTTCCCCTTGTGATCAACTCTAAATTTTTTTATGCACATGAACCGTAACCTTTGAACAGAAAAGACCCACCCTCCTACCCCCTTTAAATGAACATGCAATTTGTCGACGGTTCCATAATATGGTAAAGGGGTTGTTCATAAACCACGATATTTCTAGAGAGATAGCTGGTGGATTGTAGTATCACTAAAATCGCTTATTTCAACCATTCATATTAAATATTCCATCATTTGCGATACTTAAAAAATAGGTAGGGTACAAAAAGAGGGGAGGGGGATCCATGAGAATCTCAGTACAACTCTTCATATTGAATTTCAAGTTCAAAACGTACATGAATTCTGCTGTCCTGAATATAAAACACTGTGTCGGATTATTGATTAGATTAGATTTTTAAATAAAAAATGCAAAGCGTTAAAGTATATTTTAAAAATGACCTGGGGCAGACACGAACATTCCGAAATGTTATTGTTTATTTTTATACTTTCAAGCCCGGGGTATCCGGTCTCTGTGCATTCAGATCGACTTTTTTTTGTCGAACTGTGTAATAAATGGTAATAAAGGTAATAAATGCGCAGGAATGATATTATTTGCAAGCAGTTGTTTACTACGCGCTACTGTAGTGCGTTGTTGCCAATAAAATTAGAAAATTATTTGATGAGTGCTCTTCAGGATATTTCTCAATTCAATACCCTGATAGCCCTACATGTTTTTCCTCTTCTAGAAATTCATCTACGATTGACTTGGTCTTAAACGACTCTAGTCATCTTTGTAGCCAATTAGTTACTCATGCTGATTTTGATTCTGATCATGTCCCTGTTACATTTCAAATATCCCAAGAAACGATTCTCAATCCTATCAGCTCCACTTTCAATTATTTACGAGCCGACTGGAATATGTATAAAACGTATGTTGACTCCAATCTTGATGTTAACATTTCTTTAGAAACTAAACTTGATATTGACAATGCTCTTGAAACTTTAACAAATTCCATTGTTGAAGCCCGGAGCATTGCAATTCCAAAATGTGAAGTAAAATTTGAATCCGTGATTATAGACGATGATCTTAAACTCTTGATCCGTCTTAAAAACGTGAGGAGAAGGCAATTTCAACGCACTCGCGATCCTGCTATGAAAATTATATGGCAGGATTTGCAGAAAGAAATAAAGAAACGTTTTGCTCAATTAAGAAACAAAAATTTTGAAAATAAAATTTCTCAATTGGACCCTGGCTCTAAGCCCTTTTGGAAATTATCGAAAATCTTGAAAAAACCTCAGAAGCCAATACCGGCATTGAAAGAGGAAAACAAATTATTATTAACTAATTGCGAAAAAGCTCAAAAACTTGCTATGCAGTTTGAAAGTGCGCACAATTTTAATTTGGGACTTACTAGTCCAATTGAAAATGAAGTTACTCAGGAGTTCGAAAATATTCTCAATCAAGAGAACGTTTTCGAAAATGCCTGGGAGACTGATTTGGAAGAAGTGAGAACTATTATTAAAAAATTCAAAAACATGAAAGCTCCTGGCGATGATGGAATTTTCTACATCCTCATCAAGAAACTTCCAGAAAGTAGCTTATCATTTGTAGTTGATATATTTAACAAATGTTTTCAATTAGCATATTTTCCTGACAAATGGAAAAATGCTAAGGTTGTTCCAATTTTAAAACCAGACAAAAATCCTGCAGAAGCTTCTAGCTATCGTCCAATCAGTTTGCTTTCCTCCATCAGTAAACTTTTTGAAAAGGTTATTTTGAACAGAATGATGGCCCACATTAACGAAAATTCAATTTTTGCCAATGAACAGTTCGGATTCCGCCATGGACATTCGACCACTCATCAACTTTTACGTGTAACAAATTTGATCCGTTCCAACAAATCTGAAGGCTATTCTACTGGTCTTGCTCTTCTAGACATAGAAAAAGCATTCGACAGTGTTTGGCATGAAGGTTTGATTGTAAACTTGAAAAACTTTAATTTTCCAACATACATTGTTAGAATAATTCAAAGTTATCTGTCAAATCGTACACTTCAGGTTAATTATCAGAACTCCAGATCTGAAAGACTTCCTGTAAGAGCTGGTGTTCCTCAAGGCAGCATTTTGGGACCAATATTATACAATATTTTCACATCTGACTTACCTGAGCTACCTCAGGGATGTCAAAAATCTTTGTTTGCGGATGACACAGGCCTCTCCGCCAAAGGACGAAGCCTGCGTGTCATCTGTAGTCGATTGCAAAAAAGTTTGGATATTTTTTCTTCATACTTGCAAAAATGGAAGATTTCTCCTAATGCTTCCAAAACTCAACTAATAATATTCCCACATAAACCAAAAGCTCTTTATTTGAAACCTTCAAGTAGACATGTTGTCACGATGAGAGGGGTTCCAATAAATTGGTCAGATGAAGTTAAATATCTAGGGCTCATGCTAGATAAGAATTTAACTTTCAAAAATCACATTGAGGGCATTCAAGCCAAATGTAATAAATATGTAAAATGTCTCTATCCCCTTATTAATAGAAAATCAAAACTTTGTCTTAAGAACAAGCTGTTGATATTCAAACAAATTTTCAGGCCAGCCATGTTGTATGCTGTACCAATATGGACTAGCTGTTGTAATACCAGGAAGAAAGCTCTGCAGAGAATTCAAAATAAAATTTTGAAAATGATTCTGAGGCTTCCTCCCTGGTATAGTACCAATGAGTTACATAGAATATCCAATGTTGAAACATTGGAACAAATGTCAAATACAATCATTAATAATTTCAGGCAAAAATCGTTACAATCTTCTATTGCCACGATTAATGCGTTATATGTTTAGGTTAAGTATATTCAAAGCGTTTTTTCACTTATAAGCAGGTGAAATCAACTCACCTGTAAAAAATCTGAACTGCTACGGCAAATGAAATGTAATATGTTGTTAACAAAATGTTAATTAAATCTTAAATTTGTTTTACCAAATTAGGATGATAGTGTTGTCAAATAACACAGAACACCTAGATATAAGAAATGAATGTAATGTTTGGAATGATACTAATAAAGAAATTAATAAAAAAAAAAATTAGAAAATTCTACTAAATTCCCAAAATGTATGTTTCCGAGAAAATTGATTACGCCTTTACCATTGTTTGGTCGTTATTTTGTATGGTATGTATACTTTTTAGAACCAGCGACACGTTGAGGTAGCAGTAAAGAGCCTTCCTTGCTGAACTCACTCGATCCAAGAATTGTGACATTAGAGCGGGCACGCTTCCGTATGCACCCAGTTATTCTGGCCCGCTCTAGTGTCAAAAATCGTGGACCGCGTGGATTCGGTTCGGTGGATAAGACCATATGCATCAGTGATACAGTAACTTCAACGTTATAGCCAAATAATGTTGTCTTCAAATATTCACGTCTGTAAAGTGTGTAATAGCTAGAGTCCAATATTTAACTGTCATTGGACTGAAGGACTAACATTTGATTAGCACTAACGAAATTCTGATATTGCCAAATAAATATTTCGATCACTGTCAGATCCGAGCCACACTGTATACTAATAACTTGACCCAGAAAAAAAAATACTTTGATAGTTATGTTTTCATTATTAGCTGGCAAGTTTTATAGAATCTGTTTGAAGAGTATTCTGAAACATCTGTAGGTTTTTTGTTATAATCAAAATATTTGACGTGAGATTTTATTTTGTTTTTGGTATAAATGGTGTAAGTGTGCATAATTGTACATGTACATGTATGGAAATGCATGTATGTCTGTATCTTACTTACGTGGTAGAGCAGAACATTGAATTGAAGTCACTAAATGATTTAGTTCTGGCATGCATCTTTCGCCTCTGAAATTTTTATTCTTTATGTTGCAATTTCTTTATTAGGGTACGTCCATAAATTACGTCACGCAAAGTTTTGCCATATTCATCCTCCTCAATTTTCCTCTATATCACACTTTTTGTATGGATTCCAATTTTTATATGGGTAGTCACGTTTCCTTGTAACCCCCTCCTTCCTCTTCTGTACGTGACGTAATTTATGAATTAACCCCTCATCTGCAGTTTTTTTCAACTTGTTTACATTGTAATGGGTCGAAGAGCATGAAAATATATTTGATTAATCTCGAAAATAAACTTATAGAACAGCTAGATATGGACGACACACTTTCAAGAATTTTTTGGATCCCCACCATAGACTTGAAATTTTTTGGTGAAATCAGGTTTTATTAATGGGAATACGAGATTATGAGATACCTTGGGCGTTAACGGGTTAAAGAAGTTCATCGTCGCCTTTTTGTTTGCATTAATGGTTTGATCAAAACCTATCCTCACCATTTATTTTTGCGCTCAGTCAAGTTCATAAAACGTGATTGCATATTTTGTGCTCGAACCGTATGCTCTGCAATATGCATGTTCGACACAATGCGCCGGTATAGCAAAATCGTGTACGACGTAGAACTTTTCTTCTCGTACAGCGATTGATTACGAAGATAAGCGAAAATGTGTAACGCATGTTTCGCACATGTCAGTAAAACTAGTGGGAGAATGATGCAAAATAAGTTGTATGTGTTACTGCTGTGTTATTCAATGAAAAGCCCAATTTCAGAAGAGTTTACGCTTTACCTGATACCGGATCGTAATAACGTATGATGTTTGCCATTGTCGGGCTCATTTCCACAGTTCATGATATTTAAAAGTTTATATGACAAACATACTCATATGCATAACCGTTCGAAAGCTTGCGAAGCATTTTGTAACATTATCCTCACTACATAAAGGATGGAAAAGTTTGTGCCATGGATATGGGAAAAGTATGAGAAAGTGTGCTTCAGGCAATTTCGATGGACTTTCTATCCGCATAAGACACTTGCAAAAACGAGCTTTGGTTGAAGCAAAGTGAGAAGAATGGTTTATGAGCTGCATGATGGTTATCGGTTTTACGACAGATGAGCTCTGGCATTTACGTATTACTGCAAGTTTACACCATGAAATATGAATAAGTTTCAGTCTCCAAGTACTGGTTGCGAGCAACAGTATTCAGATTGAGGTGAAGTAACTCCGTAGCAAAAGCGTAAACTTTATACTCTATATAATGAACTGTGAACTTACGGTCAGAAAAAAACATGAAAAATAAAAATCCTAGAGTAAACAAAGCCGACAAATTCAACACAATGCACCGCAGTTAATAATGTCACCACTTCGAATCTCAAACCCCAAAATCCCAGCATTGCCCAGAAGCGTCTCCACACAGATCCCACACACAGCAGACCCGAATGAAGCATCATGAACAAAGGTTCAACAACAAGTTTAACGCTTCGTTATTTCCGAACAGACGCCGCCCATTCTTTCGCCGTCGGAAGGTCCCCATTGTGTGTGAATTGGTGCAAATGGTCCATTGTAAAACCGGAAAACAAACAGGCACTCGTTGTCCGTTCGTCATTCGAATGCAGCCCCAGTAGAAGCAACAGCAGAAATCCCCGTTGGTATTTAACCCTTGTTGCCGGCAAAAGTCACGGCCAGCCCTTCAACTTCAACGCCACAGTCAGTGTGCCATGCAAAGCCATGGTGTTGTGCATGAGTGAAAATGAAAATTAAAATAAAATCCACATTCGGGACTTTTTTTTGGTTTGCGCTGAGTTGTGGGTGTGAAGATTTAAATGGGATTCGGAAGGTAATCGCGTTGACCGCATTTGCATTCGAGAGTACCGTTTTGATTCATATTCCGAACACTTAAGCATCTAATAGGCATAAATTAGCTGATATTTGTGAACATTTTCATTTCTTCACAAAGTCTAACTGTTAGCTTTTGGGTTTGCTGATAAAATTGTTTATTTAAACTTATTTACTATTGTTTTTACGTAAAACTATGGAACAACATTTTGATTCAAATGCCGAACACTGTGTTCATTCTGTCTCATATTCCGAACACCTTGGTTCAGATTCCGAACAGCTCGAATATATTGCTGTTTGCATTTAGGATGCAAATCTAGACTAAACGTCCTCCAAATGCGGTAACACAAAACAATCAAAAGACACCTAGCAACGATTAAATAAATCATCGCCGCCCTAGCAAGAAAAATCTATCTTTGACATCGCATTTCTTGTGAAAAATCTTACCGCGTTTGGTGTTCCCGCATTTGATATTTGCATTTCAAACGCACACAGCAATATTACTGGTTCTACTGGTCACGAGCTTGAGAATCATCACAACTCCTGAAGTATAAAATAGATTGGTAAATGTCATTTCCTGGTTATTTGATGACATATTTCAGCGAAACATATCAACCAAATCATCATACAAAAACCAAGTGTTCGGAATATGAGTCTGTTCGGAATTTGAGACGAAACAAATTCATCATACCGAATTAAGGAATAAGGGTTGTTCGTTGCAACTAGGCAGACATTCAATGGGGCGATATATTATCAATAACAACTAAAAAACTGAAAGTTTGTTCAACGTTGTCGTGAAAAGTCTCTCAAGTGATTATGAATCTCTTGAAATTTTAAAAAATGAAATAAAAGTGATTTAAGTAATGTTAAAGCTTCAGGAAAATGTGTAAGGAAACAAAGAGTGCCGCCTATCGTGATCAGTTGTTCCGAATTTGGTGGATTCAATCTAGTCAAACCAAAACCGGAACACGTCTCATCACAACCCACAGTCTAGACAAACACAAAGTATATCTTTAGCGAATGCACGATCACCTCCACCTCACCTCATCACACCACACTGCTACACCTCCTGAAACACACCTCCAGACTAATATTGCACTTCTATCAACTGCTATCTTGAAACTCGATGATCGCCACGGAAATAATGTTTTTGCCCGTGCTCTGTTAGATAACGGATCTCAGATTTCCATAATGTCTGAAACATTGTCTACAAGGCTGAATTTTCAACGGCTTCGAGAAAATCTGCCTGTAAAAGTAGTTGGAGGTTGTTCCTCAGTTAGTAAGCAAGCAGTGTTAGCATCAGTCTCGTCGTGCAATTCATCATATGTGCCGTGTGAGCTGAAGTTCTTTGTGCTTCCGAAAGTAACGTCGAGCCTGCCGCAGCAGAGCTTCGATGGTTAATCCCGGAATATACCGTACCGGTACCCTTGCAGATCCATCAATTGATCAGTCTGGAGTCGTCGATGTGATTTTGGGAGCAGTTATATTATACGATCTGCTGTTAAATACGCAACGGAAGCTGACCAACACGGGAAAAAAATTGCGGAATACGGAGCATGAATGGATATTGGCAGGTGGAATTCCAGACACATCCACACTGAATCAACAATTTCACGCCACAATACTCGGTCTCTCCATCCTCGGTTCTGCCCTACGGTTGCCAAATCTTTTCGCACTTGATCCGCCCACCTAGCTCGTTGCGCTCCACGCCTTCTTGTACCAACCGGATCCGAAACGAACACCATCTATGCAGGGTTGCTGTCTGGTTTCCTTGCAACATGCTCTGCCCATCGTATCCTTCCGGCTTTGGCCACCTTCTGGATACTGGGATCGCCGTAGAGTTGGGCGAGCTCGTGGTCCATCCTTCGCCGCCACACACCGTTTTCCTGCATACACCCAAAGATCGTCCTAAGCACCCGACGTTCGAAGACTCCAAGTGCTTGCAGGTCCTACTCGAGTTTCGTCCATGTTTCATGCCCGTAGAGGACTACCAGCCTTATGATCGTTTTGTACATGGTACATTTGGTGTGGGTGTGAAACTTTTTGATCGCAGCTTCTTGTGGAGGCCATAGTAGGCCCGACTTCCACTGATGATGCGCCTCCGTATTTCACGGCGAACGTTATTGTCAGTCGTCAGCAAGATTCCAAGATAGACGGACTCGTCGATCACCTCGAACGTATCCCCGTCTATCGTAACACTGCTACCTAGGCGAGCCCTGTCGCGCTTGGCCCCACCAGCTTGGACGCATTCACCACCAGTGCGACTTTTGCTGCCTCGCGTTTCAGGTGGGTGTATAGGTCTGCCACCTTTTCAAATGTTTGGCCGACAATGTCCATATAATCCGCGAAGCAAACAAATTGACTGGATCTCGTAAAAATCGTACTCCGGCTGTAGAGCCCGGCTCTCCGCATAACACCTTCTAGCGCAATATTGAACAACAGGGACAAAAGTACATCACCATGTCGTAGTCCCCGGTGAGATCCAAACGAACTGGAGTGTTCGCCTGAAACCTTCACACAATATTGCACACCTTCCATCGTCGTTCTACGCGGTCCATACTGTCGTATGCCGCCTTGAAATCGATTAATAGGTGATGCGTTGGGACCTGGTATTCACGACATTTTTGGAGGATTTGCCGTACAGTATAGATCTGGCCCGTTGTCGATCGGTCGTCAACGAAGCCGGCTTGATAACTTCCCACGAACTTGTTTACTATAGGTGACAGACGACGGAAAATGATCTGGGATAATACTTTGTAGGCCACATTTAGAATGGTGATCACTAGAAGTTCTCGCAATTCAACTTATCGCCTTTCTTGTAGATGGGGCATATTACCTTTTCCTTCCACTCCTCTGGTAGTTGTTCTGTTTCCCAGATTGTGCCTCTAAGCCGGTGCAGACAATGGCCAGCCTCTCCTGGCCCATCTTGATGATTTCAGCTCCGATACCATTCTCACCAGCAGCTTTATTGTTCTTGAGCTTGTGAATGGCATTCTTAACCTCCCTCAAAGTGGGGGCTGGTTGGTTTCCATCGCCCGTAGTACTGATGAAGGTATTTTCTCCGTTGTTCCATCCTTCATTGCTTGTGCTCTCAGCACCATTCAGGTGTTCGTCGAAGTGCTGCTTTCACCTTTCGATCACCTCACGCTCGTCCGTCAAAATGGTCTTATCTTTATGTTTGCACATCTCGGCTCGCGGCACGAAGCCGTTGCGGGATACGTTGAGCTTCTGATATAACTAGCCTGTTTCTTGAGACCGGCACAAGGGATTTTTTTTATTTCCGTACGGGTTTGGGCCGAAAGGTCTCAGATTTTCATGAAACTTTTTCCACGGGCAGGGCTCATCAATATGTGAATAAAAAAAACTGAAGAAAAATTCAGGGTCACCTATTTTTCCGGAAAATTCAATTGGAATTTATTTGTTTTCCTCTGACACTACTTACTTTGAAAAATCATAACTGAAGAACGAAGCATCGTAGAAACAAAGTTTTTTTTAATGAAAATGAAAGCTAATTTTCTCAGGAATAAAAAAAAACATTAACTGGAAAAAGATTTCCACAAAATTTTCCACCGTTGAGAAAATTCGTAAAGAAAAGCCGTAATGCTCCAACTCGTGGAAAACTTTCAAAAATATATTTTTGAGAAGGTAATTTCATAAGCTTAAATCGCTGAAATTTTTGAAATGTACTTTTTTTTTCGTTTTTGAGCTATGGCCAATTTTGTGGAAAATGACCATATAAGCTTTTTCTTTGAAAACCCATATTTCAATCGAAGCGTCTGAAAAACAAAGATTTTTTATCAAAGCAATTGCAAATTTTCTAAAACATCCGAAAAATATATGGCATTGGTTTTAATGATGTATAAGTCGGAATGGATGATATTTTTCATGAAAAATTACACCGCTAAGAAAAACTGAAAAAAACTGTTTCTGCCTCAATTTTTCATTACACTGAAAAGGGATTCTTTCTTTTCTATGGAACAAATAAGATTATTATTATTTATTTAATTTTATTTATTCAATTATTTAGTATTTAATTAACATTTTCATCTTAATACTATCTATTTTTTCAACCGGGAAGATTGTCTTTAGTTGCTAACACCAGAAGATTTTCGTTTCTTTGTATTATTAAGAACAAAGCATGCTGTATTTTCTTGGTTTTCATGTGCATCTGAGAATTCACTAGCAAAAATGCTTCGTTCGTCTTTTGGTATAAATGAATGATGAACTAACTCGTTAGTATGCATTTGTTGGCCCTGGCAAGGGCCGATTGAATTGTTGAATTCGAGTAACACGGACAAATTTGGATGCACAGGTTGAAACCTTCTCGTCTGATGAGGCTTGCGGTGGCGATGATGATGGGCGCTTGAACAAGCGGCTTTAGTCGTGACGATTGCAAAATTTAAGATTTTCAATTGACACCGAGTATATTGCCGTAAGACGTAGTTAACGTCAAAAAAATTGGAAATCGGTTAAGCTGTTCAAAAGTTATAGGTTTTTTTTATAATTTTTTAAAGAGAGTGAGACCTACAGTGTGTGCCGATAAAAAATGACTGATTTTTTTTTTCTAAAAAATATAAGCATAAGCATAGATGACCGTACAATTCGTAGTTGCTACTCCGTGATTGACCAGAATAATCAAAATTGTACAGGGAACCAACAGGTGCAGCTTGAGAGTAGCTAACATCTTCAATGTACAATTTCGAGAACTCCAATGATAGTAATGTCAATAAGGGCGCCGGCCACGTCGTTACGGTCATCGGGGAAGGAAAGGAATGATAGTGTGACGTCCATTGCTACTAGAGACCGAGATCACCTCTGCATCTCCATGGTTGTCACAGGAAGGAGGATTGTTAGTGGGAGGGTTAAAAAGCTACATAATCAGGATTCACCTTGGTTAGTGATGCGATTAATGTAGCCTCAATTTGAAAAAAGTTATCTATCTGTCGTCGACAATTTTATTGTCGAACTATTCAAAGGTTATTTTTTGGTTATTGCGACCAATATATAAAATAATATGCTCGTGTAGCTCAGAATTTTTAAAACAGGGATAATGCCTTATGCCGACACTTACAGTGACAAACCATCCATAGTTTGTTTAGTGATTTAATAAATGAAGCAATGCCATGATACAAATTAATGTTATCACAAGCATGAAACGAACTGAAATGCGGAATAATAAAAAGGTTTTGCCAAGGGATTTGCAAACAATACAACTTACTTCTTAAAATGCTATAGAGTAGAATGATAAAAGCAAAGTTCTCACCGAATGTCAGAGCATGTCTTCATGGGAAGTTCGTCCATTGTAGCGGCTGGAGCTACTCCTTTTCAGCTAGCGAAATGTAAAAGAAACCCAACTCGAATCCTGCTCTTCTTTATCTTGCGAAGACTTCGATTTCACAAATCTTGACCGATGAGAAACACTTTTTCTTTTCTCAGTTTCAGTTTCTTCAGATTGGAATAGTTGATCTTTTTCCCTGCAGATTTACGGCAAAAACGTTTCACTATCTTTACAAACTTTTTAAATGACAACGATAAATGCTTCTTTAACAAAACTGGAAAACCAAGTCACTTTTAAATGGCACAATCGTCAGCCAAATATCAGCCAAAACGCTAAAGGTATAGAGTGAAAATTCGTGACAGGAACAATTTTGCGACCAGTCGCGAGCGCGGCTTACTGCGATCAATAATCTCTTTTTTTTTTTTTTTTTTTTTTTTTTTTTTTTTTTTTTTTTTTTTTTTTTTTTTTTTTTTTTTTTTTTTCTAAAAAATATATCTCAAAAACTAAAAAACATTCATCGCTGAAAATTTGACAGTTAACGTAAAATTTACTGAACTTTCAAGAAAAAGTGAGAACACCAATAGCCATAGCCCCCTTGGTCCCGAGGCCGTCAAAACACGTAAAAACGGAAATTATTGATTGTTTTATGTAAAAAAAAAAGAATTTTTGTAAAATTTTATATTTTTCTTTAACTGCCGACCAAAAAAAAAAAATGGAAATCGGTCAAGCGGTTCAAAAGGTATTATTAAAAAAAAAAACAAAGTTTTGCAAAATCGCTATGTTTTTGGTCACCCTATTTTGGAAATGTTCACCCTAATAAAAAATAATCCAAAAACACGTGTATCCTTATTTCGGATAAGGAACAAAATAACAGTGCGCATCGTACCTTCGTGCTGTGCGTACCGTGATCCGGGGGCAAATTGATCACTGGGGTGAATTTGATCAGGTCGGTACCAAACAGCATTTCCTTTCAAGGATGATCAATACTTCGTAGGCATTACAGATATTTCATATTTTCTAGTTTATAGATGTCTTATGATGATTTTAAACTATTTCAATTTTATTAGGGTTAGTTTTGAATAGAAATATTCACAGTTTTTGCAGGTGTTAATAATGATGTTGGAAATGTCGGAACTAAACAATCCGCTGGTGCTAAGCCTGCATGCAAACTTTGAGTATCAAAAAGCTGCGTAAGCTTCAGTGTGAACTGCTGAACACACACAACATAACAAGAATAGTGTTTTGCTCATAAAACCGTTTATTGTTGAAAAACGTGCTTTTTTCAAGGAAAATTGCATACATTTGGGCGTATCATGCAGATTTAAAAATTTAATTTTGCTATAAAATGATGATATACATGAGTTGTAAGAATTTTAACATCATTTTCAGATTCATGAGACCCGAATTTAGTAGATAGGGAAATTTTACTTTCTCAAATATGTTTTATTGTGTAGTGATCAACTTCACCCCAATGTGTCATTTTCAATTTATCGGTATCAGAATTAGCCAGCGCAACACTGCGGCAGTGCAGAAGAACACAATTGGCGACCGGAAGTGGAAGACTAAGGCTTTCGACAAAGATCTCTTCGTTGAGACACTTCGCACCGACAGCGATGCACTGAACTTGGATGCGGTAGGGCTGACACCATGCCCTTGCATGTGATACAACGATGCCACGAAAACGGGAGCCCCGCAACGATCGACGTCTTGCGTACTGGTGGAACGATGCACTCAACGCCCTCCGCTTTGCTTGCCTTAAAGCCAAAAGGCGTTATCAGAGAGCAAGGAACGTAGAAGTCCAAGAGAAGCTGCTTTCAAACACGAGATAACACTGAGCAAGTCTGAGTGGTACAAGGAGCTGTGCTGAGCAGCTGATGTCAACCTCTGGGGGACGCTTATCGAGTGGTCATGGCGAATGTCAAGGGTGCATCAATGCCGGTTGAAAAGTGTGCTCAAAAGCTGAGGGTTATTGTCGAGAGTCTCTTCCCAACGCATGGTCTGACAGCGTGGCCGCCCACACCGACGTCAACGAGGAACAAGCAAGCGACGAAGGTCTTCAATGACGAGCTTGTAGCAGCGGTGAAAGCATTGAAGGTGAAAAACGCCCCCGGACCGGATGGAATACCGAATGTATACCCGGATACGTTCCGGAAAGTGAAGCAGAAATGCCTGGACGAAGGTCATTTCCAAGATATATAGAACATCCAGAAGCGCCATATCCAAAGTGCTCAGATAAAATTATTACTTTCAAATTCATTGAGGGCATTCAAACCAAATGTGCAAATGTATAACATTCACCTATTCACAGAAAATCATAATTTTGTCTCAAGATCATGACTTCGATCTGGTGGAACTTGGATGGATTGGCGGTCTACTGGCTACCGCTCCTGCTTTATAAACAAAAGGTCATCTTCTGATGGGGCTTCTATCTTTCACTCATAATCTAACACACATAAAATATTCGTTTATAGTAATCGGTAGAACCACATACGGATTTTCCTACTCTTTCATTCTTCCATCATTATAGCACGCATTTTCTTATGCCTGATACATAGGGGTCATGCATAAATTACGTCACGCTCCATGGGGGGGAGGGGGGAGGACCATGTGTGACAAGCCTTACTAAATTTTCGGAGGGCTCATACAAAAAGTGTGACAAATGGGAGGGAGGGAGTCTAAAAAGTTGAAATTCAACGTGACATAATTTGTGTACCATCCCTAGGCAGTCTGCTAATCAAAAAAGTAAGCCGCTCTGACATAAACTTACCATACTCCTATACCTTCCCGTATGAAATGGCGTATATCCGGTCTTTTGTGAACCAGTTTTGAGGCCCAAGTAAAAATGGTGCAAATGTCAAAACTGAGAAAGCAGTTTTCTAATTGTAAATATACAAATCGAGGAAAATAAAACCATACAGCTCTTGCGTTTGGAAAATAAAACAGCTGTATGTTTTTATTTTTCCCGATTTGTTGGTTTAAGGTGATTATAAAACGATGACTTGAGAACCAAACAGCGCTCCGCGTTGAAATTTATCCTATTGGACATCACCAGCAAGCAAGTAATTTGATTGATTTTCAACGCGAACTGTTGTCAGATTCTCCAGTCTTGTGCACTTGAAAATTCAAATTTTGACTTCGTTTTATAATCACCTTAAAAGAAAAAAAAACTGCCTTTCAGTTTTAATATTTGCCTTATTCTTTATTTGGGCCTCAAATGCGTCATCAATTTCCCCATTGATCTGCATTGACGTGACAGCCGCCATTGTTGCCTAAAAAATAGAAGATCGCCAGCACTTATACACTGAGGGTGTCTGTTAGTCCCAAACAGTTATCTGATTAATTCCTTGTACCGTGTACCCCCGTTTATTTGAACGGTATCTCATGCAAACCATCGGGGTTCATTTTTAATTTGAACATCTAGTCACCCTAGAAACGTGTTTCTGGTCACCTCTTTTACTGTTTTGTTTTGATTCTGCGTTCCGTTCCCAGTGCCGTAGCGTGCGGTTGGCCAGGTTGGCACCCGCCAAAGGCGCCAGCCTAAAGGGGGCGCCAAAATGTGTGAATCACTCGGTAAAATTCTCAAAGGTGCATATTTATTTATTTATTTATTTATTTATTTATTGATTGTCGTCAATCATGTTTGTAGACCGTTACATAGAATTTCTTATGTGCTAGTTTCACTAATACATTCAATTTTCCTACTTAAGATAATGTGCAGAAGTATTGTTTTAGCTTCGCTTTGGACCAAGTTAAGTCAATTAAATCATAATGTTTATTATAAGTAGTCATCATTTGGTTCATTGGCCCAAATTTTGCCTAACTAGTACGGTGATAGTTGATTGCAAATAGTTCTCGAATGGCGTAAACGTCTTGATGGTACATAAAAGTTTAATTTAGATAATAATTCTGGTGAATCAACTTTATGAGAAACAATATCGTTTATAAATGAAATCATAGCATATTCACGACGCTCTCTTAGTGTTTGAATATCAATCAACATACATCTAGCTTTGTAAGATGGTAATGGAAGTTCAGTCCAACCTAATTTGCGAAGAGCATATAATAAAAATTGTTTTTGTACCGACTCTATCCTTTCTTCATGTACTGTTGAAAAAGGTGACCAAATTATGCTGCAATATTCAAGTATTGATCTAACATGGGCAATAAACAATGTTTTTATTGTGTATGGATCATTGAAGTTATAAGCGAAGCGTTTAATGAAGCCTAACATATTATTGGCTTTATTTATCATAGTGTTATAGTGATCAATGAAAGTAAGTTTTGAATCTAAAATTATGCCTAAATCTCTGATTCTATTACATTTTTCAACATTCTGATTGCCTAAAGTTATTGTTATATTAGGAATGTTTCTTTTCCTGTTAAAAGATATCAGGTTATATTTTTTTACATTCAGTTGTAGTAGACTTTTCTGACACCATGTGTGGAAAATTTGTACTTCATATTTAAAAGTATGTATGTCCTGTGCAGTTTTTATTTCCAGATAATGTTTCATATCGTCAGCATATATTAATACTTTTAGTTTGTCAAGAATAAAAGACAGGTCGTTCACAAACAGTATAAACAAGAGCGAACCTAAATGAGAGCCTTGTGGAACCCCTGAAGTGGCATGTATGGGAGTTGACCTATTTCCTTTGAATTTCACTATTAGCTCGCGAGTGCTTAAATATGATTCGATCCATACCAGCAGTTTGGCTTCAATACCCATTTTCCGCAGTTTAAATATAAGCATGGATATATCAACACGGTCAAATGCTTTACTAAAATCTGTGTACAAAGCTTCCACATGATTTCCATTTTCCATAGCACTCAACGAATAGTGTTTATTATTAGTAACAATTCCCAAAAAAAACATATAGGACATAATAAAGAAACATATAAAACAGGTTTTGAAAGGCTTTAACAAAATATACAATAAGTATTTCAAAAGATATTGTTCATTCCTATGTGTATTTTTAAAGTTTGAAGTTCAAATAAATACACATAAATTAAGTTTGTTAATGATAAGAAACAAAGATTTGTATCATTCAGATTTGTATGTATGCTAAAAGTTAGACTGTATATTTCGATCACTCGTTTTTTTTTTAGTAAAATTACAAGAAATATTTCCACAGAATACTGAACATGAATCTAAGATTATCCTGAGTGGGATCCACGAAATTATGGGCAGATTTTCAACAGAAAATTGGGCAAGATTCTCACAGAATCAATTACAAGATTCTAAGCAGCGGGCTCTTGCTTTATCTTGATCGGTCTTTCACATAACTCTAGGCGTCATTCTGATATAATGTTGCGTATTTTTTTCATAACTCTAATCATTTTGTAAACTGCTCTATACCTAGACGAAAACTCTCACACCAGACATAATTCTAGAATTTGTAATATATTTTTAACTAGTGTTCCCAGCAAACTTCGTCTTGCCATCAAGTAGTCTGTTGAAAAACGCTATGGATCGTCCCATACAAAATTACAGCTCCGTGCACTCTCTTTTTTTCAACGTTCCCAGTGAATATCCTGGGATTTTTATACACACAAACTCGTTGGAACCCTTGACGAACAAAACGGAGAAAAAATCATTCAAATCCGTTGACCCGTTCGTAAACCATTTCGTGACATACAAACACCATTTCTTTTTTATTTATATATATAGATAGATAACCGTAAACATGTTCTACACTAGCTGAAACTCGTTTGGTTTAAAAAAATGCGGTGGAAAAGTTGAATGTAACTATTTAGACTTCTTAATTAACATTATTGTTAATATTTGATCACCTTTCAAAAAGTTTGCATGATTGACATTTTCCATGTTCACCTTCTCTTCCACCGTAAAGGTTCTTGGAAAAAACTTTAGATTTTTTGTTAATATTTCCACTTTTCGATATCTCACTGTGAAGAATGCTTTCAATTTGAATGGTAATAGCAATTCCTTGAAAGTAAATTGAAAACTCTTCGATATATTTCAAATATTTTTTTATTGATTAACAAACAGCAGTTTTGCAATCAAGCTTTTAAATAATGTCTTGACGAAATCTACGCAAAATTTCAAATAAAAATATTTCCTTTTAAATCCTAGATTTTCTTTGCTTTCTCTATGAATTTCCTGAAAAATGATATTTCTATAAATATCCAAAGAATCTAAACCATCCTATCATATCTCAGAAAATATAACAATTTTCCTTTACGATTACTATTATGAGGTTGGGCTTTGTTTAAGAATCATAATTTTGTAAAGGATTGCTATGGCTTTCGAGTTGTATTTCTGGCATAAGCTCTAAAATTCTTTCCAGTTATTCAGAGCGAAAAGTTTTAAAACTCTGCTTGAAAGCAAATGGTCCGACATGTAAAGGAGAATTTCTTTAGAAATTTGCATTTCACCAAAATTTACAAATTTTGTTTGAAATATCTAGTAGAAACTGTACATTTGTTCTTAGCTATATAAACTCTATTTTTCTTCGGAATTTGTCAATGCATCTTTCAGATATTATTCAAAAGTACTCAGAAAATTTTCATAAAAAAATAAAAGAATATTCATTTTTTCTTGCAGGAGATTTAGTCAATAATTTAATATGTTCTGATCTCAAGGAAATAATATAACCTTTTATGACACTTTTGACGATTTTCATAAAAATTCTCGTAGAAATCGCTCAGAATTATTTTTTTTCTGCTGAGCTTTGATTAAGGGGCGCTGAAATGGAGGTTCGCCAAGGGCGCCATGAAGTCACGCTACGGCTCTGTCCGTTCCACAGCGTTCCACTCCACTTTACTTCGATCCATGAGCTAAATGACGTTTGAACCATTTTTAATCTGAACGATGTGCAAATTAGCGGAGTACAAATTAAAAAGTGTTCAGATTAAATGTGGTCATACCAACGGGTATACCCGGCATAAGTGCAGCTGATCAGGTTACCGGGTGGTCAATCAAGCTCGAGCTCAACATTATGACTGATCTTCAAACAAATTTTTAAGCCGACAATATTTTTCTAATGCAGCTGTTATTTAATCTTTTCCAATTGTACACATTCTGATCTTAAACAAATTTATACGGTTTAAATATTTGTCATATACAGGCGTATCCCATATATCTTCAAATGAACTATTCAAGTCGTGAAAGATTATAACAAAAATCCAATAATTTTATTTATCTAGCACAATATGATTCACTAAACCAAAATTTCGAAGTAAATACACATCAATATATACAGCATCCAAAAAACTACTTCTACACTATAAAGAACCACCAGTCCGGGTTAATAGCCCTCCCCCCTCAACAACCACAAGCAACTGCCTTCCAGATTTCACAAGCCACCGCTAGGATCAGCGAGACAGAGTTCAGCAGCATAACACGCAGGTTAGATCAAACCATTTATAACAAACGTGCACGTTTAGGGCCTTAGGTTGAAAGCTAGGAGAATAAACTTGGAGCAACATTTATATTTCTCCCTCGTAGTGTATATCAACCATACAGTGAAAGAATTTTAGTTTCTATCAGGTTTCGGTATAGTTTGGTACGGTATTTTGAACACGCCCTTTCGCAGTACGATTCGTCGTACTGGCGCTTAAGCGAAAGGGTTTCCAAAAGGGTAGTTCGTTGAAGAACTTGCCGGTTTTGCGGAAATAGTTTGAAAATATTTGGCTGTAAAAATAGCTATGGCTTAGCGTATTTACCCTCTACTTTCCACCATTTCCGCCTCTGCAGTCTACCAACCGTTACATTTTGCATATCTTTTCTCTAGAGGTAAATTGCAGGATAGTTAGAACCTCTTTAATGGATTTACAAATAAAACATATCTCAAGAAGTTCCATCAGAATCTTCACAAGAAATTATCTTTAAAATCTATTCTTCTTTGATTTCTGGTTGTCTAGAATTCTGTCTGGAAGCCTCTAGAAATTCCGCACTCGTATCTCACAAAAATTCAAACCAAGAATATGGACTCTGACAATAATAGGTAAAATTATTTCTGGAGAAGTGCTTAAGGAAGATTTATGCATATCTTAATAGATCCTTTTCCTCTTCCCAGTTATTTTGCTATATGTTTACCGCTATGCTAATTTCAGAAGCAAAAGTTTCCCTGGGGTTTTTCAACAAATTTCCTCTGAAGATTCGAAGACAAGAGACATTTCAAAAACAATTTCCTTTACAATTCTTGAAAAATCCAGGGATTTAAAGAAAAATTTCTAGAAAAAAAACAGAAGAATATTTGTAGCATGTGATGTATTTTGGAAACATTTCTTAAGAACTGTGGATGAACTTCGTGTAAGAATTTGTAATTAATGGTTTGGGAAAACTATTTAAAGATATTCACAGAACAATTCCTAGTAGAACTATCAACGAAATAGTATCAGATTAAGGTGAAGATGGATCGAAGCCAAACCTCAAATTTCCAAGAGCACGAATCTGGAGAACCAAACATCCGTTTAAGCTGAAAACTTAATCGATTGGTCACTAGCTGGTGGTTTCAGCTCAAACGGGTGTGCGGTTTTCTGATAGCAGAATCCAAATCGATGACCATGGAAAAGCTGTGGTCCCTACAACTATAAAGGTAAATAAAGATATTAATGGACATAGGCAATCGCCCAACCTTCATGGTTTCTAATAGAGAAGAAGTGTTAGACATAACGCTCTGCTCGAATAGAATCAGTCACGAGTTGACGAATTGGCATGTATCAGATGAGGAATCATTATCTGATCATCGCTACATCTTCTTTGAACATTCAAATGTAGCTGCGCAGACTTTGCGTTTAGGAATCCCCGGTCAACAAACTGGGAACTCTATATTGAATTGGTTGCGACCAAATTTCATGGATATTCTCCGTCCATTGAAAATCCAAGTGATCTGGATGATGCCGTTGATACTACAACATCCTACATTATAGAAGCTTTTGAAGAAGCATGTCCTCTGCGGTCTGTAAAGACTACAAGAGGGACCCCATGGTGGAATTCCGATCTGACTAGACTCAGGAAACAATGTAGAAGGAGTTGGAACAGACGCCGTTCAGCTGGATCAGAGTCGTTCAAGTCGGCTCGCAAGGCTTACAAGAAGGCTCTTCGTTCTGCTGAACGATCCGGCTGGAAAAACCTTTGTACAAATGTTTCCAGTTTGAGTAAAGTCAGTCGGCTGAACAAAATCCTTGCAAAATCTAAGGATTTCCAAGTGAACGAAATTCGCTTACCTAATGGTAACTTTACTTCTTCCGATGAAGAAGTTTTAGAATGTTTATTCAATACACACTTCCCCGGATGTGTGGACATAGCATCTACGGATGAACCAAATGTCTTTTCATGTAGTTACGAGTCTCTGGCCTCGGCTCGCAGTATCGTAACTACTGAATCGATTCAATGGGCACTTAATAGTTTTGCTCCTTTCAAATCTCCAGGAGCGGATGGGATTTATCCTGTTCTGCTCCAAAAGGGATTTGAGTTTATCAAACATGTTTTGAAAAAGCTACTTGTAAGCAGTTTTGCTACCGGGTATATTCCCAGATCATGGCATGATATTACTGTAAAGTTTATCCCGAAAGGAGGACGTGCGTCGTATGAAGAAGCGAAGAGTTTTAGACCAATCAGTCTGACCTCTTTTCTTCTGAAATGTCTGGAACGCATTATCGATCATCACATCCGTGATGTTTATTTGGCAAACATGCCTCTTCATGTGAATCAACATGCTTACCAATCTGGAAAGTCCACTGTGGCTCTTTTACACAAAGTTGTATACGATATCGGGAAAGCATTCGCTCAGAAGCAATCCTGCTTGGGTGTTTTCTTGGATATTGAGGGTGCCTTTGATAACGTGTCTTTCGATGCCATATTGGAAGCCGCACGAAACCATGGGCTACCTACAATGATTACCAATTGGATTCATCAAATGCTCAAAAACCGACATCTCTTCTCGACATTGCGTCAAGCAGCGATTCGAAAATTGAGTGTTTGCGGGTGCCCCCAAGGGGGAGTCTTGTCACCACTTTTGTGGAATCTCGTAGCAGATACGCTATTGAGGCAACTCAATAATAGCGGCTTTCCAACATATGGATTTGCCGACGACTATCTAGCTCTGATAGTTGGTATGTGCATAAGCACCCTATTCGACCTGATGCAACGTGCTCTTCAGGTAGTCGAGAGTTGGTGTCGCCAATATGGCCTTTCGGTTAACCCGAATAAAACATCTATTGTTCTGTTTACGGAAAGACGAAGCCGCGATGGAATTCGACCTTTACGTCTTTTTGGCACTGAGATTAATGTGACTGATCAAGTAAAGTATGTCGGAGTCATTCTAGATTCCAAACTTTCATGGACACCTCACATTGATTTCAGAGTCAAAAAAGCTTGCATGGCCTTCGGTCAATGCCGGCGAACCTTTGGTAAAACTTGGGGCCTCAAACCCAAATATATCAGATGGATTTACACAACAGTTGTTCGACCAATATTGGCATATGGATGTCTTGTGTGGTGGCAAAAGGGCGAAGTGAGAACAATCCAATCAAAATTGGGCCATCTCCAAAGGATGTGCTTGATGGCGATGTCTGGTGCGTTCTCTACAACTCCTACAGCAGCGCTCGAGGCCCTTTTCGACGTTGCGCCGCTACACATATATCTTAAACAAGAAGCACTTTCTTGCTCTTACCGTTTATGGGTACTGGATCTACTGGAGAAAAATCCAGTGAATCGTAGATCTACACACACTTCGTTGTTTCCACTTTTGGTGAATTGGGACAAAATTGTCCTTGCTCCAAGTGATCTCACAATTGCTTGTCACTTTCCTTACAGGACATTTACCACACAATTCCCTTCACGGGAAGAATGGACGTCTGGCTATTTGGAAAGAAGTATATCGAACAATGTAGTATGTTACACTGATGGCTCCCTTCTTGAAGGTAGAGCTGGTGCAGGAGTATATTCACGTGAGCTAAGGCTGAATCAGTTTTACTCACTTGGTAGAAACTGCACCGTTTTTCAGGCGGAAATATTTGCCCTTATGTGTGGAGTGCAATCAGCACTTCAACAGCGCGTAATGGGTAACGTCATATACTTCTGTTCAGATAGTCAAGCTGCTATAAAAGCTCTCGCTTCGGCCAACTCAAGGTCGAAGCTTGTTATCGCATGTCGAACTCAAATTGAGGAACTGAATTCAGTCAACTCTGTAAACCTTGTATGGGTACCTGGCCATTCTTCCATCGCTGGAAATGAATTGGCTGATGAGCTAGCTCGCGATAGAGCATCGCATGACTTCATTGGTCCTGAGCCGGCTATTCCAATTTCGAAGTGCTGGGTGAAGCTTAAGATAAACTCTTGGGCGGCAACTCAGCACAAGCAATATTGGAATAGTTTGGAGTCGTGTCGTCAAACAAAATTGTACATTACTGAGCCATCTCCAAGGGTGGCGAAGTATTTAACAAATCTGTCAAAGCAGAATTGCAGTCTCTTGGTCAGAGCGTTGACAGGCCACTGCCGACTCAACTATCACATGGCAAATATTCAGCGTGCTGACTCATTTGTGTGTGATAGTTGTGACTCCGATTATGGAACTTCGTATCACCTGATATGTAACTGTCCAGTTTTTGCGCAAATGCGATTCCAATTACTTGGTAAACACTTATTAAGTGAAACTGAATTCAGAAGCCTGAATCTTCAGAATGTTCAGAATGTTATTCTTAACCCGCTGTGGTAATGAGCTATAGGCTCTCTTTACGCTCATGCATTTTGCAGTGCCCTTTTTAGGGCGCTGTTCGAACCCATTGTGGTATGGAGCTACATGCTCTCATTTCGCTTATGCGATCTTCCCTCTTCAAGGGACCCCACTCCTATTTCCTCCCATCTTACCCTTCCCTTTCCTCTCCCATCGGGTAGATGATGAAATAGGCTCAAATATGGCGATGGCACAAATCTCCCAACTGGTGGGGAACGTGCCTTTGGAGCCGGCCTTCTGATACCTGATACACATTCTGATCTTAACAAAAATTTATACGGTTTAAATATTTGTCATATACAGGCGTATCCCATATATCTTCAAATGAACTATTCAAGTCGTGAAAGATTATAACAAAAATCCAATAATTTTATTTATCTAGCACAATATGATTCACTAAACCAAAATTTCGAAGTAAATACACATCAAGTTATACAGCATCCAAAAAACTACTTCTACACTATAAAGAACCACCAGTCCGGGTTAATAGGCGGTTAGGGGGAAACCGCACTCGTTGCATCCCGTTACAATAAAGTTGAGCCATCATTGAGTGCTTCATCAGCAAAGGGAAACCCTACACGGCCAGAGCAAAGTTCCAACTTTCATTGGGAAACAATGAAACAAAAAATCAAATACCAACATTCAATGAAGTCAGCATCCTAAACCACAGACCACCGCTGATGCACTACTAGTAAAAGACTGGGGTGAGGTTTTTTGGTCGCGGGAAAAAGTTTTTCATGAGCGTTCACATTTTATGGCTTTGTACATTGCTGCTGCCGCCAACAACAGCCGGTGACTTGGCGATGGGATTTTCTAGCATCAGCGTAAATTTTGATTCATGCGAATATTGAGTGAATAAACAAACTAAACTGACAATGGAAATTGTACAAAGTTGATACCTAGAGTTTTTTTTTACAGACAAGCATTGAGTTTTTCAGCCTTTTTTATTTATGGTGTTAGTTTGAAAAATAGTTTGAAGATCACAAGATTGTTCTTAAGATAAAGTTTTGATTTTCTGTTAATGAGTGGAAACAGACATTTTATATATTTGTTACATTTGGCTTGAATGCCCTCGATATGATTTTTTTTAAATTATTTTTTATGTAGCATGAGCCCTAGAAACTTATCTTCATCTGACCAATTCATTGGAACCCATCTCATCGTGACAACATGTCTACTTGAAGGTTTCAAATAAAGAGCTTTTGGTTTATGATGGAATATTAAAAGTTGAGTTTTGGAAGTATAAGAGCATATTTCCCAATTGGTTTTTAGGGTTGTAGGGCTTGTTCTATTTCCAGATCCGTTATTGAAAATTGACCATGTTCTTATAAAATAGCTGCGCGTTTATAGCTGCGTATATTTTGAGTTCTCATCTAGTCAAGTAATAATTCCAGCAGTTTTGAGAAATCTCACAGAATGTTATTTTTCTTGGAATATCAATTAATATCAATCAAGCAACGCGATTCATTCAGATACGCCGAAAACATTTAATGTTTTCCCGGTACTGTCATTTCACAATCATTTGCCTCGCAAAAACCTTTCCATTCCGTAAGCCATTAAGCATATTACACCCACACGATCACCCACAACAGAATCAACCTGCATTGCGAATCCACACCAAACAATTTTCCGGAATAAATGCCCGTTCGTGGTTCCATGTGTTTATTTTTCCAGGATTAAAGAGCCTTCGCCAGAAGTAACCGCGACCAAGATTCGGGGTACAAACCAAGTCAAACTCAGATTAAACTGAAAATAATATTTCCAAGAGCAGATTCCTGAATGACTATGCTTTCTGTTGAATTTTTCCGACTTTTTTGGATTCGTAAAACCGCACCGGAAGGCTTCTCATTGTGGCTCCGGTTTTCCCATTACCAGTCAGTTCGACCGGAAAGTTGGATAAAAATGTTCCACGGAATTGGGCTCGGTGAAGTTTCTTTCTTCTTTCGAGTTGGCACTAAATACAGATTACAAATGTTGAGGATATGTCTCTATTGAGCAAAGAATCCTCGGAGCTTGGCCTTCCCGGAAAAGCTCTACAGTAAATGCAGTTCTGGGTAATAAAAAATCGTTTTTATTTTATTTCATCTCTTTTTCTTTATTTCTCCAAGAATGTCTGTGGATTTAATGTGAGTGCACCAAGCCATTGATTTCAGTGAGAAGTTTTGAAATACTTTAACAAGCTTCCGGATCAATGGATATCTGCTTTTTAATGCTATGTTTCAAACGATAGCATAGTTCTTATCCAATTCAATGAACTCGAATTTTGACATTTTACAAGAAAAAGAAAATTCAATGGAACCACATTCATGACGATATACTTAAATGATGCTGGGATTTTGAATACTTACTAGTTTTTTGAACTAACAGAATGACTGCGTTCATCTATGCAAGATCTGAAATTGAATAGAAAAAAAGTAATTATTCACGTGTGCAACAAATTATATAAGGTACCGTGGGGTAAAGTGGGTTAATGCGGTAAGTGGAAATAATTGGTATTTTTTACTGAATATGTGAATTAACGTTTCAAATTCATGCGAAAACCTTTGAAGCCATTCAGAACATTGCGATAGGTAAGAGATTCCTGAGATTCTTCAGCCATTATTGCATAATAGAGCGAAAGATTGTTGACCTATCAACTATCACTCCGTAACAAGTTGACGACGTGCAATCTTGTTTTAATATTTTCAGTGGAAAAAAGATGCGGAAAACAATTTTCTGTACCACTTCTAAGTTGATAACATTGTGACAAACAACACCTGAACACTTCAAGAGAAATAAAAAAAAGGAAGACAGGAAGTTTGAACCTAGGGGCGGGACAGCTTTTGCTTTTGAGTAACCTCTCGAGCTGATTTCAGAGCAACTCTGAGTAACTCTTGTTACTCGATTTCACGTCTGCATAGCAACCAGTGTGAAATCTTGTTATTATGTGAAAACCGATTTCGCCACTAACGTGCGTTTGCGAAGACATGCCATTTTTCTTCTTGATTTACATACGGAAGGTTGGCCATAGAACCGTGGAATATTTTGTAAAACTGTACTTTTCCTTGAAATTTTTAGACTCCGAGTTGCTAGTCTACAGATAGCAGATACAAATGCGATGGGTTCGTTTTGCATTGAACAGCAAGGCTGGAATTAAGGGAGAGAAACATGTATAAATTCGTTTCCCAAAATGTTCTATTCCCGAAGAGCTGAGTTAAGGTTGAATAGGGATCCCGGGATTTCCAGGATTTATTTGTCTAGAACACGGAATGAAGCCGTGCGTGGCATCCATAATTACTGATTATTATTATGGTTGTTATTTTTAATCAGTTTTTCACTGCAGTATAGAAAAACGATTGTTATGAACGTTTTCCGAACCAATCGGCATTGCAAGCTAGTCCGTTATCCCATTTGCTTCTTCCAACAGACAAAAAGGCATTGAGAGCCGACTTTCTTGCAAATAAAACCCTTCCAGTTCGCAACCCCATTTCCCAGATGTTTTAAAATAAATTTACAAAAGTTTTATACATTGTTTTATTATCACAACAAATTAATGATTGCTTCAACACATGAATGATTCATTTGAATGGTCCTTTCCTCCAGAATTGACGGAATATTACTGCAAAACGGTACTCATATTGGCTGCAGCAAATGAAATTCCAGTACTAGAGATGTTATTGAAGTGTTGTTATATTGGCTTTATAAATTTGAGTGAAGAAACACTTCCACTGACACACTTAAATTTGGAACATCGCCGATCTTCACTTTTGTTGGACAGAAACACAAAATTTGTTCAATTTATTATAGCTAGCTGAAAATTAAGTTTGACATACGAAATGTGCAAACTAGATTACGTTAGAATTCCAAATCCAAGTAATCGTGAATAGTTCTGAGCAAAATGCGAGTAACTCAAACTTGCTCTGTGTTCAAAGTGTTGCTCTGAGCAAAGCTGTCCCACCCCTTGGTTTGAACATTGATGATAAATTCATCTCCCAATAATAATTCAAACAAATGTATTAAGCGCAGCAGTGTATAGGGGAAACACGCTCATGCTAAGGTAGAAAGTTATTTTAGCTGTGAACAACATTATTATATGATTTTTTTCTAACCATGATCTGATAGACAAACATGTTTTCCATCAAATACAGCAAAGATTCGCTCGTTGAGGCGCCGATGGTTGGATGTTCGATGGATGAAAAAAAAAATCCAACTAAAGAGCATTCGAATGTCAAATAGACTTTGACGTCTGAGAGCAGTGACATAGGCCTTTTCAAAAGAAGTCAGCTGATCTTGAAGCAATTTGACAGTTCTTCTGAGTGATTCCAAGCAACAGCACCAAAATTTGGTAAATTTTTTAATTCATTTTTTTCTATTGAGCTGAAACTTTGCACAGTTTTCCAGTTCCATCTAAATCGTCATTTTCCGATATCAAATCTTCAAGTTGAGTCACGACTAACTTTTCAAAAGGGTGTATGTGAAAATGGTTCAAAAATATTCAAAAAGCTGCACAGCAAAAACGGTTCGTTCGATTGTTAGACAACTAAGGAAACAAAGTTAGACAACTAAATAAAGATTCAAAAAAAATACACACAGTAAAAAAATTTTTTTTTTTGCATTAAAAAACATAATTTTTGACACCAAAACTCAAATATCTCAAAACCCTATCGGAATACCAACGTAATTTTTTGAGGGAAAACGGTCCATTATATTAGCTATCTACCATAAAAATTTGGTGATGGTAAACCAATAAACAAAAAAGTTATGACATTACAAACATGTCACAATTTTCACATTTAGTAGAAAAAAAAAATTTTTTTTTCGGTGTAAATTATTACGGGAACCGCAGTTTGTTGCTGATTTTATTGTTAAGGGCCTTGCGTGAATAAAACAAGTCGTTTTCATGTATTCATTAGTATAATGTATATTATATGTATAAATATTATGTATATGTATAAATATTATATGTATATGTATATATGTATAAATTAAAATGAATTAACAGATTACACGAAAATAAATTTTTTTTTACCAGTATATTTTTTTTAGAGTATGATCGATGAGGTTCTAAATGTTATATATAGGGTATCCGTCCTATTATGGAGGACTTAAGCACGGTGTTGAAATTAAAATCGTATTGCAGTGTCCAAAATCTAAATATTATAGAATTTTGCAATGTTAAGTGTTAAAACTATCCTTTATCTGGAGTATAGTGAAGTAAAAAAGTAATATTTGGAATCATACATACATTTTTATCTTTTTTTTTTTTTATAAATCTGAAGCTCTTCCTCAGTCTTATTATTGGGGTATTTTGTCCAAATATTGCGGTAGTGCCGTCCTATTATTGCGGTATACCAAAAATCATAAATTTTATTACATTCAATATACATTCAATACCACACAATGTTCGAGCATTGAAATTATGCTGCCTCCATGTTAATGACACTGCACGGTACTGTCAGTTTGCGTGACTTTGGACATATCTATGAGGAAAACTAATGCATTACTTTATGTCACGATTCTAAAACAAATCAACAGAATCGAATGATTTTCTGTCGGTTTCGTCTCTTCTTTCGTCGTAGGTGGACAATGTTAAAGTGAATAGACAAGGTTCTTCCATCTGAGACCACTAGTCGCTATATAAGAAATGAATTTGTTGACCTAAGTATAACCTATGATTTTGATGTTTTTAAAAAAATTTTCCACTAGCAACACAAGTTCAAAGGATTGCTACCTTGCGATCATCTTATATCTCTGTTTTGCAACGTATTTTTGGCATGTGTTTCGATTATCAGTCAGTTTACGTGATTTTTTGGTAAAACATTGTGTTTATTTGCAAAATATTTGTAAATAAGAGGAATCACAGTGTAAAAATAAACATAAACCTTTTGTTTGACTAAATAAATGTATGAATAACTCAAATTTATGGCCCCAATTATATCCTAATAATATAATTAATGTTTCCAGCAATTACATTTAAAATTACTATTGAAATATCCAATTTTTGAATGAAATTTGCAGATACCGCAATAATAGGCAAAAAGCTACTTTCATTGTCCTATTATTGCGGTATATGCTTTTTCTCAAAAATATAGAACTTTTATTCAAAATTCAATATCTATCATGTAACTACATCCATACTGAACTGATATACGCGCTACATATAATTGTTTTGGTTCTAAACTTAAAAATTCAAGCTTATGAAAACCCGCCCGTAGGTAAAGAGGCTGGTTAAAAATACAGGCTTTGCTTGATGCATCATTTGAAACTGTTCTTCCAACGATCAAAATCGTTTAATTTTTGAAGCATTCATCTGGTACAGCATGGGAATACTCTAAATTTTCATCATCATCAATAATATCCATAGAAAATAGAGTTTTCGATTAATAACGAGGGTTTTATTCTTATACCGCAATAATAGGGAATACCGCAATAATGGGCAAATTACCCTAAACTTTAAAAGTTTTGGATTTGGGTATGCGTTATGAGATCATGAAAACATTTTATTAAAACTTATTTATTTATTTATTGTTATTCAATTATTTTACAATATCGAACACTTTTGCATCATTATCAGTACAGTTCGAGTATAGTTTTGCTTTAATTTTATTTTCTGACAATGGAATGAAACAGTGAAATTTTTGGGTTCCTTGGATCGTTTTCGCGTTATTATATTGCTCGCTGAGCTCTGATGCCGTTAATTCGTACTCTTCAGTAGTAGTAAAACAAAATGATAATTTTGTTAAATCTTCTTCTTTTCTGCGATTCGCCCAATCAAATAGTTCTTTTGCAGTTTTAATTGGATGCTCACGTTCTTTGGCTAAACTTGCTCTTGTGGCCATGCGCTTTATGGTTCCTCCAATAGCATCACAAGGACCTTTGCCATGTGACGTAGCAAAGAAATGCCATTCTGCATCAATTCCGTACTTTGATTTAAATTGACATAGGCTCGAAAAATTCTTACGGTTTTTGTACTGCGATGCTGCTCCATCAGACATGAAATATATCTTTCTGATTTCTTTATCCTTATCAACGCGTAAAAAGTTAATCATTTTGGCAATGAACAAATTTACAGATATTGAGTCGTGTCTTAAATCTTCGGAAATTACAATAAAACTAAAATGTACAATTTGCGTACTTCCATTGAAATAAATAACGAATGGATGAATTGTAGCTTGTTGTACGTTCCAGTGATGGGTCTGCACTTCATCTTGCAATACAAAGCTATAGTTTTCAGAAAAATCACAAATGACTAAAAATTCACCATCTTGTAATGTATTTTTCGTATTTTTTAAAAAGCGGGATTGCTCTGTTTTAATAAAGTCGTGAGGAATTAAACTTTCTAATTTCAAGCAAAAAAATGACACAAACTCATCTACAGGTTTTACAATAGTTTCTAGGTCACACCTATCCGTGGTCACCCATTGCTCAAATGATAACTGATCAATATAATTTTCTTCAAACTCAGCGAATAAAGTATTTTCCAATGATGAAGAATCTGGACAATCCGAACAAGATCGTAGATAGCAATTTGATGTTGTATTTTCACACAAAAGACTACCAGTTAACATTTTAATATCCTTTGATAAATTGATTCTTTTCAAACTATGTAAGATTAGGTTAATATTTTCGTGTGTTGTGCACACACAAACATTATGTGTTCCTGAATTGGATAGAAGCTTGCATTGCCTTGGACGAAGGCTTGCAAATGAGGAAAAACCTACCTTAATATTTTCGTTAATTTTCTTGAAGCGTGTATACGCTTCTTTCAAAGTAGTCATCATTAATCGTTTTTGGATTGCTTGACGCTTTCCATCTTTTTTTTACAGATACATAATCTTTTTGGCCAGGCATAGCTCTACTTACTTCATCGTCTTCAAAATATTGAATTATTTTTTCTTTTGTCTCATCTGTTAATGAAGTACTCGACCTAGCATTTTTGGTTGCAAGACAGTTTCTATTGGTTTTGAACTCATCAATGGCGTCTTGAATAGACCACGAGCTTGGCAGCATCGACAAAATCAATAATTTTTCTTTCCTTGTCGTGGCTAGATTCGAGAACCTTTCCTTCATATTCATAATTACCTCATCGTAGTCTGTATTTTCCACATCCTCAGGTCCTAATTTGAAGAGGTTTCTTTGTACAGCTTCGTTGATTTCACGGTATTTTTTCTCGGGATAATTGACGTAACCCATCTTCGTCCATTTAATCGGAGTCACTTTTATTCCAGGTATCCCTTCGTTGAAGCGTTCGATGTTGACCTTCTGGATGCACTCATCTTCTGATTGATTTGTTGAAACAGATGTCGCTGATGGTACCGTGGCAAGACTATCTGCACTTGGTACTTCTGGTAACTCCTCAGTTGTTGTCGGTGCATCTAGTAATTCCTCAGTTGTTGTTGTTTTCGAACTTCCTGCAACCTGATCCACCGATGATGTACAGATTGCCCGTTTGTCAACATTTAAACGGCAGGACGTACAAATGCGTAAATTTGTATTCAATGTAGACATTGGAGCATAACCATCCGCTTTCAGTTTATCTATGTGTGGTAGCTAGAGTTGTTGTATAAAAATATGAGCGTGCATGTTTGATTTGAGCGTGCATGCTATGAGTATGTTTGTTTTACTTAATCGTGTATGTTTCATTTAAGCGTGAGGTGGAGTGTAAGACAGAAATCGGATACTACACTATGGTGCTTTCGGTGAGATTTCGTAGCTCTTTCGAATACTTTTTTCTGCAAACGGCCTGCAACAGTTGAGAAAGCGACTACTCATGTTGCTCGTTAGATTTTAATTAACAAAATCACTTATAAGTTTTTACTGACTAGTTTGGTGTCGTTTGCTTGACTGAAGAAAAATTTTACAATTAAATCTTTTATAACCATAGTGGTAGTATATTTTTAGCTTTTTCGTGAGTATTTTCATGGTATGTACCTATCATGTTTTTGATGTTGTTGAAGTTACTCGCTTTCTCCCAAATATGATTAACAAAGTCTATTCTCTACCCAGGTGTAATCAGATTTTAACTTTGTGGAGAAAACCAGCGCCGAGAAAACCGACCTGCTTTACGTATACTAGATCACCTGGGTGTAGACCCGCCTTGTTCTCTACGAGGTAAACTTTTTGCAGGTAAACAAGTCGTATACCTGTATAGAAAACTTTTTATGTAGCTTTTGTCTTCAATATTAGATTTCTTATAGGTTTCTTTTATCAAAAGGTTTCAACACTATTGAGAGAATTTTTCTTCAGTTACGTACAATAAAAAATATGACACTATCAAGACTTTAGATCACAACACTGGATCGCGTCTAACTTTCTAATAGATGCTATAATAGTTATGAATAATTAAATAAAATATCATGAAAACAACTTGTTAACCTCATGTGGTACCCTTAACAAAAAATTCAGCAACAAACTGCGGTCCTAAAAAAAATTAACAATGAAAAAAAAATTTTTTTTCACTAAGTGTCAAATTTGTGAAATATTTGAAATGTCATAACTTTTTTGTTTATTGGCTTACCATCACCAAATTTTTATAGTAGATAGCTAATATAATGGACCGTTTTCCGTTGGTATTCCGATAGGGTTTTGAGATATTTGAGTTTTTGTGACAAAAATGATGTTTTTTAAAGCAAAAAAAAAATTTTTTTTACTGTGTGTATTTTTTTTGGAATCTTTATTTAGTTGTCTAACTTTGTTTCTTTAGTTGGCTAACAATTGAACGAACCGTTTTTGCTGTGCAGCTTTTTGAATATTTTTGAACCATTTTCACATACACCCTTTTGAAAAGTTAGTCGTGACTCAACTTGAAGATTTGATATCGGAAAATGACGATTTAGATGGAACTGAAAAACTGTGCAAAGTTTCAGATATTTTTGAAATGGTCGATCAGAATCGACTTGCATGCCTCCGTGGAATCCCTCTTCTATTGAGATGACAGCCTCGTGTATAAGCTTTTCAAGTGACAGGTCCGTGTTTGCATTTGCTTACTTCAGTGGAGGACCGGTGCATTCACGGGCCTGTTATTTTAAATGAAGATCTGTCAAAGTGCTTTGGGATCAGCTGATTTTAAACGTCTCGTGAAAACACCTATGCAACGGTCCTCCATCAATGTAAACAAATGCCTACGCCGACCTGTCACATGGAAAGGTCTATTGAAGTCTCCATATATAGAAAAAAAAATCATAAAGGGAGCTGGATCATTTTCTTGGCACTTTGGCAGTGGTTTTTTTTAAAGCTACAGAGCTCATATTTGGCCACAATATGCATCGTATTGAGGTTGGTAAATGGCTGGGCATGGCGTACCATTGGTACCTCGCGTACCTGAAGGAATAAAATAGACCCCTCTGTGCGGTCCTTAGCCTCTTGCCCAGCAACTCCTACCTCCTCGCGGTACTGGCCGGGGTACGAGTAACCTCAGGGAAGATCGGGTAACCAACCCCCGGTGGGAACTTTGGTCGTATGCTGACAGGGAAGGGGGGGTTTGCTTTTGCTTCTGCAAACCTGGAGCGTCTGTACTCCATGTTAGGAGCGGCTCACAACAGCGTCTGTTCCCCATGTCAGGGGCGGCTGATCATCGTCCGAGTGCCAGAGAAGGACTCTAAGCTAAAATGCGCACTATGGCCCTCCGAACATTTAGGGGGAATGGTCCTCCGGAAATCTAGGGGGTTGGTGTCAGGCCCAGCAAGCCAACCGTAAAAACACATCAGCACAGGAACGTCAACGAGAGAATACGGACCGGAACAATCGGCAAAGACCACAGCGACGAAAATGGACTAGCGATTGGAAACTCGGTACGTGGAACTGCAAATCTCTCAACTTCATCGGAAGCACACGCATACTCTCCGATGTACTGAAGATCCGCGGTTTCGACATCGTAGCGCTGCAGGAGGTGTGCTGGACAGGTTCGATGGTGCGAACGTTTAGAGGTAATCATACCATCTACCAGAGCTGCGGCAACACACGTGAGCTGGGAACAGCTTTTATAGTGATGGGTGATATGCAAAGGCGCGTGATCGGGTGGTGGCCGATCAATGAACGAATGTGCAAGTTAAGAATCAAAGGCCGATTCTTTAACTTCAGCATAATCAACGTGCATAGCCCACACTCCGAAAGCACTGATGATGACAAGGACGCATTTTACGCGCAGCTCGAACGCGAGTACGACCGCTGCCCAAGCCACGACGTCAAGATCATCATAGGAGATTTAAACGCTCAGGTTGGCCAGGAGGAGGAGCTCAGACCGACGATTGGAAAGTTCAGCGCCCACCGGCTGACGAACGAGAACGGCCTACGACTGATAGATTTTGCCGCCTCCAAGAACATTCGCAGCACCTACTTCCAGCACAGCCTCCCGTATCGATTCACCTGGAGATCACCACTGCAGACGGCATCACAAATCGACCACGTTTTGATCGATGGACGGCACTTCTCCGATATTACCGACGTCAGAACCTATCGTGGCGCTAACATCGACTCTGATCACTATCTAGTGATGGTGAAACTGCGCCAAAAACTATCCGTTATCAACAATGTACGGTATCGACGCCCGCCTCGGTATAACCTAGCGCGACTGGCTCAACCGAACGTCGCTGCCGCATACGCGCAGCATCTCGAGGAAGCGTTGCCGGAAGAGGGCGAGCTTGACGAAGCCCCTCTTGAAGACTGCTGGAGCAACATAAAAGCAGCCATCAACAACGCAGACGAGAGCATCGTCGGGTACGTGGAAAGGAGGACATGTAACGATTGGTTCGACGAAGAATGCAGGCAGGTTTTGGAGGAGAAGGATGCAGCGCGGGCTGCAATGCTGCAGCAAGGAACGCGACAAAACGTGAAGCGATATAAAAGAAAACAAAAGCAGCAAACCCGCCTATTCCGGGACAAAAAGCGCCGCCTGGAAGAAGCGGAATGTGAAGAAATGGAACAGCTGCATCGTTCACAAGAAACGCGAAAGTTCTACGAGAAGCTTAACGCATCCCGAAAAGGCTTCGTGCCGCGAGCCGAAATGTGTAGGGATAAGGACGGAAGCATCTTGACGGACGGACGTGAGGTGATTGAAAGGTGGAATCAGCACTACAATGAACACCTGAATGGCACGGAGAACACAGGCGCCGAGGGTCACGACAGCGGAGGAAGTAACTACGTCAGCACGGCGGATGAAGGAAACCAACCTGCCCCCACATTGAGGGAAGTTAAGGATGCCATCAACCAGCTCAAGAATAACAAGGCCGCTGGTAAAGATGGTATTGGAGCTGAACTCATAAAAATGGGCCCGGAGAGGTTAGCCACCTGTCTGCACCGACTGATTGTCAGAATCTGGGAAACGGAACAGCTGCCGGAGGAGTGGAAGCAAGGGGTTATATGCCCCATCTACAAGAAGGGCGACAAACTGGAATGTGAAAACTATCGTGCGATCACTATCCTGAATGCCGCCTACAAAGTGCTATCCCAGATTATCTTCCGTCGTCTATCACCAATAACAAATGAGTTTGTGGGAAGTTATCAAGCTGGTTTCATCAACGGCCGCTCGACAACGGACCAAATCTTCACTGTACGGCAAATCCTCCAGAAATGCCGTGAATACCAAGTCCCAACGCATCACCTGTTCATCGATTTCAAAGCGGCTTATGATAGCATCGACCGCGAAGAGCTATGTAAAATCATGGACGAGTACAGCTTTCCCGGGAAGCTCACAAGACTAATAAGAGCAACAATGGACGGTGTGCAGAATAGCGTGAAGATTTCGGGCGAACATTCCAGTTCGTTCGAATCCCGCCGGGGACTTCGACAGGGTGATGGACTTTCGTGCCTGCTGTTCAACATCGCGCTAGAAGGTGTCATGCGGAGAGCCGGGTTCAATAACCGAGGTACGATTTTCACAAGATCCAGCCAATTTGTTTGCTTCGCGGATGATATGGATATTGTCGGCAGAACATTTGGAACGGTGGCAGACCTGTACACCCGCCTGAAACGTGAAGCGACAAAAGTCGGCCTGGTGGTGAATGCGTCAAAAACAAAGTACATGCTGATAGGCGGAACCGAGCGCGACAGAGCCCGCCTAGGAAGCAGTGTTACGATAGACGGGGATATTTTTGAGGTGGTTGATGAGTTCGTCTACCTCGGATCCTTGTTAACGGCTGACAACAACGTTAGTCGTGAAATACGGAGACGCATCATCAGTGGAAGTCGCGCCTACTATGGGCTCCAGAAGAAGCTGCGGTCGAGAAAGATTCACCCCCGCACTAAATGTACCATGTACAAAACGCTTATAAGACCGGTGGTCCTCTATGGACATGAAGCATGGACCATGCTGGAAGAGGACTTGCAAGCACTTGGAGTGTTCGAACGAAGGGTGCTTAGGACGATCTTTGGCGGAGTGCAGGAGAACGGTGTGTGGCGGCGGAGAATGAACCACGAGCTCGCTAGGCTCTACGGCGAACCAAGTATCCAGAAGGTTGCGAAAGCCGGAAGGGTGCGCTGGGCAGGACATGTTGCAAGACTACCGGACAACAATCCTGCAAAGATGGTGTTCGCGTCGAATCCGGTTGGCACAAGAAGGCGGGGAGCACAGCGAGCGAGGTGGCTTGATCAGGTGCAACAAGATCTGGAGAACGTGGGCCAAAATCGAAGTTGGAGAGACACAGCCATGGACCGAGTAAATTGGCGTAAATTGGCGTAACATCGTTAACGAGGTTTTATCAAATCATTGATGTAACACCAACTAAATAAATAATAATGCATCGTATTGAAGCGCTTCTCACTGCAAAGTTCAAACCAATTTGGTCGAGAAATCCCCATGCCACAGTGAATCATGTAAGTGTCCAAGTGGTTATGCAACCTATATGTACGTTTCGTGAAGATTCGCTATCCAGATGCGAGACTATTCTCCTCTACAAAGGTACGATGCTGCCATCTGGAAAAAAGTTTACTCTATGCGTGAAGCACCGAAAATTTTACCTGGTAAGGTATGGGAAGTGAAATTTCAAATGATTTCATAAAATAAACTACAGTAGTCAATTCAAATCCGTTCAGTATGTGTTGAAACACTTTTGTTGGGCTACATTTTTTTTGATTTGTTCCTTAATGATTCTATAGCTTATTAAAAGTCTAGCCCCGTACACTTAAAAAAAATAGTTAAATTGTGTTGTGATTTTTTAAATGCTTTCAAATGCTTCTAAAGTTGACTTCCTATGCTTTGCCATGTAATATAATCGGAGCTTCACACATATGGTCAACTGTGTCAGTTACCTTCGTAATTGCTAATAGAGAATTTTCACCAGCTATCAGTCGTTCCAACTAATGGGTAAGATCGGCAACCAACGAATCCCCGCTATAGTAGAAACCATTCATTTTAATTTCTCTGGTTTAAATAAATCATTTTTCAAAAAATACGTGCTTTACTGCATTTTATTTTTATGCAGGGTATTGTTCTTCTTGTTGACGAATAAATTTTCGTGCAAATTTAATATTATTTTTGTCTCCACTCATCGGGACAAACATTTTGCGTAAATAGATCATTGAAAATTTGCAAAAGTGTTTTTTTTGCAATTTTTGGTAGACTACTAACAACAATCATCTTTTTCGCAAAACTTCACATCAATTTGTCCATTTAATCCAATAGGGTAATGACTGTTTATTTTGTTCTCAAACTCTAACAATTGGCGCCAGTGGCAAAAATTACAGACAACAACCTTTCAAACATTCAGTTTCTCTTACCGGCCGCCGAGCGGCGACACTGATGTTTGTATTCCACTCACTGATCGCGCTACGCTGGATTCTCAAATTTCTCAAAATTTCAACACAGGCGCAGAATGGTAGCCGGAGAACTGTCAAAACGTATGAAAAATAGAGAAAATCGTAAATTGCTTGCAATTAGGAAACTGGATCAAAAAAGTAGTGATTAGAAATCAAGTCTAAAGTGAATGCATAACTTTTTGTGTTTAATTCATTTTCCGTGGTGCTTTCTTTGCTTCAGGATTTCGTTTTTACTACCATTGAAAAAGAGCCATCTATTGCCTTTTCAGTTTTGAATATCGCCCTATTGCAAAGTATATGTAATGTTAAGCTTTTCGGTATTTGTTAACCTTCCACTCGGCTGGTTAGCCGTAAACCACGATTCATAATTAAAAACAAGTATTTATCGAGCAACGGACTCATGTTCCGTAACCGGTCGTTTGAGAACATTGCGACCCATTGGAAGCCCACACAATAAAAACCTCAGCCAGCACAGTTGCTGGCTAGTGTAGTGTTCTATTTTAATACCTAAAAAATAATGCGCTCTCGGGCTAGGCATTGGATATGAATAGAAAGCGTTGTGTTTGGATGGACATCTAATTCTTCCGAAAGAGGTGCACTTTGCGAAAAAGGACCACGTGATTATTGAGCTGAAATCGAATTCAGGTTAACTTCTGCGTTCATGAGTCCTCTCATGGCGTAGTGGTTAACGCGCCCCAACTAGAGATCAGGGAGTCGTGAGTTCGATTCTCACTGAGAAGGCGTGAATCTTTTTCGCAAAACTTCACATCAATTTGTTCATTGAATCCAATTGCAAACTATATGTAATGTTTAGCTTTTCGGTAGTTGTTAATCATTTTGATTTTATCTAATCCCGGAGAGGTATTGTTTAAATATGACAAAGCCATATTCAATTCCTCCATACTAAACGGTATACTTAAGTTTCCAAAAGTTTCATTTCGGTTATCAGCAAAGTTCCTTATATCCATTACCCTTACATTGACTACACTCATTTTTTCACTACAAAAAACGAAAACCCTAATTTTCACAACTGTTTATTTTCAATAAATATAAATCGAATGCGATGACTTGTGAAAACTTTTATATAAAAAAACATGTTATCACTTTGCATTTTGATTTACGTTTGTCTGTAAGCCGACATGAAACAAATTTTTCTTAGTACAACAAACCGTGGAGTGTTCAAAAACTTGGATTTCTCGTTATTTTAATCAGCAAAACAATATTTTAGGTGTAATAAAAACAAAATTCCATTCCTGCTATTAACAGTTTACGTGCAAACTTGGCCTCCACAATAAATTTTATGTCGAAAATTTGCATGTCAAAGCAATGAATTTCGATAGACAGGCAAACAGTTTAATAAATTGTACAACTTTAAGATACATCTAATATAGTTTTGTTCTAGTACATATCATGCATTCCCAGCAGTTCAGTAGCGTAAGGTGGGGTAAAAAGGCAATCGTTTCTTTTGGAAAATTTCAGCTAAATTCAAAACAAATGTTATAAAATTAAATACATTTAATGTCAATGTGTTTCGAATACTATTCAAGTAAAAAACTTTCACTCCAGAAACTAATGAAATCGATTGAGGTTTGGAAAAGATATGGCTATTTGTATGGCTATCGTTTTTTAGCGAATGAAGAGAAATGAAAATAAAACATTATAAGATTTTTTATATAAGGTCAATTAACCCTCTAATACCCAAATTTTTGTTTTCGTTCTAAATATAATTTTTCGTTATCTAAAATCATTCTAAACACGGTTTGGGCAATGATTTATTTTTCTTTGCAAATTCATGAATTTTGGTTTTTGATTTTTATTATTTTTATTTTTGAACATCCCTATCCTTTTTAATTTTTTCTTGAAGCCTCTTCTGGTTACTAATTTTTGACAATAATAAAAATTTGAGTATTTACTATAGTTTTGAAAATATGAATTTTTTAATTTTTTTCTAGAACATTTTTTATTTTCCGTGTAACTAACGGAAAAACAGATTTGAAATCATTTCAATACCATCAGGCTCTTCTTCTGTGATAGGTTGATCGTAGAAAAATATAAAAAGTACGATTTTTTATAATACACGCTAAATTAATCCCAGGCATTTGTAGGTTATATAAGAAAACAATTTTTCAAACAATTTTCAATAATACAAAAAAGTTTCAAAAATCATAAAAAACTTTTCTTATATGCGTGTTATGAGTCAAGGTTTAAGCCAAAAATAAAATCATTTTATTATTCGAGCTACGAAAAAATACACAAAATTCCAAAGTGTACCCCGTCTAAAGGCGGGGTTGGGTATTAGAGGGTTAAAACTCTTGCCTTTCGATGACACAATTATTTTTGATTTTACCACAAGTTTGTTCAGCAATATTGTGGTCAATATGTTTAATTCTTTTCATCTGTTATTGTTTTACTGAAAATTTTGAATATTCCACTAAGGTCGAACTTTAGCCCCATCTTACTATGCATTCCTGAATGGAGCCGGTTCGGATTGTTTCGACGGATCACCAATGCAACATTTGTGCCGTGTCAACATATTTCATTCACAACCCGCGACAACAACCGACTGCGGACGGTTGTAATAAGAAACCGAGACAAGGCTTCGTTTTTCAACTAGTCATCCGCATGTAACCGTTAGCGTACGACATGTTCACATACGTGATATCATTTGGTGGGCATCAAAACAAGCGTAATGAACTCATTTAGTCATATTCGGTTTCGGTCTCTACAGTGGTTCTCAGTTGTTGGCTCATTTTAGGTGCTTGTGCGTGCTAGGTTATTGCTGTGGGTATACATAATTTCAATTTCGCTTATTCATGAACGATTAATCCTCTAAATGTACCTTAAACAACAACAACTCGTTCTATAAATGGTTAAATGAAATTTCGGCCTAACAACCCTTTCGGCCTGCTCCCACAACAACTAGTTTGTCATTTGGAACCAAAGTTTTTGAATCTTTGAATTACTATTTGCATTTTCAATGGACTAGACAGCATATTGATTCGTTTACGATATTTTATTATTGAAGATACTACTCAATACTGTTCGTGGAACAGTGTAATCATATTAAATATATACTATAGTCCTACTTATATTGCTTCTTCTAGAAATCTTTCGATTGTTGACTTGAATTAGACCGACTTTATTCTGATTTCTAGCTAATTGATAACTCATGCGGAGTTTGATTCTGATCCTGCGTTGGGTGGCTTTAAATCTATATTCCACGATTAGTCAATGTTTAGAATGTTTACATGTTAGGAGCACTTACAGGCTAGTGAATTGACTTTCTTCAATCGTTTTTTGTTAGTTTCGATTTGTCATGATAAAATCGATAGGTATTTTAAAAATATCCTTCTGTTCTTGTCCCTTTTGGAAATGATTTTTTATATGAATTAAGAGCATTCAAGAGGATTCGCTAGCTTTCATATATCAGTGGACATTTTGAAAACAATTTTTTGGCCACGAGAATTAAATTTCTGCCATATGGGACAGTAAAGGGGAGTTTCTTAATTGACTTTGAGAAACTCTGCACATGTCGTGCCCAGCATCAACTGTAACCCATCATCGCTGTCCGTGCTGCATCTCGCGTACTAAGCGATACTTGTGATACATCTCCTTTTTTTCTCATTCTGCCGCTTCTCTGGTTGAAGTATCTTTGAACCTACTATTTTTCTAATCCACCCATATGTCATTCGAGTTCCAAGCAACGAATGAGCGTCGCAATCACGGTGCTGTCTCTTTGATGTTTGATGCTTCGGATCACGTACATTCCCACACACTGACTGTGCTCCTCTTATTCGAGGATTTTGCCGATTCCCGCCTGACACAATTGTACACGTTTGACTGAATCTCCAATCAGATGGTTTCGCACTATGGAGTATTTAGGCAATCTAGCTAGCCAAAAGTATTTCGAGACAGTTTTCGCATTTATTTTCAGTCATGGATTCTAGCCCATTACACCGAATGCCATTACCCCGAATTCTAAATCCCCGAACAACCCATAACCCCGAATGTACCACTACCCTTTGAATATATTTAAACAGTGGTCGTTTGTCAATTACCTCACCCCAGCTAAGGAAAATTGTTATCAATTGTGTTCATAATAAATCCCCAGAGTTGGCTTTCTGTGAGTAAAGCTTTGGAATATTTCAATTAAAAAACAACAGTTGATTTTTCGGGAACACTGCAGCAGCGCTTAGGAAAGTCTCTCTAACAAAGACTTTGATTAGTGCGGATTTTTTTTCGGGCAATTTGGGCCGTTGTCTTGCACGCTTTTAGTTCATATCTGATAATTTGATCTTATTATTTGATAAATATAACAAAATTTGGAATTTTTTAGAAAAAGTGTGTTAAGGGTGTACGCTTGCATCGGATCATTTCAACGTATTCGCTGCACTTGTTCCTTGAACCACAAGGAATAAGTGCACTAAAAACACTAGGGGTATTCACTTAAAGTAGCGTAAACTGAGATATTGGAGATGAAACATTTCAAATGAAATATTCCTTTTCTGGCTCCAGACGATAAAAAATAAGACGTATATAATCTAGTTACCCTACCAAATATCAGGATTGTCAAAAGTTTGTTTATTTAAATTACGAACTTTTATTCGCAGCGTTTCAGCCGATAGTCAACCAAACTTAGTAGAAGACCGTTCAACTTTTCTTTACGGTACCCAGAGTTCTTGCCGGATTGTCACCGAAGTTCAACGAATTTTACCTACTGATGCCACAAGAATTCCATATTCTACTTTTTATCGCCAAAATAGCTACGACAGCTTCTGAGTAACTCCCTTTCCAAGTGAACCCAAATGAAAATTCTTATTTGCTTCAGAACCGAAAACAATGCGGTCTTGAACCCTCAAATATTCAAATGCAGAACGTCTCTACCTACTAGAACCAAATTCGTTGGCAACTAGTTGGAGTCAATGCGCGTTGCGTTCAGTTTGGTCAAGACTCAGACATAAGAATATTTCGACTTCTAGCATAACTTGTGATCTCGCCCTGAAGGCCATTGGTCGCCGAGTGTGCGGCTGCTTGTTTCTAAGCAAATTAATGGACCAGGCTGAAAACTACCACCACTTAGAGATAGTGGAGGATCTTCTCTTCATTGCTACATTGTTAAATAACGTGGAAATCCATCCGTATGCTCAATAACAACAAGATACACACTTGGTTGCGGGCGGGATCACAAATTGTGCGAAACTTAGACATAGCTTTCTGTCACAAAATGGTAACTTTCGATTCTCACTGGGACCAGTATTTGTTGTTCGTCCATGCTCACATTCTAACGTAATTTTTTCCCAGAAATTTTCTAAAAAACCCTCAAATCTATGGAAAATTCTACTCGCATCAACGTTTTCCAGTTGTTTTTCATGCTTTGTCATACTGGGTTCCAAAATTTGTTATTTATTAGTAAATAACGTACCTATTTCATGATAGTTGCTATGATGACAAACGCATTCTTGGATCGCTTGACTGTTGAATCTCAACAACTTGAAATATTTCTTCAGCTGCTTACGGAATTTTTTGAAACATTTGAAATAACCAGTTTATCACCATGTACGCAGGTATTTACGCCGTTAAGTGAATACCCCTACTATCATGATTCGACGTAACCCTGAGCTGCTATCACACTTTGAGGGAGCTTACTTTTTTGGGACGGTCCAACTTGGAGTGAAATCGACAATATTTATCACTGGCAACGAAAGGGCGCTGCTTGAAATTGCACAATTTTCCCATCCAAGACATTCAGCATTCATGGTACGGAGGACCGGAGCTTTTATACGGTATTGACAGTAAATATACTTAAGCAATTACCAACATAAATCTAGAAAATCTAGCCGTATTTACATTTTAAAAGCGCCCTTTTCCACTTTAATACTGCATTAATGAGACATATAATACAGTATGACTTTATATATATTTATATGACTTTATATTGGGTAACTTCTTGATACTGATAGTCAGTGTTTGATAACTTCTATTACCTATATTAATTTACGTTAGCACCGCATTCAATTAAAGACTGTTAGCCATATTACTAAATGTTACGGTTAAAGAGCACACAAAACACTCAATAGACCAATGGAGAGTGCTCCGTTTGACAGAAAATTTCTTCCAACTAGTATACATTTTCCTATTGAAAGCGTGCCGTTCTGTCAGTTCTGTCTTCTAAACGGTAAAAGATACCATTTTGGCGTCTATAGACGAAACCCAAGTAACTCAACTTGTTTTATAAATGTATTAAATACATGTTCCATACATATCGGTATGTTTTGTGGTGAACACGGATAACCCAATTGCGTACACTTATATTACCGAAAAAGCGCAAAAAAAATGGCGGCTTAAAAAACATCTAGCATGTCTTAAAAGATGTTTCCCAATACATCATTAGAACATATAAGGATGTGTTAAAAATGTTGTACATAACATCACCAACACTAACTTGTTATATTATAGCTAAGAAGATATATTGATTTATAAATTATATCTATTTTTATTTTGACAGCGTTAGTTCAAAATAAAAACGAAATAATGGAAATGTTTTTTTTTTATCACAAATTGCTCATGAACAGAATATTTAAATAATTATCGATTATTAATTGCCCTTTTTTGATTTCCAATAGTATACTCAAAGTATGCAAGCTGCTTTAGATTTATTGTGAAAAACTCAATTTTATGCATCGTTAATTCATGCGCCTTACATGAGATGTAAGAATATAACATCATAAAAATGTGTGCGCCGTCATTTAATTTGCCAACGGATCAGTTCCCAATTTCAGGAATGCAGTAGGCGTCTTCTTTACGAAGCCAACAGTGCCGACGAAAATGTTCGGATTTTTATTGCTAAATATGCTAAACATATCATCAAAGACAACTTAGTAAATAATATCCACGTTTATGTCAACCGAACTACTCTAAATAACACACTACTTGTAGATAATCACAATGTGTATAGCGCGTTCACGCTTTGAATTAATATTTGAATAGAAAGGATTTTAAAAGCTGTTTACACTTTGTTGTGGATCTTTTCTTTTGACTGTCAATTTTGCAACCGGTGAATCTTTACTTTGTATTCGAGATTTTGAAGCGCTTGTATATTTTGTTTGGTTAACGTATTTAAGACGTAAGATTAACATGCATAATTCTCAAACCATCAAGTTGACACAAACATGTGGTCATAATGCGCTATAGACGTTTTACAGAACATCTCATTTTGAAGAAAGTTAATGAAGTCGCATAACTTGTAATATTTAAACCTTACAATGACTGTATTCCAACACAAGATGTTTTCAAACGGAATTATAATACTGTTGTAACACATAATATAGCAATCTCGCATTAAATGAAATCGCAGTAGCGTGGCAAATATTGCCACCCAAGCTTGGAATCTGATGATGACGGAATTCAAAGAAGCAAAGCCAGTGTCACTATATAGGATGGTTGCATTCTGGGAGGGAGGCACCGATACTACACACGAAATTGGATACAATTGTTTTCCAAATTGCAAGATAACTCCAGTTTGCCAACGACAATCAAGGCAGACTTAGTTAAAATCGCTAGTTTTCAATTGTTGTGTGCCTTCGATCTTTCTGGACAAACATTGAAAAAGGACCACAGTTTTCTATGCGTTTAATTTTCAGTTTTAATGAAAACAGTAAAAAAAAGCCTCATTCCAATACGTTACATTCAATAAGAATTAACGGTGCTTGCACTTTTAAATGTGCATGAATTGATTCTAATTCGATTTTTGCTATATTTGATGAAATGCAAAAATATGCTTAGGCCAATTACGCGCCTTTATCATGTTTGTCCATTGTTTGAGATCCGGGCTCACAGTGACAGTTCGTGACAGCAAAATCTCGGCTCACTGTGACGTAGAGAAATTTTGTATTGGTTTCTCCCTCCCAGGTTGCATTCATATTGGCAAACAATCTTATTCCTATTATGTATTTCTTGATGGTGTAGTGGTAAGGTCGCATGTTCAAGGCGGGGCGGGCTTTTTTATTCTCATCATTTTTTGTGGCATCGTATTTCTGGTTACAAACGTCGGGGAGAGTCGTGCAAAGTGCATAAATAACCTACACATTGCTTTAAAATTTAAATTTAAATATTTCATTGGCATACGGGAGTGGGTTTAAATGGTCTGAGTTGATATAAACAACTTGCCTAATTTTTATCTATCTTCATGTTGTTTGAATATGTTAAAAAATCATTTTAATGTTCAATTTAAGAGCTTACATTATAAAAACGTGAATAAAGTTATACAAACATTCCTGGAGCTGTAATAATACCTAGACAGTTCGATGTATTTCTATTTATTGTATTTTTCATGATACAGACGATAGTTTTCCCACACTATTAAAAAAAAATCCGGGGAATGTATTTCTTCTTATATTTTTAATAGATTGCTGAGGAAGTTTCCTTTTGATATCACTACTTGTTCTACAGTGCAATTTATTTATTATTTATTATTTATTTATTATTTATTATAGAGGTTTTAACTAATGTCATTCGCCTCTGTCTACAGACCATAGTTTAGGAGATATGAATTTTTAAAGTAAAGGGTATAAAGAGAAATCGTGTAAATTCATAAATTTTTCCGAGAAAAAAGGCTGCTACAATTTTTTTTGAATTTTACTTTTGGTCATATATCCACAAGCTCTAACTCTGGTTAAAAACATATACACATCGGAGAACCTCCGGTTCAAACCTGTCCGATAATTTAGGAAAATACTCTAGTGCGCATTAGGGCAGTTCAAAATTTAAAAATGTTTGAGAACCCAATCTCTCATATGTTCCTTGCCATCCTTACCATAGAAATAGTGTTCTGTGAAATTTTCAACTTTCTAGGTGATGATTTAAAGGTGGCCCATAGACAATGTAGGTTTATATGGAAATTACTATGGAGACATTTTGAGATATGTTCCAAACACACTAGTACTGTAATGTAAATACAAACTTATTATCCCATTGTAAAAACTCATTTTGGAAACTATAATAAAGAAATTTGCTGAAGAAAGAAATTCAATCCGACGGATAGCAGAAGAGATATTTATGAGTTTGTTTGCTATTATTTAGCTTAATATGGGATTATAGCCCTGCAAACATGTACAAAAATCCCAAACAAAATTAGCTCAAAGGGGATTTGTTTCTTCAGCAACATCCTTCATTAAGGTTTGAAGAATTAGTTTTCCATATGGGACGACAGAACATGTAAAACGGGGCGTAGAGTAGTGGGTTTCGCTGCCACCGGTATGAATGCTGGACGATCCGTTCCCAAACCATTATTGGAAGATCGGCTAATCGTTGGAAAATGCAGTTCGCCGAAAATGGATTTTCTCGGTATCCATGGATGATACCATGCTTGGGAAGTAGGCCGCATTAGAACGCATCCGGGTGCGAATCGAATGCACCACTTCCGAAGTTATCTCGCATAGATTCTGAGAAAAATCCAACCCCGGCGTGAAACCGATTCCAACTTTTTATCGCGCCGACAATATCACCAGTCTTGCATCTGGATCGCACATCAGATATAGAATCAGATGCTGTGGCAGAATAGACTGGGATATTTGGCCGACGTCTCCCAATCAGAACTGAAAAGTGCTACTTTTCAGCACCGAAACCAGTGCTGAAAAGTAGCACTTTTCAACATTGTTTTTTTGGTAGGAAAAGCAGGCCATTATGTTGTGCATTTTATCAATGAAAAGTTGATTGATTTGCAACGGAATCGCAAAAAAATAATTTTCGATACCACCAAAAGATTACTATTGGAAATCGAAAGTAGTATGCACTTTGTTGATAATAATTACAAATATATACAAATATACAAATATTAAAAAAAAAAACAATGGATTGAGCAACCCTTAGTTTAGTAAAAAACGGTATTTTGGTGCTTGAGACAAAAAACGTGTTCCGCAGGCGTATAAATCATAAACTTCTCTCGTCATTGCGAAACTTTAACTAATTCCATTGTTGAAACAAAGGGCATTACAATGCCGGCTTAAGAACTAAGGAGAAGGCAATTTAAACACTCTCACGATCCTGCTATGAAAATTATATTGAAGGATGTGCAAACAGAGATTGAAAAACGTTTTATTGCAATTTCTCATCGTAATAGGCTGTTTTTCCTCACGCAAATCTGTCATGAAACGGCCTACTTTCCTGAACTGAAGTATGCAGTGCGGGAATAGTCATTACGCAACTGAAACCAGTGCTGTAATGATTCATTACGCAACGCTTTCTCATTACGCAACTGTTTTGAGTGATTATACCCCGTTTGGCATAAAGTCGTTTGGCATAATGGACGTTTCGCATAATGGCCGTTTGGCATAATAATTGACTTAAAATAAATATCGGCATTTTTAAGCTTCTACCGAGATCAATACCACCGAGCCCATAGCAAAACATTTTGGTACGTTCTAAACAAGCGTGGTGTTCGTTCAGAGATTTTCCAAGCTAAGAATTTCAAAAATTGTTGTGACATTAGAGAGCATTACTAAATAAAACTCGTGACGGGTCTCTACATCTCAGTACACAGAGTATCTTTGAGCTTGTTGCGATATACACATTTGAAAACAGTAAATTGGCAAAGAAAGTTCGCAGTTATTCATCAAGTGAACGCTCATAGAATATTTCGCTGCAGATCAAGCTCTGTCCCAGTTTGGACGTAACACTCGATGAAAATTACTTGATAAAAGAATGGAATTTATTTTGCAAAATATCAAAAGCTCTAATCCAAGGATCTATCAATGCGACTTATTGCAAAAATAGCCTTTATACGAGAGCATATTATTTTTCGTTTAAAATGTTTAAGGCTCTAACGCAAAAAAATCTTTTCACAGCATAGCTCAAATGAACAACACATCTTTAAAAAAATGTTTGTGGCAAAACATTTCAACGGTTCAATTTAAATTCTAATTTTGTAAGTGTACATCAAAAACACCGAAATAATATTTCTAGCGTATCTTGAAAGGAGATCACGCGTTTGCCCCAAAAAAGTTTATGTTGAATATTATTATTATTATTTGTCTTCATTAGGGAGATTTCGTTGAATATTGACAGTTTCAAAAGTAATAGTCATTAACAACACATCTGGCAAGAATGGATAAAACAGCAAAATATAAAAATGATTAACATGTAGCTTTACTAAATAATAAAATTGAAAACAGTATAAATATAAAGAACAGCCTATTTTTAAAACAAGGCAAAATTCATAATTAAACCAATATAAGAATGGACGCCAAAAATTATTGTGGCATGATAAAACGAAAAGACATAAAAAAGTGCGTTCAGAATCATCGAAGTGATTGTGCTATACTTTTCCCCGAATGCCATTACTCGGAATGACTGGTTTCCCCGAAAAGTGGTGACGAGAAAGAACGATAAACAGTCAAAACAAGGAAGTATTCTGTCATTCTCGGCTATACACGTGTTGGCAAAATGCTGAGGAAAGTAAAACTCGAAAGAACCGCCAATTAAATAAAGAAGGGTGCATATTAGATGGTCAGTTCATTCACCACCCTGAAATGTATAAAGTTACGACAAGTATGAGTGCTAAAAAAATTTCGGGAAAGTGGGCTAGTCGAGGAAACGGGATATTTAGGGAACTGGAGTTCGGGGAAACGACATTCGGAGAACCGACATTCGGGGAAAAGTAGCACAATCCATCGAAGTAACTGAAGTTATCGATTTATCTCTTCGCTGATAATTTGAGCAGATCAATGTTATCGATTGCCACCCTTCTGTCAGTTGGAAACAAAAAATCCTTAAAAACTATAGCTCCAAAGAACAGCCTATATATAAACATAAAAGAAATTTATTGAAATTTTATATCAACAGTTTTCATACCTATAATTATGGTTACATCATATTGAGAAAAAAAAATAGAACAATTAAAAGAAGGGTAAATTTGTACTAAATATATAAAAAACTTCAGTGCAAAAATTTGTTCCAATAGCGAAACTCAAAAGATGAATTAATATTTGAAAGAAGGATAATTTCTGGATAAATAATCAAACATTATTGGCAATAGCTTTCCTAATATGCTTAAATTTATTCAAGAGCGAATGATTGTTGAATAAAGTGTCATTTTGTACCAATTGACTTTAAAACAAGCCTGATGTCATCAGAAAGGTTCAATTGAAACGTATAAACGAAAAATTGAGAACTTCTTAGTTTCAGACTCATTATGCCAATCGACTATTATGCCAAACGACCATTATGCCAAACGACTTTATGCCAAATGACCATTATGCCAAACGACTTTATGCCAAACGGCTTTATGCCAAATGACCTACCACCGTTTTGAGTTGCACAATGAATCATAACATAACATTTTTTCAGAAATTGTAAAATAGTAGTGAATGCTTTCCGATATAATCCGATATAATAACCCTCAAGTGGTCTTCTACAAAATTTCAAAAAATGTTGTACGTAACTCGTTTCAAAACTCGATTTTTACAGCACTCGTCGTAATTATCCTACTCGGCAAGCCTCGTAGAATAAATTTACGACTCGTGCTGTAAAAATCATCATTTTGCAACTTGTTGCGTTAACTACTATTAAATTTCTCAATTGGAACTTTGCTCTTAGATAATTCGGAAGTTATCTAATTTTTTGAAAGAACTTTAAGCCAATTAAGAGGATAACAAATTATTACTAACTAATTGCGAAAAGGCTTAAAAATATGCTATGTAGTTTGAAAGCGCGCGCAATTAGTGAGTCCAAATGAAAATCAAATTACTCAGGATTTTGAAAGCATTTTTAATCAAGAGAACGTTTTTGAAAATTCCTGAGAGACTGATTTGGAAGAAGTGAGAGCTATTATTAAAGGAATACAAAATTTGAGCCTTATCATATTTTTAAACCTTCATTTGGAAGTGATGCAGCACTAACATGGAATGAATCTGAGTTGAACACATTATTTCTCAACTGTTTATGTGTAATATGCAGAACAATATTTCAAAATTCAGAGCGAATTTCAAAAATAACTTTCGGCCAGCTAGATTTTCCAAATACCCCTTAGTGCGACGACTGGCGCTTTCAGTTTTGCGTTCGCACATCAATTTTCGGCAGAACGAATCCAGGCGACTTAATTAATTTGATTTTCGACGAAAGCACTAGAACCGATTTTTTCCAACTTCCCCCGAGCAGGTGTTGTGTAACCTTGTCGGGTCGCGCCACTTAATCTATATGTTTTGCTCCAAAATGAAAACAGCTGATGATGAAAGCAAACCATTAGTGAATTATAACCAAGATCTCCTCACGAGCGACGCATTTAATCTACACGTCGTTAAATGTGTAATCTGTGAAGCCGCTGTTTGTCGGCAAATTTTGTTGATTCCGAGTGCCTTCTCTTCTAATATCATTTCTGGAAGCTGAGTGTCTGAACATAGGATGTTGTTAATCTACCGAACCGCGGTAAAGAGATGTGTGGATGATTTATGTACATTTTCCTTCCCCTCCATTTTCAGATCGCTCGTTGGCACGCGGATAAAATCGACCAATGCCCGGCGGTGAACATTTCCCAGAAAAACCGTGTATGAAATCTAAATAACGAACCTTCACCGAAATACACAAGCTTCCACTTCAAAGATTTTGGACGAATTCAAAGAGAGAAGGATTTGAAAATGGGTCTAGATAATGTTTCTAGATGGCTAATTTTTCCGCACGCGGATTCGATGTTAACACAAATTTGTAGATTTTTCGAGCAGTAATTGTAAAAAAGAACGACTGCGGACAGGCTCTCAAATCGGTGAGATATCTGATACAAAGCAATTGGAAAAATATGCTGCATTGCGATTTTGTCTAAATGGATTTTTTTTATTGCTTTATGAGTTGTATTTATGAATGGGTGCAGCTTGCAGTAATTGCTCTAAATTTCAAAACGAAACGAATTCTGTTTTGGGTAAGCTAACCTCATGGCACATGATTCAGGATCACAAACCGAATGATTCATAAGTTCTAATTACCTGTGCTTTGAAATTGTTTCTGAAATGTATTATGGAAGATGAAAACGTATGAGAGCGATGTGACCATTTCTCCGCACACTAAAGAGCATGTTCTTGTAACTACTTTAGCAATTTGTCTAGCTCAAATAACGGCTATAACATTTTTAAACTTAAATTTTAAAAATGGTTCCATATATGAACCTTGACACTTGTGATCATGTTTGACATTCACTTTTTCGACAAAAATGCCACAGGGCTTATTGACTGTTTAACGAGAAACTTGCGACGATCGACGCGCCACCATAATCCATGTAACGGAGGGTATTAGAATTAACTTGGAGGTGATGATTTCGCAATTTGGAGGTTAAAATCACCTCCAAACACTAGCGATTTTGCGGTGGGATGTTGACGTTTGATCACGAATAGTTTTAACACTGGGGTTGTTCCTATCTGATATTTCGGAAGGGACACGGAAAACAAAATATACTTAAAATTTGAGTTTAAACCAAGGGGCGTGACTAAATCTCAAAAATCAGAAAAAATGTTTTTGGACTTAAACCAATGAAAATCTTTTAAAAATTGAGTAAACATGTGTTTCTTCCCTAAACTTAAGCGTTTGATACTAAAATTGGGACAGGGCTCTAGGACCCTATTGGGACAGAGCCTGCTTCTTATCCAAGTATACTTATGAGCACTTCCATAGTCCAAAAATGTGTAGCGGTAAACGAGGGTATGACCATTCTGAGGGTAGGGTAAGTGTTCCCTTAGTTGTGGGTGTTCCTATAGTTGCGGTTGTCTCGTTTTCACTGATTTTATTACATTAGCCACAGAACCGGCACTGCCAATCGATGTCTTGGCTTGTTGATACACGGAATAGTTGAAAAGAGCGTTCAAATTGCTTTAAAACTGATGAAATATCACTAAAATTGCTAAAACTGTTCTTGCTTGTACCAATAGTTGCGGTAAAGTGTTCCTATGGTGGAGGATTCCATAAGAAAACCACGGATACCGCGACTATAGGAACACAGATTAAAAATATACCGCAACTAAAGGAATAGTGTACCAATAATGGAGGTATTATTTTTCACTGACGTGCCGTGGATTACTGCGATGAAATCATTTTTCTCATTAAGTCAATGGTCGTTACTTCCCGTTGCAACATTAACATGTACATTAATTGTGCTTCTTGAATTTGGGCGGTTAAATGAACTTCAATAGTGCTTAATACCTCCACTATTGGTACATCTACCCTAGTTGGTTTGAATCCCACCGGTCGAGGAGCTCTGGCAATTTCCTCAATTTCCCAGAGCATAGAGTATCTTAGTACCGTAATCAGGAGTAACATTGATCAGCGGAATCTATGACATTTAGTCAAATGGCGTTTAGATGAAAGTACATTTGGGCGAATAGATATTTGGTCGAAAATAATTTAATATAAAAAGAATCATATGATGTTTGGTCATTAAAAAAGGAAAGTATGTAAAGTACGTGCTTTTACTGGAGGAAGCATATGCTAGAACAACATGATAGAATGCAAGAAATTTGCACTGGTGTTCAAGAAATATTCTGTTGGAATAGAGGTAGTGTCGCCTTCAATATGTGTCGAGCGATATTTTGGGATTCCAGTTGATCACCCATACTCCCCCACAAAATAGATTGGCCACTTGGGTTTTTGTTGTTACTTGATGCATTTTTTCTCATTCAGGCTTATTTTGCGTGTCGAGTGAATCGGGCGACGAGCTGATCTCAAATGGAAGCAAGTCAACTTTGGTCGTACGCTGTATAACTTGATACGTAATAAAAATTCCAAGCACTCATACTCAGTTATGTATAGATACTGATAACATTTTGAAAGAACAATAAACACAACAATGTTTGATATCGAAAATTGAGTTCAATTCGAATAATACATTCAACAGTTCATTATGTTTCCTACGTTGAGCAATAAATTTACACAATTACCTTTGAACTTCTACAAAATTGGGTAAAATAAAATGTCCCGTCTTTCAATCCAAAAATTAATGAAGAATAAGAACAAATACAAGACTAATTTATCCCATAGAAACACTAGCACATATATCAACCACGTTTTAAAGCGTGGGTATATAATGAAAATAGCTTCAGATCACCCATTGTGCAAAAAAAGTAGATCGATTATATATCTGTTGAACCAAAGATTTTTCGATCAACCATTAAAAAATATTTTCTCGACATATTGTTCTAAAGTCATTCGACCAAACGCCATTCGACCAAATGTCTTTCGACTAAGGGCCGATTTTTTCACCCCCGCTTAGGTTTAAACATATGGGTAAACGTTGTTTACAGCTTAAGCGAATGTGAAGAAATCGGCCCTAAATATCCCAAAGCGGATCAGCGAGTCTTAGGACATTTCGTCAAAAGACATTTGGTTGACACGTTTGGTCGAATGACATTTGGTCGAATAGCTTTAGAACATTTTGTCAAATGATATATGGTCGAACGTTCATTTGGTCGGAAGCTTATTTTGTAACGGTGAGTTGAAGGATCAGTTGGACCACCGGATAAATGTGAACCGAACTGAAATTTTTGCACAATGAATGAACATCGAATCTATTTTAAGTATACTTTTTATCAGAAGTCAATAAACGATGAATCTATGACATTTAGTTGAATGACGTTTGGTCTAATGACGTTTAGTCGAAAGTACATTTGGCGAACGGACATTTCGTCGAATGGATATTTGGTCGAAAAGAATATAGTTGCTTTGAGAGGCATTTGACATTTGGTTGAAAGGGTATTTATATAGGGATTTTAAAGATTATATTACAAAGTGAAATTTTGTCGTCCATGCACAGTGATTGCATTACTTGAGTTATTTTTTCGATTCTTGCTATCATTTTTCTCATTCCGGCTGATTCTGCGAGTCGGATGAATCGCGACATGCTGAATTCAAATGGAAGCAACTCAACTTTTGCCACCTCAATAGACTCACCTCATCTCATCCGATACACAGAACAAACACGGTTCTCTAGTTTGAGTTTTATTATCGTTTGAATTGTTTATAAACATATCATTCAAAGTCGTCATCAAATTTGCTCTAGGAATATATTTAAGCTGGAAGCTACAACAACCTCTGGCTTACGATGAGTAGAAAAACGTATCATATAGATGACACTTTTGATGTATTTCATCGTAAGTGTTTCATAAATGCAATGGCCATCAAAATTGGCTCCTTTATTTGTAGATTGTGCTACTTTTTCCCGAATGTCGTTTCCTCGAATGTAACTCCCCCGAATGCCAGGCGTAACCCGTTTCCCCGAAAGCCACTTCCCCGAATAACCCCGTTCCCCAAAAAATGTTGCAGTTTGAAGACAAGAATAGTCTTTAGTGACAGGGTGCTGAACTAGAAAGAACGATTAGCAATCAAAAGAAGGATATATGTGATCACTCTCAATAAAACACATATTGCCAAAAATGCTGAGGACGGTAAAACTCGAAAGAACCGTGTAGCCTGCAAGCTCAGGAAAGGGGAAATCTACAGGGTCGTTTAATGCGGATGACTTGAACTCTCACATGCACCTTAATTTGAGGGCTATCCTGGAACAGGGAAACTGAATATTCACTTTATGGATGGAATACAGGAGAACAGTAGAGAATGATCAAATAAACATTTACAGTGACACTAAAACTGTTGTAACAGAACTTCCGAGGATCATAAGAATAGCGAGGTTTGGTGACTCCTTTGCGAGTCCAGAACAAAGCGAAGAAACGCAAAGTGGTGAAATTGGTATAACCAGGGCTGCGCTCTAAATGATTGGCTTTCACTGAGGCTATTTACATATTACACAATTTTATTCACTGGTGACGTCACAATGATAGTTTAAAGGGGGGGGGGGGTTACTTGCATGTCTGCACTTATGGATCCGGATCCTGTAGATGGGTGGTTGGTCAATGTTTCTACACCGGTGGCCTGAGGTGAACCGGTTTCCTTATGGGTGGTTTGGTAGGGGGTCAACAGTGGTAGCGGCCCAATAATCAGCGATGGCTACCGACTGAGAGTGAGAGATGAATGGTGATAACTGTTGAACAATAGTTGCCGTGAGTGGATGCAGAACTCGCCAGGCAACGTCAACGCTGGGATTTCCTGATCGCTAATCTTCGTCTTCATCCGGGAATGGGACCTCCGGACCGATATCTGGAGAGTAGTTTTTAAAATGGGAAGAAAAAGGCCCACTCATCGGACCTAACCACTTGAATTAATACCCCGGTATCATTATCACTGTATCTCTATAGCCTCTTACAATTTGCCACTTCTAATACACAATGTACAATAGAAATTACCTTTTTCTTATGCTTCTTTTTAACTTGGTTTTTGTTCGTCTCTTCGATATTACTAACTAACCGTACTAATTTTTGCATGCTAGCAACTGTACTAACACTTTTAACATTATTGAGCGTTTTAGCAATGTATAGACCTGAGAAAAGAAACAACACTAAATTATCACAATTGCACCACACAAAAGGTATAAAAATGACCTTACAGAACTTTTACTTTACACACGCGCGCACTACTACTCTATTCAGAGATCACGATCAGAAAGAACGAGGACATTACAAGGATCAGCTTTTATAGGAGTCGTCAATCTGGGAAATGGAGCTCGATCAAACATACGTACATGTGTACAACATGATTTGTATGGTTTGATCTTTTAATGCCAGAAATTTGACCATTCACTCTATTTTCACCTACTCCATCTGGTAGTCAATATAAATGACTGCGTTATGTTTTGCCATGACAGTTTAACTGTTATACAGTAGATCGCCGCTCAAACAGCATGTATCGTGAGAGTGGAACAGAGCTCTTACTCTCACCAAGTCATTGAGAGCAGCCAATGCTCCATGATGATGTTAGTGGCAGGGATAGGGTGCGACTCAAAACTCTTTCGGTGCAGCACGCGCTGCCGGGAGACAGCACGTTCAATTTGAAAGAGGCGTGCTAGTGCAATATGAATTGTGTTGCACCCATTCATTTTTGTGTGCTAAAACGCTAAAACTCCCATGTGCCGTTGCTGAGAATTTCTTTGAGCATTAGGCAAGACTCTCTCAAATAACGGATGACGGAGTACGGATGGATGCCACTCTCAAACGAACCTCACAAACATTTGTTTACTTCATAAATCATACATGATTTCGCGTCACACACAGGGTAGAGGTACCAATAGTGGAGGTACTAAGCACGATTGATCTTCATTTAACGCCTTAAATTCAAGAAGCACAATTAATGAACATATTAATGTTGTAAGGGGAAGAAACGACCATTGACTTAAAAAAATGATCTCATCGCAGTAGCCAACGGCATGTCAGTGAAAAATAGTACCTACACCACAGACAAACAGACGTCACACTCTCATCGCTGTCCATCGACCAACTTTTTAACCATCGATTGAAATATTGGGTAGGTGGTCAATCGACCACCTGCAGCGCTCGCGTCGTTTTTGTTCGTGTTTGACGTTTACACACTACCGCCACCTGTTGGTCCATCGGCCAACTACAGTGTTTTTAGCATTGGGCGTACATGATTTCGCGACTATGATTTTGATCGAGATTTGTTCTAAGTATTACGTCTGTTTCTCTGTGCCTACACTGTTCCTTTAGTTGCGGTATATTTTTAATTTGCGTTCCTATAGTTGCGGTATCCGTTGTTTTCTTATGAGATCCTCCACTATGGGAACACTTTACCGCAACTATTGGTACAAGTAAGAAAAGTTTCAGCAATTTTAGTGATATTTCATCAACTTTCAAGTAATTTGCACGCTGTTTTCAACTATTTCGTATATAAACAAGCCAATACGATACGTCGATTGGCAGTGTCAATTCTGTGATTAATGCAATAAAATCAGTTAAAATGGCGTTACCACAACGATAGGAACACCCACAACTAATGGAATACTTATCCTACTTTGATTATTTCGACGACTTCGGTATGGGGCTCTGCACTGTTTTCATTTTGCATCGGATTTTGACGTTTATTGGCCTTGTTGTTTATAGTTTTATGAAAGAGTAAACGAGAGGGAATGATTTTTGTGTAGAGCCCCATACTTTTCGTCTTGACCAGGAGTTTTGACAATTTCCTGAACAAACGATTGCTTTGATTAGATTCAATATATTTGGCAATATTTTCGTGTGATCGTTGTTTATTGTCGTTTTTGTTTTTAGGAGCTGGATCGGTGATCAACACATAAACAAACCAACTTCAAGCAAATTGTAGTTCGGTCGAACCAAAGACAAATTAAAGACCCCCATGTCCCTTGCAGTTGCCCAAAATTTTATGGCTCATAAGGTAATCTAGAATGCCGTTCTAAGTGTACTGCGATCTGTCAAACTTGGGTACCTTTTGCACTACCGAGGGACCAAATGCAGTACTAGAAGTGGTCCCTAATCTGAGCCCGAGTGGGACGGACCTGGTCGAACCTAAATCGGGTTGGGGTTGAAACTGTGATTCAGAACGGGTTGCACCAGTTTCAACCTAGGTTTGTAAACGAATTCGACATATGTTATTGCTGTGTGCGTTTGAAACGCAAATATCAAATGCGGGAAGACCAAAGGCGGTAAGATTTTTTACAAGGAAAGCGTAATCAGAGAATTGGCTTGTTTAGGGGTATCCTGTTTTTTACATATTCTGATTCTACGTTAAAAACTGAGCCGGAATCCAAATATTCATAATTTTCCGTGCCCTGAAATTATTTTCAAAACACGTTTGAACTTAGTATGGAAATCGCGTTTGAATCACTCCTCGGCAAATTTTACTTCGGGACGAGCTGTCATTATGTAAATTCAAATGTCATTCAGTCGACGGAATGAAATCTTTTTTAATCATTTACTTCATCAAAATTAAGATATTAAAGTGCAATAAAATCGTGTTACACTTAGAAAAATTTGCTCTTTCGATCAAGCTACAAAATAACGCGAATTTTTCATCACTAAACAACCCAATTGCTTTTCCACGGAAGTGTCAAGAGTTTTGTCGATTTTTTATTGACAACCCCTCTCCCGAGGGAAGATTTATCGTTTGAAATTAAAAATAATTTGTCTGGCACGTAACAAAAAACTTCCTGCCCCCTCCACATGACTCACCCTACACATAACTTCTCACTTAATTAATAAACGGCCTCTAATAGGGTCCTAAAGCCCTGTCCCAATTTTAGTGCCAAACGCTTAAGTTTAGGCCAAAAACACATGTTTACTTAATTTTCTAATGTTTTCCATTGGTTTAAGTCCAAAAAATATTTTTTTAGATTTTGTCAAACTTTTGGCTTAAACTCAAATTTTGTGTGTATTTTGTTTAACGTGTCCCTTCCGAAATGTCAGATAGGAACAATCCCAGTGTTAAAACTAAAACCCCTGTGGTGTTTTTGTCGACTAAACGAACGTCAAACATGATCTAAAGTGTCAAGGTTCATTTATGGACCAATTTTTTAAATTTAAATTTAAATATGATATAGCCATTATTTAAGCGGGAAAAATTGCTAAAGTAGTTGCAGTAACATGCTTTATCGTGGTATTAAATAAAAACAAGATTTCATTGAAAATTTTAGGACCCAATTACAAAATAATTTCCGAACATTATAAGAAATGTTTTACGTCCAAGTTTCAAATTCACGTGCTTTCTACATAAGGGCCCATTCACAAATTTCATAACACTGAAGGGGGAGGGGGTGTCCTTATGATGTTACAGCTCATACAAAATTTGAAAAATATTGATACAAAATGCGTTACGAGAGGGGGTGGGAGGGTGTCAAAAATAACCATTTTCGGCGTTATGAAATTTGTGAATAAACACTAAAATGATTTTGAAGTTAGAGCAAGCACATTCGTTCTCGATTATGTTTCCAATGAAAAACACCAAACGAAGCACATTGTGCTTTACTCCAAGAGTTTTAAAGAGTAGAGCTGGAGCTATCTTTTGTCTCTCACACAGTTGCGGCAATACTCGCACCTTCTTTTGTGTCACTCAACAAAAACAGGAGACGCACGCAAAAGTCGGGTGCAGCACATGCATATTTTGCACCGCTCCGAGTTTTCTGCCATTCTCTGGTTAGTGGTTCAACTTTTCTTTAAAGGGCGTATTATTATGGCAGGGATAGTTTGAATTGGGATTAAGGAAACTGGAATTACGGGAATTTCAATCTTGTGGTGGAGCCAACAAGCTAAAATGGAACCAACGGTTACAATACCCCGTCGTCCCTCTTGAAAATGAAAGAATTTTCATTTTAATTTGATAACCTAATTTTGGATTTACGCATGATTTATGCTTTGGATAGGCCCTTTGAGAAACTCTTATTTACCTTCATCGCTCACGTGATGGAGAAAAGGTTCTCATTTGGAAACTCACTACAAAGATAGGAACTGTCAAATCGTCCACTTTTACTAATGTTTACTTTCGACGTACGACTACGATCCGCGGAATCGCGACGTTCGTTTTCTCGATATCGCGGCGAAATCACGGGTCAAAATTGTGTCCGGCGGTGGGAAGTTCCCGAAATGTGCACGGATCATCGATTCACCTGCATTGGTCGGTTGTCTTCCACTGGGATGTTTGGGAATCGGCCTGGGAGAACTTCCCTCTGCTGAGGCAATTATGCCGTTTGCCAGGTAAGAGAAATGATTAGTAAACAAAAGTGTAGACTAATAATTGGTTATTCTAGGGTTTTGTAGTAGCTGTACATCCATTGATGACCGCGTCCGGACAATTGAATGGTAAGTAGACAATCAACTGAAACGACTGAATTGAAGAAATCATGAATCAAAATTTGATTTCAGCATTAGACTGTGAATCGACCGCGAAGGTTCCTGCGAGTGGGATGAAACGATTCGCCAGCGGAGCTGGTCCCAATCGAGGATGTTTTTCATTAACCTCCGAATGATTGAAAATCGGAGAAAAGCTGTATCGAAAATTGAGTAAACTTTCTTTTTTTTTTTTTAGATTTGTCGGGGTAGAACATATCCGAAATCCACAATTATTAATGACGATTGCCATTCATTTTACAGAATGGGCATGATTCCGTGTTTACGTTATGGAATCCACAGATTAGGCAGTATTTATGTCTTGGTCGCTTGCAATTTCGAGCATGATGGCCATCTAATCGACAATTGAAACAACAACCATCCTTTGGAGGTCGATAGTTGTCGAGAAGGATTCGCATCCCAGTAGAGATATCGGACCGTCCCGCGGAAGAATCAGATTCATCGTGTGACGATCGATTTTGATGGTTTCCGGTTTTGTATTTCGAGTTTAATTCGTTCACCTGCGACGATTTTCCGCGAATTTTCGATTCGTTCGACGCGTTTTGAGGCTGATACTTGAACCAGTATGTGCCATCGAGTTTCCGACCGAACTTTTTCAGGTCGACCAGATTATTTATCTCCGCTGAAACCGCGTGACCTTTATAGTCGCTTCGTAAATTCCGAAATGCGATCTCAAACTTCTTACGCTCAGTCAACGGCTGCGTCAGCGAGTTGAAAAGCTTTTGTAGTTCGAGGAAATATTCTTGGAAACTTTCACGAGGACCTTGTTTTCGAGAAATCGCGCGCGTTTCGAATGTATGGTCGTGGTCAGGGCTGAGAAATTCTCGTTTTAGCTCCTGTACTAATTCATTCCACGACGAAAAGTCTTCGTTTTCGATGCCGGTAATGTACCAGGCTCGTGCAGGTCCGGTAAAGAGGTGTATTGCCGACCGAAAAAGTTCTTTTTGGGACAACCTCTCGGATTTCGCCAAAAATTCAATCTCTTTTACAAATTTTATTAGCGACTGACCATTGTCCGACCCGTTGTATTGAAGGTACCACTCTGAGACAGGTTTAGTACTCCCAGACCGGTAGGCCTCCCTTCTTCCGTTGGATCGTTTACGCGATTCTTTCGATGTCCAACCAGATTCCGAACTGGAGGATTCGGAGCTGGAGCTTTGCGGGTTCGTTTGATTGAAAAGTTGGTTCACGATTGCATTTTCGTTTGTTTTACGCGACGAACTGAATCCTACGAGCGGATCTTTGGAATTGCGCGACGCTTTCGCTTTCATTAGATTAGCGAATAGATGATTGATTTGGTCGAACGGTAAGTAGGAGAAGTAAGTATTGAACGTATTACGGACACTCGCGACCAGTGTATCAATGTCGGCTAGGTCATCGTCATCATCCGTATTATTCGGTAAGCGACGTAACCGTATAAAGTAGTGGGTTAAACGGGTTTTCAAATATTCACGCGGCGCTTCATATCGCTTTTGGTTCGACAGAAAATCCTGAATCTCCTTCAAATTCTCGTCGATGGTTTTGATCTCATCATCCACTGTCGTTTGTAATCGATCAAAACTAACATCGAGATTTTGAACATTTTTGATTTTCAGTCGCTCCTTCAATCGCTTTCTCAACTCCGCGCGGGTTTCGGTCTCGATTACCGGTAAATCGCGAATTTTAAGTTCGTATGCGATCTCCGATCGCTCAAGATGGTGAATTAGCAAATTCTTGTAGATGATTTCAAATTCTGTATCCATTGTTGAAAAATTAACAATTCTAGTAGTGGTTTACTCTTCGTTAGGAGAACGAAGGAATTACCAAAACAGGGCTCTGTTTTCTCGTCCCCGGTGGGGGGAAAATGAAAAATTCAATTCATTTTTTTTTTTTGGTTGGGCGCCATTTTGTAGCCTGCAAGCTCAGGAAAGGGGAAATCTACAGGGTCGTTTAATGCGGATGACTTGAACTCTCACATGCACCTTAATTTGAGGGCTATCCTGGAACAGGGAAACTGAATATTCACTTTATGGATGGAATACAGGAGAACAGTAGAGAATGATCAAATAAACATTTACAGTGACACTAAAACTGTTGTAACAGAACTTCCGAGGATCATAAGAATATCGAGGTTTGGTGACTCCTTTGCGAGTCCAGAACAAAGCGAAGAAACGCAAAGTGGTGAAATTGGTATAACCAGGGCTGCGCTCTAAATGATTGGCTTTCACTGAGGCTATTTACATATTACACAATTTTATTCACTGGTGACGTCACAATGATAGTTTAAAGGGGGGGGGGGGGGGGTTACTTGCATGTCTGCACTTATGGATCCGGATCCTGTAGATGGGTGGTTGGTCGATGTTTCTACACCGGTGGCCTGAGGTGAACCGGTTTCCTTATGGGTGGTTTGGTAGGGGGTCAACAGTGGTAGCGGCCCAATAATCAGCGATGGCTACCGACTGAGAGTGAGAGATGAATGGTGATGACTGTTGAACAATAGTTGCCGTGAGTGGATGCAGAACTCGCCAGGAAACGTCAACGCTGGGATTTCCTGATCGCTAATCTTCGTCTTCATCCGGGAATGGGACCTCCGGACCGATATCTGGAGAGTAGTTTTTAAAATGGGAAGAAAAAGGCCCACTCATCGGACCTAACCACTTGAATTAATACCCCGGTATCATTATCACTGTATCTCTATAGCCTCTTACAATTTGCCACTTCTAATACACAATGTACAATAGAAATTACCTTTTTCTTATGCTTCTTTTTAACTTGGTTTTTGTTCGTCTCTTCGTTATCACTGTGATTAAATACTAACTGTGAAAATAACTTATTAGTTTAAGGTCGGTTTTTGCATGATATTACTAACTAACCGTACTAATTTTTGCATGCTAGCAACTGTACTAACACTTTTAACATTATTGAGCGTTTTAGCAATGTATAGACCTGAGAAAAGAAACAACACTAAATTATCACAATTGCACCACACAAAAGGTATAAAAATGACCTTACAGAACTTTTACTTTACACACGCGCGCACTACTACTCTATTCAGAGATCACGATCAGAAAGAACGAGGACATTACAAGGATCAGCTTTTATAGGAGTCGTCAATCTGGGAAATGGAGCTCGATCAAACATACGTACATGTGTACAACATGATTTGTATGGTTTGATCTTTTAATGCCAGAAATTTGACCATTCACTCTATTTTCACCTACTCCATCTGGTAGTCAATATAAATGACTGCGTTATGTTTTGCCATGACAGTTTAACTGTTATACAGTAGATCGCCGCTCAAACAGCATGTATCGTGAGAGTGGAACAGAGCTCTTACTCTCACCAAGTCATTGAGAGCAGCCAATGCTCCATGATGATGTTAGTGGTTCAACTTTTCTTTAAAGGGCGTATTATTATGGCAGGGATAGTTTGAATTGGGATTAAGGAAACTGGAATTACGGGAATTTCAATCTTGTGGTGGAGCCAACAAGCTAAAATGGAACCAACGGTTACAACCGCCAATCAAATAAAGAAGGGTGCATATCCGAAAACCGGTTCTTTCCCAACCTTGAAATACAAAAAGTTATGACAATTATGAGTGTTCGGGGAACTGGGCTATTCGGGGTAACGGGGTAGTCGGGGAACTGGCATTCGGGGAACCGACATTCGGGGAAAAGTAGCACAACGTTATTTGTAGTATAAAAGTGCGTTTTATGCATACAATTCAAGGTGACCAAATATTTCTGTGCCCGTTCCTAGTCTGGTCCCTGCATTCCAGATACTCAACAAAGTTCGTACGCTTTGTGACTTGAAAATCAGAAATGTTTCCGAGTACTCAAGCTAAGAATCATTGGTCAAAGATCAGCAGTTACTTATAAAGAACGATGGAATTTTGAAAGAATGTTAAATTTAACTAAGGCGTATTCGGCGGTTCAAGGCGTATTTTAGTTTTGGATTAACTCAAAGAGTAAATGATTTATAAGAGTTTCGCCATTATATTCGGATTCATGGGCCAGGAGTTAAGTAAGTAACGACATTTTCAATGCTACCGAATTTTGTTTGCATGGATGATCAATGTTACCCAATGTCAGTTAAATAGAAAAAATCCGCGTAAACCATTAACCATTTAACATGCTTAAATCTTCCAAAAGCAAAATACAATCAATAGTCATGAGTGATGGATGCCAGTACTTGCAAAAGACGGTTTCACAAATTTTCCAGGAATTTCACCTTTCTTCTAGATGTTTTTTTTTTTGAATCTTCAAAGAATTCCTTCCGTAATTACTCCAGAGCTAATTTACAGAAATTATTCCCGGAAGTACATCAAAGTTCAATCAATTTCAAGGTATTTTTGGAATGAATCTTTAAAATCGTGTCAAAAATTTCTCCAAAGCTAAGTTATTGCTCCATGAATTAGTTTAAGGGTTCTAACAATGAACTTACTGGGGTGGTTGCATCTGCAAACCTGGAGCGGCTGTACTCCATATTAGGAGCGGCTCATAACAGCGTCTGTTTCCCATGTCAGGGGCGGCTGATCATTGTCTGAGTGCCAGTGAAGGACTCTAATCTAAACTGCGCACAATGGTACTCCGGAAATTTAGGGGGTTGGTGTCAGGCCCTGCAAGCCAGCCGTAAAAAATCAAGCAACGAATAATCCACGAGAGAATACGAACAGGGGCAATCGGCGAAGACCACAGCGACGTATAGGGACCAGCGATTGGAAGCTCGGTACGTGGAACTGAAAATCTCTCAACTTCATCGGGAGTACACGCATAAGGCCTGTACTTGAAAAAAAAAATCAAAACACGGCGGCCAAATCCCGCACACGGAAACTGTATCGAGAGTGGTTAACGGAACCGAAATGTGTGGTTATGGATGACGAAACCTACATCAAGGCAGACGCAAAGCAGATACCAAGGCTGGAGTTGCCAAATCACGATTTGATGTTCCGAAAGACATAAGGAAGAAGATAATGGACAAATTCGCCAAAAAATACTTGCTCTGGCGTCTGTTGCCCTCCCAGTGAACCACGTATCGTATAAGAATGTGTGCAAAAAATCTCATATTCATACGTCAAAAATCAGAATCGCACAATATGCCAAATCATAACGAATAAATGTTAACACAAATTGTATATAACTCTCCACTACGATTCATTGTCGACAAACTTTGTTGACAACAAACCATGCCGTAAATAGTATAATCTAGAATCGCGTAAAGTTGTATAAACTGACAGATCATATATCAATGCAGACTAGCATCAAATGAAATCGCAATAATTTGGCGAAATTTACCACCCGAGGTTGGTATCTTCTGGCGGTGGGCTTCAAAGAACAACAAAGCGTGTGTGTTGTTGAGCAAACTTCCTTTCATATTGGCAAAAAATCACTTTTTATTCATGAAGCAGTCTATGGTGTAGTGGTATGGTACTGGGTTAGGGATCCAAAGGTCTGGTGATCGAATCTCGCTGGGAACTTTTTTTTTATTTTTATCGGAATTTTGTGGCATCGTATTGCTGACCATGGAAAGTCTGAAAAAGTCGTGAGAAGTGCGTATATGGCCTCCACTTTGGTGTGTATATAGCGTTTTCATGCATTTTATACGAGTGATTTGATTCATATAGAATGATGTATAGCAAAAAATATACCAGCCAAAATGTTTACTGGGCTTCCTGTGGTCTCACGGAGGCAAGACATTATTTTGGCTAGATCTGGCATCATGCCATTAAGCGCGATCGACGTTGGATTGGTACAGAGCCATCTTTCCGGTGGAAAGATTTTGGGCTATAATGAAGGCTATAATGGAATTGAAGATGACAGATGAAAGTGACCAAAGAGGTTGGCTCCACCATTGCACACAATGTAATGAGGTCTTAAGGGAAAGGTGTGGGCTTTCAGCGAAAGAAAGGTCATTGAATAAAGTAATTATGCCGAAACGACTTAAAATAAGTTTTTGGCGATCACTTCTGTCTGGTGCATTTTTTCGAATACAGGCCTTATTTGCCCACGTAGGGGAACTGCGGGTAATATGCCCATAGGGGGCAAATGCGCCACTCTCGATTTGGACGAACGGTGTGATTTAGAATACTTTTTTTCACCCTAGGTTATAGAAAATGTATAAAAATGCTTTTCTTAATATATTTTAATGTGTTTTTCTCAAGAAAATCGTAAAAAACGTATAAAAACGTTTTTCGCTATTTTCGTTGCAATTTTGTGCGATCTTCAAGGTCAAATTTTAGGTCGATAAATAACCAAATTTCTGAAACTAACGCCGATAGCCAACTTGTGCACTGTCATAGTTTGTATAACATGCAAAAAATATGTTGAATTTGTCCTTAAAAAGCTTATTGGAGGACCTAAACTTTAATCAACTCGTGGGGCAAACGCCCACCCCTATAACACTAAAACAGCCGTTTGAATTCAAATTCTACCAAACGTAATGCCATATTGAAGTTACGCTCAATTTGGAACCTTACAAATGTACATTTTTCGCATCAGTATGTATACTATTATTGAACAATAACATCTGAACAAACGCCCGGATGTATGCAACCTATAAACAAGCATGATTGTGTGCGTACGTTTACAGCATGGCTAACGCCGAACTGAAGCGGGGCGTTTTACCCCGCAAAACAATACATATGCAGTTAAGCAAGCATTTTTTAAAAACTAATTTAAAAACCCCAGAAAAGCTAAAATGGATAGCTGTCTCTAATATTTGGTAGAAAACATGTTTGTTTATCCGACCATAATTAAAAAAGAGCATAAAATAATGTTTTTCACATCTAAAATCGCTGTTTTCCTTAACGTGGGCAAACTACCCCCAGTCCCCCTACTGAAGGATTCCGGATTCGACATCAAGGCGTTGCAGGAAGTGTGTTGGAAGGGATAAACGGTGCGAACGTTTAGAGGTAACCATACCATCTACCAGAGCTGAGGCTACACATATGAGCTGGGAACAGCATTTATAGTGATGGGAGATATCAGTGTTGACCAGACCCATTTCCCCGAAATTCGAATTGTGAAGCCATGAACTGTTATAACTGTGCGTTGTATTCCTGAGATGGAGGGGGAGGTGGTTGGGCTTGTGTGTTGCACATGGGATCCGACAGTTTCGATCTCGGTGGGCCGCAATTCAAGTTTCGGTGAAATGATTCGCACTCACTCACTCACTCATTTCATTTCACCGAAACTTGAATTGTGGCTCTCCGGGATCAAAAATGATCTATTTTGTGTGCAGTACTCAAGCTTAACCATCTGCTTTTCTATCTTAGGAGGATAGAGCATGGATGTAGTAGTTCGTGGCTTCGTAGTTCGGAAAATGTTATTTTCGGGGAAATGAGTCTGAACAACACTGGGAGATATAAAAAGGCACATGATCGGGTGGTGGCCGATCAATAAAAGAATGTACAAGGTGAGGATCAAAGGCCGATTCTTTAACTTCAGCATAAAAAATGTTCACAGCGCTCACTCCGGAAGCACTGATGATGATAAAGACGCTTTTTACGCGCAACTCTAACACTAGTGCGACAGCTGCCCAAGCCACGATGTCAAAATCATCATAGGATAGGATATCTAAACGCTCAGGTTGGCCAGAAGGAGGAGTTCAGACCGACTATTGGAAAGTTCAGCGCCCACCGGCTGACGAATGAAAACGGCTTACGACTAATTGCTTTCACCGCCTCCAAGAATATGGCCATTTGTAGCATCTACTTCCAGCGCAGCCTTCCGCACCGATACACCTGGAGATCACCACAGCAGACAGAATTGACCACGTTCTGATTGATGGACGGCACTTCCAGTGTTGTTCAGACTCATTTCCCCGAAAATAACATTTTCCGAACTACGAAGCCACGAACTACTACATCCATGCTCTATCCTCCTAAGATAGAAAAGCAGATGGTTAAGCTTGAGTACTGCACACAAAATAGATCATTTTTGATCCCGGAGAGCCACAATTCAAGTTTCGGTGAAATGAAATGAGTGAGTGAGTGAGTGCGAATCATTTCACCGAAACTTGAATTGCGGCCCACCGAGATCGAAACTGTCGGATCCCATGTGCAACACACAAGCCCAACCACCTCCCCCTCCATCTCAGGAATACAACGCACAGTTATAACAGTTCATGGCTTCACAATTCGAATTTCGGGGAAATGGGTCTGGTCAACACTGGGCACTTCTCCGACATTATCGACGTTAGGACCTATTGTGGCGCTGACATCGACTCTGACCACTATCTGGTGATGGTTAAACTGCACCCAAAACTCTCCGTCGTTAACAACGTACGGTACTGACGGCCGTCCCGGTATGACCTACAGCAACCAGATGTCGCAAATGCATACCCGCAGCAACTCGTGGCTGCATTACCGAAAGAGGATGTGATGGATGAAGCCCCTTTTGAGGACTGGTGGAGTACAGTGAAAGCAGTCATAAAGAATGGAGCTAAGAGCAACGTCGGGTACGTGGGACGGAACGATTGGTTCGACAAGGAATGTTGGCAGATTCTGGAGGAGAAGAATGCAGCGCGGGCGGTCATGCTGCAGCACGGAAGCCTACAGAACGTGGAACGATCTGGACGGAAACGGCAACAGCAGATCCGCCTCATCCGGGAGAATAAAAACGCCGCCTGGAGGAGACGGAGTGCAAGAAGGTGGAACAGCTGTGCTGGTCTCAAGAAACGTAAGTTCTATCAGAAGCTCAACGCATCCCGCAACGGCTTCGTGCCGCGAGCCGAGATGTGCAGGGAGAAGGATGGGAGCATGTTGACGGACGATCGTGAGCTGATCGAAAAGTGGAAGCAGCTCTTCGACGCCTGAAGGGCGTTGAGAGCATAGGCAATGAAAGACGGGACAATGGAGGAAATGCCTTCATCAGTACTGCGTGCGATGGAAACTAATCAGCCCCAATTGAGGGAGGTTGAGGATGCCAGCTCAAAAACAATAAAGCTGCTGGTAAGGATGGTATCGGAGCTCATAGAGATTGGCCCCGAGATGTTGGCCATTTGTTTGCACCAGCTTATATGCACAATCTGGGAAACGGAACAGCTACCGGAGGCGTGGAAGGAAGGGATTATATGCCCCATTTACAAGAAAGGCGACAAGTTAGATTGTGAGAACTTTCGAGTGATCACCATTCTAAATGCGACTTACAAAGTGCTATCCCAGATAATTTTCCGTCGTCTGTCACCTGTAGTAAACGAGTTCATGGGAAGTTATCAAGCCGGCTTCGTTGACGGCCGATCGGCAATGGACCAGATCTTAACTGTACGGAAATCCTCCAGAAATGTAGTGAATACCAGGTCCCAACGCGTCAACTTTTCATCGATTTCAAGGCGGCTTACGACAGTATCGACAGCGTAGAGCTATGGAAAATCATGGACGAGAACAGCCTTTCCGGGAAGCTCACGAGACTGATAAGAGCGACGATGGAAGGTGTGCAAAATCGTGTGAAGGTTTCAGGCGAACATTCCAGTTCGTTTGAATCCCGCCGTGGACTTCGACAAGGTGATGGACTCTCGTGCTTGTTTTTTCAATATTGCGCTAGAAGGTGTCATGCTGGTGGAACCGAGCGCGACAAGGCTTGCCTAGGTAGCAGTGTTACGATAGACCATCTACCTTGGATCCTTGTTGACGGCTGACAATAACGTTAGCTGTGAAATACGGAGGCGCATCATCAGTGGAAATCGGGCCTACTATGGCCTCCACAAGAAACTGCGGTCAAAGAAGATTCACACCCGCGTCAAATGTACCATGTACAAAATGCTCATAAGGCCGGTAGTCCTCTACGGGCATGAAACGTGGCCGATGCTCGAAGAGGACTTGCAAGCACTTGAAGGCTTCGATCGTCGGGTGCCTAGGACGATCTTTGGCGGTGTGCAGGAGAACGGTGTGTGGCGGCGAAGGATGAACTACGAGCTCGCCTAACTCAAAGGCGAACCCAGTATCCAGAAGGTGGACAAAGCTAGAAGGATACGATGGGCAGAGCATGTTGCGAGAATGCCGGACAGCAACCCTGCAAAAATGGTGTTTGCATCGGATCCGGTTGGTACAAGAAGGCGTGGAGCGCAGCGAGCTAGGTTGGTGGATCAAGTGCTTATCGATTTGGCGAGCGTGGGGCAGAACCGGGGAAGGAGCGATGCGGTCACGAACCTTGTATTGTGGCGTGAAATTGTTGATTCAGTGTTATCTGTTTAAACATCTAATTAGATGTTAACTAAATAAATGATGATCTACCTGAGTTACCTAAGGGATGTCAAAAATCTTTATTTGCAGATGACACAGAGTGATTCCAAGCAACAGCACCAAAATTTGGTAAATTTTTTAATTCATTTTTTTCTATTGAGCTGAAACTTTGCACAGTTTTCCAGTTCCATCTAAATCGTCATTTTCCGATATCAAATCTTCAAGTTGAGTCACGACTAACTTTTCAAAAGGGTGTATGTGAAAATGGTTCAAAAATATTCAAAGAGCTGCACAGCAAAAACGGTTTGTTCGATTGTTAGACAACAAAAGAAACAAAGTTAGACAACTAAATAAAGATTCCAAAAAAAATACACACAGTAAAAAAAATTTTTTTTTTGCATTAAAAAACATATTTTTGACACAAAAACTCAAATATCTCAAAACTTTATCGGAATACCAACGTAATTTTTTGAGGGAAAACGGTCCATTATATTAGCTATCTACCATAAAAATTTGGTGATGGTAAACCAATAAACAAAAAAGTTATGACATTTCAAACATGTCACAATTTTCACATTTAGTAGAAAAAAAAATTTTTTTTCGGTGTAAATTTTTACGGGAACCGCAGTTTGTTGCTGATTTTATTGTTAAGGGCCTTGCGTGAATTAAACAAGTCGTTTTCATGTATTCATTAGTATTATGTATATTATATGTATAAATATTATGTATATGTATAAATATTATATGTATATGTATATATGTATAAATTAAAATGAATTAACAGATTACACGAAAATATTTTTTTTTTACCAGGATATTTTTTTTTAGAGTATGATCGATGAGTTTCTAAATGTTATATATAAACTTTAAAAGTTTTGGATTTGGGTATGCGTTATGAGATCATGAAAACATTTTATTAATACTTATTTATTTATTTATTTATTTATTTATTTACTGTTATTCATTTTTTTTACAATATCGAACACTTTTGCATCATTATCAGTACAGTTCGAGTATAGTTTTGCTTTAATTTTATTTTCTGACAATGGAATGAAACAGTGAAATTTTTGGGTTCCTTGGATCGTTTTCGCGTTATTATATTGCTCGCTGAGCTCTGATGCCGTTAATTCGTACTCTTCAGTAGTAGTAAAACAAAATGATAATTTTGTTAAGACGGATTCCATGTCAAATCGGTCAGTCACAGAACTCGACCACCTTCGATTTGGATTAAATTTTGCACATGTTTTTGGTATGGTAGAATAAGTGTTTTCCATAGAAAAATTGATCATTTTTACTCAAGCGTAACTTTTGAAAATGGCCTATAAATGTTTGCATGCAACTTATTTGAAAAATTCTAACTCCGAAACTGTTGATTTTAGAGAAAAATGTTCTATGAAGAAGCTGTAGTGAACCGTTTGGACTATAAGAAAAAAATATACACTGGAAAAATATTTCATTTATTTTCATACAAAATTCAAATATTAAACTTAAATTTTAAATTACACAACAACCCCATTTTTAATATTTTTTAAATTTTCACCATATAATCTTGATAGTAAAAACAGGTTTGGGACAAAGTTTCATGATGGAGAAGTTTTTAATAAAAAAGTTTTTCTAAGAACAACTTTTGGACGATTTTCAAAATTTTGATTTTTTGTCAAAATAAATACGTTCTGATGATACAGCAAGCATCTTGAAATGATTCTAAGCCATAATGATTATATAAATAATTTCTCTAGAAGTAGCCATTTTCGAATTATTTCGAGTTTAATGCAAAAACTATTGTTTAAATATTAAAATAGGCCATTTTCATTAGTTATTCGCGTTTCTCCATTAATAATAATTCGTTTTCGAGAGTAAAGACCATATTTCTTTACATTTACTTATTTTCCTTGATGGAGAATCACGAATAACTAATGAAAATGGCCTATTTTAATATTTAAATAATATTGTTTGCATTAAACTCGATATAATTCACAAATGGCTACTTCTAGAGAAATTATTCATATAATCATTATGGCTTAGAATCATTTCAAGTTGCTTACTGTATCATCAGAACGTATTTATTTTGACAAAATATCAAAATTTTGAAAATCGCCCAAAAGTTGTTCCTAGAAAAACTTTTTTATTAAAAATTTCTCCATCATGAAACTTTGTCCCAAAACTCTTTTTACTATCAATATTATATGGTGAAAATTTAAAAAATATTAAAAATGGGGTTTTTGTGTAATTTAAAATTTAAGTTTTATTTTTGAATTTTTTATGAAAATTAATAAAGTATTTTTTCAGTGTATATTTTTTTCTTATAGTCCAAACGGTTCACTACAACTTCTTCATAGAACATTTTTCTCTAAAATCAACAGTCTCGGAGTTAGAATTTTTCAAATAAGTTGCATGCAAAAATTCATAGGCCATTTTCAAAAGTTCCACTTGAGTCAAAATGATCAATTTTTCTATGGAAAACACTTATTCTACCATACCAAAAGCATGTGCAAAATTTAATCCAAATCGAAGACTATCGAGCACGATTTTTATTTTTTTCGACTCATTCTGCATGGAATTCGTCTTAAATCTTCTTCTTTTCTGCGATTCGACCAATCAAATAGTTCTTTTGCAGTTTTAATTGGATGCTCACGTTCTTTGGCTAAACTTGCTCTTGTGGCCATGCGCTTTATGGTTCCTCCAATAGCATCACAAGGACCTTTGCCATGTGACGTAGCAAATAAATGCCATTCTGCATAAATTCCGTACTTTGATTTAAATTGACATAGGCTCGAAAAATTCTTACGGTTTTTGTACTGCGATGCTGCTCCATCAGACATGAAATATATCTTTCTGATTTCTTTATCCTTATCAACGCGTAAAAAGTTAATCATTTTGGCAATGAACAAATTTACAGACACTGAGTCGTGTCTTAAATCTTCGGAAATTACAATAAAACTAAAATGTTCAATTTGCGTACTTCCATTGAAATAAATAACGAATGGATGAATTGTAGCTTGTTGTACGTTCCAGTGATGGGACTGCACTTCATCTTGCAATACAAAGCTATAGTTTTCAGAAAAATCACAAATGACTAAAAATTCACCATCTTGTAATGTATTTTTCGTATTTTTTAAAAAGCGGGATTGCTCTGTTTTAATAAAGTCGTGAGGAATTAAACTTTCTAATTTCAAGCAAAAAAATGACACAAACTCATCTACAGGTTTTACAATAGTTTCTAGGTCACACCTATCCGTGGTCACCCATTGCTCAAATGATAACTGATCAATATAATTTTCTTCAAACTCAGCGAATAAAGTATTTTCCAATGATGAAGAATCTGGACAATCCGAACAAGATCGTAGATAGCAATTTGATGTTGTATTTTCACACAAAAGACTACCAGTTAACATTTTAATATCCTTTGATAAATTGATTCTTTTCAAACTATGTAAGATTAGGTTAATATTTTCGTGTGTTGTGCACACACAAACATTATGTGTTCCTGAATTGGATAGAAGCTTGCATTGCCTTGGACGAAGGCTTGCAAATGAGGAAAAACCTACCTTAATATTTTCGTTAATTTCCTTGAAGCGTGTATACGCTTCTTTCAAAGTAGTCATCATTAATCGTTTTTGGATTGCTTGACGCTTTCCATCTTTTTTTACAGATACATAATCTTTTTGGCCAGGCATAGCTCTACTTACTTCATCGTCTTCAAAATATTGAATTATTTTTTCTTTTGTCTCATCTGTTAATGAAGTACTCGACCTAGCATTTTTGGTTGCAAGACAGTTATTTTTGAATTGTTTTGCCTCTTTTGCTGTATTTCTATTGGTTTTGAACTCATCAATGGCGTCTTGAATAGACCACGAGCTTGGCAGCATCGACAAAATCAATAATTTTTCTTTCCTTGTCGTGGCTAGATTCGAGAACCTTTCCTTCATATTCATAATTACCTCATCGTAGTCTGTATTTTCCACATCCTCAGGTCCTAATTTGAAGAGGTTTCTTCGTACAGCTTCGTTGATTTCACGGTATTTTTTCTCGGGATAATTGACGTAACCCATCTTCGTCCATTTAATCAGAGTCTCTTTTATTCCAGCTATCCCTTCGTTGAAGCGTTCGATGTTGACCTTCTGGATGCACTCATCTTCTGATTGATTTGTTGAAACAGATGTCGCTGATGGTACCGTGGCAAGACTATCTGCACTTGGTACTTCTGGTAACTCCTCAGTTGTTGTCGGTGCATCTAGTAATTCCTCAGTTGTTGTTGTTTTCGAACTTCCTGCAACCTGATCCACCGATGATGTACAGATTGCCCGTTTGTCAACGTTTAAACGGCAGGACGTACAAATGCGTAAATTTGTATTCAATGTAGACATTGGAGCATAACCAGCCGCTTTCAGTTTATCTATGGTGCTTTCGGTGAGATTTCGTAGCTCTTTCGAACACTTTTTTTCTGCAAACGGCCTGCAACAGTTGAGAAAGCGACTACTCATGTTGCTCGTTAGATTTTAATAAACAAAATCACTTTAAAGTTTTTACTGACTAGTTTGGTGTCGTTTGCTTGACTGAAGAAAAATTTCACAAAAATCACAACACTGGATCGCGTCTAACTTTCTAATAAATGCTATAATAGTTATGAATAATTAAATAAAATATCATGAAAACAACTTGTTAACCTCATGTGGTACCCTTAACAAAAAATTCAGCAACAAACTGCGGTCCTAAAAAAAATTAACAATGAAAAAAAAAAAAAATTCACTAAGTGTCAAATTTGTGAAATATTTGAAATGTCATAACTTTTTTGTTTATTGGCTTACCATCACCAAATTTTTATGGTAGATAGCTAATATAATGGACCGTTTTCCCTCAAAAAATTACGTTGGTATTCCGATAGGGTTTTGAGATATTTGAGTTTTTGTGACAAAAATCATGTTTTTTAATGCAAAAAATTTTTTTTTTACTGTGTGTATATTTTTTGGAATCTTTATTTAGTTGTCTAACTTTGTTTCTTTTGTTGTCTAACAATCGAACGAACCGTTTTTGCTGTGCAGCTTTTTGAATATTTTTGAACCATTTTCACATACACCCTTTTGAAAAGTTAGTCGTGACTCAACTTGAAGATTTGATATCGGAAAATGACGATTTAGATGGAACTGAAAAACTGTGCAAAGTTTCAGATATTTTTGAAATGGTCGATCAGAATCGACTTGCATGCCTCCGTGGAATCCCTCCACAGGCTTCTCCGCCAAAGGACGAATTCTGCGTGTCATCTGAAGTACGTTACAAAAACGTTCGGATATATTTCCCTCATACTTGCAAAAATGGAAGATTTCTCTCAATGCTTCCAAACCTTAACTAATAAAATGCTTCTCTGAATCGATTAAAGAATATTATTGTCCCATCAATGCAATATTAATGCACTATAACAAACATTGATGTAGGCTGATTTTAATTAATTTTCACTTTGTGTGATAAACCATCACAATTTTATTTGTTCGTTTGAGGTCAGGTCAACAAAATACTCACATCCATGTCACGTATGAATGCTATGAACTAGTTGCAAGCATCAGCATTTTAATCATCGTCCAGTAAATATTATTGAAAACTTCGCTGAAAATAATTGAATTTGAAAATTCATGGGACGATAATTCATTACTAACCCAGTTGGCAGCTTATTTTCCATATTCAAAACGGTAATTTAGCGTATGCAAATAGATTCCGCCCTATATCTCCACCAAGCATCAAAAGTTTGCTTCCACTCTCCCCGAACGACAAATATGAATTCTCGATTGTAAACCAAACAAAACCGAATTGATTAACCGGTGCCACCGATCGCTCGTTGATGGCCCCAAAACTTATCAATTTTAATTCAATTTCCGGCGAATTCAAGTGTGATGATGTTAAAATCGTTGGAAAATTTACCTCGAATCACATACGGTTGGAATACGCTGACTGCGTGGCGGAAGCTGGATGGCCTTTGGAACCCATATTCAATTAAACGGAAATTATTTCGATCCCGTCGCAAGGTAATTTGGCCCCGTTCCGGTGGACCCGAATGGGAGAGTGTGATGGAATTGAGTCAAAAATGTATTCACATGATTTTTTATTCATGAAGGGTTAGCCAAATATTGTATCGTTTTGTTAATATCTCAGGAGCCTGTCCATCGTCGGCAAAGTTGTTCAGTAATAGGGCGAAATTCAAAACTGATATGGCAATAGATGGCTCTTTTTCACTGGTAATAAAAACAAAATCCTGAAGCAAAGAAAGCACCCCGAAATATAAACTGAACACATAAAGTTATATATTCCCATCACGCTTGATTTCCAATCATTACTTTTTCGATCCACTTTCCAATATTATAAATATATGTTTTTAATTATTTCCATACGTTTTGACAGTCCTTGACTACCATTCTTCCGTGCGCTTGTGTTGAGAAACTTGAGAACCTAGCGTAGCGCGATCAGTGAGAGGAATACAAACATCAGTGTCGCCCGCTCGGTGGCCAGGGAGAGAAACTGAATGTTCGAAAGGTTGTTGTCTTTACTTTTTTACCTCTGGCGCTAACGCTAAGCATGGAAGACCAATTTACACGGTCGTAACCTTATTCAAGGAATATCACTGTTTTAGTTAATTGATTCAAAATTTTGCCACAAGGCAGCGCTAGTGGGCATGAAACTTTTATTTTACAGATTTCTCAGGAGCCTGGCATCTTCGGCATTATTCTAGCCAGTAGATTCGAGATTTGGCCGCAGGCGGCGCTAATGTGCACGAAAGTTATGTTTGCAGATATCTCAGTATCCTGACCACTTAGAAAGATGACGTTTTCGGCAGAGTTGTTCAGTAACTCGAAGCATATCTTTATTTCAGCTTTTAAATTCGAGATTGAGTAAAATTATGATAGCCCCTGAGCTACTGTACAAGTTTGTCAAATATGCCACTTTTCTACATGGTCAGAATCCTAAAATATCCGCAAAATAGAAGTTTCAAGCTCACCTGCGTCCCGTGGTGGCAAAACCTCAGATTTTTTGGCTGAAATAACGATAAGCCCTTGAGCTACACAGCTAAAAATATGTTGTAAATTTAAGTTTATTTTCATGCACATATTTGGAGCATCAAAATAAACCTAAATTTCAACGACCAATCCATTATTTTTCAATCGAATTCACTTTAAATTTACACGATCATGTAATATTCAACCATTTTTAGTTGAAAATTGAATGTATATTTATTTAAATTTACATGATGCTGTAACAACACACGAATTTGATTTATTTTTACAGTAGACTTCAGTTTACATCACATTGAAAATTAAATATTTTTTTCTGTGTACTGAACAAATTTACAGAAGACACAATCTTTCTAGATGGTCAAGTTTCTAAGAATTCTGCAAAACAAAAGAAACAATTTAATGCCCACTAGTGCGACCTAGCAGTTTAATTCCAAATTAAATGAGGTACCATCAGAAATCGCTCCACCTATAGCCAGAACAGTTTTACTAAAGAACCCCAGTTTCGAAGTTATCTGCATTTTGAGAGATTCCGTTTTTACTTCAGACCGATGCAGATGTGTAACAACAAAATCGAGCAGTTTGATGTCTGCGACACAGTAATTTGGAAAAGTTTGTAACTGATATAGGTCAGTTTTATCTTTTAACAGGAGCATCATAGCAAAAAACTTGCTTCTGTAAAGTTGTCCATTGAGGCATTTTTGACATTTCTTCGTAAGACGCTTACCCTCTATCACTGACATGGATAGCGCTGTATGACACTTTAGTTAAAACAACAAAATTAGATTTTTACATTTTTTCTTGCAAAAAAATTGTAAAGGGATATTTTGTCATAAAGTTTGCAAAGATAAACAATAACAAAGTAAATTTACATCATTAAAACTAGCAGAATTTTCAGATTTTATGATACTTTTGGTAAAAACAGTCCAAAAACTGTGTTTAACATAATTCTGTACAACTCATGAAGCACCAGATCCCGATCAACCAGTGTTACAATTTCTTTATAGATCTTTGTCCAGCGATAACGATCGCCAACGATTCAAAACGAATCGATATCGTTAGCGAAAATCACTGAATGGTTGACCGGGATGGCGGCAGCTAATTTTTTGTCTACGACTAGTCAAGAACATTCCTTTTATTGTCGCGAAGAAAGAAAAATAGGGCCACATAGGGCTCTTTTTTATTGTGGCGGTTTGAAGTTTTGATAAATGCATCAAATGGTCATCGTCATGGAATTACGGGGTACATACTTATAAAATTTTCACGAATATGGTAAAGTTATATTTAGAAAATTAAAAACACCACTGAGGGTTTAGTACGGTTTTCATATTATTCCCACATATTCCTTAAAGATTTCTCGCAGAATTACAATAGGAACCCAACATGATTCCCACAGGAAGAATATCCATCGGATTCCCGCAGAATTTCCACAGGAATTCACCCAGGATGCCTTAAGAAACCAGACGGAAATGTCATAACTTCCACAGTATTTCGACACTATTCTTACAGAACTCCACCGAAACCCCTTTTCGCCCAAAGTGTCCAGAGAATTTGCAAATTATTCTTATGGGATTCTTACATGATTGCCAAAGTAATAGCCCAGGATCCTCCCAGGAATTCCAATTGATTTCCACATAACTCTCACAGGATTCTCCTAAACTCAGACATCTCAGAATTTCCAGATGAATTCCGCGGGGCATTCACAAGAAGTCCATGTTTGCAGTAAGATTTCCAATGGATATTCAAATCATTTGATCACTATTAACGTAGTATATCCACAACATTTACACAGTATTTCAACATAACTCTCACAGGATTGCCCCAGTTTTTCCCAGGATTATCACAGGAATTCTAGGATTCCCAATAATTCATTCCCACTGGAATGCTAGAATACTCATCTGAATACCAGCAGCCAAACTGGAATACCAGGATCCACACTGTTTTACTGGAATCCACACTGATATCCCAGGATCCACACTAAAATCCCAATATCATGAAACCCTAGGATCCACACTGAAATACCCAAATCCAAACTGGAATCCCAGTAACCGCACAAAAAATCCATTATCCACGAAGGAATCCCAGGATCCATACTGGAGTTCCAATATCCACACTGCACACTGGTCCAGGAAGCTAATTTAGGCGGACATGAGGATTTCGTCAAGATTTATTGATTTTAGAGCCATAGTTTATTCTGAGAATATGTTCAGAATTTTCAGTACTACAAAATGTACGGAACAAAATTTTTTTACGGTGATCGCAAAAGTGACGCATACGCCAACTTTTTTATTTTAACAAATCATAAGTTGGTATGTTCAGCAAAGTTGTAGCAAATGATCATAGAAACAACTTTGCCGAACAAACTTTTTCTCGGTTTTGCTTCAGAGCCGAGATAATTAAGTATTTTTAATAAAAAATCGTTTTTTGCTCTTAAGTGTTTTATTTTTTAGTTTTATTGGCCTACTATGTTCTACAAAGTTTTTATGCTTATCATTTGCTACAACTTTGCTGAACATACCAAAGTTGTATTTCTTATGGTTTTCATGTTATTTGAGTTTTTCATCTTAAAATTAGCTATTTTGTATGCCTTGTATCTCAACTATGAGCACCTCAAAAAAATATATCTTTCCACCAAATGATTTTGCAGTCTTTCAAGTACCTGTGCGCAAAATTTGGAGAAGATGATATTTTTCTATCTCGTTTAAAATCGATTTTACTAATAGACGATATGAGATAAATCCATATTTATTGAATATTCATACATGTTCAACTCACAAAAGTCATGGCTAACTAAGCATATCAAACCAAAAGTAACACGTGTATTTATATAGGAATATAAAGCACATCGTTTTTCAGTTGTTTTCGATTAACTTGGAAGCTTCTGCAAGAAATTCATCGTATTTTTCTCTACCTGTATTTATTCAATTCCTAAGCAAGATCACCGGGTTGGAAGTCAACATAAGCGGTATAAAATACTTATACAAAATTTACAGTCTGATTGAATTCTGTGGCATGATTTTCCCAGAATCTTCTGATGGATTTATTCCGCATTTTTTATGTTTCTTCGGCGACATGGCGGTCAACATCACTCCATGCGAAAGTAGTTTTTGCACCGTTGAAGAGAGTACATACCAATCGTAGAACTGGCGATACTAACAGTACGTTGCCTCCTCGTTAATCTTCCGATTAAAGTTGACCACTTTTAAAATGATTGAGATCCGTGAAAAGAAGTTATTACAAGTGTGGAAACGCTAACAAAAGTGCGCAATTGAATCAAATCGGGTAGGTGTCTTCGGGGGACTTATTCTTCGTAAATCGAAGAATAAGTTTTCTGAAGACACCAACAGGATTCAATGCAATCCCTCACTTTTATTCACAATTTTGGACTTATGACGTCGCACTTCGCAGTTCAGTAGTGAAAGAAATACACAATATCTACTTCCCGTAAAAAGCGGCATGCCGTGTTACGAACATTTGAGTTCCTACCAGCTGGAAGAGGTTCGTACAGTCTCAGCCCTAACCTTCCTTCGAGGGCTTTTCGTGGCGATCCTTTAGAATGCTGTTACTTTTACTGATACGTCTACAACTATTGCACGGAAGTGGTGTTGTCCGGCATGCCGCATCACCAAAGAAAAACATGAAACGTGGAATCCATCAGAAGATTCTGGGAAAATCATGCCACAGAATTCACCGCTTATGTTGACTTCCAACCCGGTGATCTTGCTTAGGAATTGAATAAATACAGGTAGAGAAAAATACGATGAATTTCTTGCAGAAGCTTCCAAGTTAATCGAAAACAACTGAAAAACGATGTGCTTTATATTCCTATATAAATACACGTGTTACTTTTGGTTTGATATGCTTAGTTAGCCATGACTTTTGTGAGTTGAACATGTATGAATATTCAATAAATATGGATTTATCTCATATCGTCTATTAGTAAAATCGATTTTAAACGAGATAGAAAAATATCATCTTCTCCAAATTTTGCGCACAGGTACTTGAAAGACTGCAAAATCATTTGGTGGAAAGATATATTTTTTTGAGGTGCTCATAGTTGAGGTACAAGGTATACAAAATAGCTAATTTTAAGATGAAAAACTCAAATAACATGAAAACCATAAGAAATACAACTTTGGTATGTTCAGCAAAGTTGTAGCAAATGATAAGCATAAAAACTTTGTAGAACATAGTAGGCCAATAAAACTAAAAAATAAAACACTTAAGAGCAAAAAACGATTTTTTATTAAAAATACTTAATTATCTCGGCTCTGAAGCAAAACCGAGAAAAAGTTTGTTCGGCAAAGTTGTTTCTATGATCATTTGCTACAACTTTGCTGAACATACCAACTTACGATTCGTTAAAATAAAAAAGTTGGCGTATGCGTCACTCTTGCGATCACCGTAAAAAAATTTTTGTTCCGTACATTTTGTAGTACTGAAAATTCTGAACATATTCTCAGAATAAACTATGGCTCTAAAATCAATAAATCTTGACGAAATCCTCATGTCCGCCTAAATTAGCTTCCTGGACCAATGTGCACTGCAATCCCAGGACCAACACTACACGCTAAGGATGTATACTGCAATCCTAGGAATTACATCGGAAAACCTTGCAAACCAAAGACCCATATTCCAATCCCAGGATCCACATTGAAATCGCAAGATCCGTCCTGGTTTCCCAAGGTCCACTCTGGAATCTCAAAATCCACACTGAAATATCAGGGTTTACACTAGAATTTCAAAATTTCGGTTCCACACTGGAATCCCAAGATGACACATCATGATCTACACTACAATCCCAGGAATCACACTGAAATACAACAAACCACACTGGTACCCCAATACCCACATTAAAACTTAAGGATGCACAATGAAGTAACAAAATCCACACTAGAATCCTTGAATCTACACTGAAACCCTTGGATCCAGACTAAAACACCAGGATCAACATTGCAATCCCAGGGTTCACGCTAGATTTCCAGCATCCACAGTGGAATCCATACTGGATTCCCAGGTTTCATACTGTAATCCTAGGTTTCACAGTGAAATCCAAAGATCCACATTGGAATACTAGACTCCGCGCTAGAATCTAAGGATCTACACTGGACGCCCACGATCCTCACTGGAATCTCAATACCCACACTGGAAACCTAGCATCCACACTAAAATACCGAATTCCACAAGGAAATCAGAATACGCATAGAAATTCCAGGATCATCATTGGAGTCCCAGAATCCGTTCTTTCACACCAGGAATTACACTGATACCTCTGAAAACACACTGAAACCCAGCATCCATATTGAAATCCCAGAATACACATTGGCTTCCTAGGATCTATACTGAAATTCTAGACGTCACACTAGACACTGGGATCCCAGCATCCACAGTGGAGTCGCAGGAACAATACTAATATCCCAGTATTCACACTAGAATACCAGGATCCAAACTGGAGCCCCAATATCTTAACTATCCTAACTGGAATCACAGCATCCATACTGAAATCACAACGTCCACAATGGATTCCCAGGATCCATACGTCCAACACTGGAATCTCTGCCGAAATCCACTGAAATTTTACGTTTCAAATTACAATCTCTGAATCCACATCTAAATCCCAAGATTTAAACTGGAATCCCAGAATCGATACTGAAATTCCAAGATTTACACTGTTTTCAAATGACTGGAATCTCAGAATGTACGCTGTGTTTCTAAGATCCACACTGAAACTCCAAAATTAACACTTCAATCCTAAGATTGACACTGTTAGCATCCACACTGAAATACCAAAATTCAAGCAGGAATCCTGGGATCCACAAAGGAAAACCAAGATCCACACGGGTGACAGTGACAGTGACGATCCACATCATGTCTCTGGATTAGAGATGTGCAAAAAGAATCGGAGCCGTTCAAAAGATCCGGATCACTAACAAAAGCGAGTAATCCGTGGCTTTTTTTGGCGATAGTCGATTCGTTTGATCAGCTCGGATCAGTCAAAAAGCGACCCGGAAAAAGAACGAAACGATTCTTCTCCCCTATTCTCCTTCGTTCATTTCTCTGCTCTATTATAACGCTTGACAAGTGCCTTGCTTTACGCGCCACGCCACACATGCAAGCAAAGTTTTCTGCTGCACCGTGCTTTCTGCACTCTCGGCATAGACAGACAAACTTGCTCCACCTACTTGTACACAGGAGGATGTGCTTTTTGTGCTTTTAAGAATAGTACCACATTTCGTCCTCGACCACAAAATATGCATTGAAGATTGTTCATCTGTTTCACCTAGAGGAGACGCAGAAGTGTCAGTTTTTTGACAACCCAAAGGGGGTGATTTTTTGTACGAAAATTTGACTGACACGTAAGAAAGAACTCCCAATCCCTTCCACATGACTTTCTCCTCCACATAACTCCTTACGCATTTAATGAGCGGCTTCAATTACAAAAGAATTTTTGATCATTGTAAGAAATGTACATCCTAGTTTTAAATTCACGTGCTCGAGTAAAATGAAGTGTAGAGCAAGCAAAAAATTGTTCAACACCGCCGTCAGTCACTTTCGTTCTCGATAATGTCCTCTATGAAAAGCACCAAACGAAGCACAGCTTTACTCTCAGAGTTTTAAAGAGTAGAGCTGGAGCTATATTTTGTCTCTCACACAGTTGCGGCACCTTCTCGCACCTTCTTTTATATCACTCAACAAAAGCAGGAGACGTACGCAACAGTCGGGTGCAGCACATACATATTTTGCATCGCTCCAAGTTTTCTGCCATTCTCTGATCGTGAGTTTCTGGGGAAGCATGTACGAAGAATGAGAGAGAGAAAAATACAAAAGGAACGATGCATGTCGCGCAACAGGAAGTACACCGCTCTTTTCTGTTTGTTCTTCTTTTGCGGCTCGCTGAGCCACTGAACCGTTCAAAAGATACGGTTCACTAAAATGAGTGATTCGGATCGGATCCGTTCACTGAAATGAACTGTTTTATCCATCTCTACTCTGGATCCACTCTGAAATCCTTCTACACTACGATCCCAGGATTCACACTGGAACATAGGGATCCAAACTGAAATAACCGAATCCACATTGGTATCCCAAGATCTAATCCTGCGATCCATACTACAATCCCAGGACCTTTCACTGAAATTCTATACCCAACTAACATTCACTCATTTAACAAACACCATTATGGCAGTTTTATCCAGCATCATGTTTTATAACATTTTAATAATTTCCATGGCCAACCTTTGTTAAAGCATTGTTCACACAAATTTGGAGAAACTTTAAAGCATGTCGTTGAATACCAACTTTATTTTTCAGCTTTGAAAACGTTTTACAAGCATTTAGTTCAGCTTTTATACGGCTGGTCTAAAAATAATTAAAGACTAATAAAAACAAAAAAATATTTTTCTAGGCACTTTATAAATGTAGTGTACACTATGACTATAATAGTACAACAATCTTATTTAAAAATCGTCTGTATACTGGATTCGAACTCGAGACCTTCCAATCGTCATCGGTATGCCCTGCCATCTGCGCCATCCTAGAATTGATGATTATACCGTCCAGTGCAAAATATAAACTTTCCATAGCTGAATATTGACCATGTTCGAGCTTCTATTCGACAACGTCTAATCAACACATGGTACGCTAATCTACAACTGAACAAGCATATTATTCAGCTGCTGTTTAGTGCTGATCCAAGCTGAGTTCAGTCGGCTATTTTTAGCGCACAGTGAGAAAATTTATGTCGATGTTGGTCAAAATAATGTTTATTTACACAAAGTAAAAACAGTCTGAAATGATTAATCTAATTTCATAATAAGTTTTAGTTTGTTCAAAAATGATTGATTAACTTAAATAATTTTATAAATTATAGTTTGATTATTTTTTTGTTTGTATTTTTCATAAACCTATTACATATGCATTGAAGTAAAAGTTCTCTGTATGAATATATTTGAATCATTTGAAGGGTTAGTCCTCAGAACCCACCTGAATAGAAAAATAATCGAATATATATATATATATATATATATATATATATATATATATATATATATATATATATATATATATGCGATTTTTATTTTCGGAAATGGCCAAGTAAATCATTTTTCTTAAAGCGCAGTATTTATTCAGTTGTGAAGAGAAGTCATTTCAAATGTAGCTGGCTATAGAAATTTATTTAATCAATTCTGTCAAAGAAATTTCCATTTTTCTTGTACGGAAAAACATCCCGAGCAGGCGAAAAAAGCTTAGAAATAGAAAATATAATGTGGATAGCTTAAAGTGATATTAACTTCATAGATATATGATATAAAATATCTGGAAATGATATCTAAAATAAACTACTAGAACAAAATTGGCATGTCATATTTAGATTCTGCAAGATTTTAGCAATAGCTGCGAGCTATTCATTAGATCTGCGTACATCAAATTTTTCATAGGTTTAGAAGTTCCAGGAACAACATTTTGATATTGTCTTCAGATATTTTATCTCTTATGTCAATCAAGTCAATATCACGCTTTGTTTGCAAGTACTTTGCTCCTACTCGGAATGCAGCTTAAATGATTATTTTTGTTTTTCACAATAATTCTGCATTTCTGGAGACTGACTATGTTTATTTTCTGAACAGCTATTTCAAAAGTTTTAAGAAAGCATAATTTATGAGCTTTGAAATGCATTCGGAACTCAACACGAATTTCGGATATTTTGTCCATTTTATGAAATTTAGCCATAGTGTGATCGCTTTTACAAGGCTTATTTATTGCTGAACAATGTGTTTGTTAATCGTCATTTTGGCCTCTATTGGATCAACTGTTCTTATAATATACTGAAGCTGAATTAGGATTTTATAAGATACTTATTTAGCTCTTATTCATGCTTATGTTAAACATGTGGGAATAGCTGAAGTGCGACGCAAGTAAAACGTTAGTTCGTCTTCTGAATATCCTATTATACATATACATTTGTTTAGTGGAATATTGGCTTTTCAATTGGGGGAAACATGTCTTGTTCAGCTCATTTGTAGAACAATCTTGACTAGTCGAATGAGAATCTTTGGAAACGTTTAATAAGTGGCGATTCAACTTTTGTTCATTCTAATGCATAACGTTGAACATTGATCTAAGTTTGTGTTAAAAAAGCACCTTCTCAGCTCTTTATAGAGCAAATTTTTTATTCAGCTGCCATTACCATTATTGAACAATAATTAAACATGCATGCTTGTTTGTGGCTCTGACTTGTTAGTTGGGTAATCCATACTGCTATCTCAGAATCCACATTGTAATTAAAGGATTCACAGTGAAATACTAGAATTCAATACATGTTTGGGGTTGTCCGTAAAATTTGTAAATTTGTGTATGGACAAAAGACCATGAGGGGGAAGGGGTGGGGTCTGAAAGTTCAAAGAAATGACCACGTGGTTAATGGACAGCCCCTTAATGTTTAATGTGTAATCGTAATGTGTAATGTTTAATGTTTAATTTTTAAATGTATTACAATTTGTGTGTTTAAGCAAAAAAAACGTGTTAACTAAATCACAAACTATGTTACTGGTCAAGTAACGTTTAGTCATTACCACTCAATCGGAACGGAACCAATTGTACTCTTATTGCCATCAGTCAGTAGGGAGAACATATGGACGCGACCTACTGAACCAAAGGTTCCAATAAGCGTAACAGGTATACATCTTTTTCTTTACTTTTCGGCATTACGTCCCCACTGGGAAAAAGCCTGTATTTGCTATGTTTTAGGAGATCTTGTTCGATTATTAACTGAGAGCTTTCTTCCCCTAAGTTGTAATTTTTGTATTCGTATATCGTGTGGCAGGTACGATGATACTTTATGTCCAGGGATATCAAAGAAATTTCCATAACGAAAAGATCCTGGAACATTCAGGTGTCGAATCCATACATCTTCAGTATGGCTTTGCTTTGTAGCTGCGAGCGCAACCACTTGACTAAGGAAGCCTCCGAGCTCTGTGTTTATAGGGTGTCCCAGAAATATTAGGATTTGTTTTTCGACCATTTTCAAATCGACCACGGCTGGAATCGAATTTTTAGTACCAATACAATTTTCACATGCTAAAGTTTAAAATTTCAATTTGAATAAGTGATAGACTGATCAATTCTCATATCGCCTCTGATAAATATATTTTTTCACATTTTTATTATAGGCACTTTCTGACTTAGAACAAGTTTTGTAAAACAAAGTCACTCAAAAATAACGCGATTTGTGCAAGACTGATAAGAGATACTTCTAAGACATGTTACGTAATCAACACATTAATAATTGAATAATTCATTAAAAAATTGCAATCTACTCTTGTTGAGTACAGTAACCAGATGTGAAAAAATCAGATGTTTATCTTCACTAGTCTTGAAATGGCAGTATGATGAAGTCGTGCCCATACTTTCTGGCACACCCTATAGCACAATTTCCCATTGGTAACAGACGTCAAATGAAAAATCCATTTTAGATAAACTTGAATTATTGTGAATATAATACTGTTTATTAAGTAGGGCAAAATTCGAGTGGAGCAAGAAATTCTTTTTAAGATTTCTAGGTCAAATTTAAACAAATGTTATAAATTTCATGGTTATTCCACTGCTATTCAATTAAGAGACTTTTACTCTTTTTCTATAATATTTTGTTGGTTTATGAAAAACACCCTTGATCATTTAAACAAAGATTCCAACTCCTAATTTAATGTACTGGGAATAAATCAGACAGAGAAATCATTATATAAAAATTTCAAAGGAGATCATTTATGTCAGTTACCACCCAAACAAATTTGCCCAAAAATATTGGTTTGAATTGGAACATTATTGGTACTAAATCAGATTACCCCAGTTACGAAGCAAGATTTTTGTGTACAAGTTGTGATAAAAATGTTAGATGGAATAAAAATCTTTAAGTATGGCTGAGATTTTTCATTGTTTAGCTAAACCCTTTCCTCTACCAATATCATTTTTCAGGCAATAGTCTTTCTACACCTCCACTCCAACTGTCTCCGAGCCGACTTACGTATTTCGAATTACACATTAATCTTGCTGATTCAACGATTCTTTTAATGGAACAACACTGTTTCTCAGAACGTTCCACGTTGCTTTGCTTCCATACAAATCACCTGAAAAGTCATTATCCTACCTAACTCCGGCGTCGATGACAAGTTCTTAGAAATGTGCAGGAAGAGTTTGAACGACTTTTCTTCTTAACAAGCAAGCGCACGACGGCCCTCATTCGCAATTATTATTTCGATGATACCTCTCTTCTTGGCAACAGGATTCCCCCGCCTGTTCGAAGTGAGCCCAAAATATCTTTGAGTGCAACCGCGGCCGTGCCGTCGTTAGCGTCTTTCCAGGTGAAAATATTGCTGCTCCGGTGTTCTCGGGTAATTGTCCCATAAATATATGAAAACTCTGCGCCACCGGAGTGCCGTCGAAGGCCGTTTCCATTTCGGTTGTTATTTTATCTTCCTTCCAGTGCACACTGGTTCAGAATCTGAAAAGTTTGTTTTGGTTCTCGATGTCTAAACGTGATTGCTGTTTTCTAAAGCGTCGGAGGGTGTCCCATAATCGATCTCAAGAAACACGTAAGTTTTATCAGTAGTTCAACGCATCCCGCAACGGCTTCGTGCCGCGAGCCGAGATGAGCAGGGATAAGGATGGGAGAATCTTGATGGACGAGCGTGAGGTGATTGAGAGGTGGAAGCAGCACTTCGACGAACACCTGAATGGCACTGAGAGCACAGGCAAGACAATGGAGGAACTGCCTTCGTCAGTATTGCGGACGATGGAAACCAACCAGCCCTCACTTTGAGGAAGGGTAAGGATGCCATTCACCAGTTCAAGGACAATAAAGCTACTGGTAAGGATGGTATCGGAGCTGAACTCATAAAGATGGGCCCGAAGAGGCTGGCTATCTGCATCGCATGAGTGGGAAGAAGGGGTATTATGAGATCTTCCAAGCGATTAACATCCTAAGTGCGATCTATAAAGTGTTTTGCAGTTCATCTTTCGTCATCTTTCACCTGTAGTAAATGAGTTATTGGGATGTTATCAAGCCGACATCGATGCCGAACGATCAATCACTGAGTAAATCTTTATTGTACGGCAAATCATCCAAAATAGATAGATAGAGATAGAAGGTTTGCAAAATTGTGTGAAGATTTTGGGAGAACATTCCAATTCGATTGAATCCCGACGCAGACTACGACATGGTGATGGAAAGTACTACCCTTAGTGAATCACAATTAGATATCGAAAACTAAGAAACGCAAATATTTCGTGTCCTGAACCAGTGTGCATCGGTGACATTCCTCTGGTTTCGGGGCTGAGGTAGAATTTGTCTGGAGGAAAACGACCCTCTCAAGAAGATGATGGTTGCGGTCAAAACGTTAAAATGGAATGTCGCGGTGGAGTTACTTGACTTGGGACGGTGAAAAAAGTGTAATCGATTTTTTGACGAGATGCCAAAATTGTTTGTTCCTGACATGATAAGACATTGTGGTTGGCGTTTTATGGCCAGGAGATTTCTTTTATACTGAAGGGAAATCTTCAGCCCCGACAAAAGGATCCATCATAATCCTTCATAATATTTTTGTGTCTCGTTTTGTTACACCAGGCAGTTTTGGTTCAAATACGAATCAGTGTTTCTCAACTTATATTTTGCGCTGATATGTTATGAGTTATGTAGTTATGAGATAGATTCAATAGATAACTGCAGAAAGCTTGAGAAACTCCGCATGGGCGTAGCGAGAGGGACCAACAAAAAAGTTACTGATGTTCGAAGCTAATTTCCACAAAAGCTCCAGGTTTCTGCAAAAGACCCCTTCATATACAACTTTGATGAACTTCGAATGAGATTATAGACCAATCCATTTTCCTGCGTAGTAGTGCAATGTAGACATTTTTGAAGAGAGATGAGGTTGGATAACCTCCATAGTGTTACGTTTCACACAAACAAAATAAGTAAGTGTCCATACAAAAAAAGGGTCAAAAATGATTTTTTTGCATGAAATATGTGGAAAACATGAAAAGTTGTTCGTCCACCTCTGACAGATATCTTGGCTACTTCCATGAACCTCCCAGAAAGGTGCAACCAAACAGGCTACCGTATCATAAAGTTCTGTTTTATTCCATGTCGAAGTTTGTCGGTTTCAACGTTTTACGGCTACAACAACCGGCTCTGTGCCGGTTGGAACGCCCATCGTAACTAGGCCAGAGGCCAACATCTCGGAATTCAGTTCGGATAGCAAACAAGTAGTAAAAGGCGAAAACATTGGCGGTGATGATGATGGCTTTACCGCACATGAACCCGGGTATGTTTGATAGAGAAAAGAAAGTGGAATATATAGATCATTGTGGGGGAGATGTTGGTGGCCAGAGAGTCTTAACGTTCATTGTTTGTGACAGTCACGGAATGGTGTTATGTCATGGATTATATTAACCATGCGAGAACAAATAAGCCATAGCGACACGTGGACGATACTATTTGAAGTTATTTGATACCAAGGAAAATAAAACAAATAGAAATTGATTCAGCAAAAAGATGTTTCGGACACGGTTACAGTGACTGGGCACAATGGCTCATAATTCAAAATTAACCGATGATAATCAAAACCATTGCATAATAAAAATATATGAACATTAAAGTTAATCATGTCCAAAACTTGATTATTTTCAAGTGTCCTATTCCATATCCTCACAGCATTACACTAGGGCCTATCTACACCATTGCATGAGATTTTGAACAAGCTTTTATTATTATTTTTTTCATGATTTCCATTATTTCTATTTCAATTTTTTATCGAAAGACTTTAAACAGCCGCAACTTGGAATACTTACATGCAATGATAATTTGAAATTGTTTTGTATATACCTGTAAAGAGAATAATTAGTATATATTAGAAGAGAACGAAAATGTGAATACACCAAACGTATATTTCAAACGAAATCAACAATGACAAAATTGTTATTAACAGTTTCTATCAAATAATGTGACAGTGAAATCTCTAAGTGTCAGTCAAATTTAAACCCAAACAGATCAAATTCAAGTTCCTTCCAAATCACATCTGATTTGTTTTAGAGGCACCAAGCATTCTCACTTACTTCTTCCTTTCACTCTCTACGCCGTAGCATCGGGGAGCAATTTCCCGACCTCAAAGGCATAATCTTTACCAGAAAGGTATTGATTCGTGCGGCGGATTATCCTCCCACTCTGCGTCAGATCGAATGTTTGTCTGAGGATTGGGTTAAGCTTCCTCTTCCTCCCCGTCTTGGCCACGAAACACCGCAAACTTTTTGCTGGCCACAACTTGGTTCATGTTGTTGTACACTCGCAATCCAAAGTTGCTTCTGAGAGCGGCCAGTAGCAAAAGAAGTATATTTTATAAGTCATATCGGCTTCTTCAGCAGTAATGGACATAGGCGTAAATAGACATCAAATGCCTGTTTCGAAAGTATTTTTGAACTGAATATTGTATATCACTTTCATAAAAATAAAAATCACAAAATTAAATGTATAGTTTTTCGGTGATTTAATCTACCTAATCAGGCCACAGTGGTTTTCTATTTTGCCATATGAAAAATTTCAAAAACTTCCACATTTTGAGAGCTTTTTGAATATTTTAACATCAAGATATAAATGCCATGGTGATCTATCAAATGTGTTTCTATATATTCCACTAGCGATTTCCCACAATCCTTATCCTATTTCCTTAGCAAATCCACTAGTGATTTTTTCAAGAGAATTCCTCCAAGGATTGTATTAGGAATTCCTACAAGGAATCTATCAGGAATTTGACCTAGAATTCCTTCAGGAAATTTTTTAGGAATTCTACGAAAATCCCTTCATGGATTTCATCATTATGGGGCCCAGATAGTCGTAGCGGTAAACGCGCAGCTATTCAGCAAGACCAAGCTGAGGGTCGTGGGTTCGAATCCCACCGGTCGAGGATCTTTACGGGTAGGAAATTTTCTCGACTTCCTAGGGCATAGAGTATCTTCGCACCTGCCACACGATATACGCATGCAAAAATGGTCATTGGCACAGTAAGCTCTCAGTTAATAACTGTGGAAGTGCTCATAAGAACACTAAGTTGAGAAGAAGGCTCTGTCCCAGTGGGGACGTAATGCCAGAAAGAAGAAGAAGACCTGATGGAATCCTTGTAAGAATTCCTGAAGATATCCTAGAAGAAACTCCTGATGAAATCCCTTGAAGTACTCCTGAAGGCATATCTACAGAAACTCTTTTTAATATCCCTGGAGGAACTCTTGACGAAATGCCCAGAAGAACTCTGATGAAAGCCCTAAGGGTACTCCTGATAGAATCCCTATAAGAACACCTTATGGATTTTTTGGAGGAACTCCTGATATTCCATCATAACTCCTGGGATTCCATCAGGTGTTCCCTCGAAAACCCACAAAAGTTTCTCTATGGATTCTATCAGGAGTATCTTTAGGGCTTTCATCAGAGTTCTTCTCGTGATTTCACCAGGAGTTCCTCTAAGGATTCCATCAAGAGTTCTTTCTGAGATTTCACCTAGAATTCCTCAAGAGATTCTATCAGCAGTTCCTCGATAGATAATATCAGGAGATCCTCGCGGAATTCAATCAGGATTCCTTCTAGGGACAACATAAGGAATTCCTTTAGAGATTCTATCGGGAGTTCCTATAGAGATTCTATTAGAAGTAACTTTAGGGATTTCACCAGAGTTCTTCTGGAGATTTCATCAAGAGTTTCTCCAGGGATTTCATCAGAAGATTCCCCGAAGTTCTTAGAAGTTTCTCTATAGATTATATCAGGAGTACCTTTAAGGTTTCCATCAAAGTTCTTCTGGGGATTTCATCAGGAGTTCTTACAATCATTTCATCAGGAGTTTCTCTAGGGATTTTATCAGGAATTCCTATTAGGGCTTTCATCAGAGTTCTTCTCAGGATTTCACCAGGAGTTCTTCTAAGGATTTCATCAAGAGTTTTTTCTGAGATTTCAATAGGAATTCCTCAAGAGATTCCATCAAGATTTCCTCTAGATATTATATCAGGAGTTCTTCGAGGAATTCTCTCAATATTTTTTCTGGGATTATCATAAGGAGTTCTTCTAGAGATTCTATCAGAAGTTCCATGAGGAATCTTATCAGGAATTCTTGTAGGAGTTCCACCCGGAGTTCCTAAATGGATTCCATCAGGAGTTCCTAAAGAGATTCCATCAGAAGTACCTCTAGCAAATCCATTCTCCAGCGATTCGATCAGGAGTTCTTTCAGATATTCAACCTGGAATTCTTTCGAGAGATTCCATCAGGATTTTGTGATATAGTGATTCTCTCAGGAGTTCTCCTAGGTATATTACTAGGAGTTCCTGCAATGATTCCTTCTGGAGTTCCTCCACACGGATAAAAATCTGATCCCCACACCATGATTTACAAATCATGAAATTCATAAATTGGTTAGGTCATAATACCAGGATCACAAATCATGGTTCCTGGAGTCATAATCATGATTCCTCATAAGCGTAACATCCAGTGTGAAAACACTAAGCGGCGCACTTTGCTTCATCACATTCGTATCGATCACTCTTAAATCAAGATGACGAAGCGGTTGAGTGGTATAGTACGTGGCTCACAATCGGAAGGTTCTTGACTCGAATCTCAGTGCATGCTATTTTTAACTTTTTTTTTTATTTTGTCGATCATAAACGGATGCACGACTAACGCGTGTATTGCGTTACGGCAATCTGACTCATGATATCATGAGTCCAAATCATGGTGTATTTTCATAAGACGAAAACACGCTGGAATCATGATATCATGAGTCATAATCTTGTTTTTGGATTTTGATTTCTACCCGTGCAGGGATTTCATTAAGAGCTTCTCTAGGGATTTCGTCAGGAGTTCTCCAAGGGATTTCATCACGAGTTATTCCAAGGATTCCATCTGGAGTTCATTCAAGAATATCTTTAGGAATTCTTTCAGAAGCTTCTCTATGGATTCTATTAGGAGTGCCTTTAAGGTTTCCATCAGAGTTCTTCTGAGGATTTCTTCAGGGATTCCTCCAATGATTCCATCAGGAGTATCTTTAGAGCTTTCAAAAGAGTTTTTCTGGGAATTTTACCAGGAGTTCCTCCAGTAATTCTATAAAGAGTTCAACTGGAATTCCTCAAGAGATTCTATATCAGGATTTAATCAAGGAATTCTCTCAATATTTCTTCTAGGAATATTCTTTATGATTCTATCAGGAGTACCATAAGGAATCTTATCAGGAATTCCTCCAAAGGTTTCATCAGGAGTTCCTAAAGGGATTTCATCAGGAGTTTTTCAAGGGATTTTATTAGGAGTTCCTTCAATGATTTCATTAGAACTTCCTTCAAGAATATCTTCAGGAATTCCTCCACCGATTCCATCAGGAGTTCCTTCAGGGATTGCAACCGGAACTCCTTAAGGGATTCCATCAGAACTACCTCTAGCAATTCCATCAGAACTTTTAGAGATTCAAACTGCAATTCTTTCAGGGATTCCAGCAGGAGTTCCTATAAGGATTCTATCAGGAGTTCTTTTAGGGATATTATCAGGAGTTCCTCCAATGATTCCCTCAGGAGTTTCTTCAAGATCTTTAGAAATTCCTACAAGTATTCTATCAGGATTTCTACCGGTGATTCCATCAGGAGTATAGGGATTCTATCAGGAGTACCTTTAGGGATTCCATCTTAGTTCTTCAACATGAGTTCCTCCAGGGATTCCATTAAAAAACCTTTAGAGGTTCCACCTGAAATTCCGCGAAGATTATATCAGGAGATCTTCGAGGAGTTCCATAATGATTTCTTCTAGGGATATCATCCCACCAGGGATTTTATCAGGATTCATTCAGGAGTTTTTCAAGGATTTCATAAGATGTTCCCACAATGATTTCATCTGGAGTTCCTTAAAGAACATCTTTAGGAATTCCTACAGGGATTTCATCAGTAGTTTCTCTAGGGATTCTATCAGTAGTACCTTCAAGGCTTCCATCCGAGTTCTTCTGGAATCAAGAGTTCTTCCAGGGATTCCATCAAGACTACTTTCAGAGATTTCACCTGAAATTCTTCCGAAGATTCTATCGAGCTCCTCTCCAGGGATTATATCAGGAATTCCTCGAGGAATCGCCTCAATATTTCTTCTAGGAATATTATAAGGAGTTCCTCTAGGGATTCTATCGGAAATTTCATCTGGAATCCTATCAGGAATTCTTCCAGGGACTTCATTAGGAGTTCCATCAGGAGTTCTTATAGGGATCCTGTCAGGAGTTTCTTCAGAGTCCATTTGGAGTTCCTCTAGGGACTACATCAGACATTCTTTTAGGGATTCCACGAAGAGCTCTTCTAGGGATTTTATCAGGAGTTCCTGCAGTGTTTATGTCTTGAGTTCCTTCTGAGATTCTACTTGGAATTCCTACAGAAATTCTAAAAAGAGTTTCTCCAATGATTCCATCAGGAATTCCTCCAGGGATTACCTCAGAAGTTCTTTCAAGGATTCTATCATAAGTTCTCATAAGGGATTGCATCAGGAGTTCTTCAATAGAGTTTATGGGAAGTTTCTGCAGGAACTCCAACAACAGTTTTTCCATGGATTTCATTAGAAATATTTCTAAGATTAAATTATAAAACCCTTCGCAGATTCCTTCATGAACACCATCCGGGATTCCATCAGAAGTTCTATCAGGGATTCTATCAGGAATTTCGCTAAAGGTTCCTTCAGGAATTCCTTATGGTTTTATTCTGGGTTCCATCAGGCTATTTATTACGGATTAACCCCTGGATTTATTAAGGAATTCTACTAGAATTTTCTTCCAGATTTTTCCTTGGGAAATTCTTCAAGAGATTTCTTCAGGAACCCTTCAAGGGAGTCCTCTCGGAATTTTTAAAGAGATTTCTCCCGGAATTTCTCCAAGGATTCTCGAGGGTATCAGGAAATCCTCCAGGGATTTTACCAGATATTTCTTATAAGGATTTTTTGACCAGAATTACTCAAGAGATTTCTTCCAAAATTTCTTAAATAATGTGGAATTCTTCAGAACATTTCTTCCGCATTTCCTAGATTCTCCTGAAATTCTCAAAGAATTCATCCAGATTTTTTTTAGTAAATTCTCGCCGAGTATTTCCGGAGATTTTTGAGAGTTTCCAGGAATTCCTCCGACGATTTTACTAGCAATTTCTCATAAAAATTTCAGTGATTTGGAAATTCACCAGTATATCATCCAGTGAGAGAGAGAGAGAGTGAGCGAGTTCCTTCTGGGATTCAAAACAGTAATTCCTTCAGGGATTGGTGAATTCCATGGAAATAATCCATCAAGATATAGTGGAAGGAATTGATGAATAAATCCTGGTAGAATTTTTGGTAGATTCTTGAAGTAATTCCTGAAGAAATCCCAGGACGAATGCCTTGTAGGGTTCTTTCAGGGATACCAGGAAGAATCTTTGAAGAAAATACTGGAGGAATTTACAAAAAAAATGAAGTTTTCCTAGGAAAATCCCCGGAGGATAACTTGGAGGAACCTCTCAAAAAATTTCAATCGGAATCTCTAAAAAAATTCCTGGTTGAATCCCGTGGAGAAAGTTTTGGTGAACTCTTTTGCAGTATTTCTTGTGGAAATCCTGAAGGCTTCCTGGTGGAATCCCTGGAGTAATTGCTTGATGAATCCTTGGAGAAATTCTAGGTAGAATCATTGTAAGCATTCCTGGAATAAATCTCTGCATGTATTTTGGAAGGAGTTTTCTATGGAATTTCTAGAGGAAATCGTGTAGAAATCCCTGAAGCAATCCTTGGAAGAATGTTTGGATTGATTGCTCAAGGGTTTTCTGTAGGAATCTGTGGAGGAATTCCTAGGATTTAATGGACGAGTCGCGGAAGATTTTTGGAAAGAGAAATTCCTAGTGAAAATTTATGGTAGAATTTTTTATGGAATCCCTATTGAAATGTCTTGGAAGATATTTGTTGAGCATTCTCTTTAAGAATTTCTAGAGTAATTCCTGGTGGAATCGCAAGAAAAAAGGCTGAAAGAAGCTGTTTAGGAATTCCTGAATTTTCGTTCAGTTAAATAAATCTTTGGAGAACTTTTTGGCATTGGAAGAATCACTGAAGAGCTTTCTCGGGGAGTTTTTGGGTAAATCACCAAAAATACCTGTAGAAAAAAATACTAGAAAGAATCGCTGAAGAAATTCCTGGTGGAATTTCTGATGGAACTTCTGGTGGAATTTCTGATGGAACTTCTGGTGGAACTTAAGAAGGAATCCTAGGAAGAAGCCCTGACAAAAATCCTGGTGAAATCCCTGGGGGAATTTCTAATGATGAATTTCTTGCTTGAACAAGTCTCTGAAAAAATCATGATGTGATTCCTAAGTAATGCATGATGGAATCCTTGAAACTAACTTTTAGAGGGATTCCTGAAGAAACCTTTGAAGAAATTATTATAGCAATCTTTGGAGGTATTCTTGGAGGCAGGCTTAGAGTGAGTCCTTAAGAATTATTGCAGAAATTATTTGAGGATTTTTTTTAGAATGATCGTTGAAGGAATCAGTGGAGGAAATCCTCCTGAATAAATTGTTGAGGATATTTGATTGAATCTCTGTAAGAACGCAAGGAAAAATTCTTGAAGAATTTTCTCCAGAGAAATTTTTGGTTGAATCTGTGGATAAATTTCTAGAAGAATTATTGATAGAATTCCGAGTGAAATCCCAGGGAGAGTCTCTAGTATAACCTACGGATTCCTGGAATAACTGCAGAAAACCATCAAAAGATTCTGGGTGAAATAGAATGTTAGAAGAAATTCCCATAGTCATTCCCATATCGATGAGCCAAGTTAGTCTATCTCGTCAATAATCAGTCAAAATATTAGGGCAGGGAAATCCCCCCCCTCAAATACGTCAATGGTAACACTCAGTGAGAAGAGGCAGCTCAATAAACTTTCCCACCCCTTCGTAGGGCATCCTTTCATGTGCGTGCTGCTGATGTTACGAAGCTTCAAGGCTGAACTGCCAGGTCCTCTGAGACGTTTCATCCTCCAAAGGTTTCCTCAGTACTGTCTCTTCCTCTTCTTCGGATTCCTACCGATGTCTAATATATGAACCCTCCGGGGCATACTCCAAGTTTTGCTGCTTGTTTGTGAGTGTTCTCTTCCTGGTGCTTTTCTTGGTTCAGCTTCCCTGTGCTGCCATAGCTGATTTGCGACTTTTGGTCTGTTATGGTTTTTTGATTCTAGTTATTTCCTGGAGGAATATGGAACTTCCGAGCGAAAGTTTCTGATTTGGAGTTTATGCAATGGTTAAAGGGTGGAATATGACACCAAAGAGAGCTTTTGGAGAAGAAAACATGAATGTTAATGAGAAGCTGAAAATCTATATAATCTGTCGAAATCAACTCACCTGTAAAAATTCTGAACTGCTACGGCAAATGAAATGTAATAGGTTGTTAACAAAATGTTAAACCTAATCAAGTTTCACTAAATTTGGATGATAGTGTTGAACACAGAATTCAACAGGATTCTCAAATGAACAAATATGGATTAGTGCGTGCAACAACTTTGTTAAAGATATAAACTTTTTACGTCGTCAATGTAGCAAGTCTATATCGGAAGTTTTTTTTTGTTTCATGTAGCATGTCAATTTGAAAATAATAAGGAGCATATTAGGCATTACAGATTTTTCGATAGCTTTTTGTTACATGTGCTACGTGATATTTAAATAAGCATGATGGTTGTCCATAGCAATAAGTCTGAGAAGCCTGACGCTTGAGAGTGGTAAATTTTTTAATTCATTTTTTTTCTATTGAGCTGAAACTTTGCACAGTTTTCCAGTTCCATCTAAATCGTCATTTTCCGATATCAAATCTTCAAGTTGAGTCATGACTAACAAAAGGGTGTATGTGAAAATGGTTCAAAAATATTCAAAAAGCTGCACAGCAAAAACGGTTCGTTCGATTGTTAGACAACTAAAGAAACAAAGTTAGACAACTAAATAAAGATTCCAAAAAAAATACACACAGTAAAAAAAAAAATTTTTTTGCATTAAAAAACATAATTTTTGACACAAAAACTCAAATATCTCAAAACCCTATCGGAATACCAACGTAATTTTTTGAGGGAAAACGGTCCATTATATTAGCTATCTACCATAAAAATTTGGTGATGGTAAACCAATAAACAAAAAAGTTATGACATTTCAAACATGTCACAATTTTCACATTTAGTAGAAAAAATTATTGTTTGTTGCTGATTTTATTGTTAAGGGCCTTGCGTGAATTAAACAAGTCGTTTTCATGTATTTATTAGTATTATGTATATTATATGTTTAAATATTATGTATATGTATAAATATTATATGTACCGTCAAACGGGGCTTCTTTTGACATTATTTCCACATTCCCTAACTTTGAGGATTGAGTAGTGTGTGATCCTTTGACTACGACACTTGCTCCTGCGGGGCGGGTGATGCGGTCAGGATCGAACGTGTTACGCGTGGAGTGCGGTGAAAAAGTGTATAGTATTTTACGGAAACCCCAGTGCGGCGACGGAGAAAAACTGCTTCACATCCTGGTAAAATCGTTCTTTATTATTGTTTACTTTACTCACTTATTACCAATTCAAACTAAATACGTGCCAGGGTCGAAAATATAATTTTCGATTCGGGAAGTGTAAAAACATTGCATATATCCATTTGATATCTGGATGTTTTTATGCGGGGCTTACTGTAAATGAAAATGACCTCAGAATGTGTGTGTATTTACTGCCATTCTTGAAATGGGTCGTTGGAATTTCAGTAGAGCTATCACCTTTCATTTCCTGGGCTAAAATTGTCTGCAGATATAAAGATATCGAAGGGTATTATTAAATACATGCATACAATTTTCTTCCATAAAAGCACTGCCGGCCAGTGGGAGGTGGATTGTATCACACACACACACACACATTCCCTAACTTTGAGGATTTGTAACTCTTAGAATTATGGATAGATGTTGATAATTTTTGCCTATATTTAAGTTGTATATGTACGTAACAAATGTGCAAAATATGAGGCAAATCCATCAATAAATAACAAAAATGCTTGAATAGCGAAAAAAGTGTGTCCTTCAAAACAAAAAAGGGGCTACTTTGGACATTTTCACAATTTGCTAATGAAATCATTTTTCCTTATAGCTTCCAAACTGATTCAATAGATTGTCGTCCACTGTGATGTTATGGAACGTTTTTCATTGATAAACTTAATGTAGAAACTTGCAAAGCTAGAATAAATTACGCATATATAACAAATTTCAACGAAACATGCCATTAACTATTCTCAGTGTGCAGTATGAAACTTAAATTTTCAACTTCCTCTTAAATGGAACTATCAGTTACGAATGCTCGATTTTCAAGTTGACATAAACGAACGACGTAACTACTAGGTACTGCGATGATAAATGAGTTATGTACAAAAACTCTTTTTTTTCTTTTTTTGTTATATGAACGATATGTTGAAGGATCACATTAATACCGGTAACTAATTTAATACCAGTAAGTAATTTTTATTCAAAACGCAATCTATGAAGTAAAGTTAAGCAAGATCGTAAAGAAGTAAGTTTGCTTTTGTAATATGCTTTTAGCTTCTTAGCAGTTTAGAGCTGGCTTAAGAGTAGTTTAATTTAAGCATTTGAAGGATGCAACTGTTACTACAAATTCATGTAAAATATGACGAAAAATAGTTTTTTTAGAGATTATGTTGTGAATTTGACATTGGTACGTATTGAAATATGTGTGTTTTATGTCTATTCACTTTTACAAACATTGATTTTATTTTTTTTATGTTGTAAAATACAGAAACCAAAACATTATAATAAAATAAAAGTCGCAAAAATAAGACTTTGATCAATTATTTTAATAAAACAACAATTTTAAGCAAAACAATTTACAAGATTTTCATGAAACATGACGATTTGATAGTTTTGTGATGCTCCCAATAAGTTTCCACGACATGGGTAAAATTTAAACAATGCTTGTATAGCCAATGTTATATACCTTGTGAATATTTATTCGGGCTTTTTTTGAAATGTTTTCTTGTTTATTCTGTTATTGTTGATGTTGTTTCAAGAAAAAATCATGCCTAGTGGTAGAGCATATATTGATTAATAAAAGTGCTGAAGACACAAAATTGCTCAGATTGATATTTACGCTGCTAATAAATACAAAAGGTGAGTGTCCAAAGTAGCCCCTGGAATCAAAAGTAGCCCCGTCTGACGGTATATGTATATATGTATAAATTAAAATAAATTAACAGATTACACGAAAATATTTTTTTTTTACCAGGATATTTTTTTTAGAGTATGATCGATGAGTTTCTAAATGTTATATATAAACTTTAAAAGTTTTGGATTTGGGTATGCGTTATGAGATCATGAAAACATTTTATTAATACTTATTTATTTATTTATTGTTATTCAATTTTTTACAATATCGAACACTTTTGCATCATTATCAGTACAGTTCGAGTATAGTTTTGCTTTAATTTTATTTTCTGACAATGGAATGAAACAGTGAAATTTTTAGGTTCCTTGGATCGTTTTCGCGTAATTATATTGCTCGCTGAGCTCTGATGCCGTTAATTCGTACTCTTCAGTAGTAGTAAAACAAAATGATAATTTTGTTAAATCTGCTTCTTTTCTGCGATTCGGCCAATCAAATAGTTCTTTTGCAGTTTTAATTGGATGCTCACGTTCTTTGGCTAAACTTGCTCTTGTGGCCATGCGCTTTATGGTTCCTCCAATAGCATCACAAGGATCTTTGCCATGTGACGTAGCAAAGAAATGCCATTCTGCATCAATTCCGTACTTTAATTTAAATTGACATAGGCTCGAAAAATTCTTACGGTTTTTGTACTGCGATGCTGCTCCATCAGACATGAAATATATCTTTCTGATTTCTTTATCCTTATCAACGCGTAAAAAGTTAATCATTTTGGCAATGAACAAATTTACAGATACTGAGTCGTGTCTTAAATCTTCGGAAATTACAATAAAACTAAAATGTTCAATTTGCGTACTTCCATTGAAATCAATAACGAATGGATGAATTGTAGCTTGTTGTACGTTCCAGTGATAGGACTGCACTTCATCTTGCAATACAAAGCTATAGTTTTCAGAAAAATCACAAATGACTAAAAATTCACCATCTTGTAATGTATTTTTCGTATTTTTTAAAAAGCGGGATTGCTCTGTTTTAATAAAGTCGTAAGGAATTAAACTTTCTAATTTCAAGCAAAAAAATGACACAAACTCATCTACAGGTTTTACAATAGTTTCTAGGTCACACCTATCCGTGGTCACCCTTTGCTCAAATGATAACTGATCAATATAATTTTCTTCAAACTCAGCGAATAAAGTATTTTCCAATGATGAAGAATCTGGACAATCCGAACAAGATCGTTGATAGCAATTTGATGTTGTATTTTCACACAAAAGACTACCAGTTAACATTTTAATATCCTTTGATAAATTGATTCTTTTCAAACTATGTAAGATTAGGTTAATATTTTCGTGTGTTGTGCACACACAAACATTATGTGTTCCTGAATTTGATAGAAGCTTGCATTGCCTTGGACGAAGGCTTGCAAATGAGGAAAAACCTACCTTAATATTTTCGTTAATTTCCTTGAAGCGTGTATACGCTTCTTTCAAAGTAGTCATCATTAATCGTTTTTGGATTGCTTGACGCTTTCCATCTTTTTTTACAGATACATAATCTTTTTGGCCAGGCATAGCTCTACTTACTTCATCGTCTTCAAAATATTGAATTATTTTTTCTTTTGTCTCATCTGTTAATGAAGTACTCGACCTAGCATTTTTGGTTGCAAGACAGTTATTTTTGAATTGTTTTGCCCCTTTGCTGTATTTCTATTGGTTTTGAACTCATCAATGGCGTCTTGAATAGACCACGAGCTTGGCAGCATCGACAAAATCAATAATTTTTCTTTCCTTGTCGTGGCTAGATTCGAGAACCTTTCCTTCATATTCATAATTACCTCATCGTAGTCTGTATTTTCCACATCCTCAGGTCCTAATTTGAAGAGGTTTCTTCGTACAGCTTCGTTGATTTCACGGTATTTTTTCGTAACGTCCATTTAATCGGAGTCACTTTTATTCCAGCTATCCCTTCGTTGAAGCGTTCGATGATGACCTTCTGGATGCACTCATCTTCTGATTGATTTGTTGAAACAGATGTCGCTGATGGTACCGTGGCAAGACTATCTGCACTTGGTACTTCTGGTAACTCCTCAGTTGTTGTCGGTGCATCTAGTAATTCCTCAGTTGTTGTTGTTTTCGAACTTCCTGCAACCTGATCCACCGATGATGTACAGATTGCCCGTTTGTCAACGTTTAAACGGCAGGACGTACAAATGCGTAAATTTGTATTCAATGTAGACATTGGAGCATAACCAGCCGCTTTCAGTTTCGGTGAGATTTCGTAGCTCTTTCGAACACTTTTTTTCTGCAAACGGCCTGCAACAGTTGAGAAAGCGACTACTCATGTTGCTCGTTAGATTTTAATAAACAAAATCACTTTTAAGTTTTTACTGACTAGTTTGGTGTCGTTTGCTTGACTGAAGAAAAATTTTACAATTAAATCTTTTATAACCATAGTGGTAGTATATTTTTAGCTTTTTCGTGAGTATGTTCATGGTATGTACTTATCATGTTTTTGATGTTGTTGAAGTTACTCGCTCTCCCAAATATGATTAACAAAGTCTATTCTCTACCAAGGCGGGTCTATACCCAGGTGTAATCAGATTTTAACTTTGTGGAGAAAACCAGCGCCGAGAAAACCGACCTGCTTTACGTATACTAGATCACCTGGGTATAGACCCGCCTTGTTCTCTACGAGGTAAACTTTTTGCAGGTAAACTAGTCGTATACCTGTATAGAAAACTTTTTTTTGTAGCTTTGTCTTCAATATTAGATTTCTTATAGGTTTCTTTCATCAAAAGGTTTCAACACTATTGAGAGAATTTTTCTTCAGTTACGTACAATAAAAAATATGACACTATCAAGACTTTAAATCACAACACTGGATCGCGTCTAACTTTCTAATAGATGCTATAATAGTTATGAATAATTAAATAAAATATCATGAAAACAACTTGTTAACCTCATGTGGTACCCTTAACAAAAAATTCAGCAACAAACTGCGGTCCTAAAAAAATTAACAATGAAAAAAAAAAATAAAAATTTCACTAAGTATCAAATTTGTGAAATATTTGAAATGTCATAACTTTTTTGTTTATTGGCTTACCATCACCAAATTTTTATGGTAGATAGCTAATATAATGGACCGTTTTCCCTCAAAAAATTACGTTGGTATTCCGATAGGGTTTTGAGATATTTGAGTTTTTATGATAAAATGATGTTTTTTAATGCAAAAAAAAAAATTTTTTTACTGTGTGTATTTTTTTTGGAATTTTTATTTAGTTGTCTAACTTTGTTTCTTTAGTTGTCTAACAATCGAACGAACCGTTTTTGCTGTGCAGCTTTTTGAATATTTTTGAACCATTTTCACATACACCCTTTTGAAAAGTTAGTCGTGACTCAACTTGAAGATTTGATATCGGAAAATGACGATTTAGATGGAACTGAAAAACTGTGCAAAGTTTCAGATATTTTTGAAATGGTCGATCAGAATCGACTTGCATGCCTCCGTGGAATCCCTCTTGAGTCTTTCTTTGTAATTCCGACATTTGACACTTTCGTTCTTTTGCCATTGATTTGTGCTCATATTCATATTTCATAATAAATTCCGCGGGTTACCTTTTGGAAACCTCATGATATAACTTATTTTTTTAACATGCTAAAGGAAAGAGCGTCCACCGCATTACGCCACCCATGTCCAATGTGACCTTCCTGGGGAGGTTAATCCTCTGAGAAAGTACAAAGGTAAAACCAAAGTGAAACCCAATCGCACCAAACTGACTGAGGAACAGGAGAGAAAAACACAACAACCGTGTTACAACATAATGGCTTAACTACGACTGTTTCCGCTTTTGCCATTCATGCCTACATTTGTAGTAAACTTGTGTGTATACCAACTTTAATTGTTTTAGCCTAGTTCGTTCTTGTTTTTTTTTGTTTAACAGAGAAGCCCTGTAAAGACGACCATTCAGAACAAATGAGCTATTTCCTCCGTGCGAAGTAAACCGTGCTACCACAGACAAACCGACTGAACAACACTGGCGGAATTTTCATCGATAATCTAAAATCTTTGAATCCCACAATTAAACCAAAAGTGTCATATTCTTATTCTTGGAGTTTAGCAATCCACACCAACACCTTCTGCATTAATTGTAGTCAAAAATAATAATTCCATGATCAGTCGGTCGAGAGAAATTTCAAAACAGATTTTTTCGGTTTATGTAGGCATGGAGTATCTTCGTATAATGCAATAATGACTGAGAAAGCTTCCAGCTAGTAACTGCGCAGAAAACTGAGCTAAGAAGCTGGCTCTGTTCCAGTTTAGACGTAACGCCAGAAAGAAGGAACAAGAACAATTATATTGTTAACAGGCCAATAGATTGTGATGATCTGTGTATCTGTGGAGCCGTTCAATAATCACCATAGTGATAACGATAGCAATAGAATTTATTCGGATTAAGTGCACTAAACCAATTAAATCAATCCAAGTGTATCTGGGATAAGCTGGGTGTACAAAAGAGTATCTGCATACGAAAGACAAGTGAAAAAATGAGTGATTCTCGATAAAACCATTGGCACACATCGTTATAGTTTTTGCCGCTTTCCGTAGGAAATAAAACCGGTGGGCCACTTTTGACTAAGTAAGTTAGACATTTTGTGTATAAGACTATTTTTTGAACATACATTAAGAAACATTTAAGATTTAAATGTTTCTTAATGTGATATGTGTCACATTTCTCTTGAAACGCATACAATAGGTATTATACGGAGGAAGGATGTTGGTTTCATTTGAAATATAAAAATGTTCTTTTCGGAATGAAATGCCTTCATAGTTAACTAAGAAAAAACATGGGCAGAACATTTAGTTTTAAGTTGGGTTTGCAAATAATTAAGGGTATCCTTTAAATTTGTACACAAACAAATCAATATCTACAGTAAACTCTCCCTTACTCGATATTCCGTATCTCGATATCGAGTTAGAGAACCATAGTGAAAGTTGGTTTTCATGGCTAACTCGATGGTCCCTTGGAACACAGTTGCACTGCTTTTGTGCTCTGTAACTCGATACCTCCCTAACTCGATGGTCCCTTCAATATCGAGTAAGGGAGAGATGACTCCAAGTTTGTTGGCTGAGGATGAATGAAGCGTAGAGTAAGGTGGGGCAAAAGTTTGAATTGATTTGATTTTCTTTATTATAGAGGTTATGATGATTCGAATGCTATTCAAGTAAGGGACTTTCATTCCAAATATCAAAGAAATTGATATTTGACAAAGTTATTGCAATTTGTTGTTTTAGACGTGGAAATTATAATTTTCCGTCGAACTCTCATTATGTACAGCGGTTTTGAAATTTAAATCGTATTTCAGTGTCCAAAATCTAAATATTGTCGTGTTTTGCAATGTGAAGTGTTGAAACTATCGCTTAACTGGAGTAAAGTGAAGTAAGAAAGTAAATTTTGAAACCAAACTTACTTTCTTTAATATAAATCTGAAGCTTTCCCTTGGTCCTATTAAAAAAAAACAGGGGAGATCCCCCAGTACCAGACAGCACTCAATACAGGACAAAGTCTAAAAATTGATAAATCATAGTCCAATCAAGATGGCGTATTAGAAGAAAAGAAAGCTCTTATAGAGAGTGATGTTTGCACAGAACAACACATCCTTGAAATATGCATGCCTTTTTTAAAAAAGTTGAGATGTTTGAAAATTGTTGAAAATTTGACATATCGCCATAAATTTGAACCTAATCAGTAGTTATTTTAAATATGGCAAAATAATTTGGATCACGCAAGCATGATCGAATATAATCCTAATTTGAAAGTATTAATGTGTTTTGTACCATTCTTGAACTAAATATGGTCAAACTACACCTCCTATCCCCCAGTTTCGGACAGTTTGATTGTCTACAAGATCTTTTTAATTTTCGCACCAGTGTTTCAAAATACATTCATTTTTCATGGATTTCATCGATCACGGTATCAAAGATGCAATAAAAATCAGGAGAATGAAAATTCAGATCTCCACGTAAAATGTGATGTTTTTCATCTTTTATGAAAGAGGTTTTTTTGATGACCAACTTTCAGACTAAATAAAACTTAAATTACTCTTGTGAATGTTGCAAATGCATTGAACTGGCAATGGAAAATATTTCATGGAGTAAAAACGTTCAATGATATACAAATTTACAGACTTCTAGGCATTTCCAGATCGTGTCCGGAATTGGGAGCCACCTTTTATGACAGGTCAATTTGGTACTAAAACACATCATCAAAATGCAATGTCAAAATGCATATTTATATTTCCAAATTTATTTTTGTACGCTACAAAAATGTTAATATTTGTCATAAATGGGCACAAAGACTGCATAAAATCAATAGTTTTTGTATAATTAATTTAGCGGCTTAAGTGTCCGGTACTGGGGGATCTCCCCCTATATTTTATAACATTCAGTATACATTCAATGCCACACAATGTTCGAGCATTGAAATTATGCTCCACTCATGTTACTGAGTGATACGGTCAGTTTGTATGACATTGGACATATCTGTAAAGGAAACTCATTCATTACATGATGTCACGATTCGAAAGCAAATCAACAGAATCGAATTATTTTTGCCAAATACTATTCGGATGTTTTGCCCAATTATGTTACTGTTGTCATTCCTTTACGTGCTTATTAACGTCACCTTGTTAATAGGTTTTCATTGAATAACTTTTTTCACAAGTGTCGGAATGCTTTGCGGTCTTCGGCAATGTTGTTCATCGTAGAAATACATATCAAGATCTGTATTCAGAGTTTTTATAGAGATCAATGGGCGACGGCTGATGATTTTTCTTTTCAAAAGTAAGTTTTCCCATAGTAAATTCCATACCAACTTTGTAAGGCTGGCGCGTAAATACAGTTTCACCGATCGAGCTCAAAGTTGTTATGGGACCAAAATTGCAATCTGAAAAGTTGACTGGAGCGAGAATCTAAATGTTGTCCCACGCTACTGATCATCGTCCGAGTGCCAGAGAAGGACTCTAAGCGAAACTGCGCACTATGGTCCTCTGGAAATCTTGGGGGTTGGTGTCAGGCCCTGCAAGCCAACCGTAAAAATACATCCGCACAGGAACGTCAACGAGAGAATACGGACCGGAACAATCGGCAAAGATCATAGCGACGAAAATGGACTAGCGATTGGAAACTCGGTACGTGGAACTGCAAATCTCTCAACTTCATTGGAAGTACTCGCATACTCTCCGATGTACTGAAGACCCGCGGTTTCGACATCGTTGCGCTGCAGGAGGTGTGCTGGACAGGTTCGATGGTGCGAACGTTTAGAGGTAATCATACCATCTACCAGAGCTGCGGCAACACACGTGAGCTGGGAACAGCTTTTATAGTGATGGGTGATAAGCAAAGGCGTGTGATCGGGTGGTGGCCGATTAACGAAAGAATGTGCAAGTTGAGGCTCAAAGACCGGTTCTTCAACTTCAGCATCATGAACGTGCATAGCCCTCACTCCGGAAGCACTGATGATGGCAAGGACGCATTTTACGCGCAGCTCGAACGCGAGTACGACCGCTGCCCAAGCCACGACGTAAAGGTCATCATAGGAGATTTGAACGCTCAGGTTGGCCAGGAGGAGGAGTTTAGACCGACGATTGGAAAGTTCAGCGCCCACCGGCTGACAAATGAGAACGGCCTACGACTGATCGATTTTGCCGCCTCCAAGAACATGGCCATTCGTAGCACCTATTTCCAGCACAGCCTCCCGTATCGGTACACCTGGAGATTACCTCAGCAGACAAAATCGCAAATCGATCACGTTTTGATCGATGGACGGCACTTCTCCGACATAACCGACGTCAGAACCTATCGTGGCGCTAACATTGACTCCGACCACTACCTGATGATGGTGAAACTGCGCCCAAAACTATCCGTCATCAATAATGTACGGCACCGACGCCCACCCCGGTACAATCTCGAGCGGCTGAACCAACCGGATGTCGCCAATGCGTACGCGCAGCATCTTAAGGCAGCGTTGCCGGATGAGGGCGAGCTCGATAGGGCCCCTCTTGAGGACTGCTGGAGGACAGTCAAAGCAGCCATTAACGACGCTGCCGAAAGCGTTGTCGGATATGTGGAACGGAGCTCAAGAAACGATTTGTTCGACGAGGAGTGCCAGGAGGTTTCCCCAGCAACACACATGTTATAATAGTGTTATATCAACTGATATATGACCAAAATTAGTCATATATTAGTTGATAATACACAATTATAACATGTGTGTTGCTCGGGTTTAGAGGAGAAGAATGTAGCGCGGGCTGCAATGCTGCAGCATGGTACGTGGTAAAACGAGGAACGATACAGACTGAAGCGGAAACAGCAAACCCGCCTATTCCTGGACAAAAAGCGCCGTCTGGAAGAGGTGGAATGCCAAGAGTTGCTGTACCGTTCTCAAGAAACGCGCAAGTTCTATCAGAAGCTCAACACATCCCACAAAGGTTTCGTGCCACGAGCTGAGATGTGCCGGGATAATGATGGGAGCATCTTGACGAACGGACGCGAGGTGATCGAAAGGTGGAAGCAGCACTACGATGAACACCTGAATGGCGCAGAGAACACAGACACAGAAGGTCAGGACAGCGAAGGCGATGGCTACGTCAGCACAGCGGACAGCGGAAACCAACCAGCTCCCATGATGGGGGAAGTTAAGGATGCCATTCAACAGCTCAAGAACAACAAGGCTGCTGGCAAGGATGGTATCGGAGCCGAACTCATAAAGATGGGCTCGGACAGGTTGGCCGCTTGTCTGCATCGGCTGATAGTCAGAATCGCCGCCTACAAAGTGCTATCACAGATTCTCTTCCGTCGTCTATCACCTATAGCAAACGAGTTCGTGGGAAGTTAACAAGCAGGTTTCATCGACGGACCAGATCTTTTCCGCGCGGCAAATCCTCCAGAAATGCCGTGAGTACAAGGTCCCTACGCACCATTTGTTCATCGATTTCAATGCGGCATACGATAGTATCGACCGCGAAGAGCTATTGAAAATCATGGACGAGAACAGCTTTCCCGGGAAGCTCACAAGATTGATCAGAGCAACGATGGACGGTGTGCAAAACTGCGTGGAGATCTCGGGCGAGTCTCGGCGGGGACTACGACAAGACGACGCACTTTCGTGCCTGTTGTTCAATATTGCGCTTGAAGGTGTTATGCGGAGAGCCGGACTTAACAGACGAGGCACGATTTTCACGAGATCCGGACAATTTGTTTGCTTCGCAGACGACATGGATATTTTTGGGAGAAAATTTGGAACGGTGGCAGATTTGTTAACCCGCCTGAAACGCGAAGCAACAAAAGTCGGGCTAATGGTGAATGCTTCAATAACAAGGACGTGCTGGTTGGCGGAGCTGAGCGCGACAGGGCCCGCCTAGGAAGCAGTGTTACGATAGACGGGGATACCTTCGAGGTGGTGGACGAGTTTGTCTACCTCGGATCCTTGTTGTCGGCTGACAACAATGTTAGTCGGGAAATACGAAGGCGCATCATCAGCGGAAGTCATGCCTACTATGGGCTCCAGAAGAAACTGTGGTCAGGAAGATTCACACCCGCACCAAATGCACGATGTACAAAACGCTCATAAGACCGGTAGCCCTCTATGGACATGAGACGTGGACTATGCTCGAAGAGGACTTGCAAGCTCTTGAGGTTTATGAATGTCGAGTGCTAAGGACGATCTTCGACGGCGTGCAGGAGAACGACGTGGGGCGGAGAAGGATGAACCACGAGTTCGCTCATCTCTACGGCGAACCCAGTATCGTGAAGGTAGCTAAGGCTGGAAGGATACGCTGGGCAGGGCATGTTGCAAGAATGCCGAACAAGAACCCTGTAAAGATGGTGTTCGCTACGAATCCGGTCGGAACAAGAAGGGGTGGGGCACAGCGAGCTAGGTGGATTGACCAGGTGCACCAGGACCTGGAGAGCGTGGGTCTTAGTCGGGGATGGAGAGAAGCGGCCATGAACCGAGTTAATTATTGGCGAGGTTTTACCATGCTATTTGATGTAAAACCATATAAACAAATAAAAGACTTAGAAAAAAAAAACATGTATATTTTTGTCATATGTACCCGACATATAAAAGCAAGTAAAATGACGTAAATTTAAGCTACATGTGATGTGATTTTCACACGAATAAATTGATTGAAAAATGAAAACAAATATCTTTCATTATATGCAGATTTCTACTGATAATATTAGTACTTCAAATCCAGATGAAGACGTTAATGATTATTACCAATAACATTATTTGCTTCACAATCCTCCGAACAAAAGAAGCTCAAAACTCATCTAGAAAATTTATTCTTAGTTTTCATTCCAGGTTTTCAAAAAGTTGATCACTCCCCAAGCAATTTTGATTCAATCACTAATAATACTTCAGGAGATAGAAAAAATGAAGGCAGGTAGTAGCAATTTCATGTTGAATATTATAGAAAGAATTATTTAATTTTTTAGGTCTGAGTGTTTTTTGGAAAAAAATACCTTACCGTTTTTGGCTTCTATTTAAGATAAATTGAATAATTTAGGATAACTCAAAGATGAACAAAGATGCTTTCATCCTAATGGCTTCGAAAAATACAAAAAGTTTTGAATATTTCAAATGAAATTTTCGCAGCATCATTAACAAACTCGATAGATAAGAAGCATTGACAACAAGCTACCGATATTTTCTCTTCAACTTGGCTTACAGGATCTTAATTTTTACTTGTTTCACAATTCAAAATTATTAGAAAATATCGTTGTGATTTATATGGTGGAATTTTAAGTGGAATACGAGATAATATTGAATTTAAACATTTGGATATATCAATACAATCACAATTTTCAATAAGAAAAGATGGTTTGGAATTTTCAATTGAATGTTTTTATTTTCCTCCCAACATCTGTTTCTATTTATCGCAAATCAAATGTATTTTAAAAGAAATCCCTTCTCCTTATTATATATTGGGTGATTTCAATGCACATGATATAGCATGGGGTAGTCATAGCTCAGATGGAATAGAGTGTTTGATAATGGAATTGATTAATGAGTTAAATTTAAATATTTCAAACGATGGATCTTACACCAGAATTGAAGGAGAAATCACATTCGTCATTGATTGATCTTTTTGTTCTAATAGTTTATCCATGATGTCGTCTTGGAAAACTATTGATGATACGATTAATAGTGATCATTTACCCATTTTAATCAAATTTCAAAATCCTATTCCTATTTTAACTGATTGTTTACATAAAGCACAGAAAATTTAGGTTGTTCTATGTGTTTTTTAAGAGAAAGCGCCCTTCTTTTTGGTGGGATAATTAGTAGAGTGGTTCAAAAAATCGTTTTTGCTCCACACCGCTCATTCGATTCAAGATCAAATTCTGAGTGTCCTCCCAAAATTTGAGCACATTCGGATGAAAATTGAGACTGCACAAGCCCTTATAAGTTTATATGGGAATAACTATGGGAAAAGCAAGCAAATCATTCAATCGGTCATAGTGTTTGCTCATGTACTCTTAGGGATTAGAGCTACGTTGATACTGTTAGATAAATTCATCAACCGCAACTTTGTCGAAGACCGTTTTCAAATCGGACGGCTCAGTAATTAGTTATTGATTTCTGTATGAGTTGTAAAACTTTGGCTATGATATTTGGGCTGCTCTGCAGGCACCACTGGATATATGCAGTAAAACATAGTAGCCATGATTTATGTGTGCTATCTTTCGCGCCAGGTGCAGCAATGTTGCCTGTTCAGAAGATAAGTGAGCACTGTAGAAGAATTTGCGATTGGCTATAAATTTATAACTAATTACTGAGCCGTCCGATTTGAAAACGGTCTTCGGCAAGGTTGTAGCTGATAAATGTATTTTACATAATCAATGTAGCTCTAATCTCCAAAAGCACATGGACAAACACTATGACCGATTGAATGATTTGTTTGCTTTTCCCATAGTAATTCCCATATAAACTTTGAAGGGCTTGTGCAGTCTCAATTTTCATCCGAATGCGCTCAAATTTTGGGAGGACACTAAGAATTTGATCTTGGATCGAATGAGCGGTGTGGAACAAAAACGATTTTTTGAACCACTCTAATAATTAGTGTAGTATTGCTTTAAAAAATAAATCTGCTGCATTTATTCTTTTTTGTAAATCTGGTTGTAGGGAACATTATTTTTCATATCGGAAAGCTGAAGCATTATTCACTAGAATTACTAAATTCAAGAAAAGAAACTATTGGCAAACATTTATAGAAAGAATTAATAATAAGCAGAATTATGGTCCGTAGCTAGACGTTTCCAATTTTGTAATCTACAAAACAAGATGTATGTATGATTTTCCTGATCTATGTATTCCATTTTCTTTAGCAGAGATTAATTTGACCTTATCACTGACCAAAAATATTGCTTCAGCTATTGATTTTTTAAAAATTTATTGTTCTTCAAAATTTACCAGATGATGACCTTCTTGCAGACCTATTAGCTTACTAGCATGATACATATGATATTGAATCGTTTAGAATAATGGGCTGAGTGTAATAAAATATTTTTTTTCTCAATTTGGTTTTAGAAAAGGTCGTGGTACTCGTGATTGCGCCGCGCCCCTAGCTTCTCAAATACAACTTTCGTTTAACAGGAAACAAGATGTTGTTTCTACTTTTCTTGGTGTTTCGGGTGCATAAGATTTTGTTTTAATTGAATTGCTTTTTGATAACATGAATTATTTTAAAATTCCCAACATGATATTAAATTTCATGTACAATTTATTTCCTTTTAAAATTATGTACTTTTTTCCATAATGGATCTTCAAGAAATATTCGTTATAGTTACTTACACAAGATTCTTGTTTGAGTTCATTTTTACTTCAGATATGACTTCCACTGTTTCCAATTGTTATTTACTACAATTTGCAGATGATAATGTTTTCTCTTTCCTTCGATAATATTGAAACCTGGGCACATAATAATGGTTTAACAATTTTCTTCCATTCACTGGGCCGATACGGGTTAGGAAAATCAATTTTGAAAGAGTTATAACTAAAAACAGGGCCAATATTTTGATATAAGTTTGTTCAGCAACATTGTAGCCAATGTGTTGAAAGTCCACTGTGCAGTTTTTATTTTTTTAATGTCATAGTTTTTTTTCTGAAAATACTGATTATTCCACTAAGGTTGAACTATTGCCATGTCTTACTTAAAAATCTTCAAAGTTTAAAGTATAAAATGCTATATTTAATTACTAACGACGTAAAATATACAATAAGGGCAAGGGACACGCCATGTACAGGAAGCTAGCACCTCGTTAGCTGATTGAGGCTATTTTGGAGCAACATTGTTTTAGGAAGTACGTACGTTACGTACTGCCGTTATACGCATAATTGTCCCATGTTACATTTTGTGCATTTTGACTTTTTGTCATCAAACAGTTTATTTTTACGTATAGTTTTAGAAAACACCCACCAAAAATTAACTTTGTTCGGATACTCAATGAAAAGCAAGCCAAGTCATTTTGTCCCATTGTTGAATTTCCACGCATAACTGTCCCACTACTGTATTTCTACGCATAACTGTCACACTATACAATTCGCTACGCTGAACTTGAGCAAAATATTCAGTAGGCAGTTTTGAATTAGCTGGTGTTTGGGAAAATCGTTTTGAACATCTCCTAATGTTGGCTTTACATCTCATGTGGAACACAACCCGTTTTATGTGTTTGAATTATCGGGATGCATTCATCATTCATGCGAGCCTGACGTCAAATTTGATTGAAATTTTCAATACCAAATATTATTTCCCATCCGTTTTTCAATGAATTTCAGTTGAATTTTCAGGGTCGATCACAAAATTCTTCTAGTTTTTGGAACCGTGGTCATCGATTAGAAATTTATCGTAATTTTGGATTCATCACGGGAAGTACTGAAATAATCCCTCTTGAAGAATCAGTAACCACTTTACTTTCGAGTGGCTGGCTTGCGACAAACCAACTTCACTGACACGGTAATGCTTCCAGTGGACATTTATGCCCTTTGAAGGAAGCACCACACAAGACAACGGACTAGCATGCAACGCCCAGTGGCACAGTCGGAAAACAGTTCTTACGAAAAGTTTCCCGGCCTGAGGCGGGAATCGAACCCACACTCCATAGCACGATGCGGCTAAATGCCTAGTGACACTAACCGCACGGCTACGAAGCCCACGATTTAGCAAACGAAATCTAAATAAAAATAGTTCGACCGATATTGGATGACTTGGCCACATGCTGGGTTGTTCCGTATACCGGTACACTGGTGGAAGTGGCCATTATATTGGCGAATCTGAAACCTGGCTTGCGACATGCCAATGTCAAAGGTGGTTCAAATGTATTTGAATGACCTGATCACATGTTGGATTGTTCTGAATTCCCGGTTCCCTGGGGGAAATGGCCACTAAACTGTCGGTTCTGAAACCTAGCTGGCAACATTAAACTTCAAAAATTCCCAAATCAAGGCTAAAGAAGTGTAACTCAAAGGTTCTTGGATGACGTGATAACATGCCAGATTGTTTTGGATACCCTGTTCCCCAGAGAAAGTGGCCATTATATTGGCGGTTCTAAGACATGCGACATATCAAACGTGATGAATTTGTAAATCAAGTCAAAAGAAGAATAGTTCAAGAGGTTTCAGATGACCTGACCACATACTGCATAACCCATGGGTTATTACGGATAACTGGTTCTTCAGCGCAAGTTTCAAATATGTTGGCGGTTCTTAAATTTAATTTGCGATGTATAAAATACCATGATTTTGAAAACCAAGTCCAAAGAAATGTCAAATCGTGTGATGATTTGTATCGTGAATTTTGAGTTAAATATTAATTCCGCAGGATAACCTTGAATTTGCAGATGAGTTTCTGTCAAGCCTGTAGCTGGAAGAGTCGATATAGGAATTTATTACATCTTATAAACTTTCTAACTTACTCATCCACTCTTTCTATCACTAACTCATACATTTTCTCATTATCACACATACAGAAAACTTTGCTTTCCATCTCATACTATAAAATCGTATTTCTTCACTTCCCCATACGCGGCTCCATTTGGCACATGTCACTTGAGCCTTCATTAGGTGCCTTAACATAGTCTTGAGGTTATACGTCCTCTACATTCAGTACAATATATAAGAACGGTCATCTACAGCAGTATGCTTAGCACATAATTGGTCACTACTTTCAGTGGGACTGTTATGCGTAGAAATTCACCAAAAACCTCGTATTTCTAGGCATAACAGTCCCACTTTGAATTTCGTAGCTAAATTTACTTTTTTCCAGTAACACAAACTCTTGACTCTAATAAACACGCTATTCTTTATACTATTGGGGGACGAACCTGGTGTAGTGGTTAGAACACACGCCTCTCACGCCGAGGACCTGGGATCGAATCCCATCCCCTAGATAGTCACTGACAAAAAGTTATAGTGACGACTTCCTTCGGAAGGGAAGTAAAGCCGTTGGTCCCGAGATGAACTAGCCCAGGGCTAAAAATCTCGTTAATAAAGATAGAAAAAAAAAAAATTATACTATTGTAAAGATTTTATTTTAATTTACCACACACCTGGTCAATACGAGGCCTAAATGAGTTAAAATCTTTAAACGCGTTTTTCTCGATTGCATGTTTTAAAACATGGGACAATTATGCGTATAACGGCAGCGTATGTGCTGAAACAATCAACACCATGAAAACGTTGAATGCATGATTACCATCATCTTCACATCGAACTTTGTCCTAGTTTTTCCTTACCATGCTCATGAATGTATCGGCAACTAAAGCTATTAGTACACTATGGTAAATATATGGCTCTGATTGATACAGAGACAAACAGATGTTTGATTTCGTGGAGATTTCGGCTGAATTGAAACCAATGCTTGTCTGTTGGTTTATGTCTGGCCATATATTTTCACATTTGGTAAAGCGTGTACTGATAGCTTAACTCAACGTTCATCGGCACCTAACAGCGATAATTGGATTACACACGGAGAAAAAGTGCAAAGTGCTCCCTATAGTTTTCCATCTACCCATCACCTCTACACACGGGGCTGAATTCTTATACTATTCTATAACGTCGAGCGTTATACCGTTTCCTACAAATTTTCTTTCGCATGTTAGTACCATAGCTAATCGCGAGGCTAAACGGAATGGATACATTTTCCATACTACGAACGGTAATTGAAAAACGGATCGGCGAAAAGTGATGGCATTAGCTACCTACTCGTAGAACGGTGGGTGGTGAACGAAAAGATAGCAGGAGGAACCATTTTTCCAGCGAAAAGCTGCGGCTGATTGATAAATGCTTGCCATTTATCAAGTGAAACCGAAGGAAACCAATTTCATTACCGCGCGTAAACACACCTGATGGTCTTTGGTCATGGTTTTGGAATTGTTGGTTGGTTGGTTGGGTGGTCGAATCTCTGGTCTCCGGTGCTCCGGGAAGCATTAGCACAAATAAAGAAGCGCTTTTCTGCATTCTCATCCATCTTGCTTGTGCTGCTGATTAAATTGGGTTCACCGGAAAGAGAAACGCTCAAATTGAATTGGGAATTGTCTAAGGGAAACGTGACGCCGAGCAGGGTCATCGTGTAGCATTGGTCGCATCGAACACCTGACCGGAGCAAATTCGATTTCAAATCATTGCGAGTGTCTCACTTAGGAATTATTTTTTGTTTTCGATACTCCACTTATTTTTTCCGTGATTCACGTCCAGATTGGTTGGTTCCGATTTTATCTTCCTGATATATTCCTACTGTCCCTGGGTTATGATGATTGGACATATTAATGATTTTTTCCTAACATAACACTTCAATTGAAATATATTGCCTGTTTCTCAGAGAAGCGTACCGTTTTGTCTCAAATTACAAATTGGCTCACATTTCGAAAACCCAGATTTTGTATGGCTTCTTTGTCTTCTTGTTCTTGTCATCACGTCCTCACTGGGACAGAGCCTATTTCTCAGCTTGGTGTTCAATGAGCACTTCTACAGTTATTATCAATTTACCAATGTTTCGAAAAACCCAGGCACCTTCAGCATGGCTTTGCTTTGAAGCCGTGATCTCTAACCAGTCGACTAAGGAAGGCCCCATAAGGCTTTTCTATGAGAGTATTTTCTCTACAATAGTAATGAAACTTCTTCAAATATATAAGTTCAATAAAACGCTTCAAAAATGCCATTTTCGTTCTGAAGTTGAGCTGAAAATACTCAACAATTAGACTAAAATAATTATTTTGATGGGAAGCATCAAACACAGTGATGGAACCTTTAACCTTTCTATATTCAACAGTTCATAAATTGCTGATGGGACACTAACATATTCAAGGCAACCGTCGTAAATCTGAATCTCAAAAAATAATTAATAACACATAAACTAAATAATTCATCAGCGAGATAGATCTTGCCTCGATAATCCGAATTCTCATCCCACCGCATAAAAGATTGACCATAAAGTAAACGATTCCATTAATTTCCACCAGCATTGGAATCTCGAGCCAGAAAGGCTTCACCGGTGTTCGACCCCATGTAGAAGCGAATTCCACACAATAAAGTATTCCATTTCCCGGGACAATGGTCATTTCGGCAACCAAGTCTTTCCCATTCGGAGCTTTTTTACGACCAAACTCCCACTTGGTACCGTCTGATGGTGTAAATGTCTTGCTTAGTGAGGCGGCTTGCTTGGGAGGAGAAATGATTAACCAAATTAATTAGGCGATAAAACAGTACACCCTGCCGGGTGCTACTCACCGAGATCCGTGTTTGATGGTTTTTGCTACGATTTGAAAGATTGGTGAACGGTATACGAAGCATCGAGTTGTATGTTTTCTTATATGATATTTGTTTTTTTGTTTTTAATGAATATTGCGATTCAATTATAAAGCTAGCAAACACCTAAACTTATTCAAACTATAAGCCTACCGCACAATGCAACTCCTATCTCCGCATTCAAATGCAAATGATGCCATCTGTTAGATACAAAATTGTAAATTAATTATTCAACAGCACTCCATGATGTAGGTAAATGAAACCAGAATTTAGCACCATACCATTTATTTCCACTAGATGATACCTAGTTATTTGATTTTGCTAAGTGAAAATAGTAATTATTTGGGACATAAAGAACTTTAGCAGTAAATTCGAAGCTTTTCAGAAACACCTCCTGAAGTCGTGGGATCGAATCCTACCACTCAAGGAACTTTTCGAGTTGGAAATTTTCTCGACTTCCAAGGGCATGTGAAATATCTTCGTACTTACCGTAATCTGGAGGCAAATTGATTACTATTTTCCAACTTTTTGTTATGTTATGTTATGTTTGGAATTCAAATGTTGTCAAATAAATATCGACAAAATCAGTACTTCGTTGATCTTTATCAGTTTATGTAATCGATTTTTTGTGAAGTAACATTGACCATTTCAAGACAGAGTTAGTAGTCTAATAACTTCCGTTTCTGCTTCAGAGTTGTGTTTGATCCTTCGACCTTGACGCTTGCTCCTGCGGGGGCGGACGATGAGGGCAGGATCAAACATGTCGCGCGTCGTTCGCGTAGTGCAAAGAAAAAGCGCCGTGGATCGTTACTAGTGTTTGATCTATTGATCGCGACGCTTGCTTCTGCGTGGGCGAGTGGTGAACACTTGTTCGGCGTACACTGCGATTATCCATTTATATCGCGAATCCGATTAGGAGTGGTTATATCATGGATCGCATCACCAACCATTGGTGACTCCCAGATCTTTACCTTATCCCACTAACCCATTATCCATGACAACTGTGGAAATGCAGAGGTATACTCGGTCTCTAGTAACAACGGTTGTCTAGCTAACATTCCCTCCCTTCCCAGATGACCGTAAGGACGTGGCCGGCGCTGTTCTTCTTCTTTCTGGCATTACGTCCCCACTGAGACAGAGCTTGCTTCTCAGCTTAGTGTTCTTATGAGCACTTCCACAGTTATTAACTGAGAGCTTACTGTGCCAATGACCATTTATGCATGCGTATATCGTGTGGCAGGTACGAAGATACTCTATGCCCTGGGAAGTCGAGAAAATTTCCAGACCGAAAAGATCCTCGACCGGTGGGATTCAAACCCACGACCCTCAGCTTGGTCTTGCACAACAGCTGCGCGTTTACCGCTACGGCTATCTGGGCCCCTATTGACTTTCAATATTTGAGCTCTCGATTTGTGCACATTAAAGAATGGTAAGCTAATCCCAAGCTCCATTCATTAAATCGATTGTTTTGGTCAATCACGGAGTAGCAACTACGAATTTTACGGTCATCTATGTTCATGATCATGCTCAATAACTACCGTTTCTGCTTCATAAGCAGAAGACCATGAATTCAATCCCAGACCCTTCCCTCTTCTCGTACTTAGCTGGCAGTGCAACCTGGGCACTGTTGTCCTTCTAGGTGTTCTAGGTGGGAGCTTGGGATTCTTGCCTTTCCAAAGCGAAACTCATCCATACAACCAAACGGAATACCACATTTGCAACTACCACCGGGAGGTAGCCGAGCTTCTGGTCCATCTGACGAGGAGCTCAAGCATGGTCTACCTAGAGTATGGCGGGGGTTCAGAAGTGGGCTCTGGTGAATCTCTACAAAAAAACATATATCTGCAAGTAGCCCTGAATATGTGATCTGGTACCGCTTTCAAAGTACCTTAGCTCTCTGGAGTGCCAACCGGCACATCAGGATGGATGGTCACAGCGCAAAACAACGGACATAGCAAGGAATACGGATTGGATACGTCGACTAATAGTCATGGACTGGCAGTGTACTCTACTGTTCCCAGAGTAAAGAAGGGTGACACCAACTTGATACGGCGAATAGGACTATGAGGAGACTGCCTCCGTCCTAATAAAAGCACCCTCGGTGAGTAGTTAATTCTTAGATGTAACATTCCTGACTTACACGGATCCGTCTCTGAACACTACCCCCATGAAGGATTGTGTCAACCTAACATGGCCTCCCTGCTTGCATAGACAACCATGGGATCACGAGAGGCGACAATATACAACGAGATGAGATGAGATAGCGGCCCGAATGGAGCAAATAACAACAACAAATTTAAAATTTTACTTTTGTCTCTCCCCCTTCAAAATTTTCAAAAAGTCAAAAGGGGAAAATAAATAAAATATCTTATTTTCAGTGTTGGTTTTTATTATTCTTCGTGTTTTTTTTTGCAAGTTTTGTAATTCGTCTCTACTGTATTATATGAGATAACAGGTGTTATTGGATTACAAGTACTCAATCTGTTTCTTTTACTGTAACAGTGTGGCCTATGAAAATAGATTTTTTTATGATTTACATGAATTCTTTTTTTTTCTTGGCATAACGTCCCCACTGGGACAGAGCCTGCTGAAAATTCAATCTCCCATATCTTTCGTACAATCCTTACCATAAAAATAGTGTTCGGTGAATTTTTCAGCTTTATAGATGGTGATTTAAAAGTGGCCCAAAGACTATGTTGGTTTATATGGAAATTACTATGGAGAAATGTTGAAAAATGTTATATGCCTTTAGTACTGGAATGTAAGTACACATTTATGATCCCATAGTAAAAACTAATTCTTCAAACCATAATAGAGAAGTTTGCTAAAGAGATAAATTCAATCTAACCGATAGGAGAAAAGATAGTCATGAGTTTGTTAGCAATTATTTAGCATCATAGCCCTGCAAACATCTACAAAAATCCCAAACAATATAAGCTCTAAACGGATTTGTTTCATCAGCAACTTCCTTCATTAAGACTTGAAGAATAAGTTTTCCCTATGGGATGATATGTTTGTACTTACAGTACTAACATATAAGGAACATTTTTCAGAATTTCCCCATTTTCATATAAACCTACTTCGTCTTTGGGCCACCACCTAGAAAGCTGAAAATTTCTCAGAACACTATTTAGAAGCTTATAAGGAAGATATGGGAAATTGGGTTTTCAAACAATTTTTAAATTTGAATCGCCCTAATGTTACATACATATTGGACCAAATTGATACAATCTAAATATGATTTCAAGTTGCATATATGTACAACATTTTTGCAGTCTTCTTGAAATTGTTAATAGCTTGAGTACATTTTGAAAGCCGTTTTATGAAAAATGTTATGCGATCGATGTTACGAACAATAAAAAAAATGTCGTGTTAATTATTCAAACATTTTAATTTGTCGGATATATGTGGCAAAACATGGTTTTTCACCAAATGAGAATAAAAAAATGATGAATTTCCCTGAATTTCCATTTTGTTATTTTCTGTCCCCCCCCCTCGACACATTTTGATGGAGGGTGACAAAAGAAGATTTTAATATTTGTTCCGGCCTAATCGATTTGGATGCAGAATCTAGTGGAGATCGCGTCTTCGCGATAGTATTCGCAAAAAGCGGAAAGCTGCAGAGATCGTCAGTGATACCACAGAATGAGCCACCGGGATGCAGGCTTCCTGAGTCGAGTGTTCACACCAAAGTCGGGGAGTAGCACTGTTCAAGACGGCCGGCAGCATGAGTAGACGGAGTTGTCGGATGTAAAACAGGAGAGTCAACGAATTCTATGAGTTCGTCAAGACCAAAAACAATGTCCACCTCAGGATCAAGTAGCTGGTCACGAGCATCAAGTCCGCCGTTTCAGCCGCCGAACGTGGACAGAAGGAATTGCGGATTAAAGCGGAAACAGCCGAAAGGGCATTGATTCCGGTGAATGCAACAGCAGACGCCTAGGAGCATTCCACCACCCGCTCGAACAAAAGAACGAGGGATACAGCAGCAGAACAGGAAGATCCAAAAATCCAGCGAAGTGACAATGAGTGCGTTAGGGAGAAGAATGCAGCACGTAAGGAGAAATATAAAAAGAGAAAGGAACCAAAGAAGAACGAAAAGCGACGGTCATCTCGTGAGAGGTTCAAAGGCAATGCTCTTGTTACTGAGGCAAGGGACAAGACAACCTACGAGGTGATTCTCAGGAGAGTGAGGGAGGATCCAGAGCTGAAGGAGCTGGGTGAAAACGTGATGAGAACCAGGCGCACCCAGAAAGGTGATATGCGCTTTGAGCTAAAAACAGATCCGTCGATCAAGAGTTCGGCCTGCCGGGAGCTCGTTGCGAAGTCGCTGGGCAATGAGGCAATTGTGAGAGCCTTATTCCAGGAGGCATTGATCGATTGTAGAGAACTGGACGAGATCGAACGTGAGAGGTACACTGTTGTTTCAATTAAAGCGACCATACATGTCCCGCGAAACGCGGGACGCCCTATCAGATCTCGTTCCCAATCAAACATTTTCTGCAATGGATATGTATTCTACAATCATTTTAGGCCTAAATCATGATCTAAATGCTTATTTCAGCCAAACAAATAGATTTGACGCTGTAACATCATGTTGAAAATTGCAATGTCCCGCGAAACGCGGGACGTCTGGTCACTTTAGTTTCAATACAATCTGCAAGAAGCACAGCAGACTATCAGGCCAAAGAGAGCGTACGGGGGTATGTCAAAAGCGACGATCCGATTACCAGTCGCAGCAGCCAAAAAACTCGTCGAGGCTGGTAAAGTCAATGTGGCATGGTCGGTCTGCCCGCTGAAACTGATCCCTCGGGAGACAAATTCGGAAGTTGGAACCGAATCTAATGCACATGGAAACCGTCTACGAGATGGGAGATGACAGGTGTCTCTGTATCAAATACATGTAGACGGAGGCAATGAAGCAGGCTTTACAAAGGAACGTTGACATCGTTAAATTCCAGTATTCCAATGGAAAGTCAATTGATGTCCGTATGTTACCGCTGGCGGCAATATTCGCTACGTGAGAGTTTTCGACGTCCCGCCGGAAATTTCTGACGAAGACCTGTCGTTGGCACTGTGGAAACACGGCAAAATGAAAGGATTATACATGGAGGTGGAGAAAAAGATTCCTCCAACTGTTGAATACCGCCAGGAGATCCTGCTTGACCAATATGCTTGCTGGATACTCTTGGTAAAATTCATCGACGGCAGGCTGACGATCTACACGGAAGGCGAGAACGGATTGTCGAAAAGGCAGTTCTTCGATTGTGGACGCTTTTCGGACATCATCGCGTGCGCGGAGAAAGCGTCCAAGCAGAAGAGGAGAGGCATTCGATACTGCGCAAAGGTAACAATAGACATTAACAACGCATTCAAGAGTGCCAGTTGTTAGGCTATCGTCGCAGGCCTACACAGAATGCGGGTTCCCGGATATCTGTGTAAAAGTTCTGCGAAGCTACTTTTAGTAACGGCGGGACATCCACAGGGATCCATACTTGGTCCAACACTGTGGAATATAATGCACGATGGAGTGCTAATCTTGTCACTACCGAATGGAGTCGAGATCATCGGGTTCGCAGATAACTTCGTTCTCGCAATAACTGGCGAGACTGTGGAGGTGGTGGAGATGCTGTCGGCGGAGTCGCTAAACATCATTGAATCATGGATGACCGGAGTCAAGCTGCAGTTGGCTCATCATAAAACGGAGGTGGTGCTGGTCAGCAACTGCCTGGCGGTTCGACAGTTTGAGATCAACGTCGGAGGACACGCAATCCCATCGAAACGCTCTCTAAAGCACCTTGGAGTAATGGTCGACGAAAGGTTAAACTTCAACAGCCAAGTAGAATATTCCTGCGAAAAGGCAGCGAAAGCAGCTACAATTAAACCTCCATGAGTCGATGTTTTATTACTCGATATCGAGGCCCAGATAGCCGTAGCGGTAAACGCGCAGCTATTCAGCATGACCAAGCTGAGGGTCGTGGGTTCGAATCCCACCGGTCGAGGATCTTTTCGGATTGGAAATTTTCTCGACTTCCCAGGGCATAGAGTATCTTCGTACTTGCCACACGATATACACATGCAAAAATGGTCATTGGCATAGTAAGCTCTCAGTTAATAACTGTGGAAGTGCTCATAAGAACACTCTTCTAAAATTTCATGTAAATTTAGGTCTTCAAAGATGCACATAAAAGAAGCGAATCTTTTGACATAATTTTACGTCCATCCTTAAAATTACATGATACCAACATTCCAAAAAAAAAAAACACACGGCATGACCTGAAACCTACGAAGACTTAATTTTACGTTGTGACGTAAAAATAAATCGTCATAGATTTCACACCATGCCGTGTACTTTGTATGTCTCAAGCCAAACAGAGCAGAAAAAAAACTTACCGTCTAGCGGCTGTTGCAAGCATTTTGTTCTCCCAGATTGTTTTAATATATCGCGCTTTATATTCACTATCTAATAGTTAATGTCTCTTCGACTGCACTGCTCACTTTGCCATACCATTCAAAAACACTTTTCACTTCACACAAATCTGGAAACATGTATTGTAGGGAATAATCAATCGTTGTGAACTTCAACTGCTCCAAGGAGCATTCTTATAAAGATAACAAATTAGTGGGAACAACAACACTTAAATTATTAGTTTCTTATTTGTCTCGAGACATTCACTACGGAACACTTCCAATAATTCACTCTCAAACTTTCAGCAGTGCGGCAGCTGAAACGAAAGCCAGAAAAATTGCAGCTTCTGCTCCCATTCGCGATCTTCCGGTCAACTTGCTTACCACCACGATTATTTAACTATCACGCAACGCTCTACTCAATCCGATTGTAAATAACTGCTCTTAAATTCGATATTTTTTTCAATAATTACGGCAAGAATCACGCGCGACGTTTTGTTGCGGCCATGTTTGAATACAGACTTGACGGTTTGCATAACATCCTCAGAAAAGTTTATTATCATGTAACTTTACGTTTCAATAAACATAGGAATAAGTTGTTCATTTAATTTTCATGGCTTTAAATATCCAGATTTCAAGTGGAAACTTTGGTTTTCAATGATGATGTAAAAGTAGATTATTGATCGTTGGAATTTTATAATACGTCAAAGGAAACATAAATTCAAGTCATATTTCAGTTTAAGTTGCAAATTATTTAAGTGCAAATAGGTTTACATCACTTGTAATTCTCATTATTTTTAAGAGTGAACACTAAGCTGAGAAGCAGACTCTGTCCCAGTGGGGACGTAACGCCAGAAAGAAGAAGATCGACTCATGGAACCATATTAAGAATCCAATTTCATGGTTACTATGATGGTCCCCTAAAACGACTTTTCATAATACCGTAATCCGGGGGCAAATTGATCACTGGGGTGAATTTGATCAGGTCGGTACCAAATAGCATTTCCTTACAAGGATGCTTATCACTTCGTTGGCATAACAAACATTCCATATTTTCTAGTATATAGATGTCTGATGATAATTTTAAACTATTTCATTTTTATTAAGGTCAGTTTTGCATAGAAATATTCACATTTTTTTTAAGGTGTCAGCAATACTGTTGAAAATGTCGGTACTAAACAATCCACTGGTGCTAAGCCTGCATACGAACTTTGAGTGCTAAAAATGTTGTGTAAGCTTCAGTATGAACTGCTAAACTCATTTTTGAAATCGTGCAGCATTACAAGAACAGTTGTTTGCTTATAAAAGCGTTTATTGTTCAAGAACGTGCTTATTTCAAGGGAAATTGCATACATTTAGGCGTACTATGCATATTTACAAAGTTTAATTTTGCAGTATAATGATGATATACACAAGTTGTAAGAATTTTGACATCATTTTCAGATTCAGGAGACTCAAATTTAGTAGATAGGGAAATTTTACTTTCTAAAATATGCTTAATTATATAGTGATCAATTTCGCCCCAATGTGTCATTTTCAATTATTGATATTAAAACTAATTTTATGTAATGATAAAATTTATTTCATCAAAAAACGACTACATAATCTGATAGAGATCAATGAAGTACTGGTTTTACCGAAATAAATTTGACAATATTTGAATTCCAAAGAAAAACATGACAAAAAGTTGCGAAATAGTGATCAATTTGCCCCCGGATTACGGTACTGGTGTTCCATGACTCGATATTTCCATGAGTCTATAGTCCCTTCAATATCGACTCATGGAAGGTTGACTGTAACACTGTTGCTAGGATCATGCCCAACATTGGCGGACCAAGTATCATCATGCATGAGAATATAGCATGCTATCAGCAAAGGGATACTAGGAATGTGAGGAACACCATCAGAATGGATACAATGGCGAGGTGTCAGCAGGAGTAGAATACCTCGGAGAAAGGAAGACAGACCCACAGGCTCATTACTAACGTGTCGGTGTTGACGACCAGAAAACATGGAGAAGTTAACTTCTTCCTCACCCAGTTTTTGTCAGGCCATGGATACTTCCGGAGATATCTGCACAGATTCGGACACGCAGAGTCTCCACATTGTCCAGTCTATAAAAATATCAAGGAGACATTGGAACATGTTTTATTCGACTGCCCTCGATTCAGGGATACACGAAGCGAGATGACGTCAGAAACCGCAAGCGTCCAAAATCCGGACAACATCGTGCAAAACATGTGCCAGCATGAGAGCACTTGGAATGCGGCAAGCAGATTATGTCTTTGCTGTAAAGGAGATGCCCTGAAGACCATAAAGGGCTATTCTCATTGCGCCGTGCCGGGCCGGGGCCGGGACTCGTCCGGGGCCCGACCGGGTTATGTTTTGAATAACTTTCATGTGTTTTATATGTGAGCGTTCACACCAAAGCTAACGTGCCGTGCCCGGGGTGAAACCGGAGTATAACCGGGCTGTCAGAAAATATCGTCGGCAACGATATTTGGGACTCTCCGGTGAGTGCACGGGTGGCAGCATTCTCTGTTGTGTGTATGTAGTTGTGAGATCTCTCTGCATTACCATGGATATAGCAATATGAAGCAAAGGTGACAGATTTGTTTTTATTTGTGTTATCAGCGTTCGTGAAGAAATGAAATGCATCCGAGAAGGGTGATTCTGAAAAATGTTTCTAGTGGTGAATAAATTTTGGGAATATGGCTAATTCCCAGAACAAGTTGCTAGGCAAATTTATAGTACTTCTGTTTAATGATTGAATGTGTTTCACCCGTACTGGAAATTCAGGTTGTTGGAGGATTCCATGAATAAATAGTGAATTGCTTGGCTGAATGTTTTACATTCTTTGAGAATGTGTAGATGATGTGAATTGTTTTGAAATAAGCTCCGGGGCTATAAATTTTCGCAATTCGTCGACTTTCGTCCCACCTTCTCGATGTCTGGCAATGCTTTAAAAAATATGTAATTGAGACTAACAAAGTTTTAAATTCCTACAGGTGTTCCTTTAGGTATTCCTACATGAGTTTCTTTAGGAATTTCTCCAGAAGTAACCTTAGAAATTCCTTCAGGAGTTAGCTTAGGGATTCCTCAAGTTCTTCGTGGAATTCATTCTGTAGTTTATCCAGAGTTTCTTTAAGGAAATCATCCAGGGATTCTTGAAAGATTTTTCCAGGGATTTTTAAAGGAATTCGTCTAGAGATTTTATAAGAAATTCTTTCAGGGATTCTTTCAAGAATTCCTCCAAGAGTTCCTTCTGGAACTCGTCCAGGAGTTCCTGCTAGAATTCCTCCAAATATTGCTCCAGGAATTCCTCCAAATATTTCCAGTGAGTTCGTTTGGAAATTCCTTCAGAAGTTTTTCCAGAGATGACTCCAGCTATTCCATCAAATATTCCTCTAGCTGTTCCTTAAAGAATTACTTTAGGAGTTTCTCCAGGGATTGTTCCAGGTATTCCTCCAGGAATTCCTCCAAATATTCCTCCAGTAGTTCCTTAAGGAAATACCCCCCAGGGGTTCCTTGAGGAATTACACCAGAAGTTTCTCCAGTGATTCTTCCAGGAATTTCTTAATTTAATCCTCCATGTTTTTTTCAGGAATTCCTCCAGAAGTTCTACCTTCAGAGATTACTCCAGGAGTTCTTCCAGGAATTCCTCCAGGAGGTTCTGAGTTGATAACATCGAAATCAACTAAATTATACTTATGAAGTTGACAATAAATTGCTCAGCAATTTGAAAGGAAGTTTTTTTTTTTAAATTACGTGTAAGATATTTCTCTTAGAATACCTGTGGGAGTATCTTCTCATATTAAAATAAGATTGAAATCTGATAACTATAAATAGAATTACTGCTGGAGTTTATCCAAGGATTCTTCCAGGAATCTCTCAGGGATTACTCTGGGTAATGCTTCAAATGTTCTTCCAATAGTCCCTCTAAATATTCCTTCAGGAAATACTTCAAATATTACTCCAGGATTTTCTCTAAGCATTCCTCCAGGAGTTCCTTCAGGGATTCCTAAAGGAATTCTTTCCGAGATTACTCCAGGAGCTCTTCCTGGTATTCCTCCAGTAGGTCCTTAAGGAATTACTCCAGGAGTATCTTCAAGGATTCCTACAGGAATCTTCTTGGGATTTTTTCAGGAGTTTCTCCAGGGATCACTCTGGGTATTCCTTCAAATATTCTTCCATGAATTCCTCTAGGAATTGATCAAGACATTACTCCAGGGGTTTCTCCAGGGATTACTCCAGGAGTTTCTCCAGATATTCCTCCAGGAGTTTCTTCAGGAATTCCTACAAAAGTTCCGTAAAGAATTCCTCCAGGAATTTCTCTAGAGATTACTCCAGGTATTCCTTCATATATTCCTCCAAGAATTCCTCCAAATATTCCTCCAGGAGTTCTTTAAGGAATTACTCTAGGAGTATTTCCAAGAATTACTCTAGGAGTTCCTTCAAATATTCCTCCAGAAATTCCTCAAAATATTCCTCCTGGGGTTCCTTAAGGAATTACTCCAGAAATTTCTCCAAGAATTCCTCAATTTATTCCTCCAGAATTTTCTTCACGAATTCTTCCATAAGTTCCTTCAGGAATTCCTTAAGAAATTCTTTCAGAGATTACTCTAGGAGCTCTTCCTGGTATTCCTCTAGGATGTCCTTAAGAAATTACTCCAGGAGTATCTCCAAGGATTCCTACAGGAATCTTCCTGGGATTTTTCCAGGAGTTTCTCCAGAGATTACTCTGGGTATTCCTTCAAATATTCTTCCAGAAATTCCTCCAAATATTCCTCAAGGAGTTCGTCAAGGCATTACTCCAGGAGTTTCTCCAGCTATTCCTCCAGGAGTTTCTTCAGGAATTCCTCCAAAAGTTCCGTAAAGAATTCCTCCAGAAGTTTTGCAGTGATTTCTCTAGGAGTTTCTCTAGGGATTTCTCCAGGTATTCCTTCAAAAATTCCTCCAGGAAATTCCTCCAGGAGTTCCTTAAGGAATTACTCTAAGAGTATTTCCAAGAATTACTCTAGGAGTTCCTTCAAATATTCCTCCAGAAATTCCTCAAAATATTCCTCCTGGGGTTCCTTAAGGAATTACTCCAGAAATTTCTCCAAGAATTCCTCAATTTATTCCTCCAGAATTTTCTTCACGAATTCTTCCATAAGTTCCTTCAGGAATTCCTTAAGAAATTCTTTCAGAGTTTACTCTAGGAGCTCTTCCTGGTATTCCTCTAGGATGTCCTTAAGGAATTACTCCAGGAGTATCTCCAAGGTTGGTTGGTTTGACTTTATTAACGAGATTTTTAGCCCTAGGCTAGTTCATCTCGGGAAATATCTCCAAGGATTCCTACAGGAATCTTCCTGGGATTTTTCCAGGAGTTTCTCCAGGGATTACTCTGGGTATTCCTTCAAATATTCTTCCAGAAATTCCTCCAAATATTCCTCAAGGAGTTCATCAAGGCATTACTCCAAGAGTTTCTCCAGCTATTCCTCCAGGAGTTTCTTCAGGAATTCCTCCAAAAGTTCCGTAAAGAATTCCTCCAGAAGTTTTGCAGTGATTTCTCTAGGAGTTTCTCTAGGGATTTCTCCAGGTATTCCTTCAAAAATTCCTCCAGGAAATTCCTCCACATATTCCTCCAGGAGTTCCTTAAGGAATTACTCTAAGAGTATTTCCAAGAATTACTCCAGGAGGTCCTTCAAATATCCCTCCAGAAATTTCTCTAAATATTCCTCCTGGGGTTCCTTAAGGAATTACTCCAGAAATTTCTCCAAGAATTCCTCAATTTATTCCTCCAGAATTTTCTTCAGGAATTCTTCCATAAGTTCCTTCAGGAATTCCTTAAGCAATTCTCTCAGAGATTTCTCTAGGAGTTCTTCCTGGCATTCCTCCAGGAAGTCCTTAAGGAATTACTCCAGAAGTATCTCCAAGGATTCCTACAGGAATCTTCCTGGGATTTTTCCAGGAGTTTCTCCAGGGATTACTCTGGGTATTCCTTCGAATATTCTTCCAGGAATTCCTCCAGGAGTTCGTAAATGCGTTACTCCAGGGGTTTCTCCAGGTATTACTCCAGGAATTTCTCCAGGTATTCCTACAGGAGTTTCTTCAGGAATTCCTCCAAAAGTTCCGTAAAGAATTCCTCCAGGAGTTTTCCAGGGATTTCTCCAAGAATTTGGCTAGAGATCACCCTAGGTATTCCTTCAAATATTCCTCCAGGAATTCCTCCAGGAGTTCCTTAAGGAATTACTCTAGGAGGATATCCAAGAATTACTCTAGGAGTTCTTTCAAATATTCCTCCAGAAATTCCTCTAAATATTCCTCCTGGTGTTCCATAACGACTTACTCCAGAAATTTCTCCAACAATTCCTCAATTTATTCCTCCAGAATTTTCTTCAGGAATTCTTCCAGAAGCTCCTTCAGGAATTCTTTCAGAGATTACTCTAGGAGTTCTTCCTGGTATTCCTCCAGGAGGTCCTTTAGGAATTACTCCAGGAGTATCTCCAAGGATTCCTACAGGAATCTTCCTGGGATTTTTCCAGGAGTTTCTCCAGGGTTAACTCGGAGTACTTCAAATATTTTTCCAGGAATTCCTCCAAATATTCCTCCAAGAGTTCCTTAAGGAATTACTCTAGGAGTGTTTACAAGAAATACTCGAGGAGTTCCTTCAAATATTCCTCCAGAAATACCTCTAAATATTCCTCCAGGGGTTCATTAAGAAATTACTCCAGAAATTTCTCCAAGAATTCCTCAATTTATTCCTCCAGAATTTTCTACAGGAATTCTTCCAGAAGTTCCTTCAGAAATTGCTACAGGAATTCTTTCAGAAATTACTCTAGGAGTTCTTGCTTGTATTCCTCCAGGTTGTTTAAGGAATTACTCCAGGAGTATCTCCAAGGATTCCTACAGAAATCTTCCTGGGATTTTTCCAGCAATATCTCCAGGGATTACTCTGGGTGTTCCTTCAAATATTTTTCCAGGAATTCCTCCAAATGTTCCTCCAGGAGTTCGTCAAGGCATTACTTCAGGTGTTTCTCCAGGGATAGCTCCAGGAGTTTCTCCAGGTATTCCCCTAGGAGTTTCTTCAGGAATCCCTTCAAAAGTTCCGTAAAGAATTCCTCCAGTAGTTTTCCAGGAATTCCCTTAGGAGTTTCTTTGAAGATTACCACAGGTATTCCTTTAAATTTTCTTCCAGAAATTCCTCCAAATATTCCTTCAAGAGTTCCTTCAGAAATTACTCCAGAAGTTTCTCCAGGAATTACTTCAGGTATTCTTTCAAATATTCGTCCAAATATTCCTCCAAAAGATCCTTAAGGAATAACCTCAGAAGTTTCTTCAGAGATTTCTTCCGGAATTCCTCCATTTATTCCCCCAAGATTATCTTCAGGAATTTCTCAGAAAGTTCCTTCAGGAATTCCTACATGAATTCTTTCAGAGATTACTCCAGGAGTTCTTCCAGGTATTCCTCCAGGAAGTCCTTAAGGAAATACTCCAGAAATTCTTTTGGTGCTCCAAGAGTTTCTCCAGGTATTTCTCCATGAGGTTAAGGAATTACTCCAGGAGTTTCTCTTGGGTTTCTTCATGAGGTTAAGGAATTACTCCAGGAGTTTTTCTTGGGATTCCTCCAGGAATCTTCCAGAGATTACTCTGGAAATTTCTTCATATATTCCTCCAGGAATTGCTCCAAATATTCCTCCAGGAATTCCTTAAGGAATTACTCTATGAGTTTCTCCAGGTATTCCTCTAAATATTCCTTTAGGATTTCCTTCAGGAACTTCTCCAAAAGTTCCTTAAAGAATTTATCCAGAAGTTTTCCAAGGATTCCTCCAGGAGTTTCTCCAAGGATTATTCTTTCAAATATTCCTCCAGGAACTCCTTTAAATATTCTTCCATGAGTTCTTTAAGGAATTACTGCAAGAGTTTCTCCAGGGATTTCTCTGGGTATTCTCCCAAATGCTCTTCCAGGAATTCCTCCATCCAGTAGTTTCGCGAGGCATTACTTCAGGAGGTGCTCCAGAGATTACTCCAGGAATTCCTTCATTTATTTCTCCAGGATTTCCTACAGAAATTTCTTCTGGAACTAATTGAATTTAATAATTAATTAAATCCAGAAGTTCCTTCAGGAATTCCTTTAGAAGTTCTTCCAGGGATTGCTCCAGGAGTGCCTTTAGAGATTCTTTCAGTGATTACTCCAGGGGTTATTTCAGGAGTTCTTCCAGTTATTCCATCAGGAGTTTCTCCAGGGATTTTTTTGAGTTTACCTTCAAATATTCTTCCAGGAATTCCTCCAAATATTCCTTCAGGAGTTCCTTAAGGCATTACTCCAGGATTTTCTATAGGTATTCCTCAGAATATTCCTCCAGGAATTTCTGCAGGAGTTCCTCCTTCAGGGATTCTTTCTGGAGTTTCTTTAGGAATTCCTCCAGAAGGTCCTACAGAAATACCTCCATCAGCCCTTGAAGGGATTTGTCTTAGAATACTTCCAGAAGTTTCTTCAGAGATTCCTTCAGGAGCTTACCTTCAGGAATTCTTCTGGATTTCTTGCATGAGTTCCTTCAGGAATTACTCCAGGAGTTTCTCTAAGTATTTCTCCAGGAATTCCTTCAAAAGTTCCAGGATGGATTTCTCCAGGAGTTCCGCTAGAGATTCCTTAGGTATTCTTCCAGGAGTACCTCCTGGTATCCCTTGCTTAAGGGATTCTTGCACGAGTTGCTCCAGCGATTTTCTCAGTAGTTCAATTAAAGATTCCTCCAGAAATTCCTCTTTAGATTCCCCCAGGGGTTTCTCTAAGAGTTCTTCCAGCAGTTCTCAAGAATCCCTTCAAGAATTTTCTTCCAGGAATTCCTCCAGGAGTTCAAATCATGAAGGACTCCCTAACAAAAACTCTTGCATGCTCGGAGGAATATCTGGAGGAATTCCTGGAGAAATTTCTGGAAGAATCTCTGGAGGAATGGATGGAGGATAACCTAAAGGAACGAATGGAAAAATCCCTATACGAATTACATTAAACTCCATAAAGCAATTGCTGCAAGAACTCCTGGAGTAATCCTTGGAAGAATTTATCAAGGAATCCCTGCAAAGGAGTCGGAAAACTTCTTCTGGATATATAAATGAAAAAATCCCTGGAGTATTTACTGGAAGAATTTCTGTTTGAATCCGTGGATGAATGTTTGGAGGAATTTCTTAATCTTGAAATATCTTTGAGGAATTTCTGGAAGTGATCCTGGAGAAATCCTGGAGAAGGAAACCCCTAAAGAACATGCTGTAAGAGTTTCTGGAGGAGAAAATCTCTGAAGAATATCCTGGAGGTGTCTTTCGAGGAATCCCGTCAAGATTATCTGGAGGAATCACTGATTTTTTTTAATCGCTGGAATGCTTCCTGGGGAACTTCCTTACCGAAAAAGTCTGTTTATGTAGGAATCACTGGAAAAATCCTTGGATGAAATGCATGGAAACATTAAAGAGGAGGAAATTTTTGGAGGCTATCCTGGATGAATTCTTGGATTAATTCCGGGAGGAATACCTTCAGAAAATCCTGAAATGTAAGGAAGAATTCAGGAAGGAAGCCTTGAAGTAATAAATAGGCGAATCCTTGAAGGAATCATTGGAGCTATTCCTTGCGGTATTACCGACGCAATTCTGATAGGAACCCCTGAAGGATTTTGTGAAGAATATTCTGGAGGATTATCCAGAAGATATCCTTAAGAAATTCCTGGAGGAAGTCCTGAAGGAATCCCTAGAAGAACTCCTGGAGGAATGCCTGAAAAGACTTCTGGAAGAAGGCCTGAATGGACTCCTGGAAGAATCCTTAAAGGGAATCATTTGAAAGATCCTTGAAAGAACTCGTAGAAGAATCCATAAAGGGATTCTTTCGAGGCATTCTAGAAATCCCTGGAGGAATACCCGGAGAAACCTCAGGAGGAATTCTCAGAAAAATCCTAGGTGGAATGCTCGGATTAATCTTTAGAGAAATTCTAGGAGGAATCCCCAGAGGAATTTCCGGATGAATCTCTGCTAGAATTGCTTGATGAACTCCGGGGGAAATCTACGAGTACAAATTCTCGTAGGCATCCTTGAAGAAATTCCTGAAGTAAACATAGAAATAATTCTCGTTGTAATTCCTGGAGAAATTCCCAGAGGAAGCCATTTTTCAAAACAGATCCCTGTAGAAATTCCTCGATGGCCTCCTTGAGGAATACTCAGAGAATTAGTAGAATACAGTTTGAGAATCTCTGAATTGAGTCCCATCTCAAATCTCAAATTCGAATTCTTATTCCAAGTACTTTTAAAATAATTTCATTAAATAGAAAATTATTGAAAAAAAAAGGTTTTTGTTTCGGAGATATTGTTTAAATGGTTTTAACCATAAATTCCTCTTAGTACACTTTTACAATTATTATGTGTATTCTACATGATGTTGTACAAGTATTATATTTAAATTGCGTCCCAGATTACCAGAACTACCACAAGGAATTACTTCGCGAATTATTTGAAGAGTTTGTCGATCATTTTCATCTGATATTTTTTCGACGCATGTATCTTAAATTCTTACAAAGATTCTTCTTAAAATGCCTTCATTTTATCCTACTAAAAATTACACCTTGGAACATTTATTAATTGTTCAAGGTATTCCTCCACTATTTCATCCACTACAGGATCTTAACAAAAAATGGCTGTACAAACACTCATAATCCTTTTGCTTCCATTTGAAATGACTGCAAGGAATCATTTCAAAAACATTTTTGTAATATTTTTTACTGAAACAATTATAGAGCTTTTCCCAAAATTTCTCCAGAATTTTTCTAAGGTTCCTTGTGAAATTTAGGCTTCCATTATACCTACGGTATCTTCAGGAATGCTTCACGAAATTTTATCATGGATAACCTCGAATAATTTTGCTGCCAGAAAGTAAGTTTAGAATCGCGTAAGCCATAATGAAAAATATTCTTGACCTTATATTAAAAACCTGTAGCTCAAGGCAATTTTCAAAAATTTTCCTAATAATCAAATTGTTATGGCACTTTAAAACCCCGAAACCTTTCAAGGTGCTGCAATATATTATGATGATAATTATAGTATGAGCGTTGCAATACGCTGCTGATCCATAAATACGATGAGCAAAATTTATCCAGATATTTCTCACTGCCACTTTACAAGAATGTTTCAAAATATCTGTCAGTAAGTCATTTGAAAAAATATATAGAAATAATCCAATGACAGCTCCATGCATACGAAAAGATTCTTCTAATATAAGAGTTCTATTTTTTATATTGCTCACTACATTTTAGGAAAAGCTTCAAACTGGTGTTTTCAGATATGCTTCCGAATTATCACTTACACTAGATTTTTTAAGATAATTATTTAAAATATTTCCCCAATGATTCCTCACACTTTTTTAACTAATTACTTGAGAAATATATATGAAAAATAGTTCGGAAATTTGAAAATTCAAATTATAGAAAGGATTTTTTACATCTCAACTAACGAGACATTCCTTTGTGAAATTTCTTGAAGCATTTCTGGAGTAATCCCTGGAGTATATATTGAAAGAAATCTGAAGAAACACTTAACATCGTCTAAAATGTGTCTGTCACTATTTGGATGAATTTTTGAAGGAAATCATAAATATATTTAATTAGGAATCTCTGGAGAAATACCTCAGGTAAAAAATATTTTGAAGAAATACTAGAGGGATCTTGAGAAAAAATATATTGTTATTATGTTATTACAAACGTGGATTGCAGAAGAATTGAACAAAATGATTTGTTTTATATGGTGTCATTCCTTTAATAATTTTGTGTGATTTCATATAATTTTTTTTATGGCTATCCAGAGAAATTCAGACTGTCACAGAGACTGTGACATGTGGTATTGTTTTATTAATGCTTGATACCAGGGCTGCCAGATGTACAGATTTCTCTGTATTACACAGATATTTTTATTCTGACACAGATTCAATTTGTATGGAACACAGATTTTCTTTCAACAATTTTTGTATGGACACAGATTTGTTTGTATGGGACACAGATTTTTTAACCTCGTGGATACAGATTTTCTATCAAATCATCTGGCAGCTCTGCTTGATACTAAGAACCCTTGAAAGTTTGTTTTGCGAAAAACTTTGATAAGTTTACGATAGAATCATTGCAAAACTTACAGGATCAAAAAAGTAATGTTTTTAAAGCAATATATTTGAAAACAATTCCATTTAATTTCTTGTGGAATTTCTAGGAAATGAAGGTACCAGAAATGCCTAAAAGTATAACTGGAATATTGACTACTGGTACACAAAAGAAAAAAAAATGGTGTTTTTGTAAAAAAATCTAAAAGTTTCGCTGGAAAAATCTCAAAGATGTTGTATGCCATCCTTGTATAATCCAGTAGGGAGGGAACTCAGATTGATCCTGGAACTCCTACTAACCTAGACATAGATTGACCTCACAACTAGCCCCTTGTTGCCCTAATCAAATAACTAGGTATTTCTTGCCACATTGCGGAACACTTAGAAAAATCTAATTAAGAAAAGAGTGTTCCAGGAATACGAAATAAACGCACCGAGTATTTTCTATCCTACGGTACTTCTTTTATAGATAAATTCCCAAAGTAGCATTTATATCAGATCCTTATTATTAATCTCAATCTGCTGGTCTATTGCAATAACAGAACCATTTGACAGTTTCGTCATAGTGTGCGTGAAATCTCGCATCATGAAAACCCGGTGCACGCCCGGTATGCACGGTCGCAGTGTGAACTGAACGAAAAAGTACCGTCGCAAAATACAAACTACCCGGACCCGGCCCCGGCCCGGCACGGCCCAATGAGAATAGCCCTTAAAAAGCTCCGTGCCACAATCGGAGTAGGCTAAGTTCACCGTCGTGGACTAGTTGAGCAGATCGTGTTGTTGCACGAGTCGTCGTAAAGCAACGACATGCACATGAGCGTCCAGTAGAAGTTCAACAGGGCTCTGACGCGGGGCCAACCCAAGGAATGTATGGGTCGGCGCACTGAAAACTGAGGTTTTAGTCCCTAGCCGTCATCTGGTTGGTTCCTTGTGTAAGTGCAACTCATCTGGTGATACTGGAGTAGCAACTACGGGTGACCAATCAACCTCTAGCAAGCTCTGCTCAAGATTGTACATTCCATTGGAATTCAACGTATTAGAGCGTAAAGTGCTGCGGACAAAACTCGGTGGGAAACTCGAAAATGATGTGTGGTACCCAACGCTCCGTACAAGATTAACTTTTTCACATGAATACCTTGAACCAATATTTTGATAATGCAATGAAGTTGTTCAGAGATGACTTAACTTAAAACATTTCCTAGCTTTTTAAACAAAGGTGAAGCATAATTTCCTTTCGAAATTTGGCTAAAAATAATTCAAAATAATGACTTATTTTCAAAAAGAAGTGATTTTATTATGTTTTTTTTTGTTGGGATACGAACTGCGACCATGAAGATGATCGTTTGTGGTAAATAAATGATTCTATTGAAAATGTCTTCAAAACATAGACTTGATAGTGACTGAAAACGGTCTAATGACGAAGAAAGTAATTTGCATATCTTATATCTAGGTATTCTGTGTTAGACAACACTAACATCCCAATTTGGTAAGACTAAATTAAGCATTTATTAACATTTTGTTAGCAACATATTACATTTCATTTGCTGTAGCAATTCAGAATTTTACATGTGTGTTGATTTCACCTGTTTATAAGAGAAAAAACAACAGTTTTATCGAAGTGCTTATATAAAACATGCTGTAAGTTTAGCTTTAGCTACAAAGCAAAGCCATGCTGAAGGTGTCTGGGTTCGATTCCTGGTCGGTCCAGGATCTTTTCGTAATGGAAATTTCCTTGACCTTCCTGGGCAGAGTGTATCTAAGGTACCTGCCACATGATATTTTGCAAATTTTGCAAAGAAAACTCTCAGCTAATAATTGTGGAAGTGCCCAAAAGAACACTAAGCTGAAAAGCAGGCTTTGCCAGAGTAAGGACGTAATGCCAAGAAGAAGAAGAGGAAGCTAGGCTTTATCCGAGTAAGGACATAATATAAGAAACATGAATATGAATAGTATTTAATTATCATAAAATTAAGTCATACATTCTGACCCTCATAAAATTAATTTTCCGGCTCAGCTTGAGACCGTCTTTCCCTCATCTGAGACTGTTCTGAAGGTTATCAAGAAATAAATTACAGTGGAAACGCCCTCTCTCTTCATACTCCGATTAGCCGACCTGCTAATCGGAAAAGTTAAGGACATGGCTAAGGTAAACGCAAAAATGACGAACCGGTAAGCGGCACACGACCGAAAGTAAACGTTGCGTGCAATAGTTGACGGCGGGCCAACAAATGTGAAATGTGCCAAAACACATGTTTGACTAATTAGAAATCGTGTATCGTGCTGGGTTCAACGATGGCGGTAATGAGAAGTGGACTCCCTGCTGTACAAAGGAAAATAATTAAAACAGCATTCAAGAAAAAATCATACAACCTGGTACCTGCTGATCGATCATGGTGTTTAGATGTCTCAATCTCGCAGCAGGACATTGCCTGACATCCTCGAACCGCTCTCATCGTGACAACATGTCTAATTGAAGGTTTCAAATTAAGAGCGTTGAGTTTATGTGGGAATTATTATTAGTTGAGTTTTGGAAGCATTAGGAGATTTTTTTTCATTTTTGCAAGTATGAAGAAAAAATATCCAAACTTTTTTGCAATCGACTACAGATGACACGCAGGCTTCGTCCTTTGGCGGAGAGGCCTGTGTCATCCGCAAACAAAGATTTTTTACAACCCTGAGGAGATAATTCAGGTAAGTCAGATGCAAAAATAATATATAATAGTGGCCTCAAAATGCTGCGTTGAGGAACACCAGCTCTTACAGAAAATCTTTCAGAGTTCTGATAATTATCCTGAAGTGTACGATTTGACAGATAACTTTGAATTATTCTAACAATGTATGTTGGAAAACTAAAGTTTTTTAATTTTACGATCAAACCTTTATGCCAAACACTGTCGAATGCTTTTTCTATGTCTAGAAGAGTAAGACCAGTAGAAAAGCCTTCAGATTTGTTGCAACGGATCGAATTTGTTGCACGTAAAAGTTGATGAGTGGTCGAATGTCCATGGCGGAATCCGAACTGTTTATTGGCAAAAATTGAATTTTCGTTGATGTGGGCCATCATTCTGTTCAAAATAACCTTTTCAAAAAGTTTACTGATGGAGGAAAGCAAACTGATTGGATGATAGGTAGAAGCTTCTGCAGGATTTTTGTCTTTTTTTAAAATTGGAACAACCTTAGCATTTTTCCATTTGTCAGGAAAATATGCTAATTGAAAACATTTGTTGAATATATCAACTAAAAATGATAAGCTACTTTCTGAGAGTTTCTTGATGAGGTTGTAGAAAATTCCACCATCGTCAGGAGCTTTCATATTTTTTGAATTTTTTAATAATAGTTCTCACTTCTTCCAAATCAGTCTCACAGGCACATTCATAAACGTTCTCTTGATTGAGAATATTTTCGAAGTGCTGAGTAAGGTGATTTTCAATTGGACTAGTAAGTCCTAAATTAAAATTGTGCGCGCTTTCAAACTGCATAGCTAGTTTTTGAGCTTTTTCGCAATTAGTTAGTAATAATTTAAATTCCTCTTTCAATGCCGGTATTGGCTTCTGAGGTTTTTTCAAGATTTTAGATAATTTCCAAAAGGGCTTAGAGCCAAGGTCCAATTGAGAAATCTTATCCACTGTGTGGATACGAGTAACTGACACTGAAGAAGACTGCAAGTGGTAGTCGAAATACGCGTATCTGTAAAAGATAAGCATTTAGGAGCGGAATTAAAAGGTACACGGTACTCCATCTACTTTTGAGTTTCTCTATTGAGATTCTGAACAGAGGATTCGAACATTAATAAGAACTTATTTTCAATTTTTTGTTTCTTAATTGTGCAAAACGATTCTTGATTTCTTTCTGCAAATCCTGCCATATAATTTTCATAGCACGATCGCTAGTGCGTTGAAATTGCCTTCTCCTCACGTTTTTAAGACGGATCAAAAGTTTAAGATCATCGTCTATAATCACGGATTCAAATTTTACTTCACATTTTGGAATTGCAATGCTCCTGGCTTCAACAATGGAATTTGTTAAAGTTTCAAGAGCATTGTCAATATCAAGTTTTGTTTGTATAGAAATGTTGACATCAAGGTTAGAGTCAATAAATGTTTCATGTATATTCCAGTCGGCTCGAACATAATTGAAAGTGGAGCTGATAGGATTGAGAATCGTTTCATGGGATATTTGAATCGTAACAGAGACATGATCAGAATCAAATTCAGCATGAGTAACTAATTGGCTACAAAGATGACTAGAGTCGGTTAATACCAAGTCAATCGTAGTAGATGGATTTCTAGAAGAGGAAAAACACGACTTATAAGTAACTTATGATTGCCCCCGCAATTTGCGCATATGAACTTATCGGTATCTTCTTTCACTGGACAGACGGCCCTTAGCGTGACAAGAACCTCCGCAAATCATGCATTTAGCATTCATGACCCCACTTTTGGCACCGGCGGCACTGAGTGGGGCTCTCGAAATTCCCTCAAGGTTTCTGGAAATGTTCCCATGTCACACGGACATCGAACATAAGTCTTGCTTTTTCTGAAGCTTTAATATTATTTAGATCCATTTTATTTTCAAAGTTTAATCACCGCATGACTTTATTTTAGATCCATTTTGTTAAAGTGAACTAAATAATATTCTTGAGACAGTATTTTCCGAAGAATGTCAAACTGGGCTCTCTTTTTCATAATGATTACTTGGACTGGGGAAAATCCAAGTAAATCATTTATTCTATTTTTGATCTCTTCAGGTGCCTCCTAGTCACTTGAGAAACCTTTCAAGACGACTTCGTACAAACGTTCAGTTTTGTCGTCATAAATAAAAAAACATGTGCATCTTCTCTTCATGATGTTTGAGAAGAAGTTCACGATCTTCAAGAGTTTCCGGCAATACGAGTCAGTCTCCTTTCCAGTGCTGCGAAAAACTCAATTTCTCATAACTCACGCTTGAGATTTTTCATGCATGAGTTGTCAATCACGCAACTCACCAGTCAAAAAATCGTGGATGAGTTGGCTCTCCTTTTTGACTCATTGTCTCGTATTTCCACAGTTTACTCACACACGGCAATAATTTCTTGTTAGTCTGGTAAAATAATGTCAATCCTTTCTAACGTAAACAACACCATTCGGGTTTCACGAGTTTTTGGTGGGTTTTGCGACTGAATCATTTTTTACGATTTGAGTTGGTTGAGTTGATTTTGCATCAAAATCTCAAGCGTGAGATTTGCGAAGCAGATCTCTAATGAGTTTACTCTCACGGGAGAGCGTATTGATTGAGATTTTGAGTGTGAGTCTATCAACACTGCTCCTTTCTTCGCGATTTGGAAGGAAACTTTGATTCCCCTAATGGAGTTCAAGATCTCCTGCCAAAATCCTCCAAATTCGGAACCACTGACCACGATAGGCGGCACTCTTTGCTTCCTCACTTGAATCAAAGAGCCTGGGCTAGAGGCTGCACAACACGAGAGCATGATACGCACTGTTCATCTCTTTTATTCATTTCGAGTATTAAAACTATGTGGCTAACAATTGACCAGTCTGTGGTAACGTCAAGCTATGATTTCAACTGAATTTATCTACTATTCCTCGATTCTGCAAGTAGCCAACCATATTTTCACCGACATTCCAATCGAATAAATCTCATAAATCCAATGAAACTTAGAATATCTACTCTCGGCACCGATAATGGTCGGAACGTGTCCCCGGCATTGTATTGTCATCGATGTCCCCTCCATACAATTGGTAAATGTGTGTTTGGTACGTTTCTCACATGTCACCATATATTATCGATTGCACTATTGAATGGCACCCATCGTTTAATCCCGTGCTCTAGTGCGGAGCAGTGTTTCCCAAAGTGAGCAAAGTTTAGAGTTTAGAAAGCCTAGAACTGATGTAACTAAATTTAGAAATTACGAAAACGTAGTCGTAGTTCTGTCACATTCTCTTGAAAAATACTGGTCAACAAAAAAAAAAATACTTGGAAACACTGATGCAGAGGTAGCCACTATCCGCCTGGTTGCTTCTGTCAGCTGGTTATTATGTGCCTCTTCGGTGGACAACCAGTCGCAGGGCCTTACTTATCCCACACAATCAACGTACACATGAAGCAAGGTCGTCGTCGTCGTCGCGGCAAACTTCCGACGGCGGAACTCCCTGAGGAATAAACGAACATAGGTACCTACCAGTAGCAACGGATGTTACCGATAGCGGTGAGTTGCTCTAGCTCTGTTGTGGCAGTCAGTGCCTGGGTAAAAAATTCAATATAAAAACAATACAGTTTATTGTAAAACAACAATACGATTACAGTATAGTATACTGTCTAGAATGATTCACTGTATGGTATATGAGGTTTTAACAATATAATGTATTGGTTGTTAGAGTATCATGACAATACAAATTTTATCTTATACATAGTTCTAAAAAAAATATATATAAAAAATGCACAGACTACTGTAAAAATATTATTTATGCATTGTTTTAACCCAATATATTTTGCTCTCTGGAATTGTTTTGATTACTTTTATCAATCAAGAGACACAGAAAAAGGAACAGTTATTTACACGAATATAAAAATTTAGTCAAAATTATAGTATATAACACCAGTCTTCTAAGAGCATCCTTCTGCTCCCAGATTTGAACAAGCATGCTTTGAAATCATCTCAATGCGCGGGATCGTTTTGAATTCTGATTTTTCCAAACTCAGCATGCGTGATTTATGCAAGGATTCAATCCCACGATTGAATCTCTTTCATTACGCTCATAGGTAGAGTTACTGTGCACGTGCTGTAGCCTTAGGTGCAGGAGCCTCATTACTTGCAAGCGCACGGGAGCGTTGTACATTGTGAGACCTTTTTTGGTGCGTCTCATTTTTATTGAGATGTGTCTCACTGCGGTCGCATGCGCTCCGTCTCATGTGCTGTTTAAAATTCAGTACAATAATTAAGTGATTACAAAAGTTTTCAACGAGGATCGAAATTGTAACTCTTGGATCGCGAGTCTTCGACCATATCATGTAAGCCATCTAGACACCTGCATAACGAGGCGAAAATAGCTGTAGAGGCTATTCGTTACTAAGCAGTTGTTTCACACCTTGGATACCGATGGCGAGCCGTAGCTCCGAACAGCGCATGAGACGGGTCTCCCCGAGAGCACATCACCTAGCGCGCGCTTTTAGAATTTTCGTGCACGCTAAACTTGTCACGCTCAGAAATGAGTGCCGAGTACACAAAATCAGCCTCTCTTCATGCAGCACAGATTCTGTGCAAAGGGGGCTGTATACAGTTTTGAGCAAACGGTGGTAAACAAACCGAATGAGTGAAATGCGCACAGAGGAGGAACGCTTGGAATGCGGAATTCGCTTCCATTTTTGTTTTGCTTCTGAAAACATTAAAAAAAAACATTCATATTTTCAAGTTTTCAGAGATTTTTTTCATTCGAATAGCTGAAGCGGAAGCAAATGGGGAAAAAACTTCCACATTTGCGACCATCTTCCGGCTTTTCGCCTGAAAAAATCACAGAAAACTCCCCATCTTACCAACGGCCAACTGTTTGCTGCCGCGCGGGAGAGATTGACAGTTCCATTTCCATCGATCCGCGCACAGCCGAAGGCCAACACATCGGCTACACACAGCATGAGTGCGACTTACACAGAATTTTCACTCAGCCAGAGAGTCCTGCATTGGTTGCCTCATTCTGTGTAGTTTTTACACATGCGCTGCGTTGAGCAGGCTTAGCGTGTGAGCCTCCTTCTAGCGCAGCACACTGCGATTCCGTTGAGCTGAGAGACGGTTTGGTTGGAGGCTCGTCAGTACATTTATGTGCTCCTGAGAAATATGTAACTCTACTCATAGGCAATCGATTCAAGCTAAAATGCTCTTCGTCTGGAATATTTGACGTTTCGTAGGGGATTGGGACAAATAAAACTTGACTACCGAACAGGAGACAAAGTAATATGGAAGGTAATGAAATTCAGTAAATAAGGATAGAGTAGAAATGGTATCATACCACTGCAAATTGGGACTACTTGTGGTTATTTTCACACAAGGAGAAATTCATTTAGTCAAAAATTTGAACGCCGGAGTTTCGTTGAATCCAGACATATTTCAACGGAAATTCAATCAATAGCACCACGTGTTTCGTCTAACCTCTCCGTTCGTTCGACACACATCGTCTACATGATGGGTCATTACGTCAGGTCATAATGTGACCAACAATTGTCGCTAGTTTCCAGAAACTGTTCGCTGGAAGCAGCTGTGCATCATAAAATCTTTCAGACACAAATGTGTCCTGTCAGACAAAAGTTTTCTTCCTATATGGAATGAAATATCAATGCTTACTTGATTTATTTACCCGGCTAACAATCGATCAAAGATTGAATCCTGGGATTCAATCCTCTCATACACGTGGCATGATTCATTGCATGCCTGGATTTGAACAAAAGATGCGCGCGAAATTAATCTTGATGTGATGGTTTTTGATCTCAGCAGCTCTTGGAGTGGGATTTTCGAAGACTGTATAACACCATAACAAACTATACAGAGTTCTATAATATTGAAACGTTTTTGAATTGTATCGACAACCAATAAAATGTTGCTTCGTCATCCAATTACAATACGCTGTATTGTATTGTATTGTACAGAAATTGTTTATTCCATTCACTGAACGGTACGTTTTTATCCGGGTGGGCAGTGGCGACCTTCAGTCGGAATATACGTGAATATCACATGTTATTGATACACCTACATTGTATCCATTGGCGTCATAGGATGAAGACATTTGTGGATGGGAAAATGAATGGGAAAATCATAACAGCAGTACATCGTCCCGTCGATGGGGAAGCTAAAGAATGAATGGATCTCATATGGTGTATGGAGAAGTAATGTGTTAATATGTACAGTGAGGGACAAAACTATGAGGTAACCTTACTAAAATAATTCATATATGCTGATTCCGTATTTTTATCGTTTTCCTTTGTGATTTCGCGGCTTTAATTTTATTGTACTATTCATTTAAGGGAATATTGCATTTACAAAACTTAACAAACCAAAATACAATGCAGGAATCTATAAAAGTAAAATGCTTTACAATTGCAGAACAAAAACATAACACCACTACTGGAAAGTTGTTGCTTCAAATTTTCATAGATATTTATGGTGACTGCTTATTTTGACAAGCTTTCAAGGTGAGAGATTTTAAACGATAAATTTTGAAATATGCTCAAAAGTAAAAGAAGTTGTTTGGAATTCGAATCAGAACGTTGTACTAAAAAGAGGTGCTGTCTCCTAGATTCAGTCAATGTTAACTTTGCTCATGCTCACGCGATCAATTGTTAAAAGCAGCAACTTGAAAAAATCACGGTTAAATGTTACCATAATCCGTCCTCTAGCGGCCGATTTCTATAGTTAGCATTAGCATGAGCATTAAACAATTCCCACAAATTCGCAGGTGGTATTGTCCTAGACCATTGTATGAGGGTTGCCTCCTTTCCGTCCGTTACCAAAGTCAGAAATTTGGGACTAACCTCTAATTCTTAGACAAGAATAGTCGAGAGCTGTCCTGGCCACGTCCTTGCAAAAGCTGGGGAATGGGAAAGGATGATTGATTGAAAGATAGGTGTTACGGGATGTTGTGGAATGTTGATGGAAAGGGTAGTGCCATAGGATACGTTCGGTAAACGTTCTGGCCAACAAATGGTTGATATTTACGCATTGTGATCATGCGCTGCTGATCAGAACAAACTCACCAAATTCCTTTTTCGAAACTGCAATCCGTCGCTCCTCTAACAATGAACAATAACGTGAACCGTAAACTTCTGCTTATCAAAATGCACGCAACGCAACGCACGAAAAATCGACAAAGAACTGTAATTTATAATCCATCCCGAATCGAGCATCCAAAACACCGTTCAATTTTTATATCAACACAGGAGAAACGAGTTGCGCGAAACGAATTAAATTGCTGGAGCTATCACAGAGCACTCTCGAGTAAAACGCGAGCAAATCGAATAAAAGAAAAACCAAACTCCGCTCATGTCTGAAAAAAAAAACACTTTTATCACTTTGAAAAACACGTTCCCACAGAACATTTGCACGTGGCATAGCACTTTCCGCCGAATCTCCTCTAGCGGCCGATTTCTATAGTTAGTCCAATAAAATTCAATAAGGTCCTAAAGGCATGTCCCAATTTTAGTGTCAGTCGCTTAAGTTTAGGCCAAAAACACATGTTTACTAGTTTTTTTATGTTTTCCTTTTGATTAACTCAAAAAAAATACAATTTTTAGGTTTGTTTTTTAGATTTTGTCACACCCCTTGGCGTACACTCAAATTTTAGGTGTATTTTGTTTTCCGCGTCCCTTCCGAAATGTCAGATAGGAACAACTCCAGTGTTAAAACTAAAACCCCTGTGATGTTTTTGTCGACTAAGCGAACGTCAAACATGATTAAAAGTGTCAAGGTTCATTCATGGATCCAATTCTGGACAAACGTTTCAAAAGGGAGGTAGGTCATTTGGCATAAAGTCGTTTGGCATAAAGCCGTTTCGCATAAGGTCGTTTGGCATAATGGTCATTTGGCATAAAGTCGTTTGGCATAATGGTCCTTTGGCATAATGGTCGTTTGGCATAATAGTCGTTTGGCATAATGAGTCTGAAACCAAAAATTTCTTAAGATGACATTCGTGTTTACGTTCCTTTTGAACCTTTCTGATGATAACAGGCTTGTTGTGGAGTCAATTAGCACAAAATGTCACTTTATTCAACAATCATATGCTCTTGAATAAACTTAAGCATATAAGGAAAGTTATTGCCAATAGTAATTTATTATCTATCCAGAAATTACCCTTCTTTCAAATATTAATTTTTCTTTAGAGTTTCGCTATTGGAATAAATTTTTGCACTGAAGATTTTGATATATAGCACAAATTAAACTCTTCTTTCAAACATTCTGTTTTTTTTTCTAAATATGATGTAACCATATTACAGGTGTAAAACTGTTGATTTAAAATTTAAATGAATTTCACCTTCTTTTATACATAGGCCGTTCTTTGAAGCTATAATTTTTAGATTTCAAACTGACAAAAGAGTGACAATCGATAACATTGATCTGCTCAAGTTATCAGCGAAAAGAGAAATCGATTACTGCAGTTACTACGATGGGTTGTGCCACTTTTCCGCCAATGTCGGTTCCACGAATGTTATCCCGAACGCCAGTTCCCCGAATATCCCGCTTTCCCGAATAGCCCACGTCTCCAAAATGTTTTTGGTATTCATAATTGTCGTAACTTTATACATTTCAGGGTAGTAAACGAACTGGCCATCTGATATGCACCCTTTTTTATTTAATTGGCGGTTCTTTCGAGTTTTGCCGTCCTCAGCATTTTTGCCAACGTGCATAGCCTAGAATGACAGAATACTTCCTTCTTTTGATTGCTTATAGTTCTTTCTCGTTCACGATCCAGCCACAGAAGACTATTATAGCACCTATTTAAACTGCACCACTTTTCGGGAAAACGAGTCATTCGGGGAAATGGCATTCGGGGGGAAAAGGGTCATTAGGGGAACTGGCATTCGAAGAAACGAAATTCGGGGAAAAGTAGCACAATCACTTCGTTGATTCTGAACGCGATTTTTGATGTCTTTTCGTTTTATTATGCCGCAATAATTTTTGGCGTCCAATCTTCTTTTGGTTTTATCAAACATTTTGCATTTTGTTCCATTTTTTTTATTTTGCTGTTTTAACAATTCTTGCAAGACGTGCTGTTAGAATGATAATTACATTAAACCTGTCAATATTCAAAATATCGTTTTTGCAAACACATGATCTCCTTTCGAGATTCACCCGATTCTGTTTTTGCACGGGGATGCGTACCGTGCAAAAAAAGTTTTCAGTTCAAAATTTCAAAAACCGTGTAAAAAAAGAAACACCAGTTCTCGACGTGTCATGCAAAAATAAGGTTTCGGCGGAAAAAAATGTATGCAAACTTTTTTTGCACGGCCGTGTAAAAAAAATCCGTGCAAAAACAGAATCGGGTGTATGCTGGAAAAAATATTATTTCAATCACAAATTTTCCCTTCTTTCGATAATAGACAGTGTTTTTGATGTACACTTCCAAAATTAAAATTTATATTGAATCGTTTAAAAGTTTTGCCACAATTTTTTATTCAACAATATCTTATTTATTTGAGTTATGCTGTGAGAAGATTTTTTGCGTTAGAGCTTTAAACTTTTTAAACGAAAAATAATCGGCTCTCGTATGTAGGTAATTTTTGTATTATGCTACAATAATAGATCTTTGGATAAGAGCATTTGATGTTTTGCAAATAAATTCTCCCTTCTATTACCAAGTATTTTCATCAATTGTTACGTCCAAACTGGGACAGAGGTTGATCTGCAGCGAGATACTCTATGTTCTGGGATGTGGAAAAAATTATTATTCCGAAAAGATTTTCCATCAGATCCGTCCCAAGTTTTATTTAGTTATGCTCTCGAATGTCACTACAATTTTTGACATTTATAGCTTGGAATATCTCTGAACAACCACCACGCTTATTGAGAACCTACGAAAAAATTATGGTGGTGTTGATCTCGGTAAAATATTCGAAAATGCCAATATACATTCTAAGTCAGTAATTATGTTTTTTTTTTTTTTTTAAATCTTTATTTGAGTGTATTTTAACGCACGAGGGCTAGTTCTACACTTACAGTAATTATGCCAAACGGCCATTATGCCAAACGACTATTATGCCAAACGGCTTTATGCCAAACGACCTTATGCCAAACGACTTTATGCCAAACGGGGTACAATCTTTCAAAAGAGCACATCGACAGTGGTAAACATTGGCTTTGCAAGACGCTGTTGAGCCCAATTCAACTCGATCACGCTCACCAATACCACTATCAGGAAGAGACAATATGGATCTTTCTGATAGTGGTGTTAGTTTGCGTGGGCGGGCTAAATAGGGCTCAACAGCAACATTTCTAAAAAACGCTCAAGACCTCTTGGGCCCTCTTCAAATGAAATCACCCTCAGTATACTTTCAAAAGGAACAATTTATTTGCCATAAATGGACAGGGCAAAATTCGGAACTGCGCCGGAGATATTCCGGGTTGTACTGTAAACCTGTGCGCCGAAACATTTTTAATCGGCGGCGGCATCAGCATGTTTTACCAGCGGCGTACATCGGCGTGGATGAAATTGAATATATTGTTTTGTGCACATGAATGAGACAATCAAAAATAATGTTTGTTCGATGGTTACAAAGCGATCAGTCGCCTATTGTCATAAAAAAAGTTAACTATTTCTATTAAAAAAATAACAGAGATTGAAGATGCTGCCCTGTTTTTCGTTCATATTGATTAATTTCTAAATGAATCTATGGAGAATTTTTGGTTAGAATGTCTAAGATCATTCTAACTAAACACACCTGGAATTTTTGAGAAACCTTCACGATTTTTTTGCAGCAAACCTCGAAAAAATATCTTGGAGAAATAAATGGAGAAGTACCTAAAGGAATTCATCTATAAATAATTATAGATGAAAGTTAGAGCCAAAGAGTGGGAAGAACACATAGAGAAACACATAGAGAAACACATAGAAAAATCCGAATTACTTTTGGACATTTCCTTCAATGCATTTTAAAAATGTTGAAACAATTAACAGAAAGATCCTTGAAAAATCCATGGAAGAATTAGGAGACATCGTTGCTGGAATAATTGTAGGAATTATGCCAGAATTCTGTGGAAAATTTGATGGAGAAATTTTACGAAGTATAGCTGAAGGAATGTTTGCGGTACTATCTGATACAAACAATCCGTAATGAAATTCAAGAAGAACATGTAAAAATTCTAGGAAGAAAATAGGGATCGCCCATTAATTACGTTAAAGTTTATGGAAGAAGAGTGGGTGTTAGATTTCTTACACGTCATACAAAACGTTTTCAATTTTATGCAAGCAGGGATCAACAAACTGCTAAAATTGTATAACATGGCACCGTATGAAGACATCTCCTCAAAACTCTGCAGATAGCTCTGGAAAATACAAAAAAAAATCTCAGAAGTGTCATTCAAGGATTTCCTTGCAAAGCCGGGGAAAAATACTTAAAGGAAGTTCCTTTGAATATTTCCTGGAATAATTAATAACGGAATTCCTAGGAAAATACCTCGACTTCATTTTGTGCGGCTTGCAAAGAGATTGAAAACTTTTCTTTCCAGCCCATTGACTGCTTGACGAACTTGAAATTAACTTGAATCATATCTAATTATTTCCATTTTGATGCAGTTTTAGAGGCATTTCATTTATTTTTTTCCGGTTCTTTCAAAATTCATCGATGGTCTGAATAATTTGATTACAAATTTTAAAGTTATATTACTGGTTACCATTTGTCCAAAAATCATAGGCTACATTTTCACTTTTTTCTCGGTATAAATGTTACACAATCCTGAGATTAATTTAAGGAAAGTTTTTTGCTGGGGTTCCATAGAATATGGCAGATTTTTCGCAAAAACATGTGCAAGACTTTCACAATATTGTTAGCATAATTCCGAGATTCTGACCAAACTCAAGGCACGATTCATAAAGACTTGTACGCAAGATTCTTTAAGGGGGGTCTGTAGCCTTGAGGTTACGCTTTCCCTTGATAAACGGAAGGTCATGGGTTCGATTCCCAGCCCCTCCACAAAAAAAAACCCGTCCAGCCACCAGAAGACGCCCCAGAGGACCGTGCTTTGGGGAGCACATCCATCCTCCGTCAGTATCAGATGGTGGCTGAGACAAACTGACCCTCTTCGCAGGCAGCTAGCCTCACTAACAGCAGTGCTCTCTCCTACCTGCTCGGTGTGAGAGTAAAAAGAGTAGGAGAGAGTGTAGATGTAAATATAGATAAGTTAAAAATAGATCTGTGTATCGGTTAAGAAGCTACAGATCAACTGACTCCGGCACAGTAGTGGCCACGAGCCTGGAGTGCCTAAAAAAAAAAAAATAAAAAAAAAGATTTTTTAAAAACCTGCGTCAAGATTTTGAAGAACTTTGTGCAGGATATTCGTATAATACTGACAGTATCCTTTGTGAATTTCAGAGAAAATAATAAGTAAGATTTTTATGAAATTGTTGACATTATTCTCACAGGATCAACGAAGTAATATAGATTTTGACGAAATCGTGCTCATAACTCTCAGCTTCCAGGACAATAATGTTATTAAAATTTGAGTTGAATTTCTACATAATAGTAAGCAATTTACCTATTTAACATATAAATAAAAAACAAACTGATTGGTTTTAACCGATTTTTCAAATAAAAAAATGGAGTCAACATATTTATTTTTGTACAGTCAACTCTTTCTTACTCGATATTCCACAACCTGATATCGAGAAATGTAGTAAAAGTTGGTTTTCATGGCTACTTCGATGGTCCCTTGGATCGCATTTGTATTGATTTTGTGTGCTATAACTCGATACCTCCCTAACTCGATGGACCCTACAATATTGAGTTATGGAAAGTTGACTGTAGTAAAAACAGTTATGGAAAGTTTTCTGTAATAAAAACTCCTAAGGGACATTCTGAAGGATTTCTTTCCACATAAAATGATTGAAGAAAATTGTAGTTGAACAGTGGTCCTCAGCCTAACTGGTTATGCGGGTCACTTCAATGGCACTGGCCGTAAGCTTTGTGAGGATTATCTCAAATGATTTTCTAATCTGCAAAAATCTTTTTTTTTCAATGCTAGGACAAAAATGTAGTCGGCAGATGGTTTCAATGTTATAAAAAGGATATGATTAATAAACAACCTGTTGGCTGATATTTGTTCAATCATAAGATCCTAACATTGATTTCATTCCGTGTTTAAGGTTATCGCAAAAGATTTAATACCGCTAGTCGAGCACAAAAGGACTATACAATAGCTATGTATGTATGTTTTATAGTTCATTATAAGGGTAGATACAAAATTAAAAAGTTTAGAAACGGTTTTAAGATAAAGTCTTAACAATCTCCTGTAGTGTGGGCCTTTTCGGGTTTACCGGAGATTTATCAAAGGTTTATTAAGGATAAGTGCTAAAATGAGTCTTAACGATATGGTGGTAACAATAGCCTGTAGTAAATGAAAAAACTAAACACATCACTTGGATTATTTTGATGTAAAATGTATGGAAATGGTTGATTGTGATAATATGAATTATTTTAAAATAGCTGTCAGTTCCCGAACACCATTCCATTTTATGACTAAAAAAAGTATCATGATACGTCTCAAACTTCATAAATTCGAGAGAATTTATCAATAAATGAAGAATAAACTCGGTACCAACAAATGTTACCGCTCTAGAGCACTTGGCACAGGTTCCGCCAGGGCCTATTATGATTTCGAATGAACCTATCAATGAACCTAGAACGAACATTGTAACATTGGATGTGGCCACTCCAGAGCACCTGGTACAGGTTCCGCCAGGGCCCCTTTGGGGACATTTCCGTATTATGAGCCAACGTCTCAATCTTCATGAATTTAAATGAATATGGCAATAAATGGAGATTAAACTCAGTACCTACTTAAGGTGAAACAGTTTGGAATCAACTTCTAAGGTTGCACTTAGAAGGCACAAATCTCACGAAGGAAGCATCCAACTACAGTGCACTTTTTATTTTGACTTTGTGCACTAGCAGAAAGCTTAAAATAAGAAGATCAGGAAAATTTGCCAGCTTTTTCTCCAGTTTAGTGCTTTTGAAAACGTGAGTAGGAGCAAAAGTCGGCCATTGTGGCGACCATTTTTGCATTCCTAGATGTTCCACCTTAAGGGTCCATTCCAGGGAACATGGCACAAGTTCCACGAGGGCTTTTTTGAGGACATTTCCGTTTTATAACCAAAACATACCATGTTAGGTCTCAATCTTCATGAAATCGAATGAACATGCAAGATGGGATTTAGACGGAAATGTTTTGAGCACTTTAGATAAAAAGTAGTTCATTAAAAAACGTAAATAAGATTTTTTGAAGATACGTGCTTTAATTGTTTTAATGTGATTTAATTGCTTTAATGTAGCGCTTTTTCTGAAATGCATCATTGTAACATAGAAAAAAATCGTCTTTAGATAATTATTCAGATTAATCAATGCAATGAAAATGAAATGAACATGTCAGTAAACAAAGTACAGTCAAACCTCTATGAGTCGATGTTTCACGACTCGATATCGACTCATGGAACCACACTAGAAACGAAATTTCCTGGTTACTATGATGGTCTTCGAAACAGCTTTTCAAAGGATTTTTGTTCCATGACTCGATATTTCTATGAGTCAATGGTCCCTTTAATATCGACTCATAGAGGGTTAACTGTACAAACATTGTAATAATGGATGTGGCCACTCCATGGCACAGGTTCCCTCAGTGCTTCCTTGGACACATTTCCATTTTATGATCAAACATCAGAGACCGAGCGACGTCGCAACGTTTCAATCTTCGTGAACCAGATTATTCTTCATTTACTGATACGTTCGTTTGAATTCACGAAGATTGAGTTGTCGTATGGTATGTTTTGGTCATAAAACGGTAAATACCCTCGTGAAACCTTGGCCAAGTTTATTGGAGAAGCCACCTCAGTTGGTACCGGGTTTATTCTTCGTTCATTGACATGTTGATTCAAATTCATGAAGATTGAGATTTGAGTATTCAAATTTCCCGGGATTTGATTTCCCGGGAAACGGGAAATAAAATTACCATTTCCCGGGAAATCCAGGGATCCCGGGAAATTCTGAAAAACGTGAAAATAAAGCAATTTTGTGGAATTTTATTTTTCAAATTATTCGTATTTCGTGTAGGGTCAGTGTTCCCTTAGTAGACGGTCCCCTATAGTCGCACTAGTAGCTTTTTACGGTCGTTTGCAATACATTTTTAACGTAAAGCTTACCTAAGCACCATTGATACACAACTCGATTATGTTAAAAAAAAAATGATCGAAATATAGTTTTGCTTATAATTTAAGACGAATTCCATTCAGAATGAGTCGAAAAAACTAAAAATCGTGCTCGATAGTCTTCGATTTGGATTAAATTTTGCACATGTTTTTGGTATGGTAGAATAAGTGTTTTCCATAGAAAAATTTATCATTTTGACTCAAGCGTAACTTTTGAAAATGGCCTACAAATTTTTGCATGCAACTTATTTGAAAAATCTAACTCGGAAACTGTTGATTTTAGAGAAAAATGTTGTATGAAGGAGTTGTAGTGAACCGTTTGGACTATTAAAAAAATATACACTGAAAAAATATTTTATTAATTTTCATAAAAAAATCAAAAATAAAACTTAAATTTAAAATTACACAAAAACCCCATTTTTAATATTTTTTTAAATTTTCACCATAGAATCTTGATAGTAAACAGATGTTTGGGACAAAGTTTCATGATGGAGAAATTTTTAATAAAAAAGTTTTTCTAATAAAAACTTTTGGTCGATTTTAAAAATTTTGAATTTTTGTCAAAATAAATACGTTCTGATGATATAGTAAGCATCTTTAAATGATTCTAAGCCATGATGATTATATGAATAATTTATCTAGAAGTAGTCATTTTCGAAATATATAGAGTTTAATGCAAAAAAAAATATTATTTAAATATTAAAATAGGTCATTTTGTGCAAATAGGTCAAACATGTGCAAAATTTAATCCAAATCGAAGATGGTCGAGTTCTGTGACTGACCGATTTGACATGGAATTCGTCTTAAGCTCCCTTGCATCAATAGGAAACCTATTGTTCCTATAGCACTACTAAGTAGTGTGTTTTCTAGAATATTGTCGATGTCGAACAACTAAATGCAGGAAAACAAGTACGATGGTGAACCTCATTGGCCCACGTACTGAAATTTTCTAACAAATGTGATTTTAGTGCTAAAAATTGAAAAAAAAAATCGTGAGATCCCATTTCGGGGTGAAATTGATCGCTTGTTAATGCAATTATTGTTAGTTTTGAAAACACCTCTACATAACACATTTGGGGTCCCTGAATCCGATTATGCTGTTTAAATTTTTAACAACACAATATTTATGGAGATATTCAATAATTAAACTTGAAGAATACCAATGAAAACGTTTAAATGTAGGCAATTTCCAATATAATTTCCTAGTATCGAACAGAAATTCAATTATTTCAACAAAATTACCAAATTGGTACGAATTTCGCTGATACATTCTGTTCTGGGGATATATTTTAAGCATCATCACAAACTTGCAGCCTGGCACCATGTCCAAATCTTTGTTTCGAACTTAAAGATTATGGATGTCTGTCAATACCACACCAAACATGATATTGGAATTTTCCGTTATTTTTATAGATATGAACATTCTTTAACGCAAAAAAAGGTCAGAACATGTAACTCGACAATAGTTACGACAAACAACGCTCATTTATCACATTTTTACTTGACATTGGTGCTCTATTAGTAAGAAATGAAATCGTGTGACACGGTGATCAAATTCACCCTAATGATCAATTTCACCCGAATTTACGGTAATTAAATTAGAAAAAAATTATAGCATTCAGCAAAAGTCCTCGTGGAGTTTATTCTTGATCCAACTAGAGTCTTTATATTAAAAATTGTGACTGTTACATCCATGAAAACTTTATAAGCCTACTGAATTCATAGAAAAGATCCCTTGAAAATTCTTTTATTTTATATAGCAAAACTCGTCAAAAACGATATCTATTTTACGAACAACTATTTCATTACAAAAAAAACAGCATCGAAATATAACTAGTGATGTAATGAGTTCATTGGTTAGAATTATATGATAAGTAAATGGTGCGATGGTTTTTGTTTGAAAATAGATAGTAATTTCTTTTTTTATAAAGCTACCCGGGAAATATGAAAATCCCGAGAAATACGGGAAACCCGGGAAACAGAAAATCATTTCCCGGGAAACGGGAATCCCGGGAAATCTCAATTCCCGGGAAATGTTCCCGGGAATCAAAACTCTAATTGAGATGTTGTACGATATGTTTTGGTCATAAGAAGCAAATGTCCCCAAAGAGGCCCTGGCGGAACCTGCACTCGGTGCTTTGAAGTGGTCGCATTTATTGATACCAAGGTAATTCTATATTGATTAGCAAGTTCTCTCAAATTCATGAAGATTGAGACGTCGCAAATTGTTTTTTTTTTATATATATTTTCAAAACTGAATACCTATACTCCAAATAATTCGTGGGTTCAAGAAGTCATATCTTAAATCATCACGCAGGATACAGTTACCTTTAAGATGTTCCTTTACTTTTGCACAAGATTCAATGTTCAAAGTTAACAAAACATTATTTAGTATATGCATCGCCTTAAATGTATATATTTTTTATTTATTAATTATTACGTAAATGGAATTCACGTAAATGAGGTTACAGTGCACCATTTTTTGTATGATTCCCGGCTCCAAAATTTCAATTTTCAATAAAGATCTAAAAACACCATCGAGATAACCCTAAAACCTTGTAAACAACTTACCAAAAAATAGTACAGAACAAACGTTCAATTATGAAATTTAACATGCCGTAATCTATTAACACTTGTTGCAGTTTTTAGCCACAAATTACTGTTTTACACTAGCCGCAAACACGAGGCAGCTCCAACTCGATAAGCAGAGAAAACAACTGCAGGAGAAAACAACTTCAATGGACGATAGCTGGCCACTGTCTACACGACTTCTTGCTGCTGCGAACGCTGGTTTACATTTAAGCACGAGAGCCACCCACTATCGGGCTATTTCCCGATGGAGTAAAAAGTATTCTCTTTAGCAGTGGCAATCGTGGGACGCCGTCATCACAAAAACGAACAGTGCAACACCTTTTTAAAGCCGCCGACGCACTCTCAACAGCATACAGTCTTCGAGGTTTGTTCGGATCGAAATGTGCAGAATTAAGCATTTACTAGCAACGGTTCTTATTCTCGTGGGAGTTGTCCACGGTGGACAAACGAACAGCGGATGCAAACACTGTAGACCTAATCACAACTGCCCACAGCAAGACAGGACTCTAGAAGTGGTGTTCCGCCATGAAGAATACGTAGACCGATACTATCGATGCCTTTCTGGTGTGGCTTACGAGTTCCAGTGTCCCTTTGGAATAGCCTTCGATCCCATTCAAGGACGCTGTCGATATGCTTCGGAGGGCGAAATCAGATCCTGGCAAGCAAGACAACTGATGCCATGCGAAAAATGTGTGGGTGGAGTGAAGTTCGTCGAACTTGGCGCTTTCTTGCCTCAATATTTGCAGTGTGTGTCCGAAGGAATTGCAGAGCTAAAGACTTGTCCTGTGGGACAGAGCAGAACGAGATCCGTCCAGCTTTTGTGGATGTCGGACCACTGCGAAGGTTTCCTAACAACTCGCAGTCAGCGTATCGAGGATTACCCATCAGCTCATCATCATTCTAAAGGTATGGTTAACGTGTTATAGATTTAGTGTTAACATTAATCAAATAAAATATTTTTTGTTTAGATGAAGGTTCGAAGTGCTCAGGTGGAAAACATCATCACTCGTTTGGAAATACTCATGTGCACGGAGTTTGTCCATGTGAGATCTGCAGTAATCCTGTTACCGTGAAACCTGGTTGTTCTACGACTCCTCCTTGCACTACATCTACGACTACAAGTATTCCTCCTAAAACAACCACAACCACTAAAACTGTAACTCCTTCCAAAACCACGCCGATCAAAGATTCCACTTCAACGTATACCACTACTATTGCACCGACAGAAACAACTAAGAAACCGACAGATATTATTATAAGTCCAGATGATTCTGGTGAATATTATGACGACCATATTGTTGGTTTGGCAATAGATTCAGAATCATTAGGAAGATATGGAACAACAACTCCTAAACCAAAAACAACCACTACGAAGAAACTCATGACTACCACCAAAAAACCAACCACCACTACAACCAAAAAACCAACCACCACTACAACCAAAAAACCAACCACCACTACAACCAAAAAACCAACCACCACTACAACGAAAAAGCCAACCACCACTACAACGAAAAAACCAACCACTACTACTACGAAACCAACGACAACTACTACAAAGCCTACCACTACGACAACAAAACCAACAACTACTACTACGAAGCCTACCACTACTACTACAAAACCTACCACTACGACTACAGCACCCACTACCACTACTACAGCACCCACTACCACTACTACAGCACCAACTACCACTACTACAGCACCAACTACAACCACTACAGAGCCTACGACCACGACTACAGCTCCAACTACAACCACCACAGAACCCACAACCACCACTACAGCACCAACCACTACTACAACTGAGCCTACCACTACTACTACAGCACCAACCACTACTACTACAGCACCAACTACAACCACTACAAAACCAACCACTACTACTAAAAAATACACCACCACTACTAAGAAACCAACAACCACTACTACAGCACCAACGACAACCACTACAGAGCCTACGACCACGACTACAGCTCCAACCACAACCACAACAGCACCAACAACAACAACTACTAAAAAACCAACCACTACTACTAGAAAATACACTACCACTACTAAAAAACCAAAAACTACTACTACAAAACCAACATTTACAACCACTGAAAGCACAACTACTACTGAAGATGATGAAACAACCTGCGTATGTGTGAAAACTAATACTACAACGACGGAAGCTACAACCACAACATTAGAAACTACTACTACTGAAGAAACGACAACAACCGTTGAAACTACAACAACACCGGAGACTACAACGACCGAAGAAACCACAACGACAGAAGAAACGACAACCACTCCGGAGACCACGACGACCGAAGAGACCACAACAACCGAAGAAACTACGACAACTGAAAAGACCACGACGACCGAAGAGACCACGACAACCGAAGAGACCACCACAACTCCGGAAACGACGTCAACGACCGAAGAAATCTCAACGACCACCGAGCGGAAGACGACTTGCGTCTGCGTAGATGATGACTCTACTACTACTCCCATGCCCGCCACTGATGAACCAGCTCACGGCTGATCAGAAGGAGAATCAACCAGGATCAGGAGAAGCGACTGACTTAGAAAACGTTCCGATCCGGGATACCATCGGCGAGCAATGACTCATGGAAAACAACTAATTGTAGCATCAGAATGTTGATGCTTCGCACAGCAACTGTGAAAATTTCACACAAAAAAGCAAGAAAAAAAGTTCACTCTCTGGGTATTATGGGTATTTTATATTTGTTATGTCTTGTTAGAAGTTTGTTCTATTTAATATTTATATTTATGACAATAAAACAGCAATGAATATTTATCCACAAGAGAGATTGTACTTATTTCTCAAATGATAAAAGTTGACAACAGTTTCTTACAGAAGGTAATCCGTAAAACACTTGCATGAACCACTACCAAGGAAATGACGCGCAAACCTAAAAAAGCACTCTGGCAACACGAAAACGAAAAACCGTTTACGCTTGCATTGATAATCACGAACCACTTCCGAGCCGAAAATGCACGAACCACTGACAAATAAATGACGCCCAAGCCGAAAAAAGCACTCTGCCGACAAGAAAACAAAAACAGGTCCCGCTTGCCTTGATAATCACAAATCACTTGAGTCACTAGCCGAAAAATGCACTTCGATGATGCGAAAACAAAAAAAAACGATTTTGCTTGCTTTGATTACCACGAACCACTACCAAATAGTATCAAAGAAATGACGCGCAAGCTGAAAAAAAACACTCCGGCGATAACCCAACCAAAAACAGGTCCCGCTTGCTTCAATAATCATGCATCACTAAAAAGGCACTCCGGTGCTTCGGAGTGACGTGGTGATGCGAAAACAAAAAGACCGATCTCGCTTGCTTCGATAACAACTAAACAACATCTCAGCAAAAATGACATTTAATATTAGCAGCAGCGTTGTTCTTACACGGATACAAAAATCAACCTAACTTTGACTTCTTTTTACTCAATTCGGCTCTTCCGTGTGGTAACCCAATTTTGGCATAACTGGCATATAGCTCTCAGTAGGTAGTTTTCATTGACAACAGCGAAAACCCCGCTCAGTGTTAGCTTTCGAAGTTTCCGTAGTGGGTTAAAATAACTCGAATCTAGGTTAACTCTAGAACCCATATTTAGCTAATTCCACGAACATTCGACGCTGGGTTGGTGCGTCTCTCTCTGTTTTTGACAATATATTTGAAAAAAAAAAATATAGATAACACTCCTCCGGCGGTTAAAGGAACATCAATGGACCTATGCACGGGTTCACTATTTGACGTTTTAGCGGTGCCGTGTTATTTACGTGACCATGGTAACGAGTGAATTCGGCACCGCTCAAACGTCAAATTAGTGAACTCGTGCATCGGTTCATCGAAACGAGCCTGAACACTGAGAAAAATCTACACGCCGAGGTCGTGTGTTTTACTTATAGATTTGCGCAATGAGAAAAACCACATGACTTGAGTGTGGTAGCCATAAGGATTTCGTCATTGACTTCACGGTATAATAACATGTGTATCAACATTAGGTTGTCATGAGAAACAAACATGAATGTCTAAATATTAAATCATGAAAACCAACTGATTTGCTTATTGAATTCGAAATGTAGTGGCTTTAGATAGTCATGTGTGATAGAACATGAATGTCATGAGACTGAAAGAAGAAATTTGATAGAAGAAACCTTGCTCCCCAAAATATGGATTCGAGGCTCCTGTCGCAAGCTCACTTGAATGTTTTTTTTTCAAACAAGTGAGTCAGCAACAAGCGGGGCGCCGCAAATCCATATTTTGAGAAGGCCGGGATTAGCATAGTTCATTTTATTCGAAGCTGAAAGCTAGGAAAATCTGTTAGTGGAATCCGATTTTTCTCTAACACCATACATTATATCCAATGCTGGAAGTAATGCATTTTATTTATAGAAAATTAGAATGAGCTCCTCATATTCACTCGGACATCTTCACTTAGAAAGAAAAACGAATCCACAAATTTTCCTCTAACACTTTCAGCTTCAGAATTTGCCTCTTCTCTTTGGAACATGATGATGACTGTCGTTCGACACGAGGTCCATCCGCAATTAAGTTCGCTATGGGTTGATCACTAATAATTTAGAAATTTGGAACACGGAAATCGACAGCAAGCCCATCGATTTCAAATTGACCAACTTGAACATGATGATCATGACATAAGATAATCATAAGTTAAACACACTGAATCCGTGTTGGGTGATGATCCATAGTACCCATAGGTTGACGCACACGAATTTGAAATGGAAACCCAACTAGAGGCTTGTAACAAAAATATAATAAAATTTTATCAGAATAAATGCGGGGCATGCAGGGGGGGGATTGCGATCAACGGGCTGCCATTGTTTTGTTTCCGATGCGAGAAATACTTCCATGCGCAGTGTTCCTCCGTTGAAAACAAGGCAGCAGCTAGGTTGATCACAGATAATGCAAATGTTTTTTTCAAGTGTGATGATTGCCTATCTCGTCCGAGTTGTGGTGAGCAGAACAGTAGCGTGTTCAATATCGGATCAATGGAAGAAGATATGAAGAAAATTTCTTCACTTTCGGATTCTATCGATGATATTCGAAACCAACTGGCTGCTCAGATAGGCAACGCGTTAAAGTCCGGTATGGAAGAATTGGTACAGAATGTTAACGGCACTCTTAATGAGGCTGTAAATAATATTGAGAAATTAATTAATGGCAAAATGGAAAATATGACAAGTTCATTTTTTCAATTTAATGCGGATAAAATGAAATTAGCTACAATGAAAAGTACGCGTGATGCATCTAGGTCGGTTCATTTGGAATCGACCTCTAGTGCACGGAAAAAACGGAAAATAAGTAATACAGATGAAATTGATGATTTTGATAATGACGATGTTTTTGTAGACGCGAATCCTTTTATTACAGTAGTTAATAAAAAAGCTCGGAAAAGTAAAAGTAAAGGTCCTAAACCAAATTCACCAAAAAAGAGTGAGACTCGTCCGGTTATTGTGATTAAACCAACGTCCAATCAGAGCAGCGAGGACACTCGCAAATTTTTGTATGAAAAACTTGATCCAAAAATACACAAGATAAGTAGCTTTAGAAACGGGAAAGATGGCTCCGTAATTGTGAAGTGTGCAACAGGATATAATGTTGATCTTGTGAAAAATGGCATGCAAAACGATCTGGGTGAAAACTACAGCGCTGTTGTCCCAACATCGGTGCCAAGATTGAAAGTATTGGGTATGAGCTATAAATATTCCTCCGATGTCATCATTGACTATTTAAAAAGTCATAATGAAGATATCGCGATTAATGATGTGAAAGTATTAAATGTTTATGAAAATCCACGCTTCCGATACAAGCAATACAATGCCGTAATCGAAGTAGATGTTGATACGTATAGCTGTCTTTTAACTGCCAAAAAAGTTAATGTAAAATTTGATCGGTGCCTTGTAGTTCCCGCGGTTAGTGTATTAAGATGCTTCGAATGTGGAGAATTCGGGCACATGAGTACGAAGTGCAACAACAGCACTGCGTGCTCTAAGTGCAGCGGAAGTCACAAAACATCGGAGTGTACGTCAACCGTATTGAAATGTGTGAATTGTATAAAAATGAATAATGAACGTAACATGAACTTGAATATTAATCATCCAGCTTAAAGTAAGAATGAATGTATGGCATATAAGAAGCTATTTGATCAGAAAAAAAGCAGCTTGCATTTCAATAAATAGCAAACAAGTTCCAGTAGTAATGTGAATCAATTAGACATTTTGTATTTTAATATTGCTGGATTATCTACAAACTACGTTGCATTACGTCAGATTGTAGAGGAAAAACGTCCATTTTTGGTACTTCTCGCGGAAACACATATTGTAGACATTGACGCATTTAATCAGTATAATATTCCGGGTTACAATATTGCTGCTTGTTTGTCACATTCAAGACACACTGGCGGAGTTGCTATTTATGTCAAAGAATCAGTTCAATTCAAGCTTCAATCGAACGAGGCGCATGATGGTAATTGGTTCTTAGGCATTACGGTTGTACGTGGCATGAAGATGGGTAATTATGGTATTTTGTATCATTCTCCCAGTTCAAGCGACCAGCGTTTTATTGAAATTTTAGAAAACTGGTTTGAGACCTTTATAGATCCTAGTAAACTTAACGTACTTGCTGGCGATTTTAATATCAATTGGAGTGATGCGAATTCGAATCATTTGAGGCGTTTGGCTGAGTACCGTTTTGACTCATATTCCGAACACTTAAGGCTAACAGTAACTTCAAATGCATCTCACAGGCATATATTAGCTGATATATGTGAAAATTATAATTTTTACGCAAAGTTGAAGTGTTAGCTGTTGGGTGTGCTGATAAAAATATTTATTTAAACAATTTTAGTATTGTTTTTACGTAAAAGTATGGAACAACATTTTGATTCAAATGCCGAACACTGTGTTCATTCTGTCTCATATTCCGAACACCTTGATTCAAATTCCGAACAGCACGAATAAACCATATTCAAATGAATAATTTCGCAAATAAAATTATCTGAGCTAGTTTTACTGGTCTCGAACTAGAGAGTTATTACTAATCCCAAGATATAAAATAGATTGGAAGACGTTAAAATTGAATTGCGATTGACTGCCATTTCCTTGTAATTTGATGACATATTTCAGCGAAACATTTCAACCAGATCGCCATACAAAAACCGAGTGTTCGGAATATGAGTCTGTTCGGAATTTGAGACAAAACGGTATTTCAATTTGAAACAAAAAGTTACCGATTACACTCGAATTTCCCGGCACAATAGAACAATTATTGATCATGTCTATTCTAATTTCGATATAGTAAACTCAGTCACATGTTCAGATTTGAAAATAACCGATCATGAAACTTTAGTTATAAATATTGAAGATAACAGTAGTATTCGAGATAATCTTGTAAGAAAAAAGTGCTGGAGGAAATATTCAAAACAGGCGGTATCAAATCTTGTTGAAAGAAGTATGGGTTTGCATAATAGTGCGGGCAGTTTGGATCATAAAGCAGCTGTTTTAACGGATATATTAAAAACCAGTACCAATAAGTTAGTTGAACAAAAGTTTGTATCTCTAGAAAACTCAAACAGCTGGTACAGTTTAGAGCTACTTCGTCTTAAACGCAAGAGGGATAAACTGTACAAAAAGTTTTTAAGGAGAAATAATGATAATAACTGGAGAAGGTACAAGTTAGCGCGAAATATATATTCACAAACGTTGAAAAAGACCCGCTGTGAATATATTCAGAGGAAAATCGATCAGCATCAGAACAACAGCAAGGAATTATGGAAAATTTTAAAGTCTTTATTGAAACCTAATAATTGTAATCCGCGATCCATAACTTTCGATGGCACATTAGAACAGTCAGAACAAGAAATTGCATTTAATTTTAACAAATATTTTGTCGATAGCGTTTCATCGATCAACCAATCTATTGAGTTGGTTGCTGAACCTGACGAAATCAAACAGCCGGTTAATAGTAGATGTAAACTTGAATGTTTTCACCCGATTACATTTGATGAATTAAGAAGTATATGTTTTTCTTTAGATAAAACGGCTGGAGTAGATAATGTTAATGCTAGAGTTGTGCAAGATTGCTTTCATGTCATTGGACACAATCTGTTGGACCTTATAAATGAATCTTTGAGAACCGGGCACGTGCCACAGGTTTGGAAGGAATCTTTAGTGATTCCTATACAAAAGGTTGCTGGAACGATTAAAGCCGAAGAGTTTCGTCCCATCAACATGTTGCACACATTAGAGAAAATTTTAGAACTTGTTGTTAAAGGCCAACTGATAAAATATTTGAATAATAATAACTTGCTGATACCAGAGCAATCGGGATATCGAGAAGGACATTCTTGTGAAACCGCATTGAACTTGGTTTTAGCCAAATGGAAAGAAAAAATGGAGTGTAAAGAAACTATCATTGCTGTATTTCTGGATCTGAAACGCGCCTTCGAGACAATTTCTAGGCCCTTATTGTTGAAAAAAATCGAGCGCTTTGGAATTTCGGGTTCTGCATACAAATGGTTCGAAAGCTATTTGTGTGGAAGAACTCAACGGACTGTTTTTAATAATTCGGTTTCCAGTCCCGTGGAAAGTAATCTTGGTGTTCCACAGGGAAGTGTATTAGGGCCCATTTTATTTATTATGTACATTAATGACATGAGACGAGTTTTACGATTTTGTGATATTAACTTGTTTGCGGATGACACCGTATTATTCATTGCAGCTAAAAATTTAGAACAAGCCGTTTCAAACTTGAATGAAGATTTGCGTTATTTAAGTAGATGGTTGAAGTTTAAACAACTGAAATTGAACATAAGTAAAACAAAATTCATGATCATTTCGCGGAATCGTAGTAATGAACAAGTCTCTGTTGAAATTGACAATGAGGCAATTGATCGAGTTCGTGAAATTAAATATCTTGGCGTGATTATTGATGATAAGCTTAAATTTGCCACTCATATTAACAATGTCATCAAGAAAATAGCCAAGAAGTACGGTATTCTTTGTCGATTAAAAAACGAATTAACCATTGCTAGTAAGATATTGTTGTACAAATCAATCATCTCTCCTCACTTGGATTTTTGCCCTTCCATTTTGTTTTTGGCTAATGAAACACAAATATCGAGATTGCAGCGCTTGCAAAATAAAATTATGCGCTTGATTTTAAGATGTGATAGACTCACTTCCTCACTTTTTTTGTTAGACGCTCTACAATGGCTGTCAGTGAAGCAAAGAATTGTTTATTTGACAATGGTGTTCGTTTATAAAGTAGTCAACGGTTTGCTGCCTCGATATTTGTGTGACAGAATTGAAAGAGGAAGTGACATTCATAGATATAACACAAGAAACGCGGACGAAATCAGAACACCCAATTTTCTGCATGGTGCTTCACAAAACTCATTATACTACAAAGGAATAAATGTTTTCAATTCTATGCCAATACAAATAAAGCGTGCAACGACTCTGTCACAGTTCAAGAGACTATGCATTTCACACGTAAAAGCTGTATTTTGAGCAGCCAAATGGTAATTTTTTAATAATGACTAATTTTGTATCTTGACGATGTTTTTACAAACAGATTATTTGATTGCATAATTTATTTGTTTTATTTCATTAGGGTATAGACAAACTATTATGTTCACCCTGATGATGATGATGGATTTTTATATTGTTGACGTAGCTTTAGCTTAAAACCTATTTTTTTGTGAAGTCTACAAAAGTTTGAGTCTCGCGCGCGGTACACAGGTATAAATGACTATTTTATGATTTGTAAACAAAATTGGACAATTGCACTGTTGAAGGATTCTTTGGATTATTAGTAGGCTCACTGGTTGAATGTCGGAAACTTCTTGAAAATGCGAATGTTGTCGATAGTTTTGAAATCGTCTTGCGGAGTTTTCAATCCTGACAAGGTTTTGGATTTTGTTGGAATTTCATGATCACTGGTTATGCTTATGAACATCTGTGGTTAAGATCAATGGTGTTTACAAAATTTCTTTGTTGCTGTATAGTATGAAAATTTCTATGTTATTTATATCTGTCAAAAATAATCAGACCGTTTCGTTTTGCAATATCTGATTAAATTGATCATAATAATTATCTTAAAGATATATCGTCTAGCTCAAACCTTTGTAGGGGTATGTGGCGGGACCATCATCATCATCATCATCATAATATGATATGCATATCATATTATGATATAATTTTGTTAGGCTCTGTTATCCACAGAACATAATAAAACAGAAATATAACATAATGTGTTTTATTTCCCTTTAAGATATGTTTTTGTTCATTTTTAACAACTTTATAACAAAATAAATAGATAGTTGCATTTCAATATTATCGTATATCGAACAGTATTATAATTTTGATACTTTGTATCAAACATTATAACTTGGTTTGATATGTTTTTGATAGAATTAAAACACATTTTGTTATGTTTATGTTACTATTCATACACTTTTTGTTATAATTTTAATTATTTTAACAACATCTTGCATCAAGTTTGTAACAACCTATGTTCGAAAGAGAAACTTATAACATAATAACATATGCTGATATAATTTTGTTATGTACCCTTAGTCGGGAAGCTTTAGGAACTTATGTGGAAAACTATGGAATTCATGTTGTCGGTTGATGAATCAGTCCATAAAGCAAAACTCAAGAATTGAATGTGTAATTCACACGAAGTTTGTAAGAAAATCACAACAAATCGACATAGACGTTCATGAATCGATCCATAATTTTAAACACACGGATCAAGCGTGTGGATTTTTTTCAGTGAAAGTTGCGAACTATTGATCGAGAAATTTCGAAACTTTTCCTTATTCTTCTTACGTCCTCACTGACACAGAGCCTGCTTCTCAGCTAAATGTTCAATGAGCACTTCCACAGTTATTAACTGAGAGTTTTCTTTGCCAAAGTTGCCATTTCGATTCGCGGATGAATCCAAGCACGTGAAACTGCTAGCACCATATGCGAATGCGTTGAATTATTGAATGTCTAATTTTGAATTCAGGGCATCGCCGCGTTTCAGGATATATACACAAATACGCCACGCAAAAGTGACATTGATCGACATTTGTCCCACCAGGCAGCAGCAAATTATATCCCCTAACTCGAATAGCGTATACAGCACCTCCACGGAAGTGGAAAGGATATGTTTAGGAGAGGGATTACATCGGATTACGCATCGTTCTACACATCAGTCTAATTTCATTTGCGGTTAAGCATTATTCTTCCATTACCTATGGCGTGCTCACTTGTCACAATGTCTCAATGTCTTTCAAGCATAAATAGCCAGCTTCTCATTCCGCAAGGTCAAGTCGTCGAGCTGAAGCAACATCCGGGCTGACAAATTGGCTTCCGCCGATATGAGCTCCTGGTTTGCCTCCATTTAACCCTTTAAAATACCAGGTGAAAATTATACACTGAAAAATGGTTGGGAGTGATTTTGTTCATTTGTGTATAAAACTCCTTCTCTAGCAGATACCGTGAAGTTTTGACGATTCCCTACACTGATAAAAATCCACACGCAAAGTTGCTCGCTGTCACTATCAACGCTTAAAATGTGCTGATTTTTACAGGCCGACTACGATACAATTCGGATCAATCTATATCACATCAACATCATGCTGTCTACTCCATTACAAGTGCATTGATGGCGATATACTATGGATATCACTGATGGGTTAAGTTTAGCCTTAAATTAAGCAGTTAAAATGGAAATTTATCTGTACGATATTTTTGACGCTGTTACAGATAGAATGAAACTATTTGTTGGTCACTGAAAAACAGTAATAGCATGGATAATTACCACGTGATCACTCATTCCGCAGTGATTATGATCTAGAGTGCGATGTCGCATCACTGCTGTTGGTTTTCAAATCCAAGTGATATTGATAGCCCGCAAGTGATAGTGATAGTTTTAGACCATCAGCCATCAGCTGATATGATTGATATTAAACAACTCTGTCCACACGTTTGATCACTGAAGTCGGCCTTACAGTTGAGGTCGAAATACGCGTATCTGTCAAAGGATACAAACACTAGTGGAATTTGATGGTATATAGTACTAAATTCGGTTTTTCATCTACTTATAGGTATTCCACTGAACAGCTCGAAGATTTATTATTGCTGTTTGCGTTTGACGTGCAAATCCAGTCTAAAAGAGCTTCAAATGCGGTAACACAAAGTAACCAACGGATACTTAGTAACCATGATCCATATCACCGCCAACCTAGCAAAGAAAACCAATCTTTGACTTCGCCTTCCTTGTTAAAAATCTTACCGCTTTTGGTGTTCCCGCATTAGATATTTGGATTTCAAACGCACACAGCAATATAATCTTGAAAATGATTCTTCAAACAACATAATACCTAAAGTGAAGTTATGCTCGAAATTTTCTAAAAATATGGTAATAAATTCCTGGAAGTGGGATCTTAGATTAATAATTGCAGGAATGCCTACAAACATTCAAGTATGCACCTTGCTAGAATTACTGAAACATTCCTTGATGTAATCCCTTGATAAAAAAAAGTTTTACATAGTAGAATTCTTGGAAGTGCAATGAAATAAGTTCTTTGTGAAATATTTGTAGACATTCTGTGAAAATTCTTGAATGTAAACAAAACAACTTCCATAAAAATTATGGTAGGCAGAATTTGATATTGCTGAGAACTTATTGAAGAAATTCGAGGTAATCCGGCTATCTAATTAACACTCCTTCCTCTCTCGGATGGGCTTATGTCCAGATTACCCTGTGGTTGTCATATAGCCTATTTCCCAGATCAGAAAACGAAGAAATAGGCAGAATAGGAAATAAGCTCTCGGAAACATCCTCAAATTATCGGCAACTTTTCTCTAGCACCCCTATTTATGGATTTGCTTGAAATCAACGTTCTCTTTAAAGATAGTTATTAAACTATTTGGACAGGTATGTGTGATTCACAGAACGACAAATGGTCCTTTTCACGACCATCAAAATGAGTCCAGAAAGAGTTAATTTCTGGAAACTTCATCCGATCAATAACAACTAGTACACTTACAAATTCATACACATGACAAATTATTAATAATATTTCACTACACTCATACTCAAACTTCACTGTCATTCTAACATCATTATCAAATCAAATCCTTTTTAAAGTATTTCACTTTGAAATCCTAAACTCTGAAAAAGCTTCCAAACCAAATGACAGATCTCCCTAAAAACTATAACGTAATTGAATACTCACAATCACAGCACCTATCATCTATCATCAAACAACCTATCATCTGCAAAAAGCTACCGCACTGTTGTTAGAGTCTGACCCAGAATTGATCGAAGTTGTGTCCATAGTAGTTCTAATTCAACCCCGCGGTAATGTAACAGACTTTTCCCCGCCCCAATTTTTTTCATCTGCTCATAGGTATTCCACTTAACAGCTCGAAGATTTATTATAATCTTGAAAACGATTCTTCAAAAAACATAATACCTAAAGTGGAATTATTCTCGAAATTTTCTAAAAATATTGTGAAAAATTCCTGGAAGTGGGATCTTAGATTAATAATTGCAGGAAACCCTACAAACTTTCCAGTATGCACTTTGCTAGAATTACTGCAACATTCCTTGATGTAATATCCCTTGTTTAAAAAAAAAAGTTTTACCATAGTAGAATTCTTGGAAGTGTAATGAAATAAGTTCTTTGTGAAATATTTGTAGACATTCTGTAGAAATTCTCAAATGCAAACAAACAACTTCCAGAAAAATGTTGGTAGGCAGAATTCGACATTGCTGAGGACTTATTGAAGAAATTTGAGCTAATCCCAAGTAGAATTTTTGGAATAAATTGCTGGAATGGTTATTGAAGAAATATTTTGAACAATCTTAAGGAACACATAACGTTGAAAACAAAAGGAATTCCACACAGAATTTCTGGAGAACAAGTTGAGTTATCGCTTATCGAATTCCTTGGCAAATTCCTCGAGGAATTTTTGGATGTATTCATTTCAAGATACCTAAATAGATGCTTGGCAGAAACTTCCACAAGAAATATTGAGGACTGTTCAGCGGAAGTCTGATTTTACTCGAAATCCTCGATTAGTTGAAAAAGTATATCATGATCAAATTTTACGTAAACATGAATTCTGAAGACCATCTCTTAAAAATTCAAAAGATTTATCGACCTATGTAGCAAACCAGTTCATTTTTGTCTCATCAGCCAGGGGGGGGGGGGGTTGCCTAGAATCTAGAAATATCAAGGCTAGTGTGATTGTACATTGAAGGCGCTAAAATCAAGCTCAACCTGAATGATCAGGAAAGTTTTCGATGCGAAATATTCTGATGAGACTCGTGGATGAATCTCGTTGTGACTCCTGTAACAATTTTAATGTAAATCTTGGTTTCCGATAAAATCCCTTGCAATGTTTCTGATGACAATCCTTACAAGATTCTGTAGAGATTTTTTGTAAGATTCTGATGGACATTTTGGAAAGATTTCGATGCGAATCCTGAGAAGGTTGTGAATCCTGATGAAAATCCTGGGAGGATTGTGATGAGAATTGAGTCTGATAAGAATAGTGAAACGATTTTGATGAGAACCCTGATGAGAGTCCTGAGAATATTCTGATGAACATACTTAGAGAATTCTGAAGAGTATACTGAGAAGATTCTTATTAGTATCCATTAGAGATTCTGATTCTGATACTGATGAGTATTCAGAGAAGACTCTAAAGTGAATCCTGTGAAGCTTGTGGAAAGCATTATGAAAAAAAAAGTCATGAATGGATGTTGAGGAGAGGATTCTGATGAGAATTCTAAGAGGATTCTGATAAGAATCATCTGAGCATTCTGATGAAAATCGGATAAGAATCCTTTGAGGATTATTATGTGAATCATAAAAACTTTCGATTATTATGACCTGGAGAGAATTCTATAAAGATACTGATGAGAATCTTGTAAAGATCCGCAAAGAATCTGGAAAGGATTATAAATAAAATCATGATGAGATTGCTGAGAGGGTTCTTATAAAAATCAGGTGAAGATTGTAATGAGGATCTGGAAAGGATTGAGGAAAAAAACATGAACAATATTGATGATAATCCTGAGAGGACTCTGATGAGAATTTGGAGAGGTTTGAATGAGAATCCCGATAGAAATTTGATGAGAATCTTGAGAGGGATTCTGATGAGAATCCTGAGAGTATCGTGATGAGCATACTGAGATAATTCTGATGAGTATGTCGAGAAGATTCTTATAAGAAGAAGGATCCTGAGAAGATTCTGATGAGTATCCAGATAGGATTCTTAAGTGAATCCTGTGGAGCTTGTGATGAGAATCCGGAAAGGATTATGAAAAGAATCATGAAAGGATATTGAGGAGAGGATTCTGGTGAGAATCATTCTTGGATTCTGATAAGAATCATACGCGAATTCTGATAAGAATCTTGAGAGATTTCTGAGGACTATGATGTGAATCAAAGATGCTAATGCAAAGTCTTCAATGATAATGATCTGAAGAGAATTCTATGAAGATTCTGATGAGAATCTTGTGAAGATCCTTAGAGAATCTGGATAGGATTATGAATAGAATCATGATGAGATTGCGGGAACCATGTCAAGATTGTGATGAGGATTCAGGAAGGATTGGGAAAATAATCTTGGATAAATATTGATAAGAATCTTGAGAAGATTCTGATGAGAAGTCTACGAGGATTCTGATGATAACCGTGAGATGTTTTTTTTTTTTTTTTGATGAGAATCTTGTGATGCTTCCTGGTAGGAACCTAATAATAATTCAGAGAGGATTCAATTTTTAATTGTATTCTGATAAAAATCTTGAGAAGTTTTTGATGAAAATCCTGGCAGGATTCTGATGAGAATCCTGAGAGGAAGTAGTTTGCTTGTGGAATCAAAACAAAAAATAAGCAATTGCTTCAGATATTTCTATATGTTTATGTTCCAAACGATATTTAAAGGTATTCTTGGATAACTTAATGTATGTTGTTCAGTATTTAGCTTTTAGGAACAAAAAGTTGAATGTCAAAACGACGAATCTCAAAACGCCGAAACGGACAAAACTTCGAAAGCAGTAAAATTTTGGTATTGTTTACCATATCTACATAGTACATTATTCATTCGTTCGAACTAAACAGAATCATTCTCCTACGAAAATTACGTTTCTTTAAAAAAAAAAATTTTTCGACGTTTTGTCTTTCGATGTTTTGTCCTTTCGACGTTTTGGAATTCGACATTTTGTCATCCCAACCGGCATATAGTAGAATACTTAAGGTTTTTAACTTTTAGTTGAACTCTTTGAAGACCGGTGAAAACTTCTTAGAACAATTCATAGGAAAATACGCATGATGGAAGGTACTCCTGAAGTGAAAACATTTTCCAAGAACACTGTTGCAAATTCTTAAATTCTACGATTTATTTTTTGAAGCCTTTTTGAAGTCTTAGAGGAGAAGAATATTTACAAAAAAATTAAGATGAATTCTTGAAAAAAAAACTGTTAGAATCGCTAAGGAGTTTTTGGGGAAATTACTGCTTTAATCACAAGAAAAACTCCTTGTAGTAATGGACCAATCCAAGAAGAGCAGTATTTGAAATAAGTAAAAAAAAAACTCGTGGAAGAATCCCTGGAATTATTGTTAAATGAATAATTGGAAAAACCACAGATTTGTCTGGCCATGAAAGTGGTTTTCAGCGGAAAATGTTCAGAGGTCTCCTCAGTGTAATTCTTGGGTGAAACCTTTAGAAAATTCTTAGAATGATTACTGTAGGAGTTCTTACAGGATTACAGGATACAGGAACGATTAGTTTATCTTTAGCTGTATTATAGTGGTTTTATGCCTGAAGCAATTCTTTCAGAAATTACTACAAAAAAAACCTGATGACATTGCTCAGAACATTCTGCAAAGTTTCTACATGAAAATTCTGGAAAAACTTCCCCGGTTTGTTGCTAATGTTGATTCTGAAGACATTCACTTAGAATTTCTGCAAAAAATCTTGGAAGAATTCCTAGCTAAATTCTCGGAAATATTACTCGTATTTTCAATGAAATGTTGGGGAATTCTCCTATGGAACAAGGAGAACATTAAAACATAAAGAGCGTTAAATTAGTTTTTTGAAACTGCGCAAAAAAATAATGGAATATTAACCTGTATTGTATCGTAAGAAAATAAGTACAAGCTCAATGCTCACCTATGCTTTAGATTCTTCGAAGTCTACAAACTTAGGTTGATTTGAATGGTTAAGAATAAAAAAGTATTTGAAAGATAACAAAAGTATATTACGATCTGGCAATCTTAAAGCTTTCGATTCGATTGGAAATATACAGAATACTCATTTACCTCTTCAGACCCCGGAACATCACGAAGAAATTCTCGGCATTACGTCCCTAAAGGGACACAAGCGGTTTTTTAACCCCATCAAAATTTCGGTTTAAACTCTTTGTCATAATGTTTTATCTCTAAGTTTTCTACATTTGATCCATTTCCAGTAGCCATTTAACATCAACGCATCAAAATGAGGTAGTTGATGGTATTATGATCTTTTTGCTTTGCGAGCTTTTGTCTCAAAGCCGGGATAACAAATGAAAAGTTTCCCATCAAAAGTACTTATTAAGTCAAATCAAATACAACCTACAATCAATTATAAAATAACACACAGAAAAGTTCCTACGAGTTTTATAAATTTTTACCATTAATAGTTCTTATTGAACATTTTTTCAATATTCGATCTAAACGACTCAAAACACAACTTAATTGATAACTTCGTACAAAAAAAAAATATGAAATTTAACTGGATCATTACACCTCGGTATTCCACGGGTTAATGCCATTCATCATTAGAACGCCGAGTGTTTACTTAGTTATAATGCTCTTACCTGGTTCGCCCCTTCCTGACAGTGTTCCATACATAGGGTAACGACCTTCTTCCGATTGGTTATCCTCAAGCCGCGTGGCACTAACACCGTAAACAAATACACTCACGGTTAATTAATGTCTGCTTAGTCCCATCAACAGAAATGCGCGATGAAAACCGGATGGAGAGAGCGAGTCTCGGTTCACTGTTTTGTTTGCCACGTCAACGCTTGACTAATGGGAACCACGCGCGTCTTCACAACCGAAAGCGGGGTGTGGGTGGCAGCTCAACATATTCTGACGATAAACAGTAAGTCGGATTATGGATAAAGCTATGTTTGCGGTTACATTCACTCAAATATTTGCTGTTAGCAATCTGTACCGCCGTGTGATGAATGTCTGGCAAATCGAAGCCACTAAGCTATTTCCCTACACTTCACCAAACGTAATCACCGAATGCAACCAGATGGAAAATCTCTTCCAATTTCGTTCTGATCCACAGTCAATTTCAGGGTCCACGGTTTGTGTCCGAATCTTCAAAGATATTTCTGCTCGGAGCGCTGCAAGTCTTCAAGTCCATGATTATGATTCTTATGCAGCAGCATATTCGTTCGTTCCCCCAGACTTGCTTGATATTTGATTGCGGATGCAGATGGCAGCTGCTGATGGTGCAGTTTCTTCCTCCTCGCTTGGCAAATCGATCTACAGTGAGAGAAAATGAGAAAAAAAAACGAAATTACGGAAGCCGTTCTATGGGAATTCGCTTTTCATGTTTAATATGGCTGAGTGGGATCAACATTTATAAGCGAATGCAATTGACAGACTAGGTACAGGGAAATTTCATTAAATCGTTTCGAAATTTAGTTGTTCCAGATTAATTTTAATTTGTTTATTTATTTTGCAATCAATTATGGACTGCATATTTGCTTAATTCTATGCTGTCTCTTCTTTTTCTTCTTCTTGGCATTCCGTCGTCCCTGGGACAGAGCCTGTTTCTCATCATAGTGTTCTAAGAGCCCTTCCACCATTATAAACTGAGAACTTTCTTTGCCATTTTCACATTCGTATATCGTGCGATAGGTATAATAATACTATATGTTCAGGGAAGTCAAAAAATGCATAACGAAAAGATCCCTGACCGACCGAAAATTGACATCTTCAGCATGGCTTTACTTTGTAGCCGCGGACTTAATCACAAGCAGCCACGATGAGACGAGCCAGCTGGATGTTCTGCGGCATGATGGTGACACGCTTTGCGTGGATCGCGCACAGGTTGGTATCGACAAACAAACCGACCAGCCAGATCTCGCTCGCTTCCTGTAGGGCCATGACTCTGGAATCGCAGATCCGTCTTGAAGTCCTGTGCCACGGCTCTGGAATGGCAATATGCGGATCAGCAGCTCCGTCGACTTCTGGTAGCGACGGATCTCACGCAGAGCAACCGTTTCCGGCAGATAGCAATGCGGCTTCTTGCCTCCTCCGGTGGTTGTGGTGCTCTTGCGAGCGGCTTTCGCAGCCAGCTGCTTGCGGGGGGCCTTTCCTCCAGTGGACTTATGGGCAGTCTGATTGATACGAGCCATCGTCGTAGTAGTGGTCTTGCGATCGATAGCTGGGATGCCAGTACTTGTTTCAAAAATATAAACTAAAATTCTTTGAAATAGCATGCATAAATATTCAAGTTTTCTTCGAAAAAACTATCAAAGTTACCCCGTTTTACGATACATGTAAACTTCAAAACGTCAAAACCTTATAACAGCAAGAAAAATGTGCTTTTCTATGGAAAATAGGACATGGCTCGATATTTACCCATTTTTCAATAGTTTAGTCTGAAAATCAATAGTTTCCATTATTGGAATCGATTCGTAGAAAGATTTCCAATCGATTGGTGCAAGATTCTCGAAAATCTATCCTGGCGTTAGTATGTTATTAACAGTCAAAATCTAACCACTTTTCGTTATGCGAGCGATTTTCGTTTTTCAAAATTGTACCCCAGTATGTTGCCGTAAGACGTTATCCAACGTCAAAATAAATGATTTTTTTATTTATTTGAATGTTTATAAAATAAACTAAAGACTTGTTTTGAAGCAAGCTAAATGTTTTTAAAATGCTTCAGACTAGAATTTTTGACATTATGTTAGTGTTGAGCCCATGTATCGTAGTGTAATGTCCTATACCATTCAATGAGGCATTCTTCGTTATAGATAATGAAAATATTTCATTAGATGAAAGAGAAGTAACATAAATAAATAAAACTAATATTCCTCCTAAAAAAATAATAATAAAACATAAGAAAATCAAAATGTTTTTATAAATATACCAGTTAATAAAGAAGTAAAAATGTTTGAATTCAAAGTACTAATCCTATAGCTAAAGGAAGCTTTATTTGTATAAAATTAAGCATAGCATAGCATAACATATCATAGACTGATTGTGCATGTCCGCTTTCCGCTTACTCTCGAAGTGCAATTTTAGCAGATCTAATATTATTGATCAATAACGGCGCCGGCCAAGTCCTTACAGTCAGTTGGGATGGGGAAGGAATGTTAGGGTGTAATGATTGTTGCTTCTAGAGACCAAGAATACCTCTGCATCTCCACAATCACTAGTGAGGGAGGAAAAGATCTGGTCGATGATGCGATCCATGGACAAGGGGGAAATATACGACTTATATTTAAAGCTAGTTTTGTATTTTTGTCTCGAGTAGTTTTTGGTAGAAGCTTTAAAAAATACGTCAACATCTATAATGTCGAACAATTCAAAAGATGTTTTTATTAATGACGAAAACTGAAAATTACATGTATATATTTTAAATTATATGAAACAGGAATAATGCCGACACTTGTAGTGACGAACTATACATAGTTTGTTTGAAAACTACTTATGAGTATTACTGTGCATTTTGTCTCGATATGGTAAAAGTTTTAAAAAATACGTCAACATTCACAATGTCGAACAATTCAAAAGATATATTTTAATAATGTCAAAAAGAGAAAAATATATGTACATTGAAATTGTTTAAGAAAAAAGCATAATGCCGACACTTATAGTGACGAACCATACAAAGTTTGTTTTAATATTACTTAAAAGTTACGCTTTCAAGAAAAATTGTGTTATCACAAGCACGAAACGAACTCACCAGTTGGTAATCCAAATACCTACCCAGCAAGACGCTCCGAAAACAGAAACAAAATTCTTCGGTGACGAAACCACGCGCGAAACCGTGAGCAAAACCTATCTGACGACGTAAAATCGAACCGTCCTGCTTGGGCTTCACGAAGAACTACCTAGCAAGACGCTCCAAAATAAAAAAAAATCTCCGGCAACGAAAACACGCGCGAAACCGTGAGCAAAATCTATCGGACGACGCAAAACCGAACTGTCCTGCTTGGGCTTCGCGAAGCACTCGTAAAGGAAGCTTTATTTGTATAAAATTAAAACTAGTAATTAAAGAAATTAATATAATAAATGTTATAATAATTTCGTTTTAACGAACGCTACCCAATATGAGTTTTCAAAAGACTGCTGCTAGACAATATTGAAACATTCTTCAACAGACAAGAATAGGGTCCTAAAGCCCTGTCCCAATTTAAGTGCCAAACGCTTAAGTTTAGGCCAAAAACACATGTTTACTCAATTTTCTAATGTTTTTCGTTGGTTTAAGCCTAAAAAACATTTTTTTAGATTTTGTCACATCCTTTGGCCTAAACTCAAATTTTAGGTGTATTTTGTTTTCCGTGTCCCTTACGAAATGTCAGATAGGAACAACCCCAGTGGTCGAACTAAAACCCCTGTGGTGTTTTTGTCGACTAAGCGAACGTCAAACATGATCAAAAGTGTCAAGGTTCATTTATGGACCAAATTTTTAAATTAAAGTTTAAACATGATATAGCCATTATTTGAGCGGGAAAAATTGCTAAAGTAGTTACAGTAACATGCTTTTTCGTGTTATTAAATAAAAACAAGATTTCATTAAAAATTTTAGGACCCAATTGTCCTGGTCACGTCCTAGTGACAGCTGGAGGTTGTTATCAGTTAAATTAAGTACGTATTCAAGAAGAATTATGTACACATAGAGCTGCAGATTTCCTAAAACTTGACATCATAAAATTTTCTATGTTGATTGTCTGAACAATGTTCAGTTCATTGTTATAAGAGCTGGATCTGGGAATAAACTCAAGATTTTCTGACATGGAAGTAGAAGACCGAAGACGAAATAAAGACGTTTTAAAGAAGCTCAATCTGGGGGCTTATTTTAGTACTAAATTCGATACCCAATTTTGACACAATATGGTACATCTAGGCCTCTCCCTCCACCATAGGACGTAGTAGATTGCAAAAATGTTTTGATATTTTTTCATCATACTTGCAAAAATGGAAGGTCCTGCCGAGCAAAGTTGAAGCATGGGATGAGAATTTTCCAAAATGGCCGTTCAAGTCTTCATATTTTGGTAATAGATGGCAACACTGCTCGATTGTTATCAAAAGAGCCAATTATATGGAGGTGTAATATGCAGATACCAATAAATTTTAAAGGTAACGATACCGATTGTTCACCAAAGTTGAGGGAAGTGTTGCGTGTCATGATTTAGAAAAGATCAAAATCTTTAAACTTGAGCGTAATGGAAAAATGGAATGCTTAGCAACATAGCTATACTATTAAACTGTAATCCAGTTTTTCACGAAATCAAATCTCGGGATAGTATTTCGCAGGGTTTTCTCTAAAAACATTGGACAGAATCTCGAAAGAAATTATGCAGGAATGACTGGAGGAATTATTGGGAAAATTGCTGCAGTATTAACTGGTGTGAAAACATAAAAAGACTTTTTAAGTTTGCATGGGAATGTTTTGAGAAACATTTTAAAAAATATTTTGAAAACTGCGGGGGTAATATTTAGATTGAATTCTGGAGAATACTAGGATTAAATGCTAGATAAATTCTTAGAAAAAATAGGTTTGTTCGAAGAACCCCTCAATTCTTGGATACTCTGAAGGAAACGTAGATGAATTCTTGGAGGAATCCACATGAACAGATGGAGGAATTCTTGCAGTGTTTCTTAAGTTCCCAAAAACTATTTTTTTTTTTTTCAAAAACTCTGGAACCTTTGTGCATTTCCTCGGGAGAAATTCTGCTTAAGAAGATCTCCTACAGTAACAGGTGGAGGATTCGGTTGAAGGATCAGTGACAAAATGTCTGGAAGAAATTCTAGGATAGTTTTGGAGAAAAAAAAAACAAAAAAAATACCTGAGGAAATTAATGGAGGCAATAGCTTTGGAGTTCTCGTGGATTTCTTGGACCAAGTTCTGAAAAAAATCTTCTCAGCATGCTTTGAAGAATTGCTAGAAAAAAATCCTTCAAGAATAGACAGAGAAATCTCTAGAAGAATTTCAGGAAATATCGCTCTAGGAGACCCAGAAGGTACTCTAAATAAATCAATATTGAATTCTGATGATTTGAGATATAGTCTCTGAAACTTTCTCTGGAGCTTGTACAATTTGGCATCAAAATTCAATGCAAGCAATATAAAAAAAAAAGAAACTTCAGACCATTTTGGTTAAATCAGAGACTTTTAGTAAACCTCCATTAAAGTAGAGAATTTTAAGAGACTCGCTTTAAAATAAAGACCCAAAAATATATTTTTTTCAAGAACTATTTAACAACTACTTCGAGAAATTTCTATGGCAATCCGGAATCAGCCAAAACTGGTTGACTGAAAATCGTCAAGAGGTTTTGATGTTTTGATAGATTCTTCTTCTTTCTGGCATTACGTCCCCACTGGGATAGAGCCTGCTTCTCAGCTTAGTGTTCTTATGAGCACTTCCACAGTTATTAACTGTGCCAATGACCATTTTTGCATGCGTATATCGTGTGGCAGGTACGAAGATACTCTATGCCCTGGGAAGTCGAGAAAATTTCCAACCCGAAAAGATCCTGGACCGGTGGGATTCGAACCCACGATCCTCAGCTTGGTCTTGCTGAATAGCTGCGCGTTTACCGCTACGGCTATCTGGGCCCCTAGTTTTGATAGATCATGTCAAGAGAAATCGCACGTTCACAAATCGCTAGACCATCTCACTCCACAGTGGTTCGATCTAGAACAAATGTCGGATAAAACATCAAACTCTCCTTAAAATAGCTGAAATCATATATTTGACGTATTTTATGCCATATTTAGGTATTATTTTCAAATTTTCCAGTTTTGGACTGATAATTAGAATAAACAGGTTTGGACAATACATTTGCAGTTTTTTCAATCTTTCATACAAAAATGTCAACTTGGGCAGGCTTGTTCTCAGTTATTTACTGACGGATTTAAATGAAATTTTCACAGCATGTCAGGCATAGCTTGATTTAACATATATTTTTGAACAATTTTTCCATGCCTTACTTCAATAGTAAAACAACTTGACTAAAGTGGAATTTTTGACAAAAACTTATGAACGATTTACCCAAAAATATATACACTACACACAACAACTATCATATGCAAATTTGTTAATCTCGTCCAAATTTTCAACTTTATTCTTTTAATATTCCAATTACCCAAATTTGTAAAAAAAATCACTCAGAACTCGTGTTTCGACAAATCTTCCAAAAATAAATGTTAAAATTCATGCGATGTCTGAAAAACTGTGAAAATTACATGCAGAATTTATCCATATATATCTCAGATCTAACCCTGCCTCAATGCAAGTATCATCCATTTCATCAGTTTCAGCATGATTGTCATGTCTATAGCTTTAGACTGTCTTCATACTTACTTTGGCAGCAAAAGCAAATCCACGTAGAGAATGTTTTTTTTTTTCAATTTGTTTAATTTTATCTGGAGGCTGCATTCGAAGGAAATAGTTCTGTTCGACCATGTAAATAAGACGAGCTAATTTATATTATACTATTTGGTGGATTCAGTAACAGTTCAATTTTTTGTTTTTATTTTTTTTTATTAGTATCATTCCAAACATTAGATTTATTTCTTATATCTAGGTGTTCTGTGTTATTAGACAACACTATCATTCTAATTTGGTAAAACAAATTTAAGATTTTATTAACATTTTGGTAACAACATATTACATTTTATTTGCCGTTGCAGTTCAGATTGTTTACAGGTGAGTTGATTTAACCTGCTTATAAGAGAAAAAAAAGCGCTTTGAATATACTTAACCTAACTTAACCTAAACAAAAAACGCAATAATCGTGGCAATAGAAGATTGTAACGATTTTTGCCTGAAATTATTAATTATTTTATTTGACATTTGTTCCAATGTTTCAACATTAGATATTCTATGTAACTCATTGGTACTATACCAGGGAGGATGCCTCAGAATCATTTTCAAAATTTTATTTTGAATTCTCTGCTGAGCTTTCTTCCTGATATTACAACAGCTAGTCCATATTTGTACAGCATACAACATGGCTGGCCTGAAAATTTGTTTGAATATCAAAAGCTTGTTCTTAAGACAAAGTTTTGATTTTCTATTAATAAGGGGTGTTGAAGCCTAAAGTTGAATTTAGAACCACATTAGAGAGGTTTGACTGTACGTTCGGTAAAATGTAACAATGTGACAATTGAAACAGTAGGCAATAATTGATCATGTACATAAGCACTTTCTTCAAACAGAACAATAAGATGTAAGGTTGAATAGTCAGTCAAACAGTATTTAACCCCAGCCATATTCTAGACCAAGTCAGTATCAAAATAGTATACAACCGTGCCGTTATTCTGTCCCGCGTCTGATCATACCAATTATGTGATAGTTTGTGATATTAAACGTCAAGAAATATGTGTCCAAGAGTTAAGTTAAGCACTTGTGTAGATGTTCAGATTATCCGTGTAATTCAGACTAGACTTAATAGACCAATAAACTTCAGTTATCAGACATTCAGACTGCGTACTTCCAAGTGATTATCATTTGTGGAACTCCAGTGATTATTCAGACACCGACAATCCATTCAGACGCTCTTATGTGCGCGAACATAAAATGGTCCTTCGAGCCGGATATGTCGGTGTGTCGTTCGTCGCGGTCAGAAGATTCGAGTGGAAAAAGTGTCTGTTCCAAAACTTCCAAAAACGTCGTGAAAGTTTGCCGTCAAATAAACTCGCAGTATCAACTGTATCGAGCCGATATTGAAGTGATGTCAGCTTTCCGGTCAGAAAACACAGTGAAAAGCCTAAGAACAACCTCGAAATCGTCCCGTAAATGATCGGCTAATGAGAATGAATGTCCACAATAATATCTACTGTTTGTTATGCAAATGCAACATAATTCGCCACCTCAAGCACTGTTCAAATTCTTGAACAAAATGTGCACGTGATATGTCATCCAGCAACTGTCCTGTTCTGTCCGAAGAAATTCTGTGAAAGTGTATGGGAATACAAATTTGATGCGCCATATAAGTGTTAAGTGTTAAATTCTGTCCATCAAAGTCATCCTTTTCTTTGAAAGCATCGGAAAAATCCTACTCTCCAGTTCAAAATCAGCTATCCTTAAGAATATTTGTAATATTGTCGACTTAAGTCGAAAATTCTTACCGTGCAACACAAGATGCGAATCAACTGTGGCTTTATGGCGAAAAGGGTGACAGCGAGCGAAAGCATAAAGTGAGGTGTCAAACAAGTGACAGTGCGTCATTGTTTTGATTCTATCGACGTCAGCGCTGTGTCGTGTTGCTTAGCTTACTCGGTTTAGTGCAATTCCTCAAGTTCATCGTAAAATGGAAGCCCAATTTGCTATTCCGCTAGAAGCCATCATTTCTAATGATTCACCGTTGCTTGCGGCAGTTATAAAGTTTGCGGACTGCTTGGAAAGCAGTGGCGAATCCATGACAGAAAAGGAATTCCGCTTCGCCCAAGCACTCTATGAGCTGGCAGGCGAGTTCCGTGAGCGGATCGAGGAAGATTGCAAGAAACAGGATCTGGACACCATCGAGGCCAAACGCAGGATGCAACCAGTGGATTATGCGAACTTCTGCGCTCTACAGCCGTTATTCAAGACATGGAGAGGAAGGATGAAGAAGGACACCAGATCTGTTTAATCCCAAACCGAAATGGATTTGTCAGTATTTTCGAGTCAGTCAGCAGTTCAACCCAATCAGTGCCAGGAGAAACCAAAACCAACCGTCAACGAAACCGATTCAGCTCCAAAGCCACCGATATGTTATAGGTGCGGAGAACGCCACTTTGTTTACCGTTGCGGCAAATTCAAACAAATGACTCCACTGGTACGACTGGAGTTTGTTCGGAATAATCTGCTCTGTGAAAATTGCCTCAATCATCGCCACGTAACGAAGGATTGCCCGAAACCAGCCAGATGCATTTTTTGCGACGACAAACACCATGCTGAGCTCCACACGGGTCTGAATCACGAAAGGGAACGGAAGCTGAAAGAATGTGCGACGGAGTCAGCTGAGAAGGACGATGGAAGACCAGAATGAGAAGTCAGACTAAGGTAAAGATGACAGACAGGACGAAGAAAGAAGATAAAAAGTGAATTGGTTTCAGTATTGAATTAAACTTTGGACTGAAATACTTCGTGTTTGTTTTAATTTGTTGCGCATTTCCCTTGAAATTGAACACTCTGTGTGAGCCAAACTTTTAAGATAGTTCGTTAATGAGATTCCGGCAAAAATTAGTATTGTCAGGGATAATCAAACATCAATAGGAGTCTAGGCGTCAACGGAGGCCAGGAGGTCTCCGTTCCAGGCAAGTTATTGTAGTTTTGGGTTATATTGGATAAAAAGCACCCTCTCATTTATTCCAGTATTGATTTGCTCTTGGGAGTCGAAGCAGTCCGCTTTGATTCTCGATTGGTTCGGCTCAGACAAATACATCAGAGAGTTTGTGCACTTAATCAACCTGACCATGGAAAATTCTACTGTGCATGAAGTTAGTAAAGGATGATTGGAGTTTCAGACATTGAACTGGTTCAGTCAAATGGTTGCTGGACATTTTCGATCCAACAGAGAGACGTCTGTTGGAGACCTAGGCGTCTAGTCCAGTTTAGGCGTATTCGGAATTCTTGGATTTGTATGAAAGTCAAGGTGTATCAATTGGTTTCCGTTTGTTGTCAGTGCAACTGCGCTTTACAGTCTTCGACAGTCTGTTGGCCATTCAGGGTTCAACAGTTTCCGAGCCAACGGTTAAAGGTCCGTTGGTGCCTCATGTGCATCAGCCAGCAGTTCAGCGACAACGGTCGTTGAAGCATGAGGAATAGTTTTGGAATGGTACGATATTTTACCGCCGATTCACTCAGCATGAGTGAATACAGCATACTGCACGCAGGCAGTTGTGTTGTCGTCAGCTTGCTAACGTAGCAAGCGCCCCAATTCTTGTGCGGTCGCAAATTTGGGTTTCTTGAGTCTGCCCGCCATGGGAGACAGCTTCACAGCCGTGAAGTTACCGCCGGCTCTTCTAGTGCCTCGCTTGGAGGTCAGCAGCTAGTTGAGCACACAAAGGAGCGCAACCGATATATCGTTACCTACACTCAGATGAAAGTTCCTTCTACCAGCAAGAAGTCGTCGAGCATCCAGCCAATCATCCAGATCAGTCCAATTAGAAATCAAACTTCCTAAGTCAAGCCAGAATAGTTCAGCCAGTGTCATGGAGATTCTATGCAAACACTTTACCGTCAGCAAATCGAATGGAAGGCGCCATCAGGGCGTCCATCGGAGGCCTAAGGGCCTCCATTCAGGCAAGTCGCTTTATATTTCATTAATTCATTTAAAAAAGCCGTCTCTCATATTATTGATAGTTACCACCGCCGTCGAGGGCAGGTACATCATCGTACGCTGGAAGTCTTCAAATCATCAGTCGAAGGAGCACAACAGAAGGCTAGCTTACTACAGAACAACTGTCTAGGAAATAGAGGAGAGATTTCTGCATCAGATCTACAAGGCATATACGAATTTCGCAGCATTCCCAACCATGTTCCGAGCTACAGCAATTGAAGCATCTGCACCAGCAACGAGACAAGGTGGTTCCAGCAAAAACGCGAAGTCACGTCCTCCCGGAGCAACCGCTCCGGGACACAGTTAAGTATCTATGTTCCAATTCACATCGCTGGCTACTTTGGAAACCTAATGCCAGTCGATACTTTCAGACAAACACTGGTCGAGGACGCAGACGAAGCTGGAACTGCGAGCTGTTCGTTGAAATTCGAATGGATGGCAAAACAATCAATTTATTTGGCATGGACGCAACAGAAATCAATCCAGATATTCATCCAGTGAAGTAGGATCGATAGGACTGCAAACCACAGTAACCAGGCGCTAAATTCGCATTATCATGGAAACGTCGCATCAACACAGAACCAGATTGACAGCACTTCCCAAGAAGCTACAATATAACCAGGACAAAAAGCTAAGGACTACAGAAATTACAGAGGGCATTCAAGGACATTTCAGCTAATGAGCAACTACTTGTGATACGAGAGATTTACGAATAGTCAGCAAAGGTGTCAGCTGCACTTATCCAATCAGTTTGATCAGCTTATAAAAGAAATATTGTAGTTATAACATCACAGTTTGAGAGCAGTAGTAGTAGACCTGCATCAAGAAGACATAGACCGATGAACTAAATTACTGTTGAAAGACTTCGTTAGGGCTCTAGTCTTTCAAGGGGTGTATGTTGAAGCCTAAAGTTGAATTGAGATCCATATTAGAGAGGTTTGACTGTACGTTCGGTAAAATGTAACAATGTGACAATTGAAACAGTAGGCAATAATTGATCATGTACATAAGCACTTTCTTCAAACAGAACAATAAGATGTAAGGTTGAATAGTCAGTCAAACAGTATTTAACCCCAGCCATATTCTAGACCAAGTCAGTATCAAAATAGTATACAACCGTGCCGTTATTCTGTCCCGCGTCTGATCATACCAATTATGTGATAGTTTGTGATATTAAACATCAAGAAATATATGTCCAAGAGTTAAGTTAAGCACTTGTGTAGATGTTCAGATTATCCGTGTAATTCAGACTTGACTTAATAGACCAATAAACTTCAGTTATCAGACATTCAGACCGCGTACCTCCAAGTGATTATCATTTGTGGAACTCCAGTGATTATTCAGACACCGACAATCCATTCAGACGCTCTTATGTGCGCGAACAAGGGGATAGAGACATTTTACATATTTATTACATTTGGCTTGACTGCCCTCAATGTGATTTTTGAAAGTTAAATTCTTATCTAGCATGAGCCCTAGATACTTAACTTCATCTGACCAATTTATTGGAACCCCTCTCAGCGTGACAACATGTCTACTTGAAGGTTTCAAATAAAGAGCTTTTGGTTTATGTGGGAATATTATTAGTTGAGTTTTGGAAGCATTAGGAGAAATCTTCCATTTCTGCAAGTATGAAGAAAAAATATCCAAACTTTTTTGCAATCGACCACAGATGACACGCAGGCTTCGTCCATTGGCACAGTTCAAATTTTAATTCAAAACACTTCAATACCATAATACCAAATAAAGGTGTGGACAATATTTAATTAAGGTATAATGCCAAAATATTGTATGTGTAGCGTTGCAGAGAGCCGTAGCATTGAATGCGAACCTATTCAGCAAGACCAAGCTGAGAATCCTGGGTTCGAGGTCCACCGGTCGAGAACTTTTCCGTAAAGTAAGGGCCCTATTTTATAAGTCGAGCCGATCAAAAACGACTCGACTGGAGTCACTGTCGACCAAATATTCCGCTCGACTTGGCTCTGTCACTCGAGTTTCTCGACAGTTGTCACTCTATGTGACTGGATTACTATGGGAGTCGATGGGTGACATCTGAAATATACATGCTTGCTTTGATCGACAATGACTACAGACGAGTCACGTGAATTCGCTCGAATTACAAAATAGACCCCTAAATTTTCTCTACTTCCCAAGGCACAAAGCATCATCGTACTTGGCACACGATATACACAAGCAAAAATGGTCGATCGGCAAAGAAAGTTCTCAGCTAATAACTGCGGAAGTGCTCATAAGAAATATAAGCTAAGAAGCATGTTTTGTCCTAGTTGGAACGTAACGTCAGAAAGAAGATGAAGAAAAATATAGGTGCGAGTTATTTGTTCCTTCTAGGAATGCCATTCATGGCTACTACGATTGCAATGCACGTACTAACGTATCACAGAATTGCTATTATTCAACTAGAATTGCACTCCGTAAACATTCAAACGCGTTGAATGTGGTCTATCGCAAGTTTTCGCAAAATAATTTGTACCCTATTTGAAAGCTTTTATTTTTAGCTTGCGAATGAGCTTATTCTCAAAGCGGGCATTCGCGGGCTACTACTGTCTTAGGGTACCGTAATCCGGGGTAACATTGATCATTTTTTTTAGTTTTTCTTAAATTTTTCATTTCACAATACAAATGTTACAAGTTTCATATTTTTAAAACAAGTACTGGCACCTACCGCTCCTAACTATGTACTTTATTTTGTTTTTCGAAAGATTTAAACATGTTTAAATAAATGTTTTAAGTGATTTTTTGATTCAGCTGATATGGGGTAACATTGATCACCCAATTTGACAACGTTCGCTAATATTGAAAATGTCGTTACTTACTAAAATCAGGGCCCCTGAAGCCGAATATGAAGACCAAACTCTTACAAGTCATTTACTTTTTTAGTTATTTCAAAATTAAAAACACCGTGAACCGCGGAATACGCCTAAAAGTAGGCAATTTCCTCAGGAAATTCTACATTCGTAATAGTAATTAGTTAATGTTGCCTTGAAAGATGAGATGAAAGATGAAAGATGTGACAACGGAATCGTTTTCGGCGATGCCATTATTAGTAACACCCGCATTTTTCTTGATCACATCGTCTGCAGAACTCATGTGAGACATGAATTTTCGGTAGTGTCAGTGAAAATGATAGAAATCATTGTTTCAAAAAGTTGACAAATTTGCGCATGAGCTAAACGCAATTTTGGCAAAAACCTTAATTATCATTAGCTTATGAATATACGAAAGAGAGGCACCATTCATGGTTCGAAAATGTTTCATCAATAAATCTTTATTTGAACGTTTAACAAGATGAATCATCCCGATCAATGTTACCCCGCTGATCAATGTTACCCCGGATTACGGTACTATTATAGAAAAATATATGTTTGCCTCAATTTAATTTGCATAAATTCAATGAAAAAAGTTATTCAATTCAGGTGTACTTTATGTATCTACAAACAACTTCTCTGAAGATACCATGGTGGTTTGAGTGCTCTTTAAATTCATAAATAGCAGGTGAATTATGGATCGCAATTATTAGTTTTCTCGAAAAATTATGTCCACGGTCCATTCAAAGAGTTGTATAAAATTCAAAATCCAATTAATCTGCTTAAAAATTTGGATTTAAACCACCAATATGATAAGAAAGTCGGGAAAAATATTACCGTTCGGAGAAAACAATTTTGATTTTTGAGGTTTTGGCCGCCTTCGAACCATAGTGCACTCGTGCTTTGTATAACACGGTGTGACTGGTCTTAGATTAATCTATTGCTACTTCCGAAGATTCGTCAAAAATATTCTGATCACTCTCTATGGATGTTTTAAAAACACTGATGAATTACTTCCAGCAATGCTCACGGAAATTTGTCCCAGAAAATTTATAGGGCTGATCTTTGATATTTTTCAGAAACCATCCATACATTCAGAAATACCATATTAGACTTAAGTAGTTTCTTGTAACAATTCTTACAGTTAGTTTCCCAAGCTTTCCACTATAAGTGTTCAGAATGGTTCTTCAGAGCCAGATTTTTGCGGGAGTCATGCACAAACCTTGTCACGCTTCACCAGGCATGAGGAACCATGAAAACTCTTATTGTGTCTTCTATTCTTAATAAGAAAAAGCAGGTATGTTGTTCGAGTTTGTATGTATATTGAACAGATGATAAATACTTTAATTTATTTGACAATTTTTCTGCTGATCTTGTTTTTGTTGAATCGTGGGTAGGACAATCCTTTCACTGTCCTACCCAGGCATTTTTTTGCGTAATACATGGACTGTCCTACCTACTTCCCGCGCCAATAATCTTGGATTATTCTATCAATGTTAGTTTGGACAATTAAAGTTTTTTTTTTAATTTTACGATTGAACCTTCATGCCAAACACTGTCGAATGCTTTTGTCTATGTATAGAAGAATAAGAGCAGTACTTAGTCTTTAGATTTGTTGGAACGCATCAAATTTGTTACGCGTAAAAGTTGGTGTGTGGTCGAATGTTCATGTCGGAATTGGAACTGTTCATTGGTAAAAATTGAATTTCAATTGATGTGAACCATCATTCTGTTCAAAATTTCCTTTTCAAAAAAATACTGATGGAGCTGATTATTAGCTGATATGCCATCTGATAACATTTGTTAAATATATCAACTAAGAATGATAGGTTATTCTCTGGAAGTCTCTTGACGATGATGTAAAAATTGCATCATCGCCAGAGGCTTTCATATTTTTGTTTTTTATTTTGTTACCAGGAATTTTCGAAATCAATACATTTCAACGGAAACGTCCTGGAAAACTTCTCTGGAATCTACTATGATTTTTTTCTTTCAAGAAGTCTAAATCACCCTTGCTGAAGAAGACAGTGACCGCGAATTATTTGCAGTTATAACTGAATTTTCTAACAACATGTCAATGATCTTGTCAAGAATGAAAGGCATTAAAAATTTGAACTCATCAAAAGGACTCAGCCCAAATGGAAATGCACCCGAATTTCTGAAAACAATCTGTTTAAAACTTACCCAAGTAATCATCAAGCTGAAGCTAAAATTCAAAACAACCCACATTTTGTCTTGAGGTTACCAGATTTTACCATACATATTTCCGAAAGTATTGATAAATTGATGTATGTAGTATTCAGCAAGAATTCCCGTAGGAATTGATTATGCAGTCAATGGATATTCAAAATAAATTACTTAAAATACCGTCGATAGTTGCAATTAATTTCTACGACTTTCGGTTTCATTTTCCCAAGAATGTTATCGGAAATTCGAGAGATCAAAAACATTACAGTTGTACAGTTGTATTCTAAGGAATTCATTCTTTTCTTTTCATTTTTGAATTGTTCGGCATACTTTCAAATACGAAACCCCAAATAGATTAATCAATTAGCATTTTTGGGCACCATAAATCACTAACTTACATTATCCCAACCACACACCATGGCACAATCAATTATAAATTCAAACAGCCACAAATCACGCTAATCCGCTATATAGACCTGGCATTCATCGAGCCAATAAAAGCCACACTAAACTATCAGCAATCAAAATCTGCTCTGTATGAATTACCTTTCCGCTGTCTCTGACGTAAATATATCCTCATCAAACGTAATCACCCTCTAAAACACAAGTAGCAGCAGCACGCTATTCTCGGCCACTTGTGCATGTCCATAATGGATATAGTTATCCTCAATCCAGTAAATTCCTCGATGAGTAATTTGTAACAGTATCACTCAGTCACACTTCACCACATTTGTCACGGAAAAAATGCCCCTCTTCACAACGATTTTTCCGCCACCTCGCACTTCACGTCAACATGACTTAGCACACGTTATTCCGTTTGTTGGATCCTCCTCTCAACTGCCAGTGCCACCACGTAATGAGCCCTCGCCACAAGCACTTAAATCATTATCCACACTACACTATTATATGGAGCATAAATGTCGCCCTCACTGACATGCATTTCCACCCGCTTCACACAATTACTGGTCGTAATCTTTTTCTCCTATGTTTCGCTCACATTTCCCTTCTTTACTTCTTGCTTCAATTTCACCGCGTCAACCCCTCAAAGCCACTACTGCAAACACAACATATCAATTGCCAGCCAACCAACGGGATGCATTTCCCTCATTGAGAAGCGCAGCACGTACCAAATAGCTCCTAATCACAGCCCCAGAGGCCAGACAGCCAGCCGAGCACAGGAAGCACGACCCCGCGTTTCGCTCGCTCGCTCTGTGACTTGTTTTAGATACACTTGCTTCCTACATGCTTAGATGCACTCGATTGCACTTGCACTCGCACGACCGTCTGTCTGCATCCCATATAGACGAACGATCCTTCACACAAAACGCATCATCCTGAACGCGAAGTGGATTCTTCCGTTAAACTGTATCTTATCTGCTATTCCTACTCGCAACACACCGAGGGAAGGTATTGAGAAGGCCACGTGCAACCGACTCGAAACGCGCTCGAAGACTGACACTCCAAAGCATAGGTTGGTTCCGTTTTGGTCGGTCTCGTTCCGTACCCACGACGGTAAGCGGCCTCCGAAATATACCGTGATGATGGTGATGACGATGATGATGATATCCACGGTGCTTCTCAGATCCAGATCTGTGCTCATCAATCGTTTTCCATTTTCAAGCTGCATGTCTGGGTAAAATTTCTGAAAAAAAAAAATAGTTTTGAAATTACTTACGCCCTTATAAATTAAAAATATCAGTGATGTTTGAACGGTTTTTAATAACCTTTTTTTTATAATTCCCTTATTAGTTCTTTTCAAATATTACATACATTTCTTTTATCTTCCCCATATTATATCTTTTATCCATATGTGTTGGGCAACACTATAAACCTAATTTGGTAAAACTAAATCAAACTTTTATAACCTTTTCGTTAACTACATATTCATTTAACTTTACCTAACCTTACCTTTCCTAACTTAAGGTGAAGGTTCATTGAGCACGTAAACATAATGTTGCCACCCACTCGAGCCACCCGCTAAAGCACCCTCTCGAGCCACCCAACAAGGCGGAGCACAATGTTATGTGCGTCGGCCAAAAATAAACCACCATGTTTCATGTATACCTCCACCAACAAAATTACGTAGGTAGTGTTACTTGCACACGTTTCATACAAAGGTATTATTGTCGATATGAATTCATCAACAACTTCATAAAAACTCAAAATCACAATTTATTTCATTTGGTAGTGAAAACATGTTTTTTGACCAAAATTATAAGCATTTTTCACACCATGCGTGTGTTGTTTACTATTTTTGGCAGTTTTCTCCTCTCTTCTCTCGCTTCTCACGGACGGAGAAAGTTGCCATCAGTATGCATTTGAATTCTATGGACCTATGCACGAGTTCATCGTTTGACGTTTTAGCGGTGCCGTGTTATTTATGTGACCATGGCAACGAGTGAATTCGGCACCGCTCAAACGTCAAATCAGTGAACTCGTGCATAGGTCCATACTGTATAATATCTTATATTCATTTTTGCTGTTAAGGTGAAACTCCTTCAAGTCCACAAATTCCAATACATACAAAGTGTATCAACACATATATACGAGTATAATACAGGTCTTGTAGAAGTATAGAGCATTCGAGCATGGTTGCCAATATGTTTTATATACGGAAATATCAACGAATATTAGTAAAAATTTCTTGAAAAAGAAAATGTTATATCTTTGCACAATAAATCGTTCATTACTCACGTAAACAATATAAGAAAACATGGTTAATGAAAAATTTTTTTTAATAAAAAGCCAAATAAATGTAATGCACTCCACACTCCTTCAAACGAACAGTTGTATTTCAAGACTTTTCGATCGCCTACGCTTAAATATCTATATGATTTTTCTCATTTGTTAAAGCCAGTTTGCATAAAATAACTGCTCTTGCAACCTAGTGTTTTTGTAAATAACGTTATTCTCACTTTGACTTCAAATATTTCGTAGAGAAAAACAAACAGCGCTGGCAGCACTTATAACGAAAAAAGAATCACCGCGCACCAGAAAAATAGAAGAATACAAAAAGACAAATTTTGTGACTAGGTGATGGTTTTTGGCACTAATCTGCCTAGTTTTATGTATTTTTTTTTCGAGGAAACCATCTTGTGCGAGTCGCTACGAATATGATGATTGCAAGTAAATTGTACTAGAAGAGCTATGGTGAGTGAATATACGAGTATTTTAGTGAAATTGTTCCTAGTTGCTGTGCGTCAAAGTGTAAACAACCGTGTGAAATCTTACCCTGCAAGTTAGAAATGACCACGGATTGGGAGATTAGGAGTGGAAATGATTTATTGAATACTAGTAATAGTTAAATAAATATGTTCCGAAATTGGGTTAGTGATTTGGCAATAATTAATGGCAGGTAAGTTAAATAAATTAAGAAAAAATCAAAATCTGTGGCAATTGTGTTTGTATGTGTAAGGAGGCCATATCCACTGCCATGACAGGGAATCATTTTTTGTGATCGCTCTCCAAAACACTGAGAGAAGTGTGGGAGGAGGGAGTGGAAAGCGAAGGGGGAAGTAAGGTGCCATATTAGAGGCCATTTTGGTACTCATGGGGATATGTCCTTAATGGAATATTTGGAAAAGTGAAATGTGATTAAATGCCAGGGAGTTTCTGATTAGAATGAGGCAGTTATTATTGAAATCTACGTCTAAAATAAAATAACAGTTCGAAACATGAATTGATGAATATTGTTACAGACAATAACAACTTACAACTATCTTTGGTGAATTAGCATAAATTTGATCCTAAAACAATTGATTACGAACATAAACAGTCGACAGACTACACAAGACACTACTGGACGGCTACAAGGACGTTGAGGACGTAGACCGTACACAAGAGAGTCACAGAGTTCTTTAGAGCCTTTTCCCCTACTGAATAAATGGATTTGCTACAAAAATCTGTGACCTGTTCCTTTTGCGTCCTGCGCCGCGCCAACAGTTGCTGTATGGATCAATAATTCTTAAATACATGTTTTTTTGTAGACCATGGCGTGGTAGATAACACTATCCATTGGGGTGAAAAACTGCTAGAGCATATGATTCACTTTGGCAAGCGCTGTATTTCTTGGCCGAATTATTTTAAGAGGAAAATAACCATCATCGTTTTACAAATTTTCAAAACCAGTTTTTTTTTTCTCAAAATTGACGCGATGTTCAAGAAAATCTATCATTGCTTTTTACTTGGTATCTATAATGCGATGATAGATTTTCGTTTGGATTACCTTAAATTTGAATGAAAAAACTGGTTTTTAATTTTTGATGAATGCTGATGATTGAATGATGGATTCTTGAGCCTTAAATTCTGCAAAAGAAAGCACTTCTGTACGACGCATCTTGATGCCAAATATGAACCCAAAAATTAAAAAAAAAACTCCCTGCCGAGGTAAATTCAAAGTGCCAAGAATTGGACTCGGTTCCCTATGTGGTGCGTGTATCTTTGCGTTGCGCTGTAGAAAATGGGGTGCAATTGTATTGAAGACACGGAGTAATATCAGTTGATGACCGTGCCTTTTTTAAGATTGTTTGCATCATTACTGTTAACGTAGTCTGAGAAAAGAATGACACCCGATTGGTGCTGTTGAGGGTTATAGAGGACACGACTGTCCTACAGGTAAACTTCTTGATATCACTTTAGTAAGGCAGATTTTAGCTAAACGTCGAACAATGATGCTCCTAACATTAATTTTTACTGTGACATTTGGTTTGCTTCCATGATACTGATACACTTTGGTGTTGAATCACTGTTGCTTAGTGATATTTCAAGCTCATTGTTTACTGCAACAGTGATCGCTCACAATCGCCAGCTGGAATTTGATTGAGTGGCACAGTTCGCTCACAGATCATGGTCGCTATGATTGCGCAAAGCTCATGCTCACTATGATCGCTCACTTCTTCAATGCCTGTTCCATAGTAATCCTCTTGTAAACTTTAAAAAGCTTGTGCACATTCAAATTTCAAACTTTGGGAGGATGCTATTTACCTGGGAGGGAGACACCAATACGAAATTTATGTACGTCAAAGTGAGCCGAGATTCTGCTGTCACGAACTGTCACTGTGAGTCCAGATCTGAAACAATGGACAAACGTGATAAAAGCGCGTAATTGATTAAAACGTTTTTTTTTTGCATTTTATCATATGTGACAAAAAATCGATTGAAAAGCTTTTCATGCTTATTCAAAAGTAATGTCACAATAGCACCTTTTATCCTGATTGAATACAAATTGAACACTTTACGCTCTTTTTTTTCTTTTTTCAATTAAAACGAAAATTAAATGCACAGAAAACTTTGGCCCTTTTTCCATGTTTATCCAGAACGATCAAAGGAACACCACAAAAGAAAACTAGCGATTTTCATCAAGACTGCCTTGATTGTCGTTGACAAGCTGGAGTTTTCTTGTAAATCGAAATAACTTTGTGTCATATTTCGTGTGTAATATCGGTGCCTCCCTCCCAGCTATTTACTATAATAAAAATCGTTTCAGCATAGGGGAGCCAAAATTTAAAAATTGTGTGATATGCTTTAGAAAGAGTTTTCCAAGCATTTGTTAAGTTATATTGAAATGACTTCATCTAGGTATCCGAAGAATTTACAAGGTATCCGGTAGGAGATCACTCTACATGGGCTCCTGGTAAACCTTCCATTTTCTATTATATATTTTTCGTTAGATTGTATAAATTCCAATATTATTTTACACAAATTGTTATTGGCAAATTTCTCGATCGAGTCCTCAGCAATATCTAAAGATATTTTCTGCCTTCCATTTCTTTCCAAAAGTTTATTCTTGATTTTATCGTAGAATTCCTATTCCTCTACAAAGATGATGTTCGGGAATTCTTGTACATATATTTTAGGAAATTTCTTCATGCATTCCTTCTTTTACTTGATAAGTTACACCCACAATTACGTTTTATAAAGTCTGGACAAATTTCTGTAAACAAGTAGTTTTATACATAAAATAATCTCATATTTACTGGTAATTGTAAAAATATAATAAATAAAACATCGTAGCCAGTAATCATTGCATCAATTTGAGTTTTTCCCGCGACAGTTGAATAATATTAATTGTATCGTACGTAACCTTCAACATTCCTGACAGTACTGCAAACGAGCAGCTGACTTGAAATTAGAAAAATGAAAAAAGCCAAAACTGAGGATCGGGTGATCGTTTTAAGCACTGTTTTGTCAAGTTTTAAGTTGTTACCAGCTGAAATCAACTAGAAGATGTTTTTCAATGAACAAGTAGTAAAAGTAAACTGTGTTGGATGTTCTACGTGTAGCAAAAGTGATGCAATTGGACGAAAAATGTCCTTCGCTCGCGGGTGAATACGTGTAAACAAACATAGACAATTTTGTCGTTCGTTTTGAAAATTAGCATTATTTATGAAATTTCGACTAACTACTAGTTACCAAACAATAAAATGTGAAATTAACAGTGTTCTGATGTCCTGTTAGTAATTTGGGAGTGATTACTTATAGGTAAGTGATATATTGTGATATATTTCACCCACCCACCCCCTTGTAACGCTTTTTGTGTGACTATCATTCAGTTTTTGTATGGGCCGTAACAGCGTTAGGACACCCACCAACCCCCTACATCGTTATAAAATTTGCATTTGGTTCTGCAAGCATTCCTCTCGATAAATTCGCCCGTTTATGGTGCCGGTTGTAACGAACGACTTGCTGTACCGTCCGCACTCGCAGACGGACCTGCCACAACAGGTACTTCATCGCGAATTTGTCCATCTTTCTCTTCCGGAACTGTTCCGGAACCTCGATGCGAGATTCTGCGATTCTGCGAGCGCAGATTTTTTTTGATGTCCACCTTGATCTACGTCCATGACGAGACAGCCTGGCTTGATCAGCCACTCACGGTGCATCCGCGCACGCAATTTAGCCACCATGTTTTGCTTGTCAGTCCGGTTTGGCGCCTTCCTGACCTTGAAAACACGTAGCCCAGCCCGCTTCATGGTTTGCTGGACGAACCACTTCGACGAATTTTCCTTTTTGTCCACGTCTCGGGTGGAAAGGTTCTGGTAATTCTTAATGTACTGTCTTATCTTTCGCGACTTCTCTGGGCATTCCGTTTTCGGTTTTCGGCCGCTTCCAACGCGCCGCTCGAGGTCTTCGTCTCCAGGAACATCTTCACAACGCGAGTGGAATGGTGGATTCCAAGCCTTTTGCCGATCCATCTGTGCGACTGACCAGGATTATCGATCACCGCGCCCAAGATTTGCTGGCGTAGCTCTTCTTGTTTCGAATGCATCTTGAAAACCACCTGGGGGCGATTCAAATATGACGTCCATCGTTTTTCGAGATTTCTAGTCGTTTTTGGATGATCCCTTGACAGATTTGCGATTTTGCACACATAAACATACTACTCTAAACTGGTATTACCCAAAATTTCATCAATTTTTACCCACGCGATAAAAAATTACACGAAAACCAAAGTGTCGCATTTTATCCGAGTCCAATCTTTAAATTAAATATTAAAAGAATCAGCAATATTTTGTTTTTAAAAAAAATCCCATAGTTGTTTTCTCAGAAATCTCCACAAATCCCTTAAGAAATACTTTAAGAATTTGATCGGGATTTTGTCTTGAATTACTCCATAATGGGAAGGTTAGTAGTGTTTGATCCTTTGGTCGCGTTGCTTGCTCTTGCGGGGGCGAGTGATGCGGGCAGGATCAATCGTGTTGCGCGTCGCTCGCGCGGCACGATAGTATATAAGAGCCGCGGATCGCGTGATCAGTGTTAGTAGTGTTTGATCCTTTGGTCGCGTTGCTTGCTCCTGCGGGGGCGGGTGATGTGGACAGGATCAATCGTGTTGTGCGTCGCTCGCGCGGCACGATAGTATATAAGAACCGCGGATCGCGTGATCAGTGTTAGTAGTGTTTGATCCTTTGGTCGCGTTGCTTGCTCTTGCGGGGGCGAGTGATGCGGGCAGGATCAATCGTGTTGCGCGTCGCTCGCGCGGCACGATAGTATATAAGAGCCGCGGATCGCGTGATCAGTGTTAGTAGTGTTTGATCCTTTGGTCGCGTTGCTTGCTCTTGCGGGGGCGAGTGATGCGGGCAGGATCAATCGTGTTGCGCGTCGCTCGCGCGGCACGATAGTATATAAGAGCCGCGGATCGCGTGATCAGTGTTAGTAGTGTTTGATCCTTTGGTCGCGTTGCTTGCTCCTGCGGGGGCGGGTGATGTGGACAGGATCAATCGTGTTGCGCGTCGCTCGCGCGGCACGATAGTATATAAGAGCCGCGGATCGCGTGATCAGTGTTAGTAGTGTTTGATCCTTTGGTCGCGTTGCTTGCTCTTGCGGGGGCGAGTGATGCGGGCAGGATCAATCGTGTTGCGCGTCGCTCGCGCGGCACGATAGTATATAAGAGCCGCGGATCGCGTGATCAGTGTTAGTAGTGTTTGATCCTTTGGTCGCGTTGCTTGCTCTTGCGGGGGCGAGTGATGCGGGCAGGATCAATCGTGTTGCGCGTCGCTCGCGCGGCACGATAGTATATAAGAGCCGCGGATCGCGTGATCAGTGTTAGTAGTGTTTGATCCTTTGGTCGCGTTGCTTGCTCCTGCGGGGGCGGGTGATGTGGACAGGATCAATCGTGTTGCGCGTCGCTCGCGCGGCACGATAGTATATAAGAGCCGCGGATCGCGTGATCAGTGTTAGTAGTGTTTGATCCTTTGGTCGCGTTGCTTGCTCCTGCGGGGGCGGGTGATGTGGACAGGATCAATCGTGTTGCGCGTCGCTCGCGCGGCACGATAGTATATAAGAGCCGCGGATCGCGTGATCAGTGTTAGTAGTGTTTGATCCTTTGGTCGCGTTGCTTGCTCCTGCGGGGGCGGGTGATGTGGACAGGATCAATCGTGTTGCGCGTCGCTCGCGCGGCACGATAGTATATAAGAGCCGCGGATCGCGTGATCAGTGTTAGTAGTGTTTGATCCTTTGGTCGCGTTGCTTGCTCTTGCGGGGGCGAGTGATGCGGGCAGGATCAATCGTGTTGCGCGTCGCTCGCGCGGCACGATAGTATATAAGAGCCGCGGATCGCGTGATCAGTGTTAGTAGTGTTTGATCCTTTGGTCGCGTTGCTTGCTCCTGCGGGGGCGGGTGATGTGGACAGGATCAATCGTGTTGTGCGTCGCTCGCGCGGCACGATAGTATATAAGAACCGCGGATCGCGTGATCAGTGTTAGTAGTGTTTGATCCTTTGGTCGCGTTGCTTGCTCTTGCGGGGGCGAGTGATGCGGGCAGGATCAATCGTGTTGCGCGTCGCTCGCGCGGCACGATAGTATATAAGAGCCGCGGATCGCGTGATCAGTGTTAGTAGTGTTTGATCCTTTGGTCGCGTTGCTTGCTCTTGCGGGGGCGAGTGATGCGGGCAGGATCAATCGTGTTGCGCGTCGCTCGCGCGGCACGATAGTATATAAGAGCCGCGGATCGCGTGATCAGTGTTAGTAGTGTTTGATCCTTTGGTCGCGTTGCTTGCTCCTGCGGGGGCGGGTGATGTGGACAGGATCAATCGTGTTGCGCGTCGCTCGCGCGGCACGATAGTATATAAGAGCCGCGGATCGCGTGATCAGTGTTAGTAGTGTTTGATCCTTTGGTCGCGTTGCTTGCTCTTGCGGGGGCGAGTGATGCGGGCAGGATCAATCGTGTTGCGCGTCGCTCGCGCGGCACGATAGTATATAAGAGCCGCGGATCGCGTGATCAGTGTTAGTAGTGTTTGATCCTTTGGTCGCGTTGCTTGCTCCTGCGGGGGCGGGTGATGTGGACAGGATCAATCGTGTTGCGCGTCGCTCGCGCGGCACGATAGTATATAAGAGCCGCGGATCGCGTGATCAGTGTTAGTAGTGTTTGATCCTTTGGTCGCGTTGCTTGCTCCTGCGGGGGCGGGTGATGTGGACAGGATCAATCGTGTTGCGCGTCGCTCGCGCGGCACGATAGTATATAAGAGCCGCGGATCGCGTGATCAGTGTTAGTAGTGTTTGATCCTTTGGTCGCGTTGCTTGCTCTTGCGGGGGCGAGTGATGCGGGCAGGATCAATCGTGTTGCGCGTCGCTCGCGCGGCACGATAGTATATAAGAGCCGCGGATCGCGTGATCAGTGTTAGTAGTGTTTGATCCTTTGGTCGCGTTGCTTGCTCCTGCGGGGGCGGGTGATGTGGACAGGATCAATCGTGTTGTGCGTCGCTCGCGCGGCACGATAGTATATAAGAACCGCGGATCGCGTGATCAGTGTTAGTAGTGTTTGATCCTTTGGTCGCGTTGCTTGCTCTTGCGGGGGCGAGTGATGCGGGCAGGATCAATCGTGTTGCGCGTCGCTCGCGCGGCACGATAGTATATAAGAGCCGCGGATCGCGTGATCAGTGTTAGTAGTGTTTGATCCTTTGGTCGCGTTGCTTGCTCTTGCGGGGGCGAGTGATGCGGGCAGGATCAATCGTGTTGCGCGTCGCTCGCGCGGCACGATAGTATATAAGAGCCGCGGATCGCGTGATCAGTGTTAGTAGTGTTTGATCCTTTGGTCGCGTTGCTTGCTCCTGCGGGGGCGGGTGATGTGGACAGGATCAATCGTGTTGCGCGTCGCTCGCGCGGCACGATAGTATATAAGAGCCGCGGATCGCGTGATCAGTGTTAGTAGTGTTTGATCCTTTGGTCGCGTTGCTTGCTCTTGCGGGGGCGAGTGATGCGGGCAGGATCAATCGTGTTGCGCGTCGCTCGCGCGGCACGATAGTATATAAGAGCCGCGGATCGCGTGATCAGTGTTAGTAGTGTTTGATCCTTTGGTCGCGTTGCTTGCTCTTGCGGGGGCGAGTGATGCGGGCAGGATCAATCGTGTTGCGCGTCGCTCGCGCGGCACGATAGTATATAAGAGCCGCGGATCGCGTGATCAGTGTTAGTAGTGTTTGATCCTTTGGTCGCGTTGCTTGCTCTTGCGGGGGCGAGTGATGCGGGCAGGATCAATCGTGTTGCGCGTCGCTCGCGCGGCACGATAGTATATAAGAGCCGCGGATCGCGTGATCAGTGTTAGTAGTGTTTGATCCTTTGGTCGCGTTGCTTGCTCCTGCGGGGGCGGGTGATGTGGACAGGATCAATCGTGTTGCGCGTCGCTCGCGCGGCACGATAGTATATAAGAACCGCGGATCGCGTGATCAGTGTTAGTAGTGTTTGATCCTTTGGTCGCGTTGCTTGCTCTTGCGGGGGCGAGTGATGCGGGCAGGATCAATCGTGTTGCGCGTCGCTCGCGCGGCACGATAGTATATAAGAGCCGCGGATCGCGTGATCAGTGTTAGTAGTGTTTGATCCTTTGGTCGCGTTGCTTGCTCCTGCGGGGGCGGGTGATGTGGACAGGATCAATCGTGTTGCGCGTCGCTCGCGCGGCACGATAGTATATAAGAACCGCGGATCGCGTGATCAGTGTTAGTAGTGTTTGATCCTTTGGTCGCGTTGCTTGCTCTTGCGGGGGCGAACGATGGACATTTGTTCGGCATACAATTCATTTATCAAATAATATCGCGAATCCGGTCAGGCGTGAATATATCAAGGATCGCATCATCAACTAAAGATGACTCCCAGATCCTTACCTTATCCCACTAACCCAATATCCTTTCCATGACAACTATGGAGATGCAGAAGATTCTTCGGTCTCTAAAACCAATGGTTGTCTAACTAACATTCCTTCCCTTCCCCGATGACCGTAAGGACGTGGCCGGCGCCGTTATTGACTTCTTAAGTTTGAGCTCTCGATTTGTGCACATTGATGAATGGTAAGCTAATCCCAAGCCCCATTCACTAAATCCCTGTGCAACTTCGATTGTTCTGGTCAATCACGGAGTAGCAACTACGAATTGTACGGTCATTTATAAAAAAAAAAAAAAAAAAAAAAAAAAAAAAAAAAATGAATTACTCCATAATGGGAAGTATGCACTTCATTCAGACAAGTAATCGCCTATCTCGATGCGTGAGATATTTCTTGCAAGAAATGCTCAAGAAAAGCTTTTTTCTTTGATCGCAGTACGCAGTTGAAAAGAAATGTCAATTCAAATGGAGCTCACTTTAGAAAATTTCTTGACCATTTCTTATGCAGAAATTTTTACTTTTCTTGAGCTGAACATTTCATTTGTTTTCTCTGGAAATTTTTAATGAAATGCAACCAATCATGCTTGTTTGTTTTTTTTTCCTGTGAAACCTGTGATAACTCATTTAAACATTATTTTAGAAATTTATTCAGAAATCCTATTTCCTTTCTGGAATTAACGCCAAACCAGTAATTTAAACTCTTCTAATATTCAGCAGAGAACCAGGGAAATGCCGTCACATCCGTGGCAGACCACGCACAAGATGGCTTTTTGCACTTGAGGAGGATCGTTCCGTCGATTAACGCCTAGTGTGACTGGAAGCGATTGGACCAAGACCGGTTCCAATGGAGAAGGCTTCCTCCGACATGCTCAGCCCATCACAGCCTGCCATGTTTTATATGCTTAACAATGGACCAATGCACGAGTTCGCTAGGGTAGGTGTACCAGTTATGGACATAATGGTTCTCTATTTCGCCATTTATTTTCAAATTTTTAATCATTCTGTGTGATTTAGTTGTTTGAAATCAAAATACACTTTCCCTATTTGACTTTTGAGCGGTGTCGTGTTATTTACGTGACCATAGGAACGAGTGAATTTGGCACCGCTCAAACGTCAAATTAGCGAACTCGTGCATCGGTCCATATCCATTTCTCTATAGACTTGGTAGAACTTGTGACTCATGCGGCGCCACATTCATTGTTCGCAGCACTTTACGCTCAAAGACCCCAAAAACTCTCCGACCAACCTCTTTCAACATCTAAGATTCGTGGCCGTACAGAGCAACCGGAAGATTTTGAGTATTGTACAACGCCAGTTGTGGCTCTCCTTAGCCTTAGCCATGCTGAAGGTGTCTGGGTTCGATTGCCGGTCGGTCCAGGATCTTTTCGTAATGGAAATTTACTTGACTTCCCTGAGCATAAAGTATAACCGTATCTGCCACACGATATACGAATGCGAAAATGGAATCTTTGGCAAAGAAAGCTCTCAGTTAATAACTGTGGAAGTGCTTATAAGAACACTGAGCTGAGAAGCAGACTCTGTCCCAGTGAGGACGTAATGACAATAATAAGAAGAAGAGACAACGCGAGTTTCGTTTGTAAGTTGGGGACGAAGTGCATAAAAAGCCCTACCCGCAGCTGCAATACGCCTTTTTACCTCGTGGGTAACATCATTATCGCTAGTTACTAGAGTTCCAAGGTACCGTAAAACACGTTAACTTTGATAGTTTTTTCGAAGAAAACTTGAATATTTATGCATGTTGTTTCAAAGAATTATAATTTATATTTTAAAACAAGTACTGGTATCCTAACTATCGATTGCAGTTGATAGATTGCCGAAAGATTTATTCTGAATGGATATATAATGTTTCATATAATCGAAAGTCGGTTTTCTGTTTTGGGGTTACTATGATAATGGAGTATAAATCGAACAAAATTGGAAATTTTTGACTTAGATTACAAAAATGGTCCCAGTTTGTAAAAATGGTTATTGCTAAGAGATTTGAGACCATATTCTGACTGGTCTGATAAGTTATCAACTAATTAAAACTACCTAAAATAGTCCCAGACAACCAGAAATCGCATGAAAGTTCACGTTACAACTCGTTTATTCATACTAATTACATCAAACCCGCAAAACACCGTGGATAAACTCGTCAGATTGATGAGTTTCCTCGCATAAAACACTTCTTTTCTGAGTTCATTTATACATTTTGTTTCGTATCGTACACTCGTACAAAGTAAGTCGAATCAATCCGTAGCAGCTGTCAAATCAACATTTGTTATCATAAGTTATGTAGCATAAGATCACAGGTTATTTCGGTAGAATATTTATCCAGCTTTTTACGCTAGCATGCCATAATATTTGAATCACCCCTTTCTGACATCTCTTGGCAACACTATAATTGTTTATAGTTGGATCACAGCAACCTTCGTGGCGGAGCAAATTATTGTTGTTGACGAACGTGTTTCGAGGAGACCAAACCAAAAAGTGTTTCCTAAAAAAATCATATTTTATTCTTAATTTTTACCCATATTATTTGATTTAATTCATATTTATATTAGGTGCCCGCTTTCAGAAACTGATTGATTCTATAATGATAAATTTTCGAGCTGATTCGCCAATGATCGAAGGAGTGAAGTATTATGCTCCACTAACACAACATACCATCTGAGCCTTGATGTAGCCTGGATCTGAGCCTGGATGGATAATTTTTATTAATAATCAAGAAAACTGATTTAATTTGTCTTTGACTAGCAGAACTGTTAATGTGAATAGGGACGAAAAACAGGTTATTCGTTATTCGTAACTTCGTGTGGGATCTAGTGCCATCCATTGTTACTAATAATGTTAGAATTTAATATTCATCTAGGAAGTTTGTGGAAATAGAAATAATATTGCGATCAGGGAGGACTTTCTTGGCCTTCACGAATGCGAGGAAGTTGGCGCTGAGGGTTTCGGTCGTTCGCTAAAGTAGAATAAGGTCGCAACAGCATAGCGCACGGCTGCTTGCCATGAACCTTAAAAATTGATAATACTTTCCTTGCTTAGAAAATGAAACCTGCAAAGCTATCAGTTTGTAGCGGGTTCAAGCAAAATTTTAGAACTTTAATTTCTCGATAGCCAATTAATTAGTGCCTTGCTTGCGTAGAAAAGCGCTCAATATTCATATTTGTATGTTTTCCACAATCCACACCGAATAGTCCGACCATCCAAAAATTGTATGGGAACTCGTTCACACCAGGAAACTTTCAATGGATCCTAATCATTGGTTGCCTAAAATCATACGAAATAATTAAAAATTATAAGAAAATGGTTTATCTCAATATAAAAAGTTGAACACGAAAATAATTTTGTTGCAAAACACATCGAGTGAAAATTAATGACAGTTCAATCAACAACATAAAATCATTGCCTGCTAAGACTTAACTATAAAATTTGTAGCCAAGAAATGCCAAAATTGAAACACCCCTTGTTGATTTATAGCTAGCGTAAAAAGCTGGATACACTCGCATTGAATGTTATTATTCATCAAATAATATATGCACGCATATCGCCTCCACTTTTGTACGTAGAAGGCCTTTTCGCGACATCTTATAAGTGAAATTTTGCACATATAAAGCCTCCAGGTGATTTCGTTATACGTACATTTTGGTTGTCTGAGGTGACTGTAGAACAGATTGTATGTAAGCGTTTCGAGAATGCTAAAATCGTATTAATTTTTAATTTTCGTATATAAAACCTCCAATGTTCTCGATTCAAATGAAAACAGCTCTAACATGAAGTGCTAAACTAATACTAATATATATGATATTTCGTTCAATATGTGGTGGGTAACGCACTATCAAAGATACCCTGTTTTACAGAATGTTGGAAAATGAATTTTTTTTTTTTTTTTTTTTCAATCAAGCCTTCATGCCAAACATTGTCGAATGCTTTTTCTATGTCTAGAAGAGTCGTTCGTAATCCGAACTTTTCATTGGCAAAAATTGAATTTTCTTTGATGTGGACCATCATCTTGTTCCAAATGACCTTTTCAAAAAGTTTTCTAATGTAGGAAGCAGGCTGATTGAACGATAGCCAGAAATCTTTGCAGGATTTTGACCGTTTTTAAAATTGGTAGAACGTTGGCATTTTTCCTTTTGTTAGGAGAATATTCCAACTGAAAACGTTTGTTAAATATATAAACCAAGAATGACAAGCTACTCTCTGGAAGTTTTTGATAAGCGGTTTGTAGAAAAGGAAAAACAAGGAGGGCTATCAGGATATTGAATTGAGAAATATCCTGAAGAGCACTCGTGGAATAAAATTCTGCCTTTGGAATTGCTTTGTGAATTATTCCATGAGCGATGTTTTGCACTAAAGTTACCAATGACAAAAAAATGACTATGCGAGTCAATTACCGCAAGTCATTTTGATGCAAATTAACTTGTTGTCATGTGCATTAAAAAGGCAAATAGTCAGCTATGAAAGTATATATACCATCAAAAACACCCAAAGTTGCAACAAATGACGAAAAAAGTTGATGTTCTATGCGCCTATGAATGATGAAAAAAATAATTTTCAGTAATAACTGCTATATGTAGCTGTTAGAAAACTAAACAGCTCATCCTCTTTATCATTTGAAAAACGAACATTCCAATTCAAAATATTAAAAAAATATTTGGATCCATTAGAGAAACGTAATCCAATAACAATTTTGTTAGTAAAGTTTGCACCAACTTGGACTGCTTCAGCCATAGTGATAATACTGAACATTGCATCAAACATTTGATTCAATTGTTATTTAGAAAATCAAATAACATTTGAACATGATTGAATGCCTCATAAATCAATTGAAAATAAATGCTTTTGATGACTAGGTTCTCAAAAGAGGACATAAGTAAAAATTTTGTTAATTTTCTTGTTCAAAACTCCATTTAGATGTTGCAAATAATGAACCCAACAAATTTTTAACCAAGTGTTTATGGTTTATAATAATATTCACGGTACATTGATAACCATTTGAACGATATTTTTGAACTTTTGCCCAGATTTAGGTTGGCCATAAAACGATCGATGAGCACTGATTTTTTGAAGATTTTTTTCTGATATTAACAGTCTGGAAAGCACCGCGGGTGATGATGATGATAACGATGACTGGTGCCTTCGGAAAATGACAACAAGTTTTTCCTTTTCCCAAGCCGTGCACTCTGGCTGCGGAGCAGCTGATTGCCCTTCGGTGCGGTGGGAGAAAATAGAGAAAAACCGGAGCATGGGAAAACCATCAGCTGTGAGTCTCGGAACGGATTGCCGGTTTGTTTTGATCTCGGTGAATGAGTCTGGGGATATGGATTGTGAGGTTGATGTACGGTAGTGGTGGATTCTCCGATGCGAGAGAGCGGCTGAACTTTCCCAGCGAGAGGCAAAATGAACTCGGGTGTAGACATGCGTACTTCAATACTGGGAAATCGAGGGGAAATTATAACCTCGTGAGAAATAGTAAACATATTCGGCGATTGATCGACAGCATTTATCTAAGTTGATCTTTTTTAGTGTCATTCTATACATTACATTCATTTCTAATATCTAGTTGTTCTGTGTTAGGTAACATTATCATCCTAATTTGGATAAAACTAAATTGAGCTTTTATTAACATTTTGTTATCAACGACATTTCTTTTGCAGTAGCAGTTCAGAATTTTTACAGATTTGTTGATTTCACCTGCTTATAAGAGAAAGAACCAAAACGCTTTCAATTAACTTAACCTAGTTTACGCATTTATCGTGACAATAGATATAACAACGATTTCTGTCAAAAATCATAAATAATTTTATTCGAAATTTGTTTTAATGTTTCAACATTGGATATTCTATGTAATTCAGTACCATACCAGAATCATTTGCAAAATTTTATTTTGAATCTTCTCCAGAGCTATTGGTACAGCATACAACATGGCTGGCCTGAAAATTTGTTTGAATATCAAGAGCTTGTTGTTAAGACGAAGTTTTGATTTTATGTTTATAATAAATACAGACTTTTTATATATTTGTTACATTTGTCTTGAATGCCCTCAATGGAGAGAGATTCTTGTTTTAGTTGTCGGCTTTGTAACCACGTTACCTACCGATCACTTATTGAGGCCATCACATTTAGTATTGTAATCAATTCGCTTTTCACCGACCAATTGTTTGGAAAATATTGAAAATTTGTCGATAAATGGTTGAGTTATGAGCTTTCAAAACCTAACATAATTTCGAGACGGTCGCAAAATTTTAGATTTTCAATTGACACCCAGTATATCGCCGTAAGACGTTGTTAACATAAAAAATTGAGTATGATTCGCGCAACATCAATTTTGGACTAACACATCAATTGTATAAATTCAACACATTCTGAAACATTGCTCCTTTGTTGATTTCTTCTGCTTCTACGCAAATATCCGCAACATGAGGCATCTCAAATATCACAACAAAATATATATTTTCTGCATGTGTGAAAATTACACACGGATGTGTTGGTCCAGAAGATCCCGATTTTGCGTAACTTTTTATGTGAGTAGGGTTTTTTTTTTACTTATTATTTAGTTACTAGCTTACTCAACGTGGCGAGCCATGTTCCAACGGAGAGGGAAGCGATCAACTATGTATGATCTTGTTAAGATTGAGAATGTACATATAATCTAAGATTTCTTGCGCGCCATACATATTTTTTTTGACGTTAACTACGTCTTACGGCAATATACTGGGTGTCAATTGAAAATCTAAAATTTTGCGACCGTCACGAAATTATGTAAGATTTTGAATGGTAATAACTCAGCCATTTCTTCGCTCATTCTTCTTTTTTCCGTCAGACTGTTAACATGGTCGGCGAGCAAGTCTCGAGTGCCTTTCGCATTCTCAGCTTAGTTTTCAATGGAACGCGAATGGAACAACAACACGCCGCCGCGACTGAAGCCGCTTGTTGAAGCGCCCATTGTCATCGCCACCGCAAACCTCATCGGGCGAGGAGGATTTCTACCAGTACGCCGTCAGCTCCTCGCTACCAGAGGCAAGCTGTTGATCATCAAGCGGCGGAAAAACACCAGCGTCCGGATTGTGAAATCGCTCAAGATTTCTTAATGGACTCGCGATTCCAGAATTGGCGTGGCAGGAATCGGGGCGCAAAGGTAAGTTTGTACGAGGTGGCTGAAAAAATCGACCAAAGCCGTTTGTTGAAGCGTACATCATCATCCGCACCGCAAATCTCATCGGGCGAGGAGGATTGCAACCAGTGCGCCGTCAAAATGTGCCCGTGCTACGCATATTCAACAATTCAATCGGCGCTTTCCAGAGCCAACAAATGTGTTTTAAAGAGTTATTTGTGTAATATTCCCTAATGTGTTTACCACATACTTGCTATAATTTCTCAATTCATCTCATAGCAGCATACAATGATTGATTTATTACGAATAATTGACAATACGGCAATTTGAGGATGTTTCCGAGGACACTGCTACTCCCTAGTAGCACACATGTTATTATTGAGGCAGAATAACTCTTATATGGCCAGATCTGGTTATATAAGAGTTATTCTGCCTCAATTATAACATTTGTGCTACTTGGGCTGTGCCGTTGGGATGCAATATATTTTCTATTGTTAAGGAATGATTCAAATATTACGTAACGCAACGTCTTACGGAAATATACTGGGTGTCAATTGAAAATCTAAAATATTGCGACTGTCACGAAATTATGTAAGATTTTGAATACTATTTACTAAGCCATTTATCTGTAGATTTTCAATATTTTCCCACCAATCGGTCTGGAATTTATACAACATTTTACTCAAATTAAGAAAACTTTTGATTTTTGGCGATAGACTGTCGAAAATTGTGAAAATTTCGACACCTTTCTTACGCAACCAAACACGTGGGTTGAGAAGCACACTATAAGAGCAGACCAATTTCTGCTTCTTCGCTCATTCTTCTTTTGACGTTAACTACGTCTTACGGCAATATACTGGGTGTCAATTGAAAATCTATAATGTTGCGACCTTTACGATATTATGTTAGAGTTTGAACTTAAGGAAGGCTGCAACTATGACAATCGACTAAAATTCAAATGCAAAAAATCACTTGGCGTAGTTAACGTCATGCGGTCGTGTCTTGTACACAACCCCCTCTGTTTTTTTATTTTCATACATAAAATCTTATCATGAGGGGAGGGGAGGATGAAAAATCCCGAAAATTGCCTTACGTAATAAATGAACAGCCCCTAACTTGCAAACCGTTTAAATTTTTGTTTCTTACTTCTCATGCATAGCGATTCGTGATCGATTTGATTGAATTTTTCGTTTTCTTATCTTTTTTCCAGATGACAATTTCAGTTGTGAATTTAGTGAGGTCGATTTCGATTTGGAAGTATTCGAAAAGAAATGGACTGGTTCTGTGGTGGAAGAAGTCGCTGTTAGCCAGAACGAGGACGAACCGAAGACTAAGCAACCAAAGGCAGATGCTCCTAGCCGTTCCCTAAGTGGCTTCTTACCCAACATCGTATTAACAAGCACGATCCATCGGGTACGATTTACAAATGCAGTAAGTGCTTTTACAGCACACACGTCAACTGGCAGATCACCCGGCACTTCAGGACGCACGAAAGAAAGGAGCTTATCTGCGAGGACTGCTCGTTCACGACGAGGTCGCAGAAGACACAGCACTCTTTTGGGCACTCTTCAGATATGCTGACATGTCTGAAATGCACCTGGCTCTTCGTGGACCAGGAGGAACTGCACACGTTCTGGCCCAGCATCCAGATGCCAGAACGACGGCGTTCACGTGTAATGAATGCGATGAAGATTTCGCAACGGAACCAAAGCTTCTGGACCATAACGACGATGTACACTCGATAAGTACTCAGGAGCTTTTCCAATCCGTTTCCGACTTCAAGCTGCATGTTGAAGGTGCCCATTTAAAAGGCACAGGTGGCCCGTTCCGATGTACAGTATGCGAGATGTGCTTCAAGTACAAGATGTGCCTTGTTAAGCACCACCACCGACCATACTCACCAATCCGTCCAAAATGTCTTCAACTTTCCGTCTACTCGCTCTATTTCATCCTTCAATCATCGATCACGCCCGACCGTTGTTTCCGTCGCCAATTTGACTCAGGCCGTTCACGAAGCGAGAGAAATCGTACATCTCGTTACACTTATCTTGTTTCAAGCTCGATTGGTCTTGGTCGACATTACACAGTTTTTGTCATCATATCTGATTATTTATTTGAATCGACCCCTGTGAAATAATAATTTGATGTCTGTGATCGGAAGCAATTGAATTCTCTACTTTATTAATCAAGTGCTACGTTGATTGTATACTTTCAGGCTGATTGGACTTGTCATCAACCGTGTGATATCTGAGAATTTATTGTTCCTACCTTTGTAAGGGCTCGTTCATTTATAACATAACGCTGAAATTAACCATTTTGGACACCCACCCACCCCCTTGTAACACTTATTGTATGAATACTATTCAATTTTTGTATAGGCCGTGACATCATGCAATTTGAAAGATTATAGGTAACTTCTCGCTTTAGGCTGTGAACCGTTTCACCAATTCGTTTAACTATTAGTTAAAATTTGACATTTCGATAGTTATTTTCCCTCAAATGGTTAAATTGAACTTCGCGGTCAACCCATTTGAGCTTTGACAGTAGTAGTTGAGTAGTTATTTCTGAACAAAGTTGACAGAGGGTTAGTTTTTCTCAAATTCTCGGGAGAGGAAAAAATCTTTCGAACTGTCAAGTTAATTCATGCTTCAGAGCAGGGTTACTTTCAACCGGAGGGGAAATAACTATCGAGCTGTCAAGTTTTAAATAAAAGTTAAACGAATCGGTGAAACGGCGCACACCCTCAAAATTTCGTTGGAACGTGGCCAGCCATGTCGGGTAAGCTAGTTATATAGATTTATACAGATTTTTGAGAAAAATAAAAATTTGTATTTTTGTCAACCCTATAATTTTATCTTTTATGTCTAGATTCCGCAATGTAGTTACAAATGGTTGGAATTTTGATGAATATCTTGCATAATGTTAACTTCTTTCTCAGTTATGATGCATACAGATTTAATATACAGATATTTTGTTCTAGGATACAGAAATACAGATAATTGAAGTAAAATATACAGATTTGAATGTGGCAACCCTAGCAGTTTTCTCTAAATAGGACAAAAGTTTCAAAAATGATAGAATCTACACTGATAGGCAAAATAAAGTGCTCACCTCACCAGTTTTCGAATTTCTCTCATTGATTTGATTCAAATTAAAGTTAACACACCTGAATCTTTTTTGATATATTATTTTTGATACTAGCTTACCCGACGTGGCTAGCCACGTTCCAACGAAATTTTGAGGGTGTGCGCCATTTCACCGATTCGTTTAACTTTTATTTAAAACTTGACAGCTCGATAGTTATTTCCCCTCCGGTTGAAAGTAACCCTGCTCTGAAGCATGAATTAACTTGACAGTTCGAAAGATTTTTTCCTCTCCCGAGAATTTGAGAATAACTAACCCTCTGTCAACTTTGTTCAGAAATAACTACTCGACTGTCAAAGCTCAAATGGGTTGACCGCGAAGTTCAATTAAACCATTTGAGAGAAAATAACTATCGAAATGTCAAATTTTAACTAATAGTTAAACGAATTGGTGAAACGGTTCACAGCCTAAAGCGAGAAGTTACCTATAATCTTTCAAATTGCATGATACTGATGATCTCAAAATCGCCTAAATTTATGCTCAGGCAATACTCCTTCGAGTACGTGGCCTCAATGGACCGATGCACGAGTTCACTAATTTGACGTTTGAGTGGTGCCGAATTCACTACACGGTTGTTTGAGAATACCCTTTAATGGGTAAAAATTTACCCATTTCCGCTAGAAGTGCCTCTCCACATTCAAAGAGTAAACACGGTTTACTCTTTAACGGGTAAACGTGGTTTCTGTCACATGATGGGTAAATTTTTACCCTTTTTGTAAATCTCGCTTGCGGTACAAAAAGGGTAAAAATTTACCCATTTTTTAGAAGGGAAATGCAAATTATCATAACCTCAACTCTATTAATGTGTTGTAAAATATGTGTAAAATAAAATTGCCACATAAATACTTTTTTATTACAAAATATGAAACATTATGTTACAAATATAATGAATTGAAACATAAATTTATTTAGCTCCTCCATTCTGTCAGTTGAGTGAGTTTTGCTGCTGCTGGCTGGAACCGAAGCAGGAACATCAGGAAAATCTGAAATATATGTGTAGTTTGAAATCAATATAAATTCATTAAACATTGCTGTATAAGCCGATAACTTACCTCTTTTTGAACATTGTATTTACAAAAAAAGGAAAGTTGAACTAAAGGAAGCAAAATTATATTTAATCTTCGGAACTGCGCACAACACAGCTGCATCTATGGAATATTTTCTTTAACTATTTTTTCACCCATAAATGAGTTTTTAAATACCCATTTTTAATCTGCAGTAGCTAAACTATAATGGGTGTTTATTTACCCGTTTTTCATTTCTGAATTCACCCATTTTTTGACAGAAGTGTGTGCTATTTGAGAATGGGTAAATTTTTACCCATTAAAGGGTATTCGCAAACCACCGTGTAGTTTCCATGGTAACATAAATAACACGGCACCGCTTAAACGTCAAATAATGAACCCGTGCATAGGTCCATACTGCTGTAGTGTTCTAATCTGAAATATTTCAAAAGTTCCAGAAGATTCTACGAATTGGAGAGTAGAATCGTACCAAAAAATCTAGCATATCTTCCCAAATAGCTGCTGTAGTGTAGTATGATTCATTGTCATTTTTTTTCCAAATTACAGTTGTGAAAAGACCATCGACTCAGAGAAATACCATGTCATGGAACAGGAATGTTTAAAGTAATCATCATAGTAAGCATAAAATTTTGTATTAAGTTTGCATCCATGGGTCGATATCGAGTCATTGAGCATCGACTCTTGGAGGTGTCAATGCAAATAAATAAAACTCGAATATTTGGCGCACATTCATCTCATTTATGTTTATCTTGCTCTTACATATGTTGAACTGGAGAAACAGTTTCACATTTTCAACTCAATTTTCAACACCCGATTCAAGTTCGACTGAAATGCAATTTGCTTGAAGTTGATTTTTTGACGTTTTGATCACCAACCAAATTTAAAATCAGACGACAATGATGAAATGTTTGAGAATATTCTACGAATTGGAATGAACAAAGCTCCAGAATTTTCTGCCAAAGAGCTATTGTAGTACTCCACAATTTGCGATTGTAATGTTCTAATCTTGAAATGTACCGTTGTAGTGCCCTTAAATTGCTGTTGTAGTGCTCAACGAAACTTTTCGATGAAACATTTCAAAGCGTTACTAACAGACAGACAACTCTAGGATTTTATATATATGATTTTTTTAAAGTTGCACTTACGAAATTTTGATAAAAAAAAAAGAATTTTACTCAAAGAAAAAGAAAATCAATTTGTATTGAAAAAAAAAGTAAGAGGTTGTTTCCGAGATACATCCGCCAAGTTGTCGTTGGATAACGTTAGCTTCTTCTATTTCCTGGCTTGAGACCGTCACGAACTTATTAAAGATTTCTACTGAAAAAAATCCAATCAATTTAGATACTTTTTGTTGCATGTCAATTCTGACCTATTATGGACATTGTGTGTTATTATTTGGTTGGTTCGGTTAACACTTCAAAAGCGATAGAATCGGTCGATGGAAGAAGAAGCATGAGCGGTAACTCTTGTTTCCCAAACAAATATTCCGGTCGAACGTTAGGTCCACGCATGATCCACTAAGATTGCTAAGGTATCGTAAATTCGGGTGAAATTGATCAGTAGGGTGAAATTGATCACCGTGTCACTCGATTTTATTTCTTCCTAATGGGCACAAATATCAATATAACCTGCAGTGAATGAACGTTCTTTGTCGTAACTATTGTTGAACTGTGTGTTGTGGAGTTTTTTGCGTTAAAGAATGTTTATTTTTATGAAAATAATGTAAAACTCCAAAACCATGTGTGCTGCAGTATTAACAAACATTTATAAACTTCTTGTTTTAAACAAGGATTTGAACATGGTATAAACCTGAAAGTTTGTGAGGATACTTGAGACATATCCCCAAACCAGATTTCATAACCAAAACTGGCATCAATTTGCTTATTCGGTGGAAATAATTGAATTTATGTTAGATATCAGGAAATTCCTTAGTAAATTGCATATATTTAGGCGTTTTTCGCATAATTCTTGAAATTTGACTATTCATTATTTCTATAATTATTGTATTGTTAAGAGTTTAGCAAGCATATTCAGATTCAGGGACCTCAAATCTATTATATAGGGTTTGTTTGAAAACTAACAATAATCGCATTGACAAGTGATCAATTTCACCCCGAAATGAGATTCCCCGATTTTTTTATTTTAGAGATACTTCTTAGCACTAAAATGACATTTGTTAGAAAACTCCGGTACATGAGTCAACGAGACTCACCTTCGTACTTGTTTTCCTGCATTCAATTGTTTGGCATTGTCAAAATTATAGAAAACGGACAAGAAAAACCGTGAAAAATGATCAATTTCACCCGAAATTACGGTACTTCTCCATGAAGTCTGCGAGCTCCATGTTCTCCTCTTTGCTCAAATTGCCAGCCAGTCACGATACTCGAAGAAGTTCCGCACCATGAAGAATTTCTTCTGCTTCGTCGTGGTATCCGGGTAAATGTAGAGGCAAATCTGCGATTCCAGAGCTCGGCGTTCATGGTCCTGCAGGAAGCGAGTGGCCTAACTGATCGATTTGTTTGAGGATACCAACCTGTGCGCGATCCACGCCAAGCGTGTTAGCATCATGCCGAAGAACATCCAGCTGACTCGTCGTATCCGTGGAGAACGCGCTTAAATTGAATTGCATTGTCTTCTCCGTGTGCGTATTTCGATTCGATCGACAATTTCTTATCAAATGAAAACATAAACAAAGCTGTTGCTGATTAGTTTTAGCTCTTTGTCTGACACCCTGTATACTCTGATCGCTCTAGCATGCATTTACATGTAGGTAGCGACGACGACAACGGCATTATTCAAAGTAAATAAAGTTTGTAAGGACGCTTAAAATATATCCCCGAGCCCGATTTCATCTTCTAAACTCGTACCAATTAGCTCATACGGTTGAAATAATTAAATTTCTGTTAGATATCAGGGATTTCCTTAGGAAATTGCATACATTTAGGCGTTTTCATCGCAATTCATGAGACTATTATTTCTTTAGATATAGCAAGCATATTCGGATTCAGGGAGCTTATATTCATTATAAAGAGTCGTTTCAAAAAATAACAACAATCGCATTGACAAGTGATCAATTTCACCCCGATATGGGATTCCTCGATATTTTATATAAAGAATGATTTTTAGCACCGAAAACACATTTGTTAGAAAATTTTGGCACATGAGCCAAAGAGGCTGACCGTCGTACTTGTTTTTCTGCATTCAGTTGTTTGACATTTTCAACATTATTGAAAACAGACAAGAAAAACCATGAAAAATGATCAATTTCACCCGAAATTACGGTACCGTAAACCGGGGGCAATTTGATCACTATTTTACAACTTTTTGTTGTGTTACTTTTCGGAATTCAAATGTTGTCAAATAAATTTCGACAAAATCAGTACTCAATTGATCTTTATCAGTTTATGTAATCGAATTTTCATGATAGAATGTTTAACATATCATAAAAATAGTTTTAATATACAAAAAATTGAAATGACACATTGGGGCGAAATTGATCACCATATAACAAAGCAGGAACAAGAATAAAAAAATCCCTATTTATTATATTTGGGTCTCCTGAATCTGAAAATGATGCCAAAATTTTTACAACTCGTGTTTTTTATTATTTAATTGCAAAATTAAACTTCAAAAATCTGCATAATACGCCTAAATGTAGGCAATTTCCCTTGAAATAAGCACATTATTCGAGAATAAACAGTTTTATGAGCAAACAACTATACTTGCCATGCTGTATGACATCAAAACTGAGTTCAGTATTTCATATTTATGTTTACAAAACATTTTTAGCACTCAAAGTTAATATGTAGGCAATCCACTGGTCCGATTGTTTAGTACCGATATTTCCTACTGTATTGCTTACACCTTGAAAAACTGTAAATATTTCTATGCAAAACTGACCCTAATAAAAATGAAATACCGTAATCCGGGGTAACATTGATCATTTTTCTGAATATTTCTTCAATATTTCGTTTGAAAATGCAAATGTTGCAGGTTTTATATTTTTAAACCAAGTACTACCACCCATAGCTCGAGACTATATACTGTATTTTGTTTATTGAAAGATTTAAGCATATTCAAAAAAATGATTTAGGCGATTTTTTGATTTAGTTGATATGGGGTAACATTGATCACCTTTATAAACAACGTTCGGTAATACTGAAAATATCGTTACTTACTCAAATCATGGTCCCTGAAGCCGAATATGGAGACCAAACGCTTACAACTCATTTACTTTTTGAGTTATTTAAAAATTAAAAACACCTCGAACCACGGAATACGCCTAAAGGTAGGCAATTTCCTAAGGGAATTTTACATTCCTAACAGTACCGTAATTTCGGGTGAAATTGATCATTTTTCACGGTTTTTCTAGTCTGTTTTCTATAATGATAACAATGCCAAACAACTAAATGCAGGAAAACAAGTACGAAGGTGAGCCTCATCGATTTATGTACCGAAATTTTCTAACTAATGTCATTTTAGTGTTAACAAATATCTCTAAAATAAAAAATCAGAAGATCTCATTTCGGGGTGAAATTGATCACTTGTCAATGCCATTATTGTTAATTTCCAAAACAACTCTATATGATAAATTTGAGCTCCCTGAATCTGAATATGCTTGTAAAATTCTTAACAATGCAATATTTATATAAATAATGAATAGTTAAATTTGAAGAATTACGCGGAAAACGCCTAAATGTATGCAATTTCCTAAGGAATTCAATGATGTCTAACAGAAATTCAATTATTTCTACCATATGAACTAATTGGTACGAGTTTTGGTGATGAAATCTGGTTTGGGGATATATCTCAAGCATCCTCACAAACTTTTAGGTTTATACCATGTTCAAATCCTTGCTTATAAATAGAAGTTTATAGCTGTTTGTCAATACTGCACCGTGCATGATTTTGAAATTTTACGTTATTTTCATAGTAATAAAGATTCTTCAACGCAAAAAACTTCACAACACGCAGTTCTACAATAGTTACGACAAGCAACGTTCATTTACTGCAGCTTACATTGATATTTGTGCTCCATTACGAATAAATAAAATCGTGTGATACGATGATCAATTTCACCCTCCTGATCAATTACACCCGATTTTACGGTAATTCGGTAATGTTGCCTAATTGAGCATACCTATAAAAGTTTTGACAACGGAATCGTTTTCGGCGATGTCATTTTTAGTAAGAACCACATTTTGCATGCTTATATCGTTTGCAGAACTTATGTGACACATGAATCATCGGTAGTCTCATCTTTAACAATTAAAATCATTATTTCGAAAAGTTGGCAAATTTACGCATAAGGTAAACGCAATTTACACAAAAATATTAACTTTTATTAGCTCATGAATATAAGAAATAGATGTACCATTCATGATTTGGAAATGTTTCATCGATAAATGATAATACAAACTTTTGATGAGGTGAGTCATTCCGATCAATGTTACCCCGCTGATCAATGATACCCCGGATTACGGTAGTTCAAAATCATCATTAGACTAGACTAGTCTAGAAAACATGGAATGTCTGTAGTGCCAGCGAAACCTTCAGCATCTTTGGGAGGAAATATTTTTTGGTACCGACCTGATCAAATTCGTCCCAGTAATCAATTTGCCCCCGGATTACGGTACCGTAAAACGGGGTAACTTTGATAGTTTTTTCGAAGAAAACTTGAATATTGATGCATGCTGTTTCAAAGAATTATAATTTACATTTTTAAAACAAGTACTGGCATCCTAGCTATCGATTGCAGTTGATAGATTTCCAGAAGATTTATTTTCAACGGATATATAATTTATCATACAATCGAAAGTCGGCTTTCTGTTTTGGGGTAAGTTTGATAATGGAGTATAAATCGAACCAAATTGAATGAATTACGTAACATTTGTAGGGCATTGCATACCTCTAGGCGTTTAACGTTATATGGAAATTTCTGACTTAGATTACAAAAATGGTCCCAGTTTGTGAAAATGATTTTCGCTAAGAGATTTGATACCGTTTTCAAGTTCTATGATAACTAGGCTGTCAAAGATAAGTGGCCAACTATTCAAAACTACATCAAATAGTGATCGTAGAACAGATTGTTTGTAAGCGTTTCGAAAATGCTAAAATTGTGTCAATTTTTGATATTCGTTTAAAAAGCGTCAAATGTTCTTGATTCAAGTGAAAACCGCTCTTACATGAAGTGTCATACTAATATTCTTTAGTTTTACATTCGTTTTGCTTAACTGATTAACAGAAATTATGGTATTTCGTTTAGTATGTGGTGGGTTACGCACTATCAAAGTTACCCGCATTATCAAAGATACCCCGTTTTACGGTACATATAAATATTAAAACGTCTAAACCTTATAACAGCAAGAAACATGTGCTTTTCTATGAAACATAAGACATGCCTCGATATTTACCTATTTTTCAATAGTTTAGTCATGAAAATCAATAGTTTTCATTATTGGAGTCGATTTGTAGAAAGATTTCCAATCGATTGGTGCAATAATTTTGAAAATCTATGCGGGTGTTAGTAAGTTATTAATCGTCAAAATCTAACCACTTTTCGTGACGCGAGCGATTTTTAGTTTTTCGAAATTGTACCCCAGTATGTTGCCGTAAGACGTTATCCAACGTCAAAAATAGTGACAAAAAAAGTGCCCACTTCCTTCTTGACCCCAGAAAAGATGATTTAAAAAAAAATAAAAAGCAATTTAATAGTTAATGTGTCCTCCTTTGGCCTTAAGGACTTGCTGGAGGCGCTTCGGCATGCTTTTCACCAGGTTTTGTAGGTGTTGTGGATCTAGTTCTTCCCAGGCGTGCTCCAAGGCTTCAAAATAATTATTTTTGTTGGTAACACCAGTTTTGTCAACCCTGGCATCGAGAATCGCCCACAAATTCTCGATGGGGTCTTGGCTTTGTGGAGGCCATTCCAGCGGTTTAATCCGACAAGACCGGAAGAAAGACTTGGTCTTCTTGGCAGTATGCTTCGGGTCGAAATATGAATTTCTCTTCAAGGCCCGTCTGGATCAGCGAAACCTCCAGATTTTCCCGCAAGATGTTAATGTCTGCCGTCATTATTCCGTCGATTTTCACGAGGCTTCCTACTCCACCCCATGGAAAACACCCCCTACTAATTTCTGTCGATTTCATACGTCCGGGAAGATTCCTTGATCTATGCAGCGTTGCGTCGTGGTTCTGAACATGTCCGGATCCGCATTCACTGCCGCTTTTAAGGCTACATTCGGGATACCATCGGGTCCCGGTGCCTTGTTTGACGCGAATGATTGTAGGACTTCTGCCAGTTATTCGTTCGTCACCCTCGCCACTCCAGTAATAATGTATATAATTGTAAGGCCCATCATCAGCAGTAGCAGAAACTAACCTTAATCAATGAAAACTTCAACCAAAACTCCAAAATTGAATCCAATGCTCCAGGTTCCCGTGCTCGTGTTTGTCATTCAACCGAGCAGCTACCGATCACGATTTGCCATCGGAAAACAAACATCAGTCGAACATCACGTCCCGGAAAATGGATTCATCCGCGCCGGGGCCAATGTTTCCCTTCGATTGCCCTGGCATCGATTGTGGAATACGAAATCCTTCTCGAACAAACGCCACGAATAGGAAATCGATGGCGACCGATAGCATGTCGGGGCAATTTTCATTTTTATTGACTCTTAATGATACTGTTTGGGTGAACCTTAAACGGTCCGTTGTCTGACTCGGCCCAGCGCTTAAAGCATAGTCAGTTGAAGAAGGCCATTTTCCAGGGAAGAGGAACATCCGGGGCGAACCGGAGACGGAAGCCGTGCTATTTATGAACGGTACCGCGTCTTTCGGCGGCATTGCGTGGCTAAAATTACGGTAATTTGCTTGCTGATGTGCTGTATAGATTGGAATCTAAGTATGTTAGGTTAGTGCCCCTATTCGGGATTCCGTATCTGGTCTGCTACAAGGAGTGTTTACGAAAACACGATCATAAACTGAATCGTTTTCACCATATCTGGGTTTAAACATTCCTAAAGACAAAATAGTAATAGGGACAGCACCCCTGGTGAAAGGAGTGGAACGGGAAGCTAACCTCGGAACATTCAGTTGCACGCGCCACAGTTTCGAGGTCCTTAACGCCACCGTATTTCCATCAACCCCATGAAGTCACGTTTCGAATATTGGGTTTGGGATAGGCACACTTGTGACGAGGGTTGAATTATGGGGCGTGAAATACCGGTATAATAGAATATTTTCAGACATGTGGGCTATAATGTTAATGTTTTTTCTTCGTCTGGGAATTATGTCCCAACTGTATTCAACTAATAACCAATGACAGTTTGTGAATAAACTAATTATCTATCAATCAGACAAGCTTTTTAAATGACGTCAAGCACTAAATCTAGGCAGGATAAAAAGATCAACTAGAATCAGGAAATATGGATAAAACACGAGCTTTTCAAGATGAGTATCTAAAATCGAACCTCTTTTCTGTAAAATTGAGAATGACTTCAAAAGAAATGAGTGGTGTCTTCCTTCGGAGACTAACAATTGTTTGACATGACAAAGATTTTGTCAGAGTTGAAACCGATGTTTGTCCGTTGATTTATGCCTAGCCAAATATTTGCAACTTTGGCAAAGAATGAGCTGACAGCTTAAGGATGTCGAAACTCGGTCTCGTTGAGGATTCAATTCTCTAGAGGTTATAGACGACGGAAGATATGGATTAGATTTTGGCTATCAACCGGTAGACAACCTCTTTAAGGCCATATTGATGAGTACAGCTTCGATAGCACTCTTGTCAGCTGCCTTGTTGTTTTAGAGCTGCTGTTGAAAGGCGTTGTCGACTTCCTTTACCGTGGGAGCTGGTTGAATTCTACTGACCGTAGTGTGCTACCATAGACGGATTTCACGCCAACTCGACACGCGATTGGCAGCACCCCTTCAGAATTGAATGAAATTTTCTAGATGTCAAAAGTATGTGAAACTAAGATACTTTGCATATTCTGTTTTTTCAAAATCGATCTAGATTAACATTTGGAAAGGGTCAAAGTTTTTTTTTGCTTTTTTTTTATAAACCCGTATAACTTGAAGACGGTAAGACCTACAAAAAAGTGTTGTATAGGGGACTGTCGTGAAATTTCCTGAAGTTTTAGAAAAAAATATTCAAAAAATAAAAAATACATTTTTTACACTGAAAAAATAAATGATTCAAAACTTAAGTCGATTTAAAAAAACGGCCATTTAAGATTTTGATAATCCTTAAGCAAAAAGTTTCGTAATTAAATTTACTGAAAGTCGTCAATGCATTGCGAATTGGGCATATTTTAGGGAAAACAGTTTTTCTAACATCGAATTTTTTAAGTCCAAAATGAATTTTTATTTTATTTTTATTTCGCTTTAAATAGTCTAGTATGATCATATTTTAAAGTAATAAATGAGTTTTTATCACAAAATAGATTATACAGTTAACTCTCCCTTACTCGATATTCCGTATCTCGATATCGATTTAGAGAACCATAGTGAAATTTGGTTTTCATGGCTAACTAGATGGTCCCTTGGATCGCAGTTGGATTGGTTTTGTGTTCTGTAACTCGATACCATTTTGATTCATATTACGGACAGCTTCAAATTCCGGACACTGTAGTTTGTATGGGAAACATTTCACAAGAAATGTTTCAATATTTGCCGTTCAGAAGTTCTCACTTTCGAGGCTCATTTTAGTCAACATCTTCAATAAATATCTATGAAAATTTATAATGCTCAGCTGCCTTAGACGCCTCTTCAGGGGTTTGCCGATCTCAATTAATGATTTGACTTTTCTATCTATGATTTTCATGAGCTGTCCGGAATTCGAATCAAAGTGTCCGGAATACGAGGCAAAAGTAAGGACGTGTCCGGAATAAAAATCATGAAAAGTCCACACATTTCTATTTATTTAAAATTATTCATTATGCGGAATCAAAATCTTCATCCACCATTCGAAAGTTAATTGTTTTAAAGGCTCGATAACGCGAAGAAATCATACAGAATGATTCATTATATATGCTTTCTGATGAGTTATACTTCACTGAGGCCTTAAGTGTCCGTAATATGAATCAAAACGGTACCTCCCTAACTCGATGGTCCCTTCAATATCGAGTAAGGGAGAGATGACTGTATTTGTTTTATTGGGAGTAGTTAGAAGAAATAAAACGGAATTATACAGAGTTTTTTTTTAATTAAATACAATTGATCTCGCACCAAACCGCTTATGAGAAAATCAACTCCGTCTAACAATCCGATGGTTTTTTTTATGGTTGGAAAGATATCACAATAATATTTCATTTCTTATTTGGTCAAAGCCAATCTTAACAGGTGTCTGGAAAGGGTCAATATTATGCTTATGAAAAAAAGTCGGGGTTTGCTTTTATCATGCATTATTATTTTTATTATTGCTATATATCCTGAAACGTAGTATCTGCACATAAATATTTACATTATTTTTGGGCTTTACTGAATAAATTGAATATTCTTGGTTCATCCTCTGAATTGGTATACCATTTGGCTGCAATTTGTGTATCACTAATAGGCATAAAACAATGATATTATTGAGTACCAGGGAAATTTTTAACCTTATTTACCAATTCCTCTGACATTTTATCATATTGTTCATTAGATATACGCCCCAACCTCTTTTTACGACCGTTATCGGGGGGTCGTATGAAAATCGGTCGTAAAAAAATCAAGGTTATAATTATGTTTTTGAAAAATGCAACGTCTAGATGCGGAAATACTGATTCGAAATATTAGGCAAAGTTGAAGCATGGGTTGAGAACTTTCCAAAATGGCCGTTCAAGTTTTCATATTTTGGTAATAGATGGCAACACTGCTCGCTTGTTATCAAAAGGGCCAATTTTATGGGGGTGTGCTATGCAAATACGAAAGATTTAAAGATAACGATTCCGAATGTTCACCAAAGTTGAAGGAAGTGTTGCGTGCCATACAGTCGGCCGAACCACAAATGTTCATGTGGCTGGCAACACTGTTTAAGAAGAATAAAGAAAAGATCACAACCATAAAACTTGAGCGGAACAAAAAAATGGAATGCTTAGCAACATAGCAATACTCTTCAGCTGTAATCCAGTTTTTCATGAAGGGTTCAAAATTTTGTCGTAGCTTGCAACACTGCTTAAGTGAAATTGCGCCACTAGGCAGTACAAGTGTGCATGCAACTTTTGTTTTGCGGATATCTCAGGATCCTGACCACTTAGAAAGATGGCGTCTTCGGCAAAGTTGTTTAGTATATCAAGGACTATCATTATTCTAGCCAAGATATTCGAGATTTTGCCACCAGGCGGCGCTCACATAGAACTTGTGTTTTGCGGATAGCTAAGGATCCTGACCACTTAGAAAGATGGCGCCTTCGGCAAAGTTGTTCAATAGCTCAGATATCCGCAAAACAAATGTTTCATGCTCACTTGGTGGACAATTTTGAATCTCATGGTTTTTAAAATGATAGTCCTTGAGCTAATGAGCAACTTTGCTGAAGGCGCCATATTTCTAAGTAGTCAGGATCCTGAGATATTCGCAAAACAAAAGTTTCATGCTCACTAACGCCGCCTGTTGGCAAAATCTCGAATCTCTTGGCTAGAATAATGATAGTCCTTGTGCTAATGAACAACATTGCCGGAGGCGCCATCATTCTAAGTGGTCTGGATCCTGAGATATTCTCAAAACAAAAGTTCTATGCTCATTAGCGCCACCTGGTGGCAAAATTGCTGCACGCGTTGCTGCACAAAGACCAAAAACAACAATCACCTGCTTCACCAACAACGCAGTCATCTCCTGCATCAGATCCATCGACGACCGGCGGTACGGAGCCTTCTAAGACAGGAGCCGGTCCTTCGACGCATAGTTGCCACGCACATCAAACTAAATCGAGCGACATACTGTTTCGCTATCTTCCGGTTGTGCTACACGGCAAGTATAGATCGGTCCGTACACACCAAGGGATTGCTAAGAGTATCTTTTTCTGTTGCCTCTTATAAAACGATAGCGAAGCTCACCCACACGAATGTGCACATCAACAAAGTAGCTGGTGCAAATGTGGGGAAATGAACCACGGTACACAAATTCAACGCATTACAGTCGACTCTCAACATTTCTATGTTCTACATCTCGATATCTCTCCCTATGTCGATGATTTCATAAGTCCCTTCAGTCTGCATACATTTTCACTCTCCATATCTCGATATCCTCCTTATCTCGATACAGTGGGATTACGTTTTTGGCAACAAAGTTGAAATTTTCAGTTGCCAAAAACGGAACCGTGCCAAAATCGGAACCCATATTTCAAATTTTATTTTTCAACTATTGGTTTTGAAAACATCATTACAATGTTAATACATCATTTTTATGGATCATAAGGCGTTGAGACTTCGAAAAGGTTCACTTCGAAGCATTTTCCCGAAGGGTTATACTATGCTATGAATCTATAGCCCCGTAATGTTAAATCTGGCAAACGTTTTTTCTGGTGGCGTTTTTACGCCTCAACGTCTTCAATTATTTTTTAGAAGCTTTATGTATATTTTTTGTATAAGAAGGCCTTGTAAAACCAATAATCGCATAAGTGACTTTTATTGAAGAACTGGACATTTTCTTAAAACAATGAAATAACACTAAGAAATGATTTTGTTTTCTTTTGAAGACGTATTTGCGAATCAAAAGCGCTGGGTATTGCAAAACGACATGTGCTTTTTTTTCTAATTAAATGAACATTTAAAATCTGTTTAACTTTTGGACTTTAGCATAAAATTTGAAAAATTCGGTAAGTTTATAATTGCTCCTTCAATTTATGTTTCTGATAAAGTCAGAAGTGACTGCATCAAAAGGGCAAACATAAGCATGAGATGATGAATAAATGTGACTTGTAATTTTGTAAAATTTAATTTTTACTTGAAATAATTTTTAATTGAGCTTGATATATGTTTTACACCTACCTTATGAAATCAACTGAAATTTACAGGATCCTGTTATGAAACCTCAAGAACCTTATAGGAATCTTCAGGTTCTTATAAGAAATCTACAGAAAAAACGCTTGAGCTCTGAAGCATCTTGCCAAGCATCCGTAGGATCTCGCATAGAGTTCTCAGCATCTTGCTAAGGATTCTGATAGGAGTTAACATCTTGGATTTCCACTGTGATGTTGCTGAAAATTCTCAAGTCTCCGATGAAAAAATTAAAAAAAAGTTTATTATTATCAGGCTACCACTACACTAGCACACCTCAAATTCCTCTGGTAACCTTTTCAAAATCCCCAAGCTTTCGCTGGAAATATTAAAAATACTACTAGAAATTCGCATTATCCCGCTTAAAATTTAAAGGACGCCCTAGAGTTTATTAGGAATAACCACACTTTTTTTTATTAAATTTAGGGTAGGGATTGCAAAAAGTGAAGTGTTAAAGTTCAATTAGGAATCACCAGATTTTGGACATAATCCTCCAGAACCAATTATACACTCTAAGCATCCCTCAAGAAGCCCTCAGTGTCCACTTGGAATCTGCAGATATCCTCATGAATTCGTTAAAATTTCTGAAAAGTCCCACAAGAACCAACAATCCCTTAAGGATTCTCCAGGGTACAGTTAGAAAATTCATAGACTCAGCTCGTAAGGAACATTTTGATGATGCTGAGTCCCGTATCCTTAATTAACAATCTTGTACAGAATTCTGGATCGTCTCTTAACAAATCTAACGCCTTGCAGAGTCTATAGAAAAGAGAGAACGAAGCTTTAAATAGTTGACGCAGAAAGATCAATATACACACCAATACCAGAGACAAAAAGCTAAAACACTCTCATTCGTATATATCACGCGCTTCAATGACATTAATGAGAATAAATTGTAGTTTGGACTGTATTCGCATTTGTCATTTTGATGTACATATTTGTATATATTATTGCAGTGTGTTTTTACATGCGCAATGTTTGTAAGTCCATAATAATAAATACAGTGAGCCAAAAAGATAAGAAAAATTTAGGATTGTAACTCTGTGTGAGTCATAGATTTTTTGTTGCTCTTATGTCGGTGCTGATGCTTTGTTCAAACAAGCTGTTCCAAATCTGAAGAACAATGTTTTCATTGTATCACCTACTGGCAGACTCAAGTGGGCTGGTCACTCAATAAGAATGCCTAAGAAAAGAAATTGGTCTATAGTTGAGATACTGATGGAGATTATTGGCCTCATGAAACGTGGCCAATGTATGACCAATGACCATTCTGAAGTACAGTCGGGTCTCCTATTAAACGCATTCCTATAACGTGCACTCCTATTACGCTCACTCCTATAAGACACACCAGGACGTTATAGGAGACCCAGGGCTTATGGGATTTCATCACTTTGGGGGTGTCGTTGAATATCTCGTATGCCAAAAGAGATAGTACAGTACTGTCTTCGGCGAAGTTTCAGTGCTAAGTACGATCTACCTTTAGGAGTTGAGGATCATCCTTTTAGTTGAGAACTTGACCGGTAGGGGCGCTTTTTCTGATTTGCACTATATGAACCATGAGGGATAAGAATGCAAAATTTTGTAACATATGATATCTCTGAATCCTGATGTTTTTGAAGGTTGGTGTCTTCGGAAGAGTTGTTCAGTAGCTCAAGGGCTGACATGTGGTGGTCATTCTGATACGGAATTACGCCACCAGGCGGCGCTAGTGGGCATGGAATTTTTGTTTTGCGCATAGCTCAGTTGCCTGACCACTTAGAAAGATGGCGTTTTCGGCAAAGTTGCTCAGTATCACAAGGACTAACACTATTTGAGCCGAAGGTTTCGAAATTTTGCCACTAGGCGGCGCTAGTGAGCAAGGAATTTTTGTTTCGCGGATAGCTCAGTAGCCTGACCACTTAGAAAGATGGCGTCTTCGGCAAAGTTGCTCTGTATCACAAGGGCTAACATTATTTGAGCCAAAAGTTTCGAAATTTTGCCACTAGGCGGCGCTAGTGAGCAAATAATTTTTGTTTCGTGGATAGCTCAGTAGCCTGACCACTTAGAAAGATTGCGTCTTGGACAAAGTTGATCAGTATCACAAGGGCTAACATTATTTGAGCCGAAAGTTTCAAAATTTTGTCACAAGGCGGCGCTAGTGAGCCAAGAATTTTTGTTTTGCGCATAGCTCAGTTGCCTGACCACTTAGAAATATGGCGTCTTCGGCAAAGTTGCTCAGTACCACAAGGGCTAACATTATTTGAGCCAAAAGTTTCGAAATTTTGCCACTAGGCGGCGCTAGTGAGCAAATAATTTTTGTTTCGTGGATAGCTCAGTAGCCTGACCACTTAGAAAGATTGCGTCTTCGACAAAGTTGATCAGTATCACAAGGGCTAACATTATTTGAGCCGGAAGTTTCAAAATTTTGTCACAAGGCGGCGCTAGTGAGCCAAGAATTTTTGTTTTGCGCATAGCTCAGTATTCCGACCACTTAGAAAGATGGCGTCTTCGGCAAAGTTGCTCAGTATCACAAGGGCAAACATTATTTGAGCCGAAAGTTTCAAAATTTTGTCACTAGGCGGCGCTAGTGAGCCAAGAATTTTTGTTTTGCGCATAGCTCAGTTGCCTGACCACTTAAAAAGATGACGTCTTCGGCAAAGTTGCTCAGTATCACAAGGGCTAACATTATTTGAGCCAAAAGTTTCGAAATTTTGCCACTAGGCGGCGCTAGTGAGCAAAGAATTTTTGTTTCTTGGATAGCTCAGTAGCCTGACCACTTAGAAAGATTGCGTCTGCGACAAAGTTGATCAGTATCACAAGGGCTAACATTATTTGAGCCGAAAGTTTCAAAATTTTGTCACTAGGCGGCGCTAGTGAGCCAAGAATTTTTGTTTTGCGCATAGCTCAGTTGCCTGATCACTTAAAAAGATGGCGTCTTCGGCAAAGTTGCTCAGTATCACAAGGGCTAACATTATTTGAGCCAAAAGTTTCGAAATTTTGCCACTAGGCGGCGCTAGTGAGCAAAGAATTTTTGTTTCTTGGATAGCTCAGTAGCCTGACCACTTAGAAAGATGGCGTCTTCGACAAAGTTGATCAGTATCACAAGGGCTAACATTATTTGAGCCGAAAGTTTCAAAATTTTGTCACTAGGCGGCGCTAGTGAGCCAAGAATTTTTGTTTTGCGCATAGCTCAGTAGCCTGACCAAAGTTGTTCAATATGACACTAGGCTATCGATTTTCCTCGCATTGTCACGTTTAAGTAAAAGTGCCTGGAGAAAAATATATACATTATTTATTCGGATAAAAGTATGGCTAGTATCCTAGTATTTTCGACGGATTGGGAGAATTTTTGATCAATAATTTGATATGAGAATGAGTGAGGATCCGTTTACTTCTCAAATATGTGGTCGTTAGCTTTTCATATGAACCAGAGAATATGTATGTTTATTTTTATTTCGTCATTGCATGAACTTTATTTTTTAAACATTTTCCAAGGTATGGATTGGATAGAAATGAAGTTAGGTTGGAATGTCAGTCATTACTAATACTCACTAGCGCCGCCTAGTGGCAAAATTTCGAAAATTTTTGCTCAAATACTGTTAGCCCTTGTGATACTGAACAACTTTGCCGAAGACGCCATCTTTCTAAGTGGTCAGACTACTGAGCTATGCGCAAAACAAAAATTCTTTGCTCACTAGCGCCGGCTAGTTGCAAAATTTCGAAACTTTCGGCTCAAATAATGTTAGCCCTTGTGATACTAAGCAACTTTGCCGAAGACGCCAACTTTCTAAGTGGTCAGACTACTGAGCTATCCACGAAATAAAAATTCCTTGCTCACTAGCGCCACCTAGTGGCAAAATTTCGAAACTTTCGACTCAAATAATGTTAGCCCTTGTGGTACAGAGCAACTTTGCCGAAGACGCCATCTTTTTAAGTGGTCAGGCTACTGAGCTATGCGCAAAACAAAAATTCTTTGCTCACTAGCGCCGCCTAGTGGAAAAAATTTGAAACTTTCGGCTCAAATAATGTTAGCCCTTGTGATACAGAGAAACTTTGCCGAAGACGCCAACTTTCTAAGTGGTCAGACTACTGAGCTATCCACGAAATAAAAATTCCTTGCTCACTAGCGCCGCCTAGTGGCAAAATTTCGAATTTTTCTACTCAAATAATGTTAGCCCTTGTGGTACAGAGCAACTTTGCCGAGGACGCCATCTTTCTAAGTGGTCAGACTACTGAGCTATCCACGAAATAAAAACTCCTTGCTCACTAGCGCCGCCTAGTGGCAAAATTTCGAAACTTTTGGCTCAAATAATGTTAGCCCTTGTGATACAGAGAAACTTTGCCGAAGACGCCAACTTTCTAAGTGGTCAGACTACTGAGCTATCCACGAAATAAAAACTCCTTGCTCACTAGCGCCGCCTAGTGGCAAAATTTCGAAACTTTTGGCTCAAATAATGTTAGCCCTTGTGATACTGAGCAACTTTGCCGAAGACGCCATATTTCTAAGTGGTCAGACTACTGAGCTATCCACGAAATAAAAATTCCTTGCTCACTAGCGCCACCTAGTGGCAAAATTTCGAAACTTTCGACTCAAATAATGTTAGCCCTTGTGGTACAGAGCAACTTTGCCGAAGACGCCAACTTTCTAAGTGGTCAGACTACTGAGCTATCCACGAAATAAAAATTCCTTGCTCACTAGCGCCACCTAGTGGCAAAATTTCGAAACTTTCGACTCAAATAATGTTAGCCCTTGTGATACTGAGCAACTTTGCCGAAGACGCCAACTTTCTAAGTGGTCAGACTACTGAGCTATCCACGAAATAAAAATTCCTTGCTCACTAGCGCCGCCTAGTGGCAAAATTTCGAATTTTTCTACTCAAATAATGTTAGCCCTTGTGGTACAGAGCAACTTTGCCGAGGACGCCATCTTTCTAAGTGGTCAGGCTACTGAGCTATGCGCAAAACAAAAATTCTTTGCTCACTAGCGCCGCCTAGTGGAAAAATTTTGAAACTTTCGGCTCAAATAATGTTAGCCCTTGTGATACAGAGAAACTTTACCGAAGACGCCAACTTTCTAAGTGGTCAGACTACTGAGCTATCCACGAAATAAAAACTCCTTGCTCACTAGCGCCGCCTAGTGGCAAAATTTCGAAACTTTTGGCTCAAATAATGTTAGCCCTTGTGATACTGAGCAACTTTGCCGAAGACGCCATATTTCTAAGTGGTCAGACTACTGAGCTATCCACGAAATAAAAATTCCTTGCTCACTAGCGCCACCTAGTGGCAAAATTTTGAAACTTTTGACTCAAATAATGTTAGCCCTTGTGATACTGAGCAACTTTGTCGAAGACGCCATCTTTCTAAGTGGTCAAACTACTGAGCTATGCGCAAAACAAAAATTCTTTGCTCACTAGCGCTGCCTAGTGGCAAAATTTCGAATATTTTCGACTCAAATAATGTCAGCCCTTGTGATACAGAGCAACTTTGCCGAAGACGCCATCTTTCTAAGTGGTCAGGCAACTGAGCTATGCGCAAAACAAAAATTCTTTGCTCACTAGCGCCGCCTAGTGGCAAAATTTTGGAACTTTCGGCTCAAATAATGTTAGCCCTTGTGATACAGAGAAACTTTACCGAAGACGCCAACTTTCTAAGTGGTCAGACTACTGAGCTATCCACGAAATAAAAACTCCTTGCTCACTAGCGCCGCCTAGTGGCAAAATTTCGAAACTTTTGGCTCAAATAATGTTAGCCCTTGTGATACTGAGCAACTTTGCCGAAGACGCCATATTTCTAAGTGGTCAGACTACTGAGCTATCCACGAAATAAAAATTCCTTGCTCACTAGCGCCACCTAGTGGCAAAATTTCGAAACTTTCGACTCAAATAATGTTAGCCCTTGTGGTACAGAGCAACTTTGCCGAAGACGCCAACTTTCTAAGTGGTCAGACTACTGAGCTATCCACGAAATAAAAATTCCTTGCTCACTAGCGCCACCTAGTGGCAAAATTTCGAAACTTTCGACTCAAATAATGTTAGCCCTTGTGATACTGAGCAACTTTGCCGAAGACGCCAACTTTCTAAGTGGTCAGACTACTGAGCTATCCACGAAATAAAAATTCCTTGCTCACTAGCGCCGCCTAGTGGCAAAATTTCGAATTTTTCTACTCAAATAATGTTAGCCCTTGTGGTACAGAGCAACTTTGCCGAGGACGCCATCTTTCTAAGTGGTCAGGCTACTGAGCTATGCGCAAAACAAAAATTCTTTGCTCACTAGCGCCGCCTAGTGGAAAAATTTTGAAACTTTCGGCTCAAATAATGTTAGCCCTTGTGATACAGAGAAACTTTACCGAAGACGCCAACTTTCTAAGTGGTCAGACTACTGAGCTATCCACGAAATAAAAACTCCTTGCTCACTAGCGCCGCCTAGTGGCAAAATTTCGAAACTTTTGGCTCAAATAATGTTAGCCCTTGTGATACTGAGCAACTTTGCCGAAGACGCCATATTTCTAAGTGGTCAGACTACTGAGCTATCCACGAAATAAAAATTCCTTGCTCACTAGCGCCACCTAGTGGCAAAATTTTGAAACTTTTGACTCAAATAATGTTAGCCCTTGTGATACTGAGCAACTTTGTCGAAGACGCCATCTTTCTAAGTGGTCAAACTACTGAGCTATGCGCAAAACAAAAATTCTTTGCTCACTAGCGCTGCCTAGTGGCAAAATTTCGAATATTTTCGACTCAAATAATGTCAGCCCTTGTGATACAGAGCAACTTTGCCGAAGACGCCATCTTTCTAAGTGGTCAGGCAACTGAGCTATGCGCAAAACAAAACTTCTTTGCTCACTAGCGCCGCCTAGTGGCAAAATTTTGGAACTTTCGGCTCAAATAATGTTAGCCCTTGTGATACAGAGAAACTTTGCCGAAGACGCCAACTTTCTAAGTGGTCAGACTACTGAGCTATCCACGAAATAAAAATTCCTTGCTCACTAGTGCCGCCTAGTGGCAAAATTTCGAATATTTTCGGCTCAAATAATGTTGGCCCTTGTAATACTGAGCAGCTTTGCCGAAGACGCCATCTTTCTAAGTGGTCGGGCTACTGAGCTATGCGCAAAACAAAAATTCTTTGCTCACTAGCGCCGCCTAGTGGCAAAATTTTGAAACTTTCGGCTCAAATAATGTTAGCCCTTGTGATACAGAGCAACTTTGCCGAAGACGCCATCTTTCTAAGTGGTCAGACTACTGAGCTATCCACGAAATAAAAATTCCTTGCTCACTAGCGCCGCCTAGTGGCAAAATTTCGAAACCTTCGGCTCAAATAATGTTAGCCCTTGTGATACTGAGCAACTTTGCCGAAAACGCCATCTTTCTAAGTGGTCAGGCAACTGAGCTATGCGCAAAACAAAAATTCTATGCCCACTAGCGCCGCCTGGTGGCGTAATTCCGTATCAGAATGACCACCACATGTCAGCCCTTGAGCTACTGAGCAACTCTTCCGAAGACACCAACCTTCCAAAACATCAGGATTCAGAGATATAATATGTTACAAAATTTTGCATGCTTATCCCTCATGGTTCATATAGTGCATATCAGAAAAAGCGCCCCTACCGGCCAAGTTCTCAACTAAAAGGATGATCCTCAACTCCTAAAGGTAGATCGTACTTAGTACTGAAACTTCGCCGAAGACAGTACTGTACTATCTCTTTTGGCATACGAGATATTCAACGACACCCCCAAAGTGATGAAATCCCATAAGCCCTGGGTCTCCTATAACGTAGATTCCTATTACGCCCACCAACCATGTGTCTAATAGGAGGCCTGACTGTAAATAAGCGCGTACGCGAGTCCTTAGTAGTTGGTGAGATTTGGGGTAATATCGACGAAAATGGAGCCCTGGAATATAATCGGCGTGGAGTTGACATGCTATTCAAATGACTAAAGTAACAGACACGATAATATTTACAAAAATTTACAAATTTTAATGGTATTGAAAAATGTTGCCAAAAACGGATCCATTTTGTTGCCAAAATCGGGGGGTGCCAAAATCGGAGCATGTGTCTGTTATCTATGGTTTGATTTCCCTAAGAAACATTTGCTTTTCTGCAGCTCATTACCATCATCAGCTTTAGCAGATTTCGTTGCGCTTCATGCGTTTTGTACTGTTTTCTTTCTTAGGAAAAGGTAAACATCCGAAACATATAGGTGTGTGAGAGGAATTTGACTCTGGAGTATAAATTATGCTCCCAATAGGGAGGCACAGCTCAAGCTGTCAAATTCCATATTGAAAAAAAAGGACGTCATCCCTCTGGTACACACGCTTTCCTCGACGACGGTTCGGATCTCACGCTACTCGACGAAGAGTTAGCCGATGAACTAGAGCTAGATGGAGAAGTGCGATCGCTTTGTCTTCACTGGACCGGTGGCACGCAACGTCAAGAGAAAAAGTCTCGGATCGTCGAACTCGAGATAGCTGGTGTACACAACGGAGCTAAGAGTTTCACAATCAATGGTGCACGTACTGTGAACGCACCAGACGATGGACACCGAAGAACTCGCATCAATTTACCCTCACCTAATGGGACTGCCGATCGTCTCATACCACAGCGTTCGGCCACGTATTCTCATTGGCCTTAAGAACCAGCATTTCAGCCTTGCTCTCAAGTGAAAATGACCGACTACCTGAAGAAAGGCTACATATGAAGGTTATCCGACGAAGAAATGCGGCAGTCATCTCCGCTCGTTTAGTACCTCCCAGTGTTCCCAGTGACACACCCAAATAAACCAAGGAAAGTAAGGATCGTATGGGACGCTGCGGCCAAAGCATTCGGAGTATCGCTGAATTCTGCCTTGCTGAAAGGTCCCGATCATCTTTCGTCGATGTTTACTGTGTTGATCCGTTTCCGCGAACGTCTCATAGCCCTTCATAGCGTTCATTCAGGTATTCCACAATATTCGGCCTCCATAATACCACTGCCCTTATTCCTCTGCGCCTTCAACAGGGCCTTTTTTTACTGAGAGTTTAATATGCCATCCTCACTGTCCACACGAATCAGCCTAAATCCGGCCTACGCCTAACTGTCAGGTGCGTTTCACTCGGGTTTAGATTGGGTACCACTTCTAGTACTGCATTTGGTCCCTTGGTACTGCAAAAGGTACCCAAGTTTGACAGATCGCAGTACACTTTTCACAGCATTCTAGATTTTGCTGTATTACCTTATGTGCCTTAAAATTTTAGACAGCTGCAAGGAACATGGAGGTCTTTATTTTGTCTTTGTAACCGTCATTCTTATCGACCGCATGAGAGATCCTCGGGCCGTTGAGCCCTAAAAGTATAGGAGGTTCCTTCTCGGCGTGGCCAACACGGTCTCGTCCGTGGTCCGTCTATTTCGACAAGAAGGAAGACGCCGTTTGCCAAGGCTTGGCCACGTCACTGGCTGATTCACAGTTGAAAAGCCATTCCACTTATCCAACGTCACCAGACCCGATTGACCCGATCCTCAGCAATTGACGTCATCAACCGCCATTGCCATCAGCAGTCATCAAACAAAACAAATGCAAAAGTTGAAAGCATTACTATTGCTGTGTGCGTTTGAAACGCAAATATCAAATGCGGGAACACCAAAAGCGGTAAAATTTTTCACAAGGAAAGCGATGTCAAAGTTTGATTATCCTTGCTTAGTGCGGTGATATCCAGCTTTTTACGCTAGCATGCTATACATTTTGAATCACTCCTTTCTGGCATTTCTTGCGTACACTTTATTTTTTTATATCTGAATCAAAGTAAGCTTTGTTAAAAAGAAGTTATGTTGACATTGAAACGTGGAAAGTTTTCACTTTTGTGTTTTGGGAACGATAATTGAAAACATATTTCTTGTTTCATTCTAATAATTTGCTCTTTTAGATAGACAATATGTGAATATCAACGGAATAAAGGATCAGCATTGGATACGAATTAATAGGAATTATATTCATGGTTAGACGAAGGTGAACTTTCTCCGAGTGATAGATTTCTGAATACAATTCAACATTATGATGCCTGTTAAGCTGTTATTTTCAAGATATACCCGCTTTATCCCTACTTTATGGCTATTTTTGATCAGTACTTGATAAAATGAACATGTGAACCTCTCGATTCCCAACGGTTGCGTATTTTTTCTATACTCAGCATATGTACAACACCATTTCTGTGCAACGCAACTAAAAGAGAAACCCATGCCCGGGGGGTAATTTGACATGGTAAAAGACTCGTCGTATAAGGATATCCAATATGTGTCGCTGCTTACAATATAGGTGTAAATTGAACTGGACCCAAGTAACCGTACAGCTGTTAGTTGCACTACATGTCTCATTAATGCAGCATTAAAGTGGAAAAGGGCGCTATTAAAGCGTAAATACGGCTACATTTCCTAGCTCTATGTTGGCCTTCTTTAGCCGAATGGTTAGAGTCCGCGGCTACAAAGCAAAGCCATGCTGAAGGTGTCTGGGTTCGAATCCCGGTCGATCCAGGATCTTTTCGTAATGGAAATTTCCTTGACTTCCCTGGGCATAGAGTATCTTCGTACCTGCCACACGATATACAAATGCGAAAATGGCAATTTAGGCAAAGAAAGCTCTCAGTTAATAACTGTGGAAGTGCTCATAAGAACACTACGCTGAGTAGCAGGCTCTGTCCCAGTGAGGACGTTAATGCCAAGAAGAAGAAGAACGGCTACATTTCCTAGCTCTATGTAGGCAATTGCTAAAATATAGTTACTTTTTCGTTGGATGTTAGGTCAGCGTTGCTTTTTTTGGTATGATTCATATGTGTATTTTGTTTACTTCCTTCTGCTGGGATTTGAACCCCAATTAATTGTGTGATGATTCGATGATTCGCCGCGTCTATCCTCCGGACCATGAATGCTGCATGTCTTGGCCGGGAAAATTGTGCAACTTCAAGCAGCGCCCTTTCGTTGCCAGTGATATATATATTGTCGACTTTACTCCCAAGTGTGTAAGCTCCTTCAAAGTATGAAAGCAGCTCAGGGTTACGTCGAATCATGATGGTGATTGGTGTTTTTAGTGCACTAATTTATTGTGGTTCAAGGAACAAGTATACCGAATACGTTTTGATGATCCGATGCAAGCGTGCACCCTTATCACACTTTTTTTGCACTCTACAAATTTTGTGATAGTCCAATTTGAGGTGAAGTTTGCAATAAGTACGTGTCCACTTCCAAGTTTACCACGGCTGTCGCTTCTTTGCTGTTGAGATTTTGTTTTGTTTTCACGTTTTATGTATCGTTTTACCATCTCTGCACATTGAATCGTCGATAGCCGTGTGGTGTACGTACGGGCCTATCGATCGTAAGGTTTTTTGTCCAATCCCAGGTTGTTGCTATTTTTTTGTTTTCAAAAATAATGGATTACATGCTTTGGTCTTGTCCACAGTTGATCAGCAGAAGTTTTCTCGTTTTATTTTGTATGGGGAAAGGCATCTAACTTCAAATTTCTCGTAAATGAAAGCTTTAATCGAAAAAATATTTGGTAGGCGTGATAGTCATTATTATTACGTACAACCAATACCAAATATTTTTTCGGAAAAAGGTCCCAATTTCGAGAAATGAATCGTTATACGCATTTTGCCATATAAATATTTTTCTCGTATCCTTTTAGCGATTTTTCGTGCATGTGCATTACTATGTGGTGAGTAGCGGATCAGACCATGCATGTAACCCATTAACAATCTAAAATGTTGAGACCGTCATGATATTATGTTATATTTTGAACTAAAATCGACTAAAATTCAAATGCAGAAAATCACTTGGCGTAGTTAACGTCATGCGGTCGTATCTTGTACACAACCCCCTCTGATTTTTTTTGTACTAAACACATTCCTTATTATTGTATCTCCAACTTTCTAGAGGCATACCCCCTTGAAAAACTTTTTCTAAACGAGCTTTGATGGAAGGTCCCACTTACCCCGTATTCTCACTTGCCCCGGGGTACCTTATGGAAATTGTGACCAAAAGCACATCAAGATGGCTTGAAATTGTTGATTAAGCATTATCTGCACAGATGATAACTAAATATATGAAATGCTTCTATGTTACAGCCAATGAGGTAATTAGTAGTTTTAGCTCAGAGATATCAAGTCAAACTTCCGGATAAATTATCGAAAGAAAACAGTTGATCCTAAACGGTTTGCACTGAAATTTCCTGAAACAGTAGGATAGCAGTTTAGAGCTTCTTGACCATCGTGAAGAGTCTGACAAAGTGATATCTTTTGATTTGGTAAAACAATTTCGCAAAGTATATTTTGATCTACTGCCTTTCCTAATAAATGCCCAAACAAGGCCAATAGAAAACATCCATCGGCAAACATGGATAAGAGCAAATTTAATCCGACGTTTTGTGAACTCACTCATATTGACCTGTCATTTCCAATTCAAGACCATTCCAATCAATGGGGTGATATAATTAAATCAAAACTTACATTTATTGACTTCTTCGCTACTGCGTTGCAATCAACCCACATCTCGCCAAATACGAGATTCCCTTTACCTCTCACCACACCTGAAAACGTTCTGATTCTCGCTATCGTAAATCAGAATTTTGTTTATCTTTTTCATACCGTATCCACCAACCACAATTTCAGTGTCAAACGCATCCTCGTTCCTTTAGATGATGTAGGTATAAAGTCCTAACACAGCTGGTTCACTCACCTCAGCTTGCAACGCAAACGAGAGTAGTTGCGAAGCAAGAGCCATACCATACTGGTATACCGCTAGAATTTCCAATTGGGGGCGACTTAATGAATTATTAACTTTCTTAAATTTAATCGGACAAACATTCGTACCGTAATCCGGGGTAAAAATGTACAATATTTTTTCGTCTACATTTCTTGAAAATTTCTTTTAAAAATTAAGAAGGTGCTAGTTTTGTTGTATTTTGTTTGCTTAAAATAGAACACGTGTAATATTTTGAAAAGTAGAAAGCATTACACATTAACTACACTCAATTTTCACGAATATCTTAATTTTTTTAGTAACATTGAGCAGCTCCATTCATGCATAGAAAATGTTTCGACAAAAAATGATAATTCGCATGTTTTGCTGGACAATGATACCCCCTTTAACTGTTGTTGGTTTCGACGTCGATCCGGTCCCGAAACCGACGACTCATCGAATGTTAAACGATACATTTTTCTCGTTGGTTCTGCGTGGCAGCACTCTAAAAATAACGATGAAAACGGACGGAAAATTGTCAAAATAATTATACCACCCAGTCACTACCAACCAAACCCACCGAAAATTCGATGTTCAATAAAATTATAGGTAAGTACACAGCGTTGGTTGCATTGCGTTCGGAAAGGTGGGCGAGCAATGAGAAGAATCCAATTAAACTTGATGAAAGTTCAACTGTTGTCATTCACAGTCGAAGGAAGTATGATATAAAAATGAGAAACGAGAAAACAATTACCGGTATTACATTACGACTGTGTAGCAGCTAGTTTTTTTCCTTTCGTTTGGTGACATTCTGATCAAGTTATGTCGCTTCGCTTTCAAAGGAAGCTTTTGTTTGCAACTTTGCGGACAAATAGGTTGTTTTTGGAGTTGATTCTTAACGTATTGTTGGGATGAAGTGCTGCGACATTTGGAGGCTAAGTCCATTATATTTAAGCCTATGATTACCTTGAGATGCAAAATTTCAAACGTCAAAATCTTAAAAAAATAAAATCTCGATACATTGTTGTTTCTCGATATTTTTGACATTTTTTTCACAAGCTTTCAAAAAACTTTTCTAGTTTAAAAATACGTGTCGATATTAATCATTGGTGATCTAGTTTTGAAGATATTCCGATGTTCCTTGGGGGAAAGACATTCTCCATATAAAATGTCTTTAACGGCCATTTTGTTTTTGATCAATTTACCAAAAAAAATGTGTAATATACAATGCCAGGTAATAAGGAGCTACTCTGAAAGAATCATACAAATAGGTTCAGTATTCTTGAATAAATCTGAAAACTACGATATGAGTTTTTTTTTGTGAGTTTTCAATATCTAGAATTCATAAAGAAATCCCTAAAAGGAAATCTGCAGAAAAAATCATAAAAAAATGGGAAAATCCCTGGAAGAATCTTTGGATGAATGCTTTGAGGACCTTGAGCAGTCCTGTAAGAATAACTGGAGGAGGAAATCTCTGGAGAAAATGCCGTAAGAGTTTCACAAGGTTTTCCATCGGAAACCTCTTAACGAATCTGCTCAAGAATTGTTTCGTAAAATCCTGGATATATACTTGAAAAAACTCTTGTAGGAATCCTTTCCACAACACAAAAGCAATTTATTCAAACATTACGCAAGTTATTTTCAGGGAACTACTCTAGGAATTTCTTGAAGTAGCTCTCCGAGAAATCCTCCAGATAGTTATTTGGGAACTTCCCTAAGGGGTCATGCACAAATAACGTCACGCTCCGGGGGTGGGGGGGTTCAAGCCAAGCGTGACGAGCCTTATAAAAATTCGTAAGATTCATACAAAAAACGTGACTAAGGGGGGGGGGGGGGCTCTGGGGCAGATCGCTGTTTACGTCGGCCAAAAACCTCTAGTACTCTGGATATGCATCCTAGAGGTTTGGTGTCTTCGACAAAGTATTTTGGGATAATTTGTTCTACAATTTGACTCATTCAGATTTGATCTAGATAAGTGAAAACTGATTTAGATCAGTTTTTTTTATAGGAACGCCCTAGCAAAAAACTTTCTTCTGCAAAGTTGTTCATGGAGGCATTTTTGACATTTCTTCCGAAGACACTTATAATCTATCACTGACGTGGATAGCGATGTATGACAATTAGGTAAAAACAGTCAAAAATCGATTTTGACCATTTTTTCGAATAAAGAAAAAAATTGTAATCATGTCGTAGAAGCAAAGTAAATTTACATCAGCAAATACAAAAAACGAGAGAAAAAAAATCATTTCGCGCAACGCACAAACAAACTCGCTTGTATGGACTTTAGGACGTTCACAGTCGGCGCGGTTTGAAATATCGATGAAAATATGTTAAGAAATGATTATATTTGATAAACTTTTCATGAATTTACAATCCCTGAAAGCAATTCAGAAAAATACCCCCGGATGTAATACTAGAAAAATATCTGGAGTAATCACTGGAATAATTTCTCTATAAATCCGTGGATGAGTGCTTGGAGACATTCAGGTAAGGTAAGAAATATTTTGAAGAAATACTAGAGCTGTTGGGAATGTGTCCTCTGGTCTGGCTTGGGTGCCCTTCAGATAACCTTCTTGGGTCGGCTTGTTTCCGTTGATGCAAGAGCCTTCCCGGGCAGCTATTCTTTGTCATAGGTTCCTTCTAGTCATAAATAGGCCTAGAAAATTTGTTTGAGATAACATTTGATTAGTTTATGATGGAATCATTGCAATAATTACTGGATCAAAAAACGAGTTTTTAAGTCAATATCTGTGAATAAAAGTTTCAAGTCATTTCTTGCGGAATTTCTAGAAAAGTAAATGTATCTGCAGAAATTCCCAAAATTATTGTTGGAATATTATCTACTGGTACGCAAAGAGAAAAAAATGGAAGAATTCACACATGGTTTCTTGGGAAAATCCCTCAAAACACTTTTTCAGGAATACCTTATTATTCCTTCAAATTTGTATTTTTGAATGCGACATATATGCGTCTAATCTAATTCCTGACAGCTTATGAAAGTTACGTCTAAGACAGTTAACATTATAAATTTGCATAAATATCTATGGAAAACGCTTAATAAAAAGATCCTTGAAAGTGGCAACTTTTGAGAGGCTAAAATTGAAACATTTCGTGTGAAATGTTCCCCATACAAAATAGAGTATCCGTAATTTAAAGCTGTCATTAATATGAATCAAAACGGTATTTTGACAAAATTTGAAATACTTTATACTTACTAGTTTGTGACCAATATTATGTTCCGAATAACAACATATACCATGCCCACACAGTTACGGATCACCCACAGTGACGGATCACTTTGGCGTGCAACATCGGATAACTCGCTCAAAACATAAACGTTGACGTAAAACATATTTTTCCCATGTTATACTATTTGTCTTCTACCATTTGTAATGTTAAGCACAACATTCAACCGCTAAATAACGGTGTTTTTGACAAATGTTTAGTTGGTACCACACAGCTATCATTATATGGTCGTTTTCTGTAAGAAGTGCCGTCAGCATTCATAAGCTCCCACAGGTGGTAAAATTCAAATGTTATAGCATGTTTTATGCTCGTTCGCTTTGATTTAGTATGAATTCATCTTTGAAAAACATTTTACTTGAATTTTTATTCAAAATACCGAATATTAGCACTTCTAACTAGTGATCCATAATATGGACCAGGAAATGATTGTTTACCACGGTTATGGATCACTTCCAAAGAATGTAGATTTCTGCTATTATATGCATTGGATTCGACATTTTTAGACAACAGCACTAAGGATAAAACTAATAAAACATCAAGGTTTGTAAATTTCATATTTTAGCAGACAAAAATGGGTGGAAAACTTGGTGTGGAGCGGAAACAGTTTATGTATCAGTTACTACAATGCAGTATCACAATAAAAAGGGCATTTTACCCTTGTTTCCAGCTCTAACACTGCTATTTTTTGCAGTAATATATGAAACATTGTTAACTTTAGCCATACCATGCAATACAGATGCATTGAGTTGAAAATCTCTTGATTTTGCGCACTGATCCGTAATATGTCACAATTTGATCCATAATATGTAAATTGATCCATAATATGGTTTTCAGGAACCGACACAATTTTTAATTTTTATGCAATCCTATGTAAATATTACACCCAAAACAGTTTACTAACCGAAGTTCCAATTTAAAACGATTCGATTCGTGCTTTTAAATTACAATTTTACGTTTTCCATGTCGTTTTATTGAATTTTATAGGTTGGACTCCACACTATTTGATCCATAACTGTGGGGTCATGGTACTTATCTGTTCCTGAACGTTTCATTTCTGATCAAAAAGCAAAGAAAATCTAACTTTTGTTCTTCGAAGTTTACTGACTCCATTACAGAGCGAAAGCTTCCACTGAAAAAATGACTTCACCATTCATCGTGCAGAAAAAATCAAGAGCTAAGCCATCATCATCTCTTGAACACGACGCCAGTTGTTCGCGAGTAGGTTTTTGGAATCACTTGAAAACGCTTGCACGAACCGCACAAAAAAGAAATAAGTTTAACCATCCACTTAAAATGTCCTGCCGCTGTTAGCCGTTGTCCAATCAAGAAGTTGAATCTTTATTGAATTTTCAATTGCCCACTGCGCGCGGCGTTGGCTCATTTGCATACCCCGACTCTAGCACTTCTAGCAAGCATGGCAAAGAAAAGCATTTTCATCACGGGTAATGAGTACAGAGATGAATGGCTGGAGAAAGAAAATATATTATGGAGGAAAGTTTTCTCACTTGAAGTGCCGCAAGAAGGATTGGTGTAGTTGTGAAGAAAGTTAAATAGTTTCACGCCTTTGGCTCATGATATGTCACGTCCGATCAGTTTTCATGAAATATCATTTCACAAAAAAACTGAAGTTTCAATTTATAAATCGAGGGAAAGCAACGTCATATAACGACCGATCTGATATGACGGTTCGTTTAAAGAGAAACTTGAAGGACTTCTGAAGCTGCGGTAAATGTTACGTTTTTGGATGGTAACACTCTGGGAGGGAGAAATCGATACGAAATTTCTGAGCGTCTGTTATTTATATTTTTTTTAGCCGTGTATGTATATCATGAGGCAAGCAAAAAGATTCTCTTTGCCCTGCGAAGTCGAGAAAGTTTCTATTACGAAAATATCCCGTACCGGCGGGATTCGAACCCACGACCCTAGACTTAATCTTACTGAATAGCTGCGCGTCCATCACAATGGCTATCTGGGCCCAAAAAACTTAACGGATTCATATTCACAATTCACCTCGAGCATCGCCAATGTCAATGCTCATTAGAACAAACGGGAAACTTTTTAATTTCATTGCGTGCTCACTGGGGGAGCCACCTTTAATTAACCAGCACAGCAGCCGTCGTCGTTATGAGATTCACGTGCCTTTTTCATAGAGAGTTGATCAAAAGCAAAATCAGTGCCTCGCAAGATAGCGTTCTCAAAGTCAAAGTGAAATTCGATAGAGACGAAGTACCACGCGTCGCCTAGCTTCTGGCCTGACCATCAACGTATAAAGGAAATCCAACGGAAGTACAGTATTGCACAATACATTGGCAACTGTTTTGATTTTCCACACAAAATGATCTACTTTAAAAGGTTAGATTGATATATTCATGGGCAGATTTGAATGATGTCAGATTTTACTAGAAGTTTAATAAATATTGATGAGCAAATCTCCAAAAACGAGTCCAAAAGCAACAATAACGTGATTATTTGACAAATTTTTACTGACATAACTCGAAAAATTGAAGAAATATCTTTAGCAAAACTGTAGACTTAGATGGATAAGTTTGCCTAAGAAAGCTTTTGTGTAGAGCTTTCATATTTTCAAATGAATCGTTCAGGATTTTTCTAAACTCAAAATTTTCAATTAAAATTAAACTTATGTACGACATGCTAATTTAAATCGGATCATAAATAACTGACAACCCAAGTTAATCATTTCATATAGAAAATCAAATAACTTGCAAACAATTTGTCCAATACTGTATAGCCGCTTGCAGAAATCAATTTCTGCCGAACCGGAGAGCTTTAGCAAATTGTTATGAAAGCAATATTTTGGCTCCCGATTTCATTTCTGGTTTCGATTTACATTTCTGTCGACCGGATACCCTCTTCGTTTTTTTTGTTGATGGCGGCGTCGATCGACTGGAATACCGTGGCGTGGTTTAGATGTAGGTGAATAATCCCGGCTGTAAAACAATAGCAAATCGGATGGAGGCTTTCCGGTATGAATATAATGAACTTCCGTTGATTGGAGCCAACAACGTCGATTCGACATCACAACAGAATGAAAATAAAATTAATTCCGATGTTTGAATTGCGTTTTTTTCTTATTTGCAGGGGTCAAATTGGATCAACCGAGAAGTTTTGGGCTCTGCTCAGATTAAGGGCTCCCTCGAACCGGCGCAATTTGTGTTGTTTGATGTTAACGCTGTGTAATCAGGATTTCGTGGCTTTAATCGTTTTATGAGCTGTTCTTAAATTCTACAAAGATTTTTATTGCGTTGATTTAAATTGAAACAACTTTGTTTGTTAGTTCAGGATATTTAGGGGAGAACAATGCTAAACGAATTAGAGGAAAAATTCTCTCGCAGAAGAAAAATTACAAAAATATATAATACAGTACTGACCCGATTTTGTCAGCCCCTTTGAACAGAGAACCTTGTGTTGTTAGTAAACAACTCGTTACCAATGATAATGATTTTTTTTTTTTCAAATTGATTATAACCCTGTTAAACTTTTACTGTTTGCGCATAACATAGGCAAGAAATAACATTGAAAAATTGCTAACATTTTGAAGACTCCCCTTGAAGTTTTGAAAAGAGGACTTAAAATCGGGTCATCTATGATTTATATCAAAGGTTCTTTATTTGAGTGTAGTATAACTTTATTTCATGGGGCCTTTCTTAGCCGAGTGGTTAGAGTCCGCGGCTACAAAGCAAAGCCATGCTGAAGGTGTCTGGTTTCAATTCTCGGTCGGTTCAGGATCTTTTCGTAATGGAAATTTCCTTGACCTCCCTGGGCATATAGTATCATCGTACCTGACATACATAAGTTTTTTTTCTGTGTGCTTTTCACGCCTATGACCTGGGATCGAATCATACAATTCGAGATAGTCACTTATGACCTTAAAATTTTAGTGATGACTCCTTCGAAAGAAAAGTGAAGCCGTTTGTCCCGAAATGAATTAGCCCTGGGCTTATAATCTCGTTAATAAGAATAGAAGAAATGAACACCCATTTTCAAGATTAAAATTAATAATGTATTGAAACGAATACTAAAAAATCCGTTGGTAATTTCTTTTAGCAAAACGTACATTATGGTGTTCCGCTTTTTCTTCGACCATCGTTAATTTTTCTTGCCCTAGATACTAAGTTACATAAATTTAAAAATGTCTTTTGGTTCACAGCTTTCCGAGAAACAAAACTAGCAAAAGCTATTCTAAACAATCTATCCTACCACCTACTATTGAACATTGAGTTTCACTTTTATCCACTGCAACATATCTGCAAATAGATAACAATATCCGACACTAAACATACAGAAGAAGCCTTGTCGAGGGTAAATCCAACGGTAGCACATTTATACACATATCTCCTCTCCACACCCACTCCAATCATTCATAAACGAACTTTTATGATCACTTGGCGTGTTTGTGATTTTCCCCCACGCCACAAACCATTCCCGCCTATATAGAGGGATATACGTAGCGCATCAAACACATGTTCCTGTCAGTTTCAGCTTATTAATATACTACTAACGTTTATACGCAGTGCCGCGTTTTGCTGCTTTGCATCGAAGCACGTAGTTCTGTGGGTAAACAGACGGCAGCCAAATTAACAAGCATTTAAGGAATGTGAGCAATTTATGCTTTATCAATAAGTAGCCAATTAAATAATTAGACCCGCGGTTTCGACATCGTAGCGCTGCAGGAGGTGTGCTGGACAGAAGCATTGGTGCAAACGTTTAGAGGTAATCATACCATCTATCAGAGCTGCGGAGTGATTCCAAGCAACAGCACCAAAATTTGGTAAATTTTTTAATTCATTTTTTTCTATTGAGCTGAAACTTTGCACAGTTTTCCAGTTCCATCTAAATCGTCATTTTCCGATATCAAATCTTCAAGTTGAGCCACGACTAACTTTTCAATGGTTCAAAAATATTCAAAAAGCTGCACAGCAAAAACGGTTCGTTCGATTGTTAGACAACTAAAGAAACAAAGTTAGACAACTAAATAAAGATTCAAAAAAAAAAAAATACACACAGTAAAATTTTTTTTTTTTTGCATTAAAAAACATAATGTTTGACACAAAAACTCAAATATCTCAAAACCCTATCGGAATACCAACGTATTTTTTGAGGGAAAACGGTCCATTATATTAGCTATCTACCATAAAAATTTGGTGATGGTAAACCAATAAACAAAAAAGTTATGACATTTCAAACATGTCACAATTTTCACATTTAGTAGAAAAAAAAAAATTTTTCCGGTGTAAATTAATACGGGAACCGCAGTTTGTTGCTGATTTTATTGTTAAGGGCCTTGCGTGAATTAAACAAGTCGTTTTCATGTATTCATTAGTATTATGTATATTATATGTATAAATATTATGTATATGTATACATATTATATGTATATGTATATATGTATAAATTAAAATGAATTAACAGATTACACGAAAATAAAAATTTTTTTTATCAGGATATTTTTTTTTAGAGTATGATCGATGAGTTTCTAAATGTTATATATAAACTTTAAAAGTTTTGGATTTGGGTATGCGTTATGAGATCATGAAAACATTTTATTAATACTTATTTATTTATTTATTGTTATTCAATTTTTTTACAATATCGAACACTTTTGCATCATTATCAGTACAGTTCGAGTATAGTTTTGCTTTAATTTTATTTTCTGACAATGGAATGAAACAGTGAAATTTTTGGGTTCCTTGGATCGTTTTCGCGTTATTATATTGCTCGCTGAGCTCTGATGCCGTTAATTCGTACTCTTCAGTAGTAGTAAAACAAAATGATAATTTTGTTAAATCTTCTTCTTTTCTGCGATTCGCCCAATCAAATAGTTCTTTTGCAGTTATAATTGGATGCTCACGTTCTTTGGCTAAACTTGCTCTTGTGGCCATGCGCTTTATGGTTGCTCCAATAGCATCACAAGGACCTTTGCCATGTGACGTAGCAAAGAAATGCCATTCTGCATCAATTCCGTACTTTGATTTAAATTGACATAGGCTCGAAAAATTCTTACGGTTTTTGTACTGCGATGCTGCTCCATCAGACATGAAATATATCTTTCTGATTTCGTTATCCTTATCAACGGGTGAAAAGTTAATCATTTTGGCAATGAACAAATTTACAGATACTGAGTCGTGTCTTAAATCTTCGGAAATTACAATAAAACTAAAATGTTCAATTTGCGTACTTCCATTGAAATAAATAACGAATGGATGAATTGTAGCTTGTTGTACGTTCCAGTGATGGGACTGCACTTCATCTTGCAATACAAAGCTATAGTTTTCAGAAAAATCACAAATGACTAAAAATTCACCATCTTGTAATGTATTTTTCGTATTTTTTAAAAAGCGGGATTGCTCTGTTTTAATAAAATCGTGAGGAATTGAACTTTCTAATTTCAAGCAAAAAAAATGACACAAACTCATCTACAGGTTTTACAATAGTTTCTAGGTCACACCTATCCGTGGTCACCCATTGCTCAAATGATAACTGATCAATATAATTTTCTTCAAACTCAGCGAATAAAGTATTTTCCAATGATGAAGAATCTGGACAATCCGAACAAGATCGTAGATAGCAATTTGATGTTGTATTTTCACACAAAAGACTACCAGTTAACATTTTAATATCCTTTGATAAATTGATTCTTTTCAAACTATGTAAGATTAGGTTAATATTTTCGTGTGTTGTGCACACACAAACATTATATGTTCCTGAATTGGATAGAAGCTTGCATTGCCTTGGACGAAGGCTTGCAAATGAGGAAAACCCTACCTTAATATTTTCGTTAATTTCCTTGAAGCGTGTATACGCTTCTTTCAAAGTAGTCATCATTAATCGTTTTTGGATTGCTTGACGCTTTCCATCTTTTTTTACAGATACATAATCTTTTTGGCCAGGCATAGCTCTACTTACTTCATCGTCTTCAAAATATTGAATTATTTTTTCTTTTGTCTCATCTGTTAATGAAGTACTCGACCTAGCATTTTTGGTTGCAAGACAGTTATTTTTGAATTGTTTTGCCTCTTTTGCTGTATTTCTATTGGTTTTGAACTCATCAATGGCGTCTTGAATAGACCACGAGCTTGGCAGCATCGACAAAATCAATAATTTTTCTTTCCTTGTCGTGGCTAGATTCGAGAACCTTTCCTTCATATTCATAAATACCTCATCGTAGTCTGTATTTTCCACATCCTCAGGTCCTAATTTGAAGAGGTTTCTTCGTACAGCTTCGTTGATTTCACGGTATTTTTTCTCGGGATAATTGACGTAACCCATCTTCGTCCATTTAATCGGAGTCACTTTTATTCCAGCTATCCCTTCGTTGAAGCGTTCGATGTTGACCTTCTGGATGCATTCATCTTCTGATTGATTTGTTGAAACAGATGTCGCTGATGGTACCGTGGCAAGACTATCTGCACTTGGTACTTCTGGTAACTCCTCAGTTGTTGTCGGTGCATCTAGTAATTCCTCAGTTGTTGTTGTTTTCGAACTTCCTGCAACCTGATCCACCGATGATGTACAGATTGCCCGTTTGTCAACGTTTAAACGGCAGGACGTACAAATGCGCAAATTTGTATTCAATGTAGACATTGGAGCATAACCAGCCGCTTTCAGTTTATCTATGGTGCTTTCGGTGAGATTTCGTAGCTCTTTCGAACACTTTTTTTCTGCAAACGGCCTGCAACAGTTGAGAAAGCGACTACTCATGTTGCTCGTTAGACTTTAATAAACAAAATCACTTTTAAGTTTTTACTGACTAGTTTGGTGTCGTTTGCTTGACTGAAGAAAAATTTTACAATTAAATCTTTTATAACCATAGTAGTAGTATATTTTTAGCTTTTTCGTGAGTATGTTCATGGTATGTACCTATCATGTTTTTGATGTTGTTGAAGTTACTCGCTTTCTCCCAAATATGATTAACAAAGTCTATTCTCTACCAAGGCGGGTCTATACCCAGGTGTAATCAGATTTTAACTTTGTGGAGAAAACCGACCTGCTTTACGTATACTAGATCACCTGGGTATAGACCCGCCTTGTTCTCTACGAGGTAAACTTTTTGCAGGTAAACTAGTCGTATACCTGTATAGAAAACTTGTTTTGTAGCTTTTGTCTTCAATATTAGATTTCTTATAGGTTTCTTTTATCAAAAGGTTTCAACACTATTGAGAGAATTTTTCTTCAGTTACGTACAATAAAAAATATGACACTATCAAGACTTTAGATCACAACACTGGATCACTTCTAACTTTCTAATAGATGCTATAATAGTTATGAATAATTAAATAAAATATCATGAAAACAACTTGTTAACCTCATGTGGTACCCTTAACAAAAAATTCAGCAACAAACTGCGGTCCTAAAAAAAATTAACAATGAAAAAAAAAATCACTATGTGCCAAATTTGTGAAATATTTGAAATGTCATAACCTCTTTTGTTTATTGGCTTACCATCAAATTTTTATGGTAGATAGCTAATATAATGGACCGTTTTCCCTCAAAAAATTACGTTGGTATTCCGATAGGGTTTTGAGATATTTGAGTTTTTGTGACAAAAATGATGTTTTTTAATGCAAAAAAAAAAAATTTTTACTGTGTGTATTTTTTTTTTTAAATCTTTATTTAGTTGTCTAACTTTGTTTCTTTAGTTGTCTAACAATCGAACGAACCGTTTTTTCTGTGCAGCTTTTTGAATATTTTTTAACCATTTTCACATACACCCTTTTGAAAAGTTAGTCGTGACTCAACTTGAAGATTTGATATCGGAAAATGACGATTTAGATGGAACTGAAAAACTGTGCAAAGTTTCAGATATTTTTGAAATGGTCGATCAGAATCGACTTGCATGCCTCCGTGGAATCCCTCTGCGGCAACACACGCGAGCTGGGAACAGTTTTCATAGTGATGGGTGATATGCAAAGGCGCGTGATCGGGTGGTGGCCGATCAATGAACGAATGTGCAAGTTAAGAATCAAAGGCCGATTCTTTAACTTCAGCATAATCAACGTGCACATCCCACACTCCGGAAGCACTGATGATGACAAGGACGCATTTTACGCGCAGCTCGAACGCGAGTACGACCGCTGCCCAAGCCACGACGTCAAGATCATCATAGGAGATTTGAACGCTCAGGTTGGCCAGGAGGAGGAGTTCAGACCGACGATTGGAAAGTTCAGCGCCCACCGGCTGACGAACGAGAGCGGCCTACGACTGATAGATTTTGCCGCCTCCAAGAACATGGCCATTCGTAGCACCTATTTCCAACACAGCCTCCCGTATCGATACACCTGGAGATCACCAATGCAGACGGAATCACAAATTGACCACGTTTTGATCGATGGACGGCACTTCTCCGACATAACCGACGTCAGAACCTATCGTGGCGCTAACATTGACTCCGACCACTACCTGGTGATGGTGAAACTGCGCCCAAAACTATCCGCCATCAACAATGTACGGTACCGACGCCCGCCCCGGTACAATCTCGAGCGGCTGAAACAACCGGATGTCACCAATGCGTACGCGCAACATCTTGAGGCAGTGTTGCCGGATGAGGGCGAGCTTGAGAACTGCTGGAGGACAGTCAAAGCAGCCATTAACGACGCTGCGGAAAGCGTTGTCGGATATGTGGAACGGAGCTCAAGAAACGATTGGTTCGACGAGGTGTGCCAGGAGGTTTTAGAGGAGAAGAATGCAGCGCGGGCTGCAATGCTGCAGCATGGTACGCGGCCAAACGTGGAACGATACAGACTGAAGCGGAATCAGCAAACCCGCCTATTCCGGGACAAAAAGCGCCGCCTGGAAGAGGTGGAATGCCAAGAGATGGAGTTGCTGTACCGTTCTCAAGAAACGCGGAAGTTCTATCAGAAGCTCAACACATCCCGCAAAGGCTTCGTGCCACGAGCTGAGATGTGCCGGGATAAGGATGGGAGCATCTTGACGGACGGACGCGAGGTGATCGAAAGGTAGAAGCAGCACTACGATTAACACCTGAATGGCGCAGAGAACACAGGCACAGAAGGTCAGGACAACGAAGGCGATGGCTACGTCAGCACAGCGGACAGCAGAAACCAACCAGCTCCCACGATGGGGGAAGTTAAGGATGCCATTCAACAGCTCAAGAACAACAAGGCCGCTGACAAGGATGGTACCGGAGCCGAACTCATCAAGATGGGCCCGGAGAGGTTGGCCGCTTGTCCGCATCGGCTGATAGTCAGAATCTGGGAAACGGAACAACTACCGGAGGAGTGGAAGCAAGGCGTTATATGCCCTATCTACAAAAAGGGCAACAAACTGGAGTGTGAAAATTATCGTGCAATCACCATCCTAAACGCCGCCTACAAAGTGCTATCCCAGATTCTCTTCCGTCGTCTATCACCTATAGCAAACGAGTTCGTGGAAAGTTATCTAGCAAGTTTCATCGACGGCCGCTCGACAACGGACCAGATCTTTTCCGTGCGGCAAATCCTCCAGAAATGCCGTGAGTACCAGGTCCCTACGCACCATTTGTTTATTGATTTCAAGGCGGCATACGATAGTATCGACCGCGTAGAGCGATGGAAAATCATGGACGAGAACAGCTTTCCCGGGAAGCTCACAAGATTGATCAGAGCAACGATGAACGGTGTGCAAAACTGCGTGAAGATCTCGGGCGAACACTCCAGTTCGTTTGAGTCTCGGCGGGGACTATGACAGGGCGATGGACTTTCGTGCCTGTTGTTCAATATTGCGCTTGAAGGTGTTATGCGGTGAGCCGGACTTAACAGTCCAGGCACGATTTTCACGAAATCCGGACAATTTGTTTGCTTCCCGGACGACATGGATATTATTGGTAGAAAATTTGAAACGGTGGCAGATTTGTTCACCCGCCTGAAATGCGAAGCAACAAGAGTCGGGCTAATGGTGAATGCGTAGAAAACAAGTACATGCTGGTTGGCGGAACTAAGCGCGACAGGACCCGCCTAGGAAGCAGTGTTACGATAGACGGAGATACCTTCGAGATGGTGGACGAGTGGAGAGTCTACCTCGGATCCTTGTTGACGGCTGACAACAATGTTAGTCGGGAAATACGAAGGCGCATCATCAGCGGAAGTCGTGCCTACTATGGGCTCCAGAAGAAACTGCGGTCAAGAAAGATTCACCCCCGCACCAAATGCACGATGTACAAAACGCTCATAAGACCGGTAGTCCTCTATGGGCATGAGGCGTGGACTATGCTCGAGGAGGACTTGCAAGCTCTTGGGGTTTTCGAACGCCGAGTGCTAAGGACGATCTTCGGCGGCGTGCAGGAGAACGGCGTGTGGCGGCGAAGGATGAACCACGAGCTCGCTCAACTCTACGGCGAACCCAGTATCGTGAAGGTAGCTAAAGCTGGAAGGATACGCTGGGCAGGGCACGTTGCAAGAATGCCGGACAACAACCCTGTAAAGATGGTGTTTGCTACGAATCCGGTCGGAACAAGAAGGCGTGAGGCGCAGCGAGCTAGGTGGACTGACCAGCTGCACTAGGACCTGGAGAGCGTGGGTCACAGTCGAGGATGGAGAGAAGCGGCCATGAATCGAGTGAATTGGCGAATTATTGTTGGCGAGGGTTTATCAAGATAATTGATGTAAAGCCAAATAAGTAAGTAAGTAAATAATTAGACATAAGTAGTAGTTTGTTAATTTTTAGCATTGAACATCAAAACAGCACTAAAATAGTAGTTCACGCAACAAGTTGGGGAATGATGATTTTTATAGCACGAGTCGTACATTTATCCTGCGAGGCTTGCCGAGTTGGATAATTACGACGAGTGCTGTAAAAATCAACTTCTACAACGATTGCGTACAAAATTTTATGCCATTTCGTAGAAGACCACTTGAGGGTATCAGAAATCATATCGGAATGCATTGCAATTTTATTCAAATGAATTATTTTATCGATTGCTTTTGGATAAACTAGTGATGGTTATCCTACTTCTACGACATGATAATATATTCCCCGTAAACAGACTGGTGGTCTTCATGCTGCTCAACCAGTACAATATCAGAACTATTGACTGACTGCTGGTTTTATCGCAGATGGCACAAAGGTGTGACGATGATGACACTTTGCTTTGGTTTCCCAACACACAATGATTCGAGGGATGTATCAAATGACCATTTCCAATCAGCTCAAAACATGATTGATTGATTGCTGTTTTGGAGTACATTGCCAAATGTGTTCAACGAAAATCGGATTGATCCTTCGAATTACTTCAAACCAAAATTTATTTCGGTAAAATGCGAAGGCATGATCTGTCTTTCTAAGTATCCATCATTCTGTTAATCTAACTGAGAAACCCATTAGCCATGATACGCCTAGTCGTAATTTGTGCACATACGAATCAAATTTCTGTTGAATCCAAATACACTAATGAAAACGTAGAAGAAAGTTGAAAATACAATAATTCTGCATTGCTCTAAACCAGTGCTGCCCAAACTTTTTCAACTTTCGCCCCCTTGAGGCCAATATCTGGAATCGCCCCCCTTATATGTTATTCAAATATTTTAATTAAGAGTTGTATATGAAAAAAATGTCCTCGACTCGCATATCCATAGAATCATAATGCAATACAACATAATACAACACTGCATAATACAACAATTTCTTGCGTGCATACGATACAAGTTCGGCTCAGTTCCCACTATTCAAATGTAATGTATGCATAGGCGCCAACTTGTGACATAGTTGGGGTCGAAGCACTTCCAAACTAAACCAAATGTTTTCCGAGCAAAGGCACTTCTTTTCACATGAATTTGTCATATTTGGGTGTTGGTCTCGCCCTCTCCCCAAATACGTCACTAGTTGGCACAAATATGTAATATGATTCGTTAATTGTGATTTCATACTAACTTTTATTATCTGCTTCATATCTGCTATTTCTAAAATCGCTCAAATAATTTTCATAAATTGTGAATAATAAATGATTGACGTTTCTGCAAACACTTTCTTTATTCAATCGAAAAATCTTAAATAATATATAAAAATCCAGAGTGTTTTTCAACTCAATACAACATAGAAAAAGGTTATTTTTTCTAACACCAAGACAAATTCAGATTTTATTGGACGTTCTGAAGGTTTAAATCCAACACATCTCTGGTATTTGTTCATTAACAGGGTGTGTTTTGTCCTCGAAATCAAGCAGTTTCATCGTTGGAATCCGATTTTAAGCCACCAAATTAAAAAAAAATGTTCCTAAAATGAATTGTGCTATAGAAAATGATAATAATGAGTGCAAGCTAAACATCAAAATGGGTACTGTAGTTTTTTTTTTGTAAAGAGCTGGATGCCATTACATGAAATATTAGTTCGAAGCTCCCTTACAAAGAATCCATACATAAAATATTCGGCATATGCAAAAATTCCTAAAAATTCTCAGATACGTGTTTTGTATATCCAAAATATGTTGTGTGTACATTTTGTGACTAATTTTTCCGATCTTGGGAAAATCTCAAATACCGTCCATTCTTAAAACTCACATGATTTTCACAAACATTTTGTGTTTGAAAATCAGCTAGTGTTGTATATCATAATTTTAAAATGACCATAATTAGAGATATAACGGTAAAGGATAAAATAGTCCTTGACATATTTATGTTTGGAATTGATTAACCTTCAGATGTGTGTCCTCCAAAGGCTATGAATAATTATTTGCAAATGCTCCCGTGTTAGCTTTTTCGCCCCCCTTTCAAATTTTTTCGCCCCCTTGAGCCTGAATTCGCCCACCTTGGGAATCAATGCTCTAAACTAATTTAGGAAGACCTTAATGTTATAATTCAGATATGAATAATCATAGTCCTTATTTCGTCGCCCGGTCAGTTGCCGAAAATCAGTTGAAGATTCGGCTCCAGCGTGTCTCAATTTTAGCTACAGGTCATCAAACTTGTATAAAATACTGGTTTCAATTATATTTACTTGAAAATTAAGGTATGATTCGTCAAATATATTTAGTGATCTAATCCGCCGTGATGCATAGGACTATTACTTTCATTTAAGATATAATTCGGTTTAGGTGTAAGAATAAATTTAGATTATATCAACTTTTTCAACATGCTTGCAGTCTCCATACAAAATTATTCGTTTATCTTGTTAGCGTTAGCGTTAGGAAATGTTGATGTAGCACTTACTTAATGAGAGGCCACCGACTCAACGACACCCTCATAAGTGCTACGGAGTTGGAGGTTGGGGAAGGTATATTGTCAGGATTCGCCTAGAAAGCTGGCGAGCCTCGTTGGATAAATGTACTACTCGTGCTGAAAAAATCATCATTTTGCAACTTGTTGCCTAAATAACTATTTCCGTTCAAGAAACGTTGCCTAAATAACTATTTCCGTTCGAGAAACGTTCAGAAGTTCCACGACGCGGACAAAAACGATCCGGAAGGCTCACAAAAGAAAAAGTATCATACTGGAACAAACTCACCGGATTGATTCTCTAAATTTATGTGCTGCCTGTCACCTCCGGATGGTTCGGTGAACTTAGGGCAGCCAAAAACCAACAGTACTGAGGACACAAATCAAACAAATCACTTTTTCATTTTTCACTTTTCACTATTCCATTTCTGAATGTAAAAACTGTCCTGCTTGGGCTTCACGAAGCACTACCCAGCAAGACGCTCCAAAACAGGAAAAAAAAATCTCCGGTGACGAAAACATGCGCGAAACCGTGAGCCAAATCTATCGGACGACGCAAAACCGAACTGTCCTGCTTGGGCTTCACGAAGCACTACCCAGCAAGACGCTCCAAAACAGGAAAAAAAATCTCCGGCGACGAAAACACGCGCGAAACCGTGAGCTAAATCTATCGGACGACGCAAAACCGAACTGACAAAATTATTCGTTTATCTTGTATGCCAAAATACAATACTTTTCTAAGCCATAAAAGCTGATAAACTTGCATAAAAGTTGGCTTAAATTGTCAAATTGACTATTTTCAAAAGTCCATATCTCAAAATTAGATGTGCTAAGATATTTTTTGGAGACGGCTATGGATTCAGCAACCCTTAACTAAGTAAATGGCAGTATTTTTGTGCTTGACACAAAAATGTGTACTACAGTCTCATGGTTGTTTTCCTTAGTAGCTCCACTATTGGCACACAAACTCTACCTACATGAACTGCAACACGAGAATATAATTCAGGGATTCTTATGAAAAAAATCAATCATAGTTGATTCGCTCAATTATGATGAATATCTTTGTTGTGATTATTTTGTAATCAATATGCACTGCAAACAAGTGACATTCAATTCCTTTCCGATTCCTCCAATTTTCCGCCACTTTTTGAACAACCGCTTCGCTTCAATTCAACTTGCACTCCGCTATACGAGATGGCATGCCAATAGATATGTAGCATAGCATAAAACGTACAACGAGTGCCCTGCTCGATCTCGTCGACATTTATTGAAGCAAAAGTCAACCAATCGAAAACGACACAAAACACATATTGCCTGCCAGCTCGCTTCCTAGCGCTACTAGGTACTGATGTCTTTCCGAGAGAACAAGGAGAAATATTGAATATCTAGCTCGAGTGATTTCTCGTGCCGCCGCTGCCATTCTGAGTATTGCAATGCTATTTATTGTGTCTCAACGAACACCTATAATGTCGTGCTAAATCTGTGCTGTGAACTTCAATCGCGTGCCAAAGCGGAAATCGGTGCCACGAGACAATTTTTCGATTAATCTTTAACGAGATCTTCGAACATGGCAAAAGTGCTATCCTATCCTTAGCAGAAGGATGTTTCTACCTTGACTTGAATAGAAAAGTTATATACGATGCGAGACACGGTGTGTGTTCAATATATTTCTTCTCGGGTTCAGAGAAGGCAGTCAATTTGGATCATCAGGAGTATTGATGATTAGGGTTCCCATACGAGATATTCATATTTCAGTGACTTGATTGTTGATTTGATAATCGTGCCGAGTTATTTACACCAGAATGTTCAAATCATCATAACCTTCTGGTCAATTTTATGCAGAAAAACTATTGACAATCATAGAACACATTTACTTGTTTGATTACGGACACTTAAGGTCTCTGTGAAGTATAATTTAGCGTAAGGCATATAAAATGAATAATTTTGTATGATTCCAAAGCGTTATCATGCTTATTACGGTACCGCAACTCATATAATTTTAAATTGATGTGTTGCCTTTTTATGATTCTTGCCCAGAACACTTCCTCATTTTTACCTTATATTCCAAACGCTTTGATTCGAATTCCCGACAGGTTATGAATATCATAATTAGATAATCCAATTCATCAATTGAACTCATCCAGCTTTAAGGGAGACGTCTAAGGCTATTTTCAAAGATTTCTATGGAAAATGCTTATTAGAACGAGACTCTGAAGTGAGTACCGGAAAATATTGGAACATTGCATGTGAAATGTTTCGCATACAAAGTAGACTGCCCAGAATTTAAAATTGTCAGGAATTTGTATCAGATCGGTATACAATATGTTGATGTTGCGCGCAAATCCCAAAATGTTATTCAAACCTTTTTGTTTCGCCAGTATTTGGCGCCAGAATCGGCGACAAGAAAAAAAGACTAGCAAATTCTTATTCCACTGAATCGGCCACAATAATAACGGTTTTTATAAATGTCGTAGTTACATGTATTCATTTAATTTGTTAGTGAAATTGTCTCAGATCGCATGCACATCAATGATATGTGTAAATTTCAATTTTCATTACAGAAAATATTCATTCTTCGTCTAATCCAGTAAAAATCCTTCAAAAAGTCTTCCAAAGAACTCAAGAAGAATATCGTTTGTGATTATTCTGCAAAACTTTGGGGTATTCAACCATTTGCTTCTAAGATATTTGTTTGATAATTCCCACTCAAAATTCCTTCATGAACTTTTTCCGTACTTTTTCAGTGCTTTCTCCAAGAATTCCTTTACCAGTTTTCACTGAGTTTTTGCTTAACATCACCAGCAGGTTACGACATGGTGCAGCCGGTAGCTGAACCAGAGTGAATTCCTTAGAAGAAGATACAACAGAATTTTCGGGTTTGATGAAAAATGCAGTGGAGTTCGGATGGAGTGAAGAAAATAGATGTGGCTGAAATCAAAAAAAAAAAATAGTTGTAGTTAAGAATGGAAATTAAATAAGAAAGCTAAACTAAAAGAAGAAGCTAACAATAAATGTGGCTAAAAAAACAGGAGAGCGGACATGGGAAAAAGATTAAAACATAGATGTGGCTGAGGAAAAAAGGACATAAAATAACGCCAAAAAAATAGATGTGGCTAACAAAAAGAACAAGGAAAACGAACATAATAATGGAAGCTAAAAAAAAGATGCGGCTGAAAAAAATATGAGAACGGATGACATGGAGTCAAAAAATAGATGTGGCTAAAAGATAAGGTAATGAGCGATACAGGCATGCTATGAAGCCAAGAAAAGAAAGATGTGACTAAACAAATGGAATGGGGAAACCGGACATATTGACGAGTTAAAAACCGGATCTGATTGAAGCAAATTGCAACGGGAAAAATGAGCGATAGAAGAAAAAATGAAAAAAAAAACATATTTGAATATGAGTGAGATTATTAAATAAGCCAAAACAAATATATGGGGCTGAAAAATAGAACCAATGAAAATAGAAAATAAATGAGAGTTAGCAGTGAACTATAGTAAAAAATACGATTCTTCATATCATTAATTTTATTTAACAGAAAAAGTTTAAAACATAAAACTTACGCTTTAAACTTAGGAAATATTAAGTGAATTTGGATTTGGATTGGTTTTGAATTGGTTTTGGATTTTATTTGGATTGGATTTTTATAGGATTTGGATTGGATTTGGATTGGATTTGGATTGGATTTGGATTGGATTTGGATTGGATTTGGATTGGATTTGGATTGGATTTGGATTGGATTTGGATTGGATTTGGATTGGATTTGGATTGGATTTGGATTGGATTTGGATTGGATTTGGATTGGATTTGGATTGGATTTGGATTGGATTTGGATTGGATTTGGATTGGATTTGGATTGGATTTGGATTGGATTTGGATTGGATTTGGATTGGATTTGGATTGGATTTGGATTGGATTTGGATTGGATTTGGATTGGATTTGGATTGGATTTGGATTGGATTTGGATTGGATTTGGATTGGATTTGGATTGGATTTGGATTGGATTTGGATTGGATTTGGATTGGATTTGGATTGGATTTGGATTGGATTTGGATTGGATTTGGATTGGATTTGGATTGGATTTGGATTGGATTTGGATTGGATTTGGATTGGATTTGGATTGGATTTGGATTGGATTTGGATTGGATTTGGATTGGATTTGGATTGGATTTGGATTGGATTTGGATTGGATTTGGATTGGATTTGGATTGGATTTGGATTGGATTTGGATTGGATTTGGATTGGATTTGGATTGGATTTGGATTGGATTTGGATTGGATTTGGATTGGATTTGGATTGGATTTGGATTGGATTTGGATTGGATTTGGATTGGATTTGGATTGGATTTGGATTGGATTTGGATTGGATTTGGATTGGATTTGGATTGGATTTGGATTGGATTTGGATTGGATTTGGATTGGATTGGATTTGGATTGGATTTGGATTGGATTTGGATTGGATTTGGATTGGATTTGGATTGGATTTGGATTGGATTTGGATTGGATTTGGATTGGATTTGGATTGGATTTGGATTGGATTTGGATTGGATTTGGATTGGATTTGGATTGGATTTGGATTGGATTTGGATTGGATTTGGATTGGATTTGGATTGGATTTGGATTGGATTTGGATTGGATTTGGATTGGATTTGGATTGGATTTGGATTGGATTTGGATTGGATTTGGATTGGATTTGGATTGGATTTGGATTGGATTTGGATTGGATTTGGATTGGATTTGGATTGGATTTGGATTGGATTTGGATTGGATTTGGATTGGATTTGGATTGGATTTGGATTGGATTTGGATTGGATTTGGATTGGATTTGGATTGGATTTGGATTGGATTTGGATTGGATTTGGATTGGATTTGGATTGGATTTGGATTGGATTTGGATTGGATTTGGATTGGATTTGGATTGGATTTGGATTGGATTTGGATTGGATTTGGATTGGATTTGGATTGGATTTGGATTGGATTTGGATTGGATTTGGATTGGATTTGGATTGGATTGGATTTGGATTGGATTTGGATTGGATTTGGATTGGATTTGGATTGGATTTGGATTGGATTGGATTGGATTGGATTTGGATTGGATTTGGATTGGATTTGGATTGGATTTGGATTGGATTTGGATTGGATTTGGATTGGATTTGGATTGGATTTGGATTGGATTTGGATTGGATTTGGATTGGATTTGGATTGGATTTGGATTGGATTTGGATTGGATTTGGATTGGATTTGGATTGGATTTGGATTGGATTTGGATTGGATTTGGATTGGATTTGGATTGGATTTGGATTGGATTTGGATTGGATTTGGATTGGATTTGGATTGGATTTGGATTGGATTTGGATTGGATTTGGATTGGATTTGGATTGGATTTGGATTGGATTTGGATTGGATTTGGATGATTTGGATTGGATTTGGATTGGATTTGGATTGGATTTGGATTGGATTTGGATTGGATTTGGATTGGATTTGGATTGGATTTGGATTGGATTTGGATTGGATTTGGATTGGATTTGGATTGGATTTGGATTGGATTTGGATTGGATTTGGATTGGATTTGGATTGGATTTGGATTTGGATTTGGATTGGATTTGGATTGGATTTGGATTGGATTTGGATTGGATTTGGATTGGATTTGGATTGGATTTGGATTGGATTTGGATTGGATTTGGATTGGATTTGGATTTGGATTGGATTTGGATTGGATTTGGATTGGATTTGGATTGGATTTGGATTGGATTTGGATTGGATTTGGATTGGATTTGGATTGGATTTGGATTGGATTTGGATTGGATTTGGATTGGATTTGGATTGGATTTGGATTGGATTTGGATTGGATTTGGATTGGATTTGGATTGGATTTGGATTGGATTTGGATTGGATTTGGATTGGATTTGGATTGGATTTGGATTGGATTTGGATTGGATTTGGATTGGATTTGGATTGGATTTGGATTGGATTTGGATTGGATTTGGATTGGATTTGGATTGGATTTGGATTGGATTGGATATTAATTGAATTTGTTTGAAATAGAATTGAATTTGGATTAGATTTGGATTGAATTTGGATTGGATTTGTATTTGATGCTAATTGAATTTGTTTTGGATTAGAATTGAATTTGGATTTTGATTTTATTTGGATTGCATTTTTAATGGATTTGGATTTGATATTATTTGAATTTGGATTGGATTTTGATTAGATAATAATTGAATTTGGAGTTGGATTGGATTAGAATTGGATTTCGAGTGAATCGCTTGGATTTGGATTGGAATTGGATTTGATATTATTTGAATTGGAGTTGGAATTGTTATTAATATAATTTGGATTGGGTTTGAATTGAATTTGGATTTGGATGTATTTTGATTGGAATTTGATTGGATTATTATTGGATATTAATCGAAAAAAAGTTTTCGGAAATAAGGTTATTCGGGGACACGGGTTGTTCGGGGCACTGGCATTCTGGGAACTGGCGTTCGGGGAAACGACATTTGGGTAACCGTCATTCGAGGAAAAGTAGCTCAACCGTTTAAGATAAGCTGTTCCTATATATGTCATACTGTGTTTTATGATCAAACTTGATCCAAGCTATTGTTTTTTTGTTTTCATAGTTATTCTTCCTTCTTTTAAAATTGGCTGTTCTTTCTAATTGTTTAAAAGGGAGATGTAATATTTCAAAAAGTTAATTAATGGAATTTGTTTTTCGGCTTTCATGGCATATTCTCCCTTCTTTTGAACATATGCTGTTCTTCTTAGGTTTGTTGTCTAAATAAGGTACCGCGGGGCAAGTGGGAACGAAAAAAACGATAGTTCAAACAAATTGTTCAATAAAATTTTCAAATGTCAATATTTTTCAAATCCAACAGCACAATCACGTTTTGGCAACATATTTGCTGGTGTGTGCATGAAACTAATAGAATTATTTCGAAATTGTGAAAACCTTGGAAGAAAGTTTTACAATGAACCAATGGACGCAGTTACCTCGCTAAGCGGGGCAAGTGGGACACATCTAGTTTCATGCGTCAATCCATATCAGTAAGTCAACCATTACAATAATAGGATTGATAAATCATTGATTTTTAATTTTAAGTACATATTTGATGTACATAAGGGATCAACCATTAAATACGTTGCGTTTTAGGAAAAAACCCTTTATTTAATAGTATGTCACCTCACATATAATATTAACTGAAAATTCCTCAATAAAAGCCTAAAAAGGAATTAAACATGTTCAAAATATATCATTTATAAGTTGTTAATTAAAATGTAGCACATAAACAATCGATAATTGACGAAATTATAAATATGTTTTGTTATTATTTATATGCATGGCAGAAAACCACCTTATAGGATGGAATTGTTTTCCATCACTACTTAATTTGGTAGAAACAACAAATAAAGTTCAGATAACATAGAAAAGTAATCTTTCTCATGATGCATTTCAAATTTCAGCTGTGTGTTTGTTCAATTTTGAAGTCGTATTTCAAAAATAAAAAATTAATTAAAAAATTAAGAATAATAACACTTTTCTTCTCCATCTTATGCAATTACGTAATTTGAGGTTGATCTTTTTTTTGATGAAAATCATTTGTTTGAATGTTTTAGTGCTACTCTCTAGCAAAATGTATGAAACGTGTACGAAAAGTTTTGATTCTGGTTTTTGTTTTGATAGGTCCCACTTACCCCAGGTACAAATATATTTTGGGGTAAGATAGACCATCGAAAATTTCGTATGAAATGACAACAAAATACTGGTTTATCGCAAGCAGCTTGTAATAATACTAAAAATTATAGCTTACTGATGAAAATTCGATTTAAAACACATTTATTTTTTGCGAGTCAATGTCTTTAACTTTCTAGAAGAATACCCCCATGAAAAACTTTTCCTAGTTGAGCTATGACGAAACGCCCCACTTGCCCCGGATTCTCACTTGCCCCGGGGTACCTTAATAATAACTTTTTCAACCCCCTCCCCCCCCCCTTTGTCACACTTTTTGTATGGATCCTCCGAAAATTTTGTAAGACTTGTCACGCTTGACTTGACCCCGTCCCACATCATTTGTGCATGACCCCTTATGTAGATTCCTTTCCTTTTACAGCAAAACTTAATAGCTACAAAATCATATTAATCAGATAAATACAATAAAATACTGTAAACATTTGAACAGAATCCATCAACTAAGCGAGCTTGAACTACGAACTTCGTCAAAAAATATAAAAATCGACATAAGGACGTGGCCGGCGCCGTTATCAATCGAAAAATATCAAGGGGAAGTGTGATTGTACATTGAAGATGGCAATAAGCTATAACCCAAGCTTCATGTGAGTGGTTCTCTGTGCAATATCACTATCCTGATTGATCACGGAGTAGCAACTACGAAGTGTATGTTCCATCAGTTGATCGTTTTTGATCGTTTTTTGATTGAAAAATTTTCCATTCAATAAATGAAAGACTGCAACAAACCGAAAGTCCTACCGTTCAAAATAAAAAAAAACAATACAAAAATGTTTTACCTATGAAAACTATGGCTTTCCTTGAATTTTCCAGTTAGATGCATCCACTATTTTCTATTTACCATTTTGCTGGATTTGAACACCTCAAAGATCTCTTGTTATTTTTTTTCTGGGGATGTCCCATTCTGGGAAATAGATTTCTGGAGAATGGATTTCTGGGGAATGTCCCATTCTGGGGAATGGCGTTCTGGGGAATGTCGTTCTGGGAAACGTAATTCTGGGAAATGTCGTACAATCCTTATCTATCTATCTATATACATAAAAATGGATTATATGGCATTTCCCAGAATGACATACCCCAGAACGTCATTCCCCAGAATGGGACATTCCCAAAACAAAAATAATAAGAGATTTTTGGGCTGTTAAAATTCAGGTTAAAGGTAAATAGTAAAAAATAAACACAATTAATGCTTCGTGAAGCCCAAGCATGACAGTTCGGTTTTGCGTCGTCCGATGGATTTTTCGTCACTATATGTGTCGGAATTATGCTTTTTTCTTATACAATTTCAATATACTTACATTTTTTTTGACATTATTACAAATTATCTTTTGAATTGTTCGACATTGTGAATGTTGACGTATTTTCTAAAACTTCTACCATATCGAGACAAAATGCACAGTAATACTCATATGTAATTTTCAAACAAACTATGTTTGGTTCGTCACTACAAGTGTCGGCATTATTCCTGTTTCATATAATTTAAAATATATACATGTAATATTCTGCATTAATAAAAACGTCTTTTGAATTGTTCGACATAATAGATGTTGACGTATTTTTTCCAAAAACTTCTCGAGACAAAAATACAAAACTAGCTTTAAATATAAGTCGTATATTCCCCCCTTGTCCATGGATCGCATCACCGACCAGAGGTGACTCCCAGATCTTTTCCTCCCTCACTAATAAACACCCTTCCCGTGGTGATTGTGGAGATGCAGAGGTATTCTCGGTCTCTAGAAGCAACAATCATTACACCCTAACATTCCTTCCCATCCCAACTGACTGTAAGGACTTGTCCGGCGCCGTTATTGATCAATAATATTAGATCTGCTAAAATTGCACTTCGAGAGTAAGCGGAAACTCCCATCCCTTATTCATTTGGATCGTAGTGCAATTCTTACCAGTTCCGATCAATCACGGAGTAGCAACCGTTGACATGTGCAGTCAGTCTATGCTATGCTATGCTATGCTAATAGTAAAAAATAAACACAATTAACTGGAAAATTTGGGTGAAACAAAATTTTAGTTTTCATAAGTAAAACATTTTTGTTTCAACGACAAGACTTCATAGTTAGCAGACTTAAACGGAGAATCTTTAAATCAATGAATCAAGAAATCCATCAAATACAGCGACACCTATGATTGGAAATGTAATTAGAACCTTTTGGACAATTTTTATGTTTTTTGATGACTTTCTCCTTACAAATTTCAAGCTCGTTTAACCCCTTCTTAGAGTTGATGGATGCTGCTCAAATTTTCACAGCAGTAGTTTGCTATAAATAGAAACTATCAAAGACGAGGTAAATTTTATAGCATATCTATGTTTTATTATTCTTCATAATTTCAAAGACAATAAACCTAGGAAGGACAGCCAATGTTCAAAAGAAGGGAGAATATGCTATGGAAGCAAATAAAAAAAAACAAATTCCATCAATATATTCGGTGAATATAAAGAATATCACACTAATACAAATTACCTTTTGAAAATACAATTGGAAAGAACAGTCAATTTTAAAAGAAGACAGAATAACTATGAATACAAAACAAACATTTTTTCGAATAGCTTGCGTTAAGTTTGATCATAAAACATAGTATGACATATGTAACAGCAGCTTATCTTGAATAGTTTCGTTATTTTTTACCCCAAATGACAGTTCCCCCAATGTCGTTTCCCCGAACGCCAGTTCCCCGAATACCCGGTTTTCCCGAATAGCCCAGTTCCCCGAAAAGTTTTTAGCTCTCATAATTGTCATAACTTTTTGTGTTTCAAAGTTATGAATGAACCGGGTTACGAGTTTCACTATCCTCGGCATTTTCGGCAAGATGTGTTTAGTCTAGAATGTCCTTATAATCTATAAGATCTCCTTCTTTTGATTGCTCATCATGCTTGCTAGTTCAGCACCCAGTCCCTAAAGTCTATTCTTGTATCTGCTTAAACTGCATAGCTTTTCGAGGAAACGGGTTGTCCGGGGAAATGACTTTCGGTGAAACGGGGCATTCAGAGAGCTGGCTTTCGGGGAAAAGTAACACAATAATGTTTAACAGCTTTTAAACAGCATTTTCCCTTTAAGATTTTGGTCGGGTCTGGCCATGAATCACGTAGTCCTTTTATTTTGGGTTTTCAAGACCATCTCATTACACATGCGTGATCTTTTGGTCGGCCCCTTAGATGGTTTTCCTGAGACAAGGGAAACAAACACACGCCTTTTTTGGACTCAACAGTTTTTTTTTGTTTGACTCAACTTGTACTCACTTGAGGATGAAAGGAGATGAAAGGAGCCCCATGGAAAACCCTCTCTCTCCGATTTTGTGCGAGCTATTGATGACGAATTTTGAGGAAAATTTAAAGAGAGCGTTTCGTTGAAGCCCAAGCAGAAAGTTCGTTTTTCTCACGCGGTCGCCGCAGATTTTTGTTTGTTTTTTTCTACACGTGTTCTGCTGAGCAGTGCTTTGTTGAAACTCAAGATCGTTTTTTTTCTGCGGCGACGCTAATTCGGCGACGCATCGCCGGAATGATATTTTTCTGTGCGAAAAGAGCATGCTGTTTTAAACTAGCTGACAATTGCTCAGTCATGGATGAATGATCAATTTGATGAGCATGTCTCATGCTTTTGTTTTAAATGTACAGTATATTATGAAACGTATTTTTATCATGACAATGGTAGGAATGTTACTTATATAAATTGAGTCAACACAATATGAACAGATCGTTACTATAAGTGTCGACATAAACTCTTGTACATCTTTTACATATCTTTGATCCCTCTTGGATTGGCTTTTCGGTTAGTAATACGTTTGGCGGCATCACTTCATATCACTCGACGTTACGACCCTTGGTTTGGGCCTTTTTCAGGGTGGTTGTAAGGATATCGCTTTTCTGTCGTCGACGATTGCTTGGCGTTGAGTTGTCGGGTTTGCTATATTGGAGCTTGCGTTGGCTATTTGTGGGTAGATAAAGAGGGTATAGTCTGAACTACACCCGATTCTGTTTTTGCACGGATATTTTTTACACGGACGTGCAAAAAAAAAATTCATACATTTTTTTTTCCGCCAAAACCTTATTTTTGCATGAAACGTCGATATATGGTGTTACTTTTTTTGCACGGTTTTTGAAATTTTGAACTGAAAACTATTTTTGCACGGTACGCATCCCCATGCAAAAACAGAATCTGGTGTATACGTTTTTTAGAAAAAAAAAACAACTAATTGACCTCACTTCACTTTGGAAAAAAAAAATGAATTAGAGTTTGAATACTTCAAACTCTAATATGCTGCTTATCTTGACAGATGAATCTATGACAAAAGTTCGAAGGGACAAAAGGTCGAAGGGACAAAAGGTCGAAAGACAAAAGGTCGAAAGACAAAAGGTCGAAAAGACAAAAGGCTGAAGAACAAAATAGAAGGGACAAAAGGTCGGAAATATATTTTCAAAGAAGGAAAAATTTCCCACCAAGCAAATCAATTTCGACCTTTTGTTCATAAACCTTGATAGATAGGCCTATTTCGTCTGTGACTTACAGACTTCTTCAGTGTCGAGTGTGTACTTGAGTTATTAAATTAAAATATTGAGCTTTCTCTCTTTCTATTATGTGTGAGTATGTGAGTGGAGCTATTCTAATCGTAAGTTGGACTGTTTGGACGTATTTGGTATAGCTGTTCTTGTTACGTTGGTTGTTGGAGTTGTGGATGGTGGGGTTCTGTGGTGCGAGCGAGTTTTATTTTGTAGCTATTGTATGTAGTAGTAGATTGCAGTAGATCGTGCTGAGTCCTTCAACGTCGGTACGATGATTGACGTTGTAGGGAAGCATTCTAGTAAAGGGAGCGTTGCTTTGTTGTACGTTCCATTTATTATTTTTGTTCATTGTAGTACGAAAAAATGATATTTTTGTACACAGTGTTCGGTGAGAGCTGTTTTCGAGCTTCGTTGGATCATCGCCATGGTCATTGTTGGTATAGCCCACGTCCTTCAGCCGATTTAGTTGATTACTGTTGGATAGGTATCCACTCATTGTGACATTGGTTCCTGAATGTTTTGGGAACTGATCGTTAATAACGTAAGACCATTTTCACGGTTTTTCGACTCCCCCTGCTCTCATGAAAAGATTTGTGTATGAAAACAAATAAAAAAAATGTGCGGCGCGTAAGAAAACTTTACGTTATAAATGGACGTCCCCTTGAGGAACACCAGCTCTTACAGAAAGTCTGACCGACTTAAATATCTGAAAATTATCCCAAATTCAAATTTATAAAAAAAAAACATTTTTTTTTGTCTTATGAGCAGGTGAAGTCAACCAACCTGTAACAATTTTGAACGGCTGCGCAGAATAAAAAGTAATATACTGTTAACAATATGTTTATAGATGTATTAGTTAGTTTTACCAAATAAGGATAGTAGTTTAACCTAGTACAGAATACCTTTATATGAAATATGAATGTTTTGAATGATATCAATGAAGAAACTAGAAAAAAAAATGTAAGTAACTAATTTATTGAAAGAAAAATAATCGTCTAACACAATCCAGACTTACCAACCAGCCTCCGAGGTAAAAAATACTCGGAAAATGAGCTCCCGCTGTCTGATTTCATTTTCTTCATCTTCGCACTTAATCGCGTTTCCATTCCGGTGGAGTGAAAGACAAACCAATGAACCCGAGCGGAACCAATACGGGTCGGCAAAATCAGAGGGCACTGGCACGAATTGATGACTTTAAATGAGGATGTTTTACAAGCCCGGTAATGACTGGTTCTGGGAAATGGAATTCGTTCCGATTTCGGTTGCCGAGCGCAGGGACAGAGCAACGAGAACATTTTCCAACATTGTCACGTAATTTTTCAGCGAGTTGAAGGTATACAATGTGGGTCGTTCGAGTAAGTAGAACTCATATTTCTTCCCATGGATGGAGAAGGTCTTGTCTGGTTCAGGTTTGCATGAAATTGAAATCGATAAAACATTCTTCGTCCGCAGTGGGCTGGATGGTACGCAAACACGCGTGCAATTTCCTATCTCTCAACCTCAGCGGACCGTCGCGCAGTGGAGTAACTAGATAAATTTTATTGCCAAATTTGAAAGGTTAAGATGAGGGATTCATTTTTTTTTTTTTCAAATACTATGCAGCATCTTTCCAGTCGATCCACCGAGTACTTCTGAATGTATGGGAGAACGAAGAATTGCATACCAGCTGAAATGAACTGTGGCAGATAATTTCTGAACATGGTTTTCCGGCGAAGCTAATTAGGCTGATACGTGCTACGCTGGAAGGTTCGAAATCAAGTATTCGGATCGCCTTGTTTGTGACATTAGACGGATTGAAGCAGGGAGACACACCTTCGAATTTACTGTTCAACATTGCACTCCAGGCCAGTGAATCAGTTGTCAACCAACGGGCAACACCAAAGACATTGTCATCTCCAATTCTTGTTTTATATTGTTGACATAACTCGTGATTTATAAATTAATCACGAGTTATGTTAACTATATAAAAATGCAAATACTATTAAGCGTGAGAAATACCGCAAACTTTAGTGGGCTGGTCATTTAGTGCGAATTGCGAAAATAATATTCAGCATGGAACCAGGTACAGGTAGGCGACTTCATGAAAGCCCACGAATACGCTGCTGTTTGTTTACAACGGTATTTCTTTTCGATACAACTACTAACTGATAGGTGGATATCTGCCCTGTAAAGGTGTAACCTATATTTTATTCATATTAGGACAGAACATAATTTTGGCCATGATTGACCCAAATTTCTCCTGCTTGCACCTTCATCCGTTTCTCCTAGGATACGTGCGTGTCTGCCAGTTTCTGAATCCTGTTGCTTCCAACACCGGCTGACGTTGTTCGGCAGTCGGGAAATACGCCATCGATGGTTGCCTCCAGGGGCTCTTTGGCAAGAACGTCCGAGTAGACTAAAACGCTTAATTTGACCCATTCTCCAGATTCAGATTCGCTGCGTTCCAAGATTTAGCATTACTAGCGAGCTCATCTCCTTGCTCTTTGGGGAAATGGCCTTTCATCGGGCGTCGGTCGTTTGATGCTATCTGGATGATGATCGTAAGCTATGTTAAAGTCGTAAAAATAAACGTTCCAATTCCCTTTTCCGGTTGACCCCCATCCCAACGGTAACCTTGCCTGATGCCTGATTCAAAGAATAGGAGATTGTAATCATCATTGTAGCTGACCTTTGTATTGAACGTTATTCCAGTAAGACCGAATTAACCAATTGCGCCATACCCTTGTGTCCCTGTACAACGTTTTAAAATACTGAGACTAAATGCTTTTTTGAGTGCTTGATTCATTATTTCATTGTAACCCATCTTCTCCTATACTTTCGCTTTCAGAGAAACCGCCTGCAGCTGGTTTGTCCGGCATACTGCTGGAATTGGAATGGGGCCTCATGGTGTGTAGGGCGAAGTGTCTCAAAACATACTCGTGGGGTAATGTGAGCCAGTTTACATTTTTTTAAATTAAATAACTTAATTAAGTAGTACGGATGTTCAATAAAAAATAAGATTTTTTTCAGTCACATAGAGTAATTTACGGCTTCGGCACCATTCGGCTATTAGTCACAATGACATAATCTGTTTGAAACGTTGTAAAAATGTTTACAAAAAGCTTTTATCAAATCTGTCGGTGTGAATCAATAGAGGATTGAGAGTTTCCATCAATTTCTTTCTATTCGACGTTTTATACTTTCGACGTTTTGTACTTTTGACGGTTTTTTCCCTTCGATGTTTTGTCTTTTTGACGTTTTGGTATTCGACGTTTTGTCACCCAAACTTTGTGTATACTGGGGCACTGAATGGACCGAAAAAATCCTCAATGGGACGGCACTGGGGTAAATTGGTCGGGTTCCTTCCGGGTCGTTGACCTTGCGTTTCGTAAAATCGTACAACACGCTCGCGGAGCGCTTGCTGTTTCGACGCCATCTTCGATTGAATTGACAGAACCCGAACGGAATAGTAGTTTACATAACAAGTTGCATAATGATTATTTTTACAGGATGAGTTGTAAATTTGTCCAACGAGGCTTGCCGAGTTGGAAAACTACGATGAATGCTGTAAAAATCGAGTTCTGCAACGAGTTGCGTACAACATATTTTGCAATTCCGTTGTAGACCACTTGAGGGTACCAGAAATCATATCAGAATATATGCACCATTAACTTGAAAATTCACGCAAATTATAGGGTAATGATTAATTACGCAATTTAAAACAGTTGCGTAAAGAGAAAGCGTTGTGACATATTTCATTACAGCCCTGGTTCCAGTTGCGTAATGACTATTCCCACACTGTATAATTCGGTGCAGGAAAGAAGGTCGTTTCGTGATGAAAAACAGCCTTTTACGATGAGAAATTGCAAAAAGAAACATGCACCCATTTTTAGGGAGTCCAGAAAGCAATTCTCTTGGAGAGAAAACATATTTACGCTTTTTACTTTAATTACAGACATATATTGAAATCATTCTCAATTTTTACTGAACATCCGTTAATTGGTATTAAAATATTAGTAGCTTACACCACAAGTTGCAGAAAGAAGATTTTTACAGCACGAGTCGAGGTTTGTCGAGTTAGATTATTATGACGAGTGTTGTAAAAATTGTGTTCTGCAACATTTGTTTTGCAATTACATAGGAGAAATCATATCGGGATACATTCACCATTATTTTTCAATTTCTGAAAATAGTTGTGTAATGATTCATTACATAACTCAAATCAGTTGCGTAATGAGAAAGCGTTACATAATATTCATTACGCCACTGATTTCAGTTGCGAAATTACTATTACCACACTGTATAATTCAGTGCAGGTAAATAGGCCGTTTCATGGCAGATTAACGTGAAAAAATCAATGCTGATATGTATTAACGTTAATATGTATTATGTACAACACTCACGAAAAAACCTCGCTTTTCGTTCACAACAGCAGTGCGGTGGTTCGACGGTGGCCAACTGTGCGACGACTGGAAGGTTAAGATAATACCTCAAAGTGCTCTCATACTGGTATATTTCCATTTTGATATCTATTTTAATTTTGATTTCTCTATTTCAATTTTCCAAAGTTTTTTTTGAAAATGTCGTAAATTAGAGTTTAAGCGATACTTCAGGAGCTTGCTTTCAAATATGTCCAGTTTGATTTTCAAAGATTAAACTCAGGTAATCCCCAAAAATTCTGAAGCCTTTTCTGAAACATTCCTCAGAAAAAAAAATTGGGAATCCAGAAAATGCCTGGAAGCAGAAATTTCAGGAATTTCAAGGAATCTGCTCGATAAAAATGACAGTTTGAGAGATAACATGGAGATACTAATTGAAAATGCTTAGAGGAGTTCCTCCGAGCATTGATAGAGGTACGACAAATTCATGGGAAAAATTAGAAAACTTATTTTTACCGCGTAATTCATTCTCAGAATGCATTCCGTTAAAAATGTTGAGATAAATTCTTCGGGAAAAAAATGTTACTGTATCCCAAAATATTAGTCAAAAAAATAATCTGTAACGAATCATCGTGAAAAGTAGTTGGAAGTAGTCCATAGAACAACGAATCCATTTTGCAAAAAAAAATTGAATTCTAAAAGAAATTCGTTTGAAGTATTTCTGAAATAATCATAAAAAATCATAATGAACACATAAAGCCAATACGTATTATAAGTCCATTAAAAGGATTTAATTTTCAGCTACCCTCGGCTAGTTTTCGAGTTTTATATAAGTACGACGTGCTGCATTCATTCATGGAGATAATAGTCGCATCGAGTGTCAAAAAAAGAGATAGATAATTTGGTCGAAAAGGTATCGAAGCAACATGAACACTTTCTTAAAATTTATTGAACACAATTTTCTTAATGACTGACAATCGTTCTGATTTGTTGAAAGGCTCTTCCTCGATCACACTAGCAAGAAAAACTTCTCTTCTTCTTCTTCTTGGCATTACGTTCTCACAGGGACAAAGCCTGCTTCTCAGCTTAGTGTTCAATGAGCAATTCCACAGTTGTTAACTGAGAGCTTTCTTTGCCAAAGTTGCCATTTTCGCATTCGTATATCGTGTGGCAGGTACGATGATACTCTATGCCCAGGGAAGTCAAGGAAATTTCCATTACGAAAAGATCCTGGACCGACCGGGAATCGAACCCAGACACCTTCAGCATGGCTTTGCTTTGTAGCCGCGGACTCTAACCACTCGGCTAAGGAAGGCCCCAAAAACTTCTCTGTGTCCGTTAATTTGCACAAAAATTTGAAGTTGAGACAAAGTTAAAATCAACTTGTAATGGACAATAGAAGCAAAACATAAATTTGTATACCCTCAAAAAGTTCATAAGCAATACAGATTGCACCGAATGGTGTAAAATGTCTCTAATAAAAAAAAATACAGATTTTATACAATGTAAAATGTTTTGATGAAAAGAGGCCGTCCATTAATTACGTAAGAGTTTATGGGGAGATTGGAGGTCTGAGATTTTTCACGCATCACATAATTTTGATTTTATATTCATACAAAAAATCTTACCATGGGGTGAGTTTTTATTTTAAATCCCAATAGTTGTCTTACGTAATATGTGAAAAATTCATGAAGAAGTGTTGGAGGAATACTGGGCCCCATTGGTTTGACCGCATTTATTCTGAACACTTTTTAATTTGTACCCCGCTAATTTGCACATCATTCAAATTAAAAATGGTTCAAACGTCATTCAACTCTTGTAACAGAGTGAACTGACATGAAACGAAACGCAGAATCAAAACGAAATAGCCATAACGGTAACCAGAAGTCCAAATTAAAAATGAACCCCAATGGCTTGCATGAGGTAGCGGTCAAATTAACGGGGGTGTACGGTATTTGAAAAACAAAACGATTAAGAATCAAAAAATGATTTCTGAGAAATCTTTGTTGAATTCCTTGTGCCGTTTCTCTTAAAATTTTTTTGGCTGTAATGGCTTGAATTTTACCTAGAAATAGAAATAGTCAAAATTCAGGAAGAAAGTCCTTCCACTAAAAAGCATGGTGAATAATTTTGATAGTGTTGCTTCTCATATACAAAAATGGTATCATCAGAAAGCGGAAGGTGTCAAAAATTGTTGTTAATGCCAGAAATGAGTGTGAAATTATATCTGAGGAAGTTCAGTATCCGCGTACATTCTTTTTTACAATTTTAAATGTTTATTTTGCGCTTCAAAGTTTCAAATGAGTATGGTCATTAGGTGACTCAGAATTTTCTGAGCTTATACCAAATACCAAATCAGCATGGTCCGGATTTTTTTTTTTTTTGGAAAACGACTGAAAGGTCAGGGGAAGTCAGGGAATTTTATTTTCAAAATTGAGTCGACACCCTGAATCAATTCGACAAAATAACCGCATTTCAACCAGCCTTCTAGAGCTCGCTGTGAATTTGATGAAAGCTGATGAAAAAATGCAATAGGAATGTTCCGACATTCCCAACAGTGACATCCATACGTTTCTTCAGATTTTCGACATTTTAGGAATCAAACTGGTGTGGTAGTATGGAATTCCAAGGCCGTTTGAGTCATTTTTCATTGAACTGGGGTGTAGCATACCCGATACTAGTATGATCTGTTTTCCTTCGAAAGAGGAATCAATTGATTATGTATTTTCTATATCCTTTTCACAACCTCATGTTGAACAAATAAAATTCAACTATTTCTGAATTCCCTTAGAATCCATTATGACCCTCAGTTTTATTATGACCCCCTTTTAACTGAAGTAAAGGAGGAGTTTTTTAGTGTTTAAGTGAGTTTTATTAAGACAAAAATTGAGGGGGAGGCATTCCAGATTATGGTTAGGGGCGTAAGCGAGGAACTAGCTGATTTATTTATTTTCCTTTACTGTTCTTTAAGTTTAACAGTTTAAATTATATTTCAAATCTCTTTATATCCCTTCAAATTCAATATGACCCCCTTTTACCCCTCTTCCTCTTATGAGATTCACGAAAAGTTTATTAATGTCCGTAAGAGTTTTAGACGATAGTTTATTTTTCTATTTTCTCTTAATCATATTTTCATCATACTCACTTCTATTATGGATCCCATTTTACACCTCTATTGAGATTAAGAGGAAGTTTAGTGTCAGAGAGGGTTTTAGGGGGACAAAAATTGTAGTCCAGGGCTGTTGGTAAGGGTTTCCTAAAGGAAGCATATTACATACTAGTAGAGGTGTGTGGGAGAAACTATCTTCTTTTTTTCTATTTCGTCTCAATGTTCCTGGTATTAAAATATTTAAATTCTATTTAAAATCTCTGTTAATACCTTTCAAATTCATCGTGTCTCCCTTTCATTATCACTCCCTTCTTATTCTCTCTTATGAGGTTTAGGAGAAGTTCAGGAGTGTCCGAGAAAGTATAAAGAGACACAAATTTTGTCCCAAGGCTGTTTGAAAGGTTTCCGGGCGAGAAGGGGGGTTTGCACCACTAGAATCTATCAAATTCTAACTAAAAAAATCCTAAAAACCTTTTCCCAACTAACATTTAGTGCAGATGTAAACATTCTCGAAGCTTTCTTTATACGACATCATGCTCAGTAAATGCGCTGTACATACAAACGAAAGCTTTTATGCGATCTTTTCGCCAACAAATCTGTCAAATCTACTCAGCTATTTTTGGCAGCTCTTATGCATACCGATCATTGCTTTGTCTCGACTGTTATAGAATAAGTAGATGTATAACATCTTCGGGAGGCGTTTTTTAACCATTTCGCAATTATTGAATAATTGTTATACAGCTTCACTGTATTATCGATTAAATATTATTTTCATAAGTATCTCAATTTAATGTTCCCTACGTTACACAATTAGAGTACCGGCCACCGCTTGGGATCGACCTCACGATCTCTGCATCCACAAGTCTCGACGCTGTCCTTGCTGCCACCACAGTATATGAATATCGAAAGCAAAGAAAAAACACCGTTTTCCTCTACATAGAAAGCGGTTCACGTAATATTTTATAATGATGTTATAAGATGTTATAACCGTACTTATACCACTTCATCAGGCTGTAATAGTGTGTGAAACATCAAACGCAATGTTAACATCAATTTATTTATTAAATGTTTACATCAAACATGCTGTGTAGTTGCGCCATATTATTATAGCTATTTGCTGTATAACAAACGACAAAGCGCTTCTCATTTTTATATTAGGCAGCATAACAAAGCATATAGCATAGAAGCAGCCGGATAATGATGACAACTTTTATTCCACAATATTAGGTTGCTACTGTTTACGGTGTTTAGTTACAGCATTGTGAAAGCAGCAAAAGCGATGAAAGACGAAATATATGCAGAGCCGAAGCGTGGTGCCATGGCGCCCTTGGCGAACTACAATTTGAGCGCCCCTTAGTGAAAACTCAGCTATTTTATAACATTTTACAAGTTTACATATAAGAAAAACATAGAAGAATACAAGATAAATTCATGATAAAGCTTTAAAATTCATTGAAACTTTTGTAAGACTTTGCAAAAAAGAATACTAAATGTTTCAACGTTTATTTAGAGTGGAAATGAATCGAAGCTACTCCTCAAATCTTATTAAATTTAGACAACCAAAAAGCGGTTCAAGCAGAAAGCTTAACTAACTGATAAATCAGATATTGAGTTTGAATGGCTGTCTGATTATCTAGCTTTGTGGTCTTGTAGATTTGAGGTGTGGTTTCGATTTATCTTCAGCCGAACTATCTGTGAATCAGATAGTCCGGAGCTTATCAAGAAGGTTTTGTAAGATGAAGATGAATCGAAGCCACACCTCAACTCTTCAAGCGCACAAATCTACAGAATCGGACAATCGTTTGGACTGAAAGTTTGATCGATAGATCAATCGTGGAATCAAATTTTCAGCTCAGAACTCTGTCTGGTTCTTCAGATGTGTGCTCTATAAATTTTGAGGTATGGCTTCGATACATCTTCACAATAAACAAATAGTTTATAAAATTACTGTTCATGGTCAGAGATGAATTCTCGCTAAACATTACTAATGGACCTATGTACAAATGAGAGATTATTTCCTCTCTCGCTCTCTTTCGATTATAACAGTGGAATACTAAAGCTTTTGATAAGTTTTTCACTATAGATCGAAAAGCAATTTCCTTGACTAGCGTTTCATACAAAAAAGCAACAGAAGAGGTTAATGTGACTCAGTTATTGACTAAAGAGAAAGTAAACAAAGAGGTTAGATAGGTGTGCGAATTATTCTCAGAAAGTACTGGATTTATTAACTTAAACCTTCAACCTCAGTAATATTCATATTACTAAATGAACTATTGTAAATATTGCTGAACCATTTTTGCATAGTTTTTTAGTACATTTGTTTAATATTGCAAACGAATCTTTTACTGCAATCTCTGTTTTAGCTACATATTGTCGACCTAATCCAAAAAATTTCTTGCAAATTCGACCTCCGTGGATTTTTAAACTTTCCTAAGTTTCCTTTTCTCACGCAACTCTTTCAATAAACATTTATTTTATATTATTGCTTGAATCAAAAATTTACTTCCAGAATTTTTGTAAGAGTAGCTCAAGAAAATTCGTGTAAAAAATAGAAGAAGTTTTATACATAAGGAAATACTCAGAGGGATCAAAAATTCTGCCTTGAAGCAGTTTTGTCAAGAAATCCTCTAAAACACTGTATTCTAATCTTGGTGTTCACAGGGAAACTGTTCGCTGAATGGTGGTCTTTTCAGCGAGATTATTATAAAAACTAGGGACCACGTACCCTCGATTAGGAATCGCGACGACTCTAGTTGCATTAAGGTGAAGATGAATCGAAGCCATACTTCAAATTTTCAAGAGCACAAATCTGAAGAACTGAACATCCGTTTAAGCTGAAAACTTAATCGATTAGTCACCACCAGCTAGTGAGGTTTGGCTTCAACCCAAGTAATACATATAAATCACAATGACTTCAATATGACTAATGAGAATGTTCTGTTTCATAGCGAAAAAAACTGGAATTCATACTTATATATGACTGGAAAAGCGCAGAAGGTGGAGCTTGTGCAACATATTTTTGTTGTCAAAATTATGTATCATATAGGTTTAGGTATACATAATTATGTATTATACTTTGTCCAACAAACCATTAATGCAACAAAATACTGAGAACATTTAGTAGAGGAAATGCATTAGATGGTCGACAATGAAAAATGTAAAAGTGCAAACATTAACAAGCCTTCATTTTTGATTGCATAACTGTTATTTTACACTAAATTAATATGCGAATCAAAAATTGTGGTGAAATATGCACTTTTGCTTCGAAAAAATCAATTCGCCCTTATAAATCGTTCAATATACATTTTTCGACATCAAGCCAAGTAAACATTTCCAAAAAGGAATCATCAGATTTTGCAAATTAGTTCATTATTTTGTTTTCTACTAATACACTGAACTTTTACTGAACTATTATTACTTTTTTCAAAGCTTGAGAACAAAAATCTCATCATTATGGTAAATATTCAAAATTAAATTCAAAAATTAAAGATGGTCTCCTTAGACACACTGCATGACGAGTGTTTTGGGAAAAGACAAAAATTTCCATTGCCATTGTTTCATTCAAGGCAGTGAAAAGGTTTCAGGGACAAATAGTGTGATCATAAATTTACAGTGTGATATAAGTTTGATAGATCACTTGACTATGACAGCATAAATGGAAGTTGTAGCATGGAAGTTGCTTCTCAAATCTCAGGAACCCTTGTTGATTTGTACCTGAAATAAAATAGTCTAATCAGGTATTACCAAAAACTATTCCGGCAAACTTTATGTTACAATTTTGTTGACGGAAAACTCTTATACCAAATGACTATAAAGTGTTTTCTAAGTATTTATATTTTTTTCCTACAATTTTTCACAAAAACGCGTAAGCCCTGCATGAACACAACTGTAAGCAAGTTAGGTAATTCCATTGAACCTTTTTCGTACTAAACAGTGGAAAACAACCACCACACTCTATTCATTCATATAAATTGATAAATCGGCATTTAAAGCATACCTTAAAAATAATAATTTACTCAAAACATTTGCTTAAAAGTATTCAGTGAACACCATATGGCGAATTGCCGGCAGTGTATCATCCATGCTATCAAAAGTATTAAATGTCACTTTTGTTGCATTTGTTTATAGACAACTAGAAAAACTTATATTTGACTGAAAATAAACATTAGAGTAAGGTGGGGCAAAAGTTCGACCTTAGTGGAATAATCAAAGTTTCCAGAAAAACAATAGCAGTTAAAACAAAACAAATACCATACAGTGAACCTTCAACATATTGGCTATAATTTTGCTGAATAAACTTGTGTCAAAATATTTACCCATTTTAAGTTATAACAGTTTCAAAATTGATTGTCTTATTCGAACTTTTGCCCCACCGGTGGGGCAAGAGTTCGAATCTAGTGTGGGCAAAAGTTCGCTGGCTAAAACAAAAAAATATCGATTTTTTTTGACAGGCATACTTTACACCAGCCGTTAACTTAAGTTTGACGAAAAATACACACTAAATTTTCATCAAAAAATTACCCAAAACCGGTTTAATTGTAATATACTCAAAAATAGCAGTTTTTCGCAAAACTAAGTAGAAATGTAAAATTTTGGTGACAGTTTTCACACGATCAGACTAATTTAACTAAATTTGAAGATAATATGTGGATTTTAGGCAATTTGCAAATTGTTCCGTGATTTTATACATAGGTCGAACTTTTGCCCCGCTGATTCGAACTTTTGCCCCACTATGGGCCAACAATAGTTTTCAAGCATTTATGCAAAAACTAATACACCTCAAAGCAACCTTATGATAGGTCTAGAAACGCCCTTACATAAAATATTGAAAAAGAATTTAACTTCAATTGGTTCCATGCAACGAAAGTTTGACCAAATATTACAATATTCACGTCGGAAAACAACAAATACCCATAACTTTTCCAAATCTCAATCGATTTTTATGATAATTGGATTGAAAGTCTCTTACTTGAATAGCATTCGAACCACCGTGACATTTATAAGATTTGTTTTGAAATGAGCTAGAAATCTTAAAAAGAAACTCTTACCCCACTCGAACTTTTGCCCCACTTTACTCTATTTGTTTATTCAGAACATGTTTGAAAAGAGTATATATTATGACATACATGAACATACATAACATGAATATGACATATTGAGACTGTTTACTGTAAACATGTACGACAATGTCTAAAACAATCGAAATAAGACATATAACCAAACACATGTTTTGATAAACATAAGAAGACAAATATAAACATAATATGGTTGAAACATATTAAACATAATTAGAACATTTTCAGCAAAATGGTAGATTTGTATTGCAAAACAAATTATATGCCTTAGTAGAACATCTCCATTCAAGTTCAATATTGAAAGGTTTAATAAAACAAAAAAGCGACTTACGTGAGACATGACATGTTTCAAAAACTTTCTAGCAATCATTGTAGGACAAACTGTGTATTTTTAAATTTGGATTTATGTTTTCGGTGTTACTTGGGAATTCATCTTCACCTTAAAAATGGCAGAATGGAATATATCTATATAAATAAAAATGGAATGGTGTTTGTATGTCACGAAATGGCTTACGAACGGGTCAACGGATTTGAATGATTTTTTCTCAGTTTTGTTCGTCAAGGGTCCCGACGTGTTTGTGTGTAGAAAAATTCCAGGATATTCACCGGGAACGTTGAAAATATGAGCGCGAACGAAACTGTCATTTTATATGGGACGATCAAAAGCGTTTTTCAACAGCCTACTTTATGTCAAGACGAAGTTTGCCGGGACTTCTAGTAAAATATAAAATGCTGTCACTAAACAAAAATACCTTTCTTGAAATGTTGAGAGTTATGTACGGCTTTTAGAGGTTTTTTTTAAGAATCAAACAAGTATTGTTATTGTATAACAATTTCAATGTTATACAATTTTATGAGAATCCCGTTCGCCAATAATTCTGTGGTTTCCGCTGTTAAGCTTTCAATTTTCAAAGTGATTCACGATAACTACGGATTTTCTTAAAATATTTTCTGCCGCAACTGATATACAAATTATTGTAATGAAGAATCATATGAAAAAATATTTATTAAATATGAAAATAATACAAAATATCTAAATAATTTACAATTATCAAATGTTTCATTATATTGTGGGGTGCTTTCAAAATATTTTGATTATATCGATTCAGAAAGTGTTTCAACTGCTCTTGTTTTTAACAGAGATTTTTTTCTCGAATTTTTTCTGAAATTTTTACCGAATGCGTAACGCATTTTGGCGCCCCCTGAAAGCTTGCGCCCTTGGCGGTCGCCAACCTGGCCAACCGGCGCTACGGCTTCTCACGTGACAGTTGCGTCTATGCATTTGTTTATATCGGTGGAAAGCTGGTGCAAACACGAGGCTGTTATTTTCATAAAAGAACTGTCAAAGAGCTTCCCGATCAGCTGATTTGGAACATCTTGAGAATAGGCCTATAGTCAACGAGGTACGTTGAATGTGAATACAGTGGGAATGTAGTTTACAGACCTACAAATGATTTTCAGGTGACTTAAGTGCATTTAAGTAACAATTATGCAACGTACTTAAATAAGATTGGCGAAGTTTGATTATCAAAGTCCATAAGGTTTTCAGCTAAGGGCATACCAGATTTTATCAATCTATTGCTTGAAATCAAACATAAAAAAAATGAAACATCATAGCATCATTACAACACTATGACTTCTGCAGTACTGTTGTTTAATGTTTCATAAAAATCAATATTTCACAGTGATTAAACTTTTTTCTGGAAACGTATTTGGTTTGTCAATAAAAAATATTGTTAACTACTGTGATATGTAACAAGCTGTTCGTTGAATTTATTTCTCTGTAAACTGCAATTATTGAGCTTGAGTTAGCATTTTGAACCACCTTTCCCTAATACCGAAACAAGGCAAAAGAGTACACAGACGTCTAGTAGAACCAAATCCGCAAAATGCCAGCGGTGAAAAAGCGAGAGAGAGACCGAGTGCAAAAGCTGAGTGCTCGTTTGCGTGATGCACAGTGGCGGTCCTTCATACAAAGATCGGACAAAACCTCAAATACGTCTCAAAATGCTTGATAATGGTAATCTAATAATTATCTCGCATACCTGATATCATCCCGTTGGAAATAACAGTCAAATTGAAAATTCGATTTTCTTGTGAAATTGGTACAAAAAAAGTTTTTTCATCTAATCGTACAAAAAGGCTATCACTACATTTTTTGTTGTTGTAATGCAGAAATTTGTGGATAAACCCAAACTAGAGATACAAATTTAACTTCCTTTTAGTAATTCCACTAAAGTTTCAAACGAATTATGACAAATAATATAGATTTGAATGATGAAATCGATAAATTATAATATAAAATGAAAATGGAATTTTCACCTCTAGGGGCAAAAAGGGGCAACAAAAACTATAGCACGTTTGAAAGTATGGATGATTAGCTGCTTCATAGTGAGTGACTAATTTTTCCGAAACACTTCACATAAAACGTACTAAGTTTTGAAAATTTAACAAAATTTTGGAGAAAGATTGTTTGAAACTTTTTTTGCTACAAATAACAACTTGATATGTTAAAATTTATATAATTATAGCCAAAACTAAGGCTTATAACTACGCTTTCAAATGGAACCTATTGAGCCTCAATCGGTTATGATTTTTTTGAGATACAGCTGTTTGAAGTTTGCTAGGTGAATCAAAGTTGATGAATTTCGAGCAGTCCAACTTAGCTGACTTTCCCACACTAACGATGCTGCCAAAAATCGAAAACAGAACAGATCAATCTCAAATTTTGAGAAATTGTCGCTCAATAGTAAAGAAGTCTATAAAAAATATTGACGAGTGATTTTGAGAACATGAGTTTTTGAGGTTTTGTCCGGCCATGCGCCACTGTGTGGTGGTTCAACGTTAAGTAGCATCCCTAATTGAATCGTAAATGGCAGTTTGTCGTAAATTCGATTTGCGGTATCCGTGTGGAAACTTCCTGTGAGCAGCCTTGGGGATTTTTCCATGTTAATGATGAGAAGACAGCCATTACGAAGCAACCCCAGAATGAAGATTAGAAGAAGAGATTGGGATCAGTTATTTTTGAAAGCATTCCAAAATCTTGAAGCCCATCAGTTTTTTTTTTTTCGTCAGATGGTTCCAGAGAATTCAACTCAGGCTCGTGCAACTAACATTTATTTCAGCTTCCAAGTCTGATTAATTAAAAATCAATCAAAGCCTTTATGACTGACCTGAGGGGTATTCAAAGCGATTTGGACAGAACGAAACGCGTTTGTAATTTAAACATATGACGAATTCCATCCAGAATGAGTCGAAAAAAATGAAAATTGTGCTCGATAGTCTTCGATTTGGATTAAATTTTGCACATGTTTTTTGTAAGGTAGAATAAGTGTTTTCCGTAGAAAAAAATATTATTTTGACTCAAGTGTAACTTTTGAAAATGGCCTTTAAATTTTTGCTTGCAACTTATTTGAAAAATTCTAACTCCGAAACTGTTGATTTTAGAGAAAAATGTTCTATGAAGAAGATGTAGTGAACCGTTTGGACTATAAGAAAAAAATATACACTGAAAAAATATTTTATTTATTATCATAAAAATATCAAGAATAAAACTTAAATTTTAAATTACACAAAAACCCCATTTTTAATATTTTTTAAATTTTCACCATAGAATCTCGATAGCAAACAGATGTTTGAGACAAAGTTTCATGATGAAGAAATTTTAAATAAAAAAGTTTTTCTAAGATCAACTCTTGGTCGATTTTCAAAATTTTGATATTTTGTCAAAACTAATACGTTCTGATGATATAGTAAGCATCCTGAAATGATTCTAAGCCATAATGATTATATGAATAATTTCTGTAGAAGTAGCTATTTTCAAATTATATCGAATTTAATGAAAAAAATATTATTTATATATTAAAATAGGCCATTTTCATTAGTTATTCGCGATTCTCCATCAAGGAAAATATGTAAGTGGAAATAAATATGGTCTTTACTCTCAAAAAAGTGTTATTATAAATGGAGAAACGTGAATAACTTATGAAAACGGCCTATTTGATTGTTTAAACCATATTTTTTTGCATTAAACTTGATATAATTCGAAAATGACTACTTCTAGAGAAATTATTCATATAATCATTATGGCTAAGAATCATTTCAAGATGCTTACTGCATCATCAGAACGTATTCATTTTGACAAAAAAAAATTTGAAAATCGATCAAAAGTTGTTCTTAGAAAAACTTTTTTATTAAAAATTTCTCCACCATGAAAGTTTGTCCCAAACATCTGTTTGCTATCAAGATTCTATGGTACAAATATTAAAAATGGGGTTTTTGTGTAATTTAAAATTTAAGTTTTATTTTTGATTTCTTTAAAATATTTTAAAATATTTTTTCAGTGTATATTTTTTCCAATAGTCCTAATGGTTCACTACAACTTCTTCATAGAACATTTTTCTCTAAAATCAACAGTTTCGGAGTTATAATTTTTCAAATAAGTTGCAAGCAAAAATTTATAGGCCATTTTCAAAAGTTACACTTGAGCCAAAATAATATTTTTTTTCTATGGAAAACACTTATTCTACCATACCAAAAACATGTGCAAAAATTAATCTAAATCGAAGATGGTCGAGTTCTGTGACTGACCGATTCGTCATATCCATTTGATTTTGCCGCCAATATAGGGTATCCGTGGCTGATTAGGAACAGTGTCTTATCAATTTTGGCACCAAGGCGTGAAATTTATGTTGCCAAATTCGGGAATTTAAAAAAAAACACATATTTAATCATTGTAATCACTAAAAGTTTCAGAAATTGCATGGAAACTACTATGAATTATCAGAAAAATGTCTAGGAGCCTTCTGCACTTTAATTTGTGACCTAAGGTCAGCTTGTACTGGGGGCCTTCCTTAGCCGAGAGTCGGCGGCTACAAAGCAAAGCCATGCTGAAAGTGTCTGGGTTCGATTCCCGGTCGGTCCAGGATCTTTTCGTAGTGGAAATTCCCTTGATTTCCCTGTGCATAGAGTATCATCGTACCTGCCACATGATATATGAATGCGAAAATGGCAACTTTGGCAAATGAAGCTCTCAGTTAATAACTGTGGAAGTGCTCATTGAACACTAAGCTGAGAAGCAGACTCTGTCCCAGTTGGGATGTAACGCCAGAAAAAAGAAGAAGAAGAAGAAGAATGTGTCAAGAAGGTAAATGAGTGATTCCAAGCAACAGCACCAAAATTTGGTAAATTTTTTAATTCATTTTTTTCTATTGAGCTGAAACTTTGCACAGTTTTCCAGTTCCATCTAAATCGTCATTTTCCGATATCAAATCTTCAAGTTGAGTCACGACTAACTTTTCAAAAGGGTGTGTGTGAAAATGGTTCAAAAATATTCAAAAAGCTGCACAGCAAAAACGGTTCGTTCGATTGTTAGACAACTAAAGAAACCAAGTTAGACAACTAAATAAAGATTCCAAAAAAAATACACACAGTAAAAAAATTTTGCATTAAAAAACATAATTTTTGACACAAAAACTCAAATATCTCAAAACCCTATCGGAATACCAACGTAATTTTTTGAGGGAAAACGGTCCATTATATTAGCTATCTACCATAAAAATTTGGTGATGGTGAACCAATAAACAAAAAAGTTATGACATTTCAAACATGTCACAATTTTCACATTTAGTAGAAAAAAAAATTTTTTTTTCGGTGTAAATTATTACGGGAACCGCAGTTTGTTGCTGATTTTATTGTTAAGGGCTTTGCGTGAATTAAACAAGTCGTTTTCATGTATTCATTAGTATTATGTATATTATATGTATAAATATTATGTATATGTATAAATATTATATGTATATGTGTATATGTATAAATTAAAATGAATTAACAGATTACACGAAAATAAAATTTTTTTTCACCAGGATTTTTTTTTTTTAGAGTTTGATCGATGAGTTTCTAAATGTTATATATAAACTTTAAAAGTTTTGGATTTGGGTATGCGTTATGAGATCATGAAAACATTTTATTAATACTTATTTATTTATTTATTGTTATTCAATTTTTTTACAATATCGAACACTTTTGCATCATTATCAGTACAGTTCGAGTATAGTTTTGCTTTAATTTTATTTTCTGACAATGGAATGAAACAGTGAAATTTTTGGGTTCCTTGGATCGTTTTCGCGTTATTATATTGCTCGCTGAGCTCTGATGCCGTTAATTCGTACTCTTCAGTAGTAGTAAAACAAAATGATAATTTTGTTAAATCTTCTTCTTTTCTGCGATTCACCCAATCAAATAGTTCTTTTGCAGTTTTAATTGGATGCTCACGTTCTTTGGCTAAACTTGCTCTTGTGGCCATGCGCTTTATGGTTCCTCCAATAGCATCACAAGGACCTTTGCCATGTGACGTAGCCAAGAAATGCCATTCTGCATCAATTCCGTACTTTGATTTAAATTGACATAGGCTCGAAAAATTCTTACGGTTTTTGTACTGCGATGCTGCTCCATCAGACATGAAATATATCTTTCTGATTTCTTTATCCTTATCAACGCGTAAAAAGTTAATCATTTTGGCAATGAACAAATTTACAGATACTGAGTCGTGTCTTAAATCTTCGGAAATTACAATAAAACTAAAATGTTCAATTTGCGTACTTCCATTGAAATAAATAACGAATGGATGAATTGTAGCTTGTTGTACGTTCCAGTGATGGGACTGCACTTCATCTTGCAATACAAAGCTATAGTTTTCAGAAAAATCACAAATGACTAAAAATTCACCATCTTGTGATGTATTTTTCGTATTTTTTAAAAAGCGGGATTGCTCTGTTTTAATAAAGTCGTGAGGAATTAAACTTTCTAATTTCAAGCAAAAAAATGACACAAACTCATCTACAGGTTTAACAATAGTTTCTAGGTCACACCTATCCGTGGTCACCCATTGCTCAAAAGATAACTGATCAATATAATTTTCTTCAAACTCAGCGAATAAAGTATTTTCCAATGATGAAGAATCTGGACAATCCGAACAAGATCGTAGATAGCAATTTGATGTTGTATTTCACACAAAAGACTACCAGTTAACATTTTAATATCCACAGTACCAAAAAATAATGTGATTTACGTCTTTTGGGATGCACATAAAAGAAGCGAGCCGAATGACGTAAATTTGTGTCAAATTTCAAATACGTTAGTGTCTGATTCGGGAAATGTCGACCTCAGTTCCATCGTTTTCGTGTCCTTTAACATGTAAAATTACATTTTTTGTTCAATACATCTTCAAGGACACGTTTTTGTGTCGTTCCATCACTTACATCATGTGTCATTCAGTCATTACCAGAATTACGTCCAGAGTAATTTTCATTATTTTTAAGAGTGTCCTTTGATAAATTGATTCTTTTCAAACTATGTAAGATTAGGTTAATATTTTCGTGTGTTGTGCACACACAAACATTATGTGTTCCTGAATTGGATAGAAGCTTTCATTGCCTTGGACGAAGGCTTGCAAATGAGGAAAAACCTACCTTAATATTTTCGTTAATTTCCTTGAAGCGTGTATACGCTTCTTTCAAAGTAGTCATCATTAATCGTTTTTGGATTGCTTGACGCTTTCCATCTTTTTTTACAGATACATAATCTTTTAGGCCAGGCATAGCTCTACTTACTTCATCGTCTTCAAAATATTGAATTATTTTTTCTTTTGTCTCATCTGTTAATGAAGTACTCGACCTAGCATTTTTGGTTGCAAGACAGTTATTTTTGAATTGTTTTGCCTCTTTTGCTGTATTTCTATTGGTTTTGAACTCATCAATGGCGTCTTGAATAGACCACGAGCTTGGCAGCATCGACAAAATCAATATTTTTTCTTTCCTTGTCGTGGCTAGATTCGAGAACCTTTCCTTCATATTCATAATTACCTCATCGTAGTCTGTATTTTCCACATCCTCAGGTCCTAATTTGAAGAGGTTTCTTCGTACAGCTTCGTTGATTTCACGGTATTTTTTCTCGGGATAATTGACGTAACCCATCTTCGTCCATTTAATCGGAGTCACTTTTATTCCAGCTATCGCTTCGTTGAAGCGTTCGATGTTGACCTTCTGGATGCACTCATCTTCTGATTGATTTGTTGAAACAGTTGTCGCTGATGGTACCGTGGCAAGACTATCTGCACTTGGTACTTCTGGTAACTCCTTAGTTGTTGTCGGTGCATCTAGTAATTCCTCAGTTGTTGTTGTTTTCGAACTTCCTGCAACCTGATCCACCGATGATGTACAGATTGCCCGTTTGTCAACGTTTAAACGGCAGGACGTACAAATGCGTAAATTTGTATTCAATGTAGACATTGGAGCATAACCAGCCGCTTTCAGTTTATCTATGGTGCTTTCGGTGAAATTTCGTAGCTCTTTCGAACACTTTTTTTCTGCAAACGGCCTGCAACAGTTGAGAAAGCGACTACTCATGTTGCTCGTTAGATTTTAATAAACAAAATCACTTTTAAGTTTTTACTGACTAGTTTGGTGTCGTTTGCTTGACTGAAGAAAAATGTCACAATTAAATCTTTTATAACCATAGTGGTAGTATATTTTTAGTTTTTTCGTGAGTATGTTCATGGTATGTACCTATCATGTTTTTGATGTTGTTGAAGTTACTCGCTTTCTCCCAAATATGATTAACAAAGTCTTTTCTCTACCAAGGCGGGTCTATATCCAGGTGTAATCAGATTTTAACTTTGTGGAGAAAACCCGTGCCGAGAAAACCGACCTGCTTTACGTATACTAGATCACCTGGGTATAGACCCGCCTTGTTCTCTACGAGGTAAACTTTTTGCAGGTAAACTAGTCGTATACCTGTATAGAATTTTTTTTTGTAGCTTTTGTCTTCAATATTAGATTTCTTATAGGTTTCTTTTATCAAAAGGTTTCAACGCTATTGAGAGAATTTTTCTTCAGTTACGTACAATAAAAAATATGACACTATCAAGACTTTAGATCACAACACTGGATCGCGTCTAACTTTCTAATAGATGCTATAATTGTTGGAGGCACCACACAGCGGACAACAACAGCGAACGAGAAAAAACAAACCACGGAGCAAACGGACCGGAGAAAGAACAAAACACCGGTGTACTTCTCAACAGTACTCGAACGAATGATATTTATTTACATTCAACTTAGCATAAACAATAACAACACTGACAACACGTTCATAGTGTACTCATACAATTAAGTTGTCTCGATACGAGGAGGGATGATTGAAACATACACTCAACACTCCCCCTCAAGTCATCATTCCGAGTATCACAGATAATCTATATCACAGTTCTGTTCATAATCATTACAAACTCTGGAAAACCTCATCTCTAAAGTTAAAAACCATTTATGCCATTTGACCACCGATTTTCACCTATATTCGGCTTTATCCTACAGATCTCCTAATCAGGACACTAACACAAGTTCGTCACACATTACAGCAGGATCACACTTGAAAACAAACAGCTCCCCCTATCCGAGCCAATCGGTCACTTCTGGTTTAAAACCTCGTCGTTTGCTCGGATTCGGAATCCAAACAGTCCGCATAACACACCTTCTTGCTGGGGGTTTTCTTTCGAGCTGTTGCCCCTGCCTGCTGTTCTTGAACTGGAACCCAACGAACATCTCTATTCCGCTTCATCAGTTCTGGAACTTTGATCTGCACTGTCGATGTCTTCTTCTCTCTTTCTGTTGATCCCATCAAAACATTTGCTTCAAATATCACTTCACGATTTTCATCTTTCTTCTCCATAGAATAACCGGAGCGTCGTTTCTCCATCGTAGTATTCGCTATTACCGTGTCGGCCATCATCACAGTTGTCACATCACGTCGTTTACACAAAACATTCAACTGATATTGTTTTCCTTTATAATGTCCGACGGCCATCACTGCTCCCTCTTTCTTAATTTCCGCTCTATCACCGGCAAAACTAACTTGCAAACCTGATCTTGCCACTCTACTCACTGAGAAAAGGTTGCAGCTGAGTTCGGGGAGGTACAACACATTCTTCGCCTCACACTTTTTCTTACTGCCGCTGACGATAGCATAAAACACCATATCACCACAGTATTCCGCCAGCAATCTCTGGCCGTTCGCCACCATCACCTCGACCGGTCGTTCCAAACGCCGCATCTCAGTGAAGAAACCCGAATCATTCACCATGTGGTCCGTGGCACCTGAATCCAGGAACCACTCTATCTTCACCAATTCATCCTTCGACGCCAGGAACACAACCTCCGCACGATCCGAGGAACTATCGTCTTCAACAACTTTGTCAGTTTTACGATTCTTCGAATTCACTTTTCCGTTGAAATTTGGTTTGGGAACCACTGACACACGACAATCGCTTTTTCGGTGTCCGATTTTCCCGCATCGAAAACACTTCACCTTATGCCAAACTTGCCTGCTCGTCATGGCAACACCCTCATTGTCACCATCAGGGGCCAACTGACTCTTCTTCAATTCCACATCAAGCAAGCGCTTCTTCACAAAATCCATTGTCACGCCGCCGGGAAGCGTCTCGATCGCGGTAACCACCGAATCGAACGAAGAAGGCAATGTCAATAGCAAATGACAAATTGCATCCGACTCTTCTACCGCCGCACCACTTTCTTTCAACTCGCGAATCATACAGTCGAACTTCAACAAGTGTTCCGACAAACTCATTCCAGCTCCCTCCACATATTTCAACGTGAGGAGCTGCTTCCGAATATACAGCTGTCCGGCAACACCACGTCGTTCGAACACCGCTCTCAGCGTGTCCCAAATTCGCTTCGGAGTAGCACAATCTTTCACTAATTCAAGCTGATTATCAGCAATGGCTGAAATAATCAAAGCTTTGCACTTCTTCTCCGCGGCTCTTCGTTCCACCATTTGTCTTTTCTTTTCCGTTTTCACTTCCGCGGAGTCGGCAGCCATCTCGCCCAACTCGTCGATCTCAGCAATCTCCCGGTGGAGGCAATCAAGTAGATCGAACGTATCCAGAATGGTTTCCATCCGGAACTTCCAGTTGTGGAAGCCGGAACCATCAAACGCGGCGACTTTAAATTTCTCGTCCATACCTGGGCCCATAACCTGTTGGAGGCACCACACAGCGGACAACAACAGCGAACGAGAAAAAACAAACCACGGAGCAAACGGACCGGAGAAAGAACAAAACACCGGTGTACTTCTCAACAGTACTCGAACGAATGATATTTATTTACATTCAACTTAGCATAAACAATAACAACACTGACAACACGTTCATAGTGTACTCATACAATTAAGTTGTCTCGATACGAGGAGGGATGATTGAAACATACACTCAACAATAATAGTTATGAATAATTAAATAAAATATCATGGAAACAACTTGTTAACCTCATGTGGTACCCTTAACAAAAAAAATCAGCAACAAACTGCGGCCCTAAAAAAATTAACAATTAAAAAAAAAAAAAAATTTCACTAAGTGTCAAATTTGTGAAATATTTGAAATGTCATAACTTTTTTGTTTATTGGCTTACCATCACCAAATTTTTATGGTAGATAGCTAATATAATGGACCGTTTTCCCTCAAAAAACGTTGGTATTCCGATAGGGTTTTGAGATATTTGAGTTTTTGTGACAAAAATGATGTTTTTTAATGCAAAAAAAAAAATTTTTTTACTGTGTGTATTTTTTTTTGGAATCTTTATTTAGTTGTCTAACTTGGTTTCTTTAGTTGTCTAACAATCGAACGAACCGTTTTTGCTGTGCAGCTTTTTGAATATTTTTGAACCATTTTCACATACACCCTTTTGAAAAGTTAGTCGTGACTCAACTTGAAGATTTGATATCGGAAAATGACTTTAGATGGAACTGAAAAACTGTGCAAAGTTTCAGATATTTTTGAAATGGTCGATCAGAATCGACTTGCATGCCTCCGTGGAATCCCTCAAATGTGATAATATTTTACCATATTTCGCATTAAAATTGATATTTGAAAAGTATTTTGCAAAGATAATAAAAATTTCAGAAATTGGAAAGTATATATTCCGTATCTCGATACCTCCCTTACTCAATGATCCCTTCAATATCGAGTTAGAGAGAGTTGATTGTATTAATATGAATGACACAAGTATGCAGGAATACAATTGTCACACCTGGAGTACCTCCCGTTTAAGTTAAATATAAAACAGTCAATGTTCTACAACTGCAGAGCTAGCAACTTCAGAAACTTAATATGGTTTACCCATCGCTTCATGATACAATTATAAAAACTTGATACACCGTAAACCCACAAAGAATATGTGCAGCCGGCAGGCAGCGTAAGTAAACAGCAATTTGATTCAAAAAGAACAGATTCCGCTGAGACAGCTATAAACACAACTCCGACAGTTAGAAAGAATAAACAAACGAGTTGAGTTATGGCACCGGCAGCGAATGCGGTCAAAGACGCATGGAAATCCTGCATGAACTCGGGTTATATTTTCTCTATTAAGATATACCCATTTGTTCATCTTTGTACAAATTTGTTCTGCTTTACCCGGTGGAACTTGTAAAGGGGCATAAATTACCGTGTCGTCACTCAATCTATGGGAATTTACGGCTTTTTAATGGGAGTGCTTCTGGTTTTGGATGGGAGCTATCCAACAGCGCTTAACCGCGGTGCCACGGTTAACGCGTTGGTTTATCTCGGTTTTATCTGCACCGCAGTTTATATTATTTCATTCTATAAATGGATATGTTCTCATGGTTCGACGGGTTTGCCGCACTGTAGATGCCATACGAATTATGGAATGCAATCGCACGACAAATATGACTGCAGGATCATCAATTCGAACGAATCAATCAGTGGTCCAAAAAGCCGTATTGATAACGTTTCATATGGTATCTTTATTAAGGAATTACAGAAACGTTTGAAAATACAATCTACCATGTCTTCCTTACTATCCATACGATAAAAATAGTGCCATGTTTAATGTTTAGCATTTTTGGTGGTGATTTAAAGTTGGCCTAGAAGTGAAGAAGTTTTTTGAAAAAAAATCTATGGAGAAATTTTTAAAATGTTGCAAACACTATAGGGATAATCCATTAGACAACTTAGAGCTGATAGGGGATATGAAAAAAATCCATGCTAATCCATGGAGAGCAAGCTAGGGGTAAATGAAACGACTGCGTGGACATCATATAATTGGGAAATCTATCTATATAAACAACGAGTGCGCATCGTACCTTCGTACACGAATTCTCTCTGCTCTTGAAAGTTTTCTTGAAAACTACCTAAAGTAATAAAACAGTACTTTTCAGTGCTCAAATTAAAAACGGTACTTTTCAGTGCTACTAAAACAGTACTTTTCAGTACTATTTTTTCAACTATTGAACCCTTTGCGATCCTTGTTTGGACCCGTGCCATCGATTTTTCGTTGGACTCGTTGGCGAAAGCTAGCGGTGGTAATCCTTCTTGGACACCGTCTTGAGAAAAAAAAAACTCTCGAAGGTCACGTCTTCTTTCATTTATTCACTAAACATACTATCAACAACAAACAAAAGGAAGGGTGAATCTCTGAATTCACAACTTCCTTCCAAAAAAGTGGGATTTAAAACTGCCACTAAACGTGGAAAGAATGGAAGAAAGGACAATTCCCCGGAATGCGAACTTTCTTCCCAGGGTGAAATGAATAATTGTATCGAAATGAGCAATCAGTTCGATGCTCTAGACAAATTTTCCGAACACCAAATCGAAGCAGCCTCTAGCCCAGGCTCTTTGATTCAAGTGAGGAAGCAAAGAGTGCCGCCTATCGTGGTCAGTTGTTCCGAATTTGAAGGATTTAGGCAGGATATCTTGAACTCCATCAGGGGAATCAAGGTCTCATTCCAAATCGCAAAGAAAGAAGACTGTCACGTTTTGCCGGAAACTCTTAAAGATCGCGAACTTCTTCTCAAACATCTTGAAGAGAAGAAGCACAATTTTGTTACTTATGACAACAAAACTGAACGTTTGTTCAAAGTTGTCTTGAAAGGTCTCTCAAGTGACTATAAGTCACCTGAAGAGATCAAAAATTGAATTAATGATTTACTTGGATTTTCCCCAGTCCAAGTAATCATTATGAAAAAGAGAACCCAATCTGGCATTGTTCGGAAAGGGCTTTCTCAAGAATATTATTTAGTTCACTTTAACAAAAAAGATCTAAATAATATTAAAGCTTTAGAAAAAGCAAAACTTATGTTCGATGTCCGTGTGACATGGGAACATTTCCAGAAACCCGGAGGAAATTACCAGAACCCCACTCAGTGCCGTCGGTGCCAAAAGTGGGGTCATGGTACAAAAAATTGTCGCATGGATGCTAAATGCATGATTTGCGGAGGTTCTTCTCACGCTAAGGACGTCTGTCCAGTGTATCTTCGTTCACGATATCTACCAAGTTTATATGCTCGAATTGTGGGACTAATCATAAGTCAAATTTTTGGGATTGCCCTTCACGCAAAAGAGTCATTGAGGCTCGTGCCAGGCAGATGAAAGATAATATCCGTTACGATAACGGTCGTTTCCGGAATTTGCCTGGTAGAGTATCGAACAATAATGAGGGGCCCAGATAGCCGTAGCGGTAAACGCGCAGCTATTCAGCAAGACCAAGCTGAGGGTCGTGGGTTCGAATCCCACCAGTCGAGGATCTTTTCGGGTTGGAAATTTTCTCGACTTCCCAGGGCATAGAGTATCTTCGTCCCTGCCACACGATATACGCATGCAAAAATGGTCATTGGCACAGTAAGCTCTCAGTTAATAACTGTGGAAGTGCTCATAAGAACACTAAGCTGAGAAGCAGGCTTTGTCCCAGTGGGGATGTAACGCCAGAAAGAAGAAGAAGAAGTATCGAACAATGTTCATTTTTCAGTTAACGATCGCTTGATTAGGAATCATACCCATCAGGAACATCATAATCACACAGCTCATTCACAAACTAATTTTAATCCGTCGGGTAGCCGTTCCAATCTTTCAATTTCGGATGTATCTACCCACGGAAAATCCTTTGCCGATATCGTAGCAGGTAATTTGAATTCCTCCCCTATTCGTACTATAAGTATCCATTCTACTTGTTTCAAATTAAATGTAAAAAAAAACCCTAGAGGAAAAGCACTAATTTTCGACCCACAAGAAATCTGTGCCAATTTTCGGATTTATTTATTTATTTATTTATTTATTTAGTCAACAGGTAAGAAATCACCCCAATGACAAAACTTAAGCTAAACGTACAATATAGAAAAAATCTTAATAACAGAATACACGTTCAAAACTACGCTTATTAGCTTCCCGTGACACATTAAAATCAAACACAAAATAACACTTATTGAATAGACGGGACATGCTGCGTATTGGTTCATGCTGACCATAGTTCGTCCTCGCAGAAGGAATGCTGAAGAACGAGTGTGACCGAAGGTTTCTGCTGCGTATGTTTATATCAAGCATGCCGAGTAATGTAGAACAGTCTATATTACCTTGCAGAAGGTCTCCAATAAAACACGCTTTCGCCACATTACGCCTCACTACGAGTGGTTCCAAATCGATGAGCTGGCAGCGGCTAACTTGGTAGGTTGAGAGGGTTTCTCCAATTTAGGTGTCGTAATGCAAAACGAATAAATTTTCGCTGGATCCGTTCAATGCGGTGTACTTCATTTTGATAAAAAGGGGCCCAGACAACTGAAGAATATTCCAGTATGGGACGCACGATCGAACAATACAACGATTTCAAGCAGTAGGCATCCTTGAACTTCTTAGCAAACCGAAAGAGGAAACCTAACTGAGATGAAGCTTTAGCAATGATGTAAGCAATATGGTCTTTGAAGGACAATTTAGAGTCGATCAGAACTCCCAAATCCTTAACCGTTGATTCACGCTTTAACTGCTCGTCTTCTAATGCATAATCAAAGTGCACGAGTGAATGCTTGCGGCCGAATGAAATAACAGAGCACTTCGATACATTTAGTGACATACGATTTACACGACACCATTCGGCAAAAGATTCCAGCTGATGTTGCAGAAAATTAGCATCACGCGGTTGCTTTATCGTGAAGTATAGCTTCAGGTCATCGGCATACGAAAGTTTCATACATTTAAGAATGAAGTTTACGTCATCCATGTATAGCAAGAACAGGAACGGTCCAAGATGACTGCCTTGGGGTACACCGGACCAAACTTGGAACGCAGGAAAAACATAATCGCCGATTTTTACAGACATACTACGGCCAGTTAGATAGGATCGAAGCCAGCATAGGACCCTGTCATTCATGCCTAATTTGTCGAACTTAGCCAGAGCAATTTGATGATTCATTTTATCGAAGGCTGCGGAAAGGTCGGTGTAGATTGCGTCTACCTGATGCCCACATTCAATTTGGCGTATCAAGTAAGAAGTAAAGCACGTTAGGTTGGAGGTCGTCGAGCGTTTAGGAATAAATCCGTGCTGATCTTGAGATATGTAATGCGAGTAGCATTGCACTAAGTTCTTCAAAACGATCAATTCCAGCAACTTGGAGGTAGCGCTCAAAGATGATATACCCCGGTAGTTCGAGACGGTCCTTTTACAGCCTTTCTTAAACACTGGAATTACATACGACTGCTTCCAACAATACGGAAAAACACCGCTTTCTAGAGATAGATTGAATACTGTTGTTAGCGGTGCAGCAAGCGAATTAATACAACGTTTGATAACTAGCGATGGAATACCGTCCGGCCCACATCCTGTGGAACTGCAGTCCCACAGCTGGAAAATGAGGAACGTTCTGAGTGGCAGTTACTACATCGTCCGGTCCAAGCTGTTCATTGGTAAAAACATTACTAAATTGGGAACGAAACATATCGGCGATAGAGGTGGTGGAATCAGCATCAATTAATCCGTTAGACATTGTAGAAGGCAATCCAGATTCCTTACGTTGATCGTTGACGTAATGCCAGAAACTTTTCGGGTTAGTTTTGAGCCGGCTTTGCAGACGATCCATATAGGCATTGTAGAGTCGGTCATTGAGCTGCTTATACGCAGTATTTGCTTCCAAATATTCAACTCTTGTAGAATCTGTGCGATTTTTGCTGTGACGCCTCAAAGCTGCCTGTTTGACTCTTTTGAGGTTCTTCAGGACAGAATTTGACCATACTGGTTTGGTTGGCTGGCATTTTGATTTAACGGGAACGAACTGATCAATAGCATACAATAATACACCAGAAAGTGTTGATGCAGCGAGGTTCGCGTCGGAGTCGCAAAGTATTTCATCCCAGTTCATACGTGAAAAGAAGTCGTTCATACCATCGAAATTAGTCCGACTGAAATCGTAGGAAACGCTTTCAGAACTGTCGTGACAACAACGAAAAGGATCAATCTCCAGTTTTATCAGCAGAGGTGGATGATGCCTGGCAATCTTCACGAGAGGTGCAGGAGCTTGTAAAGTCGTGCAGTTCGCACACAGTTCTTCACTCACATAGCACAGATCAAGAGTTCGATTATATTCATTTTCAACTCCGTTCATTTGGTTGAGTCTGGCGGTACTATATCCATCAAGCAGCTCACGCGAAGTTTGACCGATTGAGGATCGTGAAATGTTCGGGAAGAGGACTCCAGACGGATTGCGATGCCAGGTGATCGTGCTCAAATTGAAGTCACCGAGGATGACAACATTGTCCCTAGGTCCCATTTGTAATACTATCCAATTAACCGATTCAATGTGGCGCTCAACCAAAACGGCATCATTAACACGATCGGGAGGGATGTAGATAACGCAAACGTACAGTGTTGCGTCAACAGTTGAAATTGCAACCCAGATTTGTTCGATTGCAGAGCTATTGGGAGAATTGATGATACGAGATTTTATCCTAGAGCGCACAGCCAACAACACACCACCTCCTATGCTCTTGTTGCTATTAGAAGCCGATCGGTCTTGACGATAAACCGAAAACGATGAATCGAACAGTTGGCTAGACGAAGTAGATCCGTTCAGCCATGTTTCGGAGATGGCATAAACATCATAACAGCCATCACTAAGTGCCAGCTGGTATTCGGCAATGGAGCTGTTAATTCCGCCAACATTTTGGTAGTACATCAGAATATTTGAATCTGCATTCGCAACGTTCACTTCGGGTGATGAGGACCTATGGGTTGAAGTTTCATCAGGACGAGAATTACCAATAGTAATAGGATACATGCCATGAATAGCAGTCTGGAAGACCTCATCACCAGCACTAGACTCAGGGCCGGGACGACTTTGACGACAGGAACGTGTATGTTGCGACTGGTTTGCGATGGCGGCACGTACAGAAGGCACGACTGAGCTAGGCGGATCCGAGGCTTCCATACTGCTTAGTTGCGGGCGTCCCGGGATAGATTGCGATGAGCTGGAGATGATGTGCGGATATGTCTCGTTGATACACAACGGAGTTGTAGACGATGAAGTTTCGTGAATGGAAGGGTGCATAATAGTACACAGTCTGGAATCGGAATGTCGATCAGGCAGGGAGAGGTTTCGATAATTCAAATTCTTGCCTGTAAAAGCAGGCTGGAGGACCTCCACAACAGACTCAACGACAGGACCGCGACGTCTACGATGATCGCTGGCTGCAAAAGGCGGGACTGTGTCGAGTAGTGTGAAGGCCTCCATAGTGCTTTCTAATGTGCGTCGCGGTTGCCTTGCTCCATCATGCTGGTGTCTTCCTCTGATGAGCAAGCGTTGATTGGTGGATTCACAGCTATTGCATCGGTTTGGTTCGGTGTCACTTGAGGTTTCCAAAAATTTTCATTCGATCGGAGATTTTGGAACTCACGGAAGTAAACTCCCCTGGGCCAAGTCGAAGAAGATAAAGCCCTGTCTTTAAAATTTGCGCTCAGTCCAATTTTAAAAGATATGAACGATAGCGTGTTCACATCTCGATTTTTGGCAACGAGACGGACAACTTCCACATCATCCGTTCCTAAGCGACGTAAAACCAAAGAACGCACTTGTTCAGAGGTAACACCACGCGAGATGCGAGATAAGTATAGCCAAAACTTTTGACTGGGAGCTGTAGCGACAAAATTTTCAAATGACGGTGATAAAGATTCCGAAGTTCCAGGTATAACCGATTGTGGCTGTGGCAAAGCGGGCTTTCCAAAAAGCCGACGGCGACGACTAGAGAAGACCGTTGGAGCAGAATACTTCGAAGACCTTGGTGTCATTGAACTAGAGTTGATTAGTTTTGAAAAATTGGATTTGATTTCGTTTTTCAACTCTATCAAAATCTCCTGTTTCAAACATGCAACGATCTCGCTGTGTGCAGTTAGAACTCTTTCCTGGCCTGATTCATATGCCACGCGAACAGACTCTCTCAAACGAATGTCATTCATCAGGTGCGAACACGTCTTGCACATCCAAAACAGTTGACCGTTTCCCATTACTTCATCGAAGACTGATGAAGTGATATTGCAGCAGGCTAGATGGAACTGCTCATTACAAAATCCACGGCAAGTAACATGCGCGTCGGTGATTTCATTCGCGCACGACTGGCAAGTCGAAACCATAATGCTCGTGCGCAAGTAATTGGAGCGTTGAATGAAGATGCGCCTACAGGTCTGCAGCAGTGAAGTACACCGTATTGTATGCAACAATTGAGAGCAACAGCAACAGCTCGGGGATGCTTGATGTTGACTGGTATGTTGACACTACAAGTCGGCTGGATGATGATGTGGCAAATTCACTATTGACGGTTATCAGGTAGTCAACTATTAACTTTTACTAGAACACGCGACTTTACGCTTTAAAATATACAATCCAAAAGTAGAAAGTATTTTAACATAAATACAACAAGTCGAACAACGATAACAAAATAGCGACGGTTGGAACACAATCAACAAGATAAGCAGTGATACGAATTTGGCCTACTTCCATACAAAGTAGGCCAAATTCGTATGAATGGGTCGAACATTAGTGCTAGGTCGAAAATTGATGCTTTTCCCCTACTGCCACAGGTAACTCCTACTCCGCTTCTTCGTCTACCGAAAATTCTAATGGGAAATCATCAAATGTAAGATCATCATTCAAATATATTGGATACTTGTTTATGCTGATCAACTTGATAACATTTTGATAGCATTTGATTTGATAAGCATTTTTTTTTTTATGTTCGCACCCAATGAATTGCTCATTTCATAGCTTGTCAAAAGTCTCAGCTCGTACACTTAACAGTATTAAAGTGAATAGTGTTTTAAATTATTAAAAGCATTTTTCACTTGATTTTCTATGCTATGTCATGTAAATCAGAGGTACATCTTGTCCACTGTGATAATTATATTCGTGATCGCGAATATTTACCACTTTGTGTAGAACACTCACAGTTGGCTTTCTAGATGGGTAAGTCGTTTGATTCACACGAATAGCATATTCGCATATACGAAAATTGATTATGTTGTCTAGTGAGAAACAACCATACTATAATATAGATACGCTTTCCTTGTAGGGTAAATATGGGTAAATATTCTGTGCTCCAAGTAAAACACCAACAGGGAATTTTTGTCATTCTAATCTCTGGAGGACTAAGCAAAGCCAAAACTTTATCTTTCAGTAGGTTTGCAATCATAGAACATTTCTGCGTCAAATTGTGCAAAACTTGTGACCTACACACAATTCGCAGGAAAAAATACATGTGTATATACTGTATGCACTGTGTATGACACTCATTTGAATGAGCTTCTGAGCAAAGTACCGTTTCGATCCATTTTTCGGTACTTATGGTGTTTGTAAAATGTAACTTTTTGATTATTTACGATGAAATGTAAATGTAAGGTATTCAGGTACACATTAGGATGCGGCTAAGTTTTTAAAATTTCAAAATTCGTGTGCTTGTCTGAATTTAAATCTCATAAAAAAAAATCTAAAAGTTTTAGCCAAGACTTGAAGGTGAATTTTCAATTAAAGTCTACATATCTTTGTTATTTTCTAACCAGTTTAGAAACATTTAACATAATTTTCTTCAAAATTGAATTTATGAAAAGCATGCGCAACTTCAAATTTGTTCAAAATCCAAGCTAGTCTTAGTTGAAAATAGTTTTCTCCGAAGCTTGTTCTAAAAACAAAGTTTCGAATTTCTGTTTATAATAGATAAGACATTTTGAACATTTATTACATTTGGTTTGAACGCCTGCAATGTGATTTTGGAAAGTTGATTTTTTAACTAGCATAAGCCCTAGATACTTAACTTCATCTGACCAATTTATTGGAACCCCTCTCATCGTAACAACATGCCTACTTGAAGGTTTCAAGTAAAGAGCCTTTGGTTTATGTGGAATATTATTAGTTGAGTTTTAGGAGAAATCTTCCAGTTTTGCAAGTTTGAAGAAAAAATATCCAAACTTTTTTGCAATCTACTACAGGTGACATGCAGGTTTTTTTCCTTTAGCGGAGAGGCCTGTGACATCCGCAAACAAAGATTTTTGACATCCCATAGGTAGCTCAGCTAAGTAAGATGCGTATTGATTATTGTATAATATTGTTCCCAAAATGCTGCCTTGAGGAAAACCAGCAATCGTTGTTTTACTCATTTTATATTCTTTAACTTGATATCTCCTTAACTCAATATCGAATCATAGAGAGTTGACCGTATAGGTAACATCTTCTTATCAAAACTGCATGGACATAATTGCAAACATTCTGGAATTATGCATCCGGACGGTATGCTCAACAAACCCAGGTCCCAGCAGATAACCATCAACGGTCGACCAACAAGTGGAATGGAAATATTCGAATCATATTTGCGCACGGATTCACCGTCGCCTCAACGGAAGCCAGGGGCAAATAAACAAACCAACGACCGCATTTCAAATTCACACAAAGAGGAAAACTTTTCATCATCGCGCGTGGATGGGTGCAAATTGTGGCACTGCGCCGCAGCGAGTACACTCACGTGCAAAGGTTGGGGTCCAGTCCTAAAAATACAGAAACTCTATTTGAAAGGCAATGATTTTATCTTACTTCGTATTCTGACAAAACATCTCTTGAGTTTTTTTTTATTTACCTATTTTTACATGAAATTGTGATGGTTTTCAAAAATTACACTGAGAAAAACTTAATTATTTTACTGATAAATTTTACAAACTTTGCCATGGAAATCTGAAAATTGTTCAAAATTATTGAATCAGTAATTTGAGTCATCGACCAAAAGTTTGGGTTCACCCATTAATATGATATATCGTGCAAAAGTTTGAGGTCACTAGAACTTACTTAAAACATGAAAATTTTGTAAAATCTCATAACAATAATGTATGCCTAATTATAAGCCGTAGACATGCGTCTCAGGTGACCTAGACTGTTGCACGATAATTAAAAGCACTGTTTATTGATTTTCAATAGTTTTCCGATTTTCCGCCAAGATTTTGCAGGTGGTTTTTAGAGAGTATAAAATAACGTTTCTAATGCCACAATAATTTCAAATTTTGGTCGATCCAATGCTGAGAAAATGACACAACTTCAAGTAAAATATAACAATTTTGTCTTTGATAAAATACACACGAAGTAAGTTGAAATCGTGCCTTTTTGAATGAGCCATAGAATGTTTCAATTAGACGTGTATTCTCAGAGATATGGTCATAAAACTTGTGTCTGTTTTTTAGAGGTTGACCCCAAACTTTTGTACGGTATTTTAAGTACTCCAACAGAGGCACGTGGTTTGGCTTTCACTTGGCAGCACAAAGGGAACGCGGCAGGATAAATACCTATGCTTTCAGTTGGATATTTTTTTCTGTACCATTTGAAAGTTGTAAAATGCGGAAATACACATGTGCGAGTGCTCACATGGATGCTCCCGAATGTATGACCTCGTTCGTAGTAATGAATGTTCTCTTATCAAGCGTGCTTAATCTGGTAAATAATGATTTCTCTGTTTTTATTTTTGGGATCTACGTGGTATTTGAGCTATGCAGTCCTTTTTGTGTCAACATGAATTCATGTTTCAACATCTTAGTATGTAGTGAACTTTTTTTCGTTATTGTGAATATATAACGAAGCCGCACATGGAATTTTCAAGAACAGATATCTGAAAATCAAACAACCCTTCATGCTGGAAATTTATTCAATAAATTTTTCGCTGACTGCTAATTGGGAAGTTATTTCAGCCTTTTAGTTATATGTTTAAAAAACACTGTTAATTATGCTCGAGTTCCTTCACTCTCGAGATTGAAAACTCAAGGGAAAGGAACTTTATTGATATAGCAGATTTATTAACGAATAATTGAGGACAATTCCAACTTTGACGTTCAAGTAAGAAAACAGCAATTTCTAAGAGATGCTTAACGGGTCCTTCAGAGGACTGCGAAACGAGATAGGAAAATCGTAACGAAAAACGAATGTATGTAAGGTGATCAAAATGTGATAGCAGCAATTCAACGAACATCTGAATGGCGCAGAGATCACAGACAGTGAAGGTCAAGACTGCGAAGGAAATGTATACGTCCGTTTACCATACCTCTGACAAAGTAGAACAGCTAATAGAAGGAATGGAACGATAACAATAAGTTGAAGTGTTAACAACTAACGATCAATCCTAAACATATTCTACAAAGTGTTAAGGTACGTGTAATAATCTAAGAATAACTGTCATGTGTGGCAAATACGTTTGTGAGTTGTTATCAGGCCGTTCTAGATGATGTTCGGTCCATAATAGGCCAGATCTTTACTGTACGTAAAAATCTTTGGAAATGTCGTGGAATGCATACCGTTTTGACCCATATCCCGAACACTTAAGACCAACAGTGACTTCAAATGCATCTTATAACCACAAATTAGCTGATATTTGTGAAAATTTTAATTTCTCCTCAGAGGGTAATTGTTAGCTATTCGGTGTAAAAAAAATTGTCCATTTAAACTCATTTGATATTGTTTTTAAGTAATAGTTTGAAATTACATTTTGATTCAAATGCCGAACACTAATGAATAATTTTGCAATTAAATTCATCTGAGCTAGTTTTACTGGTCTCGAACTAGAGAATCACAACTACTTCCGAGGTATAAAATAGATTGGAATACGTTAAATTGAATTGCAATATACTATTTCCTTGTAATTTTATGACATGTTTCAACGAAACATTTCAACCAAATTGTCCAAGTGTTCGGAATATGAGTCCTAGTTGGAATTTGAGACAAAACGGTAAGTTTTCTAGCAAGAATTCCTTCTGCCAAGAAAATGTATCCAAAATATTCTGTAAGAATTTTATTTCTCTAGGCATCATCAGTTTTTTTTTCTCAGAGATTGCTCTAGCAATTCCTCTAGATTTCCTTCTGGATATCTTCCAGATTTTTTATCAGAAAATCCTCCAGAAATATATTCAGCTCAAAATTCAGTGTTTATCATCCATCAAGAATTACCAAAACAATTAATTGAGCAATGGAATCCACGTTCAAGTAAATTTGTGTGAGAAGGCTGTGAATAGGAAATATTGTTCACAACCCTCCTGGCGATGATGGAATTTTCTACATTATCATCAAGAAACTTCCAGAGAGTAGTTTCTCATTCTTGTTGGATATACTCAAGAAATGTTTTCAGTAGGCATATTTTCCTGACAAATGGAAAAATGCCAAAGTTGTACCAATTTTGCAATCGGACAAAAATCCTGCAGAAGCTTCCAACTCTCGTCCAATCAGTTTGCTTTCCTCCTTCAGTGAACTTTTAGGAGAGGTCAAGGAGAGGAGAATAATGGTCCACATTATTACAATGGACTGGAATGTTCGCCCGAAATCATTCCGCTATTCTGCACACCGTCCATCGTTGATCTTATTAGTATTGTGAGCTTCCTGGGAAAGCTGTACTCGTCCATGATTTTCCACAGCTCTTCGCAGTCGATGCTATCATAAGCCGCTTTGAAATCGATGAACAAGTGATGCGTTGGGACTTGGTGTTCACGGCATTTCTGGAGGATTTGCCGTACAGTGAAGATTTGGTCCGTTGTCGAGTGGCCGTTGATGAAACCAGCTTGATAACTTCCCACAAACTCATTCGTTATTGGTGATAGACGACGGAAGATAATCTGGGATAGCACTTTGTAGGCGGCATTCAGGATAGTGATCGCACGAAAGTTTTCACATTCCAGTTTGTCGCCCTCCATGTAGATGGGGCATATGACCCCTTGCTTCCACTCCTCCGGCAGCTGTTCCGTTTCCCAGATTCTGACAATCAGCCGGTGCAGACAGGCGGCCAACCTCTCCGGGCCCATTTTGATGAGTTCAGCTTAAATACCATCCTTACCAGCGGCCTTGTTATTCTTGAGCTGGTTGATAGCATCCTTAACTTCCCTCAATGTGGTGGCAGATTGGTTTCCTTCATCCGCCGTGCTGACCTAGTCAGTTCCTCCGCTGTCGTGACCCTCGGCGCCTGTGTTCTCCGTGTCATTCAGATGTTCATCGTAGTGCAGCTTCCACCTTTCAATCACCTCGCGTCCGTCCGTCCAGATGCTTCCGTCTTTATCCCTACACATTTCGGCTCGCGGCACGAAGCCTTTTCGGGATGCGTTAAGCTTCTCGTAGAACTTTCGCGTTTCTTATGAACGATGCAGCTGTTCCGCTTCTTCCAGGCGGCGCTTTTTGTCCCGGAATAGGCGGGTTTGCTGCTTTCGTTTTCTTTTATATCGCTCCACGTTTTGTCGCGTTCCTTACTGCCGCATTGCAGCCCGCGCTGCATCCTTCTCCTCCAAAACCTGCCTGCATTCTTCGTCGTACCAATCGTTACATGTCCTCCTTTCCACGTACCCGACGATGCTCTCGGCTGCGTTGTTGATGGCTGTTTTTATGTTGCTCCAGCAGTTCTCAAGAGGGGCTTCGTCAAGCTCGTCCTCTTCCGGCAACGCTACCTCGAGATGCTGCGCGTATGCGGCAGCGACGTTCGGTTGGGCCAGTCGCGCTAGGTTATACCGAGGCGGGCGTCGATACCGTACATTGTTGATGACGGATATTTTTGGGCGCAGTTTCACCGTCACTAGATAGTGATCAGAGTCAATGTTAGCGCCACGATAGGTTCTGACGTCGGTAATACCGGAGAAGTGCCGTCCATCAATCAAAACGTGGTCGATTTGTGATTCCGTCTGCATTGGTGATCTCCAGGTGTATCGATACGGGAGGCTGTACTGGAAGTAGATGCTGCGAATGGCCATGTTCTTGGAGGCGGCAAAATCTATCAGTCGTAGGCCGTTCTCGTTCGTTAGCCGGTGGGCGCTGAACTTTCCAATCGGTCTGAACTCCTCCTCCTGGCCAACCTGAGCGTTCAAATCACCTATGTTGATCTTGACGTCGTGGCTTGGGCAGCGGTCGTACTCGCGTTCGAGCTGCGCGTAAAATGCGTCCTTGTCATCATCAGTGCTTCCGGAATGAGGGCTATGCACGTTTATGATGCTGAAGTTGAAGAACCGGCCATTGAGCCTCAACTTGCACATTCTTTCGTTGATCGGCCACCACCCGATCACGCGCCTTTGCATATCACCCATCACTATAAAAGCTGTTCCCAGCTCACGTGTGTTGCCGCAGCTCTGGTAGATGGTATGATTACCTCTAAACGTTCGCACCATCGAACCTGTCCAGCACACCTCCTGCAGCGCTACGATGTCGAAACTGCGGATCTTCAGTACATCGGAGAGTATGCGTGTGCTTCCGATGAAGTTGAGAGATTTGCAGTTCCACGTACCGAGTTTCCAATCGCTAATCCATTTTCGTCGCTGGCTTCCAGGGCCTGACACCAACCCCCTAGATTTCCGGAGGACCATTCCCCCTAAACGTTCGGAGGGCCATAGTGCGCAGTTTAGCTTAGAGTCCTTCTCTGGCACTCGCACGATGATCAGCCGCCCCTGACTTGGGGAACAGACGCTGTGGTGAGCCGCTCCTAACATGGAGTACAGACGCTCAAGGTTTGCAGAAGCAAGAGCAAAAGCAAACCCCCCTTTCCCTGTCAGCATACGACCAAAGTTCCCACCGGGGGTTGGTTACCCGATCTTCGCAAAGGTTACTCGTACCCCGGCCAGTACCGCGAGGAGGTAGGGATAGGAGTTGCTGTGCAAGAGGCTAAGGACCACACAAAAGGGGTCTATTTTATTCCTGTAGGTACGCAAGGTACCAATGGTACGCCATGCCCAGCCATTTACCGTGCCATTTCCAACATACATACATTCCGTGAATTTTCTAGAAAGTGTTGGAATAATTCAAAGTTATCTGTCAACACCCAAAAGTTGAAACCGTCATTATAGGCGTTTTCTGCGTCTATTGATGGCGGAAAAGTGTTCTTCTGAGCGACATGACGTTTTTGAGCGTCTATTGATAGGCAGATAATCCGGTCATTGAGTCGAGCAGTTTTTACGGTACAAATGGGAAAGTACAAGTTGATATGCTTTTTGCACCACTCATACCAACAAGCGGGTTTAGTGCTGTGGTATAGTATTTGTTTCACACGCTCATGACCATGGATCGATCCTGGTTGATGTCGCATGTGTATTTTTTTCCATGTGCGTGCATCACCAACACATGTATTAAAAAATAAAACTTCCACACATATGCCTTTTAAGTGCATGTATTGGAAGTATGAAAATACGCAAAAACCCGAAAGGGTGCAAACCAGATTCGAACCATAATCATCGGATTGACTAGCACACTATGTATCTACTGCTCCGAACTTACCACTGAAATGATGTGTAACCAAAGTCGATGTGGTTTTACGTTTCATATGCATGATTGCTCATGCTATTGATAAACATGTGAACATGTGTTATCCCCAGCAAAATAAAGATATACAGTCAAGTCCCCTGTAAAGCGTTAATCATCGTATGTTGAACAAGTTTAATGTATATTCATAATAATTTATCACCTACCAGAGTAGCCACATTCTCTATTGTAGAACTTACTTAAGGTCTGTTCATTTTATAAAGTGGACACCTTGTGCATGCTATATCTTTATAATATATCAATAGAATCATAATCGGTTTTCTGTGTACAGTATCATTCGACTATTATATTATTGCACGATGGTGTTATAACAAAAAAGCCATCAAAATAATTATAATTCACACGAATAAGGAACAATGTTTAGAATGGTCAAAGATGGGTAAGTCTGGAGCCAAGTATAATAGTTGAGTATACCAAAACACAATTCATTCATAAAAATTCGGATTTTTGGTATGTGAAAAATATTGTTTAAGTTTGAAGAACATCTTTTCTAGGAAGTTTTTGTCGAAACTTCTTTGTTCTTCTTTGTAAGATCTTATATTTCCATATAAGAGGAAAATAATAGTATTACGATGCACAGAAAACCGATTATGATTTCATTGATAAACTAGCTAACCCAGCGTGGCTAGTCACGTTCCATAAGAATTTTCAAGCAAAAACCTCTTTCAAAGATTAATAATGTTTATGTTCAATTGCAAAATGATAACATGGACAGAGAAATTTCTCTGTTGATTAATATGCCATTGGTGTATGAATAATAAGCTGAGACACGCATGATATTTATGAACGCAAAATCGCCCAAATTTATGCTCTAACCATACTCCATTGTTATAGTGCCGTTATTCTGATCTGAAATAATTACAGCCTTAAATGCTGTTGTGAAATATTTCAAAAGTTCCAGAAGCTTCTATAAATTAGAGAGAAGAATCTGACTGAAAATTCTAGAATATTCTATTGAATCCCGATTAACCAGTGCTACAATTTCTGTATAGATCTTTGTGCTGCGATGGCGATCGTCAACGATATACAACGAATCGAATTGTAATTAGGGGACTATCGACTAATGAATATATCGAGTCATCGAACAGGAATGCTTTGGAAAGCTCTTTTAGGGGACCATTATAGTTACCATAAAAAAATATTTTTATTTTGCCTTCATAAATCGATATCGAACCATGGAACATCGACTCAAGAAGGTTGTGTAAATAAAAAAAAACTAGAATATTCGGCCCACAATCATTTTTATCTTTCCTTTGCAAATATCTTATTTGTTTTTGAACCTTATATTGAAATGACGAAACCCGTAATGAATCACATTTTCAACTTGCATCGGAATTTAAGTGCGGTCGAACAGCATAAAGTTGGTTTGTTTACATTTTGATTACCGTCCAAGTTCATAAAACCGGAAAACTACAATGATAAAAAGATCGTGACTTTTATACGAATTAGGAAGGACAAAGCTCCGGAAAACTCTAGAACACCTTGTGCAATAGCTGTTATAGTTCTCCACAATTTGCAATAGGGTCCTAAAATAATTAATTAAATCTTGTTTTCATTTAATAACACGAAAGATCATATTACTGCAACTACTTTAGCAATTTTTCTCGCTCAAATAACGGATATATCATATTTAAACTTTAATTTCAAAATTGAGATCATGTTTGACGTTCGCTTAGTCGACAAAAATATCACAGGGGTTTTAGTTTTAACACTGGGGTTGTTGCTATCTGACATTTCGGAAGGGACACGGAAAACAAAATACACCCGAAATTTGAGTTCAAATCAAGGAGTGTGACAAAATCTATAAAAACATGAAAAAATGTTTTTTGTACTTAAACAAATGAAAAACATTAAAAAATTGAGTAAACATGTATTTTTGGCCTGAACGTAAGCGTTTGGCACTAAAATTGGGACAGGGCTTTAGGACCCTATTGTAATGTTGTTACATTCAAATGGACTTTTGCAGTGCTCTTAATTTGACTGTTGTTGTGCTCTTAAATTGCTGTTGTATGCTGCTCAATGAAACCTTTCAAAGCGTTACTGACAGACAGAAAACTCTGGGATTTTATATACATGATAAAAAAGATATAGCATGAACAAGGTGTCCTCTTTATAAAATGAATAGTCTTTAAAACATGAAAACTCTGTGGAATCTTTTGTTGGTGCTATTCAAAGAAAACAAGATCACGGTTCTACTTTCACATTGATAAAAAAATATCGATCCAATGCTGATGAATGCTACCCAGAATGAGCCGATTATAAGAAACCGTGCCCCATATATGGGATTAAATTTTAACCATGGTTTTAGTATAATAGTAAAAGAGTTTTCTACAGATGAATCGATCATTTTGACTCAAGAACAACTTCTGCAAATTGGCTATTAGTTTTTGCAAGCAATTTATTTTAAGAATTATTGCACCGATATGTTGATTTTAGAACAGAACGTTCAGTGGGGAGATTGTAGTAAACCGTTTGGAGAAGTCAAGAGAACATATATACTGATTTTTTTTATCATGAAAAATATGAAAACAAAATTTCATTTTTATATAATGCAATAATCTTTTTTTTATCATTTTTAATTATGACTATCTATGAATTGTGATAAGAATTAGTTGTTCAGGACAAAATTTCAGAGACATTCCCTCTCGTACCGTTTCGTCACAAATGCTGATACTTCCCCTTGGAAAATACGTAGCATATCAAGCACTCCCTCCCCCCCCCTTCTTCTTCTTCTTCTTCTTCTTCTTCTTCTTCTTGGCATTGACGTCCTCACTGGGACAGAGCCTGCTTCTCAGCTTAGTGTTCTTATGAGCACTCCCACAGTTATTAACTGAGAGCTTTCTATGCCAAAGTTGCCATTTTCGCATTCGTATATCGTGTGGCAGGTACGATGATACTCTATGCCCAGGGAAGTCGAGAAAATTTCCAACCCGAAAAGATCCTGGACCGACCGGGAATCGAACCCAGACACCTTCAGCATGGCTTTGCTTTGTAGCCGCGGACTCTAACCACTCGGCTAAGGAAGGCCCCCTCGAAAGTAATTTGGAAAACAGTTTCAAATACACACAGTTCCTGTTACATAATTTTGGTATCTAGTTTCATATAGGCTAAATTGTATTACTTTTGTGTTGTCACCAAGCCAAACAAGTTTACTATAGAAAATGTGAAAAAAAAATTGATTGGATTGATGAAGCTCGTTATTGTTGAGTTAGGGTACAATATATTTTTAGTTTATTTTTAGTTAGAACAAAAATTTCGTTATTAAAGGATTGTTTTTTTTTTTAATTATTCTTTGTTAGGAAATAGATTTCAATGAAAATGAACAATACAATATATTAATTCGAAATGAATTATTATCCAAATTCAAATCCATTTGGCAATCAGTGGCCAGATATAGAAAAGATTACACTTGATATATTTGGAATGTTTAGAAAATTTTAGCGATTATTTTACAAATTATTTATCTCTATTAATATTTCAGCTGAATTTCATTATCTTTCTTCATAATAAAATAAACCTACACAACCTGTAATGAAACAGTTAAATAATAAAAAATTATCAAATTACCAAGTTATCAATAAAATTGAATGATAGGACAATTTCGATATCACTCGAATCTGTTGTCCTCATTAATATTCAGGCTATTCCATCAAGAGCATTGATACATCAAAACAAATCGATGAGTTGATTGAGTGAGATCTCCTGCAACATTGAATGCATAATACACGGTATAAATATCTTGTTTCATGTAATATTTGCCGAAAAGAGCATATTTTATTGTCTTGAAAACGGCTGACTTTATGACTTGTTAACAAATGAGAAAACAATGTACTCCAAGTAGTTAAAGCATTGATTTTTAATTCATTTATTAAACTTTGATTTTGTTTATTTATAAATTTATCAATTAAGACACGAATATAATATAATATTTACATAACCATTTAAAGCTTTGAAAAATCTGTTTGATTGCATTTATCAAGAAAATCTAAAATTTCTCAGATTTCTTTTCAATCTTGATGAATGTTTTGAAGCTGAATCATCATTTTATAAACCAAGTTTATAAGTCAAACAAAACAGAGGACAGAGCCTGCATCTCAGTGTTCTTATGAGCACTTCTACAGTTATTAACTGAAAGCTTACTGTACCAATGACCATTTTTGCTTGCGTATATCGTGTAGCAGGAACGAAGATACTCTATGCTCTGGGAAGTCGAGAAAATTTCCAACCCGAAAAGATCCCCGACCGGTGGGATTCGAACTCACGACCCTCAGCTTGATCATGCTGAATAGCTCCGCGTTTACCACTACGGCTATATGGGCCCCGTAAAGATCCCCCTTCCCCCTAAATAGCTACGTCATTTATGGATGACCCCTTACATTTCTTCCTGACATATTTAACACAACCGCATAGCTTACTAATTTTGCTTCTAATAATCAGCAAAAAATAATAAACTTGAACACAATTCACGTTTGCAGCTGAAATTTAAATTAAAAGTTCATATGGAGACTGGTATGCCTTTATTTTTCAATAGGGGACTGCACCAACTTCATATTTTCCAATACATTTTCAAACAATGTGTGTTTATTTTTATATGCATAATAAAATGCAGATTAAAATAAGTTTTATTGCACTCATTCGATAACTGTCAAGCAATGATACATAGTTTTGACATCATGAATGCTCTAAAGCATGACTTTAAATCGACAATATGTTGAGCATTATTATTATAAGTAAATTTTCTGGGATGTAGAAAAAATATTGTTCGGAAAAGATCTTCACGAGTTTTATTTATTTATGCGGCTTGGCAAACCTCTGAACGAACACCAACACCAAAAAATCCACTTAAGGGTTGAAGTAATCATTTCGTGACGCGTTCACCATTATTTTGCGATTATGTTGTGCACATAAGTTTTTTTGAGAATTATTATTTATGTATATCAATTCCAAAAATATGGAAAATCTGGCTTTGGTGTAAAATGTTGAGTGCGATAATTAAACCTTATTGTTATTTCTGTAAATTCCAGTTAGGTACTATTGCATCTTCTTTACAAAAAAAAATATAACGGTAAATGTAAATGACTGCTAATAAGAGCGGTTTTAAATTTAAAAAAAGTTTGAAATTCCAATCCCCATATCTTTCTTAGGGGTCGTCCATAAACCACGTGAACATTTTTCCTGACTTTTCAGTCACCTCCTCCCCCCTCGTGCTTTTGTGTGGTTTTGACGAATAACCCCCTGCTCGCCCAATGATCATGTGTTTCATTTGTTCATGAATGAAACAGAAATTTGAAAAATGGGAGAAGAGATATTTATGAATTAGTTTGCTATTACTAAGCGAAATGTGAGATTATAGTGTGACAAACTTCTGCAAAATTCCCTAACAAAATTAGCTCAAAAAGATTTGTTTCTACTGCAGTGTTCCTTATTATTGTTTGAGGAATTAGTTTTCACTTAGAGATAATTTTGTATTAACATTACAGTACTAACATGTGGGGAACATTTTTTTTTTTTTTCAAATTTTGTCATAGTAATTTCCATAGAAATCTTAATCGTCTTCTAATCGTTGTTGGTAAAGAAGATATGAAATATTGAATTTTAAAACTTTTTTTTTAATTTGAACCATCCGACTGCTAATGAAACCTTTCAGGTTTAGTTGATGGTGGAATTTTCTTTGAAACACAAATGGGTGGACCGTGGTCTTTGGCTAGATACCCCCTCCCCGCTAAATGATAACATAGTTTATCAACGGCCTCTATTTTGATAAGTAATCGTTAAAAGAATTACGGTAATCCAGTTTGCTGTATGCACACTTAGATGTTTGATTACAATATTACATCGTCAAATGAATCGAATCCCACAAACCCTGGGTCTCCTACTTCGAGGAGTCTCATACCGTCCCCAACCATGCGACTAATAGGAGACCAAAATGTAAATAAATGAAAAGTAAATCAATCAGCAAACGTCAACGATAAAATTCTGCTTATAAAGCGCCCGACTGTTATAGTCAAGTGTGTTTATTTGTTTCTCCCTAATATATTACCCAATCCAACACGCACGGCATGAAATTCTATTTCCACTGCAAATGTATAAGTCATTGCCGATAATAAAGATATACAAACATATAGATTTTGACTCTGGTATAAGTAAGAAATTCCCGCAGCACCGCGTTGGTACTTTAAATATATTTATAGAACATACAGTTGTGTTCAGAATAATAGTAGTGAAAGCCGATTTTCATACAAAATGCTCAACTTTGGCATGCTGTAACTTTGTTTCCATATGAGCAATCGACATCAAATTTTGGCAGTGAACTACAAATATGCTCAATTTCACTATCACAAAATTTGAAAATTTTCACACTACCGGCTAAAAAGTTAAACACCAGGTGAAAACGCTCAAAATAATAGTAGTTTTTCTTCTGTAAATTTTTGTTCAGCAACAATTTTATGAAAAATTGGCTTGTTCATACATATATAGCTTGGGTGGAAATGGTTGAAACGATGAGTATAGAAAAATTCAAAAACTCAAAATACAGCAGATATTTGAATTATTAAAACTACTATTATTTTGAGCGATTTCACCTGGTGCTTAACTTTTTAGCCGGTAGTGTGAAAATTTTCATATTTTGTGATAATAAAATTGAGTACATTTGTAGTTCACTGCCAAAATTTCATGCCGATTCCTCATATGGAAACAAAGTTACAGCATGCCAAAGTTGAGCATTTTGTATGGAAATCGGCTTTCACTACTATTATTCTGAACACAACTGTATAATCTCACCCCTTCTCGCACTTGGCTGTCCAACGGGTGTTGTATTTTGCTCCTCTTGCAGGTTGTCCTCCGTGACAAGATGGTTCCATGTTGTGTGATGTAGAGAACTCCACACATGAGAATTTGTGATAGTCGAGTGGTGTGGGTTTAAGTTAAAGGATCCAAAGGTTGCGGTTTCGAATCCCAGTAACTGTTATTATTTTTTTGTTTTTCATATTTTGGTGTCTAAGGCAAATTTCTTGTGGCGGAGCCTTGGGGCAATCGGGTATATGGGGTAGCTAACAAGGGAAGGTCACGATGTGTTACACGGGGTTTTCAACCGGACTATTTTTGTTGGATTCAACATGTCGAAATATGTGAAACCCCAAAGCCTTTCGGGTGAAGAGCCAGGGAGATGTAGTATGTTGTTAACAAAATGTTAATAAAATCTTAAATTTGTTTTACCAAATTAGGATGATAGTGTTGTCTAACACAGATCACCTAGATATAAGAAATGAATGTAATGTTTGGAATGATACTAATAAAGAAATAAAAAAAACATGTACATCGTGAATGTTCTGAATGGCTTTAACGGATGACGCATGAATTTGGATACTAGGTTCAAATAATGACTTATTCAGTAGGTACAAGAATGTTAACACTTTTGACCGGGTTAAATCCGCTCGATAAAGGCAATAAATACATTACTTAGAAAAGAGATAACTTAACTTTATATAAAATGAGTAGTAGAAAATCGGTAAAATAGAATGGTGTTTGATTTTCGATGATGTTATTACTTTCAATAAAAGTAACATTGTTGCTAAATAAATAACTTTACTCAAGAAAATTGTTTCAAAAAGAACAAAATGTTTATTATTTATGTGTGATTTTTTGTGTATTCATACACTAACAAATGAGGCCATTTGAAATCACAGATCTGACTGTTATTTTTTTAGTTTCAGTTCAGTCATTTAAAACGACAATATTTTCACTTGTCCCACTAGTTTCCAAAATTTTCAATATTTACCTTGAACTTTGGCACAAACATTAAATTTAAATATAGCATAGATTTAGTAGGAAACAATCTGAAAAATATAGTAGATCTTATTCATTTTATTTTTTTAAGAACCCTCTCTATACAATTTCCTTTACCCATTTGTCACACGGTACCTTATTTCGATAGTCACTCAAGCAAAATGATTATCTAAATACAGGGACCGGAATCTATTATGATAATTCGCCACAAGAAATCGGGTTGAATTTCATAAATTTGCCTGAATAACCAAAAAATAAAAACAAAATATATAGTCGCGCTTATTCAGAATCGAACCAAGGACCTCCCGATTCATATACCAGTACTAACTCCACGAACCTATCGACGGCTTGATGGGAGATGTGACAAAAGCAATATATAAAGCGTTTTATATTGCAATATTCATTCCATTCTTCTGACATGTCCACCATCCATTTGCCGCGTGACCATTTGCCTAAGTGTGCGTTTCTGATGCCATCATTCGGCTTCGGATTGGTTGTGCAATTGTGTGGGTCGGGCGTTAACATTTAGATTGCTCGAATTTTCAAGTCCAATGTGCTCGATTTCAATTGACGGGTTTGCCCGTCTACGCTTAGGAGGCGAATCTTACCATCAATAGGTGGATTTAGCACCTAATACGTTAGGAGGGAAATCCGCCATCCGAATTATTTTGGGTGTAGGTATGTGGAAGTGAGCACATGTTTCGGAATGTCTATTCTCTGTGTAGCTGACCAGAAGTTCTCGACTTCTACAGGTGTTTATCTTTTTTTTTTCTACTTTTTCCTGTCATATATATAGCTCACCAGAGGCACACCAACACCTTCAATGACAAGGAATATCTAACTTGTTCCATTTCTCCCAACGAACATAGTCAGTAGGGTAGCTGGAGGCAAAACGCGCCGTCTAAGGAAGGAAGCGTTTTTAGCTATGAAGTACATTATTATAAGTCCTTTTTAATCATTATCTCATGTTTTCCATCAAATAGTAGTGTAATAAATCAATTTAAAAAAATACTTTATCTGCATTTTATTTTTTGCTGGGTAGAACGCCTGAGCTCGACGTTAGCAGTATGCGCGTACGCATGCGCAATCATACTTGCATATGTGTTACATACATAAGGGCGTTTGATCAGATGTTATTGTTCAATTATAAACCAATCCAATTGCCTACGTAGTAGTGCAATGTTGACAAAATTCTCTTTGTTTGCTGTCACAACATTGCTTTTGTTTGCTGTGAGAAAGCAAACAGAAACAAAATTGCTGCCGAGCATTCCCGCCTTGTTGATCTGATGTTGACCGAAAGCTCGAATGACGTCAAACAAACATCGATACGTTTTCATTCCAAGGAAATCGACTCATATAAGATTGATCGTGCGTTGGTATTCGTGGCAGTTTGCTTGTCGACCTCTATAGTATACATGTTGATTCGAAAAATGTGCATTTGTAAGGTTCAAATTGACACGTAACTACAGCGTGGCATTACGTTTGCTGGAATTTGAATTCAAACGGCTGTTTTGGTGTTATGAAATAGGAGTGGCTGTTTTGCCCCACGAGTTGATTAAAGTTTAAGTCCTTCAATACGCTATTTAAGGATAAACTCAACACGTTTTTTGCATGGAATACAAACTATGGGAGTGCACAAGGCGAATTTCGGTGATAGTTTCAATAGTTTTGATGTTTATCGACCTGAAAAATGACCTAGAAAATAACACAAAATTACAACAAAAACAGCGAACAATGTTTTATCGATTTTTTTACGATTTTTGCCAGGTAAATATTTAAAAATGCATGTAAAGAAAAATTTTAGTACATTTTCTATTATCTCGGATGAAAAACAGCGTCCCAAAGCACGTCGTTCGTTCAAAACGAGGATGGCGCTTTTTACACCCACTTTCCCTATAGCCACTCGTATGCCCGTGAGTTATTATCAAAGAACTCTTTTGAGGGTTGTTATTCCCTCCAGCTTCCGATTCGACCGTACGCAAAATTAGGATGAAATATGCGGTCACAATCGCATTTGAATGTAGAAACGAATAAAAAGTTGGAAACATATTTCGTTCCGTTACATATATAACTTACGGCAGAACATATTGGGGTGTCGCATTCGAACTCACAGGTCAGCATAATATAAGTGTACATCACGTAGCAGTGAGAACGATAGGCATATACTCTGGGGACTGACCCCAAGACCCGACTCGTTTCTTCAAGAGAACTATATTTTTGGACTTTCGTTAAATATTCTCGGCTTCATATCCCTACAATCAGTGGATGCATTCAAATGAGACAACCTTATGGAAACTCGCCTTGACATAGAAATAAACTCAATTCGCGTTAACAAAGAAAAGTAGAAAAACATATCAATCCCATTTTACAAAGCGTAATTAAATTATCAAATAATATCATCGTCAACGCGCTGGCTGGAAACGAATCCTTCCCCCGTGAACCCTTGAATATTGTAAAATTTATTTTCATCTACTTTTCTCGCAATTATGATTAATGTTCCGCCGGGAGCTGTTTTGCACTGTCTAGGCACAGAATTTTCAACAAAAAATAAAAACTAAACGACCAGATTCTGCCCATCACACAACTGTCGGCAATCGCCCCGGGCTTTTTTATTGCTTCAAATGAGTCGCTCCGAAACGAAAAAGTCACTTGCAAAAGGGAAATAAATTTTCGCCTATTTGTCACGTTTTGTAATTACTCTTCTCCGTTAGGTACGGTTTTTCAGTCTGGACTCGAACTCCACTCGTCTCTACGAAGTGGGTGAATGCCCAAGGAGCCGCGGTTGGCACTTTCAGATTCATAATCTTTTCAGCATTGGGAATGACACAATCTGCCTGACTGAGTTCCGTCCAGGGTGGAAAATGTTACTTACTGGCAACGAGCTTTGGAAGTTTTATTCTGTATTTTTTTTTAAATTGGTTATAAGCTGCCGTGTTTTGAATAGCTAGTGGAATATTTTTTGCACTGAAGAGTTTGATATATTTAGCGCAAATCTACCCTTCGTTCAAACATTGAATGTTCTTTCTAAATATGATGTTACCATAATTATAGGTATAAAACAAAAAGTTTTTTATGTCATTTCGTTTTATTATGCCGTTATATTTTTTGGCGTCTTCTATTTTATTTTGTTTATTCTATTCTATTCTATTATTATATATTTAAGAGATTTTACATTTCACAAATTCATTTGCCTCTAATGAGAACAATCTTCTATTGTTTAAATCATAAATCATTTTAACAATAGGCTGTTCTTTATATTTATACTGTTATAAGATAAAATTTAGTAAAGATAAATGTTAAACATTTTTATATTTGGCTGTTTTATCAATTCTTGCAAGCCGTGCTGTTGGAATGATCATTATTTTAGGACAAGCTAAATATTTCAACGTATTTTTTTTTACAACCATGTGTTTCATGTCCTTTAGTTTTTTTTTTTTTCAAAAAAATACTTACGATATTTCTTAAAGATTTCATCCAGAAATATTAGCAATAATAGCTTAAAGAACTAGTTCAGAGATAAATTCAAGAATTCCTCAACAGATTTTTCACTTAAAATTCCTTCGTTTAAAAATTCTTTCATGAATTTATCCTGGGAGGTGTTTATGAAATTTGGAAATTATTTCAAGTATTATATTATGTTCAAAGGTATTTCAAATAAAGCCCCAAAGAGAACTTCTGTAGAGATCTTTAAAAATATTGTACCGTTAAGGCACCAGTCACCGTGCGGGCTCCATTCACCGTGCACATATACAAATTCCTACAGAATATTCATACAATTTTCACAAATTATTCTTTTGTCAGCAAAATAAGATAAAACTGATGAAATGAAGTAGTTTTTGTCACATAGCATTTTGAAAAACCTAGTTTATGAAGTCAAAATCATGTGAATTCTGTTTGGTACTGGGATTTTTCAACACTCTTAGTAGAAACGCCAAAAATCACATTTTTCATTTTGACGATAGAGTATGAAATTTTTCATAATTTCAACAAGTTTTCATTGTGGATACTATTAGTAAGATGTATTTCATCGTATGAGCAATGAGAATTTATGCAAATTAGAATTTTTTATTGTGTTTCAGTCGAAACCCAAATGCACGGTGAATGGATCCTTTTCAATTTAAATGGTCCCTATTACCGTTCGTTAGTGTAAAATACATGAAATTATTCGGTAATATACCTTATATTTTTTGTTATGTCGTCATTTAACTACTTCATATTTAGTTTTTGAGTGAATATGGAATGGTTTGGACAATACAGTCAAACCTCCTATAACGATTTCAATAAAAAAATGTTATTTAGACAATTTTTAAACTTTTTATTGTAAATGAAGATTTTAATACTCTTAGAAATAAGTACGCACACTACTAGCAACATAGTCGTTCCATCAACAACGTTTCTTCAAGATAATTTATTTTTTTTATTAATTCATGACGAAAACTATACGCACGGTGAATGGTGCACTAGTGTGCACGGCAAATGGTGACATAGAATGGTACGAGGCGACCTTAACATGACGTGTTAAAACATAATTTTTAAAAGCTCTTATCCATAAATCTATTATTGATTGCAGCATACTGAAAAAATAGCCTAAGTACGAGAGCAGGTTAATTTTTGTTTAAAATATTAAAGGCTCTAACGAAAAATATCTTCTCACAGCATAACTCAAACGAACAACACATTAAAAAAAGATATTTGTGGCAAACTTTTGAACGATTCTATATACATTTTAATTTTGAAAGTGTACATCAAAAACACTGTCTATTATCGAAAGAAGGAAAAAATTGTGATTGACTTTATTTTCAGCATATCTCAAAAAGAAATCTTGTGTTTGCAAAACAAACAAAAAATATGATGGATACCCGAGGAAGAAAGAATAACTCGGCAATAACTTATGCATACCATATTTTGGTATCATACCCCAATTAGGTATTGTTCATTTATCAATACCTCATTTTTTTCAAGGGGGGTCCGTAGCCTTGAGGTTACGCTTTCGCTTCATAAGCGGAAGGTCATGGATTAAATTCCCAGCCCCTCCAAAAAATAACCCGTCCAGCCACCAGAAGACGCCGCACGGAGGACTGTGCATAGGGGAGCACATCCATCCTCCGTCAGTATCAGATGATGACTGAGACAAATTGACCCACTTCGCAGGCAGCTAGCCTCAAACGACTCAGGAACACGGCAAAACGAACCACCGCAAGAGCAATGGACTATGGCTTATGGAAAATCGATTGGACCAACAGCAGAGCACTCTCCTACCTGCTCGGTGTGAGAGCAAAAGAGCAGAAGAGAGTGAAAGCAGATGTAAATATAGATTAGTTAAAAATAGAACTGTATCGGTAAGGAAGATACAGATAAAACTGATTACGGCACAGCAGTGGCCACGAGCACGAAGTGCCTTAATAAAAAAAAAAAATAATAATAAAAAAAAAACCTCATTTTGGTATTATAATGGTTTTTGAAAAAAATGTTTAAAACAATCATACATACTTCATTTTGGTATTCGATAGCTATTGAGGACTGCTGGAGGTATTGAACTATTATTGAAAAATTTCACTTTTATATGAAAATCCATCAAGTATTATTTAGGTATTGCAATACCTGATCCAATTATCAGCTTGGTATTTGTAGAATATGCAGAAGGTATTATTTGAGGTATTTTACCTCTTATGCAGGGCTCATTCATACCTCATTCAGGTTGTAAGTATTGGAAATTATCTGGTATGGAATACCTCAATTTGGTATTCAGTAGTTATTTTCTTCTGCTCGGGTATTGGCACGTTCTATCTATATATTCTATATTGGCACGTAACTTCTTCTTTTAACGTGTAGTGTCTTCTAACTATCATTCCAACAGCACGTCTTGCAAGAATTGATAAAAAAACAAAAATAGATTAACATTTAGTTTAATTAAATAATAAAATTAAACAGTACAAATATAAAGAACAGCCTATTATTAGAAGAAGGCAAAATTAATTATTAAACCAATAGAAGATTGGACGCCAAAAATTATTGCGGCATAATAAAACGAATTATAATAGCGTTCAAAATCATCGAAGTGATTCTTGGAATGCTGTAACTTTGTCGAACAGTGACCAATTTTAGTTCTTTAAGAAGTACTGGACGGGTCCACTAATCTAGTTTTGCTACCACGGAGATGATCTATGACCACCGGATACCGGTGATAATCCGGATTTCCGAAAGTATGTCTTATGCAGTAAAAATATGACGTGTTTTTAGCAAAGACATCAGTTGAAAATTCAAAATTTTACTGCACATGGAGATAGAAGATAAATTTTTGAAGCGATTGGTGCGCCAAGTAAGATGTGACCATTTCCCCAGAATCAGCGCCGGTAGTGGATCTGAATTGGGTTCAAATTATTTATCTACTAAAAATATGTCATGCAGCTTGAGCTTGAGCTTGATTGGCCGCCCATGGATGCTACTCCAGTATCGCCAGATCAGCTGCACTTACACAAGGAACCAATTGAATGACTGCTTGGGACTAACAGGCATCTTCAGTGTATAAGTGCTGATGATCTTCTATTTTTAGACGACAATGGTGCCTGCCACGTCAGAATGTAGACCAATGTGGGGAAGGGGGAGGAATTGATGATGCATTATACTGGCTCCCACGTAGACCGTATATACCACTGCATCTACGCCAGTTCATGCGGGAGTGTATGGATTGGGGGAAAGGCACGGCAGAGAGGTTTGCTTTTGTGGTTAGCAGACTGCCTTTGAATCAGGCGTACGGAAAGGCATGCGCGTGGAAGAATGGAAGCGTTATAGAAAAGGTTTCTTGTCCGTCTCTGGTTCTAGCGTTTGCTATGAACGAATAGTTTGAGTGTGATAGATTTAGAATGGAAGATAGAAGCAAGTGAGAGATATACTGCCGTGAATCGCAAGTCAGTCCCATATGTAAAAAGTAGGCATTGAGAAAATGGACTGTGAAGTTTCCAAACTCGTTTTCCATACGAATATTCGAAAAATCCCAGAGGATTGAAACATGATCAGATCTTAATGAAACTTTCACAATTTGCTTTTCACTTCGATATCTTTTTGAGAAAAATATAGAGATGATCAAAACACGGTTCTTTTTTGTGTTACACGGGGTGGAAATCTGTAGTGGGACTGATATGCGATTACTTTTCATTATGGGACAATTTGACTTGCTATTTTTTCCTAATTTTTCCGAACAAATCATATTATCTTATGAGTGGAGCTGAAAGAGCATTGGAAAATATGTTGAAAACTGAACTCAACTCAATTTTGACGAAAATGTAGATGGGACTGATTTGCGATTCACGGCAGTATACAAGTACAAAGTACGAGGAAAGGGACGGGCCCACTATGGGCGGTTCCCATACAGACTGGCGGCCAAAAATATTTTTTCCATCTCATGTCTTATTTATGAATTTTATGATACAAATTTGATGTTTTGTTTTCAAAAACAAGTTTTCGAGACTAACTTTTGAATAAGGCCTATAGCGAAATATTAAACTTTGTTACTTATAATGTATATAAGCCATTTATGCGATTAACGTTGTGCAAACCATTATAAATATTAAAACTTACATAGAAATGATGATATGAATGATTTAGGGAAATTCGATTATTTTCTAAATTAATTTTGACTGTTTTCAATAGAAAATGTTTAAAAATATTGAAAAAATTCAAAAAGCCTTAAAATAAAAAAGTGCAAATTTGTGCAGCTAAATTCTTCACGATCCTTTAGTTTACATCTCAAAGTACCCTTGGAACTGAATTTAAGCCTGGGACAACTTGGGACAAAAAAGTACTCGATGTGTTAACTATAAGCTTATTCGATTTTTTTGACCGCTTCATAAAAAAACATCATGAAGGCCATTATTTTAAAGCCTATTTTTATTTTTTATTGTTTCTAGGAAGCCTTTTTTGTAAGCTTTCAAATGGTGTAAAAACATTTTACGTAAATATAATAGAAAAAAAGTTATATTCATTTGAGTAAACCATAGTTTTTGTTAATAAAAACAAGTTTTTCTCCATAGGCTCAACTTTGGCACCTAATATCTGAGTGTGCAATGCAAATCATGCTCTAATATTTTGGAGATTTCTTAGAAGACATGTTTACAATGAAATGGCGAACAAGAATTGAAATTTAGGGCACTTCACTTTTTTGATTATTGGCCACCTGATAAGCCATAGTGGGGGCCTGGGATTGTCATGCAATATTTTTACATTATTATAAACTGAAAATGACCGTACCTGCCACACGATATACGCATGCAAAAATGGTCATTGGCACAGTAAGCTCTCAGTTAATAACTGTGGAAGTGCTCTTAAGAGCACTAAGCTGAGAAGCAGGCTCTGTTCCAGTGGGGACGTAATGCCAGAAAGAAGAACATATCGTTCGACGGCTCATTTTTCATGTCTAGTCATGAATAGTTTAGCTATAGACAGAAAATGAAAGTTTGATTAGAATGGGCACTTTTTGGACCACCGGAAGTTTCTGTTTTTACACCAAAACATATCATGCGACGGCTTATTTACTATTTCTTGTCGTGGATAGCGTAACTGTAGACTCAATGTGTATATTTAACTATTGTGGCCACTTTTGCGACCAACGGATGTCCTCGAGAAAACCTGTGATTGGAAACAATTGGAATTAAACTCCAATAAGGTACACCGGAGCAAGTTGAAACGGCTGGGGTAAGATGAAACGGCAAAATTTCGTAATTATGAAAAATTTTAGTACAGAAACACCAAGTTAACCCATGAAGCTAACTTTTGCAGAAGAAAACCGTTCAAAAATTTATTGTTATCATTTTCCAAACTTCGCATTTCATCTTGCCCCACCCGTTTCAACTTGCCCCGGTGTACCTTACATATTCTTACATTTTCATACTGGATCCTATCCTAAATCCACATTGATAAATATACATATTATTGTGCGTATGGAGAAACTTCAGCAGCCTAGTCACAAGTAATTCTTCAAATATTTTGCTCAAAACAGGTGAAACTGATATTGGTATCTGATTGTTAATATCATTTTTGTTTCCTGATTTATAGATCGGCGTCACACGTGCACAGCGTGCTATCTGGGAAGATTCCCGTATTGATGGCTTGATTGAAAACATCTCGAATCAATGCTGAGAAAATTTGATGATGAGCTTTGACCAATTTTACAGGTATTCTATCTGGTCCACTGCATTTATTGGCATCTAGGTTTCTTATTCTATCGCGACTTCTTGCTCGGTTGTAGGCGGCAGCAAAATTTAAGCATGAAGAGACGATAGCGTACCGTATTTTGTTTATGTATCGTAGGCTATTTATTGTTGAGGCAAGCTTGGGTACAATTGTGCTAAAGAACTGATTGAACGCATCCGTCACTGAGTGTCCTCTGATTTGTTGATTATTCACCATCAGCTTTATTTCTTCCACTTTACCAGAACGAGATTTTCCCAAAACTTCATTCAAGTTATTCCAACATTGTTTCTGATTGTTGTAACGGAACAGATTACCATATAGGTTTTTTTTACAACTATCTTTAGCTTGCTGTACCATTTTGGAAACGTGTGCAAGGAGTTCTTTTGGTCTACTTTCATTCTGATGGTGTTTACATTTACGTTATCCTTGATACGCAGGAGTTTCCATAGATCAAAGCTCATCCAAGAGCAAAGGCCCTTGATCTTAGCTTGTACGACCACTTTCTTCGAGAATTCAGATGATTCGTAAGCCAGGCCTCTAAGGCGGGATCCACAGATTACGTAACGCTCTAGGGGGAGAGGGGAGTAGGCTCAAGCATTACGGCTCATACACAAATTTGAATTTTTTCATACAAAAAGCGTTACGGAGGGGGGTGGAGGTCAAAAGTTTCCAATTTTAGCGTTACGTTATATATGGATGCTGCCTAACTGCATATTCAAAGGCCTCAATAAGTTTTTGTTTGTCAGCTATTATCTTTTCCAAAGGTCGATAGAATCGGATAGTGATCGCTTATATCAGTAAGAATGGTTTCGTTTACCACCTTATTCTTAACTGCTTCGGAGCAAAAAACATGACCCAAGGTATTATTTCTTGTCGGTTTGGCCGTGTATGTGTTGGTTACTTCCAAATTGCAGCATCTTAGAAGATTACTGTACTCGCGGACCAATGGATAGCCTCGTTGATTATTTGGAATGTTTACATCACCTACGATAACGCATATGAAACTGCATAACAAAAGAAACTGCGGAAGTCATCAATGTGGTAGAGATTTGAGCAATTTTTTTTCAGCCACGTTTCCCCAATTACAATGATGTCTATATTTCTAGTGTATAATGAAAGAATATTCCTAACCCCTCTCAAATTTATCCATACAATTTATTTTTCTTATATTTATGTTTTTGCAAAAGTTTCAATTGTTATCAAAATTCAAATCAACATTTTCAATTAATTAAGCAATTATATAATACAAATAGTTAGGTATTTATATGATTATTTATCTTTACGATATGATAGGCCAGGACAATTCCATTTCTTTGATCGCAGTACCCAGTTGAGAATGTCATTTTAAATGAGGCTCTCTGTAGAAAATTTCTTCTCCCATTCAGTCAATAAATTTCTTTACTTTTCTTGACCAAAACAGCATACTTAGCAACAGCATGTACTTAGCTTAAAGCCTTAGGATTTTCATCGTCGATAATCGGAAATACCCAATATGACTGCGTTGCGCGATGTCATGCCGCGGTTTACTTTGTCTACCTTCATTTCCAACTCGTTACTGTGTTACGTTACTGTGCGTAGGAATCTATGACATTTGGTCGAATGACATTTAGTCGAATGACGTTTGGTCGAAAGTACATTTGGTCGAACGGACATTTCGTCAAATGGACATTTGGTCGAAAAGGTTTAATCGCAACAGAAAGCATAAGACATTTGATCGAACCGACATTTCATGGAAAGAACATGTGGTCGAATCTAAACAGTTTACGTTTAGTCTCATAATCGTCGAGGGCTTTAGGACATTTCGTCGGATGACATTTGGTCCAATGTCGTTTGGTCGAATGGCATTTAGTCGAAAGTACATTTGGTCGAAAGGACATTTGGTCGAATGGACATTTGGTCGAATTGATTTAGAACATTTATTTTGGTCGAATGGCGTTGAGTTGAACGGAAATTAAGTTGGAAGCTTATTTTCAAATGGTTTATTGAAAGATCATTTGTTAAAATTGATTATTGTTTTCTGAATTTTACTAAGTTGGTGAGATTATTCTTTTGAATAATCTGAATCATCTAACTGTTGTGGAATAAAAAATGGGATATTTTATGTAGTCTTATTTTTAAATTTCATACATCTTTTTATTTGTAAGTTTAAGTTATGCCAAATTATAGGATTTCGGTGATTATCCAGAAGAAAATTTTAGAAAACGGTTTTTTTTTGTACATTGACTGAAATATTTAGCTCTAGTGAATTTATTATTCTTTGAAAGTGTCATCATTCTTTGAAAAACTGCTCACCAAGTTATGTCATTACTCAACGATGTGAAAATGATGGTATTTTGAATTTATTATACTTTCGAAATTTCATCTTTTTTCATTACGAACTGGTGATCTTCATCTGTAGGAAGTATTTGGACAGAGTGCTCGGGATCTTTCTTTGAATTCAGAGTCTTGCAGCTTACTGATGTGGGTAAGATTTTTGAATGGAATGGCAATAAAATTTTGTTGAAGTGAATGTGAAAAATTGGTAACTCTTGTTATGGCCAATTGACTTATTGCGACTTCTAACTTAATAACATTCCTCAATCAAATATAAGACTTGAACAAAAAAAAAATAATTAAACAAAACAATTTTACTCATTATGGTCGGGTAAAGGAAAACGAGTTGGTAAAATTTCTGTCACTTTTTTTAATTATTCAATCACTCTGTGTATTAGCGACGAAATCCTAATTTCGACGATAATCAGACTTAACGTAAAACTTTAGATTGGACATACTATTTAGGTTGGACCACATATCCTTTCCACGGAATGTCGGTTCGACCAAATGTTGCAGTTAAACCTTTTCGACCAAATGTTTATTCGACGAAATGTCCATTCGACCAAATGTACTTTCGACCAAACGTCATTCGACTAAATGTCATTCGACCAAATGTCTTTCGACCAAATGTCATAGATTCTCGTCGAGAGTAGCATTTTGTCGCTAATACACAGAGTGATTGAATAATTGTAACAAGTATCAACCATTTTACCAACAATCAGTTAGCTTTTTTTTCAATTTGATGGACTCTACTCTCCCATCATACCGAAAAACATACTGCTTTTTTATTTAGGCATGTTCTGCGATTTGAAATAAGTTGATCTTCAATATAGATAAGCCAACTTTTGTCACTTCAGCCAACTCGTCATACCTTGCCCGATACATAGAATAAATGCAATTTTCTTGTTCAATTACTCAAAGCTTCTATCGCAAACTCTGTAATGAACCCAAGACCATCAACACCGACAGCAAAGTGATATATTTGTTTAAGAAATGTTATTAAGCTGGAAGTCACAATAAGCCAATTGGTCATATGTAGAGTTAAAACATATAAAAGAAAGATCACAGCACTCTTGCCTAATGCTTTCATTAGATGAAGATCAGCAATTCATAACAAAGAATGATGATATTTAAAAAGAATAATGAATTCAACATATCATCATGTTCACATCGTTGAGCAGTTTGACAAAGAATGATGATATTTTAAAAGAATAATAAATTCACTAGATCTAAATATTTCAGTCAATGTACAAAACAAAAACTACTTCTTAAAAGGTCATTTGAACATCGAAAGTCTACATATTGGCATAACTTTAAATCACTAACAAATACAAAGATGTATGTAACTTAAAAATATAACTACAAAAAATAACACGTTATCTATTCAACAACAGGTAAAAATTCTGATTATTCAGAAGAATATAAAAATAAGCTTTCGACCAAATGTCCATTCGACCAAATGTCCCTTCGACCAAATGCACTTGCGACCAAATGTCATTCGACCAAATGTCATTCGACGAAATGTCCTAAAGCCTTGTTTGTGGCTTCCAAGTTCTGTACCCATGCTTTCATTTTCCATCTATAATCCACTTAACTGTTTCTTGAAGCCAAAAAAAATCCTTCTGTAGCACATCGACCTGTTTTGAAAGGAAATCTTGCGACTCCTGGATTGATTTAGCCGTCTTCACCAAAGTATCAATTTTGTAGGCAGATTGTTCGAAGGCAAGAAAATGCATATGTAGCAAGGATGGAAATCTAGTGATCATGACAAAATCCACGATGCGGTTGTTCTTTATCATGCGATCATAGCAACAACGATTAACCTTATGTCGTTAAGGGGGCAGGATCCTTCATTGATTTCGGAATTTTCAAAAGCAGTTTTTTCGTTCAAAATCAAGAAAATCAAGGTGGGTAAAATGAACAGCTGTTGGTGGTAAAATGAACATCAAGCAAAAAACGTGAATAAACAAATATTTTTGAAAACTTTGATTGCATTTCCGAATATTTATCCATTAATAATTGTAACCCATTCAAAAAGAATTCTGAAGGTATCAGATTTGTCATCATATCATGACGACTCATTTTGCCACCGCTTCCCCTTAGTACCTCATTTGGTATGCATACAAAAAAGTTCAATTTCCATTATTCAAGTAACTTAAACAAAAAGATCAAGAAATTAGCAATCATTTTTTTTGTATCCATTCACCACACCGTACCTTCAATGGAAAATTTCGTTCAAGTTTGTTTCAAGCAAAAAGTATCTAACAAACTTAAGATGAATTGAAATGCCATACAATGCACTTGTAGTAATCCCTTTTGTCATGAATAATAGAACTGTCAATCAATCAACAGCAGTGTCTACCCACAAGAAAGAATCTCACATTTTCAGATCCATTACATCTTCATTCCATTACATCAGGACATTCTTAAAGGACACAGGACTACGGCGTAAATTCGATTTTCTATTCCTGACAGCTCAATCACCAACATTTGTATGCATTTGCTCAGCTTCTCAAAAAGCAACTCAACTATCAAGTTTCCAATCATCCCTCTGGTTCAATCCGTCCAGAGTCTTACTACTGCAGACAGGAGTCCCACATTAGCCCCCGGAGAGGCGGTATGAATGTTTAATTGAATATTCATACATGGCTCATTCGCAGTCCATTGGTGCCCCATGACCATGGGTAAGAATCCTTTTATGGGAAGTGAAGTTGAAATGTGTAGGCGATGGGAGCTCCAGCAAGGTATAACACATTCTACCGAGAACCGACAAGAGCCAATTCATTTGCCAAATTCTTCGAATTCACCTCTCTATCCGCAAATGCGTCGAGAATTGAATTACGTGTGTCGGTTCCGTTGGGCTTCCTCGTAGCCTTCTAGCTAGCTAGATAGTGTGGAGAAAACATTGCTCCTCTTCCATGACATGGATTTATGTTGATTTGCTAGGATTACCGGAGCCGAAATTAGCAACCATTTGTCATTCCGGTCACCGAGAAAAGGAATAACTGTGCGGCAAAGGAAATTCGCTACGGGAGCGTTTGCGGAAAATTGGTTTTCGGTCAACTCGTTAGGACCTTTCGAGTTCCGGTTCGAGGAAAGCTTTGTGCGATTTCCATTCTGGTGGTATCAGTCTTAATTCTGGTATTCGCTTGAAAAACTATGAAACCTTCGCTTCAAGGACACAGGTTTGTCATAATTGGCTCAATTGATTATATTTTGGCTTGGGATTGGATTTAAATTGAATTTGAAATCGATTTGGTCAACAGTTTGATAGCGTGTTTCTATGTACCATAAAACTATTATGCTTATATGCGCAAAGTTTGACGTATAAGATAACGCCAAAAGGCCGTATAAAAGTGGAGGTGATATGCGTGTGTATTTTATATGATCAAAAATGACATATACAATATATAAATATATAAATTTTCTTACGAACTAATCTGTAATCTTAGACGATTTAATTTATGATAACAAATGTTGATTTGACAGCTGCTACGATTTTTTTCGAAATACTTTGTACGAGTATGAGGAAAGAAACAAAATGGACAAACTAAAGCGAGGAAGCACATCAATCAAACGATTACATTTAGCTTCGGAATATTATAAGCATTCTTCATCATCAATAATATCAATATAAAATAGAGTTATCGATTAATAATGAGGATTTATACCGCAATAATAGAAGATATCGAAATAATGGGCAAATTACCCTACTTGTTTTAAAATTACAAATAAAATAATCTTAAATACAGAGTGCAGAAATAATCACATTATTTTCCAAAAGTTTTTAAAGTGATTCCATTTTACGGCAATAGTGAACTAAACAAGAAGTCTTACTTTGTAACACATTCTTGCTAAGCCCTTTACTCAAAGAAACATTCCACATATAACGTAAATATTTTCCGGAATTACTTTATGATCAAACATTATAATTTACGGTCGCTGTAAAATCAGTCACAAGCCAGCACTTAAGATTCCCCATACAAGCTAATTAAATTATCAACCACTGCTGATGTGGCTGCTTACGCCGAAGATTCATCTGACGGCGGCACTCTTCATCCCGGCGGAGGAGAAGAGTTTTCAAAAATACATTAAAAATTGGTCCCACTTTCCGAATGTCATAAATGTGTGGTAAAATGGATTCGAACACGCACTTACTCCACCGCGGTAATATCCCGAGATGCGCCAACAGTCGTCGGTTTGAGGCAGTTATTTATGCACAGGCCAGCCGCATCGGAACAACTTTGATATACAGATATTTAATTTCTATATAAACTGCAGAACGATTGCCCTGGCTGGTGCTGATCCGCGGTTGCGCTGGGGATGTTCAGATATAGATTTGGAGACTCAAAAGAAATTACTTCTGTACGTCTTTCAAGATTTTGCAAACCTGGAGCGTCTTACTCCATGGTAGGAGCGGCTCACAACAGCGTCTGTTCCCCATGTCAGGGGCGGCCGATAACCGTCCGCGTGCCAGAGAAGGACTCTAAGCTAAACTGTGCACTATGGCCCCTGAGCATTTAGGGGGTCATCCGGAAATCTAGGGGTTGGTGTCAGGCCCTACAAGCCAGTCGTAAAAAATCGAGCAACAAATAATCAACGAGATAATACAAACCGGGACAATCGGCGAAGACTACAGTGACGTAAAGGGACTAGCGATCGGAAGCTCAGTACGTGGAACTGTAAATCTCTCAATTTCATCGGGAGTATACGCATACTCGGTACCGCGGATTCGGTATCGTAGCGTTATAGGAAGTGTGTTGGAAGGGATCAATAGTGCGAACGTTTAGAGGTAACCATACCATCTACCAGAGCTGCGGTAACACACATTAGCTGGGAACAGCTTTCATAGTGCTGGGTGATATGCAGAGGCGCGTGATCGGGAGGTGGCTGATCAATGAGAGAATGTGCAAGTTGAGGCTCAAAGGCCGGTTTTTCAACTTCAGCGTTCTAAACGTGAACAACCTTTACTCCGGAAGCGCTGTTGATGGTAAGAACGGTTTCTACGCACAGCTCGAACGCGAGTACGACAGCTGCCCAAGCCATGACGTCAAAATCATCATAGGAGATCTAAACGCTCAGGTTGGCCAGGAGGATGAACTCAGACCGACTATTGGAAAGATCAGTTCCCACCGGCTGACGAACGAAAACGGCTTACGACTAATCGATTTCGCCGCCTCCAAGAATATGGTCATTCGTAGCACCTACTTCCAGCACAGCCTTCCATACCGATACACCTGGAGATCACTACAGCAGACAGAATCAAAAATCGACCACGTTCTTATTGATGGACGACACTTCTCCGACGTTATCGACGTCAGGACCTATCGTGGTGCTAACATCACCTTTATACAGTTTTGCTGCGATTTTGTTTTCGGAAATGGGTACAAAGCAATGGAATTTCTGTGTTCCTGGAATTAGCTTTGCTTGTTGATGTATGTTACTTAGTTCTTCTGATCCTTGTTCGTAATCTTCCTGTGACACAAAACAAAATGACAATTTTGTCAGGTATTCTTCTCTCCGCTAATTAGCCCACTCATACAAAGCTTTTGCATTAGGGGATTTTTTTTTATTGCCGTACGGGTTTGGGCCGAAGGGTCTCAGATTTTCATGAAACTTTTTCCACAGGCAGGGCTCATGGATATATGAATAAAAAAAAATTGAGAAAAATTCAGGGTCGCCTATTTTTCCGGAAAACTCAGGTGCAAATTTTTTGTTTTCCCTTGACACTACTTACTTTGAAAAATCATAACTCAAGAACAAAGCATCGTAGAAACAAAGTTTTTATATGAAAATTTAAGCAAATTTTCTCAAAAATCCAAAAAAAATATGAGCTGGAAAAAGTTTTCCACAAAATTTTCCACCGTTGGGAAAATTCGTAAAGAAAAGCCGAAAAAACTATGCTCGAACTCGTGAAAAATTTTCAAAAAAATATTTCCGAGAAGGTAATTTTATAAACTTTAATCACTGAAATTTCCAGATGTGCCATATAAGACTTTTCTTTGAAAAATCATAACTCAAGAACGAAACATTGTAGAAACAAAGTTTTTATATGAAAATTTAAACAAAATTTTCTCAGAAATCCAAAAAAAATGAACTGGAAAAAGTTTTCCACAAAATTTTCCACCGTTGGGGAAATTCATAAAGAAAAGCTGGAAAATCTATGCCCGAACTCGCGGAAATTTTTTAATAAAATATTTTTAAGAAAGAAACTTTATAAACTTCAATTCTGGTAACTTTTAGGATGCACTTTTCTTTAATTCCTGATCTATTGTCAATTTTGTAAAAAAATGCAAAGATTTGCCATACATGCCTTTTCGTTTAAAAATCATGACTCAAGACTCATCATGACTTGTCGAACCGGATTCAAATTATCTCAAAAATATGAAATTTTTGAAATGGAATCAGTTTCCCAGGACATTTTTCACTGTTTATGAAAACAAATAATGAAAACCCGATTAGCTATTCCAGCTTTCAAACAAAGTATATTTGAAAAGAGCGATCAATAAGATCCAATCCTACAATATTTTTCAATACGCTTTTTTCGTTCCTAAAACATGATCACATATTGCTAGGATGAGCTGTTTGTACCATATATTTACAAATTTATAAGTTCATAAACAAAATTTCTTAAGAACGAAACTACATAGAAACAAAGTTTTCTTCAATCAGAATGTAGGCAATTTTTTCCTGTTAGGTAACTACAAAATTGACAGTTAAATAAATGGGTAGACAATATGACAAATAGGTATTTACCAATTCAAGTTTAAAGCGTTGAAATGACTTGAGAATCATAAGTTTACCAAAAACTAACAAAGAGCAGTGAGAAAGTGCAAGTGTTGTCTATCAGCTGTATATTCCTCGTAATTATTATTTTGTAAAGTGAAAAAAGTTTTCCCGAAGCTGTTGAAATGGACAAAGTTCAATATTACGAATACAATTCTTTATGCTGTAACCCCTTCGGACTGGACGGCCACAAATCAGTAAGGATAAACCTACGATCGATCAGCCAAGGCCTCATCAGGAAGCTTCATTCGAATGGAGTTCGGTGGATTACGGAAAAGATGAAAATTTGCGTGAAGTGCTCCATTACCGGTGACCAGAAGGCTCTCGTAACGGATCTTCCAGAAGCAATGGCGTTTGAGGAACAAGTTTCACCACTATCTTCGTTGGCGTCGCCAAAGGAAACTCCTTCCTCGGGTGAGTCAGTTGGTTCTATAAATAATGTACCGTAATCCGGGGTAACATTGATCAGTTTTTAGGATATTTCTTAAATATTTATTTCAAAAATGCAAATGTTCTGAGTTTTATATTTTTAAAACAAGTACTACCACCCGTAGCTCGTGACTATATACTGTATTTTGGTTTTTGAAAGATTTAAGCATGTTTACAAAAATGTTTTATGTGATTTTTTCATTTAGCTGATATGGGGTAACATTGATCATCCATGTAAACAACATTCGGTAATATTGAAAATGTCGTTACTTACATAAATCTTGGCCCCTGAAGCCGAATATGGTGTCCAAACGCTTACATCTTATTTACTTTTTGTGTTATTTTAAAAATAAAAACACTTCGAACAGGGGAATACGCCTAAAGGTAGGCAATTTCCTAAGGGATTTCAACATTCTTAACAATAATTTGTTAATGCTGCCTAATTGAACATACTTATAAAAGTTTTGACAGCGGAATCATTTTTGGCGATGCTATTTTTAGTGAGAACCGCATTTTCCTTGCTCATATTGCTTGCAGAACTTATGTGAGACATGAATCTTCGGTAGTGTCATCCTCAACTATTGAAATCATTGTTTCGCAAACTTGACAAATTTACGCATAAAGTTAACGCAATTTTTGCATAAATTTTAATTTTCAATAGCTTATAAATATGAGAAAGAGAAGCAACATTCATGCTTTGGAAATGTTTCATCAATAAATGATGATACCACCTTATTACGAGATGAGTCATTGCGATCAATGTTACCCCGCTGATCAATGATACCCCGGATTACGGTACAAAAAATACAAGAGCTTGCTAAATTCTTGGAAATTTCTTTTCAAGTAAAATCTTCACGTTTGGATGCTTCTAGTAGTAACTATCGCAATGCTTCTATGGACGAAATGTTCAATCAAATTTTGAGTAAAATAAAGACTTGGTTTCCGCCTAATATTGTCGATGTTACAGAGGATTTTAATTCCGTTTTATTAAATTTGAACTCAGCTGTTACAAAAACCGAACCTGACAAGCAAATTGAACTTCTAAAATTACTTCCTAGGAATTGGTCATATGCCAAAGTTAAAGCTCATATTGACGTGTCTCAACACGTTATAACTGAATCAAAAAAATACAATTTAGGGATTCAACCACTTTCAAAAGAAGGACGACCCTCGCATGGATCAGATGTCCAAGACATAGTTTCAAATTTTTACCTAAGGGATGATATCAGTCGGCCATTTCCTGGCTTGAAAGATACCATATCTATTGAGTTACCCAATGGAGTGCGCCAAAATGTTCAAAAACGCCTTTTGCTTGACCCTTTGGATACTTTATATAAACAATATTTGGAAACCTGTAAGAGTGAACAGGAATCTGTCTCATTCACATCGTTCTGGAAACTTAAACCAAAACAATGTGATTATACAAAGGATTCATCGGCCATGAATGTTTGTTTTTGCATGATACATGAGAATATGAAATTCATGGTTGATGCATTGAAAAAAACTAATTGCTTTTAAGTTCATAATACAGAAAAAAAAACTCAACACCTTTTTGACTAGTCAAATGATATGTCCAGATAGTACAGATGATTGTTATAGGTCCTGTGAGGATTGTAAATTAAAAAAATTAGATTTTGTTGCCAATCGCTTAGATGAAAACAACGTTGAAGAAGTTAAGTATTGGTTTTGGATTATTTCTCCTCGTTGTGAAATTATCAACAAAGAGGAAAATGTAAATGAAAACTTGAAAAATCTCACAGAGAAGTTTCTTGTGCATCAATTCAAAGTAGATAAACAAAATAAATTTATAAGAGCTAAAAAGGAATCACTAGTTGAAAACAAAGAAACAATGTGCCAGATGGATTTCGCGGAAAATTATTCGTGCGTGATACAAGATTCCATTCAAAGCCATTACTTTGTACGACCTCAAGTAACAATACATCCATTTGTAATTTATTACAAAGACAAAACTTCGATCAAAGTCTTAAATTTTGTTGTAATTGCTGACATAAAAAAGCATAACACGACATCAGTTTATGCTTTTCAAACAAAACTAATTTCAAGATTGAAAAATAAATTTCCTGAGCTTGAAAAAATCATTTATCTTTCTGATGGTTGCGGAGAGCAGTACAAAAATAAATCAAATTTCAAAAATGTATGCAATTATGAAAATGATTTTAAAATTAGAGCAGAATGGCACTTTTTCCCAACCTCACATGGAAAAGGTCCATGTGATGGTATCGGTGGCAATATTAAGCGAATGGCTAGAGATGCTAGTATTAGAAAGTCAGCGGAAATTAATAACGCCAAACAATTTTTTGACTGGGCTGTATCGCAAAAGGTGAAAGACCAATTTAAAAAAGATTGGGAATTCATCTATGCAACTGAAAATGACTATTCAGAGGCTGAAAAATTACTTCAGGAGAGATTTTCTAACCTTGTTACAATTCCTGGAACAAAAAAATATCATTAATTTATTCCAAAAGACGAACGAAGCATTTTTGCGAGTGAATTCTCAGATGCACATGAAAACCAAGAAAATACAGCATGCTTTGTTCTTAATACTAAAACGAAACGAAAATCTTCTGGTGGTAGCAACCAAAGGCAATCTTCACGGTTGAAAAAATAGATAGTTTTAAGATAAAATGTAAGTTGAATTGAACAAATAAAATTAAAGAAAAATATAATAAAATCTTATTTGTTCCATAGAAAAGAAAGAATTCCTTGGAATGGAAAAGAAACAGTTTTTTCAGCTTTGCTTAACGGTGTAATGTTTCATGAAAAATGTAATCCAATCCGACTTATACTTCATTAAAACCAATCCCATATCGTTTCTATCAGATCTTTTAGAAAATTTGCAATTGCTTTGATAAAAAAAACCTTGTTTTTCTGATGCTTCGATTGAAATATGGCTTTTCAAAGAAAAGGCTAAAAACGGGGACGGACCTGGTGTAGTGGTTAGAACACACGCCTCTCACGCCGAGGACCTGGGATCGAATCCCACCCCCGAGATAGTCACTTATGACAAAAAGGTTATAGTGACGACTTCCTTCGGAAGGGAAGTAAAGCCGTTGGTCCCGAGATGAACTAGCCCAGGGCTAAAAATCTCCTTAATAAAGATAAAAAAAAAAAAAAGAAAAGGCTAATATGGTCATTTTTCACAAAATTGGCCATAACTCAGGAACAAAAAAAAAGTACATCCTAAAAGTTACTAGAATTGAAGTTTATAAAGTTTCCTTCCCAAAAATATTTTAATAAAAATTTTCCGCGAGTTCGGGCATAGATTTTCCAGCTTTTCTTTATAAATTTCCCTAACGGTGGAAAATTTTGTGAAAAACTTTTTCCAGCTCATATTTTTTTTGGATTTCTGAGAAAATTTGCATAAATTTTCATATAAAACTTTGTTTCTACAATGTTTCGTTCTTGAGTTATGATTTTTCAAAGAAAAGTCTTATATGGCACATCTGGACATTTTTCACAAAATTGGCCATAACTCAAAAACGAAAAAAAAAGTGCATTCCAAAAATTTCAGTGATTAAAGCTTATAAAAGTACCTTCTCGAAAATATTTTTTTAATAATTTTCCACGAGTTCGGGCATAGTTTTTCCAGCTTTTCTTTACGAATTTTCCCAACGGTGGAAAATTTTGCGGAAAACTTTTTCCAGCTCATATTTTTTTTTTTTGATTTTTGAGAAAATTTGCTTAAATTTTTATATAAAAACTTTGTTTCTACGATGCTTTGTTCTTGAGTTATGATTTTTCAAAGTAAATAGTGTCAAGGCAAAACAAAAAATTTCCATCTGAGTTTTCCGGAAAAATAGGCGACCCTGGATTTTTCTATCGTGACTCATGACTTCAGACACAACAACAAAGCTCAAATTCTTTACTATTCCTCCATCATTAAAATAAACAACAAATGGATGTATTGTTGCTTGATCGTTGTTCCAGTAATGGCTTTGAGCCTCATCCTGAAGAACAAATGTTTAATTTTCAGAAATACACCAAAAGTTGCCCTTAGAAAAACTTTTTCATTTTAAATTGCACCATGTTGAAACTACCCTTATAACATGGGATATTAATGTGGAAAGAGATAAACGTAACATTGTTGGTGGAGCATCTGGAAAAACTTATGGAACGGGCGTATTTTCTTAAGTTTTATGATATTAATATAATTGAATCCTAAATATCTTGAAAACGGCTAGTTTTAGGAAGATCATTGTTATTAGCATTTTGAATTGTTTTTGGGTGAAGAATCATATTACAGCATCAAAACGTCTTTTCTACGGCCAGAAATTGAATTTTCAGAAATGCATCAAAAGTTGCTCTTAGAAAATCTTTTTATTTTATGTTGAAACTGTGCTTAAAACATCAGGTTTTACATTGAAATTTAACAGAAAAAATTTGAAAAAAATCGAAGATACCTATTTTTTGCAATTTGTGTTTTAAGGTTTAATTTCGATTTTTTCATGAAAATATAAGTATTTTTTTTTTTTCAGTGTGTATTTTTTTTACAAATCCTATTTGATTGTCTACCATCCCTCCTCAGACACTCTTTCTCTATAACAAACGGTTTCCGAGGTACATTTTTTTAAATTGTGGTGCTAAAAATACTTACGCCCTTATCAGAAGTTACTCTTAATTTTAAATGGTCTCTCCACCAGTGGAAAAAACTTATTCTATTATATCGAAACTATGTGCAAAATTCCATTTGAATCCAAGGTAGTCGAGTTTCATCGTTTACCGATTTGGCGTGGAACCGCTCATGTACACCTTTAGAAAATTCTAAAGTAACCTCTAAACATACTTGCAATAATTACTGATAAAAAAAATTACACATACAATGCAATACAATACGAGCAGCAATTTCACGAGCAATTCTCAAAAAAGTCTTAGATCTTAAAGCGAAGTATGCACTTCAACAGAAAAGTAATCGCCTATCTCGATGCGTGGAAAAATTCTTGCAAGAAAAGGACAAGAAAAATATTTCTCTTTAATCGCAGTACGCAGTTGAAAAGAAATGTCATTTCAAATGGAGCTCACTGTAGAACATTTCTCGACCATTTCTACCGCAGAAATTTTTACTTTTCTTGAGCGGAACAGCATACTTAGCTTAAAGAATCAAACTCTTATTTCCTGATTCCTTTTGGGTTTCATTTTATTTTCTAGCTTCTTGTTTAGGCTCTTTTTGGCCTCTTTTTGATTCCTTTTAGGCCTCTTTTTATCAGGCAACAGGTCGTTAACCCATTACCGGCAGCTTCATTTTTTTCCACAATAGAAATATTTAAACCTTATAACATTCTTGTTTCTAGATATTTTTGCACCATTTTTTTTACAAGTTTTCAAAAAACTCGTCTAATTTTAGAATCCATGTCGATATCTGTCATTGGTGATCTAGTTTTTCGATGTTCCTTGGGGGACCGACATACTTTATCGATAAAATGTCTTTGGCGGCCATTTTGTTTTTCGATAATTTATCAAAAGATTAAAATGTGGGCTATACAAAGCTAGGCGATAAGGAGCTTCTTTGAAAAAATCATACAAATCGCTTATGTATTCTAAGAGTTATCTGAAAATTATGTACAATATGATGTTTTATGAATATTTCTAGATCTTTGTTCGGCCAGCGTGATAAAATACCCATTACTCAAAGACGGATGCACTAAATTGCTCTAATTTTTCATTACATACTCTCATTAATGTTGTTGAGATGGTTCAACCATAAACAGGACACTGTTTTTCAGAGCTGATTGAAAGACTATATTTCCGTAGATCAGCTTGAACTGAAAATAGCTTTATTAGATACATATTTGATTTAAGAAAAATACTTATAATAACTCACAATTATCAGTGCCGTCATACGCTTCTTAACTGGTTTTCAAACCTGAAAGATTCAATAGTGTAGATAGCTAATCCTTTTCTGTTAGTCTACTTTTACTTCCTTTTGTATTATTTGAGATAAAAGACCGATCGGTAACCAACTATCATTCTTGCGCCAACAAATGTATTGTTTCGAAGCGTAAAAATCCGAATACGATAAAAAATCTGTAGCCTGAGATATTTACGTGGGTTATAGCTACGCGTTGGTTCCCCAAGAAATACCTCAGGATCAAGTTGACCAATGATCAAGATTGACACAGAATCTAAAGCTAGCAGAGTTTTTTGAGAACTTGTGAAAAAATGGTGCAAAAATATTGAGAAACAAAAAAGTTATCGAGGTTTGAATATTTTTATTGCGGTAAAAAATAAAGCTGCCGGTAGAGGGGTTATTATCTTATTTTTACCACTACCAGCCCTGTAAAGACGGAAAGCTTTCTTAGTCTAGTGATACTCTCTGGCAGACTGGCACTCTTTGCTTTTGAGTCCCTCACTTATATATATTAACTTTCAATGTCCATTAGAAATCCATAGGGTTAAATAATATTTGAGAACGTTCGTCCTACCCATAATTTCGAGACGCACCTCTGAATGACACTTGATTTAGTATATACCGTGCGGGACCGAAATCCGTACACCTGAGAAATGAATCTAAATCCGCCCACTTCATACAAAATGCCTACTATTTGTATGAAGTGTACGGATTTTGAGCCTGTACGGATTTCGGTCCCCCACTGTACAGTGATTTAGAAAATTCATGCAACCAACATAGGCTACTTGATGGGATTTACGTTTTTGAACTACTGGAAGAGCCACGAGAGTCTCTTGAAATTCAAGCCTACTACTATTACCATTCCCAGCACTGGCTATGTATTGCTGTGTGCGTTTGAATGCAAATATCTAATGCAGGAACACCAAATGCGGTAACATCTTTCACATGGAAGGCGAAGTCAAATTTTACTTCTCTTTGCTAGGTTGGCGGGGATATGGACAATGGTTACTAAGTATCCTTTGATTGTTTGTGTTACCGCTGCAACTTTCAGAGCGAATTTGCACGTCAAACGCAAACAGTAATATAAACTAGATAAACCATGAAAATGCATTTCATTGCAGTTTTACGACCCTTTTTTCTCGATTTTATTACGTTTTTTCATATGATGCATGTTGCATGTGATATGTGGCTCTATTTTTTATTATTTTTGTTGACTCCCTCATTTATTCTATTTTGATGACGAAATAGGCAAAAAAAATCACTGTTGACCGATGGGATTTGAACCTAGCACCCTTAGCTTTGTCTTGACGAATAGCTGCGCCTAATTTCTACGGCTATCAAGGCCTCAACTAATCAATATCAAATATTTTGTTGATATACTTAGCTAAATAGGGTCAATCATGTACTTTGGACAGGCTAAGGATAAGTAAGGGAACGGCGATCAATTTACTGCATAATATACTAATATATTGTAACATTACGTTACTTATATGCAGGCTTGATAATACTCCTCAACATCATCAGAGTTCGGTGACATACTCAAGAGCAGCGTGCTGCCTTTGCCTCTTTGCGAGGGAGCGAAAAAATGCTAAGCCGAGAGGCAACGAAATATGAACGAGGAAGATGCAGCACAAAGTACAGCAGAGTAAAATTCTATCAAAAAAGGCTGGTCGCACAACTTCCCGAGGACTGCTTGTTCGGATGGCAGACTTAAGAGTTCTTTTGAAGTGTGAGTAAAGGTGAGCATCGCAACAAGAGAGAGAGTACCTGAAAAAATCCTCACATTTTTTTGCACTCTCACTCGAATCGCTTGAGGATCCGTGTTGAAAATTTTGAGTTCAATTTTTTCTCCTCAGAAAAACGGCAAAATCGCCTCCTCTTCGCATCGCAGAGGAGCTTCTATCAAGCCTGCTTATATGCTTAATGTCTAACTGTACTTTGAGTTTCTGGGGAGGAAAAGCCTATAAAGTATATTATTAACTTTCAAAATAACGTTTTTAGCAGCCATTTCGGACACCTATTATGCGTTTTGAAAACCCCCAATTGTTATATTATTTGGACAGAGGCGTTATCCCAATATCCATACAATGGTTTCTTAAGGTGATTATAAAACGAAGCCAAACTTTAAATTTTCAAGTGCACAAGACTGGAGCATCTGACAACAGTTTGCGCTGAAAATCAATCAAACTGCTTGCTTGCTGGTGGTGACCAATGGGATAATTTTTCAGCGCGGAGCGCTGTTTGGTTCTCAACTCTTGTGCTCTTGAAAATTTGAGGTGTGGCTTCGTTCTATAATCACCTTAAAATGACGGTCATATCATAAAGTTTTAAGAGTACATGTGATTTGTGTATTTTTTCGCTGATTAGATGTGTATTTAAGTGATAATCAAACATTTCATTTGATACAAGCAAATTCCACAAGATCCACGAAATTCGATCGCAACACAACTAAAATTCACTCATTTAACAAAGACCATTTGGCAGTTTTATTTAGCATCATGTTTAATAACATTTTAATAATTTGCATGGCCAACCTTTGTTCAGGCGTTGTTCACACAAATTTGGAGAAACTTTAAAGCACGTCGTTGAATTCCAACTTTATTTTTCAGCTTCTAAAACATTTTACAAGCATTTAGTTCAGCTTTTATACGACTGGTCCAAAAATAATTAAAATCAAATAAAAAACAAGAAATATTTTTCTTGACGCTTCAAATGTAGTGTACACAATTATTATGATATAACAACCATATTAAAAATCGCCTGGATACTGGATTCGAACTCGAGACCTTCCAATCGTCAGCGGTATGCCTTGCCATCTGCGCCATCCTAGAATTGATTAATAAATCGTCCAGTGCAAAATATAAACCTCTCATAGCTGAATATTGATCATGTTTGAGCTTCTATTCGACATCGTCTAATCAACACATGGTACGCAAATCAAAAACTGAACAAGCATATTATTCAGCTGCTGTTTAGTGCTGATCCAAGCTGAGTTCAGTCGGCTATTTTTAGCGCACAGTGAGAAAATTTATGTTAATGATGGTCAAAAATATCGTTTATTTACATAAAGTGAAATCAGTCTGAAATGATTTAGGTGAATCAAAGCTAAACCTAGAGAACCAGACAGAGCAGCGGTTCGAGCTGAAAACTTAATCGATTGGTCATCACCAGCTAGTGATCAATCGATTAAGTTTTCAGCTTGAACGGATATGTGTTCTTGAAAATTTGAGGTTTGGCTTCGATGCATCTTCACCTTAATCTAATTTCATAATAAGTTTTAGTTTGTTCAAAACTTCAATTTCAATTATTCATTAACTTAAATTGAAATTCATTTATTTTATAAATTGTATTTGTATTAATTAATTATATTATTGATTTGTATTTTTCATAAACCTATTATGCAATAAAGAAATAGTCCCCTGTATGAATATATTTAAATAATTTGAAGTGTTTTGAGGACTATGCGCCTGAATATAAAAATGTTCGAATATCTTGACGCGTGGGATTTTTTTTTTCAGAAATGGCCAAGTAAATCATTTTTCTTAGAAAGCACTTTTCAGTGGTGAAGAAATGTCATTTCAAATGTAGCTCGCTATAGAAATTTATTCAATCAATTCTTTAAAAGAAATTTCAACTTTTCTTGTACACTCAGGCAAATGGACTATCGATAAACATAGGAACCTCTTTTGAAAATTCGCCACAAGAAATCGGATTGAAATTCATAAATGTTGCCGTATGAACGAAAAATGTTTGCGCGGCAACCTGGAATCGAACCAAGAACCTTGCGATCAAAAGGACCGAGCGTACACCACGCGCCCATCGACGCCTTGATGTGGAGTGATGCTAAAACGATACATAAAGCGTTCGTATTGCAATAATCGTTCCACCTTTCATAAGGCAACATGTATGAAATTCGATAGTCCAGTTCGCTGCGTGTACGGAACAACATCCTGAGCAGGCGAAAAAAGCTTAGCAATAGCAAATTATAATATGGATAGCTAAAAGTGATATTACCTTGATAGATATAATACATAAAAGATCTGGAAATGATATCTAAAATTAACTACATACAAAAAACAAACAAAATTTTAACGTTGTCTTCAGATCTTTTATGTCAATCAAGTCAATATTACGCTTTGTTTCAGTACTTCGCTCCTACTAGGAATACTTAGCTCGAATATTTGTTTTTGTTTTTCAAAATCATCCTACATTTCTGGAGGCTGACCATGTTTATTTTCTGAACAGTTATTTAAAAAGTTTTGAGAAAGCGTGAGTTATAAGCTTTGAAATGCATTCGAAACTCAATACGAATTTAGGATATTTTGTCCATTTTATGAAATTTTGCTATAGTGTGATCGCTTTTAAAAGGCTTATTTATTGCTGAACAATGTGTTTGTTAATCGTCATTTTGGCCTCTACTGGATCAACTGTACTTATAATATACTGAAGCTGGATTAGGATTTTATAAGATACTTATTCAGCTCTTATTCATGCTTATGTTAAACATGTGGAAATAGCTGATGTGCGACGCAAGTAAAACGTTAGTTCGTCTTCTGAATATCCTTTTATACATATACATTTGTTTAGTCGAATATTGGCTTTTTAATTGGGGGAAACATGTCTTGTTCAGCACATTAGTAAAACAATCTTGACCAGTCGAATGAGAATCTTTGGAAACGTTTAATAAGTGGCGATTCAACTTTTGTTCATTCTAATGCATAACATCGAACATTGACCTAAGTTTGTGTTAAAAAAGCACCTTCTCAGCTCTTTACAGAGCAAAATTTTGAACAATAATTAAACATGCATGCTTGTTTGTGGCTGTGAATTGTTAGTTGGGAAATATGCATGAATGCCCAGTGTGTTTCATCAGATGGCCAAGTTTTATTACCTGCACAAAAACCATAATCTATTTTGGACATCACCTTATTTATGCATTATATAGATAGGTTTCATAGATGTTCTGTTGATTCAATTTACAATTTTGATATTTTTAAACCCAATTCGTAATTGTTATGAAATTGGTCACCATGAATTACTAGCATAGTGTCTAAGGAATGCAATACATGATTTTCCGTACATATATTCCTCACCATCTCATTGAAAATGAGCATAGAACGACTAGCCTGTCCAAGTTATATACGTTACCCTAAATGGTAAAAATGCTCTTTTCTCCAATCATGTCCATTGCTTGCACTAAATTTTAAGAGAGCTCGTTGGGTACCCCATTTAAAATCTCCAATATGAAATCACAAGATGACATTTACCAACTCCCAACACCCAATCATAGCTGATGGGCTGAGTCATTGTTATTATCCTGTCCCTAAGCTCCTCAAAGCATCATAAACTTCCAAGAAGGAATTGCTACTAAAGCAACAAGTACTAGGGCGACATCTTTTTGACACCCGACCGTTTTCTGTTTCCCAAATTCAATTACATTGTCTCCATGGTTATGATTCTGCCTTCATCATCAATTCCATGAGCATCCCAACAGAGCTCGGCTCAAATCTCCCATCCGCAACCCAAGCGACACACATGGCGAATTGGGTAAGATTCTAACCAGGAAACCGGATGGGGGCGTACTGGGGAAGGCGGAACGGGTGCGACACGTGATAAATTTTAAAATAAAGTATAAATAAAATATAAAAACTTCTGACATATGGTGTCGTCGGAAAATTAAACGAATATGTATGTTTTCACCACCGCACACGCCACGTTGTTACTTGGCTGGGTTACCTATCGAAAAACCCGGACCGACCTGATCCCTGGCTGATGAAGAAACGCCGGTAACACCCATCGCATCATACCGACTAACACTCATCCACTCCACACCCGACACACACTTTCGATTGTCGCTCTCTTTTGTACTCAGAAGCAATAAAATTAGCATACATAAATTTTTCTTTTCGCCGTTTCGGGGCTTCCTCTTCCGGCCGGGGCAGGACCGCATTTGAGGGGGGTTTGGGTCGAAGGGAGCAAATACCTCGGGCTCTCGAGTTTTTAAGAGGGAAGTAACCGTCATCGAGTTAGAGATTTTCCAAACACAGTTGTACTGAGTACTGAAAATTCACCGAAAACAGTTTTGTGATATGCCTTAACGCATAGGAAAAGTCGAAAGGGCAATTCTTCTTTTTTATCATAAATTTAGTCATATAAGATTGCAGATTAGTTCGCAATTAGACCTATACACTCGCATTGATGATCGCATGATTTCGTTATACCAACATTCTGGTCGTCTGGGCTGAGTCTGACCAGGTCCCTCCAAAGCCTAAATGCAGCACTGGGCACTGGGGACGATGTCGTCCAAACACCAGTGAAGAGGCTTCCGGCATGCCACATGACCCTGCTCCGATTCCGATGGATTAAACAGCAGGGGGGAAGGAATGGAGCAACTTTTCATGAATTTTCATCGTTTTTTGATTTGCCTATTCAATTTAACAGTCTAGCAGTAGGACACTGCGTGACACCACCGGCACACCACACTTGGAACTTCCAACTAGGCGGAAATTGGTATTGTTTTTTTATGTTGGCGCATTTATGTGGCTTGTCTCACAAATGGTGCCGGTGCACCTAGTTTTGATTGAATTACGGCCGGAGCATAAATTGCACTGCACTCATGAAAGCATAATCCTTTAATTGTTTCAGAGCAGGTGAGTTATTTCAGCTCGCTTAGCATATTCTATGGCACTGTGATTGGCATCAAAAGTCAGGTTGAAGAAGTCAGTGTGCATCGTCCTCTTGTGGTGTGCTTATATAAATTTTTATATTGCTTATAAGCGGTTTCTTCACCACCGCTTAGACCTTAAACCTAGTTTAACTATATGGGTAAGCGTGGTTTACGGCTTAAGCCATGGTGAAGAAATCGGCCCTTAATGTAATAAAACAATAAAGTGCTACTTTAAATGCTTTGATCACTTTTTGGTCCTTATTTCGACCCATGCCATTAATTTTTCGTTGGAAAATTTATAGTTGGATTTAAATTTTGGAGTTGGATTTTTAGTATAACTTTGTTAGAGTTGGTAGTTTTTTTTTTTTTTAGTTTTTTACAAGGAGAAAATTTGCAAACAGACCCCCTGAGAAGGCAACTCAGGGAGTGTGGGGGTGCCGCACTTAAACCAGCCCATGCACTGTACTGAGCAATTCTCGCTGAATTGCTCATGTGGTGTACAAATATTGGCGTAGCTAGGATTTTTTTTCTGGAGGGGGCCTAGCAAATACTTGTTCTACAGAACTAATGTCGATCGCAATAATCACGATTTTCACAAAGTAATTTTAACAAATTTGTATTGATTTTATTTATTTGTTGTTTAGTCTCATTTAGGCAGCACATCAGTGATATTTGTAAATTTCAATTTGCGGTACGGAAAAGAATCATTTTTTTGTAATCCAGTCAAAAATCATTCAAGAATTCTAGCATAAAAATCTACAATGAATGTCCTTAGCAATTCTTCCACGAACTTTTCAGATATTAAATCATTTGCTTTGAAGAGATTCCTCTGAGAATTCCTACGGAAATTTCTTCATGAATCATTTTCGTACTTATCAGTGTTTTCTCCAAGAACTCCATTACCAGTTTTCACTGCGTTTGTCTAGGATTCCTACGGAAAATCATTCTCAGGCTTTCTGTCTCACCAGGAAATTTCTCGAAGAATGTCTAGCGAATTTCTTAAAAATTCTCTTGAAGAATTTCGCCAAAGAATGCATGGAAAATTCTTTCTCCTGGAAGGTCCTCTACGTTCTTATTACATATAAATTCCAATTGTTAGTTGAAAGTAACCTCCAGTTGTGCAATAATAATTGCTTTGTGATTTTCAGAAATAACTGAGGATTTCTTTAAAAAAAAGTACAAAAAAATTCTGGGAGTCAGACCAAAAATATCTTCAAGATCATTAAGCAAGGATACATTCCAAGATTATTTTTTCAGAGAGTTCGCCAACAGTTTTTCTAACTTTGCTTATGAAGTTCTTCCTTAAATTCTTCTACGTTTGAAAAAAAATCTCAGCATAATTTATATAGACTTCCTGCGAAAAATAAATTATTCTTCTTCTAAGGATTCCTCGTAATATTCCTTAAGAAATTCATGAACAATCAAAAACAATTCAATTGGGAAATTATTATTCATGATTTCTCAGAGAAGTTATCCGCAGATCTATCTGCATTTTTCATAGATTATTTTTAGTTTTCTTTATAATCAAGAAGCATAATCCCGCATTGCTTCAAAACTATCAAGAAAATATTTTTTTATTTGTTCAAAATTGAATAACTTTGGAATGTTAAAGGAATTCTAACATTCCTATAAATATCCTAGCAGAACTCGCTTAACTGTTCTTTCAAAGACTCTTCCGGGAAAATACTCAAATATTTCCCGTGTAATTTTTTCAGGGATCTCTTAGAGAATTAAGTTATTGTTTCCCTAAGATTCTTCCGAAAAGTATACCAGGGGTTCATTAAAGTATTTACCAGAGATTGTTTCCTTCGAATCATTCTATCGATACTTTTGGGAATATTTTGAAGAAATTTTTCGTCATACAGCCATTCCATGAAAAACCAATCTAGTGGGTCACCAAAATATAATTATAATAAAAATTTTGCAAAATCGTGATTTTTCTGGTCATCTTATTTCGGAAATGGTCACCCTAATCAAAAAATCCAAAAATACGTGTATCCTTATTTCGGATAAGGAACAAAATAGCAAATTTTCACGGAATTCGGTGACCCACTAGATCGGTTTTTCATGGAATGGCTGCATATTTACTAAGATTTTGAAATTTATCTTCGTATCTCTCAAAAAATTTCTCCAGAAGTTTGATCAAATACTCCTCTAGGTTCTAGAAATAACTCCAATTTTTTTCTGAATGGTAATCTTGAGATTTTTCATAAATAACATTGAAAATTTTATTCACTCTCCATTGGTTCAAAAACAACTCAAAAACTTTATTTTTTAGGGATTGGTTTGCAAATTCCTCTAAATTGGTTTACAATTCAAATTCCATATCAAATTTCTAGAGAAACACATACAAAAAAGGTTCAAAAGAAGTAACTTAGTAAAGTAAAGAGTTAACTCTAGTGGAATTAAATGGTATAATACTGTTTTTTTTTTTCATATACTCAAAAGAAGTAATTTAATGAATCATTGCAGCTTAGATATATTTCGGGAAAAATTAACTTATTTCCTGTCGTAAATTTTAAGAATTAAACCATATAATGACAATGTACCTCACAGAACAGCTTAGATGGCCCTGGGACTATCTACAAAAATGCTGTTTCTTTTATCTTTGTCTTTTATAATATAAAATAATTTGAGTAAAATCTGATGGATTTTTTATTGAAGGTACTTGTAACTAAAATCTCAAATATTATTTTGTATCAACTCCGAAGCTTCATGACACTATGGTGAACATAGTGATGTTGAACTAATTTTTTTTCCAAATGTTAAAGATTCCAAACAAACTTTTTTGAAAGGTTCCCGACTAGAGGCATATAACAAAAAAATATAATTAAATTTTATCAGAATATGATATGCATATCTTATTATGATATAATTTTGTTAGGGACCGATATTCAAAGAAAATATTGTAACAAAAAAATAACAGAATATGTTATATTTATTGCATATAGGGTCGGTGTTCCCTTAGTGGACAGTCCCCTATAGTCGCACTAGTGGCTTTTTACAGCCATTTTGCTATAAATCTTTTCAAAATATTTTTTGACATGAAGGTCAGGAGCTATTTATCTAAGTATCATTGATACACAGCTTGTTTTTGTTCAAAAAATGATCGAAATAATTAGTTTTGCTTAAAATTTGAGCTCCCTTGCGCCTATAGTTAACCTATTGTTCCTATAGTAGCACTACTGAGAGAAACTATTTTTTATTATACGATATAATTGATGAATTAAGAACTTTTTTTACACCAAACGAGAGCTTTTGATTCACACTTTGTAGGAAAAATATAAAAGTTTTGTAAAAATACGGTTTTGATTAGTATTTTGCTAACGCCGTGATGCTAGTGCTACTAAAGGAACAGAAATTAGAAATAGTGCTACTATAGGCACATGTATTCCTATAGTGGCACAAGTGGTAATAAATACAAACATATGAGTTTTCGTACTTTCATATTTTTCCCACTAAACCAAGATAAAAAGCTTTCAGATGATGTAAAAATAATGACGCTAGCTTTATTTTTCGATTTTATTCGAATAATTGTTCTTAGCTATGCGGCTATTGGTACATCGACCCTATTTCTATTTGTTTATTTTCAACAATTTTATAAATAAATTAAATACCTACCTATGGGGCAGTATGAAAGAAAAGTCTATAGGGTTTCTAAAATTATCCAAGTGGTAACAAATTAATATTTAATTATTGACTACATTACAATTGATTGAAAATTGTATTGTTGTACTATAAGCCCAATTTTAAAATGCTTGTTTTATATAAAAACATACATTTTTCTGTCTTTTGCTCCAAATATAAAGTTTTGTTAGAATTTTCATAAAATTAATCAAAAACTCGTAACTGGATGTGTTATACGGGATATTAGACAGTATAATAGTTTTGATACGTTGTATCAAAAATTATAACTAAGTGTGATATGTTTTTGATAGATATAAAACATATTTTATTATAAAGCCTGTCCACGTTAAATTTCGGACACCCAAATAATGGCAGCAAAAAAAAGTTACTCATAATTCAACAAAAACAATTGTTTATTTCAGAATAAAAGAGTTATATCTACAAAATAAACAGTTGACAAGGATGTTAATCCTTCTTTCTGTAAAATTCTCGAACTTTCTGTGGTACACCCGCCATTCGTGTCCGAAATTTATCGTGGACAGGCTTTATTTATGTTACAATTCATAGAACTTTTTGTTACAATTTTAGTAATTTTAACAACATCCTGCATCATAATTGTAACAATCTATGTTCGATAAAATCTTTATATCATAATATCATAAGGTGATATAATTTTGTTATGTACTCATAGTCGGCGATTTTTTGTAGTGCTTTAGAAGTTTGTAAAATTCGTAATGTTAGGAGCTTTTGCATCACTTTGAAAATTTGTTGAGGAATTCCTGATGAACTATCACAAATCAGAAATCATATTATAAGAATTCAGCAATTTTTCAAAACTTGTATAATTTACCTTATTTAAGATGTTGCTTTTTGGAGTAAGGAAAGATTTTTGTACAAAGTTCCTCAAAGCGCCATGCGAAAGAAGGAGAAAAAACAAAATGTTGAAGCAGGTAGAACAATAAATGGGCAATGACAAATTGAAAGATAATTTATAATCTTTTCTAGAGGTAAATTACAGAATTGTTAAAACCTCTCTAATAATTAAAAAATTAAACAAATTTCTCAAGAAGATCCATCAGAATCTTCTTTAGAAATTATCCTTGAAATCTATCCTTCCTTGACTTCTGGTTTTCCAGGATTCTGCCAGAAAACCTCTAGAAATTCCGCGCTTGTATCGCACAAGAATTTAAACCAAGAATGTGGATTCTGCCAATAATTGGTAAACTATTTCTAAAGCAGTGTTTTAATAAAATCAATAAAAATTTCTTTATGAATGTCTTAATAAATCCTTTCCCCCTTCCAAATTATTTTGCCACATGTTTCTCTACAAATTCCTTTACCGCTATGCTAATTTTGGAATTTCAAGTTTCCCGGAATTTTCAACAAATTTTATCTGAAGATTCGAAGGCAAGAGACATTTCAAAGACAATTTTTTTCCCAATTCTTGAATAATCCGGGAATTTGAAGTAAATTTTCTAAAACAAGCATAGAAGCATAGTTTTAACGCAATCTGTGATGTACTTTATATTATTTATAATTATGTATAATATTTCTTTAGGATAATAAAATGTTGGGGAAAACTATTAAAAGAAATTCACAGAAGTATTTTTAGTAGAATTTTCAGCAAAATATCTCAGTATTATATTTGATAGATTCAAAATTTTTTCGGAGGAATTGCGAGTGAAAACTGAACTTTTAAAAGCTTAAGAAACATTTTTTAGATTCCGGACCCAATTTGCAAATAAAAAGTAGACATAGAAGGAATGGATGTCCACCAGGAAGAATTCGCTTTAAAGTATAAACAAGTCCCACAGTGGGGACGGACCTGGTGTAGTGGTTAGAACACACGCCTCTCACGCCGAGGACCTGGGATCGAATCCCATCCCCGAGATAATCACTAAAAATTTCAGTGATGACTTCCTTCGGAAGGGAAGTAAAGCCGTTGGTCCCGAGATGAACAAGCCCAGGGCTAAAAATCTCGTTAATAATGATAAAAAAGTCCCACAGTATTTTTTAAGTAATTTTCAAGAGATTCACAGAAGGTTAAATTGCTGCCAATCATCTGGAGAAAACATGGCCAAGCTGAAATCCTTGAAAGTTATGCCTTATTTCTCTACAAAAATTCTCGCTTTGTATTGTCTGAGAAATTCATTCAGTAATGTTGTCTTTTTTTCGGACATTATACGAGTTTGAATTAATGTATGGATTTCTTGAGTGAACTATAATGAGGGAAATCATCATCATCGGGCACCTCGAGCAGGGTATTCTAAAAAAACATAAGAAATCAGAATGCAGTGACAAGCTGCTTTATGCTGAAATAGCATTATTTGGATTATTGGGAAAAACGAATTTTTGTACGCTTTTTTGTACCACGTTATTTGTTTGCAACGGAGATGTCGAAAAATTGCGCTTATCGCTAGGTCTAACAGTAACCATCGATCGACAGCCAGCTTTCGGTTGTCGCGCGATTCACTGAAGTCAGAACCGCCACGCTTATGTTGTATAAGACAAGCGAGGTTTTCTCGCTATAGTTGCACAACATAAAAAAGTAACTATTGAAGAGATTTTTGTCAATAACAAGAGTCGTTGCTTGATGTGTAAATTGTTTTTTTTTTCTTATTATTAACAAAAATTCTGGGGGGGGGGGGGGGGCTGGATGGTTCTGGAGGGGGCTGCTTCATGCGACCTCTCACAACAATGGAACGAGGGCAATCGAACACGATAGCTACCATGTGCTGACAGTTCACTTCCCCATGGTTTCTTCCATACAAATCTGACACATTTGGTATTAGCCGATGGGTTCATCTACCCTTAGTGAAGTTATCCCATTCCTGCTGCCAACCTCTGCGCGTTGCCTCTTTACACGCGTCGTGGACTCCTCTGGTAACTCTTTGGTTGAATCATTGAACATCTTCCTTGATGATGAGCCCGATGGGCGTCATCCCGGCTATGATGCCTCGGTCTCTTTAGATATCGTTCGGTATGCTACTCTTAAGCAAATGACCTGTACGTGCTTTCCAACCGCTTTAGGTTTCTGCTCGATCCAAACGCTTTTGACCAGATTGGTCCCTACTACCTCAGTATGGCTAGCGCCACGATTGCCAGGAGCTTGCGTTTGCTGGCAGTTACAGCAGAGCTGTTAGACATCATCCTCGAACGCGCCGCTAGATGCCCTTTTCCAAGCATATTCAACGTGGCTTGGGAAGCTGAGCTTGTCTTCGATCATCACCCCAAGTTGTCTAAGGGATCGCTTCGACTCTATGGTGCAATCACCTGCCGAGATAAGCGCCCGTTGCTCGGCCTTGCGGCTGTTGACCACCACCACCTCAGTCTTGTGACGGGCCTTGTGCTAGACTTCATCCATTCCTTAACTATGGATATAGAGTGCGCTGCTGTCAACTCTACTTCCTCCATCGATTCACCATAGACCACTAGGGTGATATCGTCGGTGAAGCCAACAATGTTAATACCCGTCGGAAGGGGCAGCCTCAGTATGTCATCGTACACCGCATTCCATAACATCGGGCCCAGGATTGAACCTTGATGTACTCCTGCGGTAATACAAACGCTTTTCTGCCCCTCCTCTGTGTCATACAGTAGAATCCTACCATCGAAATAGCTTTCTAGAAGCTTACATAACTGCACCGATACCTTGAGGCGGTGAAGTGCGTGGATTATCTCCCAGCTTGCGCTGTTGAACGCATTCTTCACATCCAGAGTGACGACCGCGCAGTATGCCACTCCTTTTATGCTCGATTGCCACCTCAGCTGTCTGAACGACCGACTGGGTAGCGTCCAGAGTAGATTTACCTTTCCTGAATCCTAGTTGTTGGACAGACTGTCCGCATCTTCCGTATACGGTACTAGCCTGTTGAGGATCAACCTCTCCAATAACTTGCCCGTCGTATCTAGTAGACAGATAGGTCTATACGCCGAAGGGTTAGGTTTCACCTGGTGGTTTCCCTGCCTTTGGTAGTATTTCTGTCGCTTCCATACATCCGGGTAGACTCCTTTATCAATGCAGCGTTGCATCACTGTTCTGAACATGTCCGGATCCGTTTTCACTGCCGCTTTTAGGGCAACACTCGGAATACCATCGGGTCCTCGCTCATGCCTTGTTCGACGCGAATGATCTCACTACTTCTGCCAGCTCTTCGTTTGTCACCCTTGCCACTTCTTCTCCTTCATATGCCGCATATGGCGCTGGGGCATGGGCTTGTGGGATGATGCATCGATTATCGATCGCAGCAACTGGGGCGACTTCTCTTGGCGCTTAGCAATTACCACTCTGTAGACGTCACCCCATGGATTCGAATTGGAACTCTGGCAAAGGCTATCAATGCGTGCCCGTGATCGGCTCTTGATTTCCTTTTTGAGAGCTAATTTTGCCTCTCTGAATGCTGCACTGCGTTCTTCTTTTGTGTTTCTGTGTGTACGCGTTGTATTCTTCGTTTAGCCTGAAGGCAGATTGCTCGAAGATTTGTAATCGATTCGCACCACCAGTACACCGGCAGCCTCTCCAGGAGGGGCTTTCCTCGGCATGGAAGCATCACAAGATTGTGATATCACAGCAACTATCTTTTCACCGTTTAGGTCCAGAGTGTTCCGTTCGTGCCGCAGGGCTTCAGGGAATAATTCACCGTCGAAGCGCTCTGTATTCCAACCTCGGACTTGGGTCGAAAGTTGGTAAGGTAAATAGGTATAACTTTCCCCAACCAAGCAATACCCGAGCAGATGGAAAAAGCTGACCAAGATCATATGTTGTTGTTCTAAAATAATTACTGATGATCATAATCAGCTATTGGTTTGTTGGAGATCAAAAATAACATCAAAAAAAATATGGAGAAGTATTAAACAATATCTGGCAAGTTTATTAATTGACCAACATATCAATATCAAAATATGATCTGATACATGACAAAGAATAAAATAATCAAAAAGACGACAACTAGGATCGAACCCTCGACCTTCAGATCTATACACAGAGATACTAACCAGTCGGATATGCCTGTCAGTTGGAAGAACGAGGAAATAAGAGCACCATTTTCCTCGTTTTCTGAAGCTACTTTTTGCACATAGAGTTTGTCCTGACGTCACACTGTTCAGTCCTGCCATTTTGCTGTTGAATGTGTTTTATTTTATATCAAAGAACTCATTTTCTTGTTAACATATTTTCATATGTTGATCTATAGTGCTGAGATTTATAAAAATTTCGAACATCTTTCCAATATCAAATTGAGATATGCGATCATAATTTGATTTGATTGTGATTTTGATTTTTCCGTCTGCCCGGGTACAGTCCCTTCAATTACCAAGGATTCTATAATTATAGCAGACCAAGAATAGTTTCGAAATGCCACTTTGTTATCTTTATTAGTATCATTCCGCTCCTATCCTTACCTACTCGTGGTACTGGCCGGGCTGGATCAAAACATAGAATGTGGGTTAGGCATATGTCAACTGCCTTATTATGCCTTATTATTATGGTTTGAAAGGGAAAACATGTTAGTGCAAACATGTGTAAGCAATAAATTTAAGTGAGGTCTATTGGTAAATTTTGATGTGCATGCACTTGTGTGCTTCGTCAAGTCACGAGTGTCTTATTTCAAATTATGACTTGGGATATAAAACGGATACATGTCTCATGTAAGAATAATTCTTTGAGAAACTAAATATTGGAATGCTATATCTGCAAGCAAACCGTAAAAATTAACAAGCACAAGAACGTCAACAGAACAATATGGACCGAAACAATCGACATAGACCAATGCGACGAAAAAAGAATAACGATTGGAAACTCGGTACGTAGAACTTTAAATCTCTCAACTTTATCGGAAGCACACACATACTTTTCGATGTACTGAAGATCCGTAGTTTCGACATCGTAGCGCGCAGGAGGTGTGCTGGACAAGTTCGATGGTGCGAACGTTTAGAGGTAACCATACTACCTTAGAGACGTTCTGGTACTTTCGATATATCGGAATATCAATATTTTGCTTTCGATATTCCATATTCGATATTCGATATTTCCTATTCAATATATCGGTGGTATCGATATTTCCTTCCGATATATCCTATACTAATATTTGGATAACAATTGTAGGGTTTTCTCGTAAAACAATAGATTTTTAAATGTTTGACAGCAGTTCATAGCCATGATATACCGTAAAAGAAGATTTTAATGTCCTGAGGGGTGCGAACTTGAACATTTTGGTGTTTCAATTTGAACACAACTTTTTCCACCAGTGCTAACCGTTGCTTGTTTGCTAGTCTCGCAGGAAACCATTTTCTAGGTGCACATTTAACATACTTCACACAAAACTACTGCAGATTGATGCTGCTAATAAGTCTAATTAATCGACTGAATCGTACTTTAGTAAGAAATATTTTTCAGACTATTGATAAACTTATGTATAAATAAGACCAAGTATAACGTTTTTCAAAAGTTGGAAGTTCTTGTGTCACATAAAATGCATAACATTTTTTAGCGTGAGTAACTAATGACCGCACACTCCTAGGCATACTCAGATCATTTTCATGAAAAAGTTAGCTTGACAGCAGCCTGGCTGCTTGTTGATATTCAGTTCGCACCCTTCAGTTCATGTCTATTTCGATCAAAATTCCGATAACATTGAGGCTTCAAAGAATTGTTTGCGAACCGTACGAAACTCAACGTCAGTTAATTAAGCGATACAAGAATTTTGCGCCCTTCAAATGTATCAAATGTATATTGATATTTTGATTCAATATATCGGTGGTATCGATACTTCGATTCGATAATCGTATCGAATCAAATATCGATACTTCGCAATATCGGAACGTCCCTATACTACCTATCTACCAGAACTGCGGCAACACATGTAAGCTAGGAACAGCTTTTATAGTGATGGGTGATATGCAAATTGCGTGATCGGGTGGTGGCCGATCAACAAAAGAATGTGCAAGTTGAAGATCAAAGGCCGGTTCTTCAACTTCAGCATCATAAACAATCACAGCCCTCACTCCGGAAGCACTGATGATGACAAAGACGCGCAGCTCGAACGCGAGACGACCGCTGCACAAGTCACGACGTAAAAATCATCATAGGAAATTTGAAGGGCTCAGGTTGGCCAGAAGGAGGAGCTCAGACTAGAGATGGGCAAAAAGAATTGGAGCCGTTCAAAAGATCCGGATCATTCAAAAGAAAGAGCGAACCGTGGTTATTTTTAGACAATAGTCGATTAATTTGATCAGCACGGATCAGACAAAAGCGACCCGGAAAAAGATCGAACCGATTCTTTTCTCCTATTCTCCTTCGCTCGTATCTCGACTTTATTATTACACTTGACAGGTGCATTGCCTTGCGCGGCACGCCACTCATGCAAGGCTTTATTTTCTCCAGACCATGCTCTCTGTGCTCTCAGCTCTGTCAAATTTGCCCCGCCCACTTGCACACAAGAAGATAAAAGATAGAGAGAAAAGTGCCATTCAACAAGCACATGTTTTGCTTTTTTCTTTTGGTTCGTGTAGGAGAAATCGGCCGAGAGTATCGTGAGTTTCTGGGCTAGAATGAACGATGAATAAGAAAGAGAAAGATACGAAAGGAATGAAGCATGTCGCGCAAAAGGGAGAGAACTGTTCCGTTCCGTTCGCTCGATTCAATTCGCTGTTCTTTTGCGAGCCGCTGAGCTACTAAACCGTTCAATAGATCCGGTTCACTAAAATAAGTGATTCGGATCGGATCCGTTCACTGGAACGAGCCGTTTTACCCATCTCTTCAGACCGACGATTGGAAAGTTCAGTGCCCACTGGCTGACGAACGAGAACGGCCTACGACTGATAGATTTTGCCGCTTTCAAGAACATTCGTAGCATCTACTCTCAGTACTCGGTAAACCTGGAGATCACCACAGCATACAGAAACTCCAATCAACCACGTTTTGATCGATGGACGGCACATCTCCAATACAACCGACGTTAAAAGCTATCTTGGCGCTAACATTGACATTGATAGTGAAATTTGTCTTTGGTGAAACTGCGTCCAAAACTATCCGTTATTAACAATGAACGGTATCGACGCCCGCCTCGGTATAACCTAGCGCGACTGGCCCAACCGAACTTTGCTACCGCATACGCGTAGCATCTCGAGATAGCGTTGTCGGAAGAGGGCGAGCTTGACGAATCCTCAACGCATCCCGAAAAGGCTTCGTGTCGTGAGCCGAAATATGTGAGGATAAGGATGGAAACATCTTGACGGGTGGCCGTGAAGTGATCGAAAGGTGGAAGCAGCACTACGATAAATACCTGAATGGCACGGAGAAGACAGGCGTAGAGGATCACGACAACAGAGGAACTGACTACGTCAGCACGACAGATTAGGAAACCAATCTGTTCCCGAATTGAGGGAAGTTAAGGGTGTCATCTACCACCTCAAGAACAACAAGGTAGCTGGTAAGGATGGTATTGGAGGTGAACTCATCAAAATGGGCCCGGAGAGATTGGTCGCTAGTCTGCATCGGCTGATTGTCAGTATATGAGAAAGGAACAGCTGCCGGATGAGTGGAAGCAAGGGGTAATATAACCCATCTACCAACGTGAAAACTATCGTACGATCACTATCCTAAATGCCGCCTATAAAGTGCTATTCCAGATTATCAACATCAAATGAGTTTGTGGGAAATTATCTAGCTGGCTTCATCTTCTGCCGCTCGACGACGGACCAAATCTTCACTATACGGCAAATCCTCCAGAAATGCCGAGAATATCAAGTCCCAACGCATCACCTGTTAATTGAATTGAAAGCGGCTTATGATGGCATCGACCGCGAAGAGCTATGGAAAATCATGGACGAGTACAGCTTTTCCGGGAAGCTCACAAGACTAATAGGAGCAACGATGGACGGTGTGCAGAATAGCGTGAAAATTTCGGGCGAACATTCCAGTTCGTTTGAATCCCGTCGGGGACTTCGACAAGGTGATGGACTTTCGTGCCTGCTGTTCAACATCGCGCTAGAATGTGTCATGCGGAGAGCCGGGTTTAATAACCGAGATACGATTTTCACAAGAACCAGTCAATTTGTTTGCTTCGCGGATGATATGGATATTGTCGGCAGAACATTTGGAACGGTGGCAGAACTGTACACTAGTGTGGGACAAAAATTAGATTCTCTCTCCAGTCCACTTTTTGGCTTGCATTTTGGTCCCATAACAACTGTGCAAAATTTCAGATCGATCGGTGAAACTATATTTTAGCGCCAGCCGTTCAAAGTTTGTATGGGCTTTACTATGGGAAAACTTAGTTTTGCAAAGATAAATCGCCAGAGGTCGCCCATTGACCCCTATAAAAATTCTGAACACAGACCTTGATAGGTATTTTTACAATGACGAATATTGCCGAAGACCGCGAAACATTCCGACACTTGTGGAAAAAAATTATTCAATGAAAAGCAATTGGCAAGGCGACGTTGATTAGCACGTTAAGGAATAACAATAATAACAAAATCGGGCAACATTTCGGAAAAGTTTATGCTTATTAACTTTTTTCACAGACATCGGATTGCTTTGCAGTCTTCGACAATGTTGTTCATAGTAAAAATACCTATCGTGATTTGTCTTCAGATGTTTTATAGATATCAATAGGCGACCTCTGGCGATTTTTCTTTGCAAAACTAAGTTTTCCCATAGTAAATCCCATACAAACTTTGAACGGCTGGCGCTAAAATATAGTTTCACCGATCGAGCTGAAATATTGCACAGTTGTTGTGGGTCCTAAATGCAATCCAAAAAGTGGACTGGAGCGAGAATCTAAATTTTTCATATAACCGTGTCCCAGGCTACTGTACACCCGCCTGAAACGTGAAGTCGTGCAATACGGAGACGCATCATCAATGGAAGTCGCGCCTACTATGAGCACCTGAAGGAGCTGCGATCGAGAAAGATTCACCGCGCACCAAATGTACCATGCACAAAATGCTAATAAGATCGGTAGTTCTCAATGGACATGAAGCATGGACCTTGCTGGAAGAGGACCTGCAAGCCCTTGGAGTATTCGATCGACGGGTGCTTAGCACCATATTTTGCGGTGTGCAGGAGAACAGTTTGTGGCGGCGGAGAATGAACCACGAGCTCGCTAGGCTCTACAACGAACCCTGTATCCAGAAAGTGGGGAAAACCGGAAGGGTTCGTTGGGCAGGGCATGTTGCAAGACTACCGGACAACAACCCTGCAAAAATGGTGTTCGCGGCTATTCCGGTTGGTACAAGAAGGCGTGGAGTACAGCGAGCGAGGTAGCTTGATCAGGTGCAACAAAATCTGGAGAGCGTGGGCCAAAAACGAAGTCGTAACATCGTTAACGAGGTTTTATAAAACTAATTGATGTAACACCAATTAAATAAATAAGGATCTGTAAGTCATCTATGGTTGGTGATGCGATCCGTGATATATTCACGCCTAATCAGATTTGATACCTCTTCAAACTTGATCTACTGCTTAGCAGAATACGCACTTTATACCTTAGCGAAAAATTATGATGTTGAGTGCTCCTCAGCTGTGCGATTCTCAACCAAAGTTCTAAACTTTAGACAACAAAAGCCAAGTGCGTCTAATGCTTTTGTAATGAATGATTCAATTACTACCGTACTCCTAGCAGTGAAACCAGCCTTTTCCAGCTTTGGTTGAGCATAATCAAAGTGCACTCGAATAGCAGACAATTTTGCTCGAAGACCGCCTCCAGCACGATTCAATCAGTGCACATTACAAACGAAGCATGCTTTAATTAAGTACCTAGCAGTGCTTTAAATAATCATCATCAGCTTCACCGTAGTATCACCACTGCAATTGGTGAGCAAGCAGGGAGTGAACATAATTAGGGTGCTTCAACATTAATAATGTTGAATGGAAATATCAGGCGCCTTCCTTAGCCATGTGACTATGAAGACAAGCCATCCCGGAAGTATCTGTCACACAAAAACGCAAAAAATAAATAAATTGTTGCAAAAAAAAAGGTTTCAGTTGATATCTGTTTGAAAACGCTAAGCTTTTTTATTGAAGTCTGCTTCCGAAACAGTAGTTAACAGCTGCAACAGAATACCAAAAAATCGAATAAGTAAAGCACGACGCAAGCAATATTATGAACCACCCTAACGAACATCCTTGCATCGAGAACCCAGCTAAAATGCACCCATTATGTCATTATAACATTCCACCCAACAAGATGGAAATTTGCGCTTTGAACTCGCTTTGAATTCCCATTTCTGGTTCAGCTTTTTCATGAGTGCCAGCAGTAGAAGTAGGGGAGAGTTGATCCTCTTTTCTTAATGCAGCTTAATCCAAATCTTGAAAAGATTTTTGACAAATAACTCATGTAAACATGTTTTGCATTCTAATAAATTACGAGATAATTTTCTAACATTTTAAATGAATTACTCAAATTCGTTTTCATAATAATATGTCTCAAAAGCGTTTCAAAATGTTAGGTGACACTTCCCAGACAACCAGAAATCGCATGAAAGTTCACGTTACAACTCGTTTATTCATACTAATTACATCAAACCCGCAACACACCGTAGATAAACTCGTCAGATTGATGAACTTCCTCGCATAAAACACTTCTTTTCTGAGTTCATTTGTACATTTTGTTTCGTCTCGTACACTCGTACAAAGTAAGTCGAATCAATTCGTAGCAGCTGTCAAATCATCATTTGTTATCATAAGCTAAGTCGCATAAGATCACAGGTTAGTTCTGTAGAATATTTATACACTCGCATTGTATGTTATTATTCATCACATAATATATGCACGCATATCGCCTCCACTTTTGTACGTAGAAGGCCTTTTCGCGACATCTTATAAGTGAAACGTTGCACATACAAGGCCTCCAGGTGATTTCGTTTTACGTACATTTTGGTTGTCTGGGTTGATTCCCTGTTAGGTAATTAAATTACAAAAAACGTAATATATTTTTTCTATGATTTATTCAGAGTAAAATTATTAGCCTCAAAACAGCTTATTCAGCTTAAATACATTTTCTACAGTTCATTTCAGCTGAATTAACTGTTATTCAGTTGTCAATGTTACTTGGGAAACTTCAAATGAAGTGTAACAGATTAAAATTAGTAATTATGAGAATGTTTAGTATTTATTGCATTATTAACATTATGCCTGCATATGCTAAATACATAATATTACACTGAAAAACGTGTTGCTTTTTAAGTCTCTAAGTTTCAATTAAGTCTACCCAGTCTCCCCTATGAATTACCGTCTCAGCAACGCCCAGAATCCTGCCGACAACCGTTTATTCGAGAAGGAAGCAATCGTGAAGGTAGTATTGTGTCCTCATCCGGAGCGGAAGCAGAACAAATTGCACTCTGGCAGGCAACTTCTGCCTAGATCCATTGCACGTTGCATTGTCACCGATTTGGATTTGAGTGCTACTACCAAGGAAGAATAAATAAAGAGCGGAGTAGTTCTGGAACCGTGTAATGAATAAGCATTCAGGTACAGTTCGTTGTTAACTGATAACGCAACTATGGTAGGTGTATAGAACAGTCTAGAGCATTTTTTTTTTATTCAAAAGGAGAACTAGCGATGTGTTCTTTTATTTTTTGCGTTTTTCTTTATCAATCGTTCAACGGTGTAACAGATAAAAAAAAACTTGTTTTTGTTAATATCTCTATTATTCTCAGTCGAAATTTAGTCTATCGCTTCTTCTTCTTTTTCTTGGAATTACGTCTTCACAGGGACAGAGCCTTCTTCTCAGGTTAGTGTCCAATGAGCACTCCCACAGTTTTTGAACTGAGAGCTTTCTTTGCCAAACAAACAAAATTCAAAAATGTTGTTGGTTAAAACCTTCATGACGTAACAATATTTCATTGTCTTACGAAAGAACCATTGTGTCATGTATTCTCAGAGATATGGACAAAACACTTTTATTTGTTCTTTTTTTTTGGGTGACCCTAATCTTTTGCACGGTAGTGTAAATTTTCATTCACAATACTTCATGTGTATACATATCTTACCGTTTTATCAGAATGCAAGTTGATTATTCAATTCTGGTAACCCTACAGATTTCTGAAAACAAAATTATTGAACTAATTTGTAGACACGTTTTAAACTGAATATTCTATCCACAGCAAGCATATGATCTCGTTCGTTCCTCGAAGCATCCATAATTGCCAGAAGCAGGGCCCTAGGAAAAATCGCTCCGTTCGAGAGAGAGAGAAAAAAACATTTTCCTACCGGAAAGCTACCTTGTCTGCAAAGCGAACGAAGCCTCAGTTGGTGGTTCAATTTCAATCTGAAAGCGCAAAATTAATTTAATTGTTTGCAAAGTCAATTTGCATCCAGCATCCAGCGGTGGTTGTTGGACCAACTTCCTACATACATACTTTGGTATAGGTGACCGAACGATGCTACGATGATAATCAAAAGAACGAGGAGGTAAACTACAGAAGCTGCCTGGAGAAAAAAAGCTTTTGCAAAATTCGTTGCGGTTGCGGGCGATGCGAAAGCAATCGGATGCCACGGATGGTACTAAATATCCTTTTAAACAAAAAATAATAACCAAAAGTTCTATCGTACCAACTTGAGAGGTCCAAAATTGGAAAACATATTTCGATTCGAGTGGTATAACATTGTTCAGTACCGTTCAGTTTACCACAGAAGGAATGCAAATAATGGCAAGTTAATTTGTGGCGTACAATCTCCGAACAAAGGGGAAATTGCCCAGATGCTTTATGCTCAGGAAATAAATGTATCGGAATAATCGATTAATTATACGACAGAATGTAGGTCTTATCACATTAGCCATAATGTGCCACACAATTTAGATCAAAAAAACAAATGGCGTGAAAGAAGTCTCAGCTTGAAATTAGCAGATTCACAGTTATTAACGAGAAATGAGGAAATTTCGATTTCATAAGAATGATAATTTATGAATGATAAAAAAAATAATGAATGGCTCTCTGGAAAAACGTACAAAAATTCCTGCATTAATAATTTTCAGAAGGACAAAAAAAATTCCAAAAGTCGTTTTAGTAACGTTTGCAATCCGTTGAAAATTTCCAGTAAAGGCACCAGGCAATTCACTACATATATTTTAAGGAGAAATCCCCCCCCCCCATAAATTCCCTCTAGAATTCATCCACAAATTACAGCCTGAGTTCCTAAAAGGATTAACTATTTAGACATTTATTCAATTGCTCCTGGAGGATTATCATAATTCATTCACAAACTCTATGAATTTCTCCAACAATCCCTCAGTAGATTCCTTACCAGAGAAGAAGAAAAGTGCTACTGAATACCAAACTAAGGTATTCCATACAGGGCCGTACATTTCATGGAAAGCATTTTCAGTGCCCAACTGACTGACTCTAGCTTGCCTGTTTCGTTGCAATCCAACAAAGCTTTCCTTTCATCACAGCAAGCGTAGTTTCTCATTTCTTTCGTGCTGCTTGTGCATCGCGCGTCATGAATCAGAACCTCACCGAAGCGAGCTGGTCTTTCAATCGGTAGTCTCTAGCATTAGGAGCCGATTCAAATGAACTACGTGGTGGCCCGCATAGTTTCTCTATCTTAATTTATAACCTAACAAGTTACATACATGACTATTGCACAAAATAGGTAAAATTTAATTTTAAACATTTTGATAGATTTCAATGAAATCAAATGAAAGAAAATTCTTACTCTTTCATTTCACCTTTCTTGTTCGTTGCTTTCAATCGGGTAACGAAACGAATGAGTGTAGAGCGAAAAACGAAGCAAAGCAGTTGTTCGTCACCATCGAGACGGCACAACCAAGCCTTCGTGTTTCACAAAATGCTTTCGAAAATGCACAATCCTGAATTCCATACCGCATAGTTTTCAATACATACAACTTGAATGAAATATGATTGAGCTCTTCATAAGAGGTAAAATACCGCAAATTAAATCCCATACACATTCTAGAAACACCAAACTAATATTTAGACAGTGGCGTAGCTAGAGTTTTCGTGGCCCGGTGCGGAGGGAAATTTGAGGGCCCCTAAAACAGAGGTATGCAACGTTGTGAAAATTAGCTACCTAATGAGATAAAGTAGATTTGTGTCAAGCTACTAATGCAGAGTCCCTGCGCAAAAAATTTGAACTCAATGAAAATAAATATACCTATTATTTTTAAATTATCATGTACCTTCAACATTTTCATCGTAAAGTAATTTATGGAGCGACATTTTATGGAATCCAAGAAAAATAAATGAATCAACTCCTTCAGAAGTTCTCGTATGACATTTTTAAAGGATCTTCAAAGACATAATTTTAAAATTTTGTGTGACAAAACTTGTAGAAGAATATCTTGAAAACTAGTTGAATATGAGGTATTTGCAGAGAAGTAAAAATATATATTTGGAACTCTGTCGGAGTTTCTTAATTTCTTAGCATATTTTCTATTGAAACTCCTAGTAGGGAGCCGGTGCCATAAGTGGACTACCTAAGCTTCTTCTTCTTTTCTGGCGTTACGTCCTCACTGGGACAGAGCCTGCTTCTCAGCTTAGTGATCTTATGAGCACTTCCACAGTTATTAACTGAGAGCTTACTATGCCAATGACCATTTTTTGCATGCGTATATCGTGTGGCAGGTACGAAGATATTCTATGCCCTGGGAAGTCGAGAAAATTTCTAACCCGAAAAGATCCTCGACCGGTGGGATTCGAACCCACGACCCTCAGCTTGGTCTTGCTGAATAGCTGCGCGTTTACCGCTACGGCTATCTGGACTACCTAAGCTATAAAAATCATAACAAAATAACTAAAAGCTCTAACAGAGATCTTTTAGCGTCAACAGAAAGATTTCAACCTCTACTATAAGGGAAAAATATAAATAGAGTGATAAAACAATTTTATTAACATAACATCGCTTGAGCCACTATTGGTACACGTGTTCCAGTAGTTGCGCTAGTGCTCCAGTAGTAGACGTCTGGGAATGATACAAGGAATTGAAACAAAATGGTAAATTTTTACATAGGTTTAACATTTTTCCCTCGGAACAGCAACTATAATATCTTTCGAATGAACCATACATATCATCTCTGGGACTTTTCTTCATTTGAATACATCCATTTTAAAAACTGCTCCCAACCGTTGATCCCTTACTGCACTCTTAAAAGTAATAAAAATCACTCCGGACGTAATTCACATTATGACTGAATGACACATGATGTAAATGATGAACTGACGTAAAAATGGGTTCTGAAAGATGCATTGAAAGAAAAATTTAATTTTACATGATGAAGGACATGAAAACGATGCCGCTATGATTGACATTTCCCGAATCAGACACCATCGTATTTAAAATGTGACACAAATTCATGTCATTTGGCTCGCTTCTTTTATGTGCATCCAAAAGACCTAAAATCGCATGATTTTTTTGGAGTGTGTGGAACACGACGGGAACTATTGGTGCAAGGGAGCCAAATTTTTACGTAAACTTTATTATTTATATGACTTTTTGATAAAATAAAAAGCTGAAATTTGGCAAATCCACTAAACTAGAGGCAATATATCCATCAAAAATAGCACATGTCGTTTTTATCGAAAAATGTACATTTTATTCCATAGTCCAATCTTCTGGTACATTACAACCATTGGTATTTGCACCCTAATGCGCTAAAAAACGCGAGTAAAAAAATTTAGAGAAATCCTGGGGAAAAAATCTGGTGGAATCACTGAGAAGAAACTGGACTAATTACTGCATGTACCGCTTGAAAAACTGCTTCCAGTGATGCCTGAAGTAAGTCAAAGACGAATTTAAGATGGACTGCCTAGAAAAATTGAAGGACGAATCCAAAAGGATTGCCAGTGATCTGAGGAATCATTGCAAACTAATAAGATAGTTACCAGAAGAAAATCCTAAGAGAAATCTTGAGAGGTATATTTGAAATAACAAGAAAAATAAGGAAGAATCCCTGGAGTTGTTTGTAAAGGAATAGTTGAGAAAACTCCTTCATTGCAGAAAAAAACTTAGGAGATCTCATTAGAGAAATTCTTGGTTTGCCATTTTCAATTTTTTTAGAGTTTTTCAAGTAGGAATTCTTGAATAAAATCTGGATTGGATTATAAAGAAATTCTCTGAATCTCTTAAGTTATTTCTTGATAAATTGATAAAAAAATTAAAAACTTTCCATCTAGAAATGCCGGATGGATAATTACCCGAGAGAAGGTGAATAGCTGGATGATTAAACTAGTGATTGGCATGATTGGCCACCCATAGTTTCTACTCCGTTATTTCAAGAACAGTTGTATTTACAAAAGGAACCAACAGACTTTACTCAGGATCAGTAACATCCTCAATGTGTACATACTCGTGCTCTCATTATTATAACAAATGATACCGGTGCCGGCTGCGTCCGAATGCAATTTAATTTAGGGATGGGAGGGTAATGTTGACATGTTACTTGCATACACACGGATGAGCGATACCAATAGTGCGGTTACTAACCAAGCCGGGCGCTACTGACGCACTGTTCTTTTTTTTTTCTTTTCTTTTTTTACCCGAACAACGCGAACCGGGCACAATTGATCCGGATTCCGTCTCTCGCTCACAAAGGAGCATGAAGTTATATGTTTGTTATTGAAATAACTAAATTTCATGTTCCTATGTTATTTCAGGAGAAACTTGTTGTTATTATAACTTAATTTAAACAAGTTGCAACAAGTTAACTAATAAATACCGGATATACAATTACCTTGCAATTTACGTCAACTTGGGTACTAGGGTAAAACGGTTTTCACTATAAAAAATATAGAAATTTACTTAAGTAATTGGTTGGTAATGTAAACACTGAAAGTAAACCAGTAAAAGTTTTATGTTATAATCCCTGAAAGAATACCTAAACCAATTCTTGAGAGTGTTTGATGATTGTTCAACGTAAATTTTGAAGTAGGTCTGAATATATTGAATCGCAAATTTTTAGTAAAATATATGTCACCCGAGGTTAAATTTTGCTGAATATTAGAAAGAATTCTTGGATGTTAATAACTAACAAAATCTCGATTTATGAGCAATTTTATGGAGAAATAAACTGGAGATTGTTGAAATCCGTCAAGGAATCGTTAAAATACTCCGTAACGCAATTTAGCTTAGTTTAGCTTAGACTGACTACACATATCAATGGTTGCTATTCCGTGATTGACCGAAGTCAGTGAAAATGCACAAAGAATCAACTAGAAGTTCGGCTGGGATTGGCCATAATCTTCTTCAGTGTGCATAATTCAGTGCCTCTATTTATACATGGTCAATAACGGCGCCGGTCACGTCCTTGCAGTCAGGTGGGAATGGGGGAAGGAATGTTAGTGTGTAACCTTTGCTATTTGGAGACCGTGTTTGCCTCTGCATCTCCCACAAGGGATGTTTATTAATGGGGAGGATCGTTGGGTCACAGGATTCACTTATCAACGATTAAACCATGATAAATAATTATTTGTGAGATATAAACATGCTTATATGTAAATATAATATTTTCATTTGATATGAACAATATCTACCCAAGTAACATTAGTAGCTGAATAACAGTTTGCTCAGCTGAAGTATGCTTGAGAGTGATTTGTTCAACTCTTATCCAGCAAAAATGTTTGTTGGGTATGTAGAGAAAAATTATGCCGACACTTGAGGTGACGAACCATTCAAAGTTTTGTAGAACAAATACCTAAATGTTACATTCCTACAGCTGTCAGCATATGTTATTGTATTTTACTTTTTTGAAAAGAAATAAAAAACTTGATTGGCTAGAATATCAAAGAACACTCTTAGGACGACAGTTACAGTGGCGAACCATCCAAAGTTTGTTGAATAAAGTGAACCTTTCGCCCCCGCAGGAGCAAGCATCAAGGTCGAAGGATCAAACACAACTAAGCGATCACGCCACTTTTTCACTTTCGCTCGACCGATGCGCGAAATGTTTGATCTTGCCCTCATCGCCGGCCCCCGCAGTAGCAAGCGTCAAGGTCGAAGGATCAAACACAACTCTAAAATACTCCGTAACGCAATTTATCAGAAAAACTGCCAGAAGGAAACATTATTTTTACCTATTACAGACTCGCAGTATTTCTCCTGTTGGTCCTCTTAGAGTTATCACTGCAGGATTAATTTTGAAATGAATAGTAGATAAAATAATCAAAATTTGTGCTTTTGAAAATATCTTAAGGGTTGAAATCAACACTAAGACTTGCTTGAGTCAGACCGTATAAAATAGCAAAGCTTATAATACTGACAAGAGAAGGTCACGATGGTGTTACACGGGGTTTTCAACCGGACTATTTTTGTAAGATTCTACATGTCGAAATATGAAAAACCCCAAAGCCTTACGGGTGATGGACCAGTGGTGTAGTCAGGAGGGGCTCTGAAAGGGGCAATTTTGTACGTTTATTATATTATTGAGCTAATTGGAAATTTGACAAAAATATTTATTTTAGTAATTATTGTGATGATAGTGAACAGAATTGACATTGATGTTTGTTTAAAATGTATTTTTTCCATGCCATAGGCGCAATCAGGATGGGTTCCTTGTTGGTATACTATTTCAATAAAACCAAATTTGTTTTGATATCCATATTCCATGTTAGATACGCCAATGGCATAAAAATACATTTTAAACAAACATCAATGTCAATTCTGTTCACTATCATCACAATAATTACTAAAATAAATATTTTTGTCAAATTTCCAATTAGCTCAATAATATAATAAACGTACAAAATTGCCCCTTTCAGAGCCCCTCCTGACTACACCACTGGTCCATCACCCGTAAGGCTTTGGGGTTTTTCATATTTCGACATGTAGAATCTTACAAAAATAGTCCGGTTGAAAACCCCGTGTAACACCATCGTGACCTTCCCTTGTGAGTAAGTCGTTGAAAATCATAATTTATGAAGAAAACATTCATGAATCTAGGACCGTAGTTCGGACTCAATATATTTAACATTTGAACCTGAGTCTTCTTCAAGACCGCAATTAGCTAAAAGAAGGTTCGGGCCCTATCGGTTTGAAGAACTAGCCATATGTGTTAAAATACACGTTAATAAAGGAAAAAAAGTTTCGGGCCATATCATGTGTGAGGTCAATAAACAACACCTGTTTTAATTGAAATAACTCAAAACTATTTTTGTAAAGGTCCCAAAAATGAGAGGGTCCAAGGCCATGTTCACGCCGGGGCCCTCGGCCCACTTCAAATCTAGCCCACCTGAATAAAAAATAAGGCATAATCAAGGGGCGTCATATCACCATGCCATGTACCTTTTGATTTTGGGGACTATCAGAATTATCAGTTTATTACAAGCTATTTATTTATTTTTTATTTCTGTGATAAATCCTTACCACGGTTTTGGGGCCCCTAGGAGTTCGGGGCCCGGTGCGGACCGCACCCCCCCAGCTACGCTACTGTATTTAGATCAGGTATTGTAGTACCTAAATAATACATGATGGATTTTCATTCAGAAGTGAAATTTTTCAATAGTATTTCAAAACCTCCAGCAGTCCGCAATAGCTGAAGTATTTTTAACTGTTTTAAACATTTTTTTCCCTATATACCAATATGTGATGTTGACAACTGATCAATACCTAATTATGGTATGATACCAAAATATGGTATGCATAGATTATTGTAAGTTATTTATTCCTCCTCGGGTACCCAAACAATGTTTGTCCAATCCTCGGAGAACTAATATTTTGAAGATTCTTTAAGAAATTCTACTTAGTTTGCTTCTGGGATTCATTCCAAATTTTTTGGACCGTTTCACCAGGACTTTTAACAATGATTCCTGAAAAAAATCAATGAGCTTCAATTAGAAAATTTAGGTCAAACTTGAGTTACATATACATCAAAATCTTCCAATTTTCAAGTTTTTGGATTGTTTGCTTTCAATTAGAAAAAAAACAACATATTTGTAGAAAATGGGCTTTTTTGGCTTCCGTATAATTTACTTTATGTGGAGTGCAAGATTGATGGTAAACAGTAAATCCGTTTTTAGCACAAGTGGGTTTGTAACACTTACACTTATTTGGTTCGAACTTCCTTGTTACTGTCAGTATTACCTGAAACCGGTCAATAGTGGCAGTGAAAGGCAGTTAAAGAACCATAACGAGTAGTCTATCACATTTTCCAGTTAACGATTGCTTGCTCAGTAGCGTAGCTAGGCGAGTGCGGTCTGCACCGGCATTCCTGGGGTCCAAAAAATCGTGGTCAAAACTCTTCATACCAATGGAAAACCAACGATCACTGAACTAACATGTTAGCTTGAAATTAATAGAAACCCTTCAATCAACTAAATTTCAATCAAAAACGATTTCTATTTTGCAAGTTTTATCAATCACCTTGCATGCAAAAATCACTATTTCGAGTTCATACTTGAATACGTCATTATGCTTTAAAATATACCTAAATATTCGGGGCCCCAAAATCAGGATCTTATCAAGTCCAATGTAAATATGTTGATTTGTGTCTAGTACTTGAAATACTTCCAACATGAAACGAGTCGACAACATTCTCTGACAGTACCAAAAGGAAGCTGAAGGTACAACGAAACATTAAATTTAGGTATTTAAATGAAAAACACCTATTCAAATAATTAAATTGGACATTTACAACCCAGATATTCGTAGCGGTAAACGCGCAGCTATTCAGCAAGACCAAGCTGAGGGTCGTGGATTCGAATCCCACTGGTTGAGGATCTTTTCGGGTTGGAAATTTTCTCGACTTTCCAGGGCATAGAGTATCATCGTACCTGCCACACGATATACACATGCAAAAATGGTCAATTGGCATAGAAAGCTCTCAGTTAATAACTGTGGAAGTGCTCATAAGAACATTAAGCTGAGAAGCAGGCTTTGTCCCAGTTGGGACGTAACGCCAGAAAGAAGAAGAAGATTTACAACTCAAGGGACATTTTTATGGAGCTGCAGCAACGACATAATCGCCGTTATTCCCCTGTTCACCGCATTCCAGGTGCTTTCATGCTGGCACATGTTCTGCACGATGTTGTCCGGATTTAGGACGTTTGCGGTTTCTGGCATCATCTCGCTTCGTATATCCGTGAATCGAGGGCAGTCGAATATGACGTGCTCCGGTGTCTCCTCGATATTTGGACAGGCCGGACAATGTGGAGATTCTGCGTGTCCGAATCTGTGCAGATATTTCCGGAAGCATCCATGGCCTGACAGAAACTGGGTCAGGAAGAAGTTAACTTCTCCATGTTTTCTGGTCGTCCACACCGACACGTTAGGAATGAGCCTGTGGGTCCACCTTCCTTTCTCCGAGTTATCCCACTCCTGCTGCCACCTGGCCATTGTGTCCAACCTAATGGTATTCCTCACATTCCTGGTGTCCCTTTGCTGGTAACATGCGATGTCCTCAGCCAGAGTGATGCAGATGGGGATCATTCCGGCGATAACGCACACTGCCTCCGATGATATAGTGCGGTAGGCACTCGCAACCCGTATAGCCATGAGCCGGAACGTACCTGCCAGCTTATCTCGATTACGTTTGGTTCCCAACGCTGAAGCCCAAGCCGGGACTCCATACCTCAGTATAGACGATGATACGGTCGCTAGAAGACGCCTCGTGCTGCTTCTTGGTCCTCCAATGTTGGGCATGATCCTGGCTACGGTGTTAGCAGCTTTCGCTGCCTTTTCGCAGGCATAGTCTACGTGGCTGTTGAAGTTTAGCCTGTCGTCGACCATTACTCCGAGATGCTTTAGAGAGCGCTTCGATGGGATTGCGTGCCCTCCGACGATGATTTCCAACTGCTGTACCGCCTTGCAGTTGCTGACCAGCACCACTTCCGTTTTATGATGAGCCAACTGCAGCTTGACTCCCGTCATCCACGATTCGATGGTGTCTAGCGATTCCGCCGTCAGCATCTCCACCTCCTCCGCAGTCTCACCAGTTATCGCGAGAACGACGTCATCTGCGAACCCGACGATCTCGACTCCATTTGGCAGTGACAAGGTTAGCACTCCATCGTACATCATGTTCCACAATGTTGGACCAAGTATGGATCCTTGTGGAACTCCCGCCGTGACTTCAATTGACATCCGTCCCTGGTTTGTGTCGTAGACCAGTACCCGGTTCTTTTGAAGCTTAACAAACGTATCATAGACCCCCGAAGGGGGATCTTCTTAACATCAATGTCAATGTTGTTCAAAATACACAATGCGACTTTTGAAGTGTTATCTTATGTACTAAGCAGGCCCACTTACAAATCATGTTTGTAATATATGTACAACAGGTCTTAATGGAGAAATCTTCAATGCAAGAATTCTGCTGCGATCTCTTGGAAAAGTTCACTAAAAATTAAGTCTGGAATCTACCTAATATTTTTCCAATAATACGACAAGGAACTTCTATAAATGAATTTGACATGCACTGCAGCGCAACCCCAATTTTTTTCATATTCATTCAAAATGTAATTTGAAAATGCATATGTTGCAAGTTTTATATTTGTAAAACAAGTACTGACACCCATTGCTCGTGTCCATATACTGTATTTTGTTTTCAGTAAGTTTAAAGTATGTTTAAACAATGGTTTTAAGCGATTTATTTATTTAGATGATATGGGGTAACATTGATCACCCATGAAAACAACGTTCGGTATTGAACATATAATAACTTGCAAAAATCATGGTGTCTGAAGCCGAATATGGAGGCCAAATTGTTACAAATCATTTCACATGCTCATATCATTTTCAGGACTCATGAGAGACATGATTCTTTGATCGTTTCATCCATAATCATGAAAATCATTGCTACCGAACGTTGAAAAAATTTACGCATGAGCACAACTCAATTTTAGCAAAAATCTGAATATTTATTAGCTTATGAATAGAACAAAGAGGATCACCATTCATGCATTGAAAATATTTCATCGATAAATGTTGATTCGATTTTTTTACGAGGGGGGCATTGCGATCAATGTTACCCCCGATTACGATACCTACGTTACCTGGAAAGTAGGATAGACCACTTAGGGTTATTCGCCATCGCATTGAACAATGGACTAAGGCTCGGAAAATTATGCAACTAGAACTACATCAGCTGCTGCAACAGATATGTTCTCCGCATCTCGAGATGAGACGACAAACAAGAGTACAAATTATACTCTTCTCTTTTTTGTTTTGACCTTTGCAGTCAGCTATTTTTACTTTTAGGGGAAAGGTATTCAATATCGGCAGATAGAGATATGTTTGCCAAATTAAGTGTAATTTCGGTAACATTGTGCTAAAAGATTATGTAGCTGCTCTCTTTGAGGCGAATGAACTGGCTAATCAAGTTTAAGGCATAATAAATAAATACAAAAAAATGTAGCTGGCGAGTTAAAGTATTAAGCTAAAAGATTAAAATCCCGCCAGCTACATAATCTTTAACACTTCAGTCGTCGCGCTGTTGTATTTTGTACAACACAGTTGAAAAAACCTCGCACTTCGTTCACGACAGCAGCATGGTGGTTCTGACGGTGGCAAACCACGTGACGATCAATATCTGCCGATATTGAATACCTTTCCCCTAAGATTATAAATAGATCTTAGGCTCATACAATACAATTGTACACTGGAAGCTGTTCAAAATTTTAAAAAAAGTTTGAAAATTCAATTTTTCATATTATTCAACCATGCTTACCACAAAACAAAGTGTTATGTGAAATGTTCAGCTTTCTAGGTGGTGATTTAAGAGGAAAATAACCATCATGGTTGTAGTACAAATGTTCAAACCCAGTTTTTTTGCTCAAATTTGAGGCAATGTTCATGAAAATCTATCATTGCATTGCACTTGCTATCTGTAAGACAGTAATAGATTTTCATGAGGATTTCTTTGACACTGAACTAAAAAACTGGTTTTTCATTTTTGATGATTGCCGATGATTGAATGATGGATTCTTGAGCCTTAAAGGTGGCCCAAAGACGATGTAGGTTTAGTGGGCTTCGTAGCCGTACGGTTAGTGTCACCAGGCATTTAGCCGCATCGTGCTAGGGAGTGTGGGTTCGATTCCCGCCTCAGACCGGTAAACTTTTCGTGAGGAATGTTTTCCGACTGTGCCACTGGGCGTTGCATGCTAGTCCGTTGTCTAGTGTGGTGCTTCCTTCAAAGGGCATAAATGCCCACTGGAAGCATTAACGTGTCAGTGTCTTATATGGAAATTACTATAGAGATATTTTGAAAAATGTTCCAAACACGTTAGTACTGTAATATAAGTAGAAACTTATCAGCCCATGGTGAAAACTCATTATTAAAACCATAATAATGAAATTTACTGAAGAGAGCAATTAAATCCGACGGATTGGAGAAGAGATATTCATGAGTTTGTTACTATTGTTTTGCTTCATATCGAGAAATAGCCCTGGAAAGATCCATAACAAAATTAGGTCAAAAGGGATTTGTTTCTTTAGCAACATTTTTCGCTAAGGTTTGAAAAACGAGTTTTCACAAAGGAATGATAACTTTGTACTTATATTGCGGTACTAACGTGTTTAAAATATTTTTTTCAAATTTCTCCATATAGTATAACCTTCATGTGTCGATATTGAAGCGACCATCGACTCATAGAAATATTGAGTCATGGAACAGCAATCCTTTGGAAAGTAATCATGAAATTTTGTTTCTACAGTCGACTCTCCATCTCGATGTTCTACTTCTCGATATCTCCCCCTATGTCAGTGCACCTTCGTGCTGTGCGTACACGAATTCTCTCTGCTCTTGGAAGTTTTTAAAAAACTACCCAAAGCAATAAAACAGTAGTTTTCAGTGCTAAAATAAAAAACGGTACTTTTCAGTGCTACTAAAATAGTAATTTTCCGTACTATTTTCATACTATTGATCCCTTTATGATCCTTCGATTTTTCGTTGGACCCGTTAGCGAAAGCTAGCTGTGGTAATCGTTCTTGGACACCGTCTTGGGAAAAAACCTTTTAGGAGGTCACGTCTTCTTTCGTTTATTTAGTAAACATGGTTGCAACTACAAACAAAAGGAAGGGTGTATCTCTGTATTCACAACTTCCTTCCAAAAAAGTAGGATTTAAAACTGTCACTAAACGTGGCAAGAATGGAAGAAAGGACGTTTCTCCGGAATGCGAACTTTCTTCCAAGGTTGAAATGGATAATGTTGATAATTGCATCGAAATGAGCAATCAGTTCGATGCTCTAGACAAATTTTCCAGACACCAAATCGAAGCAGCCTCTTTGATTCAAGTGAGAAAGCTTGAAGCGTGATCAGTTGTTCCGAACAGGAAACTTCTACTCCGCCTCTTCGTATACCGAAAATTCTAACAGGAAATCATCAGACAATGTACCCACTTCAAGTGATACAAGGGGTTGTCAAAATAACTGGGACAGGCAAAAATTGGGCCAACTTTGGAATGCTGTAACTTTGACAAAAATTGACCGATTTCAATTCTTTAAGAAGTAATGGACGGGTCAACTAATCTACTTTTGAGGTGCACCCACGGAGATGAACTATGACTACCGGATACCGGTGATAATCCGGATTTCCGGAAGCAGGTCTTATGCAGTAAAATTACGACGTGTTTTTAGCAAAGATCTCAATTAAAAAATCAAAATTTTACTGCACATGAAGATAGAAGCTCAAATTCTGAAGCGATTGGTGCGCGAAGTATTAGGATCGGTCCAAAAACAACCAAGATATGGACCATTTGCCATTTGGCGTCTACGGACGAAAGTTAGAGTATGGATTGATGAAACAAAACATTTTTTTTTAATTTTTCATGACACAGACGATAGTTTTTCCGCTATTTTTCCGACAGTTTTCTCCATGGTGAAAATTTTTCTGGGAAACGTTTTTCTTTTTATATTTTTGATGGATTTCTGAGGAAATTTCCTTTCGAATTCACTAAAAGACTTTTGTTCTACGATGCATAGTTCAGGAGATATGAGTTTTTAAAGTTTGAGATATATGGGATATATATTGGGGCTCAGATAGCCGTAGCGGTAAACGCGCAGCTATTCAGCAAGACCAAGCTGAGGGTCGTGGGTTCGAATCCCACCGGTCGAGGATCTTTTCGGGTTGGAAATTTTCTCGACTTCCCTGGGCATAGAGTATCTTCGTACCTGCCACACGATATACACATGCAAAAATGGTCATTGGCACAGTAAGCTCTCAGTTAATAACTGTGGAAGTGCTCATAAGAACACTAAGCTGAGAAGCAGGCTTTGTCCCAGTGGGGACGTAATGCCAGAAAGAAGAAGAAGAAGATATATGGGAAAATCGTGAAAATTCATCTAGAGTCTTTCTTGGAAAATACTCCACTATAATATTTTTGAATTTCACTTTTGGTCATGTATCCACGAGTTTTACCTCTGGAAAAAAAATTTCATACAAATCGGAGAACCTCCGGCCAAAGTTGTTCGATAATAAAAAAAAATCCCTTACTCTATGCCCAGGGAAGTCAAGGAAAATTCCATTCCGAAAAGATCCTGGACCGATCGGGAATCAAACCCATATTCCTTCAGCATGGCTTTGCTATGTAGCCGCGGACTCCAACCACTCGGATTAGGAAGGTCCCTAAAAGTTATTTGTCGTACACTTCAAATTAATTATCAGAACTCCAAGTCTGAAAGTCGTCCTGTAAGAACTAATGTTCCTTAAGATGCTACCTTTGGGATCAATACTATAGGGGAAGTGGTGGTAAAATGAACAGGGGTGGTAAAATGAACACCGTGCCTTTTACCGAGAATATACAAATTTCGATGAATTTTTATCACGCACAGACGATATAGAGCATAAATCTGAGTGTTCGAGTTGATACGTAGGTCAATTGAAGTGAAAATATCAAAGAAAACTAAGATTTTAGAAAACCACGTTAGAAAATTAGAACTGACGTAACTTTTAGTTCGGAAGACTTGAGGTTTTTCAGTGAGGTGAATATCGTTATGATATGATGTCAAATCTGATATCTTTAGAATTCTTTTTGAATAGGTTACAATCATTAATGGGTGTATTTTCGGTGGGGCAATGAAAATTTTCAGAAATATTTGTTTTGCTTGCGTTTTTTGCATGGTGTTCATTTTACCACCAACCGCTGTTCATTTTACCCACATAGTGCAGGTAAAATGAACATTTGCATCGCTTTTTTGATAGCGATGAAAATATGTGGAAATTTAGCTATTTTAGTTTGAATACACGTGGCTGCTGTAGATTACATCCCTATTTTTGATGTTGTGCGATAGAACTATACAATTTGCTCGTTTTTCTATCAGAAACAAGATGATATCCTTAAGGTGTTCATTTTACCACCCCTTCCCCTACAATATTTTCACATCTGACTTACCTGAGTTACCCCAAACATGTCAATAGTCTTTGTTTGCGGATGACAAAGGCCTCTCCGCCAAAGGACAAAGCCTACGTGTCATCTACAGTAGATTACAAAAACGTTTGGATCTTTATACTAGCGAAATGAAAGAATCCTTTTAATGCTGCCAAATTCAAGTTAAAACATTCTCACATAAAACAAAAGCTCTTCATTCGAAACCTTTAAATGAACATCTTCCTATCCCAGATTCTCTTCCGTCGTCTATCACCTATAGCAAACGAGTTCGTGGGAAGTTATCAAGCAGGTTTCATCGACGGCCGCTCGACAACGGACCAGATCTTTTCCGTGCGGCAAATCCTCCAGAAATGCCGTGAGTACCAGGTCCCTACGCACCATTTGTTCATCGATTTCAAGGCGGCATACGATAGTATCGACCGCATAGAGCTATGGAAAATCATGGACGAGAACAGCTTTCCCGGGAAGCTCACAAGATTGATCAGAGCAACGATGGACGGTGTGCAAAACTCCGTGAAGATCTCGGGCGAACACTCCAGTTCGTTCGAGTCTCGGCGGGGACTTCGACAGGGCGACGGACTTTCGTGCCTGTTGTTCAATATTGCGCTTGAAGGTGTCATGCGGAGAGCCGGACTTAACAGTCGAGGCATGATTTTCACGAGATCCGGACAATTTGTTTGCTTCGCGGACGACATGGATATTATTGGGAGAAAATTTGAAACGGTGGCAGATTTGTTCACCCGCCTGAAACGCGAAGCAACAAGAGTCGGGCTAATGGTGAATTCGTCGAAAACAAAGTACATGCTGGTTGGCGGAACTGAGCGCGACAGGGCCCGCCTAGGAAGCAGTGTTACGATAGACGGGGATACCTTCGAGGTGGTGGACGAGTTCGTCTACCTCGGATCCTTGTTGACGGCTGACAACAATGTTAGTCGGGAAATACGAAGGCGCATCATCAGCGGAAGTCGTGCCTACTATGGGCTCCAGAAGAAACTGCGGTCAAGAAAGATTCACCCCCGCACCAAATGCACGATGTACAAAACGCTCATAAGACCGGTAGTCCTCTATGGGCATGAGGCGTGGACTATGCTCGAGGAGGACTTGCAAGCTCTTGGGGTTTTCGAACGCCGAGTGCTAAGGACGATCTTCGGCGGCGTGCAGGAGAACGGCGTGTGGCGGCGAAGGATGAACCACGAGCTCGCTCAACTCTACGGCGAACCCAGTATCGTGAAGGTAGCTAAAGCTGGAAGGATACGCTGGGCAGGGCATGTTGCAAGAATGCCGGACAACAACCCTGTAAAGATGGTGTTCGCCACAAATCCGGTCGGAACAAGAAGGCGTGGGGCGCAGCGAGCTAGGTGGATTGACCAGGTACACCAGGACCTGGAGAGCGTGGGTCACAGTCGAGGATGGAGAGAAGCGGCCATGAACCGAGGGAATTGGCGAAATATTGTTGGCGAGGTTTTATCAAGATAATTGATGTAAAGCCAAATAAGTGAAGTGAAATGAACATCTTGTCACGATGAGAGGAGTTCGAATAAATTGGTCAGATGAAGTTAAGTAGTAGGCCTTATACTAGATGAATATTGAACTTTCAAAAATCACATAGAGTGTATGCAAGCCAATTATGCATAAATATAGAAATATCTGTATTCATTTATATATGGGAAATCAAAACGTTGAGGCCATTAAAATTAGTCAAAAACGACGCAGCCCACCTTCAGTATGCCGTGATGACTTTAAACTGTCAAAAAATATTCAAAAATTTTAATTGTTAACAATAACAGGCAGGCAACGTCAGCTTCTTTTCGAACCTGGTGAAGGTCAAGAGCTTTTCATCCTATTTGTAGTAACAGCTAATTAAGCTCTATAAAACTGTCGACGTTCGAAGGGTAAGTACTGCTTTCCAGCTTGGAAGAATATAAATCCTAGAATAGTCGTCGAAACAATGACTCCAGCGAAGGCGAGCGAAAAGTTAAAAGCATATCTTCGGTGACTGGTTTCTCTAGAAGGGAATGGATAAACTTAAACAATCTCAACGACGGCACGTCAGGAGAGTGACGGTAGCAGACAGGCCATTTCTTCCGCCTGATGCCGGTACAATTACCACCCAACACCCCAAACCTAACAAGCACCAACATCTTCTTCTTCTTTATGGCATTACGTTCGAACTGGGACAGAGCCTGCTTCTTAGCTAAGCGTTCTTATGTACACATCCACAGTTATTAACTGAGAGCTTTGTTCGCAAATTGTCCATTTTTGCATTTGTATATCTTGTAGCAGGTACGAAGATACTCTATGCCCAGGGCAGTCGAAAAAAGTTCCTCGACCGACGGGATTCGAACCCACGACCCTCAGCTGGGTCTTGTTGAATAGCTGCACAATTACCGCTACGGCTATCTGAGCTCCAAGTTGTACAAACATAGAAAGCATAAAAAAGAAAAATTGAATACACCGTGTCATCCAGCTAGTCCAATAATGGCAAAAGTTTTCACAAAATTGCCCAATAAACTCCAAACATTTCAAGCTGCCTCCGCTCGACAAATTCGCTAGCTGTGGCGACTCAGTTTCAGTCGCAATGCTGTCAAGACACGTCAGTTACCAGAGCGATGGAAAAATGATAGGATTTGTATATTATGAATAATGGCGCAGAAAACAAGGATTTTCTCCCACCACCCTCTATCCAGTTTCAAGACCAGAAAAAAAAAACTTCCAACCAAAGCAACTCTATCGTGAACAACGTCCATAAGTAGGAAAGGCCCGCAGCACCGAAACGCAAGTTCAAACATTGAACTTGAAAAGTTGTTTCGCATACAAAATGCTGATGCGTTGCATTTCTTCCTTTCCACGAGCCGGACAGAAACCTCTCGCATAACATATCTCTCTGCTGGTTTCCGTTGGTTGAAATTGATACAACGTGATTTTGTTCTTCATACCGAACACATCCGTTCTCATTGCTATAACGCTGCTAACGATATAAGCTTCCGAATGATGATAACACAACGGATCACGAAACAATATATACAAATGATGAACATGATGAATGAAAATGATGACAATCAACGTGAGAGACTGAGTACGTGAGTACTGATTTCCCCGCTCAGAGAAAATACGGAAATTCTTCCCCTGCTGGAATCCGATGAACTGGGATGAATTTTGCAGTGGCGCATCCAGTGAGGAAGAATTAAAATATAATTATAATTCAATAGGAAAACCTGGAATTAATATGAATCCGGACGGGATTCTACTGTAATTCAACAATTTATTTTAAAATCCAATCGGTAATCTTGATAGGATTACTCTAAAGTAATTCGCCGGAAAACTTTGTTTTGTTTAGAGAGACTTTACCCAGAAGGTGCATTCGCCTCCATAAATTACGTATATAAAACCAGGTTTCTTTAGTTGATAGTTTGAAAAGAGATTTGTCCAAGAAATCGTCAGGAATAACTCCGCACATTCAGAAGGAGATCTGAAGTACTTCAAAGTTTCGAAAGTGGTCCCTCATTGTATAAATATAAATTTTCAAATCATAGAAAACTCGCAAGATATTGCTTAACAATTTCAGGAGATATTTCTTTGAAAATCTACCGTATATTACGTAGATTTCCATGAAGAATTTCTCCGGAAATCTACAAGAGATCCTAACCTTAAAATATAAACAAAATAGAGATTTCCCCGGAAATGCTGGATGGGTTTTCCCGGAAATCTTTGAACTATTTTCCCGGGAATTCAACGAGGAATACCTCGGAAAGGAATTTCCCCGGAAATCCGGTGGAGATTTCACCGGAAATCCTTTGGAGATTTCACCGGAAATCCGGTGGGTATTTCACCGGAAATCCAGTTGGTATTTCACCGGAAATCCGGTGGGGATTTTCCCGGAAATCCGGTGGGAATTTCCTCGGAAATCCGGTGGGGATTTCCTCGGAAATCCGGTGGGGATTTCCTCGGAAATCCGGTGGGGATTTCTCCGTAAATCCGGTTGGGATTTCCCCGGAAATTCGGTTGGGATTTCCCCGGAAATCCGGTGGGGATTTCCCCGGAAATCCGGTGGGGATTTCCCCGGAAATCCGGTGGGGATTTCCCCGGAAATCCGGTGGGGATTTCCCCGGAAATCCGGTGGGGATTTCCCCGGAAATCCGGTGGGGATTTCCCCGGAAATCCGGTGGGGATTTCCCCGGAAATCCGGTGGGGATTTCCCCGGAAATCCGGTGGGGATTTCCCCGGAAATCCGGTGGGGATTTCCCCGGAAATCCGGTGGGGATTTCCCCGGAAATCCGGTGGGATTTCCCCGGAAATCCGGTGGGGATTTCCCCGGAAATCCGGTGGGGATTTCCCCGGAAATCCGGTGGGGATTTCCCCGGAAATCCGGTGGGGATTTCCCCGGAAATCCGGTGGGGATTTCCCCGGAAATCCGGTGGGGATTTCCCCGGAAATCCGGTGGGGATTTCCCCGGAAATCCGGTGGGGATTTCCCCGGAAATCCGGTGGGGATTTCCCCGGAAATCCGGTGGGGATTTCCCCGGAAATCCGGTGGGGATTTCCCCGGAAATCCGGTGGGGATTTCCCCGGAAATCCGGTGGGGATTTCCCCGGAAATCCGGTGGGGATTTCCCCGGAAATCCGGTGGGGATTTCCCCGGAAATCCAGTGGGGATTTCCCCGGAAATCCGGTGGGGATTTCCCCGGAAATCCGGTGGGGATTTCCCCGGAAATCCGGATGGGATTTCCCCGGAAATCCGGATGGGATTTCCCCGGAAATCCGGATGGGATTTCCCCGGAAATCCGGATGGGATTTCCCCGGAAATCTGGATGGGATTTCCCCGGAAATCTGGATGGGATTTCCCCGGAAATCCGGTAGAGGTTTCTCCGGAAATCCGGCAGGGATTTCCCCAAAAATCCGGTGGGGATTTCCCCGGAAATCCTGTGGGGATTCCCCCGGAAATCCGGAAGGGATTTCCCCGGAAATCCGATGGGAACTTCCCCGGAAATCCGGAAGGGATTTCCCTGGAAATCCGGAAGGGATTTCCCTGGAAATCCGGAAGGGATTTCCCTGGAAATCCGGAAGGGATTTCCCTGGAAATCCGGATGGATTTCCCTGGAAATCCGGATGGATTTCCCCGGAAATCCGGAAGGGATTTCCCCGGAAATCCGGAAGGATTCCCCGGAAGGGATTTCCCCGGAAATCCGGAAGGGATTTCCCCGGAAATCCGGAAGGGATTTCCCCGGAAATCCGGAAGGGATTTCCCCGGAAATCCGGAAGGGATTTCCCCGGAAATCCGGAAGGGATTTCCCCGGAAATCCGGAAGGGATTTCCCCGGAAATCCGGAAGGGATTTCCCCGGAAATCCGGAAGGGATTTCCCCGGAAATCCGGAAGGGATTTCCCCGGAAATCCGGAAGGGATTTCCCCGGAAATCCGGAAGGGATTTCCCCGGAAATCCGGAAGGGATTTCCCCGGAAATCCGGAAGGGATTTCCCCGGAAATCCGGAAGGGATTTCCCCGGAAATCCGGAAGGGATTTCCCCGGAAATCCGGAAGGGATTTCCCGGAAATCCGGAAGGGATTTCTCCGGAAATCCGGAAGGGATTTCTCCGGAAATCCGGAAGGGATTTCCCCGGAAATCCGGAAGGGATTTCTCCGGAAATCCGGAAGGGATTTCCCCGGAAATCCGGAAGGGATTTCCCCGGAAATCCGGAAGGGATTTCCGGAATCCGGAAGGATTTCCGGAAATCCGGAAGGGATTTCCCCGGAAATCCGGAAGGGATTTCCCCGGAAATCCGGAAGGGATTTCCCCGGAAATCCGGAAGGGATTTCCCCGGAAATCCGGAAGGGATTTCCCCGGAAATCCGGAAGTGATTTCCCCGGAAATCCGGAAGGGATTTCCCCGGAAATCCGGAAGGGATTTCCCCGGAAATCCGGAAGGGATTTCCCCGGAAATCCGGAAGGGATTTCCCCAGAAATCCGGTGGGGATTTCCCCAGAAATCCGGTGGGGATTTCCCCGGAAATCCGGAAGGGATTTCCCCGGAAATCCGGAAGGGATTTCCCCGGAAATCCGGAAGGGATTTCCCCGGAAATCCGGAAGGGATTTCCCCGGAAATCCGGAAGGGATTTCCCCGGAAATCCGGAAGGGATTTCCCCGGAAATCCGGAAGGGATTTCCCCGGAAATCCGGAAGGGATTTCCCCGGAAATCCGGAAGGGATTTCCCCGGAAATCCGGAAGGGATTTCCCCGGAAATCCGGAAGGGATTTCCCCGGAAATCCGGAAGGGATTTCCCCGGAAATCCGGAAGGGATTTCCCCGGAAATCCGGAAGGGATTTCCCCGGAAATCCGGAAGGGATTTCCCCGGAAATCCGGAAGGGATTTCCCCGGAAATCCGGAAGGGATTTCCCCGGAAATCCGGAAGGGATTTCCCCGGAAATTCGGAAGGGATTTCCCCGGAAATCCGGAAGGGATTTCCCCGGAAATCCGGAAGGGATTTCCCCGGAAATCCGGAAGGGAATTCCCCGGAAATCCGGAAGGGATTTCCCCGGAAAACCGGTGGGGATTTCCCCGGAAAACCGGTGGGGATTTCCCCGGAAATCCGGTGGGGATTTCCCCGGAAATCCGGTGGGGATTTCCCCGGAAATCCGGTGGGGATTTCCCCGGAAATCCGGTGGGGATTTCCCCGGAAATCCGGTGGGGATTTCCCCGGAAATCCGGTGGGGATTTCCCCGGAAATCCGGTGGGGATCTCCCCGGAAATCCGGTGGGGATTTCCCCGGAAATCCGGTGGGGATTTCCCCGGAAATCCGGTGGGGATTTCCCCGGAAATCCGGTGGGGATTTCCCCGGAAATCCGGTGGGGATTTCCCCGGAAATCCGGTGGGGATTTCCCCGGAAATCCGGTGGGGATTTCCCCGGAAATCCGGTTGGGATTTCCCTGGAAATCCGGTTGGGATTTCCCTGGAAATCCGGTTGGGATTTCCCAGGAAATCCGGTTGGGATTTCCCTGGAAATCCGGTTGGGATTTCCCTGGAAATCCGGTTGGGATTTCCCCGGAAATCCGGTTGGGATTTCCCCGGAAATCCGGTTGGGATTTCCCCGGAAATCCGGTTGGGATTTCCCCGGAAATCCGGTTGGGATTTCCCCGGAAATCCGGTTGGGATTTCCCCGGAAATCCGGTGGGATTTCCCCGGAAATCCTGTTGGGATTTCCCCGGAAATCCTGTTGGGATTTCCCCGGAAATCCTGTTGGGATTTCCCCGGAAATCCTGTTGGGATTTCCCCGGAAATCCTGTTGGGATTTCCCCGGAAATCCTGTTGGGATTTCCCCGGAAATCCTGTTGGGATTTCCCCGGAAATCCTGTTGGGATTTCCCCGGAAATCCTGTTGGGATTTCCCCGGAAATCCTGTTGGGATTTCTCCGGAAATCCGGTGGGGATTTCCCCGGAAATCCGGTGGGGATTTCCCCGGAAATCCGGTGGGGATTTCCCCGGAAATCCGGTGGGGATTTCCCCGGAAATCCGGTGGGGATTTCCCCGGAAATCCGGTGGGGATTTCCCCGGAAATCCGGTGGGGATTTCCCCGGAAATCCGGTGGGGATTTCCCCGGAAATCCGGTGGGGATTTCCCCGGAAATCCGGTGGGGATTTCCCCGGAAATCCGGTGGGGATTTCCCCGGAAATCCGGTGGGGATTTCCCCGGAAATCCGGTGGGGATTTCCCCGGAAATCCGGTGGGGATTTCCCCGGAAATCCGGTGGGGATTTCCCCGGAAATCCGGTGGGGATTTCCCCGGAAATCCGGTGGGGATTTCCCCGGAAATCCGGTGGGGATTTCCCCGGAAATCCGGTGGGGATTTCCCCGGAAATCCGGTGGGGATTTCCCCGGAAATCCGGTGGGGATTTCCCCGGAAATCCGGTGGGGATTTCCCCGGAAATCCGGTGGGGATTTCCCCGGAAATCCGGTGGGGATTTCCCCGGAAATCCGGTGGGGATTTCCCCGGAAATCCGGTGGGGATTTCCCCAGAAATCCGGTGGGGATTTCCCCGGAAATCCGGTGGGGATTTCCCCGGAAATCCGGTGGGGATTTCCCCGGATATCCGGTGGGGATTTCCCCGGAAATCCGGTGGGGATTTCCCCGGAAATCCGGTGGGGATTTCCCCGGAAATCCGGTGGGGATTTCCCCGGAAATCCGGTGGGGATTTCCCCGGAAATCCGGTGGGGTTTTCCCCGGAAATCCGGTGGGAATTTCCTCGGAAATCCGGTTGGGATTTCCCCGGAAATCCGGAAGGGATATCCCCGGAAAATCCCATTTAAATTTCTTGTGAAAGCCCTGATGGATTTCCGGAAAAATACATGCTGGATTTCCCGATAAATCTCCACCGAATTTTTGGGAAAAACCGTACTAGATTTTATGGAAAATTTCTTCCTGATTTGCAGGAATATCCCCATCAGATTTCCCGAGGGCCTAACAATTTGTTTTGGAAAATTCCTGCTGAATATTGAGGGAAATATTCATGGAGTTCTGCGCCAAATTTTCATGGATATTTTTGTCGGATTTCTAGGAAAACCCTTGCTGAATTTCCGGGGAAATGCCTGCTGGATTTCTGAGGATATCCCTAATGGAAAGCCAACTGAGGTTTCCCCGGAAATCCAGAAGGGATTTTACCAGAAGTTTATCAAGGATTTCCGGAAAAATTCCTGCTGAATTTCCAGGAAAATTCCTGCTGAATTTCCAGGAGTTTTCCTACTGAAAAGGTCTTGCTGAATGTCTGGGGTAATCTCTGCTGGATTTCCGGGGAAATCCCTGTTGGATTTCCGGGAAAATCCCTGTTGGATATCCTAAGAAATTCCTGTTGGATTTTCGGCGTAATCCCTGTTAAATTTCCGGGGAAATCCCTGTTGGATTTCCGGAGAAATCTCTGTTGGATTTCAAGGGAAATTCCTGCTGAATGCTTCAGGACTCCCGGAGAAATCCCGTCCGAATTTTCGGAGAAATCCCATCCGTATTTCCGGAGCAATCCCATCCGGAATTCCGGTGAAATCTCATCCGGTTTTCCGGAAGGGATTTCCCCGGAAATCCGGAAGGGATTTCCCCGGAAATCCGGAAGGGATTTCCCCGGAAATCCGGAAGGGATTTCCCCGGAAATCCGGAAGGGATTTCCCCGGAAATCCGGAAGGGATTTCCCCGGAAATCCGGAAGGGATTTCCCCGGAAATCCGGAAGGGATTCCCCCGGAAATCCGGAAGGGATTTCCCCGGAAATCCGGAAGGGATTTCCCCGGAAATCCGGAAGGGATTTCCCCGGAAATCCGGAAGGGATTTCCCCGAAAATCCGGAAGGGATTTCCCCGGAAATCCGGAAGGGATTTCCCCGGAAATCCGGAAGGGATTTCCCCGGAAATCCGGAAGGGATTTCCCCGGAAATCCGGAAGGGATTTCCCCGGAAATCCGGAAGGGATTTCCCCGGAAATCCGGAAGGGATTTCCCCGGAAATCCGGAAGGGATTTCCCCGGAAATCCGGAACGGATTCCCCCGGAAATCCGGAAGGGATTTCCCCGGAAATCCGGAAGGGATTTCCCCGGAAATCCGGAAGGGATTTCCCCGGAAATCCGGAAGGGATTTCCCCGGAAATCCGGAAGGGATTTCCCCGGAAATTCGGAAGGCTGATTTCTTCAGATATATGGAAAGCTGATTTCTTCGGAAATCCGAAATGGATTTCTACGGCATTCCGATAAGGATAACGCCGAAAATCCGGATAGGATTTCTCCGGAAATCCGGATGAGATTTCACCGGAATTCTGGATGGGATTGCTCCGGAAATACGGATGGGATTTCTCCGAAAATTCGGACGGGATTTCTCCGGGAGTCCTGAAGCATTCAGCAGGAATTTCCCTTGAAATCCAACAGAGATTTCTCCGGAAATCCAACAGGGATTTCCCCGGAAATTTAACAGGGATTACGCCGAAAATCCAACAGGAATTTCTTAGGATATCCAACAGGGATTTTCCCGGAAATCCAACAGGGATTTCCCCGGAAATCCAGCAGAGATTACCCCAGACATTCAGCAAGACCTTTTCAGTAGGAAAACTCCTGGAAATTCTGCAGGAATTTTCCTGGAAATTCAGCAGGAATTTTCCCGGAAATCCTTGATAAACTTCTGGTAAAATCCCTTCTGGATTTCCGGGGAAACCTCAGTTGGCTTTCCATTAGGGATATCCTCAGAAATCCAGCAGGCATTTCCCCGGAAATTCAGCAAGGGTTTTCCTAGAAATCCGACAAAAATATCCATGAAAATTTGGCGCAGAACTCCATGAATATTTCCCTCAATATTCAGCAGGAATTTTCCAAAACAAATTGTTAGGCCCTCGGGAAATCTGATGGGGATATTCCTGCAAATCAGGAAGAAATTTTCCATAAAATCTAGTACGGTTTTTCCCAAAAATTCGGTGGAGATTTATCGGGAAATCCAGCATGTATTTTTCCGGAAATCCATCAGGGCTTTCGCAAGAAATTTAAATGGGATTTTCCCGAAAATCTAGCAGAGATTACCCCGGAGTGCCAGCAGAGATTACCCCAGAAATCCAGCAGTGATTTGCACGGATATCCAGCAAGGATTTTTCTGGAAATTCAGTAGGGATTTACCTGTTAATCTTGCAGGGATTTCTTCGGAAATTCAGCAGATATTTTCCTTGGTATCCAGTAGGGGGATTCAACAGAGATTTTCTCAGAAATCCAACAGACGTATTCCAAGAAATGTGGCACAGTTTTCCAGGGAAATTCTTGTTACATTTCTATGCAAATTCTTACTGGATTTTCGGGAAAATCACTGATAGATTTCAGAAAAAGATACCTTTGGATTCCAGGAAAGGTTTATGCAGGTTTTCCTCTGGAAAGCTGTGCGAATTTTAGGGGAAATCTTAACTAGATCTCTGATGAAATCTCAGCATTATTTCTGGGAAAATCACTGCTGGATTCCCGAAGAACTTCCTGTTGGATTTTCAGATAAATTTCCTATGGTGTTCCAGGTAGATCTCTGATGAATTCTCGGTAACATACTCAATGGACATCCGAGAAAATCTCTGACTAATTTTCTGTAATATACCTGCCGGAGTTTTTTAAACATCCCTGCTAGATTTTCAGGAATATTCAGGTGTCTGGAGATAAACCTGTTGGATTTCCAAGAAAATTCTTGCTGGAGTGTAAATTTTATTAAATTTTGCAGAAGTTTTCCCGAAAATAGAGACGGAGATCCACAAGGGATTATCCCGCGAAAGGTTTTCTAGCAATCCGCAAGGAATTTTCCCGTACACCCATGTAAATTTCCCCGAATATCTTTCAAATGTTTTCCGCGAGGATTTGCTACAAAAAATCACAAGAGAATTTTACTAGAAATCCACGAGGGATTTCTCCGTATTCATAATTGTTAACCCTCTAATACCCAACCTCGCCTTCAAACAGGGTACAATTTGAAATTTTGTTTACTTTTTTGTCGCTCGGAATTCAAAATGATTTTCTTTTGGTTCAAACCTTGGACCATAACACGCATATAAGGGAAGTTTCTATGACTTTTGAATCTATTTTGTATTTTTGAAAAATGATCGAAAAAATGTATTTTTATAATCTACAAATGCGTAGAGTTTATTTAGTGTGTGATACGTACCTTTTATATTTTTCTACAATCAACTTATCACAGATGACATTAAAATGGTATCAAAATAATTCCAAACCTGTTTTTTCCATTAGTTTTCAAGGAAAATAAAAATATACACCAGAAAGAAGTTTAATCTTTTCAAAAGTACAGAAAAACTCATTTTTTTATTATTGCCAAAAACTCATTTTTTTATTATTGCCAATAATCAGTAACCAGAAGAGGCTTCAAAAAATGAAAAAGGTTCTTCTTCTTTCTGGCGTTACGCCCCCACAGGGACAGAGCCTGCTTTTCAGCTTAGTGTTTTTATGAGCACTTCCACAGTTATTCACTGAGAGCTTACTATGCCAATGACCATTTGCATGTGTATATCGTGTGGCAGGTACGAAGATACTCTATGCCCTGGGAAGTCGAGAAAATTTCCAACCCGAAAAGATCCTCGACCGGTGAGATTCGAACCCACGACCCTCAGCTTGGTCATGCTGAATAGCTGCGCGTTTACCGCTACGGCTATCTGGGCCCCTAAAAAGGTTAGGGATGTTCAAAATGAAAAATTACACAGCGTAACAAAAATGACATTTTTGCGTGTCTCAAGGATCAAACTATGAGTCTCTAGTAGATTTTGGGTTGCTGAATCTGATGCCGTTCTCAGAAATGTTCCAGCACGTCACAATTTTTAGCTACAGGTCACCAAAGTTGTATATAACACTGGTTTTATTGATGTTTACGTGAAATTTAATGTATGATTTATCATTTTTTTTGTGATAGAACCTAACAAACATGCTGAATAGGACTTTCAATTTAGATACAACTTAGTTGAAATTTCACGATAAAATTTAGTCTAAATCGATTTTTATCAACATGCTTGCAGTCTTCCTATAAAATTCTTCGTTTCTCTTATGTGGCAAAATACAATACTTTTCTGGAGCACCAAAAAATAACATTTTATCATCGAAAATATTATGAACTTTGTTGATAACTATTGTTTTATAGATGAAGTTTGAACTCTGTGACAAATTAAGCAAATAAATTGCCGTACAAGCTGGCAAACTTGCATGCAAGTTGTCTGAAACAGTCAAATTTTGTATTTTCAACAGTCAATATCTCGAAGACTAGACGTGCCATGATATTTCTGAAACGGCATTGGACTCAGCAACCCTTTATTTAGTGAATAGCGGTATTTTGAAGCTTGAGACAAAAACGTGTTCCGCAGTGTTATAAAAATAAAAAAATGTATAAATTTGCAAACAAAAATGAATCATTAGCCAATACGAGTTTAGAATGATTTTAGATAACAAAGACGATATTTAGATTGAAGAGAAAAAATGGATTTAGAAGGTTAAAGTCGCGATTTAGAGGGGCGCAGATAGCCGTAGCGGTAAACGCACAGCTATTCAGCATGAGCATGCTGAGGGTCGTGGGTTCGAATCCCACTGGTCGAGGATCTTTTCGTAAAGGAAATTTTCTCGATTCCCAGGGCATAGAGTATCACCGTACCTGCCACACGATATACACATGCAAAAATGGTCATTCGGCAAAGAATGCTCTCAGTTAATAACTGTGGAAGTGCTCATAAGAACACTAATCTGAGAAGCAGGCTTTGACCCAGTTGGGACGTAACGCCAGAAAGAAGAAGAAGGGTTAAAGTATTGACGGACGTGATCATTAAAAAACGCTTAAATAATTCGAACAAATTCGTTCCAGAAGTTAAATTCATATCGTTTCAGTAGCATCAAATTTTTCACTAAATTTAAAAAAAAAATGCTAATTACAGCTTATTCAAGAATTGAAGATACCTATTTCAAGCTAAACGCATTGCGGCAGAAATGTCAGAACTCTGTCCTTTGAATATATGGCATTAGATCTACAGCTTACAAACTATCCATGTTCATATCAGAGTAGCCAAAACCAGCTCTCATTCGTCTGCGATCACATAATGAACAGAACCTAATTGAGTAGTCAGTCCTAGCATAAATCGATGATACTTACTAGCCATGGTGCAGTAACTACAAAGTAGCAACCGATTACATCCATGAAACTCTATAGTGCTCTTCAAAAAGACTACAATTTCCATGCTTGAATAGCCATCATCCTCCTAGTAGTATTTTCTAGGGATTCATTACGTCAAAGGGAAAATTAAAATAACCTCCAACGCCATGGTCCATCGCATTCACAGCTTCCATTTTCCGAACGGCGCGATGCAACCTAACTGCTAAATGTATGCAAAACTCCTGGCAGCGATAAGTTATCGTCGATACCTAATTAACTACACTGCCCAATAATGAAACCATAGCAAAGAACGGCAACCGGAACTGATTGCCACTTCATATCGATACGATAGTATAAAACCATTGCAATCAGCTTTTCCGCCATCAATCAGTATCAAGTGCCAGTTCAATAGAATACAATCGTGTGACATATTACGCTTCGAGAGCTCCCGTTTCATTTGGTTGACCAAACAGTTGTGCCCTTTTGTCGAGGCCCCCGCAATCCGGAAATGGATCTAGTGAAGCTATTCAGCATGCTGCTAATCTGCGCTGCTTTGATCTTCGTTTGTGATGCACAGGTGAGTGAGAGCTTTAACGGCACACGTTGCGTTGCACAGACACTTCCGGTTATGTCCACGGCCGCGATGAGAGATTCCTGCCAGCAGCGAAGTGAAAGCAGGTCGCTAATTGGAAATTGAGTTTGATTAAAATCTAATCTCACTGCTCTGGTAGCGTGCCTCCTGTTGCAGGACTGGCGACACGATATTGCCGGTGGCCTTTGTCACCTATAATGAAGATTCTGACTAATGAAGACAATCTATATGGCAATGTTTGAAGTTAATCCAAAGTGGACTGTTGGATTAGTTTAATTCGATTATATTAATCATCATCCGGCCAACATACTTTTCACATGCAGAAAAACATTTCTCACGTTCAGTATCATAAGGCACACGGAGAAAACGGAAAACCCATATTTGAGTATTTTTTAACTTATATTTGAGTTATTTTTTTCTCCATATTTCGATTGTTTTCAGAGAGCGAAGAGCAAAACAACCCAAAAACCGAACCTTTGTGCGTTACCTCAAAATTGAGTAAGCGGCATAGTACTGGATGTTGAGTAATTTGATCTGCCGGTTGAGTGAAAAGAACTTAGCCAGTAGGTATTTTTAGGCATAGCTGCATATGGAAACAACTTCTACTCCATCAACTCAAAATTAGGTTAACGCATGAACCGCCCTATTTGAGTGGAATAAACTCACTTTTGAGTACTTCATTTTCTCCGTGCAGTGATCGATTTCTCTTCATCGATTTTCTCTTTAGCCACTAGCTACTACCTACTGACGGAAATCACTGCAGATTAGCGTTGGGCGATTTTCAATCGATGGTCCGAAAATCGATGTTTTCATTCCGATTCATCGATTTTTTGAATCGATGTTTGAAGCACAGACAAACAGACGTCAAACTCTCATCATTGTCCATCGACCACCTTTTTAACGGTCGATTCAAAAATATGGTAGGTGGCCAATCCGACACCCGCAGCGCTCGCATTGTTTTTGTTCGCGTTTGACGTTTACACACTACCGCCATCTGTTGGCCCGTCGGTCCAATACACTAATTTTAGCATGACTATGTGGATGTGATTTGTTCTAAGTGTTACGTCTGTTTATCTGTGTTTGAAGCATCTGAAATAGGCGGAATCGATTTTCTTCATTCGATTTTTGATTTGATTTAGTTTGTTGAAATTGATAAATATGTCTTAATGAGTTAATGAAAAAGAAACCAAATTTTGTTGTGGACATGAAATATCAAATCTAATTTACTGAATTTTGAAACTTATTCAATTGAAAGATGTTAAAAGTGAATGCAAATGCATTCGAATGCAAATGCATCTCATGAATTTTAATTAAAATTCGATTCGAATCGATTCAAGAACATCGAATCAAAGTTTTCGATTACATCGGTGAATTGATTTGACAGCTCAAATGTGAATCGATTCAGTAACATCGATATTATAGAAAAATTTGCCCAAGGCTACTGCAGATACGCCTATTCAGAATGTACAAAAGTTTTTTTTTGTTTCTTGATGGATTTTGTTAACATTTTCAGAACTTCCCAATCAAAGCTTCTAATTTGTGGTCCGAATAATTTACAAAAATGTTCCAGGTGGTTCTGGATATATTCCGGATTATCTGGGTGTACCATATCATCCATTTAACGCATACTTATCTCAAGATACAGATGAGCTAGAAGGTTGCTGTCTTCGACAAAGCTGTTCAACAGATCAAGCTTTATATGGCAGTGCCAATCTGATTGAGAATTTATTCGCTAGATACGTTAGTAACAATTTGTTTTTCAATCTTCTATATTTTGAGATCATGCTAAGCTAGAGAGTTGGTTGAAGAATTAAAATCATTATTCGATAACGATTCATGGAATCACAATAAAAAAAATAAATATCATGGTTTCTATTACGGTTTCTTCAATCAGTTTTTCAAAAGATTTCTATACAACAACTCGATATTTGAATGGGCCAATAGTCCCTTCAAACTCGATTCATGGTGGGTTGATTGTATTCTGATTTCCGTTTATCGATTCGGGCGTTGCAGAAAACCCATTTCGATTGTTTATGGAAAAGTAGAATGTGCTTCACTTTTACCACAGACAAACAGACGTAACACTTAAACAAAAATTCTTTCAAATCTATCGCTCAATTCACACCATCATTATCTGGCTTCCACATTCAAAATTATGAATAGAACAAACGTTCACAGAATCTCTGTGTCCAAGGAAGCCAAGAAAAATTTTCAAACTCATGGAATCCTTGATAGAAAAATGGAAATAACTGTTTTAAATGTTAGACATTACCACAAGACTGAGAAAAAATCAAGATCATTGGTAAGATCAACTTCATTAGTAATTTATTATTCAATCAAAATTTATATCCTTTTCCGGACCAGTTCTCTTAAGAAGACTTGTCAAAAACTAGAACAAACTGAGAAGCTCAACAGCTGGAGATAATGTTCTATAATGTTATTATAAAAAAAAAAAATCAGTGCGCATCGTACCTTCGGGCTGTGCGTACACGAATTCTCTCTGCTCTTGGAAGTTTTCTTAAAAACTACCTAAAGCAATAAAACAGTACTTTTCAGTGCTACACAAACAGTACTTTTCAGTGCTAAAATTAAAAACGGTACTTTTCAGTGCTACTTAAACAGTACTTTTCAGTACTATTTTTTCTACTATTGATCCCTTTACGATCCTTGTTTGGACCCGTGCCTTCGATTTTTCGTTGGACCCGTTGGCGAAAGCTAGCGGTGGTAATCCTTCTTGGACACCGTCTATGGAAAAAACCTCTCGAAAGTCACGTCTTTCTCGTTCATTAACTAAACATGGTATCAACAACTAACAAAAGGAAGGGTGAATCTCTGAATTCACTACTTCCTTTCAAAAAAGTGGGTTTTAAAACTGTCACTACACGTGGCAAGAATGGAAGAAAGGACGCTTCCCCGGAATGCGAAGTTTCTTCCAAGGGTGAAATGAATAATTGTATCGAAATGAGCAATCAGTTCGATGCTTTAGACAAATTTTCCGAACACCAAATCGAAGCAGCCTCTAGCCCAGGCTCTTTGACTCAAGTGAGGAAGCAAAGAGTGCCGCCTATCGTGGTCAGTTGTTCCGAATTTGGGGGATTTAGGCAGGAGATCTTGAACTCCATTAGGGGAATCAAGGTTTCCTTCCAAATCGCAAAGAAAGGTGACTGTCGCGTTTTGCCGGAAACTATTAAAGATCGTGAACTTCTTCTCAGACATCTTGAAGAAAAGAAGCACAATTTTTTTTACTTATGACGACAAAACTGAACGTTTGTTCAAAGTTGTCTTGAAAGGTCTCTCAAGTGACTATAAGTCACCTGAAGAGATCAAAAATGAAATAAATGATTTACTTGGATTTTCCCCAGTCCAAGTAATCATTAAGAAAAAGAGAACCCAATCTGGCATTGTTCGGAAAGGGCTTTCTCAAGAATTTTATTTAGTTCACTTTAACAAAAAAGAACTAAATAATATTAAAGCTTTAGAAAAAGCAAAACTTTTGTTTGATGTCCGTGTGACATGGGAACATTTCCAGAAACCTGGAGGAAATTACCAGAACCCCACTCAGTGCCGTCGGTGCCAAAAGTGGGGTCATGGTACAAAAAATTGTCGCATGAATGCTAAATGCATGATTTGCGGAGGATCTTCTCACGCTAAGGACCAGAAGATACCAGAAAGTTTGAATGCGCCAATTGCAAGGGCCTTCACAAAGCTAACTTTTGGGAATGCCCTTCACGCAAAAGAGTCGTTGAGGCTCGTGCCAGGCAGATGAAGGATAATATCCGTTACGATAACGGTCGTTTCCGGAAATTTCCTGGTAGAGTATCGAACAATGCTCATTTTTCAGTTAACGATCGCTTGATTAGGAATCATACCCACCAGGAAGATCATAATCATGCTCATTCACAAACTAATTTTAATCCGTCGGGTAGCCGTTCGAATCTTTCAATTTCGAATGTATTTACCCACGGTAAATCCTTTGCCGATATCGTAGCAGGTAATTTGAACTCTTCCCCTATTCGTTCCATGAGTACCCATTCTACTTGTTTCAAATCAAATGGAAAAAAAACCCTACCGCCACAGGTAACTCCTACCCCGCTTCTTCGTCTACCGAAAATTCCAATGGGAAATCATCAGATGATATGTCTGCCTCTGATTTTAATTTTCTAACTGAACAATTGAACCTAATGATTGATGCAATGTTCAAAGCCACCACTATGACTGAAGCAGTCCAAGTAGGTGTTAAATTTACAATTTACGTTTTTCTAATGGATCCAAATAATAATTTAAATATTTTAAATTGGAATGCTCGTTCTCTGAATGGTAAAGAGGACGAGCTGTTTAATTTTCTTACAGCTAATAACGTGCATATAGCAGTTATTACCGAAACTTATTTAAAACCTGGATCCAAACTAAAAAAAGATCCTAACTTTTTTGTTTATCGTAATGATCGACTTGATGGCGTATGTGGAGGAGTTGCAATCGTCATTCATAGGCGTATAAAACATCAACTGTTTTCGTCATTTGAAACTAATGTTTTTGAAACTTTAGGTATTTCTGTTGAAACACAGTTTGGTAAATATACTTTCATAGCTGCCTATTTGCCTTTTCAATGCTCTGGACAGCAAGTTAATTTGCTCCAAACTGACTTGCGAAAATTGACTCGCAATAAGTCAAAATTTTTTGTCATTGGTGACTTTAATGCCAAACATCGGTCATGGAATAATTCTCAAAGTAATTCCAACGGCAGAATTTTATTATTGAGTGCTCTTCAGGATATTTCTCAATTCAATACCCTGATAGCCCTACATGTTTTTCTTCTTCTAGAAATCCATCTACGATTGACTTGGTCTTAACCGACTCTAGTCATCTTTGTAGCCAATTAGTTACTCATGCTGATTTTGATTCTGATCATGTCCCTGTTACATTTCAAATATCGCATGAAGCGATTCTCAATCCTATCAGCTCCACTTTCAATTATTTACGAGCCGACTGGAATTTATATGAAACGTATGTTGACTCTAATCTTCATGTTAACATTTCCTTAGAAACTAAACTTGATATTGACAATGCTCTTGAAACTTTAACAAATTCCATTGTTGAAGCCAGGAGCATTGCAATTCCAAACTGTGAAGTAAAATTTGAATCCGTGATTATAGACGATGATCTTAAACTCTTGATCCGTCTTAAAAACGTGAGGAGAAGACAATTTCAACGCACTCGCGATCCTGCTATGAAAATTATATGGCAGGATTTGCAGAAAGAAATCAAGAAACGTTTTGCTCAATTAAGAAACAAAAATTTTGAAAATAAAATTTCTCAATTGGACCCTGGCTCTAAGCCCTTTTGGAAATTATCTAAAATCTTGAAAAAACCTCAGAAGCCAATACCGGCATTGAAAGAGGAAAACAAATTATTACTAACTAATTGCGAAAAAGCTCAAAAACTTGCTATGCAGTTTGAAAGTGCGCACAATTTTAATTTAGGACTTACTAGTCCAATTGAAAATGAAGTTACTCAGGAGTTCGAAAATATTCTCAATCAAGAGAACGTTTTCGAAAATGCCTGGGAGACTGATTTGGAAGAAGTGAGAACTATTATTAAAAAAATCAAAAATATGAAAGCTCCTGGCGATGATGGAATTTTCTACATCCTCATCAAGAAACTTCCAGAAAGTAGCTTATCATTTTTAGTTGATATATTTAACAAATGAGTAGTGTTTGATCCTTCGACTTTGATGCTTGCTCCTGCGGGGGCGAGCGATGAGGGTAGGATCAAATTTGTCGCGCGTCGTTCGTTCAGAGAAATGAAAAAGCGTCGCAGATCGTTAGTAGTGTTTGATCTATTGATCGCGCCGCTTGCTCCTGCGTGGGCGAGTGACGAGCACTTGTTCGGCGTACAATACGATTATCGGATTATTTCGCGAATCCGGTTAGGCGTGATTATATCATGGATCGCATCACCAAACATTGGTGACTCCCAGATCTCTACCCTATCCCGCTAACCCAATATCCTTTCCATGACAACCGTGGAGATGCAGAGGTGATCTCGGTCTCTAGTAACAACGGTAGTCACACTAACATTCCTTCCCTTCCCCGATGACCGTAAGGACGTGGCCGGCGCCGTTATTGACTTTTAAATTTGAGCTCTCGATTTGTGCACATTGAAGAATGGTAAGCTAATCCCAAGCCCCATTCATTAATTCCCTGTGCAACTTCGATTGTTCTAGTTAATCACGGAGTAGCAACTACGAATTGTACGGTCATCTATGCTTATGCTTATATCATTTTTAGTTGATATATTTAACAAATGTTTTCAATTAGCATATTTTCCTGACAAATGGAAAAATGCTAAGGTTGTTCCAATTTTAAAACCAGACAAAAATCCTGCAGAAGCTTCTAGCTATCGTCCAATCAGTTTGCTTTCCTCCATCAGTAAACTTTTTGAAAAGGTTATTTTGAACAGAATGATGGCCCACATCAACGAAAATTCAATTTTTGCCAATGAACAGTTCGGATTCCGCCATGGACATTCGACCACTCATCAACTTTTACGTGTAACAAATTTGATCCGTTCCAACAAATCTGAAGGCTATTCTACTGGTCTTGCTCTTCTAGACATAGAAAAAGCATTCGATAGTGTTTGTCATGAAGGTTTGATTGTAAAATTGAAAAACTTTAATTTCCCAACATACATTGTTAGAATAATTCAAAGTTATCTGTCAAATCGTACACTTCAGGTTAATTATCAGAACTCCAGATCTGAAAGACTTCCTGTAAGAGCTGGTGTTCCCCAAGGCAGCATTTTGGGACCTATATTATACAATATTTTCACATCTGACTTACCTGAGTTACCTCAGGGATGTCAAAAATCTTTGTTTGCGGATGACACAGGCCTCTCCGCCAAAGGACGAAGCCTGCGTGTCATCTGTAGTCGATTGCAAAAAAGTTTGGATATTTTTTCTTCATACTTGCAAAAATGGAAGATTTCTCCTAATGCTTCCAAAACTCAACTAATAATATTCCCACATAAACCAAAAGCTCTTTATTTCAAACCTTCAAGTAGACATGTTGTCACGATGAGAGGGGTTCCAATAAATTGGTCAGATGAACCTTTTAATTCCGCTCCTAAATGCTTATCTTTGACAGATACGCGTATTTCGACTACCACTTGCAGTCTTCTTCAGTGTCAGCATTTAGGAGCGGAATTAAAAGGTACACGGTACTCCATCTACTTTAAAGTTTCTCTATTTGAGATTCTGCTCAGAGGATTCGAACATTCATTAAAGAGTGGTCAGATGAAGTTAAGTATCTTGGGCTCATGCTAGATAACAATTTAACTTTCAAAAATCACATTGAGGGCATTCAAGCCAAATGTAACATATATGTAAAATGTCTCTATCCCCTTATTAATAGAAAATCAAAACTTTGTCTTAAGAACAAGCTTTTGATATTCAAACAAATTTTCAGGCCAGTCATGTTGTATGCTGTACCAATATGGACTAGCTGTTGTAATACCAGGAAGAAAGCTCTGCAGAGAATTCAAAATAAAATTTTGAAAATGATTCTGAGGCTTCCTCCTTGGTATAGTACCAATGAGTTACATAGAATATCCAATGTTGAAACATTGGAACAAATGTCAAATAAAATAATCAATAATTTCAGGCAAAAATCGTTACAATCTTCTATTGCCACGATTAATGCGTTATATGTTTAGATTAAGTTAGGTTAAGTATATTCAAAGCGGTTAAGTATATTTAAGTATATTTTTTTTCTCTTATAAGCAGGTGAAATCAACTCACCTGTAAAAAATCTGAACTGCTACGGCAAATGAAATGTAATATGTTATTAACAAAATGTTAATAAAATCTTAGATTTGTTTTACCAAATTAGGATGATAGTGTTGTCTAATAACACAGAACACCTAGATATAAGAAATAATGAATGTAATGTTTGGAATGATACTAATAAAGAAATAAAAAAAAAATAAAAAAAAAATCTCTCAGATTCCTCGAGAAAGAGCTCCAGGAATTCTGCTAACGTTTTCTTTAGAGATTTCTTCTTGCAAACTTTCAGGGCCTTCTACGGAGATCCCTCCAAAAATTCATCTTCAGATGCCTTTACCAATTCTCCAAGGAAAGCTTCCAGCAATTTTCAAAGGATCCTTAGAGAAATTACTTCGGAATTAGCTACAGGGAATTGTTGAACACTCCGATGCTTCAGTAATTTCTACAAGGATTATGGATTGCTCCAGTTGTTTCTTTAAGAAGTTTTCCAAAGATTCCTACAGGAGTTTATCCAAGAAAAGCCAAAAGTGCATTCCAGAGTTTTTGAAGAATTTTGTTCAGGCATAAAAGATCTGCAAAAATTCAGACGTCAATTTCTCCAGTCATCCTTCCTGGCATTTTAGCATGAATTCCTACAATAATTCATCCACATTTATCAACTGCTGTAGTTCATTCAAGGTTCAATCCTGCAGTTTTTCCAAATAATTTCTCGAGTATCTGTATCTTACTGTATATTCCAAAAATGTATCAAAGATTTCACACAGATTCACAGATAATACTTCTGTAATTTTTTCCAATAATTCCTTCGATCTCTCCTACACAAATTTCTTCAGGAAACCCGTCTGATAGTTTTCAAGCAATTCCTGTACGAGAGGAGTTTGCAATTTGTTTAGGAAATCCTCCAAGATTTCCTCGAGAGTTTAGAAGTTCTTACATACAACCTAGTGGGAGTTAATCAAGGGTTACTCTATAACTCAATTAGGTTTCATAAGATGTTACTTAAGGATTTATTATTAAAATTCATCCCGAATTATAAAAAAATCATTTTCCTGGAAATGTCCTTGAAAAAATAATTGAAAAACAATTTGAAAATTTGGCATATTACTCAAAAGTTTTCTGGAAGAACTCCAGGAGGAATCATGAAGAAATATTGAACGACAATTTTGTGGAAATCCTGGAAAATGCATGGATAAATACTGGTTGAGTTCTTGCAAATCTTCTAAACGAAAATCTTGGAGGAAGTTCTTGAAAAAAGGATGGTGGAATCACTGGATAAATTCTTGGAAGAGTTAAGACTCTCTTGAAAAAAAATCTGAAAGTATCTTCGGAAGAATTCCTGATGAAATCTTTGCTGTAATTTCTCTAATTATCCTTAGTAGATTTTCTGATTTCCTAAAACGAAACATTCAAAAGGATTCCCTAGATTGTCCGAAAAACACGAAATGAACTTCTGAAGGAATCTTTGAAGCAAATTCTTTGGGCAAATACCTGAATCAATTCCTGGAGTAAATAATGAAGATATCCATACAGAAATACGAGCAGTAATACTTGTCGTAATGTCATGAGGAATTTCAAAAAATATCTTTCAAATATTCTAAGATAAATGTCTGAAAAATATTGATGAAATACGATGCAAACAAGACGAAAGGATATCTAAGATGGTTCACAAGCATGATAAACCCACTTAAAAGAACGATTATACCAAAAATTGAAGATCTGTGAGAAAAAAATATGTAAACCCAACATTTTTTCTGAGATGCCCAATTCGACTCTCCTAAGCGTGCCTACGATCAACAGTGAGAGATTTTATTTTTAGCGTCGCACTGTTGCCTTGTTTGTGCCACACTACTTATAAGCCAACGTTGGCTCAGAGAGCAGAAGGAGGTGTAGGGTTGTGAAGGAGAAAATGGGGTCGTGACGGACTTTGGTTTCAGGTTGGCCGATTGCGCTGCAGAATCGTTACCCGTTCTGTGGCGTAGTTGGTTAACGCGCCCAGTCTAGCGTATTGGGAGTCGTGGGATCGAAGCCCACCAGAACGATTCTATTATTTTTCACAATCTTACATCTCAATTTGTTCAAATTGACTTTTGTGTCTACGATCTTCAGGTATTTTCAAAACACCGTCGGCTGGTTAAGCCGTAATAGACATGACAACCCTAGTTGAGTTGTTTTTTTTTTCAAATTGTCGATTAGCTCCTGCTTTGTAAGTAACATTAATAGGAAATAAAGAAAATTTCATTACAAGTAATATTACATGCGATGTTTATTCGGTGGTCGTTTTGCCCCATATGGGTGGCGCACTTGCCCCATAGTATAGAAAAATAGGTTATTTCAAATATCACAAATACAAATATCATCTGAAAAGCTCAAAAAGTAATACTTTTTCGGTTATTTTCTTTTTAAACGGCACAGTGGTTATGAAAAGATGCGATACTAACATCATGAGGCTAAATTGCTGTAATTTATAAGCTTTAGGCAAAGTTAGAGAACAATATGCCACCTTAAGCACAGTTGCCCCAAATTCCGCTACTAATGCCATATTTCTATGTGGTCAGGATCCTGAGATACCCGTCAAACAAAAGATTCATACTAGCTAGTCCCGCCGAAGACAACAACCTTCTTGAAATAAAGAAGTTCTCTAATCACTAGTGACATCTAAGGAACAAAATCACTATTGTTACTACAGTCAACTCTCCACAATTCGAAGGGACCATCGAGCAAGGGAGGTACCGAGTTATAGAACACAAAACCAGCGCAATTGCTATCCAAGGGACCATCGGGGTAGCCATGAAAACCAAATTTTACCAGGGTTCTTTAAGGCTAAGTAGCCCGTCATTCGTTTTGGCAACAATGATGACTTTTCAGCTTGCATTTCAAAGTGATAAAACTCAGTCTTGATAGTTTATATTAACTTGAAAAAGTATCACGGGACACGCTAAAATGCATAAAGTATGCTGATACTTTTTCAGCTGTGTCAGCGCAAAACCAACTGATTTTCTTTGATTCGAAATCGTGAGATGAATTAGAAACAATCATCAACGACACGTACAAATTTCATTGACGGCCTACTTCGCCTTAACTCGATATCTAGATCAGGCCCGGATTTGGGAGCTCCCTTGAGAAGTGAGAAAGAGTGAAGCACAATCCATAGAATTAATTTTTCAATTATAATTTTGAATTTAATATACAAATCCGATACGATCTAACAGAGATATTATCATGTTTTATACTGCCGTTCTACGAATACTTTCAATAAAAATCCTTCTGTTCGCTGATGAAAACCCTCAAAGTAATATCAAAAGACTTTGCACTCTTCTCGGATTAATATACAAATCTGTCACAGCTTTCTGGGAAGATACTATCAAAATTACAGTGCTCTATAAGGGTGGGGCTTATTTCCAAAAATCTTCCGTAGTCAGGATTTACAAAGTGGAAAATGATCATCGGTCTCAAAATGACATCCTGTGAAAAAGTGAGAAGGTTTAGAGGTGGCGCAAAGGGCGTAAGTGCAGTTTTCCCATTTTAGTAAACTTCGAAAAATGTTGGTATGCTTTTCAGCTTGTTTTGATGATTTTAAGACCCTTAAGGGCAAAAAATTACCTCAAAATTGCGATATCTCCACTTTTTTAGATGATATTTGACGAACTATATATTATGCATGCGATTTTTGGCCCTTGAATAGGTTACGCTGACTGATTACTATGAACCCGAATAAGCATATGAATAGCTGGGAAGAATTCCTATGCTAGTAGAATGGAACAAAGAGCAAAGAAGAATGAGAGAAAGAACAAAGAACACAGAAGAATGTAAGGTGGGGTGGGTTAAACAGGTGGGAGAGTGAAACTAGTGATGTCTTAAGCGTAACTGAGGAATCTAGAAAACGATGATTATATTTATTGACTTTATTTTTTTTTCTTCAATCTTTATTAACGAGATTTTAAGCTCTTTAGCTGTGGGCTAGTTCATTTCGGGACCAACGGGTTTACTTTCCTTCCGAAGGATGTCGCCACTGAAATTTTTAGTGACTATCTCGAGGATGGTATTCGATCCCAGATCCTCAGCGTGAGAGGTGTGTGTTCTAACCACTACACCAGGTCCGACCCCTTGACTTCTATTTAATATTACCTACTTCAGAAATATTTCGAGCAATTTTTCTTCAAGTAGGGGAAGAGCACTAATTTTTTAACCATCTCTAGTTTTCGACCCATGTATACGATTTTAGATTACTCTTTATGGAAAAATTGCAGTAACGACTAAAATGTCTTTAATTCCATGCGAAGTTTCATCATTATTCTCCTGGTAGATATAGATAAATGCACGTCACTTTACTGCTTTAGTTCAATAATCGTTTGGTTGTTTTTTTTTTCTGAATGATGATAGCAATTTATCGAAAGGGACCGTTGCAAAATTGTAATTGTAATTTCTTTCAGATTATAAAAGCAATTGCTGGAGTTATATCAAACGGACATTCTAAAATACTAAATGAGTGTTAAACTTGCATATAATCACATCTCATACCGAGATATTTTCACGGCTCCGTAGTTGATTCTAATATAATATCATCAGTTACACCCTCCCCCCTGTTTAACCCACCCCACCTTACATTCTTCTGTGTTCTTTGTGCTTTCTCTCATTCTTCTTTGCTCTTTGTTCCATTCTACAAGCATAGGAATCCTCCCCAGCTATTCTTATTCGGGTTCATAGTAATCAGTCATTGTAACCTATTCAAGGGCCAAAATTCGCATGCATAAAATATATTTCGTCAAATATCATCTAAAAAAGTGGAGATATCGCAATTTTGAGGTAATTTTTTGCCCTTCAGGGTCCTAAAATCACCAAAACAAGCTGAAAAGCATACCAAATTTTATCAGAGTTCATTAAAATGGGAAAACTGCACTTACGCCCTTTGCGCCATCTCTAAACCATCACCAATAATTCTCATTTTTTCACAGGATGTTGTTTTGGGACCGATGATCATTTTCCACTTTGTAAATCCTGACTACGGAAGATTTTTGGAAATAAGCCCCACCCTAGAGCACTATGTCCCGAAATCATCTTGAAAAGGTGAAGATACTCGGTAATTCATACATTTTCCTTGATTTAACTATCAGAGTTATAACCACCAAGTGATTGCAACGCCTCCATTACAAGTGCAGCGGTGGGTTCTGAAACTAAATGCATAAAAACAGATATAGCTGAAATTTAGTACTCCCTTAGATTGGGTTCGGATTTGCTACCTTTTTATGGCTCTTGTCTTCGGGGCTTCATAACGCTGAAAGGGGTGGGTGGGTATCCTAAAATTGTTACAGCTCATACAAAATTTGAAGTATATCAATACAAACAGCGTTACAAGGGGTGGGTGGATATCAAACATGACCATTTTCGGCGTTATGAAATTTGTGAACAAGCCCTCGCTAAAATCGTATTTATTTTTTTCAATTTTGTTTTTCTGTCCAATCACAGCAGGACACGTTTAACTTTAATTTCGTGGTCAGTTTTTACGAAGTGGATAACACAGGTCTACCTATAGAGTAAAGTGGGGCAAAAGTTCGAGTGGGGCAAGAATTTCTTTTTAAGATTTCTAGCTCAATTCAAAACAAAACTTATAAATGACATGGTTGTTTGAAAATTTCAAACTAGATTTAATTAGATTTAATCTATTCAAGTAAGAGACTTTCACTCCAAATATCATAACAAATGATTGATATTTGGAAAAGTTATGGCTGTGTGTTGTTTTTCGACGTGAATATTGTAATTTTCGGTCAAACTATTGTTGCATGGAACCAAATGAAGACACAATCTTTGTCAATATTTTATGTAAGGGCGCTTCTAGGCCTGTCATAAGGATGCTTTTAGGTGAATTAGTTTTTGCATAAATGCTTGAAAACAATGTTTGGCCCATAGTGGGGCAAAAATTCGACCCACGTATAAACTCAGGACAAAATCTTCGAATTGCCTTGAATCCACATATTATCATCAAATTTTGCTAAATTTGCCTGATCGTACGAAAAATGTCACCAAAATCTTACATTTCCACTTAGTTTTGCGAAAAACTGCTATTTTTGAGTATATTACAATTAACTCTGATTTGGGCAATTTTTTGATAACACTTTAGTGTGTATTTTTCGGCAAACTCAAATTTATGGCTGGTATGAAGTATGCCTGTCATAAAAGTATCGATATTTTGTGTTTTAGCCAGCGAACTTTTGCGCCACACTAGATTCGAACTCTTGCCCCACCGGTGGGGCAAAAGTTCGTTTAAGACAATCAATTTTGAAACTGTTATAACTAAAATTAGGTAAACATTTTGACACAAGTTTGTTCATCAAAGTTATAGCCAAAATGTTGAAAGTTCACTGTATGGTATCTGTTTGGTTCCAACTGCTATTGTTTTCCTGAAAACTTTGATTATACCACTAAGGTCGAACTTTAGGACTCTACTATTTGATGAAAGCTAGATCATGGTTCATGACTGTGAGAATTGTACGAGTGTTCGGATCGTTTACTCCAGTGGCACTGAAAACCGATTGACAGATTATATGGATTGATATCCAGAGCTCATAAGAACACCTTTCTAAAAGCTTTTTGATAAACAGAAAAAGTTCAGTGTGAGAAGGAAGAAAATAAACTTAATGAATTAATAAAACGTCCTCTGTCATCTGTCTGGTACGAGCCTTCACAATTCGTTTGCGTGAAGGGAAATTCCTAAAGTTGGACTAATAGTTGCCCCCGCAATTTGCTTTTACCACCTTTTTGGAATCTCCATTCACATGACAGACGTCATTTAGCATCCTTTTTGCTAAATGTCACTTGAGAGACCTTTCAAAACGATCTTGAACAAACGTTCAGTTTTGTCGTCATTAGTGAAAAATGTGTACCTCTTCTCTTCAAGGTGCAAAAACGCGCCAGTCTTCTATTTTTTTCAATTTGAAAGGGAATCTAATGGAGTTAGAGATCATCTGGAATTTTTGCTTCGTTACTTGAATCGAAGAGCCTAGGCTAGGGGCTGCTTCGATGTACTGATCGGAAAATTTGTCTAAATCATTGAACTGATTGTTTATTTCGATGCACTTTTCAACATTATCCATTTCACCCTTGGAAGAAAGCGCGCATTCCGGAGAAACATTCTTTCTACCATTTGTGCCACATTTAGTAATAGTTTTAAACCCTTTTTTGGAAGATAGCTGCGAATTTAGAAGTCCACCCTTCCTTTTGTTCATGATTCAGTGAATATTTGGAAGTGACCTTCTAAAAGATTCATTGTAAAGACAGTGTCTAAAAAGTAATCTTTCTTAGATACCGTCTTGACGAAGAATCTATTAGAAGCTACTGCCAACGGTTTCAACTAAATCGAAGGTGCAGGAACAAGGATCGACGCCCCAGTAATAAGTTATTGATTTTTGAATGAGTAGTAAAACTTTGGATAAAATTATTGAGCTGTTCTGCAGGCATTACTGGATATATGCAATAAAACATAGTAGCCATGATTTGCTCATATTTTGGGAGGACACTCAGAATTTGATCTATAATCGAATAAGCGGTGTGAAGCAAAAACGATTTTTTGAACCACTCTAATAATATATGCTATACAAAATAAGGGAATTTTCGAGGAACTCATCAAAAACGATATCCATTTTATGAACAACTATGTATTTCATTACGAAAAACGAAAAATCAGCATCGAAATATAACTAGTGATGTAGTAAGTTCATTGGTTAGAATGATATGAAAAGTAAATTGTGCGATGGTTTTTGTTTGAAGAAAGATAGTATTTTGTTTTTATAAACGTTCTTGGGAAATATGGAAATCCCGGGAAATTCGGGAATCCCGGGAATGGAAACTCTACCTAAAACTTACGTTAGCAAAGAGAATTTGTGTACGCACAAATTTACGATGTAAGGTGTACACAGTTGAAGTAGAATCTTGTATTAGGTTCATCCGATTATATTGATATGACTTCCTCTATAAATAAATAAAAGAAAACACGAATTTAGTGCTTAACAATTTAATTCCACTAGAGATTGTATCGTTTGACAGATACACGTATGTCGACCTCAACTGTAAGGCCGCCTTCAGTGTCGTATAGTAGAAGTCGAGTCTAGTACACGACATTGAAGACGGCCTTACAGTTAAAGTGGAAATACACGTATCTGGCAAAGAATACAAACGCTAGTGGAAGTAAATGGTGTAGCACTAAATTCGGCTTTTCATCTAATTATAGTTCGACCAAAAAGGTCGAAGATTTCATTTTATTTCATTTATTTATTATTAAGTAGCTTAAGACAAACCATCTTTTCAAGTATTACAATGTAAATTATATAGAAGAAATGCCGCTTTTTCGTATTCCATTGTACTTTAACTTGCCTTTAATTTATATTTAACTACCTAAACTGCCCATAAACACATGTCAGCCCCATGTTTGCTTGGATTCCTATTCACATGGGACAATTATGCGATTATGGACAGTAAAACGCTCTATACATTTCTTTCTAAAAATTGCCCCCGAATTTATTAGCGTTAAGTCGTTTAATGAAGGATTCCAAATAATAATATAAACCTAGATTCATTACCTTTATATGTTTAAATTACGAGTTCTCTGATGTATCAATTTACTCACCTCTATCCACAGCTCACATTCACCCCATCCTGGGGAAAACGTTCCTCAAACCCTCTGAGCATGAACATGCCGGGTTCGTTTGGCGTGCAGGACAGCTGTAAAACTCCGGTGGACTCCCTAATGGTCATCTACCGGATGATTCAGGTAAAAACGTTGCACTGTGCACTATCGTTTAATCAAACTAAACTCCTACGTTCGTATCATTCCTTTTTCCTCCATAGACCGAAGCGCAGAAGATACTGGAGTGCAATCAAAAGTAAAAACCACAGACGGGATGGACTGCTGTCATCAAACGGTGCCTCCGTCAGCACAAAAACCGAAAACGCTGCGCTCCGAGCGGAAGCGATTGTTTTTATTTTTACTCCATTTATTAAGTTTAAAATCTGTAGATATGTAGAGTATCACATTTGTTTCGTTCCCCCGTGGGGTGCCCCTCTGAAGCACTCGCAACGACTAAGCGTTCAAATATAAACCACATAGCAAATGGCATAAGTGAATCACGACCTGTCATCAATTTCTGTCCGAAAATAGCTTCCCATCCTGGATAGGCACCTGTGAAGTTGAAATAGATACTCGAGTCACTAGACAAATTCTGATCAAACATGGCGAGAGTAGGCCTTAGTTACTTTAATGTCATAAGTTATTGTCAGTGAAACGTGAATCAGACGTTCGAATTCAAAACGGTCCCGGGCTTAGACGCTCTACACGTGTTGACGCGAACGATCACCACGTGGAGGTCTAGTCTCAGAACGACCCATCGAATTCAGGTGGTGACTCTAACGCTTCTAGAATCATCATTATTCTACACGAAAGGCCTCAGATTGAAAACTAAAACAATCAGTGGGGGAAGTTTTGGAAGAAATATAAGAACGTGGCCTAAGCCATGATCAGTTTCTTCGTCCCCTCTCAAGAGCAAATTCTTCGTCATTGGCCGTCAACAATGATTACTTTACTTTAAATCGATAATACTTACTGATATGCTCTTGATGAATCATTGCTACTTGAATAATACTTAGTGTACACAATGCATTAAGGATATTTTGCTATGAGGATCCATTGAGTGCTAATAATAAGATATCACAAGCACCAGTGTCCATCTACACCGTTTGGATGGCAAGTTAAGCAATATGGTATTCAAATCGATTTTTTGCAAAAATCACACATGTTACAATCAAGCCACAGCAGATGATGTATGACAAGTAGGTGAAATCTGGCGAGCAATTTCTTCAAAGAGAAGAAATTTTCTTTCATTACTCACCAGCAAGAAAAGTTTTTTTTCTTCGAAGAAAATACGTGCTGGAATTTGCCTACAGATCTGTTGCTCTGACTCAATTGTACCATATGAACCTATTGCTCGGGGTATTTGATTATCAAAACTTAATAGTCTAAATAATCGAAATACCGAAAATCATTTGCCGAAATTTGAGTGTCCGGTTGCTAAATTTGCCATTTGAACGTGTAATGATGTATGATTGTCCTTTCCATAGCGTGTTTATCTTGCGTAATCGAGACCATCTGTAAGCAATTAACAAAAAAGATAGAAAAGTTTAATATTCATTACACTTTGTGTGACATAAACTAGCTCAAACTAAAAATCTTTTTGAAACTTTAAAGTAACAATTTCACCTTTTTCAATCAGGTAGGCTGTTATATTCATTTTTTCATTTATTTAGTTAACATCTACACAGATAATACTGAATCAACAATTTCAAGCCACAATACTCGGTTTGTGACCGCAACTCTCCATCCTCGGTTCTGCCCCACACTCGCCAAATCGATACGCACTTGATCCACCCACACACTCCTGCACACCGCCAGAGATCGTCCTAAGCACCCGACGTTCGAAGACTTCAAGTGCTTGCAAGTCCTCCTCGAGCATCATTCACGTTTCATGCCCGTAGAGGACTACCGGCCTTATGAGCGTTTTGTACATGCTACATTTGGTGCGGGTGTGAATCTTTTTTGACCGCAGCTTCTTGTGGAGGTTATAGTAGGCCCGACTTCCACTGATGATGCGCCTTTGTATTTCACGGCTAACATTGTCAGCCGCCAGCAAGGATCCAAGGTAGGCGAACTCGTCAACCACCTCGATCGTATTCCCGTATACCATGACACTGCTATCTAGGCGAACCCTGTCGCGCTCGGCCCCACCAGCTAGCATGTACTCTGTCTTAGTCGCATTCACTACCAATCCAACTTTTGCTGCTTCGTGTTTCAGGCGGGTGTACAGGTCTCCCACCTTATCAAATGTTCGGCCGACAATGTCCATATCATCCGCGAAGCAAACAAATTGACTGGATGTCGTAAAAATCATACCCCGGCTGTTAAGCCCGGCTCTCCGCATAACACCTTCTAGCGCAATATTGAACAATAGGCACGAAAGTCCATCACCTTGTCGTAGTCCCCGACGGGATCCAAACGAATTAGAGTGTTCGCCAGAAACCTTCACACAGTTTTGTACACCTTCGTCGCTCTCATAAGTCTCGTGAGCTTCCCGTAGATTCTCGTCCATGATTTTCTATAGCTCTACGCGATCGATACTATCGTATGCCGCCTTGAAATCTATGAAAAGGTGATGCGTTGGGACCTGGTATTCACGACGTTTTTGGAGGATTTGCCGTACAATAAAGATCTGGTCCGTTGTCGATCGGCCGTCAACGAAGCCGGCTTGATAACTTCCCACGAACTCGTTTACTACAGGTGACAGACGACGGAAGATGATCTGGGATAATACTTTGTAGGCCGCATTTAGAATGGTGATCGCTCGAAAGTTCTCACAATCTAACTTGTCGCCTCTTGTAGATTCTTGTAGATGAGGCACATTACCCCTTCCTTCCACTCCTCCGATAGCTGTTCTTTTTCTTGAGCTGGTGAATGGCATCCTTAACCTCCCTCAAAGTGGAGGCTGATTGGTTTCCATCACCCGCAGTACTGACGAAGGTATTTCCTCTGTTGCTTCGTCCTTCATTGCCTGTGCTCTCAGCGCCATTCAGATGTTCGTCGAAGTGCTGTTTCCACCTTTCGATCACCTCACGCTCGTCCGTCAAAATGCTCCCATCCTTATCCCTGCACATCTCGGCTCGCGACACGAAGCCGTTGCGGTATGCGTTGAGCTTCTGATAGAACTTACGATTTTCTTGAGACCGGCACAGTTTTCCATCTCCTCGAACTCCGTCTCCTCCAGGTGGCGTTTTTCTCCCGAAAGAGGCGGGTCTGCTGTTGCCGTTTCCGTCTATAACGTTCCACGTTCTGCCGAGTCCCTTCCCCATTCTTCTCTTCTAGAATCTGCCTATATTCCTCGTCGAACCAATCGTTCCGTCGACTCCGTCCCACGTACCCGACGTTGTACTCAGCTGCATTGTTGATGGCTGCATTCACTGTTCTCCAGCAGTCCTCAAGAGGGGCTTCATCCAGCTCACCCTCTTCCGGTAATGCAGCCTCGTGGTGCTGCGCGTATGCAGTTGCGACATTGGGTTGCTTAAGCCCCTCTAGGTCATGCCGGGGCGGCCATCGGTACCGTACACTCAAAATAATCCAAACGTCATTGTTACGTGAAAACATACGTGATTTTTTTCCATCGCACTTTCCACGTAGCTCTTACGTTAATCATAGGTAGCCCAGAATGAACGCATGAACTTTTGAATTTCGTCCATTCCACCGTCGCTAAACGTAAGAGTTACGTGGATTTTCCGGTAGCCTTTACGAAGCGTTTCAATAGGACCTAGATGGTTTTGCATTAATTTTAACTGTAATAAAGACCAATCTTATTTCTAATAGGCTTTGGAAGAAAACTAATTCCCAATGTAAACAAACTTAAAAGATTGTGATATTTTTATTGTCAATCTGAGCATTTTGAATCCTGTCCCCAATTTTGTGAGTTTGGTCTGCCTTGTTGTAGCCTTCGCGTGCTATAATTGATAGAGGTTATAAATCACGTATAAAATATGAAGTAAAGCAGGGATTCTTCGGTATTCAAAGCATATTTACCTTGAAATCAATTTCACACAATGTTTAAAGCAGCAGCAGCTTCTGAAGTTCTTCAAAAATCAAGCAGGTGCCATCTTAGGATTTAAGCTCAACACCGAATGTACGTACACTATGCAAATGTCAAAATGAACTCAGACACCTACGTGAATTCCACGTGAGCGCTATAGGTAACCTCAGTAAACATTACCGAGTCAGTATTTGGTGGTAATGAATGGTTTAGTGATCTTTATCTTAGTCAGGTGAAGTGGAGGTAAAATGAATTTGGAATGATCTACGTGATTTTTCACGTAGCAATGACGTTTGGATTTTTTTGAGTGTAGGCTGTTAACGACGAATTGTTTTGGACGCAGTTTAAGGCTCAAGAATCCATCATTCAATCATCAGCAATAATTAAAAATTGAAAACCAGTTATTTCGTCCGAATTTGGAGAAATCTGCATGAAAATTTATCATCACATTACAGATACAAAATGCAATCCAATGATAGATTTTCATGGACATTGCTTCAATTTTGAACAAAAAAGTGGTTTTGAAAATTTGTAAAACGATGATGGTTATTTTCCTCTTAAACATCACCAGATAGTGATCAGAGTCGATGTTGCGCTAAGATAGGTTCTGACGTCGATAATGTCGGAGAAGTGCCGTCAATAAATCAGAACGTGGTCGATTTGTGATTCTATCTGCTGTAGTAACCTCTAGGTGTGTCGGTATGGAAAGCTGTGCTGGAAGTAGGTGCTACGAAGCCATATTCTTGGAGGCGACGAAATCACTTAGTTGTAAGCCTGTTTCGTTCGTCTACCGGTGGGCGCTGAGCTATCCTACGAAATATTACATCCCTTTTAAAATTTTAAACGCGAATTTCTTTATGGATACTAGAGTGATTCAAAAAATCGTTTTTGCTCCACACCGCTCATTCGATTCTAGATCAAATTCTGGGTATCCTCCCAAAATTTGAGCTCATTCGGACGAAAACTGAGACCATTGGATACCTTTAGTGTTCACAACAACAAAAATCCCAGAAATTTTCCGAAGATTATTTAAAGGACTTCCCCAAAAAAATCCAAGCAGTATTTCTAGCGAATACCCTTAATTGCAGTACTGGACAAAATATTGTAGGAATCGTCGTTTTTTTTTTCATACAAAACCGTCGAATTTGGAAGCATGGTACACTTGGTGCGAATTGACTGTGCGCGGATCGATTGAAATGGAACTGTCAGTCATCTCCCGTGCGGCAGCAAACAGTTGGCCATTGGTAGGATGCGAAGTTTTCCAGGATTTTTTCAGGCGAAAAGGCTGAAGATGGTCGCAAATGCGGAAGTTTGATTCCGCTTCGGCTATTCGAATGAAAAAATATCTGAAAACTTGAAAATTTGAATGTTTTTTTTTTAATGTTTTCAGAAGCAAAACAAAAATGGAAGCGAATTCCACATTCCAAGCGTTCCTCCTCTATGCGCATTTCACTCATTCGGTTTGTTTACCACCGTTTGCACAAAACTGTGTACAGTCCCCTTTGCACAGAATCTGTGCTGCATGAAGAGAGGCTGATTTTGTGTACTCGGCACTCATTTCTGAGCGTGACAAGTTTAGCGTGTGTCAGTTCAATCGAAGATGGCGTCGAAACAGCAAGCACTCCACGAGCGTGTTGTACGGTTTTATAAACCGCACGGTCATCGTGGTAAAATGTTCACGGTTGACCACTTTTGATACGGAAGTGGCCGTGGTGGGCCAAATATATAAAGCAGTTGACCACGAGGATCCGGAAGATAGACGTAAGTGCCGACCAGCGCTCTCGTGAGAGCATCGCAACTAAGTTGCGTCGTACGGCTGATCAAGCACCCTTGTTAAATTTTCATTCACGGTTTTTTTTTTTTCAAGAGTAAACATTAGGTATGTTTTTGATAAAAAATACTGAATCCGTCGAATTTTTTTTAAGTATGTGACTGAAAAAAATCTCATTATTCATTTAACACCCGTTGCTACAGGCAAAAGATAATGGAAGACAGGGTAACGTATATAACTTGGACATGAATATAATTTGGACAGGCTAGTCGTTCTATGCTTATTTCTAATGAGATGGTAACGATTATATGTACGGGAAACATGTATTGCATTATTAATAGACTATGCTACTTTTTAATGATAACAATTTTCATAAAAATTACAAATCGGCTTCAAAAATACCAAAATTGTAAATTGTATCAACAGAATATCTGTGAAACCTACGCATGCAAGAGGATGTACATTTAAACATACATTAAATGCAAAAATGCGCTAAGAATAGGCATTCAGAAAAAGTTTAAATGTGGCAATATGATAAAATATCTCTAAAATTGAAGCTAAGTTCATCTAAAATCTTAACATAAGTATATAAGGCATAAATGATGTCCAAAATAGGTTATGGTATTTGTTCAGTTGGCCATATGAGTAATTTCCCAACAAACATTTTTGCTGAATAAGAGTTGAACAAATCACTCTTAAGCTTATTTCAGTTTAATAAACTATTGTTCAGCTACTAATGTTACTTGGGTTGGCCATATGATGAACACAATGGAATGTCTCATGCAGGCGTATTCGTGGATCTGATTTATATTTGGTGTCCGAAATGAATAACAGACAGGTCGCCAAAAAACGCTATTTTGGAAGCTAATGCTACAGCTTGTAAGCTTTTTCACCCCAGAACCTCGAAGTACAATGAGACATTAAGCATATAAGTAACATTACGTAATAAATTATTAGTATCTAATGCAGTTAATCGATCTCCGTTTCCAGACATATCCTCAGCCTGTCCGAAATAAATGTGTTACCCTAATCTGAGATAACACATAACAGGCTGCATTGAGTGTTGCCAATAATGAACCCCTTGGTTAACTCACTTTAGCTGTTGACCAACAGAAGTAAAATCATTTTATTTTATATATGGTGAAATTTCAGTTGGCCTGGCTGTAGACGTACATAGGCAGGATTCCCATCAGTGAGGAATTAACCTCAAAGACATTATTCACCACTTTTTCACAAAATTACAATTTTTGACACTGTCCGCATCTTTTTTTATGTGTGATTGATCAAAACTTTGCATGAAATGTAACACTATGAAAGGCGTAAATCCCGTTGTTTACGTAATGTGGAGTAGGGGGAGATCCCCCAGTACCGGACACTTAAACCATAATTTAAAAAAAATATTGGTTTTATGTGATCTTGTTAACCATACATGACAAATATTATCATTTTTGTAGCGTACAAAAATTAATTTCGAAATATTTATAAATATGAATTTTGACATTACATTTTTATGAGTACCAAAATGGCCAACCATAAACGGTATCTCCTAATACCGGACACAATCTGGAAATAGCTCGATATCTGTAAATTTGTACATCATCGAATAGTTTTACCACACACAAACAGACGTAACAGTTAGAACAATTATCAATTTAAAACATAGTAACGTGAACATTTACGCCCAATGCTAAAAATACTTCATTTGGCCAACCGTGAACTAGATGGCGGTAGTGAACAAACGTCAAACACGAACAAAAGTTATGCGAGCGCCACGAGTGGCCCGACAACAAACTACCATATAATATATATTATATTAGAATTGAGCGCTATTCTGCTGTGCGCAAGCATAGCAAACACTCGCTCCATTATTACGTTTCTCTCACTCACTCACTCCACGTACGGCCAGGAGCGAGGTTGGCGCTTCTTCAACCAAGCAGATCGTTTCATTTTCCGATGCGTAGGGTAACGGTCGTATTTTGGATAATTAATTAATTGCACAGCGTAACCAAGTCAAAGAACATGCCAAAATGTAGCGAAAAACTTCCTCTACGAGATAAAAATGCCCATTCAGTCATGTAGGATCCGAAAAACGTCGAAAATAATTGAATTGTGAAGCACTGTCTGTCATTATTTTGGACACACCAATACATTTTGGACCCTCAAAGTATATATTTTGAACCCCTGGCATTTTTTATCATTTGGCGACTAACTCCACGACACTGGTTGTATAATATGCTTGCCCATAGTCTAGTCAATCGATTGACAATGGAAAACCGAAGAAATTCTACGCTTTCAGTTCAGAAATTTGAAAACAGTTTTTGTTTATATTTGAAAAATTTCTGACGGCTTCGATTTCTGTGTGTAACGTGTTGTAACGGTTGCATGGATGAACCGATTAAATTTAATTAATTTCAGATAGAATAAACACATTTGCTATGTACTAACGCTTGATGCAAGTGCGGGATAGTCCTATCTTTCCAAATGGCATGCGAATTGAGTTGGTCTTTCAATTTAAACTGGGAAATTTTCAGGAAAATGTCCCAGGGGGTCCAAAATATATAGGGGTCCAAAATATATTGGTTACCCTACTCTACTTCTTCGTCGAGTATCACGCGAGGCAGAGAAACGGCTTCGGAATGAGTGACTACCGATTCTGAATGCCGAAGGTAGCCGATTGCAATACCAAATGATTGTTTACATTCTGATTGTGCCCGAGTGGCATTCTGTAAATATTGACTGCTGATGAGCGTTCACTGGTCGACAATATACACCAGTGAATGATTCAGTGAGTCCGCTCACTCGGCTTAATGCATTCGATGGCTGAATGCCGAAAGCGTCCCTTCGTGTCTTACAGATACAAACAGACCGGTTATCACTCCTTTTCGTGTTTGTCCGGATTTTCGCATTTGGTAATGAATCTTGGGGATAGTGCTCATCCCAGTGCAGTTCGGCTGTCACTTAGCATTCGGTTGCAGCAAATATTTTGCTATTTTTTATCGGCAGTGTTCTATGAGTGAGTGAATTTTCCCATGCTTGGCTGTGCGATGAACATAATTAGAGCATTACGTCTGTTTGTCTGTGGTTTTACTCCAAGTATAGTATTTCATTGCCAATTTAATGCATTTGCAATATTTACAAGAACAATATGAGTTTTATTAGTATGCAAGATGTCCATGAATGAACCTCTTTCATAAATGATGAAAAATAATACATTTTACAATGATTTTTATTGCAAATTATGATTGTATTCGATCATGCTTATGTGATCCGAATATTTACTTAAAATTCAAAATAATTATTTATTACGCTCAAAATGAAGGCGATACGTCAACTTTTTACCAATTTTCAAAGATCTCTATTTTTTTCAAAAAAGCATGCATATTTTAAGGATGTGTTATTCTACGCAAACATTACACTCCATAACATCTTTCTTTTATTCTAAGGCACCATCTTAATTGCACCACGATTTCTCGATTTCTCGACTTTGTCCGGTAGTGGGTGCTCTTGCGACCTTGTAAAACCAAAATTCACTAGATGTTCCCTTAAAGGTGTTGCTTTTAAAGCACGTTGAATCATTTTTAAGGTTGCAATACGCATTTGTCTAACAATTCGACTAATGACTTCTCCAAAATCTTTGTTAAAAAAAACTAATACCTAATGGTATTTTCTCTTGAATTTCTATTGAAATTATGCCCCAGAATTTATTTTGAGATACCGCCTATTTATTCAGGAATGAACAGATTTTTCAAGAATTTCTTACAAAATTACTTGTTTCAATATGTTCTCAGGATTTTTTTTCTATACCATTCCTGAAGAATTTGTCAGGAGATTTCTTGTGAAACGCATTAAAAGAACCATACCAGTTTTTTACGCTAGCTATAAATCAACAAGGGGTGATTTGATTTTGACAGTTCTTGTCTACAGATTTTATAGTTAAGTCTTAGCAGGCACTGATTTTATGTTATTGATTGAACTATCATTATTTTTCACTCTATGTGTTTTGCAGCAGCAGTATCTTCGTATTCAACTTCTTATATTGACATAAACCTTTTTCTTATAATCCCAATTATCTCGTATGATTTTAGGCAATCAATAATTAGGATTTATTGGAAGTTTCCTGATGTGAACGAGTTAGCATACAATTTTCGGATAGTCGGACTTGTAGGTGTGAACATACGAATGTGAGAATTGAGCACTTTTCTACGGAAGCAAGGCAATTTAATCAATTGGCTATCGAGAAATTAAAGGTAAAAAATTTTGCTTGACCCGCAACAAACTGGAAGCTTTGCAAGGAAATCAGCAGGTTTCACTTTCTTAGCAGTGAAATTTTTTGAATTTGTAAGGTCCCTGGCAAGCAGCCGTGCGTTATATAAATCAATTTTAACGGGCGACCCAGTGCCATCTCACTCGTATTTGTGATAAAATTGGCTAACCTCTTTGAAGAAAAATGCTCAGATAGTCTTTTCTGTTAATGGAGCAAGTATTATGCTATGCACTCCCTCAATCATTGGTGACTCAATAAATCTTGTTGAAAGCGTTTATTGTTTCTGCAATAAATCCATAACTCAGTTTTTCAATTTGATAACTAGTAATCCTCTTTAATGCACCTAAAATAAACAATAATTTGAGCAAAAAATACATAAATAATGCATAAGATATAAAATTTCTTGGAAAACTTTCGTTTTGGTCTCCTGGAAACACGGCCGTCAACATCAAAAGTTTTCTCCACCACAAAGGTTGCTGTGATCAAACTATAACAAAAAATTATAGAGGAGGCAAGAAATGTCAGAAAGGGGTGATTCAAATATTATGGCATGGAAGCGTAAAAAGCTGGATACAACCGATATTCCAGAGATACTGGCAAATACTCCAGTAATCTAAATACTTCTTGAAGTTTTATATTTTTTTTCAAAGATTCATTCAAGATTTTCACCAAGGATACTGCCGTGAATTGCAAGTCAGTCCCATCGGCATTTTCGCAAAATTGAGTTGAGCTAAGTTTTCAACATATCTTTCAATGCTCTTTCAGCTACACTAATGAGGTAAATTTTAGAAAAATTAGGAAAAAACAGCAAGTCAAATTGACCCGTAATGAAAAATAAACCGCATATCAGTCCCACAAAAGATTTCTGCACCATGTAACACACAAATGAACCGTGTTTTGATTATCTTTATATTTTCTCTCGAAAACATATCGTAGTAAAAAGCAAACTCTGCACATTTCATTAAGATTTAAACATGTTCCAATCCTCAGGAATTTTTGGAATACTCGTATGGAAAACAAGTTAAGAAACTTCTCAGCCCATTTTCTCAATGCCTACTATTTACAGAATGGACTGACTTGCGATTCTCGGCAGGATAGCTTTAGACACTCTTTCAATATAATTTAGTATTTCCCCTAAGAAAATCTTTTATGATTTTCTTAAGCATTGTTTCGGAACAAAAAGCATAAAGTTACTTAAAGAACTTCGAAGGTTACTTTGGCTATGGTCATCTATACTCATACTTTATAGTTTGGAGTTCTACACATGATGAATCAAAATATTATATTTGAAGCATCCTTCTTTCATGCTGCCTTCTCTTGAAGTTATATTTTCAAATAAGTTATTTTCCCGTTCTTGGAGTTGCTTTTATTTTGCACATCAATTATGTTCTTCCAGAGTGTTCATTCTCGCTCCTAACCAAATTAACAAACCCATACAAACCGAAAACACGGGCCCAACTGACCAGGATAAATAAATCAGTTGAAGCAAACCGGTTCGCGGGACTTTTTTTTTCTCCTGGACGAGATGCACCACCCCATTAATAATCGATTCATTTCGAGTCCCACTGGGCAGCAGGCGCGTTCTCACTCACTGCCCGAAACGCACTAGGTATAGGTACTTTGTGCACGCCTTGCTAAACCACCAGCTGTTTGGTTCTCGCCGGTTATATCAACGCGCGGCCCGGTTGTATATGTGGAATCATTGGCGTATAGGATATTAACAAAGGGGCCAACCCCCGGAAATTTTGTATGACATTGAACACGAAATTAATAAAAAAAACGTGTTTCAAATTACAATTAGTTCTATAAAACAGGAGTAACTTATTCTTCAATTAAGGTACCGTGGGGTAAGTGGATACCGAAAATTCAATAGTCAACTTCATTATTATGTACAGCTTACGTGAATAATGTAATTCAATTTTTGTTCAGTGGATAACAAATGAGGGACTAATATACTTCAAATCGTCATTTATTTAAGTGTTTCTGATTTTTATGTATTGAGTATGAGAGACTTGAAAATTTGCGCCAAATGATCCACTTGCCCCATGGTGGGGTAAGTGGATCACCACTAAAAAAATCTATTCTCAAAACATATATAGAGTAATTATGTATACTAAGAACGATATTGGTAGATCACCTTTTCGTGGTGCGTTATGGGGTAAAGATCTACCAGTGAACCCTAGTCCTGACTGCTTCAAACGAAGAGAAAAGGATATTATAGTAATCAAAGCAACACTTTTAGTCCTTGTTACATTTTAAACCTTGTTGAAAGTGACAAGTCTCGGTTTTCCCAGTTGCCGAGAATGATCTTGAGACAAGGAAAAAAAATGAGCCGAATTCAACAATTTGTTTTCTAATCTTTTATTTATTTCGTTCTCTAGTTTGAAGAAGTACGGACTAGGATTCTGATGCATGGACAATATCGGTGTAATTTCTTGGCTTTATCGAGGGATCCGATTTTGCCTGATAAAGGGGCGCGCCTGTGGAGAGTGCATGCACCACACTCTTCGAAGGGTAGGAACCTTTCAGTTAGAATCCTTACCTGTGATCAAGTTAGGAATTACAACTGTAAGAAAACCGAATGCTTTATCACTTCTCGATAGTGACAAAGTAAAACGACATGCACTACACAAAGGACACGGGATATACTACAATAGATCAAATATTGGTCGCAGTGGTTTATGTTCCGAACAGAAAAATAAGAACGATATTGCTCTCGTTCTTGTTATTACTGCTAGTGATGTAATGTTTTAATAATTAAAAACCGTCTTTATTTTATCAAAATATTATTAAAAATATGTATACATTAGTTCACACTAATTCGAACAAAAAAAAATTGTAGCTAGAATTTTGGAAATTTGGAAAAAAAAATCTTCTATATAATCACATAAGTTATACTATATCAGGGTGTCGACTCAATTTTGAAAATAAAATTCCCTGACTTTCCCTGACCTTCCAGTCGTTTTCCAGAAAAATTCCAGACCATGCTGATTTGTTGGTTTGGTATGTTTTAGATCGTATGAAACTGAGAAAAATCTTTTACTTAAATACACATGTCAGATAACTTTCTTGAGCGTTTATTCAAGATGATATGATAATTGATTATTTACTTTTAAACTTCATAATTCATAGCAGTAAAAGTTAAGTATAAGCTCATAAAATTCTGAGTCACGTATTGACCATATCATTTGGAACTTTCAAGCGCAAAATATACATTTGAAATTGTAAAAAAAGAAGTACTCGGATACTAAACTACTACTGGAGCTTGCTTGTCCGTTGTCTAGTGTTAAGTTACAGTCTGTCCAGCTAAATAACTGAAGACGGTCTCCGTGTCTTCATATAAAAAATACTTCTTCAGGGACTTTTCTTCACTTCTCCCATAAACTCCTTATTTTTGTTTTGGTGGAAGAATCTAATTTTTGTACAATGTAACGAAACCAGAGAAGTTTTTTCTTGTTAGTGGGATCAAGGAAAAGTCCTTTTACATATCAGAACGATTGTCAGCCATTCAAAATTCACTAGATTTCACGAAAGTGTTCGTGTTGCCTGATACTATTTCGTCCCAATGGATCATTGAAATAACTAAAACGGCCGCTATGGAAAGTATAGATAGCGCCACCGTAGCGTTGTGTGTTTGACAAAACAGCAATGCTGTCAGAATGTTAAATTCCATATACACCCGATTCTGTTTTTGCACGGATTTTTTTTACACGGCCGTGCAAAAAAAATTTCCATACATTTTTTTCCGCCAAAACCTTATTTTTGCATGAAACGTCGAGAAATGGTGTTACTTTTTTTACACGGTTTTTGAAATTTTGAACTGAAAACTTTTTTTGCACGGTACGCATCCCCCGTGCAAAAACAGAATCGGGTGTACAGTGGCGCCTTTGTTTTGTGCGGTGAGCACTTGCAAAATCTACCTTCAATGATCCATTTTCGAACTAGTTTTTCAGACATTTAGTGTGACTATCATTACCGTGAATGAAAGCAGCACGTCGTACTTATATAAATTTTGAACACTAGCCGAGGATAACTGAATTTGAAAAATGAATCATTATTAATATTTTAGGTTTATTACAGGAATACGTCAAAAGATTTTTTTTTCAGGAGCCGCAAAGAATTTTTTGGATACTGTTTTCATTTTTTCATAGAATACTGCCAACAGCTTTTCACGATGGTTCGTTACAGGTTATTTATTTTACCTAATATTTTAGGATCGGATCATATCATATCGGATTTTTTCCCTGAAGAATTCATCAAGACAGTGGATACGAGTAACTGACACTGAAGAAGACTGCAAGTGGTAGTCGAAATACGCGTATCTGTCAAAGATAAGCATTTAGGAGCGGAATTAAAAGGTACACGGTACTCCGTCTACTTTTAAGTTTCTCTAAGACATTTCTAACAGAATGCATTTTGGGATTGAATAACGCTCCAATAATAAGTTTTCAGATACTCTTCTTGAGTTTATCGTATCTTTGGCAAAGCTCGAAGGAACTCCTCTAAGAATTTTTCTATGAGTATCTCCAAGTAATTTGTCAAACTGTCAAGACACATATTCCTTGAAAACAAATTCTGCAAATTTTAGCTTTCAAGCATTTTCTGGAATTTCATAAGAATTTCGGTTGAGGAAGGATCTTGAGAATATCTGGATAATTTCATGAGTATCCTAGAAAAAACAAACTGGACATATTTGTTAGTAAGCTGTAAAAATCCTGAAGTAACGTTTGAATTCTAATTCAGGAAATTAAAAAAAAATGGAAATTTGAAATATAGCAAAATGGAAAAATTGAAATTGAAAGAGATCGCCAAATGAAAAAATATCAGTATAAGAGCACTTTGTGATATTATCTTAATACGTACTATTTCCAGTAACAACCTGATAGAAAAAAAAAAACAGTAAATATACTGTTCTGCAGATTTGTTCTCTTGAAATGAGATGCTTCATTGTTTACTAGACTGGCCCAGCTCAGTATGGGAGAAAAATAAAGTTATGTAATTCCACGGGGCACCCCCCAGGATTATTTCTTGAGGTTAGAGGAAGCTTTTCTGAAAAATTCAGCTCATTTGGTCGTTCCATGAGCTGGCGCATTTGAATTGAATTTAATATGGGATTTTCAGCTCAAATATATGAGAAACAGCCCATCATCTACTGTTTGGTTCAGGAAAATTGATGATCGCTTTCAATTGGACCCAGAATTTCAAAAACACTACTTGATGTAATAGCAAAGAATATTGTAGAAGATTGTACCATGATCAAAATTAATAAAGTTGATGTTTTAACCATTTGAAGTATATCATGCAATAATGCTTGTATTTCTTCAACATAGCTTGGAGGTAGCTACTAAGCGCATCATAGCCACCTATGACGCTGGGCGAGCTGAGGCACATGTCGCATGCATATAAGTGATTGTACGGGAGTGCTGATCTAAGCCTAACTTTCAACAACTGAAAGGTAATGAAAATGAGATTAAATCCAGATACAACCTTCTGCAATTATGTTCATTAGCGTATCAACTAGTGTATTTGTCATTCTGGGCTTATTTGAACACGAACAATTAGTATACGGAACGAAATAGTGACATAGGATCAATTCTCAATATATTTGAGACGAATATCCCATACAAACTTCAAATCGAATGCGCTGGTGGAGCAACCAATTAAGTTGAAATTTTGAGAGAGCGTTTTTCTTACCCTAAGGCTCATATCTAGGGGGTGCCCCGTTGAGTTTTACAACTTTTTTGTTTGAGGGCCAGTCTATTGTTTATCTCGTCAAAATTGACATGATTTCATGAAGTGAACTCCATTTTTTCTCAAGATTTTGAGAAAAATAAGCGGAATTAGGCAACGAGTTGATTTAGGAAACTTTAGAACTAAATATTTTTGGAGCGGTCTACGCCAAATTCGAAGAGTACTGTTGATGCTTTTCATTTTAGAAAAATTTAGATTTTGAGGATAAGTATAAGTAGTAAAGTACAGTTCACTCTACTATGCATTTAAGGCAAAGTAGGCCGTCATTGAAATTTGTACGCGTCGTTGATGATTGTTGCTAATCCATCTCACGATTTCGAATCAAAGAAAATCAGTTGGTTTGGCACTGACACAGCTGAAAAAGTATCAGCATACTTTATGCATGCTAGCGCGTACTTTTTCAAGTCAATATAAACTATCAAGATTGAGTTTTATCACTTTGAAATGCAAGCTGAAAGGTCATCATTGTTGCCAGAATGAATGACGGGCTACTTAGCCTTAAGCATTTGCTCTATGATGCACTGCATTTTTGAAAGATGGAATACCATCTTTTTCGATTATTCGTTTTAAATTGCAGACAATCAACTTGATTGATGTTATAGTAATTACATTTTTCCCTGACCTCTAGTGAAATTCCCTGATTTTCCCTGACTTTCCAGGTCAAAAATTAAATTCCCTGACATTCCCTGACTTTCCAGGTTTTTCCAGGTAGTCGACACCCTGTATATATAGGATTATTCCGAAAGATGTTTTCGAAAAACACTCGTAGTTTAAAAATATTAGTTACATTTATTTTTGTTTGACAAACTGAAATCATCTTATTCTATTCATGAATGTATTTGTATCATCTGTCTAGAACAATTTATATGGTCAAATAAGGTACGATCATATGTTTTCAATTGGAAAATTTGTATATTTTGCTCTTCTGCAACTCAGCTTTAATAAACCACGAAAAGTTTTGTTTGAATCTTGCAATATTCATTCTTTTATATTTTCTTATACCAGAAAGATTAAAATAAATTTTAGGTGGAATAATTCAATTTTTCTATAGTCAATTAGACAAATTTAAGCTGGTGATGAGAAAAAGTAAAAGCAAAACAATATTTGCAAGTATTCAAACTTCTTCAAATTATCGTAAGCAGTCTGTCAATAAATGATAATAATACTTGATCCACTTACGCCAACCCATTAAAAAGTGAGGGTAAGTGTACCATGTCCAACATTTCTGTGTGTATTAATAAAAATCACTAATTTTTCATTGTGATTCATTCAATTAGAACTGAAACGTTCACCATGCGTTGAAAAAACTAGTAGAATTTGTTTTAAGCCAGAGATACAATGGTTTTTTGATTGACGGTAAACAATTTTAAAATTAATTGTTTTTTTGCAGCCAACAACTTTACTTGTGTTAGTGTACGTGTAGTACCAGTTTTGCATTAGTATCAGTGTGGACGTATGAACATATCCTAAAACGAAGCAATGGTGCGAAAACATTCAACATATTCAAGTATTTATGCTCAATATGGACAAATGATCCACTTACCCCACTGATACACTTCCCCCACTGTACCTTATTATGTTTAAATTAAAATTAAATTTAAGAAGTTATTATAAATTATTATTGTTATAATTATTATTATAGTATTATAAGTTACAATAATCTAAAGGCTAATTCCATTATCGTAGAACATTGAAGATATTCATGAAGTTCTTCAATAAATAAATGTACTCTTTCAAGAAAAACACCTTTAACGATTATTGGACAAATCTTTGGTGGAATTTATGGAAGAATTCAGGAATCTAAGAGTAAACTCGCTCCTGGAGAAATGTTTGAAAGAATAGCTGGTAGTATTCCTTAAGAATTATTTTTAATATTCCTGCAGCAAACAGTGGAAACATATTAGCTTTGTAATAGGGTAGCTTTATAAGCATGCAATGGAACAATAGCTAATGTAGTTTTGCTCCAAGAAAAATTGAAAAATTTAACCTGTGAAAAATATGCAGTAGGGATTCCTGTAAAGCTAACTGGTGTATTTTAAAAAGAGGCATTAATTTTTTTCGAGATAATTAAGAACGAATCATTGATAGAACTTCTTCAAATTCATCTCTTATAACATGAAGGAATCCTATAAGGAATACAGATTCATTTTTAAACTATTTTTATAGGAATGTTAGGCTGAACTTCTACATAATTCTAAAACGTATCCAATAATTTTGCGTTTTAAATTTTCCACATTGGAGATTGAAATTTGTGGAACTTGCTAAGAGTTAATAGCGAATTAATACAAAACGACAATTTCTAGCTACGCCAATGTGTAGAATATTTATTTGATAATCCTCTCGAGTTCAAACGAAACGGCACTCAGGTCACTAATTAATAACCCAGCGTGGACCGCTTCATCGTAGCATAGCATGGAACGCGTTTAGTCGAGTGCCGGTTCTGAATCAGTGAAGATGAGCGTTTTCAAATCGTTGCCACTAGTGTTGGCGCTTTTGGCCGTTGGCGTGTGCGGAGACGTCGAATTAGGTGATTTGAAAAAAATGGGTCCCATAAAAACATAATTCCAGAGATAACCGATTCTTCCTTGTGCTCTTTGTAGTAGCCGAGGGAGATGAATGCATCGTTCAGCGCACCAATGCGGCCGGAATTTGTCGCGTCGTGTCCTCGTGTCCATCCGTAATTGATGACATTCGAAACCGGCGTGCGAATCCTACCAAGTGTGGATTCCTGGGCAGAGTTCAAGTTGTTTGCTGTCCGGATGGAGTCGAACCTAAAACAACAACTTCCACAAGTGCCCCTTTGACCTCATCGGCGATGAGTAATCATCCTCGGATTGCGGAAAGTACGCTTATTTTAATGGACATATATACACGCAGGTTGGTGCACTGTTGGGCCGGTGAGAGTTTGCTCACCTCGCTATTAGCCTGTGGGAGGAAACGGCTGAGTAATTCCAGATCAGATTGAACGCAAAAGTGCAGTTTTAGTCATGCAATGCATGTGCTAGACGTTTTGGCATGGAATAACCCAGATGTATTCACCTGTCTACCGGCCCCGCAGTGCACTCGACTCGCTAATTGAGATGCAACAAGTGCTTTCTCACACCTACGTCATTGTTTGGCCTTTGTTCCTATCGCTGATCAACCGACTCCGTTCCACAGAATGCATCGAGTATGGGGAAGCTGTATTCTCGAAAGAGTACGTCAACTCGGTCGGTGCAGAAGAGCCAAAGTTGCAACGATTGGACAAATGTGGTCACAAAGCGATTGAGCTGGTGGTGAATGGAGAAGCCGCCAAATCGCGAGAATTTCCCCACATGGCACTGATTGGATATGGGGTGGCGCCTGAGGTGCGATATCTGTGCGGTGGCTCATTGGTCTCCGATAGATTCGTTCTGACCGCTGGCCATTGTATCAATTCTGCTGAAAGGTGAGTAAGTGCATGTTGATTGGAGTAATCTGATACTCGTGTCAAACATTCTACATCATCAACATTAGGAAATTGGACGGATACTGCCAAAATGCATCATATGGATTTGTCCACCGTTTTTTTATTCGAGCCAAAATAATGCGGATTTCAGATTGATTAATAATTTCATTATTTATTGTTTTAGGAGTAGGCGAGGCATAGTGAGCAGGGTTATCACCGTACATTTCTTTCAATTAAATTTTAATTAAATTGTAGATGATTCAGTATAATCAATTCAATCAAGGAGAGCTAAAATTTATACGAAAGACATGTTTTCTTTATAGCATAGCATAGCATAGCATAGACTGACTGTACATGTCAATGGTTGCTACTCCGTGATTTATACGAAAGACATGTTTTCTTTATGAAAAAAAGTTCGTTGGTCATATTCTGGCTCTACGCTATAAAAATCAGCACTTTTTAAATAACCATTCTGGTCTAAGTAACGTTCCATGGGTATTTATTCAGTAGAAAAATACTTAAAATCTGGTCACATCATTTCGGCTGTCCATTAACTATGCACGCTATGTCTGAACCAGACGATTATAAAAATCGAATGTACATCGGATTTTTTCTCGCTAGAGATCAGTATTTGGTCTATATTTTCATAATCAAAAGGTTTTAACCCTTTCTTTCCCACGGCGATTTCAAGTAAATAAAAATAGAAAACAGTCTTTTCATTCGAAGTTGTTTTTTTTTTTTTTTTTTTTTTTTTCGGTAGCGATAGGGGTAGTACTGGCACTCTTAATCTGCCCTATGCTCCTTCCCAGCATTTGCTTTTATAAGCCTCTATTGCGTTCATCACACAGACGTTCCTAAGCAATGTTGCTCAAATGGTCACTGTGTACCCTAGCAGCAATCAGCCCTTACCGTAGTTTTGCAGTCTAGTAGTTCAGACTACTATCAAACTATGATAAGGCCTGAAATGCTACTAGAGTGGTTAAAGTGAAGAACGAAATAGTTTTATTAAAATGTCCTCATTCCCCATTTGATTTCATCACTCACTATCGTCACTTTTATTTTCGACGCTATCACGTATTTCACCGATTATCACTCATCAACTTTCGTAATACACTTCAGATATACTTTCCATTATATCACTTTTCACATCACACCATTTTCATATAAATTCATTGTTATTAGCATTTATCATCTGTTAGCATTACTAAGTAATTAAAAGATATTCAATTTAGATGTTTCATTATTTTGTTGCTGTTGAGTCATTACTATTCAAACTACAATTTAGCACTATCACCAAAGTTACAGTAAAACAAAATCATTTCGATCAATTTTTCTGAACTCGCTGTCATTATTAACACTTTTATCATGCATGTTTGAAGAACTAGGCAATAATGTTTATATTCAGAGAAATGATTGCAAAATGTATTATGGCCTTTATTAAATTAGTAGAGTTCACATCATTATACATCATCATTATTATATTTCTAACAAAACTATCAGAATCACTTCCAATTTCATTTTTCATCACCATAGATATTATTATAAACACACCATTAGCACCAACACAATCACTAAATTTAATAACAACAAGTGTCACGCACAGTTCCACCAAACACCCAAATTCTTATGTTGCATTATAAAACGATTGATCACACGTTAGCTTCGAAACTTAACAACCATTACTGATTAGTACAAAGAATGCTACAGCTCGTGGTAAACGAACTGAACCATCAACAACCAGCACTGGTTTATAAGTAACTAATGAGCCCTGGCGGTCCCTCCGTTCGAAGAGGACCTGATAATATGCCGAAACATATTAACAGATCCTCCGCCTGAATGCAGCCGTTTCATGATAAATCATGAACCGTTGGAGGTGTGCCAAAGTATTGGGAAGGTGATATGTTTCACAGACGGGTATTATTATGGTGCACCTTCTACTTTGGCACCGTCAAACCCTGTGATCGTGGCCAGGGAGTCTTTTCATTCGAAGTTGTTGAACAAATATCTTTTATTTAGGTCAAAATTATTGAACAAGCAAAAAATTGTAAAAAAATAAATGGAGCTCCTGAGCTCCAATGGGCATACAGCGTACTTTTTGTGAAAGTATTATTCTAGAAAGCAAGTATTATTTTTTTCTATCTTTTTTAACGAGATTTTTAGCCCTGGGCTAGTTTATCTCGGGACCAACGGCTTTACTTCCCTTACGAAGGAAGTCGTCACTATAACTTTGTTATCTTAAGTGACTATCTCGTGAATGGGATTTGCTCTAAGTATTAAATGACCAACAGCACAAAGGTTAAATATTATCTTCGCTTAGAAAAATTAAAAGTGATTTGAAATACTGGTAAGGAGTAAAACTCCTTAACGGGGGTGCTGACAGAGACAATGAACATGCTGGAGGATCTCGTGTATTATCTTTTGGTGGAATTTATCGGGAGTTTTGACGTTTTTTCGAAGATACTGCCCACGTTGTTACCTGCATTTTCTTTAGCTTTCTACCAGTAGATTTTTGACCCGTCTTATTTTGGGTTTAACGGATGCAGAAGCGGCTTGATCACATCCACTGGTTCCATCCTGATCTTCACTATCAGATGTACCATAAAAACGAATAGGATCGGCTTTTCAGAAAAGCGTTCTAGTTCTAGTTACTATCGTTGTCTGGAATGTGAAAAAGTACAGGGTCAAAATTGAATTTCAAATCGCTTCAATGCCTTTACCAACCTGATTCAACGCCGAAAATGTCTGGAATAAGTCGAAAGAATTCACGAACTTAATTGCTTCCGGTGTTTTCCAATGAAGAAAAAACGCATTCGGTTTCATCTTCCGAGAAACCAATAAAATCACCTTCACTGTCACTCATTTCAGGGGAATTTTGTGTGATTTTTCAAAGTAAACAACTTCAACCTTGTCGTGTTGAAAACAAAATGGTCGGTGGAACGGGTGAAACACGATTTGACGTTTAAGCGGTGCAGTGTTTACTGAACTTCAACAAAAAAGTTTCACTTTCAATGAATACGGCATCGCTCGTGGAATAAGTGATCTGACCAAACTTATGCATTGGAGTATGCGCAATGACAGTCATTCAGTTTTTGCTGTTATCTGCCCAATGGAGCTGTGGTGCTCCACAATCAAATTTAAGGTTACGGAAAAAGTAAGTAAAAATATTACGTTTTTAATCACTATGGAGGTTCTACGCATCTATATTATGATGCCGATAATTTAATTGGAACACTTTCATGGCAACATATACGCTTTTCAGCGTACTGAAAACCGCCATGATTTTTTCGTTGGAAAAATCGGTATTTGTCGAACATTTTTTTATTTTATTTGATTTTCGAGTAACTTTCTACAGTTTTTTGTCGAATGTATTATTAATGACGTAGGAACAAACCATTCTGAGAAAAAACCGTTTAAAATAATTTGATATATAAAATAATATATTCGTGCAAAGTTGTAGAGCTCTGGAGCTACCATGGGAAAGAGAGGGTTAAAATATTCTATCGGTGAAATTTTTTCCATACATTTTGTATGGGCGGAAATGCGTCGAACACCTGATTTTCGATTCTACCCCATTACCCCGAAAGCCATTTCCCCGAATGCCATCACCCCGAATTCCAATACCCCGCATGTACCATTACTCCGAATTCCATCACCCCGAATGCTATTTCCCTGAATTTAAAATTATCTTGACATGATGATATTGATGACATTTCCCCATGATATTGGAATTCGGGGTAATGTCATTCGGGGTGATGTATCGTTCGGGGTTTTGGAACTCAGGGTAATAGCATTCGGGTTAATGGCGTTCGGGGTAATGGGATTCGGGGTAATAGGGGTAGAATCCTGATGGGATTTATTATGAAAAATGGCTAAAAAGTGGAAAAAATCAAAATTTCACCGATGGAATATTTTAAATTCCGATTATGAAAATATAACCTAAATACTAAACTCTAGCGAGAAAAAATCCGATGTACATTCGATTTTTATAATCGTCTGGTTCAGACATAGCGTGCTATGTAAGGCCATTCTGACGATTTTTCTAGATACCATGTATTTGATTTTGTAATGACAGAATAGATAATGGTGTCCAAAAAGTTTTATGTAGAATTCAAATTGCTTTCATATTGTTATTATTTAAACCCAATAGGATCTTCATATAAACATTATTGGACATTAATGAAATCTATCAAATCTGAATTCCGAAGCAAGTACATGATTTTTCAGATTTATATAATCGGATTGGTTCAGTGTACGTATTTTATAGTTGTTCGTTTTTGTTTGCGTATAACAGATATCTGAAACATTAATAATAATTAATTGACTTGAAAATTTGGAAAGTAAGATGGTATGGGCCTTTAAAAATGGTATGATTAGAAATTTCATATTTACCTCACAGTACTCTATGTGTTCAACTCCGTTATCCCCTCATTTTTTGTGGACTGTTCAACGAAACCTTAGCCATTTGAAAACTAGATTCAACAACATCTAAGCCCCACAAATCTTGACTTAATCCTTCCCCATTGGGGTGCTCACTATGCCTCACCTACAATATTTAGTTGAGGATAAGACAAGTTTCGACCACGGTGCCCCGACAGACCGTTATTATGTAAAAAAATTGTCCATCAAATCTGAGCACAGGGCTCGATTCCTGAGGTCATTCTACGCCTCTGGGCCAATTTAAAAAAAACCCTTAGGGGGAATCTTGAGAAATTTTGATTTGAAGTTTTTTCCTTAAAAATTAATATAATCCATATTAAAATTTTGCAATAGCACTGAAAAAACCTACAAAAACGCTCAGAAAGTTGGCCAAACTGTTCTCAACTAGAATACAATTATTACCGTTGTTAAATTTAGAAATATTTACAACTGGCTTAACTTAAGCCTCTCCTTAAGGTGAAGATGATTGGAAAAAAAGTTAAATCGAATCCAAACTTCAAATTTTCAAGAGCACAAATCTGGAGAACCGAACATCCGTTTGAGCTGAAAATCTAATAATGTGTCACCACCAGCAGATGACCAGTCGATTAGATTTTCAGATTTTCTATGTTAATCCAATTCAAAAGTAAACCAAATAAATCCATAATTAACCATGTTGTTATTTAAAGAAAGGATCTGAGAATATATGTAGCACAATAAGAGTTAGCAGATAAGTCATGTGAATACTTTTATAGTCAATTACCGGTACCGGAGTATTACCGGTTGTTTCAAATTTTGAATGATTTAATTACTCTGGTACGCTCAAGTTAATAACATAATGATCATATGCCGATGTCTTCCACGGGGTCACTGAGCTTCACCTGATTGATGTAACTTCTTCTTCCGACATTAGCACTAAATGACCAGCTCACTGAAGTTTGCCTATTTTATACGCTCAATAGTTTTCGCTCCTGTTCTCAAATAAATGTGCTAAGGGAGCCAAGAATAATCTTCTCATACATGGCAAATTAACAGTGATGTTTCTTTTAGGTATGCTTGCATTCATCGTTGCTCTCTCTGCATTATTATTGAAAACTGATTTGGTTTTCGAAACACTTTTCAGTGTTGTACAATAAAGGATCGCGAAGTGTTTTTGCGAAGTTGCTAATGAAATAATGGATCATGAAGTCAGATAAGCCTTTATCAAGTAACAGTGTAGATGTCGTTTCTCTTTGCAAGTTGCGGGTCCCAAAGCTGGTTACGTAATCCGTAAAAGGTGATATTCGCAGCCAGAACATGTGTTTTTACTACAAGGGAAACATTATTATCATACGTCACAAGTGTTATATGGCTCTTCAAAAAATTCATCCACATCTCAATCAAGCACTGCTTCAGCACCAACACATCTGAACCTGCTTCTTTCTCTACATGCAACCATATACGTTTGGGTAAAGTAAATGTTATAACAAGCTTATCCTAGTTGTCCATCTTTGAAATGGTGAAACCCTTCTTTACTGAACTGTGATCGATTCCAATAAAGTCATGGTCTGCAAAATTAAGGAGTATATGCGACAAAACGCAATATTGAACAGTAAATTCAGAAACTCATTTCTTCTTATTCCATGTAATTTTACAAAAAAATTAAGCTACTCGTCTATAATTCTTAAACCTGATTGTATTTAAGCTTTAAATATTATTTTCAAGTCATTGATATTACCTGCGATAGTTTTTTTTTTTTGTTACTGAGTAGAACGCGACTTAGTAGTCAATAAACAGATTGACGATAAATCCCGAAAAAAATAAAACGAAGTGAAGGGTTGCAGGTATACAGAGTGAAAGTCTTAGTGATGTTGATACTTAAGTAGCACTTAATGGGGATTTGTTTGAAGTTGTTAAAGACTTTGTTTATCGTCGAACACTTGCTACATATGATCGGTGTTCAGACAGAACTGACTAGACGACTTTTTGGCCTTGCAAAGATAAGTCAAGGACTCCATCAAATACAATATTCCCAATTCTATTTTGAAACAGACGTTGCTTCAAATGGATCCCTTCTCACAGCAAATAATGCACATATTTTATTATATTTATACTGAATGCTTGGGGTACGTTTTCCTGAAACCATTAAAAAACATTTGGTCCAGTCTGTCTGAACACCGACCATATGACAATCATATTTCTCGTGTTGTTATAATCCTGTTGTGGCTCAGAAAGTTGAACAAAACATTTTATTTATCTAAAGTGCAGTTGGCAATATTCGGTGGAAAACTTGACGTAAACATCAAGAGTAGTATCAGATGTACAGAAAGCAATTTTTATTAAGCAAAATAAATATGGCAGAATTTGGTGGGCTGGTTACTTAGTATGAAATTTGTAAAATAAGCTGTTAATTAATAATATTCTGAATTTAATGTTTCACGTTTTTCAAACGTGACATCAATTGTATATTGACATTTATTTCTTAGATTCATTCTATTAAACTAAGCTTACTGGTTTAAGCCATGTAACAATAAACTTAAGCTACTCTGGTAAGTTAAGCCAGTTGTAAATATTTCTAATTGTAACAACGGTAACAATTGTATATTAGTTGAGAACAGTTTGGTCAACGTTATGAGCGTTTTGTAAGTAAGAATGACCTCAGGAATCGAGCCCTGTGCTCAGATTTGATGGATTTTTACATAATAACGGTCTGTCGGGGCACCATGTCGACAAATTTGAGATTTCACAATGTCAAAAAAAATGTTTTACCATTCCGTTCGATAGTACGCAACATTTAAATATCGTACTAAAAATGTACGATGCAAAATATGACTAAACGCTTGATATGCTCCATATGCCCCGCCTACCCGTAGCTACTTCTATTTCTAGTGCAATTTAAATTATTCATTATTACTACTTATTTTCGATTCTACCCCATTACCCTGAATGCCATCACCCCGAATTCCATTATCCCGAATGTACCATTACCGCGAATTCCATAAGCCTGAATGCTGTTTTCCCGAATTTGCAATTATCTTGACATGATGATATTGTGATATTTCCCCATGATATTGGAATTCGGGGTAATGTTATTCGGGGTGATGGGTTGTTCGGGGTTCTGGAATTCGTGGTGATGGCGTTCGGGTTAATGGCATTCGGGGTAATGGGATTCGTGGTAGTGGGGTAGAATCCTTATTTACAATGTGGAAAGCATGTAGGACTCTGCACAAGAATCATCCCTCTCTTTCACTCTTCCATGTAATAAGTAAACAACAAGGCCAGTAAACGTCAAAATCTCATGCAAAATCAAAACAGTGCAGAGCCCCATATGAATCCAAGTACACTCAGAAATAAAAATAGTCACAGAATTACTAAAGTTTATGCATTAATGACTATATTCTATCTGCCTCTCTTTCATTCTGCTGTGCATTTTCACACTAACTGTCATTTCGACTGGGTTAAAGCTTAGCGATGCTTCAACCCAGGTGAATTGACAATTAGGAATAAAATTCCCTGCAGGATGAAAGAGAGGCAGATAGAAAATAGTCATAAATTACTAAAATTTAGTCATTCTGTGACTACCCGTGTTTCTGAGTGTAAAGCAAATTTCCATTACAAATGCGTCCACTTGTCGGAGTCGTTATATAAGGATATGGGGCCTTCCTTAGCCGAGTGGTTAGAGTCCGCGGCTACAAAGCAAAGCCATGCTGAAGGTGTCTGGGTTCGAATCCCGGTCGGTCCAGGATCTTTTCGTAATGGAAACTTCCTTGACTTCCCTGGGCATAGAGTATCATCGTACCTGCCACACGAGATACGAATGCGAAAATGGCAACTTTGGCAAAGAAAGCTCTCAGTTAACAACTGTGGAAGTGCTCATAAGAACACTACGCTGAGAAGCAGGCTCTGTCTCAGTGAGGTCGTAATTCCAAGAAGAAGAAGATACAAGGATATTTGCGGAAATGCTTCTGTCTTTGCAAGGGATGTTGCGAAATTATGAAAAGTGCTCGTTTCAAGAATGCTATGACATAAGCGCATGCAGCTTCTCTAGAACTTCGAGATGCATACCAGAAAGTGGTTGAAGATTTGAAGGCGGAGATTAAAAATAGCCTTTTGGCCGAGTTGAAACTAGAGATCCAAGGAGGATTCAACAAATTGTCTCCTGCTATTCTTTCACCAGTTCCACGTCGTTTCCAGTTAGGGATCGGAACACACCCAAGCGAACTCGTGATGAAGAATCCGCACAATCTTCGGAGCAACCATCGAAAATATTCTGCGGCACCGGTCAATCAGCTGGGAATACCGTAGTCCGGGGTATCATTAATCAGCGGGGTAACATTGATCGGAATGACTCATCTCGTAATAAGTTGGTATCATCATTTATTGATGAAACATTTCCAAAGCATGAATGTTGCTTCTCTTTTTTATATTTATAAGCTATTGAAAATTAAGATTTTTGCAAAAATTGCATTAACTTTATGCGAAAATTTGTCAAGTTTGCGAAACAATGGTTTCAGTGGTTAAGGATGACACTACCGAAGATTCATGTCTCACATAAGTTCTGCAAGCGATATGAGCAAGGAAAATGCGGTTCTCACTAAATATGGCATCGTCAAAAACGATTCCGCTGTCAAAACTTTTATAAGTATGCTCAATTAGACAACATTAACGAATTACTGTTAAGAATGTATAATTCTCTTAGGCAATTGGCTACCTTTAGGCGTATTCCGCTGTTCGAGGTGTTTTTAATTTTAAAATAACTCAAAAAGTAAATGGGATGTAAGCGTTTGGACATCTTATTCGGCTTCAGGGGCCATGATTTATGTAAGTAACGACATTTTCAACATTACCGAACGTTGTTTACATAGATGATCAATATTATCCCATATCAGCTAAATGAAAAAATCACATAAAACATTTTTGTAAACATGCTTAAATCTTTCAAAAAACAAAATACAGTATATAATACAGTACGAGCTATGGGTAGCAGCAATTGTTTTAAAAATATGAAACTAACAACATTTACATTTTTGGATGAAATATTTAAGAAATATCCTTAAAACTGATCAATGTTACCCCGGATTACGGTACATCAGAAGGACTGGCAGCGAATGCTGACAATAAGTTCTGGGTGTATTTGACAAAAATATCACCCGAAGTGTCTGAAAGTGATGTTCAGTGTCTTGCTTAGGATCGACTACCGACTGCCGACGTTGTTGTAAAATCGTTGTTACCTAGAGGAAAACCGCTTTCGATGTTGTCGTTTGTATCCTTCAAGGTTGGTGTACACAAGGATCTCAAATCAAGGGCTATGGATCCTGCTACCTGGCCTGAGGGGATACAATTCCGTGAGTTTATCGACCACGATAGTAATGTTCGGAATTTTTGGAGACCAGCGCTGCGCTTAGATCCGGGAGCAACTTCTTCGATAGTAATGCAGCCACAAATCGCTCTTCAGTTGTCTACGTAGAAGAACATCATTCCGTACTCCAAAGTCGTCCATCTTGCTCGGCAAACTATAACGACTATATCATATTTGAACTTTAATTTAAAAATAGGCCTATTCACATGACGTCTCAAATCAGCTGATCGGGAAGCACGTTGACAGTTCTTCTATGAAAATGACAGGCCCGTGTTAGCACCGGTCCTCCACCGATGTAAACAAATGCATAGACGGATCTGTCACATGATAAGGCCTATTGAGACCATAAATGAACCTTGACACTTATGATCATGTTTGACATTCGCTTAGTCGACAAAAACACCACAGGGGTTTCAGCTTTAACACTGGGGTTGTCCCTATCTGACACTTCGCAAGGGACACGGAAAATAAAATACACCCAAAATTTGAGTTCAAGCCAATGGGTGTTCAAAATTATAAAAAAAAAAAAATTTGGACTTAAACAAACGAAAAACATTGAAAATTGAGTAAGCATGTGTTTTTGGCCTTAACATAAGCATTTGGCACTAAAATTGGGACAGGGCTTTAGGACCCTATTCTGGCTAAATCTTTCTTGTCCCTTTCAATTTTCTTCTACTTACGGTTCATCATTTGAGTGCACCCTTTCTTTTTGGGCTCACGCCCTGGAGGTCCAATCGGCCGGACGTTGACCGAAGGGCAGCATGATGGAGCGCCGAGGCATTGCACTCCTCGTGTCACGCTGAACGCTCCTCGTTCGCGCTAGCCCCTGGCTTGCTTACTGTGCCAGGACAAACGGCTGTCAGCCCTATGCTGATGAGCTTACCCTCTATGGATGGCTGCTTTGCCCAACACTCGACAACTGCACCTTCCGTAACCGGACTGCACGCACACAATGCTGTTTGTCACCGGAGAACCCAGCCGAATTGATCTGACGAGCGTGGGCTTGCCAGTTACCGCGTTCGTCATCGCCGATGTCGCTCCGTCGCTTCTCCGGCCACTCTCGGATGCCGCCCGTCTTCCCTTATCAGCCAAAACTCACTAGCAAACCGTTCCACGTTCTATCGAATAGCTTGACCGCCCACGCTGTATCTTCTCCTCCAAAAATTCGGCTTTCGAAGCGTCCGGCATTTCCAAGCAGCATGATACATTTTTTGTGTAAACGCTGACGACGAAACGAAATATTCCTTCTTGGACGATACTTTCCCCGAACGTTTAGAGTTCCTAGTTCATACAGCCAGCATATTCGTTGCCTCCTACGATGTCGCCTATCCCATATGGTAATGTTTTTCTGCAGTTCTTTCTCTTCTGGCATTAGAACTAAGGGGCCGTCCATTTATTACGTAAGGGTTTATGGGGGGAGGGGGGGTTTCAGATTTCTTACGCGCCATACAATTTATTTTTTATTTTCATACAAAAAATCTTACCATGGGGGGAGGGGGGATTGAAAAATCGCGAAAATTGTCTTACGTAATTAATGGATCGCCCCTAAGTGACCAGCTCACTGAAGTCTGTCGTTTTTTATACGCTTAACCCGTAACCGTTTTTTTTTTTGTTTTCGAAGTATGTTCGGAATTATTTTTGAAGGTTACTGGTTACTCGATCTGACGAGTAAAATTGACCACAACTTCCGTTTTCGTCCGGCGCGGTAAATGGCTGGGCATGGCGTACCATTGGTACCTCGCGTACCTGCAGTAATAAAATAGACCCCTTTGTGCGGTCCTTAGCCTCTTGCCCAGCAACTCCTATCCCTACCTCCTCGTGGTACTGGCCGGGGTACGAGTAACCTTGGGGAAGATCGGGTAACCAACCCCCGGTGGGAACTTTGGTCGTATGCTGACAGGGAAGGGGGGGTTTGCTTTTGCAAACCTGGAGCGTCTGTACTCCACGTTAGGAGCGGCTCACAACAGCGTCTGTTCCCCATGTCAGGGGCGGCTGATCATCGTCCGAGTGCCGGAGAAGGACTCTAAGCTAAACTGCGCACTATGGCCCTCCGAACATTTAGGGGGAATGGTCCTCCGGAAATCTAGGGGGTTGGTGTCAGGCCCTGCGAGCCAGCCGTCAAAACACATCAGCACAGGAACGTCAACGAGAGAATACGGACCGGAACAATCGGCAAAGACCACAGCGACGAAAATGGACTAGCGATTGGAAACTCGGTACGTGGAACTGTAAATCTCTCAACTTCATTGGAAGTACTCGCATACTCTCCGATGTACTGAAGACCCGCGGTTTCGACATCGTAGCGCTGCAGGAGGTGTGCTGGACAGGAGCATTGGTGCGAACGTTTAGAGGTAATCATACCATCTACCAGAGCTGCGGCAACACACGCGAGCTGGGAACAGCTTTTATAGTGATGGGTGATATGCAAAGGCGCGTGATCGGGTGGTGGCCGATCAATGAACGAATGTGCAAGTTAAGAATCAAAGGCCGATTCTTTAACTTTAGCATAATCAACGTGCATAGCCCACACTCCGGAAGCACTGATGATGACAAGGACGCATTTTACGCGCAGCTCGAACGCGAGTACGACCGCTGCCCAAGCCACGACGTCAGGATCATCATAGGAGATTTGAATGCTCAGGTTGGCCAGGAGGAGGAGTTCAGACCGACGATTGGAAAGTTCAGCGCCCACCGGCTGACGAACGAGAACGGCCTATGACTGATAGATTTTGCCGCCTCCAAGAACATGGCCATTCGTAGCACCTATTTCCAGCACAGCCTCCCGGATCGGTACACCTGGAGATCACCTCAGCAGACAGAATCGCAAATCGACCACGTTTTGATCGATGGACGGCACTTCTCCGACATAACCGACGTCAGAACCTATCGTGGCGCCAACATTGACTCCGACCACTACCTGGTGGTGGTGAAACTGCGCCCAAAACTATCCGTCATCAACAATGTACGGTACCGACGCCCGCCCCGGTACAATCTCGAGCGGCTGAAACAACCGGATGTCGCCAATGTGTACGCGCAGCATCTTAAGGCAGCGTTGCCGGATGAGGGCCAGCTCGATAGGGCCCCTCTTGAGGACTGCTGGAGGACAGTCAAAGCAGCCATTAACGACGCTGCCGAAAGCGTTGTCGGATATGTGGAACGGAGCTCAAGAAACGATTGGTTCGACGAGGAGTGCCAGGAGGTTTTAGAGGAGAAGAATGTAGCGCGGGCTGCAATGCTGCAGCATGGTACGCGGCAAAACGTGGAACGATACAGACTGAAGCGGAAACAGCAAACCCGCCTATTCCGGGACAAAAAGCGCCGCCTGGAAGAGGTGGAATGCCAAGAGATGGAGTTGCTGTACCGTTCTCAAGAAACGCGGAAGTTCTATCAGAAGCTCAACACATCCCGCAAAGGCTTCGTGCCGCGAGCTGAGATGTGCCGGGATAAGGATGGGAGCATCTTGACGGACGGACGCGAGGTGATCGAAAGGTGGAAGCAGCACTACGATGAACACCTGAATGGCGCAGAGAACACAGGCACAGAAGGTCAGGACAGCGAAGGCGATGGCTACGTCAGCACAGCGGATAGCGGAAATCAACCAGCTCCTACGATGGGGGAAGTTAAGGATGCCATTCAACAGCTCAAGAACAACAAAGCCGCTGGCAAGGATGGTATCGGAGCCGAACTCATCAAGATGGGCCCGGACAGGTTGGCCGCTTGTCTGCATCGGCTGATAGTCAGAATCTGGGAAACGGAACAGCTACCGGAGGAGTGGAAGCAAGGCGTTATATGCCCTATCTACAAAAAGGGCGACAAACTGGAGTGTGAAAATTATCGTGCAATCACCATCCTAAACGCCGCCTATAAAGTGCTATCCCAGATTCTCTTCCGTCGTCTATCACCTATAGCAAACGAGTTCGTGGGAAGTTATCAAGCAGGTTTCATCGACGGCCGCTCGACAACGGACCAGTTTTTTTCCGTGCGGCAAATCCTCCAGAAATGCCGTGAGTACCAGGTCCCTACGCACCATTTGTTCATCGATTTCAAGGCGGCATACGATAGTATCGACCGCATAGAGCTATGGAAAATCATGGACGAGAACAGCTTTCCCGGGAAGCTCACAAGATTGATCAGAGCAACGATGGACGGTGTGCAAAACTGCGTGAAGATCTCGGGCGAACACTCCAGTTCGTTCGAGTCTCGGCGGGGACTACGACAGGGCGATGGGCTTTCGTGCCTGTTGTTCAATATTGCGCTTGAAGGTGTCATGCGGAGAGCCGGACTTAACAGTCGAGGCACGATTTTCACGAGATCCGGACAATTTGTTTGCTTCGCGGACGACATGGATATTATTGGGAGAAAATTTGAAACGGTGGCAGATTTGTTCACCCGCCTGAAACGCGAAGCAACAAGAGTCGGGCTAATGGTGAATGCGTCGAAAACAAAGTACATGCTGGTTGGCGGAACTGAGCGCGACAGGACCCGCCTAGGAAGCAGTGTTACGATAGACGGGGATACCTTCGAGGTGGTGGACGAGTTCGTCTACCTCGGATCCTTGTTGACGGCTGACAACAATGTTAGTCGGGAAATACGAAGGCGCATCATCAGCGGAAGTCGTGCCTACTATGGGCTCCAGAAGAAACTGCGGTCAAGAAAGATTCACCCCCGCACCAAATGCACGATGTACAAAACGCTCATAAGACCGGTAGTCCTCTATGGGCATGAGGCGTGGACTATGCTCGAGGAGGACTTGCAAGCTCTTGGGGTTTTCGAACGCCGAGTGCTAAGGACGATCTTCGGCGGCGTGCAGGAGAACGGCGTGTGGCGGCGAAGGATGAACCACGAGCTCGCTCAACTCTACGGCGAACCCAGTATCGTGAAGGTAGCTAAAGCTGGAAGGATACGCTGGGCAGGGCATGTTGCAAGAATGCCGGACAACAACCCTGTAAAGATGGTGTTCGCCACGAATCCGGTCGGAACAAGAAGGCGTGGGGCGCAGCGAGCTAGGTGGATTGATCAGGTACACCAGGACCTGGAGAGCGTGGGTCACAGTCGAGGATGGAGAGAAGCGGCCATGAACCGAGGGAATTGGCGAAATATTGTTGGCGAGGCTTTATCAAGATAATTGATGTAAAGCCAAATAAGTAAGTAAGTTCCGTTTTCGTCCACATTAATCCAACCACAAGTGTTTCAAGATAAACAAACAGCACCACCAACACCACTTGATCTACCTCTATATCTACCTGCAAACATGTACTTCGTTCTGGTAGAATTGATGGTCTGGCCTATTCTCGCTGTCTCACTCTTCAGAGGTACGAAGGTCTTATCAACTGAACTGCAATCGATCTAGAATTGCGTTATGTTATTTGACTCCCAAATCAATGTTCAAAAATACGTAATATGAAAAAAGCAGTGTGGTTAAGTATAGCCAATACGAAGTACATGGATGCAGGTTGAATCAAACCTAGATCTAGTTGGCAAGTTGGCTTTGAGATTTAGCTTGGCACGAATGTAATAAAAGCATTTATTCATCCAACAAAAATAATCCTTGTACTCCCAACGAATATAGACGACGATAAAATATAGTTGATCATAATAATACCTATCTCGAAGTTATTCGGCCAAAAATTAAATACATAACGAAAATTTGTTATTCAAAATCCTCATGACTTGTACATACCTCTTAAAGGTTATAGAAGTTTATTATCTCCTAATTTCAGTGGCCCTGCCACCGCGGTCCGCCTTGGCGAACTGGCCCTAGATTCCTCGAACGACGAGGCCTTCCCGGAGGACTTCAACATTGCCGAAACGATTCCGCACCCGGAGTATCGTCTCACGTCCCAATACAACGACATTGCCCTCATCAAACTGGACCGCAAGGTGATCCTGTCGCCGTACATCCGGCCGATTTGTCTACCGATGAGCGGCGAGCTAAAAAACCACCGTGCCATAGCCACCGGATGGGGCACCATCGGATACGGAGAAGCAACTAGCCCCATGCTGCTCAAAGTGGTTCTGGATATGTTTGCCCATGACGAGTGCTCGGTGCAGTTTGAGGCGAACCGGAAGCTCAAGGACGGATTGAGGGAGGAATCGCAGATCTGTGCCGGTTCGAGGAATTCCTCTAAGGATACTTGCCAGGTAAGGAGGGTGGTATGGTGAAAATCTTTGAAATTATATTCGAATCTTTGAATGGTTTTAGGGAGACTCCGGAGGACCACTTCAGGTTTACAACGACGACAGTGTCTACTGCACGTATACGATTATCGGAGTGACATCGTTCGGAAAGTACTGTGGCTTGGCGGGATCACCCGGAGTGTACACCAAGGTTTATCCCTATGTATCTTGGATTGAAAATTTGATATTTTAATTACGTTTAAACCCACTTACCTCATTACTGATAGACGTTGTTCATGAACAATTGGTAAATGATTTTGCTCAGCCTCAATCCGATCGTCCTCTTCACCTTTCCATAGGGTATATTGAGTAGTTTCTCCTTCTCCTCCTCGCTTGTACAGCGCTCGTACGCCAAGAACAGTTTCTTTGGCGTTGGATATTTGTCGACGATTGCGTTCACTTTATCGATCGTGAGCAGCTTGATTTGCAGGAGTTGTTTCATGAAGATGTCTTTCACCGTACAGTCGCGCGTTTTGGACGATTGTTTGTTGAACGACTCGAACGAAATCATCGGAACCGTGCGCTGTTTGATGTTGAAATCGGACACGGTTGCGGCTGTTGTCTCCGGCGGTAGATTGGTGATGTTCCAGTACGATTTGTCCTAAGAATTGACAGAGAATAGTAAACAGTTTATTATAAATTAGGAATATTGTTCTTAGTAAAAACTAGAGAGTCTTATATGAACCATTTCCAAATTCAAATCAATGTATCTCCTGATTGGAATAACCCGGCAATTAAAATTATCTGACATTTTGTTTAAGTTTCGTTTTTGAGGAAACAATAATATTGATTACCCCTTAAGAAAAGTTAAAAATTAGGTCATATGGTTGTTTTCTAATCCAAAATATGAAACAGCTTGCAAAAAACAGTGAGTTGACCGACTTTCGGTTCTGTTTGGCTTAAATGAAAGTCACACATGTCTAGTTTTAGAAACCTTGTGGGAGATCGCAATCAGTCATGGTGGTCACCGAGAACCTTCTTCTTCTTTTTCTTCTTCTTGTCAATAACGTCCTCACTGGGACAAAGCCTGCTTCCTTTGTCAAAGTTGCCATTTTCGCGTTCGTATACCGTGTGGCAGGTACGATGATCCTCTATGCCCAGGGAAGTCAAAGACATTTCCATTACGAAAAGATTCTGAACCGATCGGGAAACGAACCCAGACACCTCCAATATGGCTTTGCTTTGTAGCCGCGGACTCTAACCACTCGGCTAAGGAAGGCCCCAGACTAAAGATGACTAAGGAGAATTAATTAGAAGAATAACTCACCTTCATGTTCTCATCTAGCAGCTTCGTCATAGTGGACAAGTACAGCACCGTGTGGTGATGGTTTTCCGTGTACTTAACCGTAAAATCCTGCACGTAAGTGTTCAGCGCCGCCTGGGTAAGCGTACTCTCCGGAACACCCACTTGACGGTTGTTCCCCAGATGTTCGATCAGATACACCACATTGGCCAATTGGCACTGTTTAAGGCGGAACTTTTGCTCGTGGAAGCGTCCATCCTTGATGCTACTAGCCAGATCGTCCATCCTCTTGCGTTCCACAATGTACGGAAGGATGAACTCGGTCCCACTATCATCTCGCATGGTCCATAGGAAGTCTCCGACGCTCAAACGGCGGACCTCGAACTCAATGTCGTACTGTTCCAGTTCCTTCAGGGTGCGGTCCAAATAGCTCTTAGATTTACCAATGGTTTCTTGGGTGTCCACCAGCAGAATGACCTTTGGATTCGACACGCTCAGATACTGATTATCGAGGACTTCCAAATTCTCGAACACCGAATCATCTGGTATCTCAAGCTGCTCGTCTTTTTGAGTCTCGATGTCATTATCTGGAAATGAACGATTGAATGAAATGATGAGCTTGGTTATTACAATAATCGACCATTTTGAAGAAGATTACTTTGAATTGTAGAGAACCCGACAACCGTTTACGTTGAAAATTTGATCAAATAAATTAATTACATTTATCCATAACTAAGATTTTCTCCAATACAAATTATCATAATAAAAAAAAGAACTAAATCTGGCATTCGTCTGAAAGATTCTTCGAGTCAATGAGTTAATTATTGAGTTAAATTGAACAAAAGTGATCAAAATAATGTTGAAGCTCTAGAAAAAAAAACAGATCGTGTGTTCGATGTTTGTGTAACATGGGAACATTTTCAGAGGCCTGGAGAATATTTCCAGAACCTTACTCAGTGCCCTATGTGCCAAAGGTGATACCATGGTACTAAATATTGCCGCATGAATGCTAAATGCATGGTTTTCGTAGGTTCTTCTCATGCTACGTACGTCTGTCCTTTTGAAAATTGCGGATGTACTCATAAGTCTTACATTTGGGATAGCCCGAATCGTTGAAACTCGTACCAGACCGATAAACGGCAACGTTTTTCGTAGCCGGAATGTCCCAGGGAGAATCTTCAGCAATTTTCATTTTTCAGTTAACGATCACTTGCTTAATAATCATACTCATCAGATAAATTATAATCATGCTCATACACAAGCTAATTTTCTTCCGTCGGGTAACCATCGATTTTTTTTAATTGTTAATGGATTTACCCAAGGAAAATCCTATGCCTATATTCTAACAGGTAGTTTCAATTCCTCCCCTTTGAATTGTCTTCCTACGAGTAACTAGTGATCCTTTATAGAGAGATAAGCGAAAGTAAAATGGAAAGATTTGGCAACAGACCAGCAGTGCTGATTTTGCTCGGCGTCGAGAATAATATTGTAACACGGACATGACTTCCTCATTGCTATAAAGTGTATTTTGTTTCGATATAGATCTTTGCGCTACGTATCAAAACTAATAAACAGCCGAAAAAAACAAAAACTAAAAATCGCATTGACAAAAATTCAACACAGTAAAACATTTCATTTTTTTGCTTCATGCAAAATTACTTTTACCGAAATAATTTCAAGCGGATTACATTACTCCTCAAGAAAAGTTCAAAACAAACATAACGCATGTTCGTTTGGCTCACACTTTGACAGCTCTCGCTGCTCGATTGGCTCACACTTTGACAGAACTGTCAGCTTCCGCGAATCTCTCTTATAAAGGATTTCTACGAGTAACCGTTCTAATTGTTTCAAATCAAACGGATATACCCCTGCCGCCGCAGGCATACCGTACCCATTTTCTATTTAGATTAAGCAAAACATGACAAAATTTGGAGTTTATGACTAAACAGATAGTCGTAGCAGTAAAGTGTGCTTCGTGAAGCCCAAGCAGGACAGTTCGGTTTTGCGTCGTCCGATAGATTTAGCTCACGGTTTCGCGCATGTTTTCGTCGCCGGAGATTTTTTTTTTTCTTCCTGTTTTAGAGCGTCTTGCTGGGTAGTGCTTCGTGAAGCCCAAGCAGGACAGTTTTTACATTCAGAAATGGAATAGTGAAAAGTGAAAAATGAAAAAGTGATTTGTTTGATTTGTGTCCTTTTTGTCTGCCCTAAGTTCACCGAACCATCAGGAAGTGACAGGCAGCACATAAATTTAGAGAATCAATCCGGTGAGTTTGTTCCAGTATGATACTTTTTCTTTTGTGAGCCTTCCGAATCGTTTTTGTCCGCGTCGTGGAACTTCTGATCGTTTCTTATTATTTTCGGAGTTTGATAATTATGTTCAGATTGCGCATTCTGTACGGGCGGGTGTTACGCAACTAACAATCGATTGTGGATGGTTTTTAACCGTTCGATGACCCTGGAGGGATCGATTCTGCTTTTCGTATAATTTGAGCAGAAAAACCGACTGTGTTATCCTAGGATGTTTAGTTCGAACGCGCTTCCTTTCGTTTTTCGATTATCTAAAAATACAGTACAGTACTGTTTTTCAATAGGCGTGATTTTTTTTACGCGTATCGTTATTTTATACAATCCGATGACCCTGGAGGGATCGGTTTTGCTTTTTACTGGTTATTGAGCAAAAATATTACTGCACAATCGACAAGCATTTCGCGAAATACTATTTATACTATAAATAAGCTATTGTTTTCTCTTTTGATTGCCGGCATTCAAAAGATTAATTTGAAAACGCTTAAACAACAAATATTTATGGTCTATCGCCAGCTTTCTAGGCGAATCCTGACAATATACCTTCCCCAACCTCCAACTCCGTAGCACTTATGAGGGTGTCGCTGAGTCGGTGGCCTCTCATTAAGTAAGTGCTACATCAACATTTCCTTCCTCTATCCCAAGTTACGGTAAAGATGGGCGTGGCCGGGAATAGCGATATTTATGCTTTTAGTATTCTTGTTTATGATTTGAACAAGGTATACTCCCCTGCCTTGTTCTTGAAAGTAGTCAGGATGAGATTATTAAAAAGAAACATGAATGTTGCTAGTATCCAATCTACGAAGTATACCGTAACTACGCTAACGCTAACGCTAACGCTAAACAGATAGTCGTAGCAGTAAACGCGCAGCTATTCAGCAAGACCAAGCTGAGGGTCGTGGGTTCGAATCCCACCGGTCCAGGATCTTTTCGTAAAGGAAATTTTCTCGACTTCCCAAGGCATAGAGTATCTTCGTACCTGCCACACGATATACACATGCAAAAATGGTCATTGGCATAGTAAGCTCTCAGTTAATAACTGTGGAAGTGCTCATGAGAACAATAAGCTGAGAAGCAGGCTCTGTCCCAGTGGGGACATAACGCCAGAAAGAAGAAGAATGCATTAATTCCCACCCATTTAGAGTGACTGTCTACTATTGATAGAAATATTTTCCTATCGAAATAGAAAAAGCCGACATGAATTAGACTAAAAGATCTAGTCGTATAGATCCATTTTCTTCGTAGGCTAAGTAGACGCTGGAGATGATTTTATGCAAATTTCACAACCATTGAGGACATCCTCTATATCCATATTGATTCGAGGTCCAAACAATATTTCTTGGGCCAATTGTTTCATCCTAACTATTTCTATTTGGTTAACATGCAGCATTTAAAGTAGTTTGGGTCTTGAATTCACAGGGTTCACAATTTTCAATGACTTCAGCTCGCAAAGAATACATCGATTTGTATCGCTCATTTATCGATATTGGCCAACTTTCTTTTACAAAACGCCGAATTTCTGCTAAATAATGATTTGTTATAGTTCCTTCTGCAATCTTTCGGTTATTTACTGGAAGGAGTCTGCGTTTCCCATTAGTAATGAAGGTTTGTAAGTGATCTCAAAATCATAAATCGGTAACTCTTTTTTTTAATGATGTTCAACTTTTTTTATTGGATTAACTACTTGGAAAACTGTAATTTGTTAACAATCTCGGTATAGAGTGTTAAAATAAAAAATCATAGCGGTAATAGTAGAAGCAATTGACTGTGTAATTGGGCTTTGCACTGTTTGGATTTAGTATGGAAATTTGACGTTTACTGGCCTTGTTGTTTACTAATTTTATTAAAGAGTGAAAGAGAGATAATTACAGTCGAAGCTTGTTATAACGACATCGCAAAGGACCGTCGTAATAAAGAAAAATCGTTATAGAGAATAGTGATAACATTAGAATCTTTTTCAAGGGACCGAAAAATTTCGCTATAGAGAGCTTTTTTCGCTATAAAAGTGGTCGTTACAACGAGCTTCGACTGTATTTTTGTGCAGAGCCCCATAGAACTGAAGCTTTGCTCTCAATAAAAATTAAACTCATTTAATTATTGGGTGAAGCGATTAATTGTTTCAAAAGGTGTTGTAATCAGTTCATTTCATCGTAGCTGTTGAATTGTGTAAAAAAAAACTTTCCAAGGATAATTTGTGAAATTTACGGTGCACGCGTTTGGTACAGTACAAACCAGTATTTATACTGGTAGCATTCTTAGAATACCAAATTACAAAATGTTTTGACGTAGGACTTGACATACTGGCAAACCTTGGAAGCTGTGGTTCGGCGAGACCCCTTTGGTTGGGCTCGAGTAGTGATCCCTTCTGTGTCACTTCTACCTTTTTAGTGTTGCCCCTCTGGCATACCCCTTTTCGAGGCACCGTTCTGGTGTTCTCTAATCCGACAAAGTGTTGAACTAGCGTCAGTTAAAAAACACTCTAATAAAGACAAAAAAAAAACAGTACAATAGATTTAAGGGGGAAGGATCCGTCATTGATTTGAGAATTTTCAAAAGCAGTTTTTTCGTTAAATATAAAGAAATTTTACAGGAAAATGTATTCACTGTATTCTATTCTCCAACCGAAACATAGTGAACACATTTTCATCGCATAATTTTCAGTTTTGAACAGAAAAACTGCTTTTGAAGTTCCGATGATGACGATGATTACGATGACGGAGCGTTGAACGTTAAGGCGAAGTAGGCCGTCATTGAAATTTGTACGCGTCGTTGATGATTGTTGATGATTGTTCGGAGAAGTTTCTTGGTATATTAAAGCGCAACTTTTGACGAAAAAAGTGTTGTGATCAATCCACCTAGCAGTGAGATAGAAAAACTATTTTTTTTTTTCAAAACATTTAGATAGACATATGGTGTCTTCGGCAAAGTTGTAGAATTGGCAATTTGAAACAACTTTGTCGAAGACACGATTTTTCTATCTCTTATACTTTTCGAGATACATATATGCCGTTGTATGTGAATGGCCCCTAAAAATCATACTTTTTATCATAAAATTTTTCCAAGATTTTTAACATTTTTTGTGTTTTCTACAAAGTTGTTTGTCATGAAAAACCCCGTGTTTTTGCTGATTATATCATCACCCTATCTTTTGAAGTAACAAGGTTATTCATGAACTACTCTTTTTTCAAGGGCTAGTTTAGGCCTCTACTGCCCATAATCGCATAACAGTCCCATGTCGACTTTTGACCGATTTGCGTTTTTTGCATAAATCAACTCAACATCGTCAGAAGATCGATAAAAACTGCTAAAAAAGTAGCCTTTGTTCCTAACTTGTACAAAAACAAACCCCACTTGTGTTCTCCCATCTTGAAAATATTCGCATAACAGTAACATCAAAATCCGTATAATGGTCGGGCTCAGAATGGGTACCACTTCTAGTACTACAAACGGTCTCTCGATACTACTAGTAATTCACTGATGTGTAATGAAGTAAAAGGAAATCAATTATACAGTGAAATCTCCATGTGTCGATGTTCTATGTCTTAATATTGACTCATGGAACCATACTTGAACAAAATCTCATGGTAAAAATGATGATTCGCCCAAACTGCTTTCCAAAACATTTCTGTTCCATGACTCGATGTTTCTATGGTCCCTGCAGATATCGAATCATTTAGGTTTGACTGTATTTAATACACACTTGCTTACGGCATTGTAAATGTCATGTATTCACGTTGTTTCGAAAATATTTTCAAATTAGCGGATATCACACATAATTATGTATTTTCAATTACGATGCATTACAGATTTTCATTTTAGATAAGGCTTATACAAATATTAATCTTCTTTTATGTCCGTAGTTACCCATTTGGAAGGTACGAGGGGAATAAAAATAAACGAGGAACAAAAAATAAAATAAAATAAAGTTCATTCTACATTTTTTATTTGAATTTTGTAATGATTCTTTGCTGGTGCTCAGGAATATCGAACTAATACTTATTTTTGCGTGTTTCGATACTGGTAAAATTGACTTAAGGAGTACTTGCTTGTAAGTGTGCAAAATAAAAACATTTCAACGCGAAAGCAAGATTTCCATATAAAAACCATCAGCAACTTTCGCCTTCTTTATCTGCTTATTGGGAAAATACAGAAAGACTGGCTCGGCACATCCCACGAGCCACTGTATTTTAGATCTGCGGCCAAGGCTTACAGAAATTGCCTGAAAATTTTGTTTCGTCATTCTGGGAGATCCATATAACAGATTAGCTAGATTCGCCCTGATTCATGTTGTTCTGGAACACCTCGAATCATTTCCATCGGATTCCATTTCCGCATTATCCAAAAGATGATCATCTGGGTCTCTCATGACAGGGACTCATGACTGTAAGTGCATTCCACATCATGACGTGTGTTTTGAGAAAGCATTTGTTGGGGGAGACTAGTGATCCTTTATAGAGAGATAAGCGGAAGTAAAATGGAATGATTTGGCAACAGACCAGCAGTGCTGATTTTGCTCGGCGTCGAGAATAATATTGTAACACGGGCATGACTTCCTCATTGCTGTAAGTGTATTTTGTTTCGTTATAGATCTTTGAGCTACATAACAAAACTAATAAACAGCCAAAAAAATCAAAAACTAAAAATCGCATTGACAAACATTCAAAAAAGTAAAACATTTCATTTTTTCGCTTCATGCAAAATTACTTTTACCGAAATAATTTCAAGCGGATTACATTACTCCTCAAGAAAATTTCAAAACAAACATAACGCATGTTCGTTTGGCTCACACTTTGACAGCTCTCGCTGCTCGATTGGCTCACACTTTGACAGAAATGTCAGCTTCCGCGAATCTCTCTTATAAAGGATTTCTAGGGGAGACACTTTTGTACGGACGAAACACCTATTGACAGCAGCTTTTTCGTTGCGCAGCTTCAATGCTGTAAAATTCATTTATTTATTATTCTATAACACTATTCTAAATTACACATTAAATTACATATTAGTGCGCATATTCATATTTTTCAAAGGTTTAAACTCCCACCGATAGATACTATTTGCTGCAAATTCTGCATCTACACTATCTACGCATATTGTTCAGTGTTGCCAGTTTCACAGAAAATTCCTCCACAACAGCATTCAATCCGATGTTTTTTTGATCTGGTGATTCATCCAGGGACATACAGTATACTGTCCGTAACTCGCTATTCCGTATCTCGATATCGAGTTATAGAACGTGTAGTAAATGTAGGTTTTCATGAATACCTCGATAGTCCCTTTAATCAAAGTTACCCTGATTTTGTGTTCTTTAACACGATATTTCCCTAACTCGATAGTCGCCTTAACATCGAGTTACGGAGAGTTGACTGTACTATAATAACTAAATTTTTGCGGCCAAAGAACATTGATAGCAAATGAAACAACCAGTGCATTAATAGCAATGAGTGTTTTACTAGCTGTCGAACGAGCCAATGAACATGATGGGACTGGTATGCAAATACATTGGTATATTATATTGTATATAATCGCATAACAGTCTCGCTACGATTTTTCTACATTTTAAGGCAAATTTTCAACATGAATTCAAAAGAAATTTATTAGGTTTGTTCGTGTACTCAACTGATTCAATGATATGTAGAAATTTAACACATTTTAGGACAAATAGTGGCTCAAAATAGAGCGAAATTGTTTCCACATTTCAATCGTCATTTTCTCAGTTTGTCGTTTTCCAACATGGGACTGTTGTGCAAAGAGGGCAGTCTATAACTGGCTACGGCGCAAAATGGCGCAGACAACTCTTTCAAATCATGAAAGTACCATGTCTCCCCTTTCAGCATTTGGTAAAAACTTTTGTCTATAAGCGTCTTTGCATGGGTTTTTACTATAAAACAAATGAGCCTTATTAAAACTAATTCGACTGATAATTCTTCTACTTTAAGAGATAGAGAGGTGCAATGTTCAGCAAAAACACGCGTTTTAGGATGTTTAACAACTTTGTAGAAGATATGAAAAATGTTAAAAATTTTGTAAAAGAGTTACGAATTTTTTTACATAAAGTACACAAATTTGTATGAAAAAAACTCGTTTAAAATCATTTTTGTTTATAACTTTTCACTTAATTTTTTAACATTTTTCATGTCTTCTACAGAGTTGTTAAACATCTTAAAACGCGTGTTTTTGTTGAAAATCGCACCTATCTTAAACACCTTGTTCAAGAGCACAAATCTGGATAACCAAACAGCGCTCTGAGCTGAACATGTGATCGATTTTTAAAAAAATCTTTGTATAGTGTTTGATACATGGTACCGAGATGAACCAGCCACATGCTGAAAGTTTCGTTAATAAAGATAATAGGGGTAGTCGGGGCGGTATGGCCAATGAGGTGGAATGAGCATCCCTTGAAAACTGCATAAACTTTTAAAATTTCATTTGAAATAACATGCAACCCTAAAGCTAATGAGCAAATGAAACAATATAAGTCAGTGTTCGAAACTCAAAGAAAAAGAAATAAATGATGTTTGAAAAAAACTGCCCATATTGCCTCGAATGGCTCTTTAGAATTTCATCACTTCAGAATGATGATGTTTGACTGTTAGAATGTTCTTAATAAATTATATCTTCTTGCACGGAGTGTTTATAAATACTGATAACTTTCAAATGTAGTAACAAAATAATTGAAGTTTTAGATTATATGAGATTATTTTGCAATCAACAATCAAGCACCCCTCATATCACCCCATCAGTAAAAAATGGACTCGAAAAATTACAAATTTTGAAAAATCGATCATTTATCCGTCAAGGATCCGTCAAGGACCAAGGAAATCATGCGGATCTAGTGTATTCATCTGAAAATTGTTGGAAATCATGCAGTCGAAAAAATCATAATATTTTCAGCACGTTTATCGAATTTTCCTTAAGGTGGCCAAACTGTCTCACTTTCCCCTACTAATAATAACACTACTGTAGTGTTATTATTGATGTTATCTTTATTGACGAGACTTTCAGCATGTGGCTGGTTCATCTCGGTACCATGTAGTGTTTGATACAATTTTTTTTAAATCGATCACATGTTCAGCTCAGAGCGCTGTTTTGTTATCCAGATTTGTGCTCTTGAAAATTCAAGCTGTAGCTTCGTTTTGCAATTATCTTAAGCATACCTTCTTTTGCATCCGACTCAACTTCAACTTCCTCCGTCGGAACCAATCGCCCATAATATTGGCCCTCCTTATCGTTCAACATCTTCTCGACCATCGCATCTCCTGCTTGGTCATCAAACTGCACGCCGCCATCCTTCTTGAACTTCTTGAGTTTGTCCATTAGCTTCTCGCAGATTCCAATTCCGAAACCGGTCAGCATGACACAATCCCTCGGAGTGCGAATCGGAAGCGGATAGCGCCGCAAAGAGGCCAGTGCTTTCTGGAGCGCCATTTGACTCTTGGTGTCCTTTGACTGCGATTCGGCAATCATGTCCTGAAGCCAGCGCTCGTACAGCGGATTGGGACAGGTTAAATACTTGATTTGAATCTGCCGGTTCCGAGAACTACTTTGCGATTGGGTTTCTTCGTTGGATGTTATCGGACCAGCCGATTGGCGACGAACGATTCGAATCACCCGTGTATTTCGCTTACTTTTGTAGAGGTGGCGATGAGCATTATCGTGTTTGCCGGAAGTCATCATCAGGTTGAATGTGTTTCATTGAATAATTCGAAAAAACACGACCAATTTCGTAAGAGAAACACTTTTAAAAACGATTTTGAATTCTTATGTTTACATTTTATGAACACAAACAGCTGACAACGCGACCGACGACGAGTGAGGTGTCGGCCAGGGTAGACGCGTCACGCGAAGCGACGCGAAAATCCTTTGGAGTTTGACATTTCATTATTAATAATTGTTATTCCTTCCCGTGCAATTTTCGCGTCGCTTCGCGTGACGCGTTTACCCTGGCCGACACCTGACTCTGACAAGCAGACGGATAACGGTCACATCTGCCGTTAGGAAAAGTGGCGCCTAACGGTACCTGAAGTAGAGATGGCAACTGGGTTTTATTCCCGGGAAAATTACTTTTTACGAATGCTTTACACGGTGGTTTGCGAATACCCTTTAAAGGGTAAAAAAATACCCATTTTCAAATAGCAATCATTTCTGTCATAAAATGGGGAATTTCACAATCATGAAAAGGGTAAAAATATACTCTTTTTTTGAACTTGCACACAGTGCAAAAAACGGGTAAATTTTTACTCATTAATGGGTGAAAAATTAGTTGAAATCGAAAAATCAATCCTGCGCGACCACCATCAGTTGTCGGAAGAGCCGCTTGTTGATCCGTTGAAATTATTTTTAATATTATCATCTTCCAGGACGCCAAGTACCCGCAAGTAAGTACAATATTGTTGGAGAATACCATATTCATATAGAAACGTTGAAATTGTATGTTAATTATTTCAAATTTATTTCATTTTTCCAGATCTACGACCGAAAAATATGACGAACTTGAAAAAAAGCAGGACGCAGCATTCACAATAATAAATGTGTAACCAAAGGTAGATTATAATAAAAACGGAATAAATTAATGTTTATTATTGATTTTTTTAATTTACACGATGAAATTCCCTTGTTTGCATTATACTGAAACGCCCAGCAAAATATTTTTGACAAAAAGGGTAAATTTTTACCCATTTTGTAAAACATTCAACATCTTTACAAGGGGTAAAAAAATACCCATCCATTGACAGAAACCGCTTTTACTCTTTAAAGAGTAAACCGTGTTTACTCATTAAATGTGGAGAGGCACTTCTAGCGGAAATGGGTGAATTTTTACCCATTAAAGGGTAAACGCAAACGACCGTGTAACTTATTTCGAGAGGTTTTTCGAGCAGTTAGAAATATTTAAACTTGCTAGTGAATAAGCCATTTTATGAGACGTTTCGAATCATATGGTTTCCGTTTGTTTACCAGCTTTGAAAGTTTCTGGCGGGCCGATTTATTTACGTTTCTTCTAGCGCTACATTTGGAAGAAGCTTATTCAACAATGGCAGTGTAACAAAGTTTTTAATTTTCGCATGTAAAATTGAAATTAGCAGGCAGAGAAGATATTTTTCATTTACAGGTAATATAATACATGTAAACCGAGTAGAACCATGCGCTGAAAGAGACGGGGACGTCATCGCCAACAAAAATGTGACCAGCGCCATTCAGATATCAGGCTAGTTTTTTGAACAACAACAATGAGCGGCCCGCCAGAAAACGTCATTCGAACGTCTCGTAAAATGGCTTATATGGACCGATGCACGAGTTCACTATTTGACATTTGAGCGGTGCCGTGTTTATTTACGTGACCATGGCAACTAGTGGATTCGGCACCGCTCAAACGTCAAATTAGTGAACCCGTGCATCGTTCCATTAACAAATCGGACCAGAGTGTAAAAAGAAGTATTCCGAAGTGCTGTGTACTTGAAAGAAAAGTAATCGTTCTCGTGGAAAATGCAGAACGATTCATTTAAGAATCTTGATATTTTTGATCATGCTTGACGTTCACATCTACACGGAGAACTTTGAAAATACTATTTAGGGTGTTAATTATTGTAGTGATTGAATTTTTTAATTTTATGCATTGTCCAGCACAGGAAATATGCACCATCACCATATATTTTATACTTCGCCATGATTTTTGAAAATTATCATTCACTATGCTTTTTGACTATTATGAGCAACACCTGGGACTTGGCCATTTTTCTTTCACAGTTTCACAGTTTTTTTATAGGGGTCATGCACAAATTACGTCACGCTCCAACGGGGGTCAAGCCAAGCGTGATAAGCCTTACAAAATGTTCGGAGGACTCATGCAAAAAGTGTGACATAGGGGGGGGAGGGGTTCAAAAAAGTTGAAATTTAGCGTGACATAATTTGTGTACCATCCCATATATATAACCGATGCTGATAGGATATATAGATGATTCTACAGACTCCAGGGTCTGGCAAAATTAACCAATTGGTGATTCCAGAGGACGGTTAACCAACGCCCTTTTAAACCGAGAAGCGATCCGGAAACTATTTATTAGCCACCTGAATGTTGATTCTGACGAGGATTCCGTTCCGATTACATAGGATGCACTCATGCAGCTGCGGGTTCAATACATACTGTCGAAGCAATGCATAGTGGTTTCTGCGATCGCGTACATACACGGTACATGTCACCACCACTACTTAAAAATTGCTGGTGGAAAATATAAACAAAGATCAGCTGTTTCCAGCAAAATCAAATGGCAGTATTTTCAACCAGCAAATTTGCGCATGTGTTCGTGACACCGCTCGGCGAGAGCTCAATTGTCTTAATACTCGAAAAGCGGTAGTGTAGTATGTGATTAAACGTAATAAATGTGTTTTTATCAATTTGTTTGAATTACTTGATTTGAAATGTATATTCCTTCTTTGATTTTGAATGTAAACAAAAATATCAACAGCTAAATAATTTTGCCCCATTATGCATTATCATTCTTAAATATCGTTTATACTTTGAAGGAATAAAAAAAAAGATATGCATCTCATGGGGTGAATGGACTGAATATGATTTTAGTGTAAGTTTTAAGCATTTTAGTATTTAATTATTGAAGCGTGTAGGCCAGGACGTGACAGCTCAACTTAGACTGCCCGTTGTTTTTCAGTCAATAAACTTGACGATGCAAAAGCCAGTACTACCAGTATCGTTTTCAAGCTAATCTTTTGAACAAATTCAAATATCGAGGCTAAATCAAGGGTTGTTTTTTGCACGTTTCATTCAATTAGTGCAATAGAGGATGCTAGTTTTTTTTTTTTTTTTGAAAATTAGCTTTATTTTTAGAGAAAATTGGCACAATTTCCACTATATTGCTCTAAATTAAGCATTTTTCATTTATTTTAGCATTGAGAGAGCTTGCGGTAAATTTAACATCGAATATAAATAGATTTGAAACAAAAAAGTTTCATGAAAAATTTCAAAACTTTTGATGAAAACTCTAATTTATGAACTAGCAACACGGCCCGGCTAGCAACAAAGTGCCCTGTTGCAAAAACTCAACGATTTGAAAGTAGGCCTTTGCCAAAACGACCAATGAGAAGTGGTTTTTTTTATTTTTGTACTTCGACCTAGCACGTCTTGTCTTAGGTTCACTTAGTCGTCAAAAACGGCACAGAAGTTTTAGTTTTAAAGCTAAGTATACTGTTTCGCTCAAGAAAAGTAAAGAAATTCCTTGACTGAATGGGTCAAGAAATGTCCTACAGAGAGCCCCCTTTGAAGTGACATTTCTTCTCAACTGCGTACTGCGATCAGAAAAATGTAATTTTTTTTACCATTTTTTGGAAGAAATTTTCCACGCATCGAGATAGGCGATTCTTTTTCTTGTCAGTAGCAAACCAGCCTTAACGCTGGTGTTGTTCCTACACGTAAAAATTTGTGCGGTAAAAACTACCATTTTAGGGGGTTAACTTAAGGCTAAGTAGCCCGACATTCGTGTTTCAATTTCAAAGTGATAAAACTCAGTCTTGATAGTTTATATTGACTTGAAACGTATCACTGTACGCGCTTACATGCATGAAGTATACTGATACTTTTTCTTCTGTGTCAGGGCAAATCCAACTGATTTTCTTCAACTCGAAATCGTGAAATGAATTAGCACCAATCATCAACGACACGTACAAATTCCAATGACGGCCTACTTCGCTTTAAGTGCTCGCACCGGCAATTTTCAGCAGACCAGAAATGCGCTTGTTTTTACCATGTCTGCACGGTGGTTTGCGATTACCCTTTAATGGGTAAAAATTCACCCATTTCCGCTAGAAGTGCCTCTCCACATTTTATGAGTAAACACGGTTTACTCTTTAACGGGTAAAAGCGGTTTCTGTCAAGGAAAGGGTATTTTTTTACCCATTGTGGAACAGTCAGTGTACTACAAAATGGGTAAAAAAATACCCTTTTTGGCAAAAATATAATGCTAGCCGTTTCAATAAAATGCAAATAAGGAAATTCTATCATGTGAAGTAAAAATATCGAAATTAAACATCGATTTCTTCCGTTTTTATTTAAATCTATACAATGATTGACATTATCATTAAAAAAGGCCTTGACACAGAAGCTGGACGCAGAATTCACATCAAAAGTTGTCCGGTTGAAATTCTGGAAAAATGAAAGAAATTTTGAATAAATAAGATACAATTGTAATATCTATATAAGAATATGTTATTCGTAAACAATATTCTACTTACTTGCGTCTGCTTTGCATCCTGAAGAATGATATTATTAATATTCAACGGCACAAGTGGCTCTTCTGCCAACTGATGATGGTCGCGCAGGTTCGACTTTTCCATTCCAACTATTTTTTCACCCATTAAAGAGTAAAATTTTACCCGTTTTTACACTGCATGTGAGTTAGAAGAATGAGTATTTTTTTACCCTTTTCGTAATTATGAAATTCCCCCATTTTATGACAGATATGATTGCTATTCGACAATGGGTATTTTTTTACCCATTAAAGGGTAATCGCAAACCACCGTGCAAGGTATCATCGCAGCCGATCGATGATGCTTTGTAAAAATCAGTTATGTGACAGCTGCGGTCTGTTCAACCGCAGAACGGAAAGTAATCTCTAAAATTGCAATAAATGGTTTGCTACAAAAGTAATATTGTAATGGATCCTACAAGTATGCATCGTGCGATTAAATCGATCGGAAACATAATATAGAATTAAAATTACATCCGATAAACTTCAAACTGATTTTACTGAGAATGTATTAATCTTCACATGCGCCCTATTTCTGACTCTGTATTGAACTCCTTGAAACACACTCCTGCGAAAAAATAAGGCAATCCATGAGACAGCTGCGATCAGCTGGTTTTTTGTTTACCATGAGTTTTTGACGTTTCGCGATTGGAGTGACCGTTCAATTACAAAAGAAAAAGTAAAGCTCTGATAACACTCGCATGCTTTGTTTACCCCTTCGCTTCAGTTGCATTCACACTTTTAGCTGTCAGTCCTATCGCGGAAAGTCCTCATGGATAGCCTTATTCGACCAAGTCGCAAAATGATAAACGTTGGAAGCAAGGTATATTGAAGAAAGGTACAGCAATCTAAGCAGTCAGTGGATGCGGGGAGTGGTGAACAGTAGGGAGTAGAAAATGACATCTGACCGGTCGGCCAGCTGGCAAGTTCGTTGATGTGATTTTCCCCTCTAAAGGTTGCCTGTGGTTGCTATCGTTTCCATAGGATTGTTTATTATTGATATTAACGCTTTGGTAATGAGAAAATATCTCAAAGCATCTTCAAGTAAGTTCTTTGATATAAGGTATTATCTGAAATATTATTCTAATTTTACTGTTTTCAGATTAACAATAAACTCTACGGAGCAAAATACCCAGTATAGAGTTGCTTTCTTGCAGGAGACTGGCCAGGATAACCGCAGAAGTGTATAATGGAGGCTGTAACCCGTAGGTATACGGCGATGGTCAACGATAGTAAGAGAATGCTCACCGAAATTTCACGTTATGGCGTTTCATCGGCTGATCAAGGGATGAGGAGAGTTATAAAACTATTGACGATACCATTTACTAACCATTATTTTTATTTTAGCAAACAAAACTAATCGTAACAGGAGATAGCAATGTAACACCGATTAAGCTGTCGAATGCGATAGTTCTCTCTCTAAACGGGTGCCGGTTATACATGGATGCCGTTTGACTATAAAATGAAATGAAAGCTTTCCTGATCCTGAATAGGATGTCGTTGTGTTCGCATATTTCAGAATTCTGAGCATGGACATTTTTAACACCCCGGGGGTGGGTGGGTGTTTTCTTGTATGATATTTCCACTGTTTTTGTATGAACCGTAACAACTTGAGGACACCCACCCATCCCCTTCAGTGTTATGAGATCTGTGAATAAGCTCTTGTGTTTTGTTAAGCTCTCTCTTTTCCCGTACAACTCCTGCGTGGCGAAAATCCACTGTCAATCGCAGTTATTTTGTAATTCGAGATTGGCATGATGCTGAGTGTGCTATGGAAGTGTTCCAGAAAATTTCAAACAACTGAAAACACAACTGACGTTTTCGAAAACAAAATGAATTGAGGGGAAATATCTTTTAGTTTCATGGCTTGCTGACCTACTTAAGCATAACAAACCAGCTAGTTGTCATTTTTTTCTCCAATATGGCGGAATGCTCTATTTGACACATCGAACTACCCCCCTTCTAAATACCTTGGTTGGAAGGTACGAATCAGTCAATGTGATGGATTTTACTAAGGTGGCGCAGATGATTGAAGCGTGCCACTAGTTCTCTCTTTCATTCTCCCGCTTCGGAATCCGTCTTTCAAGAAAATCCACAGTAACTGCTCGAATAAATAACAACCCATTCAAAAATCCCGGAATACCCCCACATAAAGCAACCTTACCATTCGAATCGAGAAACTTTGCTCTTAGATCACTTTCGGCCGCAATGACAGCTTTCACCTCGCGAACCGTCATCGGTTTTGTGTTATCTGGCAAAACCGAGTTGACACGCAGTCAGAAAACGTCGAACGACCAATCGAGCAAACGCGAATCCTTCGAGTGCAAACAAAATTCCCCTTTCTCTTGTGATTGCCGTGATTTCTGTTCCAATCTCGATTAGAATCACACAGTCCGGAGGGGACAAAGTGACCACCGCCACCGGGAAGAACGTTACGTTACGATTCTTCTCCGTTGCCTACCGGATTGATTGGGTGGATAGACGAGAATGGCCGAAGTCGTGGAGGAAATCGTCCAGCAGGTGCAGGAGAATCTCACCGAAAGCGCCAACGCGGCACCAATCAATGGCACGGCCAAAGTGCCGTCCACACCGGAGGGAATGGCCCTGGCCTACGGGACGCTGGTCGTGATGGCCATGCTGCCAATCTTCTTCGGTTCCATTCGTTCCGTTAAGCACCATAAAGAACAGAAGGTAAGTTACGAACCAGGGCTGGTAGCGAGTCACTTTTTAGGTACTTCTGTTATCAACCAAGAATGAGAAGCTTCTCTCTGGACGATTCTTGATGAGGATGTAGAAAATTCCATCATCGCCAAGAGCTTTCATATTTTTGATTTTTTAATAATAGTTCACACTTCTTCCAAATCAGTCTCCCAGGAATTTTTGAAAATGTTCTCTTGATTGAGTAACTTGATTTTCAATTGGACTAGTAAGTCCTAAATTAAAATTGTGCGCGCTTCCAAACTGTACAGCAAGTTTTTGAGCTTTTTCGCAATTAGTAATAATTTGTTTTCCTCTTTCAATGCCGGTTTTGACTTCTGAGGTTCTTTTCAAAATTTTAGATAATTTCCAAAAGGGCTTAGAGCCAAAAGTTTTCAAAATGGTTGTTTGTTAATTGTAAAAATCGGTTTTTTAATTTCCTTCTGCAGATCCTATCTTTTAATTTTCATAGCAGGATTACGGTTGAAATTGCCTTCTCACGTTTTTAAGACGGATCAAGAGTTTAAGATCATCGTCTATAATCACGGATTCAAATTTTGGTATTGTAATGTCCCTGGCTTCAACAATGAAATTTTTTATAGTTTCAAGAGCATTGTCAATATCAAGTTTTGTTTGTAAAGAAATCAGTGGCGCAGGAAGTGGGTAGGATAGGTAGGACATATACTACGCACAAAAATACCTGGGTAGGACAGTCAAAGTATTGTCCTACCCATGAAACAAGCGATCGGCAGAAAACTTGACAAATAAATTAAACTATCATCAGTTCAATATACATACAAACTCGATCAACGTCGTACTTATTCTTATCAAGGCGTGTGCACTATGCCCTGTTACCAGTGAAGTGAACCCGCATTGATTCTTAAGGAGGATGGAAGACACGATAAGATTTTTCCTGATATTATCGTGCCTAGTAATGCATAACATGGTTTGTGCATGACCCCCAAAAAGTTCTGGCTCGTGAGAAGAACGATTGAGAATATTTATAGTAAAAATCCTTGGAAACTAACTGTAATAATTGCTACAGGAAACTTCTTTACCCGCAAACAAATGGAGCAATGGCATTTCGGAATGAATCAATGGATAGTTTCTTAAAAATATCTACAGCCAACCCTGGTACATGTTCTGGGACAAATTGCTGTGAGCATTCTTGGAAGTAATTCTTGAGATGTTTTGGAACAGCTATAGAGAATTATCAGAAGATTTTGGAACAATTGGATGAAGTAATGGATTAATCTTGTACCAGTCGCATAGTGTTATGCACAGCAGGAGTTTGATGGTGCTAGCGAATTCTGAACGTGCGATCACTCTTGATTTAATCTATCGAAGCATTTCTGAATCTCTTGGCGACTTTCAGAGCAATTCCTATATAACTCCCACAGCACACTCTCTAGATCTTGGCTGATTCAGAATTTCCGTAGAAATTTCTGAACGTAGTTCGACAGGGTGTCTACTACCTGAAAAACCTGGAATCATCAGGGAATTTTATTCAACCTTGAAAAAACCTGGAATTCTCAGGGAAATTATTTTGAGGCGGTAATTCACGGTAGAATGTGTTTACAAAGAACAAAGGATTTTTGCGTCAAAATTCAGAGCATTATTTCTCTTCACTCGAAAAAAAATCGGCTACGCCGCTATTTGAGTACAGCATTAACATATCTAGGGCTGGTAGCAAGTTGCTTTTTAGAGAATTGGTTTTTATTTTTATGCAAGTCTCTAAAAAGTATATTTTTGATGAAAGCTCTCAAGTCTCTATTTTAACCAAAATGGTGTCTTAAAGTTTTTTTTCTCTTAATCTTGATTGCAGATAACTATGATGCAAAATTTCTTCTCATATTTAAAACAAAAAAAAAAACAGTACATCCTTGAGCACTTCACGGGGCACTCCATAGACGGGGTTGGTGGTCCAATAGCTACCGCTTCTGCTTCATAAGCAGAAGGTCATGGGTTCAATCCCAGGCCCGTCCCTTTCCTCGAACTTTGTAGTTGTATCTTTCACTTGCTTCTATCTATCATTCTGAATATAATCACAGTTGATCTATCACAATTCATAGCATTTGCTAGAACCCGAGACGGACAAAAAAAAACGTTTCCCTACGCTTCCATGCTTCCATCACTATAGCGCCTTTCCTTACGTCTGATACATAGGCAGTCTGCTAACCAAACAGCAAGTCTCTCTGCCATAAAAAATACCTCACACCTTCACCCACCCTTCCCGCATGAACTGGCGTAGATGCAATGGTATATACGGTCTACCGTGGGAGCCAGTGAATGCATCATCAACTCCTTCCCCTCCCCCTCATTGGTCTGCGTTCTGACGTGGCAGGCACCATTGTTGCCTAAAAATAGAAGATCACCAGCACTTATACACTGAGGGTGTATGTTAAGGGGGCAGGATCCGTCATTGATTTCGGAATTTTCAAAAGCAGTTTTTTCGTTCAAAATCTAGAAAATTTACAGGAAAATGTGTTCACTGTATTCTATTCTACAACAGAAACACAGTGAACACATTTTCGTTGAATAATTCTTAGTTTTGAATAGGAAAACTACTTTTGAAGTTTCGATGATGACGATGATTACGATGACGGAGCGTCGATCGTTAATCCCAAGCAGTCATCTGGTTGGTTCCTTGTGTAAGTGCAGCTGATCTGGCGATACTGGAGTAGCAACTACGGGCGGCCAATCAAGCTCAAGCTCAAGTACATCCTTGAGCACTTCAATATTACTACCTTTAGTAATTTTCGCAGGGATTACTTTGAACAATTATCCAAAGACTGTCCTAGGATCTAGATATTTTTTCACTATCCTTCCAACCGATTTTTTCTAGTCGTCACTCTACTAGGCTTACCAAAGATTTCCACAGATTTTTTCCAAGGAAATCCGCAAAGGTTAATTCCAGAATTTCTGGTAAAATTTGTTCAGAGTTTTTTTTTTCAAGAAACGCGACAATAATTTCTACTCATTTCATTTCAATGAAATAATCAAAAAATCGCAATGGAATATTCAAAACTTTATTTAAGGCTCCACACCAGTTAATACTGCAGCAATTTTTTAAAGATATCCTCCGATTATTGCTACACATTTTTTTTTGTGGATTTCGTCTTATGTTTTTCCAAGAGTTCCTCCACAAAATCCTAAGCGATAATATCCACAGATTCTTTTTTTTTTTTTTTCTTTTTTTTATTATATTAGCAATAATCTAGAAAATTTTGTAAGATTTCCACAAGAGTGTGTTATTCCAGAAATCCTTATTCATCAAAGATGGCTTAAGAATTTACCAAAGTTTTAATATAAGTTACCCTAAGATTTGCTTTAGGAATACGTCACGGATTTTTTTTCAACAATTTCTCAGTTTTCTGGAAAATTTCATTGACATTTCCTGACATGAATAAGAATACCTGTTTTTTTTTTTTGAAAACTTCCTTGATATAATCCCTTAGAATTATTGGATAACATCCCGATCCCGAAGAAACAAAATCTGGAGTAATTCCTTAAGGTATCCTTAGAAAAATTACTAGTTAAAATCTTGAAGAAATTCTGATCGACCTGAAAACCCCTTGAAGACATCTGGAGTAGTTTCTGGTTGAATATTCCCACATTTTTTTAAACGGGGGTCTTGAAGGATGTTCTAGGAACAACAATGGTATAATCACCGGATAAAATCCTGGAGGACTGAGAGCTTTCTTGAAAAAAAAATAAAAATAATATATGAAGAAAACCTGTTGGAGATTATTTTTGTAACAAGCATTATCACGATTCAATCAATCTGAGATATTTTAAAGAATTTGGATTTTTTGCAGGTGTATCGGTAAACTTAGTTTTTATTTTAACATTTTGTCACAAATCCAAATAAATTTTTACTTTTGCGCCCATGAAGCTGTCTTAGGTTTCTAAATGGCCCATGGGAATGGATGGTCAATAATCTTTTTTTTTTTTACTAGAACGCAGTACTAAAAAAAACTTTCTAGAAGAAGCATACTGATGTACTTGAAAGTTCCGTTCAGTTCACGATGATGAACAGAGCTCTAACAAACAAATTAAAAGACTTCATGATTGACAAATACAATTCATTTGAATAAAACTCGGAGTTGTTCATATTGGAATATTAGATATTGGAATAGCTTCGGCACGGGTTAGAAAATGTCTAGTAGTTTATAGATTGCCATTAAATCAAAAACATTTTAAAATTTGTCATTATTTTGTTTCAGCCATACAAAACCAGAGTATTTCTTGCACCTGGAATTATTTTGTTATACATGAAAAAACCTGGAAATATCAGGGATTTTCATTTCGGTAAACGAGTAAACACCCTGCTCTAGTAGTTTCCTTTGGTATTACTTTGATTCTTTCCAAAACTGTCCTAGAATTTATTTCAGATATTTTTTTTTACTAATTCTTCAACCTTACTCTAAGACGTCTCCCAAAGATTTCTACAGAATTTCATGCGAGGAAACCCACAAATGTTTATTCCAGAGTGTTTGAAAAAATAGCTCGAGGCTTGTTTTTATTTTCTTTTAAGAAACCCTGCAAAAATTTCTACGCCTGTTCATGTGGATTCCTTTAAAAATTCTTCCACGTTTCCTCGCAGAAATACAAAATTCCTTGAGGGGTTCTTCCAACAAATCTGTTTTTTTTTCTAGGATTTTTTCAGCATTTCATTTAAGTATAAATCCTGAAATTTTACCAGACATTTCCTAAAAAGTCTCTTAAAAATTATCATGCAATCTTTAAAAGTTTATACCTATTAGTTTTCACACCACTTTATACTACAATTTTTTTTTCAATAAGTCCTCCGATCATTCCTATCCCGAGATTGAATTGTTTTTTTTTCTCGATTGTCTTAGTAAATTAACTACACTCAAAATAATCCAAACGTCATTGTTACGTGAAAACATACGTGATTTTTTTCCATCGCACTTTTCACGTAGCTCCTACGCAAACCATAGGTAGCCCAGAATGAACGCATGAACTTTGGAAGTTCGTCCATTCCACCGTCGCTAAACGTAAGAGCTACGTGAATTTTCCGGTAGCCTTTACGAAGCGTTTCAATAGGACCTAGATGGTTTTGCATTAAATTTAACTGTAATAAAGACCAATCTTATTTCTAATAGGCTTTGGAAGAAAACTTATTCCCAATTAGAAAATGTAAACAAACTTAAAAGAATGTGATATTTTTATTGTCAATCCTGAGCATTTTGAATCCTGTTTTCTCAATTTTGTGAGTTTGATCTGTCTTGTTGTAGCCTTCGCGTGCTATAATTGATAAGAGGTTATAAATCACGTGTAAAATATGAAGTAATGCAGGGATTCTTCGATATTCAAAGCATATTTACCTTGAAATCAATCTTACACAGAGATTAAAGCAGCAGCAGCTTCTGAAGTTCTTCACAAATCAAGCGGGCGCCATCTTAGGATTTGAGCTCAACATCGAATGTACGTACAATATGCAGATGTCAAAATGAACTAAGGCACCTACGTGAATTCCACGTAAGTGCGATAGGTAACCTCAGTAAACATTACCGAGTCACTGTTTGGTGGTTATTAATGGTTTAGTGATCTTTATCTTAGTCAGGTGAAGTGGAGGTAAAATGAATTTTGAATGATCTACGTGATTTTTCACGTAGCAATGACGTTTGGATTTTTTTGAGTGTAGGATATCTTCTTAAACTTTCTCAAAAGTCCAGGGGTTATTTCAGAGATCCTTGTTCGATAAGAGTGACTTGAAAACTTACTGAAGTTTTATCACAGATTATTGTATTACCCTGGAGAGATTCCTGAAAGAATTCCTTACAAACTTTTAAGACTTACTTGAGAAAATCTCAAAAAAATGCCGAAGGCTTTTTTGTAGAAATCTTAGAAGAAATATCTGGAGCAATTGCTGAAGGCACCTTTAGAGAAATCCCTAGTTGATATCTCATATAAATCCTGAAAGAAAATTTGTAGGACTTTATTGAGAAGTTATTGATTAAATTTTAGAAGACGTTTTGGCCGAGAATCATGCAGGATATTCCAGTTAAATCGATGGATCAATCGCTGAGTTAGGACTTCCTTGAAAATTTCTCGAAAAATTTTGGGTAGAATTCAGAGTATTTCTGAAATATCCTTTTGAGAAATTAAATTTCTGTGCCTCTCCTTGGGGAAATCCTGATTGAATTTTTGGAAAATCGTGAAGAAATTTCCAAGGAAAGTTCGTGGATAAATTCTTCGAGAAATAATCAATAAATGATCTGTTTTAAAAATTTCCGGTGTACCATCTGAACATTTGGGCATTTGTGCAAATACCTGAATGATTTGCTGATGAAATTCCTAGAAAAAAAAATGAAAAAAGTGCCTGTCGCTACCTACCATATCCCTTTCGGGACGAACCAGCACAATTGTGCTGTTCGGCACCCTTGACATCGAATGACTATTTCAGGCAATAAATCATTGTTTTACTAAACTTTTTCGATTTCGATTATTGAATTATCATTGATACTTGTAATCAAGCACAACAGCTTTTGTTTACATCGTGTTTAGTAAACACCAGCTCAGGGTAAACAAAAAGTAAACAAACACCGTAAGAATTGAAAAAGTTTTATCTGTCGCAACTTTTCAACTATTCGTTATTTCTAGGTATGCACGAATACGAATCGAGAGTGAAAGAGTCATTCTTTGAAATGGTGAAGACCAAATGAGAATTGATTCACACAGCAAATATTTCTGGAGGGACAAAGTGGGACCAGCACAATTGTGCTGGTGCCGGCACTTACCCGGTCGATGTTCGTTGTAGACTACCAATTTTCATTTTCAGTATTTTGATCGAATTAAGTGGCTGAATCTGGTTCTAATGTCCACAATAGTGCATAATATTGCATTAAAACATGAATGAGTGGTTCCATACGAATCATAAGGATGATGTACCGTTCGAAAACTATGTAACAGAAACTCATAGCTTTGGTTTAAAAACTTTTATTTTTTATACGTCCATATTTGAAATAGATTGGGAATCACATTTAATATTTTAAATCTCCTTTAGCAAAGTTTAAGACAAAGTAAAAGTTTACAAAGTAAAAATTACGTCATTCATTTAGGGGAGTAGAGGTGTATGAAAGTGCGACAGTGCATGTAGGCAAAAGCGTGATAGTGGATATGGGGGGATTTAGATTGACTTAAAAACAATGGACGTAATTTTTGAATTTCCCCTTGCTTTGATAATCGATCAATACCATGTTGACGCGATAATCCATTTTGGTGTTCTACAATGAATGCCGGTTCAATATCTACCATAATATTTATGAAATTTGACAACTGAAGCTGAAAACCTTTACTTACTATTTGCTTCCGAACCACAGAGTCTATTAAATGGCATACTATTGATGTATGCAGCCCATGCTAGTCTTCTTATTCTTCTTGGCATTACATCCTCACTGGGACAGAGCCTGCTTCTCAGCTTAGTGTTCAATGAGCACTTCCATAGTTATTACCTGAGAGCTTCCATTGCCAAAGTTGCCATTTTCACATTCGTATATTATGTGGCAAGTACGATGAAACTCTATGCCCAGGGAAGTCAAAAAAATTTCCATTACGAAAAGATCCTGGACTGACCGGGAATCGAACCCAGACACCTTCCGCATGGCTTTGCTTTTTTGTCGTGGACTCTAACCACTCGGCTAAGGAAGGCCCCTGCTGGTATTACTCGCAAATATGTTGTTTATGATGTATGAAATGCGTTTGAAATAGTCTACTTAACTATTAAACAATGTATAAAGTTATGGAGTCTAGATTATCCGCTCATATAAAAAATATCGTTTCAATCCTTTTACGCTTAAAAATATATTGTCTAAATCTGAAATTTTGAGACTTAGATAAGCTGATACAGTCATCTCTCCCTTACTCGATATTGAAGGGACCATCGAGTTAGGGAGGTATCGAGTTACAGAACACAAAATCAGTGCAACTGCGATCCAAGGGACCATCGAGTTAGCCATGAAAACCAACTTTTACTATGGTTCTCTAACTCGATATCGAGATACGGAATATCGAGTAAGGGAGAGTTAACTGTATATTGAAAATAAAAATCTGTACTTGCAAAGCAACTAGCAGTATCGATCAAAGAAGTTTAGGTTCAATTCCCGCTGCAGTATTTTTTTCGTCAGATACGTATTACGATTGTGTCATTTGGCGTTGCATGCTAGTCCGTTGATTCGTGTGATGCTTCCTTTAAAGGCCATAATCGTACATATTGCTTTCCAGGAAACTTTCTACGGTAGGATTGACAGCTAAAAATGTACATGCAACCGAAACGAAAGGGAAAACAAAACTTACGAGTATGGTCGAGCTTTACATTTTCCTTAGTAATCCAACGGTCACACCGATTGCGAAACTTTAAAAGCTCATGGATAATCAAAAAGTCTACTGTTTGCAGCTGTCTTCTGTATTGTACTATTAGCACAGACAAACAGACGTAACACTTAGAACAAATCTCGATCAAAATCATAGTCACGAGGACATGTACGCCCAATGCTAAAATTGGTGTGTTTGGCCGACAGGCCAACAGATGGCGGTAGTGTGTAAACGTCAAACACGAACAAAAACGATGCGAGCGCTGCGGGTGGTGGATTGGCCACCTACCATATTTTTGAATCGATCGTTAAAAAGGTGGTCGATGGACTATGATGAGAGTGTGACGTCTGTTTGTCTGTGCTATTAGAATCATTGTCAGTGTCTTTATTTTCAAATCTGGAAGCTTCCAAATATTTAAATACATTAAAAAAAAATGATTGTTCTATGTAATTTTTAAATTAGCTGGAATAACAATTTCAATAATCAAATTCATTCTTTAATATGGTTATTGACCTGATTTTGTCAATCCTTTTTAAATGGGTTTTTGAATTCCCTGTTATATGTAAGCTATCCGACATAGTTCTTTCAATCCTACACACTACTAAAAACTAATACAGTACTGACCCGATTTTGTCTGCCCTCGATTTTGTCAGCTTTTTGACCCGATTTTGTCAGCCTATCTTGAATATATCCAAAAATTGTCTTCGTCATGTATTACCCGTTTACATTAATACTGATGACGATGTTCGATGTCATGCACGCATGGGCGTAGCCAGAGGGGGCAATGGCAATCCTTCTTCCCTCTGTACAAAAGAACAATTTTACTATGAGAATTAATCTTGTGTTTGAATTCTTCAAAGATTGTCTCCAGCACTCGTATTTATGCAGTACTTACGTAATGGTAGATTATAAAACTTAAAAAGTCTACCAAACATCAGACTTTTTAAAAACATCTTTCCAGACATTGTTCGAAGGTTTTATCAACAGTCCGCAATGGAGATATGCACAACTGAGTAGTCGACAAACGAATTACATACATTCTCGAGTATCAGTAAATCGTGCTTCGTTACTTGGCAACCTGGCAATAATTTGTTAGAAATGAAAAACCGAAAAACACAGCCGAGTTCACGAAAAAGAAATTTGGTATGTAGGGTCATTCATGAATTCCTCTAAAAATTTCTCTAAAGGTTAAGATGCATCGAAGCCAAACCTCGGATTTTCAAGAACACATATCTAGAGAACCAGGTAACCGTTTGTACTGGAAATTTAACTCATTAGTCACATTTTGTTACATTCTTTCAGGTTTTTTAAGTAATATCTCGAAGATTTCCTTCAAAATTTCCTCCTAATGTTTTATTGGTTTTTTTGCCTTGAATAACTCTATAAGCTCTTGAAAGTATCCCTTCAAAATTACATTTTGATGAAATTTGCTCACAGTATTCTTAATGTAGTTTGGCCTAGGACTCATCAATAGTTTCAAAAACTCCTCTCAAAACTGTCTTAGAGATTTCTTCAGAAATTCCTCTAATTTCACTTCTATTTTTTTTTTTTTGCAAAACTGCTAAGATTATGAAGGATTCTTACTGGAATCATCTCACGAGATTTTTCATTAATTAGACCAGGAATTTCACGAAGATCTTTTTCAAGCATTTAATCATCCCATAGGTATGGCAATAATTTCAGATATTTATTCACGACTTTATCGAATGTCATTTATGAATACCTCTAAGAACACAAAAAAATGGCAAACTAAAGAAAGTTTCTTAAAATATTATTTTTTAATTTTCATACTGGAAACAATTTTTTTACAACAATTCCAGGTCAAATTCTTGATGAAACTTTTAAAACAATTCTATAAAAAATCTTAAAAACAGTTCTGGATGAATTTAAAAATGTTTTAAAATTTACATAGAAATCTCCAGTTGAAATATCCTATTAATTATACTTAAGAAATTGCAAGAAGAGCTTCGAGGCAATTACTGATGCCATTTTAAAAGAAATTCTGAAAAAAAAACCTAAAGAAATTTTCGATTGATTTTTCTTAGGAATTGCGGTGTCCTAAGAAAAATGCTTAGATAATTCAACGGTTAGGTAGAACTAAGATTCAGATTGATGCCGGTTGTCTTACAGGCCAGAGCAAAATTGCCGATCAAAGGGATCCTTTGGCGTGAAATTTTAAAATGAATGAAATTGTGAGGGCCGCTTTTCTCCCCCTGATAAACAAAAAAAAACCTAACTACGCCCATGTCCCTCGCCCCCCTTTAAAAGCTATGTAGGTATTAAACGTAGTTCATAAGCAAATATTAACACGTTAAAATTTGAAAAACAGAAAAAATTGTCAGGTTCCCGATTTTGTCAGCCTAAAATTCATCGGGGGCTGACAAAATCGGGTCTCTACTGTATTACAATGGCTTAAATTCCATTTTAAGCAAATAGACTCGATGTAAAAAATAAAATAAAGCAAATTTGATATTAGGAGCCAGATAGCCATAACGGCATACACGCAGATACTAAGCAAGATCATGCTGAGGGTCGTAGGTTAGAGTCCAGCCGGTCGAGCATCTTTTCGTAAAGGGAATTTTCTCGACTTCCCTGAGCGTACACAGTACCAAAAAATAATGTGATTTACGTCTTTTGGGATGCACATAAAAGAAGCGAGCCGAATGACGTAAATTTGTGTCAAGCTTCAAATACGTTAGTGTCGGATTCGGCAAATGTCGATCACAGTTCCATCGTTTTCGTGTCCTTTAACATTTAAAATTACATTTTTTGTTCAATACATCTTCAAGGACACGTTTTTGTGCCGTTCCATCACTTACATCATGTGTCATTCAGTCATAACCAGAATTACGTCCAGAGTAATTTTCATTATTTTTAAGAGTGTAGAGTACCTGTCACACGATATACACATGCAACATTGGTCGATTGCCAAAGAGAGCTGTTAGTTAATATCTGTGGAAGTGCTCTTGAGAAGTTGAGAAGCAGGCTTCTTTAGCGTCAGAAAGAAGAAGAAGAAATTTTATGGTAATTATTAGCACTTAAAAACGTTCAAGCTGTCGGGCACATATGACGTAAATTTACATGAATTTTTAGGAAAGCTGCTTACGCAGACTGAATATTTTGACGTTTCCATTTTAGCTCTAGGAATAAAATGAATGATTCCACTTATTTAAAATAAATTAGTTCCATGTTACCAACCTTAACAAAAACATCGTTCAAGCATCATTTGAAGGAAGGCTATGTGATTTCAAAAGTGATAGTGTATATGTTAGGTAAAGTGAGTGAAAGAGGTTGGAGGGAGTCTCTAAAAAAATAATTTAATTTTCGAGTCTAGTACACGACTCTGACAACGGCCTTATAGTGGAGGTCGAATTATGCGTAACTGTCAAAGGATACAAACTGTAGTGGAATAAAACGATATAGTTCTCAATTCGGTTTTCATTTATTTATAGGTATTCCACTAAACAATTCGAAGGTTTATTATTATTTTCAATTTTAATTTTTATTGCATAATTATTTTTGAGGAAAAATCCCACATAATTTAGGAGGATACAAACAAACATAGCAAAACAAAGACGATTTGATTGAGCCAATTAGTTTTCAAGTTATTCATACATGTATGTTTACCCATTTTTATATGACGTAGACTAGTTCTTGAAAAATCTCGATAAAAGTCATCGTCACGTGATGCTTTGAATCTTAGAGAGAATATGAAGTATTTTTATCTCTCGTACATTGTTCTCGTTCCATTTATAAAAAGAAAATCATATTAATTAAAGTACATTATTTTTTTAAATTTCAATGTGCATTAAAAAAAACATAATTATTTCTGAATTTTTGGGTCACCCTATCTCACGAAAGAGCACCCTAATGACGATATAAAAAAATACGGGTCCAAAATTTTTTAAAAAGGCATGACTTGAACAACTTTCTAAAAAAAAAAATTTTTTTTTTTTTTTTTCGAGCATCGACCGCCTTGGGGACGGACCAGCACAATTGTGCTGGTCTGAATTTGACCCTAAAAAGTTCATGGAGTGATAGAATAGCCAAAATAAAGAATGTTTTGTTCTACGAGATGATGAGTTTATAAGGTAAATTTTGAAATAATCACTCAAATATGGTCCGTCCCGAAAGGGATATAAAGGCGAAAAGCGTTCTTAGTCCTGTGATAACTTCCATGGAAATGATGTTAACGATCAACGCTCCGTCATCGTAATCAACGTCATCATCGAAACTTCAAAAGCAGTTTTTCTGTTCAAAACTAAAAAATATTCGATGAAAATATGTTCACTGTGTTTCGGTTGGAGAATAGAATACAGTGAACACCCCTGGCCACGATCACAGGGTTTGACGGTGCCAAATTAGAAGATGCACCATAATAATATCCGTCTGTGAAACATATCACCTTCCCAATACTTTGGCACACCTCTACGTTTCATGATTTTCATGAAACGGCTGCATTCAGGCGGAGGATCTATTAATATGTTCGGCATATTAACAGGTCCTCTTCGAACGGAGGGACTGCCAGGGCTCATTAGTTACTTATAAACCAGTGCTGGTTGTTGATGGTTCAGTTCGTTTACACGAGCTGTAGCATCATTTGTACTAATCAGTAATGGTGGTTAAGTTTCAAAGCTAACGTGTGATCAATCGTTTTATAATGCAACATAAGAATAGGTGTTTGGTAGAATTGTGCGTTGTCGTTTTGAAGTTAGTGATTGTGAGGGTGCTAATAATGATATTTGAAGAAATGTGTGGTGATGAAAATATTTGAAAATTGCATTGAAAGTGATTGTGATAGTTTTGTTAAAAATGCATACATAATAATACTAATATGAACCTTCAGTGGTACGTCTGTTTGTCAATGCTCCTAGATTATTGATGGTTATAATACATTCTGCAATCATTTCTCTGAATATAAAAACTTTTGCCTAGTTCTTAACACATTCATGATAAGAGTGTTCATAACGTGAGTGCAGTAAAATTTATCAAAATGATTTTATTGTCTTTATTGATCGTAGTGCTAAATCGTAGTTTGATTATTTTTCAATTATTTAGTTATGATGGTAATGATAGTATTTAGATGGTAAATGGTAACAAAAATGAATTATTATGAAAGTAGGGTGATGTAATTTTGATATAAAATTGTAGCTGTGAAAATGAAGTGATATAATGGAAAGTATACATATATGATGTGTATTACGAAAGTTAATGAGTGGTAATCGGTAATATTAGTGATAGTGTTAAAACCAAAAGTTACGACAGCAAAAGTGTGGTAATTATGTAAAAGTGACTGATGAAATGAAATGGGGAATGAGGACCTTTCAATACAACTATTTCGTTCTTCACTTCAACCACTTCAGTAGCATTTCAAATCTTATCATAATTTTATACTGGTCTGGAATACTAGACTGCAAAACTACGGCAAGGGTTGATTGCTGCTAAGGTACACGGTGACCATTTGAGCAACATTGCTTAGGAACGTCTGTGTGATGAATGTAATAGAGGCTTATAAAAGCAAATGTTGAGCAGGAGCTTAGGGCAGATTAAAAGTACCAGTACTACCCCTAACGCTACTGACAAAGTAAGAATAGAATAGGGTGAACACATTTCCCTGTAATTTTGTTTGATTTTGAACGAAAAAACTGCTTTTGAAAATTCCAAAATCAATGACGGATCCTGCCCCCTTAAAAGCAAACGGGTGTCATCGACAAGAATTTAGTTTTGAGAAAATCTACTTTGATGTTTTTTTATTCCAGACGATTTTTATGGGAGTAAAAAAACATGCCAGTCTTATGTCAATTATGTTGTTTATTGCTGTTGAGCAGAAAATCTCCTAAAAACATCGTTAGAGCGCTTGGAAACCGTACAATTTCTTCAAGTCAAAACCGACCACAATTTCACTTACACCCCATGCGATTGAGCCGCTCAAATATAGTTCAGGATTGAAAAAATTTCAAAACTTCACTGTGCACAAAATGTTTGCCAATATTTGTCCTACCTATGGTTGCGAACGTGGACGCGCCTCTGAAAGAAATGGTAACATCAAGATTACTATCGATATATGATTCATATATATTCCAGTCGGCTCGAAAATAATAGTAAGCGGAGCTTATAGGATTGAAAATCGCTTCATATGGTATTTGAAATGCAAGAGGGACATGATCAGAATCAAAATCAGCATGAGTAACCAGTTGGCTAGAGTCGGTTATAACCTGGGAGTTATAACCAAATCAATCTTAGAAGGGTTTTTAGAAGAGGAAAACGTGTAGGGCTATCAGGGAATTGAATTGAGAAATATTCTGAAGCGCACTCATCAAATAATATTCTGCCGTTGGAATTACTTTGCGAATTATTCCATGACTGATGTTTGGCATTAAAGTCACAAAAAAAAACTTATTGCGAGTCAATTTTCTCAAGTCAGTTTGGAGCAAATTAACTATGCTGCCCATACTTAGATAGGTAACGAAAACGCAAATAGCATGCTAAACTATAGGCCAGCTAGAATTTATGTTCAACATCTTATGCGATTATAATAATACATTTCATAAGCATACTTATGTCAGTAAGGCCACAACAACGCCCCTAACATAAGAAAAATGAACCAATTCGATCTTTTCTTCATTATGAATAGTAACCATGCAACAAGAAAACTTACAATATCATGAGGTAGCGTAAAAACTAATGCATAATGCCAACATTGTTCCATATTTTCCAATCTCAATCGGTATTTTATGATATTGGAGTAGAAAGCTCTTACTTGACAGATTAGAATAAGAACCACCATACATATAATTCATAAGTTGATTAAGTGATATTGTGAATATTGAGCAACGACGTAACTCTTCGAAAAGAAACTCTTGTCCCCACTTGAACTTTTAGTCCACTTTTTACTCCATGTATGTTCATTCATGAGGAATCTTACAAAATTTATCTTTATGTATGCTCTGATTTTTGAATCGCTAGAAAGTTACTATTTCCGTGTTCCTTATTTTTTCGGGTAAGAGGAATCTAACGATTTTCTGGGTGGGGATTGCTCATCAAACCTTCCGGTCCGCCTCATAGTTACGTACTATTTGGTGCTGGGTGTAGTTCTTGTTTTTCCAGCTGTATTGAAAAGCATGAGCCATAGTCTTTGACATACAATCGGATCTATCTTTAGCAGAAAAGAACCGAAATGTCTATCGACGACCGGTGATTGCTAGCAGATATAGTGGAGAGCTTGTCTTGAAACGTTCATCGCTTCAAGCTAGTTGAAAAACTGAATACACTGATTGCCTGTCGATCAGAGCCGAACTAGGCATAGATCGTATATACATCTGAATCTACATGTGTCCGATGTATTACTTCGTTCCAGGTGGGAGTTATCTGATATGTGAATATGGTACCATAACAGAATTTTCCATCTGAACGAAGTGATAAATCATAATATTCCGCAAACTGTATCACACATCTACAGAATGTATTGCGTGAAGTTAAGACACAGCAGAGTATTGGGTACATAGGACCAAGTCCCTGCCGGGTGGCGCGAAACTGATGAGCGATAGACAATAGAATCAACAACACTGCCATAAGGGATAGTAAGCATGTGACTATTGTCGAAACTATGATTAGGAGGCAAATCAACATCCCAAGATCAAATTTTTGTTACAACCCAATGTAGGTATTATTAAATTAGGCTGTAGGAAATGATAAATACACATAACATAAGTGGAACTCGAGCTCAAAAAGTGGCACCCACTTCAATATTTGCATGCTGGTATAAGGACATCGAAATGTCAAAAGTGTTATACCACCAATACATCAATCGACATTGGGCCGGACCGCAAGGTTAGGAGAAAGAAAAAGTTGATTATGAAGATGATTTTTTAGAACAAAACTGTCTTCGGCAAAAATGTTACATACGATGAGGACTGCATTTTGACATTCAGTGGCATTGGGGTGGTTCAACAAAACACGGAAATATTTTTTCCAACTTTTATGCTTTTCAAGCTAGCGCTTTGAACTGTTTTATAAAGTTGTTCTCTGTTGAGTTTTGAACAACTTTGCCCAGGACGCCGGTTTTGTGAGTCTACTGTAGCCCTTGCTACGGCGTTTTCAATGCTGCAGGGTGGGGTAGTCCATGAAAAGTTGATATTTTGCCCATAACTTTTTTACTTCGGGTTCTATCAAAATTACGTCTTCTACAAAGTTTAAGAAATGGTTGAAACGCGTATTTTGATGAAAGGGTTAAGTGATTCTACTTATTCGTTTATGAAATATGACCAGTTTTATTCAAAAAAAATAATATTTTTCAAACGTCGATATCAACAACAACGGGGATCCAATTTGCACAGGATCTGAAAGGTATCACTGGAGAATATTGGAGGATTTACCATATAATTTTGATGAGAAAACGAACATATTGAGCATGAGCATGAGCAATTTAAAAAGTTAATAACGGCGCCGGGTACATCCTTACGATCATCGGGGAAGGGAAGGTATGTTAATTAGACAACCGCTGTTACTAGAGACCGAGTATACCTCTACATCTCCACAGCTGTCATGGGAAGGATATTGGGTTAGTGGGATAAGGTAAAGATCTGGGAGTCACCAATTGTTGGTAATGCGATCCATGATATAAACACGCGTAATCGGATTCGCGATATAATTCGATAAACGCATTGTTCTTCTTCTTTCTGGCGTTACGTCCCAACGGGGACAAAGCATGCTTCTCAGATTAGTGTTCTTATGAGCACTTCCACAGTTATTAACTGAGAGCTTTCTGTGCCAATTGACCATTTTTGCATGTGTATATCGTGTGGCAGGTACGAGAATACTCTATGCCCTGGGAATCGAGAAAATTTCCTTTACGAAAAGATCCTCGACCAGCGGGATTCGAACCCACGACCCTCAGCATGGTCATGCTGAATAGCTGCGCGTTTACCGCTACGGCTATCTGGGTCCCAAGCATTTACACATGTTGTTCAAAGAAGCTGAACGTTTGTTCTTTGTAATGTAAACTGATCCAAGCTCAAGCACATGCTTATCAATTGCAAAGTAATTTTTATACAAAACCAATAAGCATTGCAATTTTGCAGCCAATTTTTTTTTAATTAAACTTGATCACTTTCAACCATACACAGCCTATTCATTGGAAACGTACAACGAATCAAAACATATTCATTGATGATTAAAAAAAGGGATCATATTCCGAACACGCGGATTTTGTATGGCGTGTTGGTTGAAATATTTCACTGATATATGTCATCCAATTCCCAGGAAGTGGAAGTCAATTGCAACTCAAATTTATTGGTTTTGAACCTATTTTATACCCTGGGAGTAGTAATGACTTTCTAGCTCGATGTCAGATAAACCAGCTTAGATTAATTTGTATCCTAAATTTTATTAAATTTATTCGTGCTGTTCGGAATAGGCGGTAGAAAAATCACAGTGATTGACAATGGAAACAAAATATTATTCAATACTTTTAAGAAAAACTTACAATAAAAGGAGATATATTAATATTTTTATCGCCAATACAGGCTGATTTTTGCCTATTAGTTGGATTTCAAGTCAGCCTAAGCCGCAAGTGTTCGGAATATAAATCTAAACATTATATAAATAAGTATAATATGCTTAAAAATATTCAGTTTAAAAGTTTTCATCCAAATTATGTTAAGAACTTTGCAGTAAAGTTCAACACGCAGCTATTTAAAATAATAAATATTTTTGTTGGTTTCAATAAGTGTTTTCGATTTGTTGTAATAAAAAAAATGTTGAAACTACAATGAATTTTATCAGAACAATCCAGCTTTTACGCTAGCTATAAAACAACGGGGGGTGATTTGACTTTGACATTTCTTGGCTATCAATTTTATAGTTTAGTCTAAGTAGGCAATAATTGAAGATTGTTGATTGAAATGTCGATAGTTTTCGCTGGATTTGTTTAGCTGCTGCGGTTTTTCTGTGCATATTGCAATGTCTACTCCATTTCACACAAAACTCTATTGAATAAAAATGGTCATATCGCATAAACGAGTGAATATAGTCACTTAATTGTTTCACCAAAGTACACGTTTCAACTAGTTCTGGATCTTTGTAGAGGACGTAATTTTGATAGAATTTGAAGTGAGGGGGTTATGGGCGAAATATCAACTTTTCGTGGACTGCTACCCTGCATCATTGAAAACTCCATAGGAACGGCTACAGTGGACTTACAGGATTGGCTTCTTGGGCGGGGTTGTTCAAAACTAAACAAAGATCAACTTTATAGAAGCGTCAAATTGCAAAGCGTAAAAGTTGCAAAGGAATTTCCGTGTTTTGTTGGACCACCCTAATGTCACTTAATGTCAAAATGTGGTCCATCATATGTAACATTTTTGCCTAAGTATAATTAAAATATTTTTTTTTTCATCTAATTTTGTGGTCTGGCCCAATGTGGCATTGTATTGAAATGAACCAAAGATAACATATATCCAGAGTGGCAACGAAAATAATGAAAATAACTATTTATGGTACAACTTTAGAATGAGATTTACACCACTCGAATTCGAAATAATTTAGTCAATGTATTAGATACCTATGTTGTTATGCTAGAATTATATTCTTTAGGTGCATAAATGGAAGGATTTTCGAAGGCAAAAGCTTTTTCACGTTATGAAATAGGAATTTTTTTGATAGGAAATAATATTTTCGAAACGATCACATTCTGTGGTTATGAAACATGAATATTAAATAGTAAAGCAGAAAAAAATTACATTTTATGAAAAAATAAATATGTTTTATCTTCAGACATTGTTTTCCAACGTTGTCGTCCGTCCCCCGATCTTAATGTCTGTAATCTTGGCAGCAACTGGTCTACTGATCGAATCATATGTTTTTTGTTTACTCTTGGTAATGACAGTTCGATGTCTTCTATACTAGATATACCACTTGCCAGCAGCTGGAAGTGGGTACAACTTTTCAACTCGCTTTCACTTCGAAGTTCCACATATGTTATGTGATAAATATCTGATCACTAAGGAACCTTGCAACAGGTAATAAATGCTCGTAGTCTGTTTTCTTCGAATACACATGTATAAATTGTTAAAATTGCCGAATCATACGCGGAATTTATTAAACGGATCATGAAATTAGGACTGAAATCATAATGATGATAGATTATCAACTTTCCTTTCGTCTTGCTATTTGTTACCGTTAGAATCACCAAACTGATTGGTTTCCCACTACTTACACCAATACAACAGCACGAAAACTGAAGTATTATAATCGCGCGTTGGAACTTTCAATATCCATATATTACATCAATAGTGAATTCTTGTATGTAGCCAGTATAAATAACAGAATCATCAACTTCTTGAACATTCTTTAACTGAAAACAGGATGCTTGTTTTATCAAACATGCTCAATCTGCACCTAAAATCTCGGATCCAAATAGTTTTCTAAATAAAAATTGTGTCTAAATAAAACGTGTAGGCCAACACAACATAATTGAGTAGGAGTTTACAAGTTACTTAGCACATGAAAAGCAGTTTAAATTAATCTATTACTAGATCAACACTAATGCTCACATTTTTATATTCTCATTTCATCATGGTCCTCATTGCTCGAGCGGAGACGAACACCCTGGAGATGGAAAAAAATCGACAGCGCTACGATAAGGAAACGTAACAGATGAGAAACTATCGATACATTTATCAATTATAAAACCCCGTTTTAATGCTAACACTTTGTTTCTGTTTTTTCTGTTTTTTTCGTTTCAGCAATCAAATAACCGAACCAACTCTACTATCTTTTCATTTCTTCTTCGTTATACTTATAGTCCTTCTGGCACTGAACCGAGTGGTGCGCCTTCCGCTTTCTTACTGGTGCTGTTTTTCCTGTACATTTGGCATAGTGTCGGAGGTGGTGTACTGTATTTGCTATACAACGCGCTACTTTCGATATTGTGCTTGGCGTGTGGGGAAGCAGTACTAGTGGTGAAGCGGAGGGCGCCATTCGGTTTAGTGCCAGAGGGACTATATCTATTTAATGTATCTGAAGCTTGTGGGACCGCTTTAATTCCGGCGCCTGCTTGTGGAAGATCCCGGTGTGCTAAACGGTATAGGACATGTTAACGGGGGAGGCTTGGTAGGTCCTCACCCAGCCCGTGTCTAGATGGGCGGATAATTGTCTGCCAGGGTGTGGATTGAGCAATTACAATTACAAAGAGGAATCTAACGATTTTCTGTTTTCCAATTGCAGTCTAACTTCCAGAAAACGGGGGAAAAACCTGACACGATGACCTCGAAGGACGCGATGATGTTCCCGATTATGGCTTCCTGTGCCCTGTTTGGGCTGTACATCTTCTTCAAGGTGTTCTCCAAGGACAACATCAACTTCCTGCTGACCGGATACTTCTTCTTCCTTGGCGTGATGGCCCTAGCCCATCTGCTCAGCCCGGTCATTGGCTCTCTGATTCCGTCTTCGATTCCCAAGATCCCGTACCACTTGTCGTTCAGTCAAGGGCCCACGGAAGGCGTCAAGGATGATAAAAAATCCTATCTGATTGACTACAAGTTCACGACGCATGACATCGTTTGCTTCATCATTTCGCTGATCATCGGCGTTTGGTATCTGCTGAAGAAGCATTGGATCGCCAACAACCTGCTCGGATTGGCTTTCGCCGTAAATGGAGTGGAACTGCTGCACCTGAACAACGTCGTGATTGGATGCATTTTGCTAAGCGGTCTTTTCGTTTACGACATCTTCTGGGTGTTTGGAACGAACGTTATGGTCACCGTGGCAAAATCCTTCGAAGCTCCCATCAAACTGGTGTTCCCGCAGGATCTCATTACCAACGGACTGGCCGCTTCGAACTTTGCCGTCCTGGGCCTGGGCGACATTGTCATTCCCGGAATCTTCATCGCCCTGCTGTTGCGATTCGACAATAGCCTCAAGCGAAAGAGCAATCTGTACTTCTACGCTACCTTCACGGCGTACTTCTTCGGACTGTTGGCCACCATCTTCGTGATGCACGTGTTCAAACACGCTCAGCCGGCGCTGCTCTATCTGGTGCCGGCCTGCCTCGGAACGCCTCTGCTGTTGGCGCTGCTTAAGGGCGACATCAAGAAACTGTTTGCGTAAGTATTCACATAGCGATTAAATATTATCTTCGGTCAATGTTTTGCGATAGCCCTTATTTGCTGAATTCGACTTTATTGGCTCTTTCATCCTTTTATTGAAACTTTTAATGCACTCCGGAAGGAGAGCTTTTATTAGCTCTACTGTACTAAAATTTGACGTACAAGAGTGTATCTCATTTCTGAGTTACAGTCAATTCAATCGACCTCCGATGCCAAAGTGAATTATGTCATTGCCGTAAAACGGGTGAATAGAAAACAAAACCATTTCAAATTGTTATTCTTTCCAGTTATGAAGACCATCCGGAAGAGAAGCCAAAGGACACCAAAAAATCAGACAAGGCTTCCGGCGATGAATCCACCAAGACGAAAAAGGAAACCAAGAAGAAGGAGTCGAAAAAAGTAAAATAAGCTGCATTCTCAGTTTAAGAAACAAACAATATGCGCGTGACCATTCGAGTGTTTGTGTGTGTGTAAAACTGCAACAGAAAATCGCTGTCTATCCAGCTCAAAGAGTACCTAACAACACGCATAACAAGAGGAGACACTTTTTAACGTAACCATCGCTATAGTTCCAATGACCCTTTAATCCTTGGAATCCATTTTGGGAACCTAACAGATACGATCTATTCACGCTTGGACAAAAATCACCATCATTGTGTATCGCTCAATAAGAAGATTATTAAATCTGTCAGAATTGCGAGACAACCAAGTCTTCTTGTTATGTATCCATAACCGTCATAAAACTGAAATCCATACAACAGATCGCTTAAATTGTAGCTTAAATGCATTCCGCTATTATCAACACTGCTCAGTCTCAGTATTCCATTAAAAAGATCACAAATCAAGCTAAACTGCAATGATTATGACAATTACTCTTTTCAGACCAAGAATCAAAAGGCTCAAACAAGTCTGATAACGAAGCGATGAAATCAAAACCAAGATTCACTACCTAAAATGAATCACACAAATCACAGACTTACAACTACAACAGCTAAAACAGTGAGGGTCGAAATCCTTCTAATGAAAAGCGGAAAAAATACAAACCCAGAAGATGAAACTGCCGTTTCGTCAGCACAACTTTCAGCTTGCTGGTTCGTTTAGAAAACTTGTTATCTCTTTATTTTGTCAGGCAAAAACATAGTTCAAAATGACTTACTAATGATAGATGGAAAAAACAGTACTATTGCTAAGCATGCTTGTTTTGCTTATGGAGTTTTTGTTTTAAGTTTTATCGACTGAATTTGTACTAGTACGGTGAGAGCGACTTTGTCGCTTTGGATGAAAAAAAATGAAGATAAAAGAAGATAGTTACTATACAGCCGGGCGATTTAGCAAAATATTGTGGAAACAACTATTGCTTGGGTCGAATGATGGCCCGAAATAAATGATAATAAGTAATGGAGTATTTATAAAATTCAATTTCAAAACCATCGGCAGATACAGTTAATTGTCAGAAACATGTAAAACAGCTAGGGAAGATTAAGACAAACATTGAATAAAAAGTCCTATACCTTGATACAATAGCTGGTAATGATTTGTTTCATTGTTAAACCAAATCATATCAATTTTCATACTTGTTTTCCATCATCATCCCACTGTAATTTACTTTGCTTAGACATCGTTTAGAAAATTTGAAACTTACAACCCATAACTCATATATCGCTTGTAACAGTACCCAACGGATACCTTGGTTCGCAGCACTTAACGCTCGAAAACACCTATTTGCTTCTGTCTTATGCCCGTAGAGGGGGCTGCAAAACGGTGAGTCGACAACTAGGAAGGAGCGTTTAACACAGGTCCTCACAAGTTCCTACCTCACGCTTCCACGGTCAAATTATGACAAACGTGCTTACTCTGCGCGTCGTGTGAGGTGAGACGAGTCGAATAAGGTGACAATTGTCGACTCGCTTCCATTTTATTAACATTAGTCGTCTCACGTCACTCGAGGTGAGAGCGGCTCGTCTCGACCCGAGCAGAAGAAAAGTGCTACTGAATACCAAATTGAGGTATTCCATACCAGATAATTTCCAATACTTACAACCTATATGAGATATGAATGAGCCCTGCATAAGAGGTAAAATACCTCAAATAATACTTTCTGCATATTCTACAAATACCAAGCTGATAATTAGATCAGGTATTGTAATACCTTAATGGTACGTGATGGATTTTCATATAAAAGTTTTTTTTTTCAATAATAGTTCAATTCTTCCAGCAGTCCTCAATAGCTATCGAATACCAAAATGAAGTATTTTTAATTGTTTTATTTTAAATACCGTTATAATACCAAAATGAGGTATTGACAACTGAACAATACCTAATTATGGTATGATACCAAAATATGGTATGCATAAGTTATTGCGAGTTATTCTTTCCTCCTCGGGACTTACACGCCGCGCAGAATAAGCACGATAAGCTAAGGGTTGCGTACTTAGCTAGTAGTGCAACCTAGATTGAGGAGGTACGTCTCGAGCGTCTGTTCACTAGGAGGTGCGGCTCAAACAGCGTCTGTTCTAGTATCCAGCGGCTGAGAAAGAAATGCTGAATCGCGCACAGCTAAATCCAAGGTGATAGCCTCATCATCGCGATCGTTTGGATTGGAAACTTGGAACTGCAAGTCACTTGGTTTCGCAGGTAGCGACAGGATAATCTATGACGAACAACATCCCCGTAACTTCGATATCGTAGCGCTGCAGGAACTTTGTTAGACTGGATAGAAGTTGTGGAAAAGCGGGCATCGAGCGACATCCTTCTACAAAAGCTGTGGCACCACAAATGAGCTAGGCACTGGCTTCATAGTGTTGGGCAAGATGCGGCAACGCGTTTTACGCGCAGCTGGAGCAGATATATGACAACGCAAAGGTAGGACGAGAAGAGATGTACAGACCGGTGATCGGGCGGAACAGCCTGCATGCCGTATCTAACGACAACGGCCAACGATGCGTCAATTTTGCAGCCTCTCGTGGTATGATAGTCCAAAAGCACCTTCTTCCCCCGCAATGATATCCATAAGGCCACCTGCAGATCACCCGATAATCTAACCGAGAACCAAATCGACCACGTTCTAATAGACGGAAAATTCTTCTCTGACAGCCACCAATGTTCGCACATAGCTACCGCAGTGCGAATATAGATTCGGATCACTACCTAGTATGTATGCGCTCAAAACTTTCGACGGTGACCAACACGCGTCGAAGCCGAACGCCGCGGCTTAGCATCGAGCGGCTACGGGACTCAGAAGTAGCCCAAGAATACGCGCAGTAGTCGGAAGTGGCCCTACCAACGGAAGAGCAGCGTGGCGCCACCACTCTTGAAGATGACTAGAGGCACATAAGATCCGCCATAGGTAGCACCGCAACAGCAGCACTAGGTCCAGCGGCCCGAATCAGAGAAACGACTGGTACGACGGCGAATGTGAGCAGATGAAGAATGAGAAGAATGCAGCATGGGTGAGAATGCTGCAACAGCGCACCAGAGCGAACGAGGCATGGTATTTTACCACAATATTCCTAAATAATGGAAGCAGTGGTTAAAAGGCTCTTCAGATGAGGGAAAAAGAGGCATGGTATAAACAGGCAAGGGTCAGACAAAACTCGATCTTCCGGAGAAAGAAGCGCCCCCAAGGAACAATTGGTAGCTTTTAAGATACCGTAAATTCGGGTGAAATTGATTAGTAGGGTGAAATTGATCACTGTGTCACTCGATTTTATTTCTTCCTATTGGAGCACAAATATCAATGGAACCTGCAGTGAATGAACGTTGTTTGTCGTAAGTTTGTCCAAATAGTGTGTTGTGAAGTTTTTTGCGTTCAAAAATGTTAATTTCATTGAAAATAATGTAAAATTTCAAAATCATGTACGATGCAGTATTGACAAACATCAAAAAACTTCTAGTTCTAGACAAGGATTTGAACATGGTATAATCCTGAAAGTTTGTGAGGATACTTAAGACATATCCCCAAACTAGATTTCATAACCGGTACGAGTTTTACCAATTCGCTGATTTGGTTGAAATAATAGAATTTCTGTTAGATATCAGGAAATTCCTTAGGAAATTGCATACATTTAGGCGTTTTCTGCGTTATTGTAGAAATTAAAATATTCATTATTTTTATGAATATTGTATAGTTAAGAATTTGGCAAGCATATTCGGATTCAGGAAGCTCTAATTCATTATGTAGAGTTGTTTTGAAAATTAACAAAAATCGCATTGATAAGTGATCAATTTCACCCCGAAATAAGATCTCCCGATTTTTTATTTTAGAGATATATTTTAGCACTAAAATTACATTTGTTAGAAAATTTCGGTACTTGAGTCAATGAGGCTCACCTTCATACTTGTTTTCCTGCATTCAGTTGTTTGGCATTGTCAACATTATAGGAATCAGACAAGAAAAACCGTGAAAAGTGATCAATTTCACCCGAAATTACGGTACTTACGTGTTTAATACAAGCTGCATAGCAGCAACCATTGCTGAACAAATTTTTAGTTGAATCATTAATTGAATAAAATTAATTTCCGCTTATAAAAAAGCTGGTATTCCATTTGAAGTTTGTGTTTTGAATACGAGCTGAATAAACTTCCGACAATGCAAATATAGTAGCTTTTGATCTACAACACATAAGAAGTTTAACAATTGACTGATTAAAAGCTTCTATAGGTTGTAGCCATCATTTTAGTAAAATATTGAACATTTGATTAACAACAAATCGTACAAAAGTTTCAGCGTCTTATTCTTAAAATGTTGACCAACATGATTAGTAAAACTTAAAAACAATGCGAATAACAGTATATGAGTATGCTTTTATTCAAGCAAAACATATGTCTTTTTATGTTATTTTCAAATGTTTCAAATGTTTTTCAAATCAAATCTAAGGCATGTAGGCGACTATGGATCAACGAAGGTAAAGGGTTATTGATATCGGAAAAAGTTACTAACCATAACATGTTTAATGATAATCGAAGTATACATAATAATTTAACAATAATTACATGAAAGTGGTTACCCAACTAACAATCCCGAGTCACAAATAAACATACATATTGAATTATTGTTGAATAATGGTGACAGCTGAAAAAATACCCTAAAAAGAGCTGAGAAGATGCTATTTAGATCCAAATTTAAGACAATGTTCAACATTTGTCATTGGAATGAATAATAGTAGAATCAACACTTATTAAACTTCTCCAAAGAATCTCTGCCGACTTGTCAAGATTGTTTTACTAATGAGTTGAACAAGTCATTTTTCCTTCTATTAAAGAGCCAATATTCCACCAAACAAATATAATTGTGTGAACAGATGTACAGGAGACGAACTAACGTTTTGGTTGTTTCGCACTTCAGCTGTTTCCATGCTTAACATGAACATGATTTAAAGCTGAATAGGTATTTCATAAAATCTTAATACAACATAGTTATATCATCCGAATAATTAATCCAAAGAAGGTCAAAATAACGATTAATAAACGCATTGTTCAGCAACAAATAAGCCTTACAAAAGAGGTCACACCATAGCAAAATTTTCGAAAATTGGACAAAATATTTAGAAATTGCGTTGTATTCAAAATGTATTACAATGTTCAACTTACTAATATTATTATTATTTATCTTTATTTGAGTGGCTTTTCGCCCTTGGCGAATTCGTCACTAACTAACTAATATAAAAAACATACTGGATACAATAATAACTGATTTTTTCTCAATACAATTATTCAATTATGTTTAAAAATATTTTGAATCAATCTTCTGATATAGGATTATTTTGAAAAACAAAAAGAGCACATTTAACATACAAATGGTTGAAATATACTTTATATTTCTATAATGCTTAATATATGGAAAAGTACGACAAAACTTAAAATACTAATCTAATAAAAATATTATAAATGAAATAAATGAATTTTAGTATAGTTGGATGAACAATTAAATTAAAGTTTTAACAAGTTAAAACTTATTATGAGATTCGATTGATCATTTCATACTGTTTATACTTTGTGAATAAACTTTATTTTTGACCATCATTGACATAAATTTTCTCACTGTGCGCTATAAATAGCCGACTGAATTCAGCTCGCATCAGTACTGAACAGCAGCAGAAGTAATGCGCTTGTTCAGTTGTTGATCAGCATAGCACGTGTTGATTAGACATTGTTGAACAGAAGCTCAAGCATGATCAATGTTCAACTACAAGAGGTTTATATTGGGCACTGGAAGACTGATAGATGAGTTCAAGGATGGCGCAGATGACAAGGTATACCGCTGACGATGGGAAGGTCTCGAGTTTGAATCCAGTATCCGGGTCCAGTATCAAAGTGGTTATTAATTCATGGTAAAAGTGTACGCTGCATTTGATATATACGGTGTTAGCGATTTTTAGTCATTTATTTGTTTTTAATCAATTTTGTGGCAGTTGAATAAAAGCTTAGATAAATGCTTATAAAGCGATTTTGAAGTTGTAGAATATAGTCCAGTGGCGCAACCAAGGGGGGGTTTTGGGGGTCAAACCCCCCCCCCCCCCCAGAGCAGATTTTTTTTATAATAAATTTTAAATATATTTTTGAAACTCAACACCAAAGTCCACAAACACTGGACCAGTAAGTTGTATTGACAATTATGTTGTTTTGAGTTGTGGATCTCTAATTTGAAGACTTTTGAAGGAGTTAAAAACATAGTTTACTAGCTTTTTCTGATAAATTAGCCACAGATTTTCGAAGAGAAGTTTGTATCAAACAAACATGCAAATATGTTTGTATATCTATACCGTTCAAAAAGCTGTTTGATGCAAAATTCGATGCTTTGAAAAATCTTTTAGTTGGCTCAGCATGTGGCAAATTTCAAGATCTCCAGATAGCACGTGAATTTCCGGAGAAGCAATTCTTTAGTTTTAAGTATATGATTACAAATAAAAACCCTAGGAAAGATTATGGAAGATGGTGATTCCATTGCTAAGCTGAAAATTCGTCTACAATATGGAAATGCTTCAATATCTACAATGCTGATTTGCCCTCGACAAACTGCTAATGACAGTCGCAATGCTTATTACTGCGACTTGTACTTGAAAGATTCGGATAGTTGAAAAGTGTGTATAAAATGGGATTTCGGATGGACGGAGAAACTCGATTAAAAATCCAGATATTACTTCGGGAGATAACATAATCTTGTAATTCGCGGTTGGTAATAAAAGAACAAAGTAAACACATTTGACATTAGCAAAATACAGCCAAGTCGTTATAAAAGTATGCATACAGTATTGGGTATTCATACAGGCCTGGTTACCAGAGGTTGATCCTTAACAGTGTATGTGCGCGCATCCATATGTAGCTTGGATAAACTTTCGAACAAACTACGCGATATGTAATACGCATTTTGGAAAACTTCACCAGGTACAAAAGATTTCCTTTGAATAGAGTTGTAAATTTATATAAAAATGTATGCCCAGAATGGAAGAGAAAAGCTTAAGTTTGCATTTGGTGTTATTTTTTTCTTATGGTAATCTCGCAATATTTAATTTTAAATTATTCAGCCCGAAAGTTTTTACACCCGTTTTATTTTACCAAAAACACATAATCTTCAGCTTCACAAACCCCCCCTAGAGCCAAATCCTGGTTGCGCTACTGATATAGTCAATATACAACGACACGCTTTATAACTTCTCCAAATGTGTGTGAACAACGCCTGAACAAAGGTTTCACATGGAAATTATTAAAATGTTGTTAAACATGGTGCTGAATTAAACTGCAATAATGTTGTTTGTTAAATTAGCGTTGTTAAATCAACAGTCCCTATTAGGCTGAGTGAAACCTGAATAAACTTCATTACAATATATGATTACAATCACTAAATGATAAGTAGCTTAATAATTTCGCCAGATTTGCTTGAACAATGTGTGCGTAGCAGCTGCAAAGTAATATAATAAAGCAACTATTGAGTATGTAGTTGTGAAAAATTGCTTAATAAATGATTATAAAATAGGCAAATGTTTCTTGGGCCATCAAGAACAACGACAACGCGTAGCGATGCAAGAGCTGTTCCGCGCTAAAGACACACGGAAGTTTTACGAGAAGCTTAACCGTTCGCGCAAAGGCTTTGTGCCACAAGCCGATATGTGCCGAGACTGACGGAAATCTTCTCGCGAACAAACGTGAGGTGGTCGAAAGGTAGCGGCAGCACTACGACGAGCACCTTAACGGTGATGTGACCAGTAGCGAAGGTGGCACGGAAATAACTTGAGGAGCACGCGCGGACGACGAAAGACTTCCGCCTCCAGATCTCCAAGAGATAGATGTTACCGTCGCGAAGATCTTAATTTGTTTATTTATTTTTCAGAATAATTGTTAGTATTTGTTGTTAGTTTGTTGTTTAGTTATATTAAATTAATTATTAGAATTATAAAGAAATGTTAGTAAAATTGTTATATGGTTGTTATTAGGCTGTTAATAATTGTTAATTAAATGTATTACTCCGGAATTAGTTATAAGGAACAAAATTTGTTAACACACGAAACACATTGAACACGTCTAACACAAATCATGCACGTAGTGAGCCAAAAAGGGGAACACGGTCAGCCATAAGGTATGCCACGTCAAAAAGGGAATAACAGAAAGGGTACGGAAAAGGGAACAGGATGGGCAGGCTACTGGATTGAAAAGCATAAAGCAAAAGGTCTATTCCAATCTAGATCTCAGCGAGACCACACGGAAATATTTCAAAGTTAAAGTGACCGTTATTAGAAGAGAGTTTCAAGTGCATAATTGCATATGTGCAAATACAGTTTGAATCAGGTATGAATATTGCCGATATCTCCAGAATACCCAATAGCCAGCCTAACGCCCTACCCATAACCCTACTACCAGGACCCGTTATCGTTTGCCTGAAGGTTTTGGCAAAGGCTCCCACGACCCGTCTAAATCCGTGGGGAACCCCTGTAGCTGCCCTGAAGGCCCACCTAAGGTCCAAGGATCACCAAGGACACCAGAAACCGACCATTTGGAAACCCCGACGCCCTAGAAAGCTGGTACAACCCGTTAGAGTACCGATCTCAACTTCGACTCGGAGATCGTTGGAACGCACCAAGTCATCCAAGCCCCGTAGACTTCGCGTGCCGATCAACCCCACGTGCTCCACTTCCGGCCGGCCACATCGAGACACGACACACCTCACACCCACACCACACCCAGTAAGTCCAATAAAAAGAATTAAAGAAGTTGAGTGCGTTTTACTTGGACCCTTGACGAGCTTAAGCCGACCCTAAGAGTCTCGGAATTTGAGCCTGGTCCCTCCGACCGGCCGGGTAACATAGAAACGGAGATTGGACGGTTGAAAAACAACAAAGCCGCTGACCAAGGACCAACTACCGAGCGAGTTCCTAAAATACGGTGGTGATGCACTGGCAAGAGCGCTGCACTGGGTTATTTCCTAGATTTGGGAGGAGGAAGTATTGCCGGAGGAGTGGATGGAAAGTGTCGTGTGTCCCATCTACAAAAAGGGCGACAAGTTGGATTGCGCCAATTATCGTGCGATCACAATTTGAACGCCGATTTATGGACGAACGAGCAACAACGGACAAAATATTCGCCATTCGTCAGCTGTTGCAGAAATGCCGCGAATACAATGTACCCACACATAATTTATTCATCGATTTTAAATCGGCCTATGATATAATCGATCGCGAACAGCTATGGCAGATTATGCACGAATACGGTTTCCCGGATAAACTGACAAGATTGATCAAGGCGACAAAGGAGCGAGTGATGTGCGTAGTCCGAGTATCAGGGACACTCTCGAGTCCCTTCGAATCTCGCAGAGGGTGATGGCCTTTCATGTTGCTTTAGAGGGTGTGATTAGAAGAGCGAGTATAGATACGAGTAGCACGATCTTTAGAAAGTCCGTTCAGTTACATGGTTTCGCCAACGACATCGATATTGTTGCACGCAACTTTGAGACGATGGCGGACACATACATCCGACTAAGGGCTGAAGCTAGGCGAATCGGACTGAACATCAATGTGTCGAAGACGAAGTGCATGACAGCGAGGGGCTCAAGAGAAGACACGTGGCATGCCGCCCCACACCTCGAGTTCATATTGACGGTGATGAAATCGAGGTTATCGAAGAATTCGTGTACTTGGGCTCACTGGTGACCGCCAACAACGACACCAACAGAGGAATCCAGAGACGCATCGTTGCTGGATATCGTGCCTACTTTGGACTCCGCAGAACGCTCCGATCGAGCAAAATTCGCCATCGCACGAAGTTAATCTTCTACAATACTCGGATCGTGGCCGCATGTATCCATCCTCGGTTCTGCCCCATGCTCGCCAGATCGAAACGCACTTGATCCGCCCACACTAGCTCACTGCGCTCCACGCCTTCTTGTACCAACCGGATCCGAAGCGAACACCATCTTTGCAGGGTTGCTGTCCGGCATTCTTGCAACATGCCCTGCCCATCGTATCCTTCCAGCTTTGGACACCTTATGGATACTGAGTTCGCCGTAGAGTTGGGCGAGCTCGTGGTTTATCCTTAGCCGCCACACACCGTTTTCCTGCACACCGCCAAAGATCGTCCTAAGCACCCGACATTCGAAGACTCCAAGTGCTTGCAGGTCCTTCTCGAGCATCGTTCACGTTTCATGCCCGTAGAGGACTACCGGCGTTTTGTACATGGTACATTTGGTGCGAGCGTGAACGCAGCTTCTTGTGGAGGCCATAGTAGGCCCGACTTCCACTGATGATGCGCCTCCATATTTCACGGCAAACGTTATTGTCAGCCGTCAGCAAGGATCCAAGGTAGACGAACTCGTCGACCACCTCGAAAGTATCCCCGTCTATCGTAACACTGCTACCTAGGCGAGCCCTGTCGCGATCGGCCCCACCAGCTAGCATATACTTTGTCTTGGTTGCATTCACCACCAGTCTAACTTTTGCTGCCTCGCGTTTCAGGCAGCTGTACAGGTCTGCCATCTTTTCAAATGTTCGGCCGAAAATGTCCATATCATTCGCGAAGCAAACAAATTGACTCGATCTCGTAAAAATCGTACCCCGACTGTTAAGCCCGGCTCTCCGCATAACACCTTCTAGCACAATATTGAACAACAGGCACGAAAGTCTATTACCTTGTCGTGAACGCGAGTGTTCGCCTGAAACCTTCACACAATTTTGCACACCCTCCATCGTTTCTCTTATCAGTCTCGTGAGCTTCCCGGGAAAGCTGTTCTCGTCCATGATTTTCTATAGCTCTACGCGGTCGATACGATCGTATGCCGCCGTGGAATCGATGAATCGACATTTTTGGAGGATTTACCGTACAGTAAAGATCTGGTCCGTTATCGAATCGGCCGTCAACGAAGCCGGCTTGATTACTTCCCACGAAATCGTTTACTACAGGTGACAAACGACGGAAGTTGATCTGGGATTATACCTTGTGGGTCACATTTAGAATGGTGATCGCTCGAAAGTTCTCACAATCTAACTTGTCGCCTTGTAGATGGGCCATATTACCCCTTCTTTCCACTCCTTCGTAGCTGTTGTTTTTCAGATTGTGCCAAATGGCCAGCCTCTCCGGGCCCATCTTTATGAGTTCAGCTCCGATACCATCCTTACCAGCAGCATTATTGTTCTTGAGCTGGTAAATGGCATCCTTAACCACCTTCAAAGTGGGGCTGGTTGATTTCCATCCTCCGCAGTACTGACGAAGTCGTTTCCTCCGTTGTCCCGTCCTTCATTGCCTGTGCTTTCAGCGCCATTCAGGTGCTCGTCGAAGTCTTGCTTCCACCTTTCGATCACCTCACGCAAGGTATATTGAAGAAAGGTACAGCAATCTAAGCAGTCAGTGGATGCGGGGAGTGGTGAACAGTAGGGAGTAGAAAATGACATCTGGCCGGTCGGCCAGCTGGCAAGTTCGTTGATGTGATTTTCCCCTCTAAAGGTTGCCTGTGGTTGCTATCGTTTCCATAGGATTGTTTATTATTGATATTAACGCTTTGGTAATGAGAAAATATCTCAAAGCATCTTCAAGTAAGTTCTTTGATATAAGGTATTATCTGAAATATTATTCTAATTTTACTGTTTTCAGATTAACAATAAACTCTACGGAGCAAAATACCCAGTATAGAGTTGCTTTCTTGCAGGAGACTGGCCAGGATAACCGCAGAAGTGTATAATGGAGGCTGTAACCCGTAGGTATACGGCGATGGTCAACGATAGTAAGAGAATGGTCACCGAAATTTCACGTTATGGCGTTTCATCGGCTGATCAAGGGATGAGGAGAGTTATGAAACTATTGACGATACCATTTACTAACCATTATTTTTATTTTTAGCAAACAAAACTAATCGTAACAGGAGATAGCAATGTAACACCGATTAAGCTGTCGAATACGATAGTTCTCTCTCTAAACGGGTGCCGGTTATACATGGATGCCGTTTGACTATAAAATGAAATGAAAGCTTTCCTGATCCTGAATAGGATGTCGTTGTGTTCGCATAAAATTCTAAATTCTGAGCATGGACATTTTTAACACCCCGGGGGTGGGTGGGTGTTTTCTTGTATGATATTTCCACTGTTTTTGTATGAACCGTAACAACTTGAGGACACCCACCCATCCCCTTCAGCGTTATGAGATCTGTGAATAAGCTCTTGTGTTTTGTTAAGCTCTGTCTTTTCCAGTAGAAGCATTAACCTAAGAATGCTATTATGTATCCGGTAGAAATCAAGACCAACATTTATTTATAATTATTGTTTTCTCGGGCCCCGTGAGTCGCAGCTTATATGTGAATAGTGCGCTGTGTTCATAAAAATCGTAAGAATGCAGCGCCACACTAAAAAACTGATTTCAAAACCGCGCGAGTTGAGGCGCGTCGCGAGTCTCACTGGCGCGATCCGGTTTGGTGGCGGTGCGACAATAATGTCGCTGCTGTTCGTGTTACCAACATCTAGTTTGCCACGAACTGACAGCCTGAGTACCGGGCATCAAAGTGTCAAATTAATTATAAAAACATAAACAACGACCAGGCATTGAACAAACAATGAAAAACCATAATTAAAGGTAAGAATAATTAAAATCAGTTTTGTGACAACAGCGCTACTAGCGTTCTACTACTTATATTTCTATTGTCTTTTCCCGTACAACTCCTGCGTGGCGAAAATCCACTGTCAATCGCAGTTATTTTGTAATTCGAGATTGGCATGATGCTGAGTGTGCTATGGAAGCGTTCCAGACAATTTCAAACAACTGAAAACACAACTGACGTTTTCGAAAACAAAATGAATTGAGGGGAAATATCTTTTAGTTTCATGGCTTGCTGACCTACTTAAGCATAACGAACCAGCTAGTTGTCATCTTTTTCTCCAATATGGCGGAATGCTTTATTTGACAAATCGAACTACCTCCCTTCTAAATACCTTGACCTCACGCTCGTCCGTCAAAATGCTCCCATCTTTATCCCTGCACATCTCGGCTGGCGGCACGAAGCCGTTGCGGGATGCGTTGAGCTTCTGACTGATAGAACTTACGTATCTCTTGAGACCGGCACAGCTATTCTGGGCAACGGCGACAACGTCACCGTCGTGCTTCATCACGACCCTTTGGACAGCTTTTTCACCGAAAGCACATTACTTCTCAAATCTGGCGCAGTGGAAGCGTGCTGGGCTAAAGGATCTCTGTTATCCGGAACACGAAAAAAGGTACGGAGTATAACAAACTCAGAATGATTTATTTTAGATGAAACTCCTTTGAATCTACTAATAACTGTATAAAAGTAGTGGTACACAAAAAATATTCTCCTATTTGTTGGTAATAGTGAAATTATAATTGATAAGACGTTGTTGCCAGTAATCGCTACTTCAATTTGAGTCTTTTCCCCTTCTACTACATAAGATTGCTTGATGTCGTACGTAACCATCAACGTATCTGACAGCCCTGCAAACGAGCAGCCGGCGTAAAATATAAAAAAGCGAAATACTGTGATCAAATAATTGTTTTTAGCACGGTTTGATGAAATTACAAGTTTTTTTCATCAGAAATCAACCAGTAATTGTTTTTAATTAACAAGTAGTGAAAATAAACAGTGTTGGAGGTTCTACGTTTAGCAAAAGTGGTAAAATTCGATGAAAAGTGTTCTTCGTTCGCAGACGGATAAGTGCAAACAATTGTTGCAAAGTTTAACGTCCGTGTTAAAAATTAGCACGGTTCATTAAATTTCCACCAGCTACTAGTGTTGAAACTACGGAAATCGTAAGGTAATAGTGTTCTGATGTCTCGTTAGCAATTTTGGAGTGAACTTAGTGTAGGTAAGTGAAATATTTTGAGAAATAATGTGTCTCCGCCTATTTCGTTTCCAGGAAGAAATGCCTTCGTCAGTACTGCAAGCGATGCAAATCAACCACCCCAAATGAGACCTCCCTCATGGATGCCATTCATTAGCTAAGAAAAAAAAAAAAAAAGATTACTATGGAAAATGCCATCCTTTTGTGTTCAGCCCTATATCTCTTCGTCATAATGTTATACGGAAAAGTGAACACAATCTTCTCATGTGAAATCCTCTCAGCTACAACTTTGCCGAAGACCACATTTTGATTGGACGTAAGGATAAATTGCTATTCATAATCATAAACTGGGTATGCATTTTACATGCTGAACCAACTGCCCGGCAGGCAACAGTGATGCTCCTGGTGGGTAGCATATATCAAAGAAATCCAGGCTACTATGTTCTACAGCAAAAAAGCAGTGTTGCTCTGAAAGTAAGTGAATGATCATCTCAGCATGGTTTAGACTTTGTAATCAATAATAAGAAATTATCCTTATGTCCCATCAAAACGTGGTCTTCGGCAAAGTTGTAGCTAGGAAGATTTCACTTGAGAAGAGTTTGTTCACTTTTCCATAGATTGTTATTTCGAGCAGTTAGAGGACTGAACATAAAAACTTTGTCTTTTCCATAGTAATTTCCATATAAACTTCAAATGGTGTGTGCACAACCAAATTTCTTCCAAATCACTTCAAATTTTGGGAGAATGGTTTTTATCATAATTGACACCGTTTAAGGTGGTTTAAGCATAGGGGAGCAAAAATTTCCAAATTTGCATCACTCTCATGTCCATCTACAAGAAGGGCGACAAGTTAGATTGCGAGAACTTTCGAGCGATCACCATCCTAAATGTGGCCTACAAAATGTTATCCCAGATCATCTTCCATCGTCTGTCACCTGTAGTAAACGAGTTCTTGGGAAATTTTCAAGCCGGCTTCATTGACGGCCGATCGACAACAGACCAGATCTATACTCAAATAATGTTTTTTTTTTTTTTTAGTTTCTTTATTAGTATCATTCCAAACATTACATTCATTTCTTATATCTAGGTGTTCTGTGTTATTAGACAACACTATCATCCTAATTTGGTAAAACAAATTTAAGATTTAATTAACATTTACATTTCATTTGCCGTAGCAGTTCAGTTTTTTTTACAGGTGAGTTGATTTCACCTGCTTATAAGAGAGAAAAAAAAACGTTTTTAATATACTTAACCTAACTTAACCTAAACATATAACGCATTAATCGTGGCAATAGAAGATTGTAACGATTTTTGCCTGAAATTATTTATTATTTTATTTGACATGTGTTCCAATGTTTCAACATTGGATATTCTATGTAACTCATTGGTACTATACCAGGGAGGAAGTCTCAGAATCATTTTCAAAATTTTATTTTGAATTCTCTGCAGAGCTTTCTTCCTGGTATTACAACAGCTAGTCCATATTGGTACAGCATACAACATGGCTGGCCTGAAAATTTGTTTGAATATCAAAAGCTTGTTCTTAAAACAAAGTTTTGATTTTCTATTAATAAGGGGATAGAGACATTTTACATATTTATTACATTTGGCTTGAATGCCCTCAATGTGATTTTTGAAAGTTAAATTCTTATCTAGCATGAGCCCTAGATACTTAACTTCATCTGACCAATTTATTGGAACCCCTCTCATCGTGACAACATGTCTACTTGAAGGTTTCAAATAAAGAGCTTTTGGTTTATGTGGGAATATTATTAGTTGAGTTTTGGAAGCATTAGGAGAAATCTTCCATTTTTGCAAGTATGAAGAAAAAATAACCAAACTTTTTTGCAATTGACTACAGATGACACGCAGACTTCGTCCTTTGGCGGAGAAGTCTGTGTCATCCGCAAACAAGGATTTTTGACATCCCTAAGGTAACTCAGGTAAGTCAGATGTGAAAATATTGTATAATATTGGTCCCAAAATGCTGCCTTGAGGAACACCAGCTCTTACAGGAAGTCTTTCAGATCTGGAGTTCTGATAATTAACCTGAAGTGTACGATTTGACAGATAACTTTGAATTATTCTAACAATGTATGTTGGAAAATTAAAGTTTTTTAATTTTACAATCAAACCTTCATGCCAAACACTGTCGAATGCTTTTTCTATGTCTAGAAGAGCAAGACCAGTAGAATAGCCTTCAGATTTGTTGGAACGGATCAAATTTGTTACACGTAAAAGTTGATGAGTGGTCGAATGTCCATGGCGGAATCCGAACTGTTCATTGGCAAAAATTGAATTTTCGTTGATATGGGTCATCATTCTGTTCAAAATAACCTTTTCAAAAAGTTTACTAATGGAGGAAAGCAAACTGATTGGACGATACCTAGAAGCTTCTGCAGGATTTTTGTCTGGTTTTAAAATTGGAACAACCTTAGCATTTTTCCATTTGTCAGGAAAATATGCTAATTGAAAACATTTGTTAAGTATATCAACTAAAAATGATAAGCTACTTTCTGGAAGTTTCTTGATGAGGATGTAGAAAATTCCATCATCGCCAGGAGCTTTCATGTTTTTGATTTTTTTAATAATAGTTCTCACTTCTTCCAAATCAGTCTCCCAGGCATTTTCGAAAACGTTCTCTTGATTGAGAATATTTTCGAACTCCTGAGTAACTTCATTTTCAATTGGACTAGTAAGTCCTAAATTAAAATTGTGCGCACTTTCAAACTGCATAGCAAGTTTTTGAGCTTTTTCGCAATTAGTTAGTAATAATTTATTTTCCTCTTTCAATGCCGGGATAGGCTTCTGAGGTTTTTTCAAGATTTTAGATAATTTCCAAAAGGGCTTAGAGCCGGGGTCCAATTGAGAAATTTTATTTTCAAAATTTTTGTTTCTTAAATCTGCAAAACGTTTCTTGATTTCTTTCTGCAAATCCTGCCATATAATTTTCATAGCAGGATCACGAGTGCGTTGAAATTGCCTTCTCCTCACGTTTTTAAGACGGATCAAAAGTTTAAGATCATAGTCTATAATCACGGATTCAAATTTTACTTCACATTTTGGAATTGCAATGCTCCGGGCTTCAACAATGGAATTTGTTAAAGTTTCAAGAGCATTGTCAATATCAAGTTTAGTTTCTAAAGAAATGTTAACATCAAGATTAGAGTCAACATACGTTTTATATATATTCCAGTCGGCTCGTAAATAATTGAAAGTGGAGCTGATAGGATTGAGAATCGCTTCATGGGATATTTGAAATGTAACAGGGACATGATCAGAATCAAAATCAGCATGAGTAACTAATTGGCTACAAATATGACTAGAGTCGGTTAAGACCAAGTCAATCGTAGATGGATTTCTAGAAGAGGAAAAACATGTAGGGCTATCAGGGTATTAAATTCAGAAATATCCTGAAGAGCACTCATCAAATAAAATTCTGCCGTTGGAATTACTTTGAGAATTATGCCATGACCGATGTTTGGCATTAAAGTCACCAATGATAAAAAAATTTGACTTATTGCGAGTCAATTTTCGCAAGTCAGTTTGGAGCAAATTAACTTGCTGTCCAGAGCATTGAAAAGGCAAATAGGCAGCTATGAAAGTATATTTACCAAACTGTGTTTCAACAGAAACACCTAAAGTTTCAAAACCTTTAGTTTCAAATGACGAAAACAGTTCTCGAAAACTTATTCAAACAGACTCAAGTCAAAAAAGTATACAAACTTACTTTATCGATTCTACGTGTTTCGCAGACAAAATTCTACACATTTTGCTCTAAACCACTCGATTTTTCACTTTTAGAACGTTTACTTTCCGGAATTACAAAACGACTAAAGTAAGATTTTCAAGTTTCGCTACCTAACCACTACTTTCACCGCTCCGCTGTATGGAGAGACAAAGTGACTTAACCACGAATCAAAACAAAACACTACTTGAGCCGATTTTACACTGGTACAAAAACGTCGAAAGTAACTGAATAAATCGGCTTATCATTTTGTAATAAATTTTTTGTGGGAAATAACAGGAACTCCCTAGTTTTTGAATGCGAGCTTATTGTATGCAAAATTTAAGCAATGTACACGGCGAAAAAATGTGAAAAAGGTGATTCATTTTAAAACAGTTTTAGAAGACAGGTTGTGATTCTTCTGAATTAATTTTCTCAAAACTGTATGGAAGTTACTTACGTCGATTTGAAAAAGTAATCGAGAGTTGATGTTTTATACGCCTATGAATGATGATTGCAACTCCCCCACATGCCCCATCAAGTCGATCATTACGATAAACAAAAAAGTTAGGATCTTTTTTTAGTTTGGATCCAGGTTTTAAATAAGTTTCGGTAATAACTGCTATATGCACGTTATTAGCTGTAAGAAAATTAAACAGCTCGTCCTCTTTACCATTCAGAGAACGAGCATTCCAATTTAAAATATTTAAATTATTATTTGGATCCATTAGAAAAACGTAAATTGTAAATTTTACACCTACTTGGACTGCTTCAGTCATAGTGGTGGCTTTGAACATTGCATCAATCATTAGATTCAATTGTTCAGTTAGAAAATTAAAATCAGAGGCAGACATGTCATGTGATTTCCCATTAGAATTTCCGGTAGACGAAGAAGCGGAATTACCTGTGGCGGTAGGGTTTTTTCCATTTGATTTGAAACAAGTAGAATGGGTACCCATGGATCGAACAGGGGAGGAGTTCGAATTTCCTGCTACGATATCGGCAAAGGATTTACCGTGGGTAGATACATTCGAAATTGAAAGATTCGAACGGCTACCCGACGGATTAAAATTTGTTTGTGAATGAGCATGATTATGATCTTCCTGATGGGTATGATTCATGATCAAGCGATCGTTAACTGAAAAATGAGCATTGTTCGATACTCTACCAGGCAAATTCCGGAAACGACCGTTATCGTAACGGATATTATCTTTCATCTGCCTGGCACGAGTCTCAATGACCCTTTTGCGTGAAGGACAATTCCAAAAATTGGACTTATGGTTAGCCCCGCAATTTGAGCATATGAACTTGGTGGTATCTTCCTTCACTGGACAGACGTCTTTGGCGTGAGAAGAACCTCCGCAAATCATGCATTTAGCATCCATGCGACAATTTTTTGTACCATGACCCCACTTTTGGCACCGACGGCACTGAGTGGGGTTCTGGTAATTTCCTCCAGGTTTCTGGAAATGTTCCCATGTCACACGGACATCAAACAAAAGTTTTGCTTTTTCTAAAGCTTTAATATTATTTAGTTCTTTTTTGTTAAAGTGAACTAAATAAAATTCTTGAGAAAGCCCTTTCCGAACAATGCCAGATTGGGTTCTCTTTATCATAATGATTACTTGGACTGGGGAAAATCCAAGTAAATCATTTATTTCATTTTTGATCTCTTCAGGTGACTTATAGTCACTTGAGAGACCTTTCAAAACAACTTTGAACAAACGTTCAGTTTTGTCGTCATAAGTAAAAAATTTGTGCTTCTTCTCTTCAAGATGTTTGAGAAGAAGTTCACGATCTTTAAGAGTTTCCGGCAAAACGCGACAGTCTCCTTTCTTTGCGATTTGGAAGGAAACCTTGATTCCCCTAATGGAGTTCAAGATCTCCTGCCTAAATCCCGCAAATTCGGAACAACTGACCACGATAGGCGGCACTCTTTGCTTCCTCACTTGAATCAAAGAGCCTGGGCTAGAGGCTGCTTAGATTTGGTGTTCGGAAAATTTGTCTAGAGCATCGAACTGATTGCTCATTTCGATACAATTATTCATTTCACCCTTGGAAGAAAGTTCGCATTCCGGGGAAACGTCCTTTCTTCCATTCTTGCCACGTGTAGTGACAGTTTTAAAACCCACTTTTTTGGAAGGAAGTAGTGAATTCAGAGATTCACCCTTCCTTTTGTTTGTTGTTGATAGCATGTTTAGTGAATAAATGAAAGAAGACGTGACCTTCGAGAGGTTTTTTTTCCCAAGACGGTGTCCAAGAAGGATTACCACCGCTAGCTTTCGCCAACGGGTCCAACGAAAAATCGAAGGTACGGGTCCAAACAAGGATCGTAAAGGGATCAATAGTAGAAAAAATAGTACTGAAAAGTACTGTTTTAGTAGCACTGAAAAGTACCGTTTTTAATTTTAGCACTGAAAAGTACTGTTTTTGTAGCACTGAAAAGTACTGTTTTATTGCTTTAGGTAGTTTTTAAGAAAACTTCCAAGAGCAGAGAGAATTCGTGTACGCACAGCACGAAGGTACGATGCGCACTGCTACTCAAATAATGTCGTGAATACCAAGTCCCAACGCATCATCTTTTCATCGATACGCCGAATACGATAGTATCGACCGTGTGGAGCGATGGGAAATCATGGACAAGAACAGCCTTCTCGATAAGCTTACAAGAGCAACAATGGAAAGTGTGCAAAATTGTGTAAAGGTTTCGTTTGAATCCCGACCGGGATAAGGAGTCTAAATCGAGTCTATTACACGACACTGACGACGGTCTTACAGTTGAGGTCGAAATACGCGTATCTGTCTAAGGATAAAAACTCTAGTGGAATGTAGTACCGTACTAAATTAGTTGTTCATTCTTTTAAGCTTTAAGTAGTTCAAAGCAGTAGGGATTCTTCAAAGTACAAAAAACAAGCTGAACAATCAGAATCAGTTTCACTAAATTTATTGACTAACATATCGCTTTTGGTTTTTTTTTCATCCCTAATGACTGCATCAGCTTCAGCTTAAAACTAAAACAACACGAAACAAGACAAAATAACTTAAAAACAACCTCAACAATACAAAACGGTGGCAAATGCTGCTAGCCAGGTGTAATGCCGTAGTCCCCTGATACGACCTACTGCTGACTGCGGAGCTGCTAATAGCTAATGCATACACAAAAGACAATCATTCTTCTTATCAGTATTTTCAAAGGGGCGGACGATGCGACGTTTGCTTTCCGATAACTGTTCATCAATGTAATTAACACTTCTCCAAGCTGCTGGCGATTTCGTGCAGGTTACATCACGACGTATGTCTTTTGAACCTACAGAGAATAGACAAAAAGGTTGAAATAGGTAAAACGTAATAACTAGATAGGTAAAATAAAATAACTTCCTTGAAAATTTATAAAATATGATGGGTCCGGAAGCATCCGACTAGAAATTTGGCTATTTACATTGGACATGGTAACTATTGGCTACCGAAGTTGTAAACTAGAACGCCAAAATCTGGGCAGAATCCGGCCATTTCCACTAAAAAAGTTTTGGGAAAATTGGCTATTTTTGTTCCCCTTTTAAATTATGTCAATATGCATGTCATAGGGTAGATGTGCCAATAGTGGAGGTACTAATAACGATTGAACTTCATTTAACCACCTAAATTCAAAAGGCGCAATCAATGTACATGCTAATGTTGTAATGGAAAGCAACGACCATTGAGTTAATGAGAAAAATGATTTCATCGCAGTAACCCACGTCATGTCAGTGAAAAATAATACGTCCACTATTGGTACACTGTTCCTTTAGTTGCAGTATATTTTTAATTTGTGTTCCTATAGTTGCGGTATCCGTTGTTTTTTATGGGATCCTCCAATATAGGAACACTTTACCGCAACTATTGGTACAAGAAAAGTTTTAGTAATTTCAGTGATATTTCATCAGTTTTAAAGCAATTTGAACGCTCTTTTCAACTATTCTGTGTATCAACAAACCAATACGTCGAATGGCAGTGTCGGTTCTGTGGATATTGTAATAAAATCAGAGAAAACTATTGGAAATGTCTTTCATTATGTGGAAACAAGTACACGAGAATACTGTAGAAACAAACTAACTTTATTAAACGGAAATAAAACGAGAATGAATTCAGAAACGATGTTCACACTTGAATGGCGCTTTCACATTTGAATGAGAGTGGGGATGAAAGGCGCGCTGGACACGTTTAAGAAGCTTCTCACCATCACAGTAGGTGATGCTTTTGCGTGTTGCCTGATGTGCGTCACAGTTGACAGCACAGCCTTGTTGGTAAGAGCATCTCGATCGTTGCTCCTTCCAATAAAAACGGCACTACCGCAACTATAAGAACGCCCACAACTAAGGGAACGCTTACCTTAATAGTAGTAGTAATTTCTATCATAATTATTTTCTGACCCAGTATTGTGAGTTGTACAAAATGTCAGCCTCAAATAAGCACTTTTGAGTTCTTGGTAATTTTTAGAAATTTTAATTACTTCCCATACTGCCATAAAATGCACACTTCGTATTCCATTTACTCAAAGCCTAATTTTGTCGAATGTTACAAATATGCAGTTATGAACAGTTATTATTATTATCTTTATTAACGAGATTTGCAGCCCGAGGCTGGCTCATCTCGGAGTTATGAGCAGTATGAACTTTACGGAATTCATTCGATTTCGTTTGAAGTATACTTACACTGATAGGCAAAATAAAGTGCTCACCTTACCAGTTTTCGAATTTCTCTCATTGATTTAATTCAAATTAAAGTTAACACAGTTAAATCTTTTCTGATATATATATATTTTTTATATTCTTTTTAAAACCATCACATTTCCTCCTCCATGCTTCACCGTTCCTTGGATGTGGCGCTCTGCGCCGCTTTCGGCAGCTCGAGCTTCAGGAGCGCCACATCCAAGGAGCGGTGACGCATGGAGGTGTGATGTGTTGAAATGTGATGGTCTGGAGGTGTTTTTCATGGAGTGGAGTAGGAAGCCTCGAGAAAATCGACGGAATAATGACGGCAGATTCCTACATCAACATCTTGCAGAAAAATCTGGAGGTTTCGCTGATCCAGACGGTGTATGACGAGCGTATGGGGGCCCAGATAGCCGTAGCAGTAAACGCGCAGCTATTCAGCATGACCATACTGAGGGTCGTGGGTTCGAATCCCACTGGTCGAGGATCTTTTCGTAAAGGAAATTTTCTCGATTCCCAGGGCATAGAGTATCTTCGTACCTGCCACACGATATACACATGCAAAAATGGTCAATCGGCAAAGAAAGCTCTCAGTTAATAACTGTGGAAGTGCTCATAAGAACACTAATCTGAGAAGCATGCTTTGTCCCTGTTGGGACGTAACGCCAGAAAGAAGAAGAAGATGACGAGCGTATGCTAGTCTACGTGTGGTCAAATGTCACTAAGCTCTATAAGGCCTCCAAGGACCGAAAGTTTTGATGTTTATGCTTTACTTTTGTTGCTCATAATTTTGTTTTGTCATAATTTGTTGTTCATAATTTTGGGGTACAAAAAACAAACTTTTGTATCCCAAAATTATGAAAAAGCGAATAATAAATTAGATCCCAGTTATTAGGTTAACATTTTTACTGTCCGGTCATAGAGGACTTGCAATGTTTTACAAAAAAAGGATGCTTTTCCTTGAAATTCTACATTTTCCGATAAATTTTGCATTGTGATTGATGCCAAACTGACTGAAGTCAACTTTCGGAGACAATTCTGCTTAAATTATAAGAAACATATGTGGCTACACTTGTATGAAATTTTATCGTTTCACATTTTTTTTGGTAGATTGTATCAGAGTGAAACTTTTGTAACATAGTTTGTATACACTGCAAAAATGTGTTTTGGTATGATCCTGGAATAATGAAATCTTTATATCATTATTCGTTTTTGGAAAAATCAAACTGTCCGGCCATAGAGGACTTCCCCCTATTAACTGAGACCTTTCTTTGCCTAAGTTGCCATTTTCGCATTCGTATATCGTGTGGCAGGTACGATGATACTCTATGCCCAGGGAAGTCAAGGAAATTTCCATTACGAAAAGATCCTGGACCGACCCAGACACCTTCAGCATGGCTTTGCTTTGTAGCCGCGGACTCTAACCACTCGGCTAAGGAAGACCCCAATTAACGTCAACGAAACGGCGTTGATCAACGTTAACAACCCTGTTACCGACATCCAAAGGTTTGTACAGAAGTTTTACTCTGAAATCTCAAAGGAACTTCTCAAAGTTTTTTACACGACTTTCAAAGATTGACTTTAGAATTCTAAAAATTCTAAAGTCTTCAGTCCAGTTATCCCTCTAATACCCTTTAGATGGGGTACCCTTTAAAATTCTGTGTATTTTTCCCATCTCAGAGATTAAACTACCTAATTTAAATTAATTAACTCATTACGCGTGGTAAAGAATCTTACTAAAGATGAATAAATTATGGGTGAAATTATGTGAAATCCACGTGGTCAGCTGGGATTCGATCCCTGGACTATTGTATGCTAGACGAGTGTTTTACCAACTAAGCTACCAAGCCACTTGGTGTACCAATAACTCAGAAGATTACATGTTTCGCAGACCCCTTTCATAACCCATATCCATCCATCTCATGTTACTACACACGCGGGCAGAGCGAGTGCGATTTGTTTAGTGTTGAAACTGTTTGCCTAGCATACCTACAAGCGATGCATGAAACAACTTTATTAGAGAACGAACGAATGGCCATAAATATAAATTATTGTTCAAAACTAATTGAATAGTGAAAAATTGTTTTTAGAACGAAAACAAAAATTTGGATATTGGAGGGTTATAATAGTTTATACTATAAACTTTATAGGAAAAATATCAAAAAAGATAGAGATTCACACCGGTTGAAAATATAAGCGAAACCATATTGAGCCTTTGGTCTACTCTACGGGAATCCGTCACAACTCTCAATATCCAGCTTAATTATTGAGTGCCAAAATTGAATTATTTTATGTAACTTGACAAAATTTTCCGTCTCATTTCATTAATTTCCAAGGAAGTAATGATTGTTAAAATTTCGACAAATTTGTACCTACCTATCTCAACCTTTTTGTTTAACCCCTGTATAAAATGTGCGCGACGATGTGGGGCTGGACTCGTTTCTTTTAATCTTAATATCAATGACTGTTGTGTGTTTGTGTTCCGATTTCGATGGCGTTGAGATAAAGATGTGCAACCGTTCGATTGCGATAAAGATGATGAGACAGGAGTGTGATGGGCAGTTTGACGCGTCTTAAATGCTTCTACAAATGTAACATAACTGGACTGGAACCGCCGGAGCTTAGTTCTTTTTCTTCTCGCTGGCCGTAATCGCCTTGGCGCCCTTGATGGGATTCTCCTTGCACTCCTTGTACAGGTTGTTCAGATCGAAGGCCGCCTTCACATTGTCAGCTGAGAAGAAGAACTTGACCAGTTTGCCCTTGGCATCGGCATACGGCCTTCGGGCCACTTCCTTCCCATTCCGGAACAGGATGACCGATGGGAGTTGACGACTGAGAGAACTGTCCGAAACGTGATACTTCTTTCCGATGTTGGGGAATCTTCCGATGTCCACCTTTCCGAATCGCAAGTTGGGCAGGTTGTATTCCGCGGACAGTTCCGCAAAAATGGGCGCGAAATTTACGCAAGCCGGATTCCAAACGGTGTAGAAAGTGACCAACCAGTTGACCCGTTTGTCCTTTTCCATTTCGTCTTCGAGGCCATTCTCCAGTCGGAAATAGGTGACATTTTCCGGTCCGGAGTAGGTCGGTTCTGGCAGGATCAGTGCCACCAGAATGAACAGCACTCCGTAAATTAACCCGAGGCGGATGTCACTGTAGAACCACAGGCCCAAATTGGCCAACTTTGTGTACATGAAACTGGACGTCAGGTAGTTGATCATGGTTACGCTTCCGGTTTTCCGCGTCCGGATCATGACCACGATGAGCAGGAAGAACAGAATCTCCGTTTCGCGACCGTCCAACTCGCACTGGTCCTGGTTGAACAAATATGTCCATAAAAAGTTACAAACCATCGGCATTCGCTTGGCCACGATGTAGGAAATGCTCATCAGGATATTGACCCAGTAATAGGGCTTCACCAGCAGGGCCAGGTCCTTCTTGAACGACATTTTGGATTCTCTTCGCGTGGGCTACGCCTGATGTATGTTATTTAATAGACACTCTAATTATGACCTCAATTAATGACTTCCCTTGAGCAGCTTAGCACACTTCGCGACAGACTTCTCGGTAAGAGAACGACTCTCACACCTGTCGATAAACGATACGACTGACTGAAGGAGAAAAGCTGTCTGAAGTCTTGAAGGGGGTGGAAAATCATCAGCGCAGAGTGCAAACAGTGGGCGGTGGGAGGTTGGTTGTGTCTGCGTTGTGTCAGACTGACAAGGCGAAAGAGATCTAAAACGGAGCTCGCTCATTTTCGGTTCCCGGGATTTGGAGTGAGTTTTTGCAATTTTTACAGTGGAACCCTAAAAAGTTGATTTCGGGCGGCACCAAACTAAGGAAGCGACCAAAATGGACGCAATACGAGAAGCGAAGCGTGAATCTGTTGGAATTTAACTTTCATTGTTTGCGTTACGCGCCTAAATAAATAAAAATTAATGATAAATGACGATGGTTGGACTAGTAATCCTTTATAGGAGAGATTCGCGGAAACTGACCTTTCTGTATCGCGACTCCAGTTGGAAGACAATCGATTTTCTCAAAATCTATGCGTTCAACCAGGCCATCGACATGCAAGGAGACACCATCTTCTATGGTGACAGAGGGCTCGATTGGCTTGTCAGATGAATCGGGCCCGGGACATCCGGTCTACTGTCAATCGCTGCAGTTGATATAAGGCATGTCAAAGGTGTGCGTTCAACCTAACGTCGGGCATAGTGCGCTGGACAGCGGATCTGGTGGACTACCCAGCGCACCTTGCCGGACGTAGCTCCGACGCATAGGTTTGGACACTAGAAAAATTCCTCATATCATTGGAATTTGTTCCACACTAAATATTTTGCAATTTTGTCGACACATATTGACTGTGTGAGACAAATAACTGGAGTTCATTCAAAACATATTGTCGCACCGCCACCAAACCGGATCGCGCCAGTGAGACTCGCGACGCGCCTCAACTCGCCGCATTTTGAAATCAGTTTTTTAGTGTGGCGCTGCATTCTTACGATTTTTATGAACACAGCGCACTATTCACATATTACCTGCGACGCACGGGGCCCGAGAAAACAATAATTATAAATAAATGTTGGTCTTGATTTCTACCGGATACATAATATTAAAGTTATGTATCAGTCCACATGGTAATTTTTATTGAAAACCATGAGTTTTATAAAGATAATTTATCAATAATATTATTGATTTTAGTTCTGGATTTAGTTGAAAATCCTTACTCAGATATAACAATAAAAATTAGATGATTGTTTTTTTCACATTTCAATAAGAATAATAATGATAATTTCTTTCTAAGAATCACATTTGTCACTATGATCCAGTAATAATGAAATCGGGTGAATTACTGGTGATGCGGAATTGTTCAAATAAGCGAGGGAATGATGGCCATTATGCCTTCTTTAAAGTTTCGTAGCGGGTAAATTTTCAAACTCGCAGCTTGCCAAATGTTTGGAATTCGGAATAGAGCAGCTTCCTCTGGTTCCGTCTTCCCACGATCAAACTGCAAAAATAAATAATAATTATTCCATGGGGCAGGACACTAGATCCAGTATTAAAATATTAATATTTATTAATGCTATTAATATTGATATTGAGAATATTATCAAGTATGCATGGAGTTTTGCTGTTTGCCTATTGCCGGAGTTGCCAAGGCAAATTGATTATTTAGATGAAAAAAAAAAACAAGTTGTGTTTATTGTCAGTTCGTCTTAGATCCATATGGTCATGATATCATGATGAATGAATGGATCAGAAATACCTTTTAGCCAAAATAAAAGAAAAGAAAAGATGTCCCTGAAGCATACAATATGTTGGAGTAATATCAGAATCTATACTTGACACGTCTCTGCAGACCAGGATATTCCCCATACTACCACTAATAAATTCAGTGATTACAACATCCTCACCTTCATTCTCTATATTGAGCAAAATATATGAGAAATGCAATATAGACCACACTGTTTGTCTGGCTAGAAAGAGACTGGCACACTCGGTAAAGCTTCATTGTCATCAATGCCCCACATCTTCCTACGATTTCTGGGCCATTCCGCAACTTGATTGCGATGCAATTTGTCTCCTGCATACCGTCAGATCCGCAAGACATACAATCCACGATGCCCTGCCGCTTGTTTCTAAGCCCCCTACATTGACTTAAATTCAAGATACTTCTGACAGATGTCTTTAGGAAAATCGTGGCTATCTCGATGATATCATAAAACTAATATATATTAATCCGTATTAACGGATATTAATACCAATATTAATGAGTGTCTTACCCCATGAATTATTCATTAAATTTATATTGAATTATTCAATGGGTTACATGCCCTGATTCGCTACTCGTCACATAGTAACGCACTTGCGCTAGTGTCTATGCACAAAAAATCGCTAAAAGGTAACGTCAAAAATATTTATATGGCGAAATGCATCTAACGAATTATTTCTCAAAATTGCCAAATATTTTTTCGATTTATGCTTTCATTTATGAGAAATTTGAAATTAGATGCTTTTCCCCATACAAAATTAAATGAGAAAACTTCTGCTGATCAACTGTGGACAAGAGCAAAGCGGGTAAACCATTAGTCAGGTGCTCAAGTTTCCAAGAATATTCGACAAACTCACTAAATCACTTGTTTAATTAAATTGGTATTCGTTTTACAAGATGGTTGATCTGCACTCGGTCTGTTTTCATCGTTTCGGTTGTTGATGTTCACAGGTTCATTTTCCATATACGCGTTATTTGTGAAACTATATAGATTTTTGCTATGTGGGTTCACAATGGACCGATGCACGGGTTCACTATTCGACGTTCTAGCGGTGCCGTGTTATTTATGTGACCATGGAAACCAGTGAATTCGGCACCGCTCAAATGTCAAATTAGTGAACTCGTGCATTGGTCCATACCAATGTTCATTCAATCTCATTTGAAAGCATTCAATATGTGAGATAGGTTCTAAAATTGATGTGTCGATACACATGTAGCAAATTATTACAATTTTTGCAGCGGAGAAAATTCGTTTTTCGCGTGTCGAAAATTCCAGTTTTCAACTGTATGAATAATAATAGCGTGAGACAAACGAATATTTTCTTGTGCAGTACATCCGCTTGAAATTATTTTGACAAAAGTAGTTTTGCATAGAGATAAAATATGCAATGTTTGACATTTATATGTCTTTTTTTGTTAATGCGATATTAAGTTGTTGATTTTTGTCTGCTGTTTATTAGTTTATAAATGTAGCTAGATTTATAATGAAACAAAACTACACGCAGAGAAATACCAGCTATTCAAAACAATAAATAACTTTGTTGTTCTCAATAAACTTGTTGAATTTGTTGTAATACAAAAAATGCGTTGGAACAGCAATCATTTTTATCAGAATAAAGCAACAGTATTGTTGGATTTACTGAGTACATTTTTAACTAGATTTATTTTTGAAACAACAAAAGAAAAACTTTACGTCAAATGAAAGTTTATTTGTTTAAATTTACATCATTATTGATTCTAATAATTATGCAAAAAAACTGTCTCGCCATTTTGTTGCTTAGTAGAACCGGTGAAAAAGCGAATGTTTCCGATACATTATATTAAATTGAAGTACATGGCGTTGTTAAAATGTTCGTGCGAGAAGTTCAGGTAATAGATTTTTGTATCAGTTTTGGATTAAGGAAAACCAGAATCAAATTTATTTCTGGTGAGTATTAACCATCTTTTCTAAAATTTTAATTCCACTAATGCATTCTCCAGTATTGCAGTCAACTCTTACACGAGCCGGTTATTTCATCCCGTCACTTTGTCGCGAAGCGGATAAAGAACATTCTCCAGTTAAATGGATTTTGGTGCATGTTCCAATACTTCTACTTTCACAAAATAAATGAAAAGTAGACGTTTCGTTTTCGTTGTTTATTGTTTAATTCCTAAAAAAAATAATAATAATAAAGGGATTGGGACCAACAAAACAGTGTTTTTATTTCAAAAAAACAGTGTAATTTAATTTAAAAAATGGAAGGTTTTATTTCAATGCAAAAATTTGTTGTTTCAAAAGAAAAAATAGTTGAAACAAAAAAATATTTTGTTGTATCCCGTTTAACGCAGCTGTCAATTTCAACAATTTTTATTTTTGAAATAAATTAGGAGTTGTTATTGAAACAATAAAAGTCAATTATAAGCCGGCAAATAATACAGATATATTGTTGTAATGATACAGAATATATTTGATATTAAAATTGTTTTCTCTGCGTGTAGCAATGGACTTATCCACGGTCTTCTTTTATTGTCGACTTTCTTTTTCTTTTCCGCTGTAAATGCGGGCCATGTTTACATAAAATGACATCCGGACCAACATCCACACTGAACGAAAGCTCCTTCCGTGGATTGAATGATTTGTAATTCACATGGCTGCAAATCTTTGTTGTCCTAATTTTGAATGAGTAAGAAACAATATGATGCGTCCACAGCCTATTAAACAAAAATCATCCAATTAAGTGGTGATGTTCACTATAAATTTGAGTTACAATCATCAGATAACTGAATTATAATAAAACGAATGACTAACGTGCATTTTATGGCAGATTTTCATTTCCCCATGTCTCAAATCGAAAATCATTCAATTATTGTCTGAAATATCAGATGGAAAACTGATGATTGTATATGTCAAATTATTTTTGTAAACAGCATCGTAAACATGGTGGCATCAGTTGGAAAGTGTGCTTGGCGCTTTTGCGTGGATTTCACAGGTGCTTCCATATGGAACAATTCAAGTTATCCTCATTAACAGCATCTTTTCATTACATTTTAAGCGTAAGTACCAACCACAGAAAGTTTCCATGGAATTGAAGCTTTGGTGCCCATATTATAGGAGGAGGAGCGCATCGCACATATTCGAAGGCTTTCAGGCATCTATTCTCAAGAATTGTAGTAATAATGATTGATATACAAATAAATAGTAAAATTCACAAAACCAACATCGTCGGGTGATTCTTTATTTTCCAATTGAATTCGTTTCAACTTCTAACTTACAATTAATGGGGGTTGTTTACATTGAAATATGATAATCATTCAATTTCAAGCATCTCTCTGAAGGGTAAAAATCGTTTCAAGTCTGGATGATTTTCATTCGGTATGATTTGTAAACAGATGATTTCCATGCAGATGAAAATCATCTTGATTTTGTCTGATATTAGGCATGGGGCGGGGATGAAGCAAAAATCATTCACTTTATGGCGGGAGATTTCGTTCAGTGCAGTGAATGAATGTTCACTGGATGAACATTGAGTGGATGAATGTGCAGCTATAGTGTTCATTTTTTGTAAACACGGCCCGCAGTAAAGATTTTCTTCCCGCTGAAAGTTGCGGCGTGACGTGATCGTAGATTAGTTCATGAAGAGGTCATGTACTGCTCGTCTGTAGCCAAATCATTGAATTTTACTTTCGCTAATCTCCCCAACAAATCCAAACAAACATTCACTCATTCAACAAACACCATTATGGTAGTTTTATTCAGCATTATGTTTAACATCATTTTAATAATTTTCATGGCTAACCTTCATGTAGGCGTTGTTCACACACATTTTGAGAAGCTGTAGAGCACAGGGGGGGGGGGGGAGAAATGAGCCGATAATATGCTACCCAACATTGATTCAACATGGCGTCCAGTGTCTTTGTTTTGATTGTTTTTGTTATCAAATACGACGATTAAACACAATATGTTTAACTGCCAGAAACTAGCACCAGCAGTACATGAGACGTGTACTCGAAAATCAGGAGCAAGTTAGGGCAAACCAATCAGAAAGTGGGTACCAAATCGCGAAGTCCCAAAAATGATGTGAGGAAGAGTCGAAATGTGTGCAGGATGACAGCCGTGTCAGTCCTCTGGTAGACAGGGCTGGTAGCAAAAAGTAGTGCCGAAAAAAGTTATATTAGTGACCAGATTTGAGAAATAAGTGACTAAATAGTGACTTCCGATTCTCAAAAAAATGACTAAAGTTGACTTGAAAATCAAAACGTAATTAGTTTTATTTCAGTTCTACTACACTGTTTTACGATGAAGAAGGGAACATTCAATATGATCTACTGCCGGTAGCAGGGCTAGTTAAGTTCTTCTTCTTTCTGGCTTTACGTCCCAACTGGGACAAAGCCTGCTTCTCAGATTAGTATTCTTATGAGCACTTTCACAGTTATTAACTGAGAGCTTTCTTTGCCGATTGACCATTTTTGCATGTGTATATCGTGTGGCAGGTACGATGATACTCTATGCCTTGGGAATCGAGAAAATTTCCTTAACGAAAAGATCCTCGACCAGTGGGATTCGAACCCACGACCCTCAGCATGGTCATGCTGAATAGCTGCGCGTTTACCGCTACGGCTATCTGGGCTAGTTAAGTACCAACTTTGGAAATTTTTATCGTACTTCCAAAATTTTAAGATATTGCCAATATGTTAGAAAAGTTAGTATGTACGCAAATAATACTTTTTCAGCAGATTTCCAAACTTTTCAAAATTTTAGAAAGATGCTTGACACCGGTTGCGTCTTCTATACCAACAAAGTATTTTATTTTGTAATGTAAATTAAAAAAATAACATATTTGTGATATCATTTTTTTTGTCATTTAACATTTCCATCCAAACTCACAAAAATGACTTCTGAAATTGAATTCATTGTAAACTGTGTAGATCCCATTTTTTTTCATAAGAATTCAAGATTTAGTCTAGAAAAAATATAAGCGTATAGATAAAGATGGAAAAAATATAATATTCACAGGAGGCTACTTTCTATTAGTTTTATTTTGTGTAACTATATCAAGATTACGGAAAATGTATTATCAATCCATCAATCAATATTTCAAATTAAAAATGATGATGGAAGATCGAATATGATTCTTAAGACCAATGTATCATAGACGCGTCCTTTGAATGCCGACTAAAGGAGAACAAATAGTTGAATCAATCCTGAGTGAAATTAAAATTTCCCATCAGCATGTTAATTGGGAGGTACGTTTGGCCGAATGGACATTTAGCATAAAGACGATTGGCTTAGGGGACAGGATCCGTCATCAATTTCGGAATTTTCAAAAGCAGTTTTTTCGTTCAAAATCAAGAAAATTTACAGGAAAATGTGTTCCTTATACCGTCAAGCTACCATTCACCGTGCATTTAAGAAAAATTTGCACTTCAATAAATTGTATAACTTTTCCAAATAATTTGATGCGTACTAGAATGCCACTACGTAGCGTGCAATTATATAATAATTCAGAAAAAAAAATAAAACTAGTGTTGGATAACAAAAAATACTCTAAAAATATGTTTGAAAATGTCATGTTAAGGTCGCCTCGTACCGTTCTATGTCACCATTTACCGTGCACACTAGTGCACCATTCACCGTGCATATAGTTTTCGTCATGATTTAATTTTGTATCTTGAAGAAATGTTGGTAATGGAGCAACTATGTTGCTAGTAGTGTACGCACTCATTTTTAAGAGTATTAAAATCTTCATTTATAATAAAAACCATAAAAAGATTAAAAATTTACTAAATAAATAATTTTTCATTAAAATCGTAATAGGAGGTTTGACTGTATTGTCCAAACCATTTCATATTCACTCAAACACTCAATATGAAGTTTTTTAATCACGACATAACAATAAATCTAATATTACCGAATAATTTCAAGCTTTTTACAGTAACGCACGGTAATGGGAACCATACATATTGAAAAGGGTCCATTTACCGTGCATTCGGGTTTTGACTGAAACACAATAAAAAATTATAAATTGCATAAAATTTCATTGCTCATACGATGAAATACATCTAACTAGTAGTATCCACAGTATTAACTTGTTGAAATTTTGAAAAATTTCATACTCTAACGTTAAAATGAAAAATGGTAATTTTTGGCGTTTCTACTAAGAGTGTTGAAAAATCTCATTATAAAACAGAATTCACATGATTTTGACTACATAAACTAGGTTTCTCAAAATGCTTTGTGACAAAAACTACTTCATTTTATCAGTTTTATCTTATTTTGCTGACAAAAGAATAATTTGTGAAAATTGTATGAATATTCTGTAGGAATTTGTATATGTGCACGGTGAATGGAGCCCGCACGGTGACTGGTGACTTAACGGTATTCTGTTCTCCAACCGAAACACAGTGAACACATTTTCATCGAATAATTTTTAGTTTTGAACAGAAAAACTGCTTTTCAAGCTTCGATAATGACGATGATTACGTAATCATCGTCACAAATAGAGTGAAACCAAAGACAAATTAAAGACCTCCATGTTGCAGTTGGCCAAAGTTTATGGCTTATAAGGTAATCTAGAATGCCGTGAAAAGTGTACTGCGATCTATCAAACTTGGGTACCTTTTTGTACTTCCGAGGGACCAAATTCTGTACTAGAAGTGGTACTCAATCTGAGCCCGAGTGGGACAAACCTGGTGAAACTCTATAAAAGATTAACTTTCTCCACAAAAAAAAAACATGAACCAAAGTTTTGATTCTGACATGAAATTAAATTAAAACTCAGCCTTAATTAAAAGAAGGCCGATTCGTTATTTTATCTCGAAAATTTAGCTTAAAATATTTGAAAAAAGTGACTTTTTAACAAAAAAAGTGACTTTAGTTGAAATGGCTCCAAAAAAGAGACTTTAAAGTGACTGGCTTAAAAAAAGTGACCAAGTCACTAAAAAGTGACTCGCTACCAGCCTTGACGGTAGAGCATGTCGTTGCAACTTTATTTTTAAGCTTAGTTTTTAGTTTAGCATTAAGTTTAGCTTTAATACGACTGGTGTAAAAATAATTAATAATAAATAGGGAAAGTGTACCAGTTATAGCTATAGTAGTTCCCTATTTGGCCGTATGTGAAATTTAAATAACATTTTTAATATTTTAATAAAAAATATTTTTTCACATTTTTAGTTTTTTTGCATGTTTTTGATGTCGACCTGTATCAATGCCCTGACATAATTATTGGAAAGACACAAAGACAAATTCCAATACCTTCCTACCTTGATACCTTGATGGCTACAGCGTAACGTCACGCCGTTGCCGGGCGTATTTTAGAGCTCAATCTTCGTCGGTCTTGGGCGAAACTTCTCCAGTTGCCCCGAACGTTTTGGGTTGCCAGGTCCTCTTCCACTGCGTACAGCCAGCGTATTCGTGGTCATCCCCGAAGCCGCCGACCTTTACCTAGTTCCCTGCTGAATATTATTTTCGCAATTCTTTCTTCCGACATTCGCACTAAGTGACCAGCCCACTGAAGTCTGCCGTATTTAACACGATTGATAATATTCGCATCTTTGTACACTTGATACAACTCGTAATTCATGCGTCTGCACCACACACCATTTTCGAGTTTCCCACCGAGTATTGTCCGCAGCACTTTACGCTCGAAAACAGAGAGCTTTCCGGTCTAACTCTTTCAACGTCCACGCTTCGTACCCGTAGAGAGCCACCGGAAGAATCAATGTTTTATACAGAGCGAATTATGTTTCCGTTTGCAAGCTGCGGGACCTAAGCTGGTTACGTAGTCCCTAAAAGGCCCTATTCGCAGCCGCAACACGTCTTTTCACTTCGCGGCAAACGTCGTTGTCACATGTCACAAGTGTTCCAAGGTAAACAAATTCTTCAACAACTTCAAACACATCCCCATCAAACACTACCTCAGCACCTACACCACCATGCCTGACTCTGTCTCTACCTGCAACCATATACTTCGTTTTGGTAGAATTAATGGTCAGGTCTATCCTCGCTGTCTCCCTCTTCAGAGGCACGAAGGCCTGTTCCACTGACCTGCGATCGATTCCAATTAGATCTATATCGTCCGCGAAGTCAAGGAGCATGTGCGACCTTGTGATAATAGTGCCATTGCTCTGCACGCCAGATCTCCTAATAGCACCAGGGCTGCCACATATACAGATTTATCTGTATTACACAGATTTTATTATTCTGACACAGGTTCAATTTGTATGGAACACAGATTTTCTTTCAACAATTTTTGTATGGACACAGGTTTTTTTTTGTATGGGACACAGATTTTCTAACCGGGTGGATACAGATTTTCTATCAAATCATCTGGCAGCTCTGAATAGCACCCTCGAGTGCAATGTTTAACATTCCAATACCAGGATAGCTTATTATAAGCACAAAGAAAACAAGCTAGTCCATTCTCTGCAGACAGCTACTGACTGATAACTCAACTAGCAACTGTCGCTCCTTTTATTCATTCCAGGTATCATACAATAGCATACCTCTAAACACTAGCACCGACGATGACCGTATATTCTACTTACGGGTGCGCAACTACAATCCTAACAATAATTTGATCTTGTCTCAGATAGATCAGCTGCATCTAAATGCCCTGTAGGAAAACAATTGTAAATTCCAAGCTTTATCAACGCCCTCGAATAACTTGACCTTATTTCTTGTAGATCAGGTGCACCTTAACGCCCTGTAAAACGTCAATTGCAAATTACACCCTGGAGTATTTTGACCTTATTCCACGTAGATCAGATGCATCTGTATATGACATCAATCTATTAAGCTGTCCAACGCCCTGGAGTAATTTGAATTCTTATACCATATAAATCTTTGCGATCTGGATCAAATCCGAATTGTATAATCGCACTGAAGTAATTTGACTTATCCTATGTAGATCAGGTGCATCTTAACACCCTGTAGGACATCAGTTGAAAATACCAAACTTTATCAACGCCCCAGAGTAAGGGGTCTATTTTGTAAATCGAGCGGTTTCGTGTGACTCATCTGTAGTCATAGTCGATCAAAGCAAGCATGCATATTTCAGATGTCACCCGTCGACTCCCATAGTAATCCAGTCACATAGAGTGACAACTGTCGATAAGCTCGAGTGACAGAGCCGAGTCGAGCGAAATTTTTGGTCGACAGTGACTCCAGTCGAGTGGTTTTTGATCGACTCGACTTATAAAATAGGGCCCTAATTCGACCTTATTTCATGTAGATCAGATGCATCTGGACGCTCTATTTGACATCAATTGATCAAGCTGTATCAACGCCCTGGAGCAATTTCACCTTGCATCACGTGGATAAGGATATCAACCCTGTAGGATATCAATTGGAAATTGCGAGCTGTTGCAACGTCCTGGAGTAAGGGGTCTATTTTATAAGTCAAGTCGATCGAAATGACTCGACTGGAGTCACTGTCGACCAAAAAAATTGCTCGACTTGGCTCTGTCACTCCAGTTTCTCGACAGTTGTCACTCTATGTGACTGGATTACTATGAGAGTCGACGGGTGACATCTGGAATATGCATGCTTACTTTGATCGACAGTGGTTACAGACGAGTCACATGAATCTGCTCGATTTACAAAATAGGCCCCTAATTTGACCTTATTGCATGTAGATCATATGAATCTTAACGCCCTATATGTCATCATTCGATCAAGCTATATCAACGCCCTGGAGTAAGATCATTGCGAGATGTAAGTGTGTGTAATTTGACTTTATCCCATGTAGATGAGGTGCATCTTAACGTTCTGTTGGATATCAATCGACATTTTTGAATTATAGGTATGAACGCCCTGTAGAAATCAATCGAAATTTCCGACCCGTACACCCTTTTGCCACCAATAAGGGGTCTATTTTATAAGTCGAGTCGATCAAAATGACTCGACTAAAGTCACTGTCGACCGAAAAAATTGCTCGACTCAGCTCTGTCACTCGAGATTTTCGACAGTTATCACTCTATGTGACTGGATTACTATGGGAGTCGACGGGTGACATCTGAAATATGCATGCTTGCTTTGATCGACAATGAAAACAGACGAGTCACATGAATCTGCTCGATTTACAAAATAGGCCCCATAAAATAGACCCCACAAATTCAACATAGGGGCCTATTTTTTTTTTATTTAGCAAAATTATGGGGCCTATTTTGTAAATCGAGCAGATTCATGTGACTCGTCTGTTTTCATTGTCGATCAAAGCAAGCATGCATATTTCAGATGTCACCCGTCGACTCCCATAGTAATCCAGTCACATAGAGTGACAACTGTCGAAAAACTCAAGTGACAGAGCTGAGTCGAGCAAATTTTTCGGTCGACAGTGACTCCAGTCGAGTCATTTTGACCGACTCGACTTATAGGGGTCTATTTTATAAGTCGAGTCGATCAAAATGACTAGACTGGAGTCACTGTCGACCGAAAAATTCGCTCGACTCAGCTCTGTCACTCGAGTTTTTCGACAGTTGTCACTCTATGTGACTGGATTACTATGGGAGTCGACGGGTGACATCTGAAATATGCATGCTTGCTTTGATCGACAATGAATACAGACGAGTCACATGAATCTGCTCGATTTATAAAATAGGCCCCTGTGAAACAATATCGATCGGATCTCAAGCGATTCTTGAAGTTTGATGAGATATATGAAAGTTTGAAGTTTTAAAAAAGCTTCAAACATAATATGTTAGAGGAGCAACGACCTAGTAATATAAACATTTTGTGCCAGCCTAATCATTCATGTAATTTGTACCAGTCTAATGTTTCCTCTGCTGGCTATGCAATGCGCGCCATTTTCTATCTGAAAAGAGAACTCGTTGTGTGCGCATCGTTAAAGTTAATAAATCCTTTTTAATATCTTTATTAAGCATAACTCGAATTTTTATTCCACTGCTGCCTAGTCCCAATAGGTTATGGGCCCAGTAATCGTGGAAAGTGCGTGAGATTGTGTCGTCGCGAGTGTGAATTGTGTGGACAATTTCCTGAACCGAAAAATCGTGTTTGATCGTGTCGGAAAGACAAGATGGCGGACGCGAAAGTATCGATGGAAAAGTTAAACGACCAAAACTACGCGATCTGGAAGTTTAAGATGCGACTTTTGTTGACACGGGAGAAATTGTTGGATGTGGTGATTCAATCGAAGCCTCCAGCTGCTGATGCGACCTGGGTCAGAAGGCGCAGGCGGTCATCGCACAGTGGTTCGATCTAGAACAAATGTCGGACAATACCTCAAACTCTCCTTAAAATAGCTGAAATCCTATATTTGACGTATTTTGTGCCATTTTTAGGTATTATGGACTTTTATTTTCAAATGTTTGGACTGATAATTAGAATATACAGGTTTGAAACGCAATTTGCAATTTTTTCAATCTTTCATACAAAATGGTCAACTTGGGCAGGCTTGTTCTCAGTTATTTACTGACGGATTTAAATAAAATTTTCACAGCATGTCAGCCATAGCTTGAATTTTAACAAATATTTTTGAATTATTTTTCCATGTCTAACTCCAATAGTAAATACAACTTGACTAAAGTGAAATTTTTGACAAAAACTTCAAAACGATTTACCTTGTAATATGTAAGCTATACACAAAAACTATCATATGCAAATTAGTTAATCTCGTCCAAATTTACAACTTTATTTTTTTAATATGCCAATCATCCAAATTTGTAAAAAAGATTCACTAAGAACTCGTGTTTTGACAAATCGCTCATAAATATATGTTGAAATTCATGCGATGTCTGAAAAGCTGTGAAAATTTCATGCAGAATTTATCGATAAATATCTCAGATCCAACTCTGTCCCAATGCAAGTATCATCCATTTCATCAGTTTCAGCATGATTGTCATGTCTATAGCTTTAGTCTGTTTTCATACTTACTTTGGCAGCAAAAGCAAATCCACGTAGGGAATGTTTCTTTTTAATTTGTTTACTTTTATCTGGAGGCTGCATTCGAAGGAAACAGTTCCGTTCGACCATATAAATAAGACAAGCTAATTTGTATTATTTTATATGGTGGATTCAGTAACGGTTCAAATTTTAATTCAAAGCACTTCAATACCATAATAATACCAAATCAAGGTGTGGACAATATTTGATTAAGGTATAATGCTAAAATATTGTATGTGTAAGCTCGTAGAGAGCCATAGCAGTGAATGCGCAGCTATTTAGCAAGACCAAGCTAAGAATCCTGGGTTCGAGCTCCACCGGTCGAGAATTTTTTCTTAAAGCCCCGACTTCCCGGGGCACAAAGTATCATCGTAACTGGCACATGATATACACATGCAAAAATAGTCAATCGGCAAAGAAAGTTCTCAGCTAATAACTGCGGAAGTGCTCATAAGAAACATAAGCTGAGAAGCATGCTTTGTTCTAGTTGGAACGTGACGCCAGAAAGAAGATGATGAAAAATATAGGTGCGAGTTATTCGTTCTTTGTAGGAATGCCATTCATGCCTACTACGATTGCAATGCACGTACTAGCGTATCACAGAATTGTTATTATTCAACTAGAATTACACTCTGTAAACATTCAACCGCGTTGAAAGTGGTCTATCGCAAGTTATCGCAAAATAATTTGTACCCTACTTGAAAGCTCTTATTTTTAGCTTTCGAATGAGCTTATTCTCATCGCGGGCATTCGCGGGCTACTAATGTCATAGGGTACTTTTACAGAAAATAATACGTTTTTTGAAGATTTGTTTGTCCTAATTTACTTTGTATAAATTCAATGAAAAATTTTATTCATTTCAGCTATACTTTATGTATCTACAAACAACTTCTCTGAAGATACCATGGCGGTTTGAGCTATCTATAAATTCATAAATAGCATGTGAATTATGAATCGCAATTATTAATTTTCTCAAAAAATCATGTCCACGGTCCACTCAAAAAGTTGTATAAAATTCAAAATTCAATAAATCTGCCTAAAACTTTGGATTTAAACCACCAATATGATAAGGAAGTAGGGAAAAATATTACCGTTCGGAGAAAACAACTTTGATTTTTGAGGTTTTGGCCGCCTTCGAACCATAGTGCATCGGGTTGGCTCTGGAAGACGCCCAACTGATCCATGTGATGCAGAAGTGCACGGCGAAGGAGATGTGGGATGCTCTGAAAGATTACCACGAGCGTTCTTCTCTTTCGAGCATCATTCACGTCGTGCGTCAATTGATAACGTTGCGGATGTCGGATAACGGTGATATGGCGGAACACCTGAAGCAGATGACGGCGTTGCGAATTCGCTTGTCTGCTTTAGGAGAGGACGTGAAGGACAACTGGTTCGTGGCTCTGATGCTGTCCAGTCTTCCGGAGTTCTACGGTGGCCTCATCATTGCTCTCGAAAGTCGACCAGATGCGGGCTAGACGAGAGAAGGCGTCGTGTGGAAAACGCGTCGTTGAGTGGAAAGGCGTTGGCAATCGGATCTTGGAAGAAGAAGCCGACAGAGAAGCCAACAGTGAAGAAAGGCAAAGTGTGCCATTATTGTAAGAAGGAGGGGCACTTTCGGCGCGACTGTCGGAAGCTGATGCAGGATCGGCAGGAGAAAGAAAAGTCACAGCAAGCAAACATCGTCGTGAAATCGGAGTCAGGAGGAGAGCTTTGTCTTGCTGCTGGCGTGACTGGAGACGCTGCCGTGTGGTATCTGAATTCGGGTGCCACAGCACATATGACGAACAACTTCAGCATTCTTGAAGAGGTAAATGTGGCGAAAGCGACGACAATCTGTCTGGCTGATGGAAAGTCGATCAAATCGGCTGGGTCCGGCTCTGGGCGGCTAATTTCAGTGAATGGAAGAGGAGCCCGGATGGATGTGAAACTGGAGGACGTGTTCCATGTGCCATCGTTGGCAGGAAACTTGCTGTCAGTCAGCAGAATTGCCGACTTGGGGTTCCCAACTAACATTCACTCATTTAACAAACACCATTATGGCAATTTTATCCAGCATCATGTTTTATAACATTTTAATAATTTCCATGGCCAACCTTTGTTAAAGCATTGTTCACACAAATTTGGAGAAACTTTAAAGCATGTCGTTGAATACCAACTTTATTTTTCAGCTTTAAAACGTTTTACAAGCATTTAGTTCAGCTTTTATACGGCTGGTCTAAAAATAATTAAAGAAAAATAAAAACAAAAAAATATTTTTCTAGGCTCTTTACAAATGTAGTGTGCACTATTATTATGATAGTAGGGAGATCCCCCAGTACCGGACACTTAAGCCACTAAATTCATAATTCAAAAAATATTGATTTTATGGACTCGTGTTAACCATTTATGATAAATATTATCATTTTTATATTGTACAAAAATAAATTTGAAAATATAAATATGAATTTTGACATTGACTTTTGATGATGTATTTTAGTACCAAATTGATCGATCTTGAAAGGTGGCACCCAATACCGGACACAATCTGGAAATGCCTCGAATTCTGTAAATTTGAACATCATTGAATGTGTACACTATATAAATAGTTTATAATTACCAATTCAATGCAATTGCAACATGTACAAAAATAATTTGAGTTTTTCTTAGTTTGCAAGATGCCTATCAAAAACCTCTTTCGTATATGATGAAAAATAGCACATTTTACGATGTTGTTCTGAATGTTCATTCTTCTTAATTTTATTGCATGTTTGATACCATGGTCGACGGAACTCATGAAAAATGAATGTTTTTTGAGACACTGATGCAATAATTACAAAGATATCATATAACAAATCAAGCTGTCCGAAACTGAGGGACAGGAGGTGCTTAACCAAAATTGTAATTTGTCCATATTTACTTCAATTATGGTACAAAATACATTCATACTATCAAATTAGGATTATGTTCGATCATGCTTGCGGGATCCAAAGTATTTTTTCATATTCAAAATAATTACTAAATAGGCTCAAAATTAAGAAGATACGTCATTTTTTTAAAGATTTTCAAACTTTTCTACTTTTTTTTAAAGGGATGCATATTTCAAGGATGTGTTATTCTACACAAACATTAGTCTACATAATTGCTTTCTTTTCTACTAATACACCATCTTGATTGGACCATGATTTCTCAATGTTTCGACTTTGTCCGGTATTGGGTGCTGTCCGGCACTGGGGGATCTCCCCCTATAACAATCTTATTTAAAAATCGCCTGTATACTGGATTCGAACTCGAGACCTTCCAATCGTCAGCGGTATGCCTTGCCATCTGCGCCATCCTAGAATTGATAATTATACCGTCCAGTACAAAATATAAACTTCTCATAGCTGAATATTGACCATGTTTGAGCTTCTATTCGACAACGTCTAATCAACACATGGTAAGCTAATCTACAACTGACCAAGCATATTATTCAGCTGCTGTTTAGTGCTGATCCAAGCTGAGTTCAGTCGGCTATTTTTAGCGCACAGTGAGAAAATTTATGTCGATGTTGGTCAACATAATGTTTATTTACACAAAGTAAAAACAGTCTGAAATGATTAATCTAATTTCATAATAAGTTTTAGTTTGTTCAAAAACGATTAATTACCTTAAATAATTTTATAAATTATAATTTGATTATTTTTTATTTGTATTTTTCATAACCCTATTACATATGCATTGAAGTAAAAGTTCTCTGTATGAATATATTTGAATCATTTGAAGGGTTAGTCCTCAGAACCCACCTGAATAGAAAAATATTCGAATATCTTGATGCAATTTTTATATTCAGAAATGGCCAAGTAAATCATTTTTCTTAGAGCGCAGTATTTATTCAGTTGTGAAGAAATGTCATTTCAAATGTAGCTGGCTATAGAAATTTATTTAATCAATTCTGTCAAAGAAATTTCCATTTTTCTTGTACGGAAAAACATCCCGAGCAGGCGAAAAAAGCTTAGCAATAGAAAATATAATATGGATAGCTTAAAGTGATATTAACTTAATAGATGTATTAACTTAATACTAGAACAAAATTGGCATGTCATATTTAGATTCTGCAAGATTTTACCAATAGCTGCGAGCTATTCATTAGATCTTCGTAGGGGAATGTGGGGCAAGATGAGCACCCGGGGCAAGATGAGCACTCCTAGATTGTGTCGTTCCTACCGAATTTTTTCAATAAATTATTTGGGGTTCTGATGAATATCATCAAATTGATATGACGGCCACAAATTTTAACTAAAAAATGAACAGCACAACGTAAATATTGTCAAAAATACATAGTAGTCCAAAAGTTTACCTTTTCATGTAAGATTTGGTCATTTAAAAGTGATAATTTTGTTACGTAAACAAATTAATTCATAAATTTTTGGCCGTATAGTTATAGTATAATCTTCTGTAGATAATCAGGAGCAAAACTTTTATCAAATTTAAAAAAATATTTCAATTGTTTTGATTATAACAAGGAGTTTTCACCCTTGGGGCAAGATGAGCACCATGTTCAAAATTAAGTAAAACTGCGAAATTATAGAACCACATTTAGCTGTGGGCTTGACTTACGGTATCCCCTTTGCACTAAACTATTTTTTACCATCAGAAATTAAAGATAAAATCTTCAGATATTACAAGCATTGCTAAATAATAGTTTTCTTTAGTAAATTGCATCTTTTTATGGGGGTGCCTATCTTGCCCCGCAGTATTTTTGACCGATGATAAAAAAGCTATTTTTTAACGTGTTATTTGGAAAACTATTTATCACTTTTTAAAACTTTTAATGGTTGGAGGTCAAAGTAATAATGTAAAAGATAAGGATGGTTACCAATTTTACAAAAATAAGAACGTTTAAGTAGGCTTAAATCGCGCTTATCCTTAGGGTGCTCATCTTGCCCCGCCTGACCCTACATCAATTTTTTCATAGGTTTAGAAGTTCCAGGAACAAAATTTTGATATTGTCTTCAGATATTTTATCTCTTATGTCAATCAAGTCAATATCACGCTTTGTTTGTCAGTACTTTGCTCCTACTCGGAATACTTAGCTTAAATGTTTATTTTTGTTTTTCACAATAATTCTGCATTTCTGGAGACTGACCATGTTTATTTTCTGAACAGCTGTTTCAAAAGTTTTAAGAAAGCATAATTTATGAGCTTTGAAATGCATTCGAAACTCAACACGAATTTCGGATATTTTGTCCATTTTATGAAATTTAGCTATAGTGTTATTCGATTTTACAAGGCTTATTTATTGCTGAACAATGTGTTTGTTAATCGTCATTTTGGCCTCTATGGGATCAACTGTTCTTATAATATACTGAAGCTGAATTAGGATTTTATAAGATACTTATTTAGCTCTTATTCATGCTTATGTTAAACATGTGGAAATAGCTGAAGTGCGACGCAAGTAAAACGTTAGTTCGTCTTCTGAATATCCTTTTATACATATACATTTGTTTAGTGGAATATTGGCTTTTTAATTGGGGGAAACATGTCTTGTTCAGCTCATTTGTAGAACAATCTTGACTAGTCGAATGAGAATCTTTGGAAACGTTTAATAAGTGGCGATTCAACTTTTGTTCATTCTAATGCATAACGTTGAACATTGATCTAAGTTTGTGTTAAAAAAGCACCTTCGCAGCTCTTTATAGAGCAAATTTTTTATTCAGCTGCCATTACCATTATTGAACAATAATTAAACAAGCATGCTTGTTTGTGGCTCTGCATTGTTAGTTGGGTTTCGAGTCAAGTTTGACAAATCCAAGTGTAAAGTGCTAAAAGGAGAAGAAGCAGTGTTAGTGGGTCAAAGGAAGGGTGGTCTATACCATCTGAAACAACTTCCAGAACAAGCGTTCTTAGTGGATCCAAAGCACGGTGAACTGTGTCCGCATTTGTGGCACCGTAGATTTGGCCACAGAGATCCACAAGCTGTGATGAAAATAGTGCGTGAAGACCTGGGGCACGGGTTGAAGATGGGCTCTTGTGAAGTGCAATCGATGTGTGGCTGTTGCTGTGAGGGGAAGATGAGCAGAGATTCTTTTCCGAAGGCATCTGTGACAAGGTCGAAAGTAGTAGGAGAGCTGATTCGCGTCGACCTAGGAGGTCCGATGGAGGTAGCTACACCAAGGGGTAATCGCTTCTACATTGCTCTGGTGGATGACTACAGCCGTTACTCCGTCGTCTACCCGCTCCAGAGGAAGTCTGATGCTGAGGAGAGAATTCGTGAGTATAGAGCTTTGTTGAAAAATCAATTTGGTCGATACCCGAAATGTTTTCGTTCTGATAACGGTGGTGAGTTCGTGGGTGCTTCGTTGATGAAGTTTTTCTCGACGAATGGCATCGTGGTCCAGCGAACGGCACCGTATTCGCCACAGCAAAACGGTGTGGTGGAACGCAAAAACAGGTACCTTGTGGAGATGATGCGATGCATGCTGTCCGAAGCGGGACTCGATAAGCGGTTCTGGGCCGAAGCGATCTGCACAGCAAATTACCTGCAGAATAGTTGCCTTCGTCTGCGATTGACAGGACCCCGTACGAGTTATGGAGCGGAAAGAAGCCATCGTATGCGCATCTCAGGATATTTGGTTCGGAAGCGTATGTCCACGTTCCGAAGGAAAACCGGCGCAACCCAACTAACAATTCAGAGCCACAAACAAGCATGCATGTTTAATTATTGTTCAATAATGGTAATGGCAGCTGAATAAAAAAAGGAGATTGGGCAAATCTGGGCCCGGAATGTACACAGATGACTCATATGTCATTTGAAAGATCTGAATGAGACAAGAAAAAGTTGGTATGGGGTTAAAAATATCCGTCGTGGGAGAAAAAAGTTATTCCGCATGGTTTGAGATGGATTTTCTATGTATTTTATTATAATTTTTCTATATTTTTTATCGATTAAAAATGAAAACATTTATTTTTCTGCACCTATATGATGAATAGATGTTCTATGTTTTAAAGAAGTGAATTAGGACTTTGATTCAAAGATGAAAAACATTACATGTTAGACCGTAATGACATTAAAAATCATTTTAAAATACATATGTTTATTCGGTAAAGTTTTCTGCCAGACCCTGCTATACTAATCACAATTTCTAACGGTTTTTTAACCGACCTATACGATAGCTTTTGTTTGTAATAAGGTAATATTACGACTTGTATTTAAAAAAAAACTCAGCCTCAACCAATTAAAAGTAATTGGGAAACAATGGTGAAAGAAAAGTGTGTGGTGTCTTATAAAAGAACTGACTGTATTGTTTTTGCTGAAGTAAATATTTCTCCAGGACGAATTTTACGAAGAGATCAATAAAACCATCAGCTCAACCCACTCAACCTCAATGAACAACATCATCAGCATCAAAAAACGTTAAATGTGAGTTGAAATGCTCATTGCTGAATGCTACGCAGTAACATATGCGTAGTTTTAGGATTTCATGTGTTTAAATCAATGGCAATCTAGCTCACTAGTATAAACCATCTCGCGCTGTATACCGCATACGTGGATGTTTAGTATCACCTACATTATTCAACCAGTCTTAAGTTAAAATGTCAATCATTATCGTTTTACGAATTGGTATACGAATGCCGTGGAGTCCGATGAACTTATTTTTTTTCTAATGAGTGCATATCTTATATTATCTCCTATCTCTCTCCGTCTGTTACCCTCCAGTAACTTGTGTACAAGCCCTTGACAATTTTTATGCAAGTTTTACAGATAGAAGAAAAGACAGATAGATAAGCACTAACGTTTTCTGTAGGCAGAGTATTTAACCCCCTTGGCTCTACTCTTCTTGCTGATGTTATAACTGCCAGGTTCTAAAAAATAGTAATTACTATCAGCCGATGCAGACAAGCGATCAACTTTTCCGGGCTCATCTTGATGAGATCCACTCATATACCATCCTCAACGATTGCTGTGTTATTCTTGAGCTGTTGAACGCAGGGGGGGTATACGCAACGAGGTGCGCCTACCGTTCATGTTTTGTGGGTGTGTTCGTGTGGGTCAGAACGCTGCTAGACATCCCGCTGTTTGAGTGTTGAAAAGCATCAGCATTTGCTGCCTGGCATGGCCCGCGTTTTCGACCTGTGCTGTTTGGCCGGCCCGCGTGAGAAATGATGCTGTTTGGGACGGCCCGCGTGAGAGATGATTGTTAGGCGAGCTTTGTTTGTAGTTGACAGCCGTACACCCACCCTGGTTGAACGTCATCCTTAACTTCACTCAAAGTGGGATCTGGTTGGCTGCTTTTGTCCAACATTCGAACGTTGAAATGCTCTCCTTTGCCTTGAACCTCTGGTGCTCTGGTCCTGTGTCATCAACACAAGTCTGCTGCTTCCGCTTCTGTGTATGGTGCTTCACGTTTTTTTTCCTCTAGAATAATTCTAAACTCTTCAGCAAACCAATCGTACCATAGACTACGTTCAACGCACACAATAGCCAAGAAAGGTTTCAGCAAGCAAAACCTATTCCGATTACGCTTGCTAGAGATGTAGAACGATGCTGTGGTGACATCCGTGCAATTCAGACGCTGAAGGTCATACTGGGGCGGGCGTCGGTACCATTCATTGTTAACGACAGGAAGTTTGAAGCGCATTTTTATAATTATCAGGTAGTGGGTAGAGTGTATGTTAGCACCACGATAGATTTTGATGTTGATTATGTCGGAGATGTGCAATCTATCAAGCAATACTTGACCGATTCGAGATTTCATTTGCTGTGGATAACTAGCGATCACCATTGGTACGGAAGGTTATCTTAGAAGTAGGTGCTAGACCATAATGACCATATTCTTAGAGGCGGCAAAACAGTCAAGCATTGGACATTAATGTTTGCCAGTCCGACAGCACTGATCTTCCCAATCGTCCATCTCAATTCCCTATCTTGGCGTTCTAATCTCCTACAATGATCTTAACGTGGAAACATGGGTGGCGGTCCTAATTGCGTTCCAGCTGCGTCTTTGTCATCCGTTGATCGACCGTTGATCCACAACATGCACACTTTTTTGTTGATTGACCACCATCCGATCTCATGTTTTTGCATGTCGTTCATCACGATGAAAGCTGTTCCCAGCTCAAGTGTGTCGCGCAGCTCTGGAAGATGGTATGATTACTTCTAAACTTTCACATTATTGACATCCTCATGAGTATTTAGCGTTCTTAGCGAAGCATTTGTGGAGCCACATGTGCTCAGGCGTCGCCAATGGAGCTGACATTGATGGCAAACCGAAATGGTTCTGCTCGAATTATTGGCAGTTTGTTCACAGCAAACAGTCAAACACTACAGTTACTACTAGTTCAAATGATCTCCTTCTCTGAGAAACAATAGCATGCTAGTATAATGTTATTGATATCAAAGATATTAGTGAGTATTTCTTCCAGTGTAGTAAGAATACAGCAACACAACCACTGTAATGATAAAACGGATAAAGTCTGGAAATCCTTCCTGAGTAAATCGCTGGTTTATACAAACATATTGCTAGAACACTGAAATAGGATAATACGATTTGATATTTGTGTCCAACTGTTACCTAAAGTGACGTCTTTGTGAAACGCTCATACCTATATCTTTATATTTTTTTATCACCGTATGTTTTAAGTATTCACATTTCAGCAACTCAAAACGTTCTGAAATCTGTGTCAAATCACAACATTTTGAAAATATTTACAATTAAGATAAAAACATACCTAAGCACATACATAGGCACGAATTCAAAACATTTGCGCAAGTAAATATTATTCAATAGGAACAGTCCAAAACATACCTCTTCTTACACCATTCCAGCACACATAACTTTTTTCTCCCACGACGAATATTTTTGGCCCCATATGTACTTTTTTTTGTCTCATTTAAATCTTTCAAATGATATATAAGTCATCCGTGTACATTCCGGGACCAAACTCCATACATTTTTGCCCAATCTCCTTTGCTCTATAAAGAGCTGAGAAGGTGCTTTTTTAACACAAACTTAGATCAATGTTCAACGATATGCATTACAATGAACAAAAGTTGAATCGCCACTTATTAAACGTTTCCAAATATTCTCATTCGACTAGTCAAGATTGTTCTACAAATGAGCTGAACAAGACATGTTTCCCCCAATTAAAAAGCCAATATTCCACTAAACAAATGTATATGTATAAAAGGATATTCAAAAGACGAACTAACGTTTTACTTGCGTCGCACTTCAGCTATTCCCACATGTTTAACATAAGCATGAATAAGAGCTGAATAAATATCTTATAAAATCCTAATTCAGCTTCAGTATATTATAAGAACAGTTGATCCAATAGAGGCCAAAATGACGTTTAACAATCACATTGTTCAGCAATAAATAAGCCTTGTAAATGCGATCACACTATAGCCAAATTTCATAAAATGGACAAAATATCCGAAATTCATGTTGAGTACCGAATGCATTTCAAAGCTCATAAATTATGCTATCTTAAAACTTTTAAAATAGCTGTTCAGAAAATAAACATGGTCACTCTCCAGAAATGCAGAATTATTGTGAAAAACAAAAATAAACATTTAAGCCAAGTATTCCGAGTAGGAGCAAAGTACTGACAAACAAAGCGTGATATTGACTTGATTGACATAAGAGATAAAATATCTGAAGACAATATCAACAATATCCTCGGGTACGAGGAAGGAAGTAAAGCCCTGGGAGGGAGGCACCGATATTACACACGAAATATGACACAAAGTTATTTAGAATTGCAAGAAAACTCCAGCTTGCCAACGACACTCAAGGCAGACTTGATGAAAATCGCTAGTTTTATTTTGTTGTGTTTCTTAGATCGTTCTGGACAAACATGGAAAAAAGGCCAAAGCATTCTGTGCATTTAATTTTCGTTTTTATTGGAAAAAGTAAAATAATGCGTATTTGAACACTTTACAGTTGTGTTCAGAATAATAGTAGTGAAAGCCGATTTTCATACAAAATGCTCAACTTTGGCATGCTGTAACTTTGTTTCCATATGAGCAATCGGCATGAAATTTTGGCAGTGAACTACAAATATGCTCAATTTCATTATCACAAAATTTTAAAATTTTCACACTACCGGCTAAAAAGTTAAGCACCAGGTGAAATCGCTCAAAATAATAGTAGTTTTAATAATTTAACTATCTGCTGTATTTTGAATTTTAGAATTTTTCTTTACACATCGTTTCAACCATTTCCACCCAAGCTTTAAATGTATAGACAATACAATTTTTTACTAAATTGTTGCTGAACAAAAATTTACAAAAGAAAAACTACTATTATTTTGAGCGATTTCACCTAGTGCTTAACTTTTTAGCCGGTAGTGTGAAAATTTTCAAATTTTGTGATAATGAATTTGAGCATATTTGTAGTTGACTACCAAAATTTCATGCCGATTACTCATATGAAAACAAAGTTACAGCACGCCAAAGTTGAGCATTTTGTATGAAAATCGGCTTTCACTACTATTATTCTGAACACAACTGTATATTCAATCGGGATAAAAGGTGCTATTGTGACATGACTTTTGAATAAGCATGAATAGCTTTTCAATCGATTTTTTGTCACCTTTGATAAAATTCAAAAATAAGTTTTAATCAATTACGCGCTTTTATCATGTTTGTCTATTGTTTTAGATCTGGGTTCACAGTGACAGTTCGTGACAGCAGAATCTCGGCTCACCTTGACGTACATAAATTTCGTATTGGTTTCTCCCTCCCAGGTAAAGCCTATCGATTCTTGAATCTGGAGACGGATCGTGTGACGATCAGCAGAGACGCAAAGTTTCTTGAGCTGTGTACCGTCAAGGAAGCTGTTCGTCGTGAGCCTTTTGCGATAGGAGGAGTTCTTGAAGTCCCTTTGGCTTTACCGCCCGAGAAAGTGAAAGAAACTGCTGAAGCGCCGGATTTGGAGTCCGACACAGAATCTGAAGTTGATGACGTTAACGATTCCCGGTATGGTAGTGCTTCTGAAGGCGATTTTTCTGTTCACGATTTTCCGTTGGATGAAAATTTGCGTAGTTCGAAGCGGTCGACGAAAGGGAAGGCACCGTCCAAGTTGATCGAAGAGATTTTCGTGGCTGAAAGTGTTTCCGAGGAGTTCGAGCCCAGGAACTTGCGAGAAGCTTTGACCTGTGGAAAGAAAAAGGAATGGGCAGCAGCGATGAACGACGAAATGAAATCACATTCCGACAATGATACGTGGGAGTTGGTGAATTTGCCGCCCGGCCAGAAAGCAGTTGGTTGTCGTTGGGTCTTCAAAGCGAAGAAGAATGCGGCTGGTGAAGTGACCAAGTACAAGGCCCGGCTGGTAGCCTTAGGGTACTCCCAGAAGTACGGGGAAGATTTTGATGAAGTTTTCGCTCCGGTGACCAGGTACACAACTCTTCGAGCTCTTCTAGCTTTGGCGAATAGCAGAAAAATGACGTTGAAGCACTTCGACGTGAAAACCGCCTACTTGTACGGCAAACTAGATGAGGAGTTGTTTATGAGGCAACCGCCTGGTTACGAAGTTGTTGGGAAGGAGCACATGGTATGACGATTGAAGCGTAGCATTTATGGCCTGAAGCAATCGGCCAGGTGCTGGAATCGTCGGCTGGATAGTGTTTTGCGTGAAATGGGATTTCGACCGAGTGCAGCAGACCCCTGCTTGTATACCAAAGTTGTGAATGGGAAGTGGGTTTATCTGCTTGTGTATGTTGATGACATTATGGTTGGAAGTGAAGATGAATCCCAGATCGGTGCAGTGTATAAAGCGTTGAAGAAACAATTTGAAATGACCGATCTTGGTGAAGTGAACTATTTTCTCGGACTTGAGATTGGACATGAAAATGGACAATACAGTGTATCGTTGGAAAATTACATTCAAAAAGTGGCGGAGAAATTTGGCCTCTGTGAAGCGAAAAGTGTCAAATCGCCAATGGAAACCTGTTATATTCGGTTGGAGGATACAAGTCCGTTGCTATCGGACACAACAGCCTACAGGAGTTTGGTTGGCGCGCTGCTATACATAGCTGTGTGTGCTAGACCAGATGTAGCGGCATGTGTTGCGATACTTGGCCGTAAGGTAAGTGCTCCAACAGAAGCGGACTGGGTGGCGGCGAAGAGGGTAGTTCGCTACCTTAAGACTGGAGATTGAAATTCGGTAGCAATGACGGTCTGGTTGGCTACTGCGATGCCGATTGGGCTGGAGATGTTGGAACCCGAAAATCAACGACAGGATTCGTATTCCACTATGCGGGTGGAGCGGTTTCGTGGGTGAGCCGTAGACAAAATTGTGTGACGCTATCATCCATGGAATCCGAATACGTGTCGTTAAGCGAGGCATGTCAAGAGCTGGTGTGGTTACTGTCTCTGTTCAAGGATCTTGGTGTGCAACAAAGTGGTCCAGTTACTATTCGAGAGGATAACCAAAGTTGCATTAAGTTTGTTGGTTCGGAGAGGTCTACCCGTCGTTCGAAACACATTGAGACCAAGCAGCACTACGTGAAGGAGTTATACGAGGACAAAGTGTTAAGCTTGGAATACTGTTCGACCGACGAGATGGTGGCAGATATATTGACAAAACCACTGGCCATCATCAAGCACCGGAAGTTGGCAGGAATGCTGGGTCTATCCACTTAAGGTGGACTCGTTCGTTGAGGAGGAGTGTTAGAGGAGCAACGACCTCGTAATATAAACATTTTGTGCCAGCCTAATCATTCATGTAATTTGTACCAGTCTAATGTTTCCTCTGCTGGCTATGCAATGCGCGCCATTTTCTATCTGAAAAGTGAACTCGTTGTGTGCGCATCGTTAAAGTTAATAAATCCTTTTTAATATCTTTATTAAGCATAACTCGGACTTTTATTCCACTGCTGCCTAATCCCAATATAATATACATACTGTTTACGGATTTTAAGTTAAATATATAATAATTAAGTATTTGGCGCTTGGTGGGGTTCACCCCGATCATATGTTCAAAAGACAGTTAGTTAATATTCTTATTCAGTTTGGCCCAATAATTTCTAAATAATAGTGACGAAAAGGGTGAGTGATAGTGAGTTTCATGGCCGTGCGGCTAGTGTCGTCAGGCTGTTAAGCGTGTCATGGGGTAGTCATTGAAACTTTTCATCAGGAATTTTTCTCGGCTGTACCATTGGAGCATGGTTGATCGTCTGAAGACGATGTCCATGTCTTTTAAAAATATAAAGTTCCTCATCAAGCATGCATCAAAACCAGTATTTTTGTTTTTTATTTGATTAAATTAGTTTGAAAGCCTGTAAAAAAGTTGTCAATTCTAAAATCCACTAAAAGAGCCAACACAAAACTACAATACAAAATCATAGCGATTATATATCCAAAGCAATTGTCAGCTGTTTTGCACTTTGATATCACTTCAAGAGTGACAATTGATTTTAAAATTAAGCGATATATTTGGTTGAAGTTTGAAAACCTCTCCCAAAAAAAACGTTTAAGGTGAAGATGAATCGAAGCCAAACTTCAAGAGCACAAATCTGAAGAACCGAACACCCGTTTGAGCTTAAAACTTAATCGATTGGTCACCACCAGCCAGTGACCAATCGATTAAGTTTTCAGCTCAAACAGATATTTGGTTCTCCAGATTTGTGTTCTTGGAAATTTGAGGTTTGGCTTTATCTTCACCTAAACCTTCCTACGTGGCTTGCTTTAAGAAACCTCCTTTTTTATGAACAAAATTTTCCGATTTTTTTTTCATTAAAATATTTCTCCAAGTTTGCTTTATACATTACTTCACGTTCAAACACAATCAAACATTATAAAAATCAAATCTCAAAAAACTCTAAAAATATATTGTAATATGTTCTACTTTATAACTTGTCTTTGCACCCCATTATTAAAAAAAAGTTGCATCTGTTATGGTTGAGAAACCGAATAATAGAATAGGCCGTTTGCGTGTTGGTTAATTCATATTGGTAGAACCCTCGTACGCTAGCTAGCTAAATATTTTGCAGGGAAGCTAATTTTTCTATAAAATTAACGTATTCTTTAAGGTGACTATAAAACGAAGCCAAACTTTGAATTTTCAATTGCACAAGACGAGAGAATCTGACAACAGTTCGCGTTGAAAACCAATCAAATTGTTTGCTTGCTGGTGGTGACCAATGGGATAGATTTTCAACGCGAAGCGCTGTTTCGTTCTTAAGTCTTGTGCTCCTGAAAATTTGAGGTGTGGCTTCGTTCTATAATCACCTTAAGTATCTTTCTTCTCAGATATTCCCACAAAGACAAAGCAAACTTAGTGGCATCATATGTAGGAAGGATATGTTGAATAGTTTTGGCGGCCATTTTAAATTTGGCCGCCATCTTGAAATTTATCAGGAAAACATGTTTTCACCATTTGCGCACCGCTCGTTTTGAATTCTGGGCTCACCATCAAGAAGCTAGATAAGAAAAAACTGCTATTTTTCGCGGATAGATCGCCTCCAATTTAGTTGATATACTAAATTTCTGCTCTCAGGGTGGCTACAGAACCGGGAAAACGGGAAAAGCGGGAAATGATGGAAATTCGATTCCACCGGGAAAAAGGCGGGAAAATCGAGAATTGGGGATGGTAACCGGGAAAATCATTTTGAACGAACATTTTCGAGCTATAAAACTACAAACCAGAAATTGTGGAAAATCGTTATGTTTAAAAATATTGTAATTCAGCATTTGTGAAAATTAAATAAATTCATTTACAAGATTTTGGCACTCAAACGTTTTGGAAAAAGAGTAATGTTTGATCCTTCGACCTTGACGCTTGCTCCTGCGGGGGCGGGCGATGGGGGCAGGATCAAACTTGTCGAGCGTTAGTCACTCAATGAAATGAAAAAGCGCCGTGGATCGTTAGTAGTGTTTGATCTATTGATCACATCACTTGCTCTTGCGTGGGCGAGTGACGAACACTTGTTCGGTGTACAATGCGTTTATCGCATTATCTCGCGAATCCGGTAAGGCATGATTATATCATGGATCGCTTCACCAAACATTAGTGACTAGCAGATCTCTACCTTATCCCACTCACTAACCCAATATATTTTCCAAGACAACAGTGGAGATGCAGAGCTGATCTCGGTCTCTAGTAACAACGATTGTCGAACTAGTATTCCTTCCCTTCCCTGATGACCGTAAGGACGTGGCCGGCGCCGTTATTGACTTTTAAAATTTGAGCTCTCGATTTGTGCACATTGAGAATGGTAAGCTAATCCCTAGCCCCATTCATTAAATCTCTATGCAACTTCGATTGTTCTGGTCAATCACAGAGTAGCAACTACGAATTGTACGGTCATCTATGCTTATGCTTTATACTTATTTAAAAAAATCCGTAGTTTACTCATGAGATCCTCAATTGATGTCTTCTGAGAATTTATCACAAATTATATCTGTCTTGAAATTCAGAATTCTTCAGATTCTACTTCAGTAATCCTTCAAAGGATTTCTTCTGGATTTTTTATGGGAATCATTGCATCATGTTTCTTGTATAAATCAAAAATATTCTATATTTGTGTGTAGTGACACACCCAATTATTGTTTGCTAAAATCAACAAACGTTAGCTGAAATTAGTCGAGCTGACATTATCAATGAATCGAATGGCTGATCTTCAGTACAGAACGCTGAAAAATCAGCTACAGAACTACTGAAACTCAGCAATTTGATTTGCTGAAAATATCAGCGCAATAAATTTCGGCACAATATTTCTTATTTCAGCGAAAAAAATGGTGTTTTGTTTTGTGAATTCCATCAGGAATTTTCACAGTTATTATCATCATAGGAGATAGCAGGAATGCAAACATGTTTTGTAGTTTTTTTTTTGAGTTTTGAACTGAATTTACAGAGTTTTTTTAGAAGACTTAAAGGCGTAAATCTATTTCTGTCCAAATTGCTAAAGAAATAGTGGTTCATGGTTACCAGAGCAACATCAATATAAGTTTCAAACAGTTTTAAGATTATTGAGAGAATGTTTACTGGTTTTGGAAAAAAAAAACTTTTATGAAATTATTGATGATGGATAAATGGAGCGTGATATGTCATGCATATTTATATGATATGGTCCAGCAGATTTCTGTGAGTAAGTGACATAAAAACACATTTACATGTTTGTATCCCATATATGAAGTTTACATGACATGTAATCTTCATTATTTACGACAGTGTAGTGAAGACTCATTTATATGACTTTGAGATGGAATTTGCGAATCACTGAATATACCATATTAAACGCCTAGAGGTAGGCAATTTTGTTCAACGCTACCTACATGTGAAAATAAGCTTTGAATCAAAAAGCGAATTCGGAACTGAGTTCAGGAAATATAGTTGGAACATATGAAACAGGTTACTAGATTTGTGCCTTTGCATGAACTTGTAAATAGTCGATTGTTTGTAGAAGAACTTTTCATTTAGTCATCGAACGTTTTTAACCCGTATAGGCCTGAGTGGAAGAAAAAATACTAAAACTCTCACCGTTCAGCGAATACTTAACGGATTTCAATAATTTTTTGTCAGTATACTCGTACACATATCTAGTTTCTAAAAGTGGTCAAAGGATCTCGGGAATGTTCCTGTGGCCGGAGTTATTGCGGTGGATCACTGGGTCAGGTCGGGTGACAAGGGTTCTGTGCTTCTGTGCCCCTGGAGGTAGGCAAATTTCAAGTCACAGATAATTTCCAGCATCGGCTATAATGTGGCCACTATATCAAGGAGTTTCAAGAAAAACGCATCAGCGTAAATTTTCTGATAATCGATTAAATTGAATAATTATGCCAACTGCATTTGATTGATCCTACGAATTACCATTTTCGGGTCCCCGGAATGCCTCAAATTTATGATAAAGTACACATTTTGTATCTTAACATCTGTGTCAAGCTTATAGGAACGCATTTTAGTGAACTACTATGTTCGATTTATACTTCTATAGAATTGAAACGGTTTAGTACCTAACAAATCTAGAGCCGGATCTTCAGGGCATTAAATCCGAGTGGCCGCAACTGGTACACTCTAAACGGTGCAAAATTATTCATTTTTAATGTTGAATATCATATTTTAATGATTTATGCTAAATAAAATGAATGCCATTGGAAATTAATAAAGATAACTTGACATGTCCCTAAAAATCGCCTTTTTCTACCCGACTTGACCCAGTGACCCACCGCAATAACTCCGGCCACAGAAGTATTCCCGAGTTCCTCCAGCCACTTTTAGAAACTAGATATGTGGGCCAGTAAACTGACAAAAAACAAATTTGAATCCGTTAAGTATTCGCCGAGTGGTAAGGGTTTTAGTATTTTTTCTTTCACTCAGGCCTATACGGGTTAAAAAACCCTATTTCTATAGTAATAGAGCAAAATCTAGAATGTCCGTGAAAAGTGTACTGCGAACTGTCAAACTTAGGTACCTTTTGCAGTACCAAGGGACCAAAAGCAGTTTGCAATTTGAAGCAACTGCGTCTACTATGTCTTTATTCGTCTCTGAAGATACTCTATGCTCTGGGAATTCTGGAACATTTAACATACGAAAACATTCTCGACCAGCGGGCCACTGCCCTCAGTATGATCTTTATGAATAGCTGCACGTTTACCGCTATGGCTATCTGGGCTTTCTTTCATTCATTCTATCTATTGATTCTTCCTCAGTAAAAGCACAACGTTCAATTACACAAAGTTTTTATTCCAATTCTTGAGCATAGGCTTTGTTCATTCGATCAATTATTCAGAAAAATTCAATAAATTATTGTTGATTACTAGTTTAGTTGCTCTACAAATGTATCTTCTAGCTATACGATTCGCCTAACACTGAAATTCATCTTCGTTCCTTGTTGCTTAAAACTAGAACGTAGTTTAAGAGCACACGGCTCTGTGGACCTCTCCTCTCGCCCATAAGCCTATGTGTGACCTGTAGTTAAACACTTTGCATGTTCCTTCTTATTTTTTACGGTAATTTTTATAATTCTATGTAATTCGTTGCTGCTAGGTTGCGTTCAAAGTGCTCGGTTTAGGACTATTCTTACTTTCTCGGTTTCTTACGGAGTGAAGTAGCATTCTGGGACAGATTCTGTAAATAGAAATTCTTTCTCACTAGCTCAGCTCCTACAATATAGTTAGTAGACACTTCAAAATAGAAAGAAAAACAGCAATATATGTGGTAATTTCAGTTATCAGATTCTCATACTGCTAGGATTGTTCAATGTTTATCGTTAATCTATAAAGTATTGTTTGTTCGTGATAATAGAGAGTAGCGTAGTGTTGGTAATTTCTTCTAATGCTTTATTTTCATCCCACTTACTTGCATCGATCTGTTTCCAATTACAAGGCACTATAATTACATTATTATTTCATCCCTTTAAATATTTTTTATTTTAAGTATAGTGTTTCAAACATTTTTTTGTTCGTCAATTCAGTTGATAATCCTAACCTATCTATCGCTTTGAAATAGCTGAACAAATGTATGTAGGACACTCTTGCTATTACTCGATCGAGCAGTACAACTATTTCCTATCGAAGTCCACTTTGTGTGGCTCCCATTCAGTTTAGACGGATGTGGCAAATGCACTGGGAAAAATTTAAAATCGATACCACCAAATGGTGCGGGGTTAGGTTAGTACAGCTACGATTTAACGCGATATTTTCCTACAAACGATATGTCCAATTTACTTTAGCACTACTGCTTTGGTGCCGTTAAACGATTGGTGCACTAGGAAACAGCGGAAAACTACGAATTTGTTCTACACCTAGAATAAAATGTTCAATCGTGATAACAAAACGTGTGTGGCCACGTATCCAATTTTACACATTGGATGTGCAAAAGTTGGTTTGTTAATTTTGCAGATTTAGTTACTCGTATGACGAATGATTTTGCAATTTGAAGAATTGTAGATCACAGGATTTGGAATTGGAAAGAAAAAGAAAGCATGTGAGAGTGAAGGAAATGAGAATGAGTCTAGAATTCATCAAGTATGAAGCTATGCAGAGCATGTCGAGAGTGCATCCAGAGTGAGTTGAGAGCGAGTCATCAATGAGTGAAAAGCGATTCTGGACGAATAAAAGATGAGTCGAGAATGCTTTATTCAGTGCGCATCGAGCTTTCGTACTGGAAGTTTTGCTATTATCCGAAGGAGTAAAATAGCACTTCTCAGTGTTACAAAACCGTAGTTTCCAGTGCTACTTCTCATAAGTATTGATCCTTTTTCGGTTTTTGTTGGACCTGTTGACGAAACCAAACTTTTAGAAGCTCAGGTTCTGCGAAGTGAAGGAGGAACAATCGTGGTCAGCATTTTCGAATTTACTGGACTTTTTGATGTGCATTAGAGGAATCAAGATTTCCTTCCAAATCAAGAAACTTGCTGAAGATTTCTAGGAAAATTCATAACACATTTTGTTTATGAATTTTCAGAACAAATTTTGCGGAACTTGTAAAGAAATTATTGAAGAAAACCTTGTTAAAATAACTAGAATAGAGTTCCAAAGCCCTGTCCCAATTTTAGTACCAAACGCTTAAGTTTAGGCCAAAAACACATGTTTACAAAATTTGTAAATGTTTTTTTTGTTGATTTAAGTCCAAAAATATGTTTTTACGGTTTTTGAGATTTTGTCACACCCCTTGGTCTAAACTCAAATTTGGAGTAGATTTTGTTTTCCATGTACCTCCCGAAATATCAGATAGGCAAAACCCCAGTGTTAAAACTAAGATTGCTGTGACATTTTTTCGATTAAGTGATTTGATGTTCATGATAAAATTCTTAAAGCTCATTCTTAAAATTAAAGTTTAAATATAGCCGTTAATTGAGCGGGGAAAATTACCAAAGTAGTTGCAAGAACATACTCTTTCGTGTTATCAAATAAAATCAAGGTTTCATTAAAAAAATGAGGAGCCTTTTGCTTGAAAAAGATCCAAAAGTCCTTTGATAAATATTTGAAAGTTCTCTAGGAAAAATCCTTTAGAAACCTTTGGAAGATTTGCTGGAGAACCTCTGAAGGAATTTCAGACCAATACCTGTGGAAATAGGGTCCAATTTTTGATACCAAACATTAAATTTTAGGCCAAAAACACATGTTTAATCAGTTTTTAAATGTTTTTCATTGGTTTAATCAATTAAACAAGTTTTTAGTAGCAAAAACATTATTTAATAAAAACAAGATACTGCTGAGTTCATTCGAACGTAGCTCAAAATACCATTGGGGCATTTTCTAAAAAAAAATAATTGTTACAGTTACTGGAGAATTTGCGGAGGAATCCTTGGATGAGGTCTTGAATATATTTTTCAAGGAAACACTGTAAGAATTCCTGTAGCTCTTCTTGGAGGAAAGGAATTACTGAAGAAATTTCTTAAGCCTCAAAAATTTTCTCCAAGATTCATTGCTTGGATGTTTACACGATGTTTTGTAGACATTTTATGAAAAATTGCTCAAGAGAGAATAGACATGGAATCAATTTAGATTTTTCCCAAGAGTTCACGCAACATTTTCTTTAATAATATTCTGAGATATTTGAGAAAAAAAAGAAACATTTCAAGATTTATTTTAGTTATTTATGCTACCTGATGTTTTGAAAGAAATTTCTTCAATAGGGTCCTAAATTTAGGCTTAAGCTTTGTCGTTATTTTAGTATCAAATGAATAGAATCCTCAAGCCCTATCCCATTTTCAGTACCATAAGTATAAGTTTAGGCCAGAAACACGTTTTTACTCCACTTTCAAATGTTTAACGTTTGTTTATGTTCAAAAACATATTCTCAGCTTTTCGCGATTTTGTTACACCCCTTGATTCAAACTTAAATCTCTTGGAAGCTTGGCCAGGTTTACCAGCAGAATTACTCTTAGGAATTTCGCGTATTGAGAAGATCAATCAAACACACTAGTATTCCGGATAAGTGTAACATAAAAACGTCTCTATTCTGCGATCTTTCCAACTACAGTAGTCAATGACAACCAAAAACAAAACGCGCCAACAAGCTGATTCAAGGGATACCTCAATACTTTTTCAGTGTACTACAATGCGAGGGGTGTGACACTATTATTACTCCGACAAAATCTTGGATGTATTTTGTTTTCGTGTAACTTCAGAAATATCAGATAGGCCTACACTCAGAAACACGAGTAGTCATAGAATTACTAAATTTTAGTAATACATTACAATTTTCTAGCTGCCACTCTTTCATACTGCAGGTAATTTTATTCCTATTTATCATTTCGCCTGGGTTGAAGCTTAGCGATGCTTCAAATTACATTTAGTGTAGAAATTAACAATATGTCAAGATTTAAATATCGATCCATTTTTCAATTTAAAGTTTCGATGTGATATAACCGAGGGGCAAAATTTGCCAAAGTAGTTCTTGCAACTGCTTTACTGCTTCATTGAATAAAAACAAGATTTAATCAAAAGTTTTAGGATCCTAACGGGTGTTCAGTAAAAAATGAGAATGATTTTAATACCTTTCTGTAATTGAAGTAAAGAGCGTAAATTTGTTTCTCTTAATTCTCTTGAACTTCCTAAAAATGGGTGGCATTCTTTTCACTCGGTTGCCGTCAATTCAATCGAAGATGGCGTCGAAATAACAAGCACTCCACGAGCTTGTTGTACGGTTTTACGAAACGCCGTACTTGCGGAAGGAAAAGAACCCAGCCTACTTGTCCCAGTGCCGTCCTATAAAGGATTTTTTCGGCTTCCTCAGTGCCCTACTGTACAAAAATAATTGGCGGGCCAAAGATACGACGTAGTTGACCACCAGGATCCGGAATTGTATCCGAAAGATGGACGTCGATGCCGCCCAGCGCTCTTGTGAGACGAAAAAGTTGCGTCGTACGGCTGATCAGGGCCCCCTCTTTTTTATTCTTTGACGTTTTTTGAAAAATAAACATTATGTGTTTAATAAAAAATATTGAATTCATTAAAAAAAAATCTTTTACTTTATCATATTAATTTATATTTTTATAATTTTATTCTCATTTTCCATTGACCACCTGTTATATCCGAACGGATATGTAAAAAATTTAATATATTATTAACATATGTTAATAATAGCCCAATTTAGTCTCACTATATTAGGATGATAATATTGTTTCACACTGAATTCCTGGAAATTATTTGAAAGTTTGTAAATTTAAGCTCATGTCTAGAATAAGCTGTAAACGAGTCGTCAATGAGTTGGAAGTAAGTTTAAAACCAGTAGAGGAGGAGTCGAGAGTGCATCAAGTTAAGATTCAAAGTCTAATGAATGCCGATGGTTAGAAAGCATATTCTCTGCAAGCTTTCCCTTCTGCAGCAATAGGAAGAACGACATTTTCCGCAAGTTCTGCTACACTAGTGGACCGTTCAGACAAAGCACACGGACACAGTAGTACCTAGTCGCAGTTAGTTTATAGTAATGTAGTTTTTGTTCGGCCAGTATTAGTGCTCACATAAATTAATCGATATTTTATCGTTTTACCTAGGTTTCATCACAGATGCTCATGTTCTTAATAACGCTTAAAAATATACGTGCTCATCTTCGGTATCGGAGCAGCTCGGAGCTCCGGTGCCGCCGTTCAAAACGGACAAGTACATTACCCATTTCACTAGAATCACCGCGAATATTTCGCTCTGCATACGAATGATGACCGAAAGACAGCAATTCGTCTTCTAATGTACCGCTGTGCCGTAGTAACTGCCGCCGGTACCGACCACCGTCACCTCAGTCTAATCCCCTCCAGAGAAGTTTCACGACACGCTGTACGGCAACAGAGGGTTGAAGTTCAGCAGATCCTGCTCACTGGTAGCGTTGCGATAACCCCACGACTTCATCGCGGTTACGCAGCTGTCCTGGATCACTTTTACCTAGACGGGAAACAGGAAATTCTCGAATAAATATTCATAATTACAGAAACCCTCCTAACCTAATCCAACATACCTCCTCGAACGTGAGATCTTTCGTCCAGTGGAACGGAGCTGATTTGGAATCCCGGAACGTGGAGCTCACTCCGCCAATGTCCAGCTTGGTGTGGGTGTCGAGGAACGATTCAACGGCCGGATCAAAGGGAAGACCGTAGAATGTCAGGATCTCTTTGGTAATCTTATAAGGGTTCAGCGAGAGATCCTCATACCGGATAGCTCTGTGAATGAGAAGATAATAGTTTTCAATTAAATAAGCATTGCTACATCATCCGCTGCAAAATCAATAATCATATAATGACTAACGCTGCTCATTTCCAAATTATTCATCGCTCATCAACACCTAATTCATGGTGCCAAGCTGAAACCACGCTACACTGCATTTCAGGAACTATTCGATATTGATCGTTCGGGTTAACTGCTTGCTACCCAGTTCCCACACCGTATACCTATTTATCGTTAGTTTTCATCTCTCATAACAGTTTTACTCGTTTTTCTTTTGATATAGTTCCGTCATTATCAAGCTTTTACTAATTCATCGTCAATAATTGATTTTGATATAGTAAATTGTCTAATCATTAACCATATGCATTGCGCAGTACATACGATCTATATTTTGTGCGGGATATACGGCTCTGGCGTTTTTATGAATACGAATACTTTGGGTTTTGCTTATTGGCTTTTTAACAAATAACATCCGCCTTTTTGCTCTTGAGCTGATGAATGGTATACCTAACTACAGGGGACGGGCCTTATGTAGTGGTTGTATTTATAATAAAATAAAACTTTTCAAAAATAAGTTACGTAATATGTGAATAACCCCTTCTGAAACAATAGAAACGTCAAATAACACATTCAGATTACATGTTCCATCGATTAAGGCGATAAAACTAGTTACGGGCAAACATTGAATTTTTTTCGACCATTGTGCAGCGTTGTTAGTCGATAAATTATCGTCATCGCCAATAAAGCTAACGTTTGCTTATCATTTATTGTCAAGGTCTTAAGATGTAACTTTATCGCGGATAACTGTGAAGATTATCGGTCCAGATATCTGTAGCGATAAACGCGCAGCTATTCAGCAAGACCAAGCTGATGGTCGTGGGTTCAAAACCAACTGGTAGAGGATCTTCTCAGGTTGTATATTTTCTCGACTTCCCAGGGTATAGAGTATCTTCGTACCTGCCACACGATATACACGAGCAAAAATGGTCAAATGGCAAAGAATGCTCTCAGTTAATAACTGTGGAAGTGCTGATAGGAACACTAAGTTGAGAAGCAGGACCTTTCCAGTTGGGACGTCACGCCAGAAATAAGAACACAAGTTTTCTTTGCAAACTGAATTGTTGATTTCGGTACTAGAATAACTAGATTATTTATCGAATTTATCGAAGACACGTTGATGTTGAAGTTTATTTATCTCGTGGTTATCGATAACCCGAGGTTATCGAGCATCTTGATCGTTATTGAAGTAACGCTACTTACACTGCGGAACACGTTTTTGTCTCCAGCATCAAAATACCTCTATTTACTTAATAAAGGGTTACTGAATCCATTGCCGTTTACAGAAATATCATAGCACGTCTAGTTTTTAGATATTGGTTGTTGAAAATGCGAAAATTGACTATTTCAGCCAACTTGCATGCAAGTTTTTCAGCTTGTAAGGCAATTTATTTACTTAATTTGCCACAGAATTCAAACTTTATGTGTATAACAATACTTATCATCAAAGTTTGTAATACTTTTGACCTGGAAAAGTTATTTTTTGATGGTTTAGAAAAGTATTGTATTTTGCCATAAACGATAGAATTAATAGATAAACGAAGAATTTAGTATGGAGACTACAAGTATATCGAAAAAATCGGTTTAATCTAAATTTAATCGTGCATTTTCAATCAAAACACATCTAAAATGAAAGTTTAAGTCCTCTTTTGCATGCTAGATGGATTAGATGACAAAAAAGTTTGATAAAATAAATTTTAATTTTTAGGTAAACATCGTTAAAATCAGTGTTTTATACAACTTTGGCGACCTGTAGCTAAAAATTGTGACGTGCTGGGAAATTTCTGAAAACGGCATCAGATTACGCAACCCCAAATCTACTAGAGACACATAATTTGATCCTTGAGACACGCAAAAATGTCATTTTTGTAGTGCTGTGTTATCGGACGATAGGTATCGGACGATAATTGCAAAAACGGATCCAGTAATTCTGTCAACAGTGATTTTATGAAGATTTTCTTAGCGTAGAAATATTTCCACTAATTCTTGCTCAGATTCCATCAATTTTTTTTATTACAAGATTTTACCCATGATAATTTTTAAGTATTTCTAAGGACTCCGCCAGTGATTTATTGTCAACATCCACTAGAATTTTCGAATGGGTTTTCGCCCACCTTCGTAAAGCTTACTTAATATTTTTGTTTGAGCCGTAACGCTTGGATTATCATCTCCCTTTCCTTCATCACGTTATTTACTAATTTTTGGGTATATCCCTGGAAATTTCTCATGAAATTGTTTCAAGAAAGTTTTAAAAAGATATTCATGTGGTTGTGTAGGAATTCTTCCTAGGACTCCGTCAGAATTGTTTTCTACTAGGGATTTCTTCATGAACCTGACCAGTTATTCTGTAAATTATCCAGAGATTCGTTTCAAAATCAATCCATAGATTCATCGAGCGGTTTCTCCAGAGATATTTTTTGGAATACAGTTTATTACGGATTACTCTGGTTTGTTTTTCAGAGATTCCCTATGTGTTCCTCCTTTCCATCTGCCAAAAAAGTCTATTGCAATTTCACTAATTTTTCTAAGGTATACTTTTTGGAAGTCGTATAATCTTGTTAGATTTTCATCAAGAATTTCATCTAATATTCCTGAAACAGATATTTCATTACTTCTTTAAGAGTTTCCTGCAAAAACATTTAATTAAATTACCTCCAATTTTTCTTTAAAGAATATATCTAGTACATTCTCTACAGGTTACTAGAAGAATTCTATTTAATATTTTTGGACGAATTTCTTTCATAATTTTTCAAAGGATCTTTCAAGCAATCATTGAAAGAAATAAAGGGTTGAGAATATTCAAATTTAGCGGGACATAATGTATCATCCCTATTTGTGCATTGTACTATCTGCAAACTCAAATCAAGTTAGAACAATTGTCCAGTATTCAGCATACATGTAACAGGGTGGCTACCAAATTTCGATTTTGAAATTCCCGTTTTTTTCCCGGTTTTTCAGGTGTATTTTACTCAATATTCTCGGTTTTAATCCATTATTTCCAACGACTTTAATTGAATTTTTGTATATCAAACATAGTTTCAATGAAAATCACTTTGTCTCGCGTTCGTCAAAAATCAATGGAGCTCTGGAGCTATCTATCATAGATAAGAGATGGTTAATTGTGCCAATCAAACAGATCCTACTCTTGACACGACAGGGGTTTAATTTGAATGCTTAACCATATTTACCAAGAATATGCCCTTTAAACCAAACTTCGTATTTTCAAGTTTAAGTTTTAAGATCTAGAGATCCTGACAACCGTTCTCATTTAAAGTTCAATACGTTGATATTCTGGTGATATTCTGGTGATGATAAAACGATCAAAATTTCAGCTCAAAGCTCTGTTTGGTTCTCTAGACTCGTGCTCTTGAAATTTCGAGGTTTGGCTTGGGTTTATAATCATCTTAAGTGCATCTTAAATCTGAATTTCAGACAATTTGGCCGACAAAAGCCTCAGGTGCCTAAGTAAACCATCGAGACGCCCAAGTAGTTCTCTATCGTGATTGAGATTATTATTTCAATTCTTAATCCTTTGAAAAGCGAATAAGTTCAAGGTATGAATGAAACAAGGTCACACATGTAGAAGCACTTACTTACTTACTTACTTACAGGGCTCACTAACAATTTTAATAACACCGAACATTATCATTTATGACTTTCACCCACCCTCTCGTAATGCTTTTTGTATACATTTTGAGCTGTAACAGCTTGATCGTTATTAAAATCGTTAAGGAGTCCTTATTCAAAACGTTGTCGATTAGATAACTAATGACATATTGAAAGCTTTTATAAATAAAGGCTTGTTTAAAAATAGTTGCCCAAGTAACCATTAGCACTAATAATAAGCCCTTAATCAGCATCATAAATGCGTACATGCATTATAATAGCACCACAAATGCTTACACACCTTATAACAGCACTTCCGCTGCATAAAAACCCTATTACAGCATCATTAATGCTTCTAAGGTTAATGCATACGGGCATTAAATAAGCACTATATTGGCTCTATATTCGCATACAGGGCCTGTTTAAATGCCATCCAGTGTTTTGACAGATATACCACGTGCTTTGTGTTTACATATAGTGGTGAGAGGGAGTCAAACATAAGTCTTCTCACTACTACAATTGCAGGTTTTATGACGGGGAAAAGTGGTGGTTTAAATTGGTCACTTTTCTTTCCAATACTATTCATCTTATGTGGGCGAAGGAGCAAAGGAGCAGAACTTCAACAACTCAACAATACAGGTGTCGCAGGTTCGAGACGCAAAATTAGGAATTTCATCATCATAAAACAAGGATCAATATGTGGCAATTTCAAGTCCTCAAAAGGATGAAAACCACCAAAATGAATAAGTCTGATACGGAGAAGTACTATCTCAATCATTTTATTACATTTTGCATACTATTCGAGGTTTCCGTTTTCATTTATTTATTTATTTACCTCGCGTACCAGCTGCTTGGACGCATACGCGAAAGCTCTCTGGCTGCGTACGCGAAAGCACAAAAACCTGGCGAAAACAACTGACGTTTCTCACGTGGTCTTATATCAGCACTAGTGATGCCGAGAAGCACGGTTATATCTTCGCATTATAATGGCACGCTATTTCGCCTTTTCTGGCATTATAATAGCATTATATGCGTATATAAAACTGACAAGCATCAAATGATTACCCTATATGCGCATATAATGCTGTTACCGTGCCGCATTATCGTGCTTACTGGTTACTTGGGTGTGGTACTCAGCAATTACAAAAGAGTGCTAAACCAATATAAAATAAGTACCGTAATCCGGGGGCAAATTGATCACTTTTTTACAACTTTTGGTTGTGTTACCCTTGGGAATTCAAATATTGTCAAATAAATTTCGACAACATCAGTACTCCATTGTTCTTTATCAGTTTATGTAATCGACTTCTCATGAAATAATATTTAACATATCATAAAAATAGTTTTAATATCAAAAAATTAAAATGAAACAATGGGGCGAAATTGATCACCATATAACAAAGCAGGTTTAAGAATGAAAAATATCCGTATCTACTAAATTTAGGTCTCCTGAATCTGAAAATGATGTCAAAATTCTTACAACTCAAGTTTTTGATCATTTTATTGCAAAATTATACTTTGAAAATCTGCCGAATACGCCTAAATGTAGGTAATTTCCCTTGAAATGAGCTCACTTTTTTTAGAATAAACGGTTTTATGAGCAAAAAACTATACTTGCTATGCTGTATGATATGAAAAATGAGTTTAGTAGTTCATACTTAAGCTTACGCAACATTTTAAATACTCAAAGTTGACATGTACGCATAGCACTAGTAGATTGTTTAGCACCGACATTTCCAAGGGTATTGCTTACACCTTCAAAAAATGTGAATATTTCTATGCAAAACTGAGCCTAATAAAAATGAAATAGTGCAACATCATCATTAGACATCCATTAACTAGAAAACATTGAATATCTGTGGTGCCAACGAAGCTTTCAGCTTTCTTCGGAGGAAATGTTTTTTGGTACCGACCTGATCAAACTCGCCCCACTGATCAATTTGCCCCCGGATTACGGTAATTAAACTTTGATTCAAAACGTAGAGTAAAAAATATAGAGAAAAGTTCAAAAAATATTAGCACTGGCAGTGCGAGAACAAAAAAATCAAAAAAATATTTTGAAACATTGCTATGAAAAATGTGAATCATTTTTAAGAAATATTGTGTAGCATAGAAGAAATTAAATCATTAATTTTTGAAAGATATTTGTTCATGCCTTATCGCAATATCAGTAAACATAACTACTTTCTATAATTTATTTTGGAGGTTGGTTTGTAAATTACAGCTTGAAGATGTTCGTTCAAAACGATTCTCCCGGTGATCTTCTCAAATTCCCGGTACTTTCCGTCTTTTTCCCGGTGGATTCAAATTCCCTTCTTTTTTCACATTTCCCGTTTTTCCCGGTTCGGTGGCCACTCTGAATGTGAGTACCGTCAAACTAACTTTCAATACTTTTCAATTGCAATGCTATTTTTATGAACAAATTAAAGATGAACTAAAAACAATCTGGCATTCATTAGGATAACACCGTTTAAGCATAGAAGATCAAAAACTTTGCATCATTCTAGTGTGTATTGCCATTAATAGTGGGTAACCCGAAACTTTGATTAACTTAAAAAAAAATTTGTCAAAGGTAATTTGCAGATCTGCCATTGTGAACTTTCTGCATGAAATATGATGTCAAAAGTCGCACAGATGCCATTACAAGACATAACATATGTGCATTTTCAGCATATTCTGATCCCAGAAAACCAATTATGCAGTATTAATTTTATTATTATTTGCTCATCAAATATTTTATGAAAGGTGAACAACTTCTTAAGTGAAACCTCCCCACCTACAAGTTCGCCGAAGACCATATTTTGATCGAATGTCTGGATAGTTTGACATTATTGATTCCAAAGTCTCAATCATACTGAGATGATCATTCAATTTATTTCAGAGCAATACTGCTTTTTTCAGTGGAACATAGTTGCCTTCCAATTCCTATAGATCAATTGGTGAAGCATGATACATGTAAACTAGGCCGTCTCTTATCTTTCGGAAATACGAAATGTTCGTAATTGTAAAGTGCTCGTTTTATTCAGTAAGAAAAAAACAGGTAAAAATTTGTGGTACGTAAGTTTACGCTAAGTATTCTCCCAACAGCTTTGAAAGTATCAGGTACCATTGACCCCTGTGTACAACACGCACGCTGCACTGAAAAAATCAACACGTCAACGTTGTGTGTTTTACTTACAGATTTGCGCAATAAGAAAACCACATGGCTCAAGCGTGGTAGCCATATAAATTTCGTCATTGACTTTACGACATTCACGGTATCAACATTAGATTGTCGTGTTAGTAAAAACATGAATGTCTAAAGTTTAAATAATGAAAACTGACTGCTTTACTCATTGAATGCGAATGTAGTAGCTTAAGATAGCCATGTGTGAAAGAACATAAATACCATGAGAATTAAAAAAGAAATTTGGTAGTAGAAACCTTGCGCTCCAAAATATGGATTCGAGATACCTCTGCTTGTCGCAATATCACTTGAATGTTTTTTTTACAAACAAGTGAGTCAGCAATAAGTGAAGCGCAGCAAATCCATAATTTGGTAAGCATAATTAGCATATTCCATTTTACTCAAAGTTGAAATCTAGGAAAATTTGTTAGTGGAATCCGATTTTTCTCCTAAACCATACATTATATGCAATGCTGGAAGTAATGCATTTTTTTATAGAAAGGTAGAATTAACTCATCTTATATCGGACATCTTCACTGATAATAGAAAAACCGAATCCACAAATTTTCCTCTAACACCTTTAACTTCAGAATTTGCTTCTTCTCTTTGGAAGCATGATATTAACTGTCGTTCGACCTGAGGTCCAACCGTAATTTAGTTCGCTATGGGTTGATCACAGAGATTTTGGAAATCTCGAACACGGTCGCATCTCTCCATGCTCGGTTCTGCCTCAGGCTCGCCAAATCGAAACGCACTATATCCACCTACCTAGCTCGCTGACCTCCACGCCTTCTCGTACCAACCGGATCCGAAGCGAATACCATCTATGCAGAGTTGCGGTCCGGCAACATGCCCATCGTATCCTTCCTGCTTTGGCCACCTTCTGGATACAGGGTTCGCCGTAGAGTTGGGCGAGCTCGTGGTTCATCCTTCGCCGCCGCACATCGTTTTCCTGCACACTGCCAAAGATCGTCCTAAGCACCTGACGTTCGAAGACTCCAAGTGCTTTCAAGTCCTCCTCGATCATCGTCCACGTTTCATGCCTGTAGAGGACTACCGTCCTTACGAGCGTTTTGTACATGATACATTTGATGCGGGTGTGAATATTTTTGGACCGCAGCTTCTTGTCGAGGCTAACGTTATTGTCAGCAGTCAGCAAGGATCCAAGTTAGACGAACTCGTCGACCACCTTGAACGTTTATCGTAAAACTGGGCGTACCTAGGCTAGCCCTATCACGCTCGGCCTCACCAGCTAGCACTTTGTCTTGTTCGCATGCACCATCAGTCCCACTTTTGCTGCCTCGCGTTTCAGGCGGGTGTACAGTTTTGCCACCTTTTCAAATGTCCAAATCATCCGCGAAGAAAACAAATTGACTGGATCTCTTCAAAATCGTACCCCGGTTGTTAAGCCCGGCTCTTCGCATAACATTTTCTAGCGCAATACTGTACAAAGCACGTCACGCTCCAAAGGGGGGAAGGGGTCAAGCAAAGCGTGACAAGCCTTACAAAATTTTCGAAGGACTCATACAAAAAACGTAACAAAGAGGGGGGAGGGGGGCTGGTCGAAAAAGTCGAAATTTAGAGTGACATAATTTGTGTACCATCTCACAGGCACGAAATTCCATCATCTTGTCGTAGTCCCCGTCGAGATCCAAACGATCTGGAATGTCCACCTGAAACTTTCACACAATTCTGTCCATCATTCCATCGTTGCTCTTATCAGCCTCGTGAGCTTCCCAGGAAAGCTGTACGCGTCCATGAAATTGATGAAAAGGTTGGGACCTGGTATTCACCATGTTTTTGGAAGATTTGCTGTACTGTAAAGATCTGGTCCGCTGTCGATCTACCGTCAACGAAGCCCGCTTGATAACTTCCCACGAACTCGTTTGTTGTTGTTGTTTGACTTCAACCCGAAGGTCATTCGTTCCTCAGGAACCGTTCACTATAGGTGACAAACGTCGGAAGATGATCTGGTACTACAGGTGATAGACGACGGAAGATGATAGGCCGCATTTAGAATGGTGATCGCTTGAAAGCTCTCACAATCTAACTTGTCGCCTTTCCTCTAGATGGCGCATATTATCCCTTCCTTCCGCTGCTCCGGTAGCAGTTCTGTTTCCCAGATTGTGCCTATCAGCCGGTGCAGACAAATGGCCAGTCTCTCCGGGCCAATCTTTATGAGTTCAGCTCCGATACCATTCTTACCAGCAGCTTTTTTTTAAATTTATTTATTTGTTTTATTTGGAGCAGGGAAAAGCCTCTCGGAGTGAAATTCTTTTTGCCTCCGTAAGGCATAAAACCTCCTCTTCTTTTCAATTTACGATTAAAGCACTTCCAGTGAGACTCAGTCTCTTTGAAGGAAGTGCCATTGCCACTACATTGAAATACTTATTACTAAAGTAATGATCTGCTGAAATTGACGACAGGTATTTGCTGTTCGACGGAAGCCGCCGATGTTGTAAAACCAGTGGCTGCGGTTGATGTGCTTCCAAAGCGTTAACAGATAGAATTGATGTAGCTGGAAACTCGAGCAGGCTGATAGATGCGTCTCATGAAAGTGAGTGAATGCAGAAGTTGTCTGTTGTACGGTGACTGAGCGGCGATGCAGTTTTAAGGTTAGGCTGAAAAAACTTGAGCAGGATTCAGAGGCACCCTTACTTCCTCTCCAAACCATGCAACCGGGAACGACGGATGACTGCGATGAATGTATTTCCGATGCAGATGCGGAGATGAGTTGGTGTAGGTTGGAGCGAGCAGGGGCTCTCAAAGTGCCAGATAGATGCAGATGGGTAGATGGGTTGCTGTAGGCTTTATTGTTCTTGAGCTGGTGAATTGCATCCTTAACCTCCCTCAAAGCGGGGGCTGGTTGGTTTCCATCGTCCGCAATACTGACGAAGGCATTTCCTCCATTGTCCCGACCTTTATTGCTTGGGGCCTCAGCACCATTCAGGTGTTCGTCGAAGTGTTGCATCCACCTTTCGATCACCTCACGCTCGTCGGTCAAAACGCTCCCATCTTTTTCTCTGCACATCTTGGCTCGCAGCATGAAGCCGTTGCGGGATGTTTTGAGCTTCTGATAAAACTTACGTGTTGAGACCGACACAGCTGTTCTATCTCCTCGCACTCCGTCTCCTCCAGGTGGCGTTTTATCTCCCGAAAGAGGCGGGTCTGCTATTGCCGTTTCCATCTATGTCCCTTGCTGCAGCATGACTGCCGGCGCTGCATTCTTCTCCTCCAGAATCCGTCTACATTCCTTGTCGAACCAATCGTTCCGTCGACTCTGTTCCACGTACCCGACGTTGATCTCAGCTGCATTGTTGATGGCTGCTTCCAGCTCACCCTCTTTCGGTAATGCAGCCTTGAGGTGCTGCGCGTTTGCAGTTGCGACATCCGGTTGCTTAAGCAACTCTAGGTCATACCGGGCGGCCGTCGGTACCGTACGTTGTTAACGACGGAGAGTTTTGGGCGCAGTTTAACCATCACCAGATAGTGGTTAGAGTCGATATTTTCTGACGTTGATAATGTCGGAGAAGTGCCGTCCATCAATTAGAACGTGGTCGATTTGTGATTTTGTCTGCTGTGGTGATCTTTATGTGTATCGGTATGGAAGGCTGTGCTGGAAGTAGGTGCTACGAATGGCCATATTCTTGGAGGCAGCGAAATCAATTAGTCGTAAGCCGTTCTCATTCGTTAGCCGGTGGGCGCTGTACCTACCAATAGTCGGTCTGAACTCCTCCTCCTGGCCAACCTGAGCGTTTAGATCTTCTATGATGATTTTGACGTCGTGGCTTGGGCAGTTGTCGTACTCGCGTTCGAGCTGCGCGTAAAAAGCGTCTTTAACATCATTAGTACGCCATGCCCAGCCCATTTAATCTTATATTGACATAATGACTTTGAAGGAAACACTTGCTGTTTTGAAAACCCTAGACTAAGAAAGCCAATTTGAAAGCAAACCTGAGTTCCAATTGACAATATTCAGAAATACAAACTTTGACTTATCCTTGAATTAGCAGAATATTTATATTACTCTAGCCAGACAAACAATATGAGACTAGGATTCAGATTTGTAGATCGTAACTCCGTAACGCACCATGAAAAGATTTACGTGTTACTAGTAATGCTCAAAGGTTGTTTGGATGTGCTGAAATATGAACGGACGAACTACTCACCCACACGCGTCAGCACAGCTTAATGTTATGGTATTATTGTAATTCACAAACGTGGCAAGATCTCATAAATCAGTCATTCAGTAGATTCAGTTGAAACTGATCGACATGCATAACACGACTCAATTATGAGACTTTCTTTTGCCAATCAGACTCTGGCATGGCATCACGGATCAAATCGAGAGATGGATGACTGGCATTGGGAATTCCTATCAGAGCCACAGTCCTAGTGACGACTAGCGCAACAGCGAATTATCATTCCATTAGCATCAGCCGCTACGACTCGCCTACCACGTACATATATCATTAAAATCGTACACATTAGTAGGCATCACCATCTGCTGAAGGTATTTCTTCAAACCCTAACTCATCCCATGCCTGGTCGGCTTTAAAAATCCACAGTCGTTCTTGGAGTAGTGCGGTGTTAGGTGAATAGAATAATTTCCAAAAACTTTGTCGCAGCCGAAGAGGAGACCGGATAGAATTGTTGCTCTTTCCCTAATTTTGTTGTAACTCTAACAGAATTTCAAAATAAAATACCGTTTTGATTTATATTACGGACAGCTTCAAATTCCGGACACTCTCGTTTGTATGGGAAACATTTCACACGAAATGTTTCAATTTTCGCCGTCCAAAAGTTCTCATTTTCGAGGCTTGTTTTATTAGGTTTTTTCCATAAATATCATTGCAAATTTATAATGCCCAACTACCTCAGACGTTTCTTAAGTGGTTGAACGATTTCAATTGATGATTTGACTGTTCCATTAATGATTATCATGAGCTGTCCGTAATTCGAATCAAAGCGTCCGGATTATGAGGCAAAATTGAGGGAGCGTCCGGAATAAGAATCATGAAAAGGCCACACGTTTTGATTTATTTAAAATTATTCAAGTTGCGGACGCGTATTCTTTACCCACCATCCGAAAGTTAAGGGCTTGCGACGCTCGATAACGCTAAAAAATCATACAGAATGATTTATTTTGTATGGTCCAAGCTGGGTTATACTTCACTGAGGCCTTAAGTGTCCGTAATATGAATCAAAACGGTATTTATGGACAACGAAAGGGCCTTCCTTAGCCGCGTGGTTAGAGTCCGCAGCTACAAAGCAAAGCCATACTGAAGGTATCTGGGTTCGAATCCCGGTCGGTCCAGGATCTTTTCGTTAAGGTGAAGATGAATCGAAGCCAAACCTCAAATTTTCAAGAGCACAAATCTGGGGAACCGAACACCCGTTTGAGCTGAAAACTTAATCGATTGGTCACCACCAGTTAGTGACCAATCGATTAAGTTTTCAGCTTAAACGGATGTTTGGTTCTCCAGATTAGTGCTCTTGAAAATTTGAGGTTTGGCTTTGATTTATCTTCACCTTAATGGAACTTTCCATGACTCACCTGGGCATAGAGTATCATCGTACCTGCCATAAGATATACGAATGCGAAAATGGCAACTTTGGTAAAGAAAGTTCCCAGTTTATAACTGTGGAAGTGCTTATTGAATACTAAGCTGCGGAGGAGGCTCTGTCCCAGTGAGGACGTAATGCCAAGAAGAAGAAGAATTAACGAAATGACTCAAACAAACAGATTGTTATGGTATTTTGGTTTTCGTGATACCATGTCTTACAAATCCTTCAAAAAATCACGTTATTCATGTATAATTTGGACTATTTTGAATTATTAAATATTCTCATAATAGCTTCTGGGGGTCCAGAGAATTCAAGCGGTTATTTTTTTATTCTAGTGCGCGGATGATCATAATCCTTACATTCTAAGAATCATTTGCTGGTAGCTGATTCTCCGTAATCGCACTATTTGAGTACTTCGCGTAGGATCTATCTCGATATGATTAGTCGAAATGCGACTGTGATGACGGTATTTGCGGTATCCTCTTCAGCGAAAAAAAATGTGAATAGAAAACCAAAGAAGAAAAAAATCTACAAGCACAACAAGTCAAGCATTAGCAGCCATTTACTATTCCCAGCACGTACATCGTACCATTGAGTATCATGCGAAAGTGAAAGGAATCTTTGCATACATGTTTAACAATCACTCCAGATTGGCATTGCCTTCATCACCTTTTCCGATAATTAGTCGCGCTTCATTATTAGCAATAGGAAGCGGCTAATAATAATACCGTAGAACCCCGTTCGAACAGCTCTAAATTCGCAATCAATCAGCACTCATCGTGATCTTGTAGCGCTACAGAAATGCGTCGTAAAGGCATAACGCAGATGACTGCCGACTAATTACGGTTTTAGCTATTCAACAAACTAATGAAGTTCTGCAGTAAGCTGCACGTAAAAAGCAACGTAATTTGAGGGTATAGGAAATGTGGTTGAGCTTGGATAAATTGACGAGTTTGGATGAATCACGTTGGGTGTTGATTACAGCAGGAGAAGAGCTTTCTAGCGCGATGTTCATGTTAAGCATGTGAGGAGTCATTATAAATAGCGGAAGGTGGGTTTTCGCACGATCCAGTCAATTTATTTATTTTGCCAACAATGTGAATTTTCCAAATGTTCGTCTAGATTGATTTTGAAAAAACAAAATATGCAAAGTATCTTAATTTCACATACTTTTGACATCCAGAAAGTTTCATTGAATTCTGAAGGGGTGCTGTCAATCGCGTGTCGAGTTGGCGTGAAATCCGTCTTATCTTCTTATTTTTTACGTCCCTACTGGGACAAAGCCTGCTTCTCATATTTCATTGTGTATAGGGGAGTAATGAATATAGAAACGTTGAACGAATTACAAGCTCAACGGCGAACGGAATCTCAATCTGGAAATCATATAAAGCTAAACCATTTGTTTTCAATTAGATTGAATATGACAGCATACGATGAACGAGGTCGTTCTTCTCGACACGATACATGATTGCATATAGCAATAATGGATGATAATGAACAGTCCTGTCGTCCTGCTTAGTCGCGCTTAGTCGACGACTAAGAAGCTTTTCTTTTCCAAAAACAAAAAGGTTTCTGAAATTAGTTACAATCTAACGCCCTATAAGGCATCAATCAAAATTGCCAAAACCGGGATCCAAATTGCGGGATCAGGTGCATATTAACGTCTTGTATGACATCAATAAAAAATGTCCACGCCCTGAAGTAGCTTGGCTCTTTTTCATCAATAAACATTCCCAGCTGTATCGAAGCCCTTGAGTTATTTGTCATGTCTCACATAGATCAGCTGCATCTTGACGCCCTCTTTTTGAAAATTCCAAGCTATATCAACACCATGGAGTATGTATTTGTGATCCTATTGAAATCAAGTGCATCTTAACACCCTGTATGACATTTTTTTACCTTGTTTTACGTATATCAGGTCATCTTAACGCCCTTTAGAACATCAATTCAAACTCTAGGCTGTATCAACACCCTGTATAAATCTGACCTTGTCCTAATTAGATCAGATCTTCTTAACGTCCTGAATAACATCAATAAAAATCATCAAGTTGTATTAACTTCCTGGGAAATTTTACCATGTAGATCAGCTGCATCTTGACGCGCTGCTGATACATTGAAAATTCCAAGATATATCAACGCCCTGGATTATTTCATTCCTGATAAGCTCAGGTGCTTCTTAACGCCCTGAAGTAATTTGACCTTATCTAGTGTTGATCAGGTCATCTCAACGCTCTTTAGGATCAATTGAAAACTCTAAGCAGTATCAACGCCCTGAATAAATAAGACCTTATCCTTTTAAAACCAGGTTATATTAACGCCCTGTATAACATCAATAGAAATTGTCATACTGTATCCACTTGTATTAACGTCATACTGTATCCACTTGTATCAACGCCCTGAAGTAAATCATATTCATCTCATGTAGATGCATTTTAACGCCCCTTTGGTTATACATTACAAATTTCATGGAGTAAAGCATCTTAACTCCCTGTAGGACATCAATTGTCAAGATATATCATTGTCCAGGTGTAATTTGACCTTGTCTCACGTAGACCATGTCATCTTAACTCCCTTTTCGATGTCAATAGAAATTGTAATGATATATCAAATTTCTGGAGTACTTTGACCTTATCTCACATACATCAGATCATCTTAACGCTCTTTAGGACATCAATTCTCCAAGTTGTATCAGCGCCCTAAAAAATTTGACCTTGTCCTATTTACATCAGCTACATCCTCACGCCCTGTATGACATCAATAAAAATTGTAAAGATACATCAACGCCCTTGTGTAATCTGAACTTGTCCCACGTAGATCAGGTCATTAAAGCGCCCTTAAGGATATCAATTGGAAATTACAAGCTGTATAAACGCCCTGAAGATTTTTTTCTTTATCCTGTTTAGATCAGGTGAATCTGAACGCCTTGTTTGACATGAATAGAAATTGTCAAGATGTATCAACGCCCTGAAGTAAATCGATCTCCTCTCACGTAGACCAATTGCATCTTAACGCCCTCTAGGAGATCAATTGAAAGTTTCAAGCTGTATCAACTACCTGAGGCAATTTTACCTTGAACTATGTAGATCAGCTGCATATTGAGTTCTTTTAGACGTACATACATTGAAAATTTCCAGCTGTATGAACACCCTTGAGTATGTTTTGTTATCCTATTTAGATCAGGCAATTTGGCGTGTCCCAAGTAAAAGCCCTTTTAATCTGAAATGATCCAGTGACCTACTCTGAACATAAGTACATACCAGAATTCCCTTAGCCAGTTTCAGAAACTAGATATATGTACGAGTATAAAAAATGCTTTGAAATCTGTTAAGTATTCGCTGAGCGGTGAAGGTTTCGATGTTCTTGCTTTCACTCAGGCCTATATGAGTAAAAGCAAGTTTATTAAAATTTTAAAAATTTCGTATCTTATACAAAAAGTTTCTACATTTAACATGTGATAAAATTTGAGATTCGTAGATATTCTTCTCCTTTACTCAGCTTGCAATAGAAAAAAAATCTATTCCTTGAAAATTTTCCGCCGCAACTCGTCTACTGAATAGTAATTACTCGTCAGTATTGAAGAAATTTCGGGTTCTAGTTTTTTGACACCTAGAGAGATCTACACATAGAATCACATGGACTACGATTTGGAGGGATGAAGCAAATAAACATAAACATTAAATAGCGTGCTTTATGGATAGCTCTTAATTGTTTCACTTGCAAGTAAACGAACGAGTTATTGAAAGAAAAAAGAAATCTTGGAAGCAATTGAACAATTTTCAATTCAAGGACAATTAATGAAAGTATACTAGAAAACCCAAGTACCGTAATTCGGGGTGTAGTTGATCAGCGGGGAGAAGTTGATCATTCTTGAACCCAGATGTATAAACTGCCAAGAGAGCTATGATTCGTTTTCAATTATTAAAATTTCTGTGATGTCGCATTAGCTAATAGCTGCTATTGATGCAACTTGCTATTGAGGTTTGCCATTCAAGATAATTATACCATGGAAAAACAGATTTTTAGGAAATGTTTGATGAACTGTTGACGGGTACTAGTGCAAACATTTGACTATTGCCAAGGCTATGTAATGACACCATTTAAATAAACCGTTTCATTAATGCCACATACGTTCTGTGAACCCAGTTTTGAATTTGCATTGAGGATAAAAATTCATTTTCAAAAAAAAATGTGTCATTTTAGAGAACGATTTGCTGATTTCAAGGAATATTGCATACTTTCAGGCGTATAATGTGATGTATTCTGTAATTTACAACATTCAAATCCAAAATTAAGCGGTTTATCAAGCAGTCGTAAGATTTTTGAAACTTGATTCGGGATCAGTGACCCCAAATTTAGTTAATAGCATATCTATTTATTTTAGGAAATCTATCACAGTAATTGATCATCTTCACCCCAGAATCAAAAATTCCACTTTTTGATTTCTAAAAAATGTTTTTGTTATTATGATAACATTTCGTAAAAAATTCGTTTGTATAATTCGATAAACATCCCACCAGTACAGGTTTAAAAAATATTTGTATGATAATACATGCATTCTACTCGGGAATATAGAACAAAATCGCTCAAAAGTGATCAAATTCACCCCATTTTACGGTAATACTGTTAGCTGAATAATAGTTTATTCAGTTGAAAAGTGTTTATATGAACAGCCTTGTAGCTGCATAGATTGTTATTCAGCTATCAATCTTATTTCGAAAAACCCATGCAAGTGAATTTCATAAAATTGAACGTTACCCAAATTTGCAAGAGAACGCAGTAGACCAGTGTTTTCTAAACTTTTTCGGACTTTGGCCTTCGTGACACCAATTACTTCTGAAATTGCCCCTTGGTGTAAACATCACCTGTTTCGGATGTGAAACAAAATTATTTTATAATTTTGACATACGCTTTAGCATAAGTGAAAGAATATCAACCGAATTATATCAGGAACTTCTTCTTCTTCTTCTTTCTGGCGTTACGTCCCAACTGGGACAAAGCCTGCTTCTCAGATTAGTGTTCTTATGAGCACTTCCACAGTTATTAACTGAGAGCTTTCTTTGGCGATTGACTATTTTTGCGTGTGTATATCGTGTAGCAGGTACGAAGATATTCTATACCCTGGGAATCGAGAAAATTTCCTTTACGAAAAGAACCCACGACCCTCAGCATGGTCATGCTGAATAGCTGCGCGTTTACCGCTACGGCTATCTGGTCCCCATCTGGCTATCAGGAACCTCATAAGATTTGATGAAATAAGTGAAAGTTTGAAGCTGAAAAAATCTTCAACTCATGTGTTCTTAAGACAGTCTATTCATTTTCTTGTTCATATTGGGCCAATTTTAGCATACATACACATAGCATACATATGATAGCAACAACAATTCTTTATCAACTTTTTATAGGAAGTAAAATTTTCATTCTTTCGCTAAAAATAGTTTGAAAATTTAAAAAAAAATAGTCATGAATGTTTGGAAATTGTTAGATCCACTGATACATCTAACGCAAATGTAACGAAATATTCAGCAATCGTCAACTATCATTTAATTTGAAATTACTTTAAGCTCGACATATATTTTAATAAGGCGCTGCATACCTGCATTTTAAGAACCAAAAACAATGAGACCTTTCTAAGTTTCGGGGGATTAATTTTTCGATTCATTTTATTCTTTGAAAAAATATCACAAATTTCTCCAAACCAGCCAAATTATCACTCTCAATTTGTGTGATTTGAGTTATCGTTGAACAAAAAAATGTTATCGCGATTTAAACACATTTTTTTGTCAAAAATAACGCTGCAAATAGAGGGATGAATTAAAACTGAATTTAACCAACTTCTAACAAATCCTTCAAAATTTTCAAGAGAAATCCTTTTACAGTCTCTGTTTTGAAATTTGCTTGAGTCACTAATCATGCTTGTAAATGATGAAGTCAAGATGAAACCTTAAATGGTAAGATAACGTTATGATGCTTGAAATAGGAAAAAATGTCCAGAATTAAGAGCTAATCAAGTATTTCTTTATTCATTTTTCGATTGCCATTTATCCAAACGTTGGGATATTTTTTTTTCATACAAATCAGTTTCTGCTTTTTAGAGAAAGTATAAAAGTACATAATGATGCTCTAATTTAAGTTCTGTTTATCAAATTAATGTAGCAGCCTTCTGGAAATTATTGGATTTTTTTTCGAACGTTTTATAAAAGATACAACGCGTTTATAAGATTGAATTTTTGAGTAGCGTTTCAAAATTGTTACTACATAGTTGCTCTGTTGAAACGTTAGGTCAGTACGAAACAGATGATACAGATATTTAATTTTATTTATGAATCAGTTCCATGTTATTTATTGAACATTTTACCTGAGCAATAATATATTAATTTATTTGTACGAAATTGTAGTTCATTATAAACTTGAACATTTCTTATGAATTTGAGCACCATCTATATAACATTAATATCGTCTATTCAATAAGATCTAGAATGGGATGCATTAATTATCATTCAAATATATTTTGAACTTGTACTGGTTGAATGTTTATTCAAAAAGGTATTCGAAATGTTGTCAAAATATTTAAGTAAAAGAATTTATTTTTAATCAAAATTTGCTAAATTTGGGTTCATTGAATCTAAATCAACTTTCGAAAATCTTACAGCTTGTTAATAAAGCAATTAATTTTCGAAATATTTTATACTGAACCACACTAAAGCCTAAAAGTTTTTCAAACTAAATTTTGGCTTTCTTGACACTTCATACATAAGGGTGCGGGTAACTTCTCCAAACCGATCGACTACAAGTCGAATTATAGTACAAGTTGTGGTATACTTTCAGAATAAATATTTGAACTGAACAATCCTATGTACTTGAACTCTTTGTTCCACAATTTAATTGAATTACAATACAAACTGAACTCGAGCAAATGCATATGTGTTGAAGTATTAATGAAATTTTCTTATAAGGCGACCTCATTAACGCCTGGAAGTTGGTATTTTTGTTTAATTCTAGATGTATCAAAGGTTTTAAACAAAAAGTGGTGTTCGTAAACAAAAATCCGCTAGATTTTATCAATAACACTTAACACTTTTCTCAAATCGAATAATAGATTACAGGTTCCGCCAAACCGACTTGTATTATTATTATAGCTTTATTAAGGAGATTTTCAGCCCTAGGCTGGCTCATCTCCGTCAACCGACTTGTATATTTTCCCCAATATATAAACTTATCTACTGCATAGCATTTACTTTTCAATTAATACTTTAAGATCCACGTGACAACTCTAGGAAAGTGCTAGATGATTCAAGAGCAAAATCGTCACGTCGTTTGACCAGAATCGTAGCAAAGTTGGTCTCGGTTTGGGGTGATCCTAATTCAAATAATTAGAGTTGAAGTTCATAAGCTCTGCTAACATTTGTCCAAATACACTTTCTAGTACTAGTTCAGTTGTTTTTTTAACTATTCTGGAAGAAATTCACATATCCCACTCAGCTTATCAAAGCTAAACCTTTGATAAGGATTGCCGATTTGCGAAAATTTTTCACTACAAAACAAACAAGCCCACGCTTATGGTTGCTATACTTACATGTAGCCGTGCAAATCGAGAGCTGTCCCACCCCTTGAAACGCCCTCTGGGTTATAGTAACGCCCCCTAAAAAGGGGACGACTAAGAAGCTCAAATTTTACGACGACAGGGCTGATAATGAATTGATCTATATGGGAATCTCGGCACCAGGGGAAATAGCTACGCAATACCTGCATCATGTCACATCAAGTACCAACAAATGACATCATGTTCAATCACATTACATTGTACAGTAGTCTACACGGTTCTCGTCATATATTCCATTCAATCCACTTACCTAAACCTCGTGGGAAAGAGCTTCGTCAGCTCGATGGCCGCTTCGTAGTCAAGCTGCATGTCATTGCAAACGGTGGGCGGGTGGTCACAATCGGGACGACCGGGACACCACACCCGATGCTTACGGGATTGCAGCGAGCCTCTTGGATCCCGAATCAGCAGGATGACACGGACATTTAGGCTGGAAAGAAGAGGAAAAAATATGGTGATACCATTAACACCTGAGCTGACCAAGTTTTGCTTTTGGGAAAGTCATTAGCGCTAATGAGCCCGGTCCATCAGATCTAATGACTATACATTCATAATAAAACATGTAGCCATTATTTCGGTGTAGGTTGATGTGCGGGTTTGAATAGCCAGCAATGTTCTAAAAAATATGATTCATATGTTACCGTTTGCTGCCACAAACAGTTGTGGTCAGAATAATAATAAAATCCGATTTTCATACAAAATGATGTATCTGTCAAAATGTCAAGCATCAGGTGACACTGCTCAAAATAATAGTAGTTTTTGTTTTAAATACTTGGTTCAGCAAAAATTTTGAAAAAAAAAAAAATATTTGTTTATACACTTTTTACATTTTTTTATACAAAGCTAAAACTCAAAATACAACAAATTGAAATTATTAGGGCTACTTGAGAAATTTCACCTGGCGCTTAACTTAAAACGGGTGTCTTGATAACTTACTTGAACATATTCATAGTTCTCTGTCAAATTATAAAACATCATAATGATTCTAATATTATAATGTTCTAATATTCTGAGTACAACTGTAGATTCATATATCACAACAGCACAGGTTGTCACAAATGGCGAAACAATGGAGCTGTTGGGTCCATCATATAGCGGAACAGCTACGATACTGGTGGCGGACGATACAGGGCAGTGTGCCACGGCAGATAATCATCTAATTGGTCATTAGACTGTGCTTTCCCTCGGACTTCATTGGCACATGGGAGATGCTTGGGAACTGATTGTAGGGATATGTATTATACACACATGTGTTACTGTATGCCCACAGGACCAGCGTAAGGAGGGTTGTCGATAAATCCTAGTTCTTGAACTTAGAAGTTTTTATTTCACTTTGTTAGTTTCTTTTTTATTTTTATGTTTATTAATTTATTACATGCAGGCTTCGCCCTTTCGCGGAGAGAACTGTGACATACACAAACAAATATTTTTGACATCCCTAAGGTAACTAAGGTAAATCAGATATGATAATATTATATTGGTCCCAAAATGCTGCCTTGGGGAACACCAGCTCTTACAGGAAGTTTTTTAGACTTTGAGTTATGATAATTAACAAGCAGTGTACGATTTGACAGATAACTTTGGATCATTCTAACAATGTATGTTAGAAAATTAAAGTTGTTTAATTCTACAATCAAGCCAAACACTGTCGAATGTTTTTTCTGTGTCTAGAAGAGCAGAACCAGTTGAACAGCCTTTAGATTTGTTGGAACGAGTCCATGATGGAATCCGAACTGTTTATTGGCAAAAATGGAATTATTCTGTTCAAAATGACCTTTTCAAAAAGTTTACTGATGGAGGAAAGCAAGCTGATTGGACGATAGCCAGAATCGTCTGCAGGTTTTTTTGTCCTTTGAAAATTGATACAACATTGCCATTTTTTTATTTGTCAGGAAAATATGCCAACTGGAAACATTTGTAAGATATCAACTAAGAATGATTAGCTACTTTATGGAATTTCCTAGTTGAGGATGTAAAAATTCCATCATCGCCAGGGGCTTCCATATTTTTTATTTTTTTTAATAATGGTTCTCACTTCTACCAAATCAGTCTCCCAGAAATTTTCGAAAAAGTTTTCTTGATTCAGAATGCTTTTGAAGACCTGAGTATCTTTTAAAAGAACTATTTAGTACTAAATTAAAATTATGCGCGCCTTCAAACTGCATAGAGAATTTTTGAGCTTTTTCGCAATTAGTTAGTAATAATTTGTTTTCCTTTTTCAAGGCCGGAATTACTCAACTCTCAGTACTATGCGACTTATTCAAATGTGAGGTAACGCACTTAAGTTCGATTTTAGGGTTGTTTTGCTCTTCGCTTTCTAACAACAATAGAAGGAGTTTCATTCGCTAAGGGAGATAAAAATAACTCAAAAATAAGTTTAAAAATACTCAAATTATGGATTTTAAATTTTGCATTATAAACTGACTCACAGTAGATCGGATACACCACTGCATCTACGTAAGTTCAAGCGGGAAGGTATATGGGTGAGGTAATTTCATGGCAGAGATGCTCGCTTTTGGTTAGGAGACTGCCTATCTATCAGGCGTAAGGAAAGGCGTGCTCTATAATGATGGGAGAATGGAAGTTTTTTGTCCGTCTCTGGTTTTAGCAAATGTTATGAACTGTTATAGATCAACTGTGGTATATTAAGAGTGAAAGATAGAAGCAAGTGAAAGATATAACTACAAAGTACGAGGAAACCCTTTCCGGCCAGAGATTGAACTCATGACCTTCTGCTTAAAAGCAGAAGTGGTAGTCACTGGACCACCAACCCCGTCGGAGTGATGAGAGTGAGTTTCAATTGACTAAAATTAAGGATGTAAAGGGGTTACTGGAGAGTATGTTATCAACAACAATCCTACACACTTAGATTAGATTATTGGAATCGGTAAAGTTGGACTGGGTTTTTGGACTACAGATTTTTAATCATTTAACTCGGGATTTTTACATTCCAAATCCCGGGATTTTACTGAGTTGGTTTAAAACTAGCGTAAAGCGGTCGAAACGCAATAAAAGCTTTTATGTGTGGAAATTATACTCAATGTTGTCAATTTAAAATTAAACCTTAAAAAAATACATTCCAAAAATACATTGGAACTCTAGACTGTTCCATAGAAAGATCACATTTATAATATACATATTAATTGGAATTTTAAAATATTTTTTTCAATGGATTAAGTGCATGGCCTGATTCGCTAATAACCACACAGTACGCACATGCGTTAGTGTCAATTCACGAAAAATCGCTAAAAGGTAACGCGAAAAATATTTGTACGACGAAATGCATCTAGTGAAATATTTCTGATAAATGGGAACTATTTTCGAAACAATATATGGTACCTATCGGTTGCACGTAATGATGATGGCTATTACGCCTACCAAATATTTTTTAGATTAATGCTTTCATTTAAAAGAAATTTGAAGTTAGATGTCTTTCCCCATACAAAATAAAACGAAAAAACATCTGCTGATCAACTGTGGACAAGAGCAAAGCAGGTACCGTAAAACGGGGTATCTTTGATAATGCGGGTAACTTTGATAGTGGGGGACTCATAACATACTAAACTAAATAACATAATTTCTGTTAATCAGTTAAGCAAACTGATACCATATGTAAAGAGTATTAGTATGACACTTCATGTCAGAACTATTTTCGTTTGAATCGAGTAGGGTAGACGCGCCGGTTTTGGCCAGACGCCAATTGTAGCCATAGTGGATTAAAACGGTGTATTTTACATAGTCAATCAGCATGAAACCATTCGTATTGAGTAGATCACATTCCAAGGATAGAGCCACATTCATTTACACGTCCAAATTGATTCAAAACATAAGAAAAACAATTCATTTTCGTTATAATTTTAACTACCTAATTTGGCCAGGGTACTCTTAATTTGGCCACTCTCATGAGAAATCAATGCGATTGGCCAATTTAGGAACCGAAGTTAAATTTCTGGCTAAAACTGATTGTGGTGGCCTATAATAACCAACGAGATTTTCACAGCGAAAACATGGCTTTGGCTCAGTTTCGATATTTGACATACATAATATGGATTGAAATCTAGCATTTGACATATTTGTAGTATGAATGCGGCACCTCATGTTATTATTATTGACATTTTCTCTTAGGCTGGCTTTTACCCTACGTTTAAGGCTAAGTAGCCCGTCATTCATTTTGGCAACAATGATGACTTTTCAGCTTGCATTTCGAAGTGATAAAAATCAGTCTTAATAGTTTATATTGACTTGAAAATGTATCACTGTACGCGCTAACATGTATAAAGTATGCTGATACTTTTTCAGCTGTGTCAGTGCAAAACCAACTGATTTTCTTCGATTCTAAATCGTGAGATGAATTAGCAACAATCATCAACGACGCGTACAAATTTCAATGACGGCCTACTTCGCCTTAAAGCTTTATATTCAAATATTAAAAATCGATGGGATTTTAGCATATTTGAAACCCTTACACACAGCCGGTTCTACGATCATTATGTGATGAAATTTTAAAAAGTTTGTCACTTATCCCTGACTCCTCTGTTATAGTAGAACATGAATCCGGTCTCAAATCTCTTAACGAAAATATTTTTTTACAAATTGGGGCCATTTTAGTAATCGAAGTCAGAAATTTTCGTATAATGGTAAACGCCTAGAGGTACCTAGAGGTACACCCTATTTGCTTTAAGTAATTCATTGGGTTTTGTCCTAAATATACTACTTTATGTTCCAAAAACGTTCAAGTTATGCAAAATTCAATGTTGAAAAGTGAATATCAGTCGATATATTTTCATAAATATTATTTTATAGCAATTCATACAGAATCTTAATAGTGCATCTTAATTATTCAAATTTGAACTTAAACATTTTTGTTTAAATATATTTTTTCTCAATCTCCAAGCGTCGCGACTAATATTTGAATAGTGCGCTGTGTTCATAAACATCGTAAGAATGCAGCGCCACACATGTCATTATGACAGTTATGTCGGGAACGAGTCACACGTCGCGTGTCCCACACGCGCGTTCCGATTTGGTGGGCGCGCGACAATATTTTATGAACAAAATCTAGTTCACGTTCTTTTTTCATCTTACCCAATCAAGTACCAACTGCAATGATGGCAAACTCTAGTTTGGTTGTAGATTTTAAATACATGAAAATCCCCAAGCCCATTATCAAAGTTATCCCAAAACCGAAAATAGACTTTCAATTATTTGAAAAATCATCGGTCCATTCAAAATGAATCGTTCTGAAATCTTTCAACTGCAATCGATAACTGAGATACCAGTACTTGTTTCAAAAATATAAAATAAAAGTCTTTCAAATAAAATGCGAAAATACTCAGATTTTCTTCGAAAAAACTATCAAAGTTACCACGTTTTACAGTAATCCATTACTTAATATTTCAAAATATTTGTTTGTTCTTGCCCGATTTTATAGACCAATTTTTGGTTTCATGTGAATTATAAGAAAATGACAATAACTTAAACATAACATATTGCAACTCCTACTCCTCGGATCATATTACCTTTATAAGAAATAAGCTATTGCAAAATTCGATCGTCTCGGTTTCTCCAGATATGTTTTTATTGGATTCACTCCTACTTCAAGAGCCAAGAAATGCCCATTAAATTAGGTGATGCTGTTTCATCCTACTTCCTCGCTTCCTCTGGGGTACTACAAGGAAGTCATCTAGGACAGTTGATATTCCTCGTGTATCTCAATGACATTCATCTTCTACTTAAATCCGTCAAACTTTTTGGCCGACGACTTCAAACTGATTTGGATAGTAAATAATGTGCATGATACATCATTTTTGCAATCTCAGCTCGGGATATCCACCAATTGGTGTGGAACTAATCGCTAAATTGTATCAGTTGGAAAGAAATGTATTATTCTGTTGATACGAAAAGAAGAGGAGGTTTTGTGCCCATTTGAGAAAGAGCTCAATATTGCTCAGCTCAAATGGGCTTTTCTCTGCTCCAAATAAACAAATAACATAAACTTTTTGTTATGTTATCCTTTCGAATTCAAATATTGACAATTTCAGCATTGTATTTTCGTAAGGGTTTATCTGCCTTCATCGTTGTTCTCTTTGAGTAATTGCCGAAATTTGATTCTCTTTCCGAAACACATCTTCGTGCTGTAGGATAAAGAATCACTATATCTTCCTTCATTAACAAGAATTATTACAGATTTCTCTAATTTAGCGAAGTTATTAGCAAAAGAGAGGATCAATGAAGAGAAATCGCTCATGTCAGTTAGGCCCTTATGCAGTAACAGAGTAGAATTAATATCGACAACATCAGTACTTAATTGATCTTTATCGATTTATGTAATCGATTTTTTGAAAGAATATTTAACATTTTATGAAATTAGTTATAATATCGAAAACTGAAAATGACACACTAGGGCGAAATTGATCATCATATAACAAAGCCGGTTGAAGAATAAAAGATTTCCCTGTCAACTAAATTTGGGTCTCCTGAATCTAAAAATGACTTCAAAATTCATTCAACTCGTGTATGTGATCATTTTATTGGAAAATTAAACTTTGTAAATCAGCAAAGTACGCTTAAATGTAGGCATTTTCATTTCAAAATAAACACGTTGTTCGAGAATAAACAGTTGTATAAGCGAAAAACTATGATTGTAATGCTGTATGATTTCATAAATGTGTTCATAAAAAGTTCACACTTAAGCTTACACAACATTTTAAACACTCAGGCGTGTAGGCTTAGAATCATCGGATTGTTTATCACCGAAATTTCCAACAGTATTACATACAATTTCAACAACTGTGAATATTTCTATGCGAAACTCACCTGATTAAGAATGAAATAGTTCAAAATCATCATTAGACACCAACAATCCAGAAAACATGAAATGTCTATTATGGTTACGGAACATTCAGCATTCTTGGAAGGAAATACTATTTGATACCGACCTGATCAAATTCGTCCCAGTGATCGCCGGATTACGGTACTGAAGAACTCTTATCTTAGAATTAAAGTTAAAATTCCAAATCACTTTCTAGGGGTAATGAATGGGAAGAAGGCAGCTTTTATACAATCGTGTCATGTAATCGTATCACCTGATAATTTGAGCGGCTTTCTCAAGGCTTCCGGGAAATTTCTGGCTCAAGGCTTCCTTTGAAATTTCTGGAATTTCCGGGATTGTCGACAAGTTTCCATAGATCCGGGATTTTATTCGAAACTATACTGCTTTTCATAATGATATGACCATTCATAATTTTTCGTATACAGTAAAATATAAATTATGTATGTTTTGTTTCTATCTTTATTAACGAGTTCATCTCGGGACCAACAGCTTTACTTTCCTTCCGCTTTGAGGAATGCGACCATCAAGTTACTACAGTCGTCACTATAACTCTTATATCATAAGTGACTGTCTCGAAGATGGGATTCGGTCCCAGGTCCTCGGAATGAGAGGCGTGTATTCTAACCCCTACACCAAGTCTGTCTCCTATGTATTGTATGTACGGGATTGTTGTAAGGCACAGCCGTTAGACACTAGACTGTTAGCTAGATATGATGTTATCCAGTTGATTGTTCCAGTTCATTGTTATTATTTAAGGTTTACCTGAGGCATTCCAAAATGTTTAACCCAGATACTGGCCACCGATTTTTTAATTCATTTAATTTTAATTTTATCCCATGCAATGAAAGTTATACTGAAAATCACAATTTTCACGTCAAACAACAGCTAATAGATATAACTTTTTCAAATCTCAATCGATTAATATGATATTTAGATTAAAAATCACTTACTTGGATAGCATTCGAACCTCCTCAACAAAAGTTTTGGAAAGAAACCTTGCTCCACTTTACTCGATAATAGTTCTTGAACATTCATTGCGTACAACTGTTTCTGCTTCGCAATCAGCCATAATTCATTCAAGCATCATCTGATTTCCACTTAGCATTAATCCGACTTTGATCCGGCCCTGATCCAGCCACGTAAATAAATCGTTTCGTTCGAATGTTTCCTGTCCCACATTTCAAATTAATCACATTATTACGATCCACGGGGCCAGAACAATAATGCGATTACATGTCGTTCCAATATCCGTCGTTCGTCGACGACGATGCAATGGCGATGGAATCTCATTAGCTCCCACCTCCCACCGAAGAACGAACGTTGTTGTTGGTGATGACCTGCGGGCTTTTGCAACCGTAAAGTGTTCGTCGTAATTCGATACACGAGCAACAGATGTTTTACAAAGCTCATCTCGCCATCAGGAATAGACGTTTAGCAGGGTGGTTGTGACACTTCCGACAGTGTTAATGTCACAATGTGGGGTGCTCATGTGGGTGGTTGGGCGACCGGGAAAAAAAATCTCTAATTTGATTCGAATGAAACTTCTCGGGTGTGGAGCCGTGTAATTGCTTCCATTGTCGAGTTCACACGATTATTGTCTGTGATACTTGATGCCTAGATTGGGAAACTAATGAGAGTTGAATGATGTTTTCTCAGTCCTATAGGAAATCATCACCAATAGCTGCTAATCACAATAGAACGTCAGTTATTCTTTACATCTGATAATGAATATGTTGAAATAAGGTAAGGCCCAGGTCGTTGGATTCCTGCCAGAAGTTCTCTTAATTTTTTTTGACATGCGACGTATACTAATAAACAAAGTTACACAAATTAGAGTTCTGATTCGTCCTTTCTTCAACAAGCCGAAAAGAATACAAAAAAAGATTTTCAGCGTCAGTAAAAACTATAGACACTAGACAACATTGTTTCAAGCACATCGATCATTCACGATGGATGCGATAGATTTGGACCCCCAGATTTAGAATCTATTCTTAGAATTTTCGTAACTCGTACATTTTTTGAGGTTTTTGAGAAATATGCTCACATAGAAATTCGACTTTTTTGTTCCACAACAATCAATTGTATCTGTTTATTTGGTTGAAAATTTTGCTAATAAAGCTAAAAATAATAATAATCTGTTTATATCAGTCTGATTATTTTTTTTTTAATAGGCTTCAGTAGGATGAATTCCATCTAGACTGAGTCTAAAGTATTAATTAAAATGCTCCATGGAGAAGTTGTAGTGAACCGTTTGGACTACCAGAAAAAAATACACTGAAAAATGTAAAAATAATCATGGAAAATTCAAAATTACACCTAAATTTTAAATTACACTAAAACACATCTTTTAATATTGATTGAATGTTCACCATCTTGATAGAAAACAGATGTTGGGGACAAAGTACTCTCAAAAAAATATTGGGGAAGTAAGCAGCTCTTATATAATCATCTCATATTGTATCACTTGAGAATTTTCACGGCTTGCTCGACTTATGATGCTTCCTTTGAAATTTCTGGGAATCCTGAGATTTTCGTTAAATATTCCACGATCCGGGATTTATAAATCCCCGAATTTTTGTCCCGGGAAGTCCCGGACAAGATCCTTTTTGTAGAAGTGCTTGTAGAACACTAATTTTATAAAAGCATGCCGCATCCCAGAGTTAGAATGGACATGAAACAGAACGAGCCGTATCATTTATCAGCCCGAGTAATAGCAATCACAGGCTCGTATTGTTCATTTGATAGGCCGAAGGTTAGTTGATTGACTGAAATCGTTGGGAAGTGGGGAATGACAAAGAATGAAACGAACTTTAATGTCAGCGCAGAAAACACAGATCAGAGCATTGATTGATCAGCTGCAGAAATGAATGGAGGTTCAATCGGTATTGATGCAATTGAATTGAAGGTTTTCTTTTGGTGCAGGGTTTTGCACAAGGCAGATAATGGTAGTTTTAGCTCCCTCTAATCAATCAATCGGGAGGCAGCAGAAATTAATACGAACAATTGAACTTACTATTCAAAACGGTTCTCTATCCGATTAAATTGGGATTAAGGAATGGAATGTGCAACAAAGCTTAAACTGATGTTTGGAAATTTCTTAAATTTTCTGCAACTTTCATATTACTGAACTTATTGCGACACATCTACCAGAAATCATTCATTGACTTTGTAATGAAGACACCATAAGTCTTGCAAAGAATCCGTAAAAATCCATCAATCTTTTTTTACCTTGCATAATGTCCCTACTAAGACAAAGCCTCCCAAATAACATTTCCACAGCAATTTGGCATTCGTGTGGATTTATTAATGTTTTAAGACAGTTACGTGCATGCTATGATAACAAGAGGCGACATTTAACGTTGATTTGTTTAACAAAATTTATCAATTTTGAAATAAATAGCTGAACTGCTACTGTGTCATGGGTCTTATATTATAATAAAACTAACATTTTCCAATTTATTATCTTTTTTATGGTAAATCTAGAATTGGTGTATCGTTGCTTGGGAATTATTCCAGTGATATCCTTGAGCAGCGTTATAATTTTCAGAAAAGTCGCTAATTACCAGTATTTAACCTTGTTTTAAGGAGTCTTTTTTGTTTCGTAGAAAAGCAGACTGTTATTTGCAAATAAAATCATGAGTTGTGAGCTTATCAACTTTTTTTAGGTAGATAACAATACAAACATATTCATTATTTCTTATTCATCTGGCGTTTAACGCAGGTACGTTAAGTAAGTTTTTTTTCACAAAAGTTTTTCTAGAAGAGAATTTAATGGGGTATGGATAAAGTTGTTACTTTTCAATGTTTGCAATACTGTTGTGATACCTTTCAAACCATAAAAATCCGTCGGATTGTTAGACGGAGTTGATTTTCTCATAGGCAGAGGCGAAGTCCATTGATTGCCTGCATTTAAAAAACATAATCACTGTATAATTTCGTTTTTTTAACTATTCTCAATAAAAAATACAATCTATTTTCTGATTCAAACTCATTTATCACTTGAAAACACAATCATATTTGACGGTTTAAAACAAAATCTTTGAAAAAATAAATTTCAGTTTGGGACTTAAAAAATTTGAAGTTAGAAAAACTTTTTTCCCTAAAATATGCCCAATTTGCAATGTATGGACGACTTTTAGTAAATTTAATTACCAAACTTTTTGCATAAGGATGATCAAAATTTGAAATGGCCGTTTTTTTAAATCGACTCTAAAGTTTTGAATAATTTTTTTTCAGTGTTGAAAATGTGTTTTTATGTTTTCAATTTTTTTTCTCTAAAACGTAAGGAAATTTCACGACAGTCCCTTATATAACACTTTTTTGTAGGTCTTATCGTTTTCGAGTTATACGGGTTTATAAAAATAGTAAAAAAAAACTTTGATCATTTCCAAATGTTAGTCTAGATCGGTTTTGAAAAAACAAAGTATGTAAAGTATCTTAGTTTCACATAGTCTTCACACCCAGAAAGTTTCATTGAATTCTGAAGGGGTACTGCCAATCCCTTTGTCGAGTTGGCGTGAAATCCGTCTGCTAGAAGATGATATTTTGTAAGTCAGCTCTTAGTTGTTTTCAAAACCTTTTAGAGACAAACTATGAAGTTAAAAATTTGTGACTACAGAACCAGCTTTATTGCAGCATAGAACCTCATTTAAGCCTCTAGTGGTGGCTGAATGACACTTATTTGTGACAGCTATGATAAAAGATTGATATAGGGAAAGTGTACCAGTTACGACCATAGTGGTTCCCTATTTGGCCATATGTAAAGTTTTGGTAACTTTCACGATTTTAATCTATTCGAATGTTTTAACATCAAGATATATCCTAAGTCTCACTGCTGAAACACATAAAAAAAATCAAAATGTGTAAATTCTCAAATAATCACGTATGGCGAAATAGGGAACCACTATGGCCATAACTGGTACACCTACCCGAATACACCTTGTTGTCATAAAAGCTACTTTTAAACTGATTGACTTGCACTTTAATCTCGATAATTTACCTTATTTATACCTCTTAAATCGATATTTGGGCTCTTCGGATGCATTGCGAATGTATTGCGAACACTTCTCGCGTTCAGTGTCATAAGGGCGTAACTGCAGTGATCGATTTCTCTTCATCAATTTTCTCTTTAGTTATTTACTTGGCCGGGAGAATGTTTTCGGCTAATACTGTTGGTTCAATAGAAAGCGATCATGACGGAAAAACGACGAATTAATGTACGTTTTCCTTTTTTGCGTATATTCTTCATAATAGCGTATCCAAACTGCAAACTTTGTTGAATGCTGCTTGGTTACCATAAAAAGCGAAAAAAAGCTAAATCATCTTCAATCAGCATTTTTTGAAGCAATTTTACATCCTCAAATGCCGAATCATAACAGTGCGCCCATATTTGTGTATTTATGATGGCAAAACCGACGCTGCTTAGATTCAAAATATAAATCAAATGTCCATGTTAAAAGTCACATAAATGCATTTCGTTGTTGATAGCAAATTTCATTGGAAAATCAAATTTCACTAAATTCGTTATACTAATTACTTCATGCACGTAAAATCAATCATAGTTGAACGCCAACAGAATTTGTGTGAATTTTTTAAATATATTTTTAAATTTAAAAGTGTAGGAGATACCTATATAACTTTTTTGGCTTGATGTAGTTTAAAAATTTGACCGATCTGGCCAGAGATCCACGCTGACATACAAGGGTAACAAATTGGCATGATTCTCGAAATTGGAAATTCTTCTTTAATTTCACCTTTACCATTGATAGAGTCCTTGCGAAGTTATCAGCCGGATTTTTTGAGATATTTGATATACACCTGTTTAGTAATGGTCCATCTGGTTTCAGGGACGGTTTTTACCGGATACATAACAAGCTCTACAAAAATTCAACAGTTCCTTTTCTGCATTCATTGTGAGCTCCTATTGGCAGTATTTCACAGCAGCATCCAGAGCTATTTTCTTTTTGTATTTCTGGTAAACTTTTTTAGAAACACCTGGGAATTCTTTTAAATCTTAAAAAATCCCTTGATTCTCAAGTAAATGATCAAAGAGTTCGTACGAATGTAATTTTGGTGTGATTTTTCAATGTAATCTTCCCAAGTATCTCATCCATATAATTTGGAGAAATCATTTCTTGATGCTCCTTAACGGACTTTCAAAAATATATTCGACATTCGGTTATATGAAAAAATATATATCCATTCAGAATAAATCTTTTGGCAATCTATCAACTGCAATCGATAGCTAGGATACCAGTATTTGTTTTAAAAATATAATTCTTTGAAACAGCATGCCTAAATATTCAAGTTTCCTTCGAAACAAAAACTATCAAAGTTACCCCATTTTTCGGTACTCCTGAAAAAAAGTGACTTATGACTGCCAGTGTTCAAAAGCGTTCAAGCAAATTAAGACCATCTTTTGACTTTAATATAGGAATTATTATAAAAAGGTCTAAGAATTGTTACTTAAAATACGCTTAATATAATTAGATAGTTTTACATATTTTGTATTGCCTATTTCGAGCAAAATCGCCTATCTTTCAAAATGCATCGTTCACCTTTAAAATGAATCATGAAATAAAATTATAGGTAAAATTGTGCTGAATATTTCAGTAGAAATTTAGTAGATACCAAAAGTTTTAAAAATCATGCTCTTTCGCAGCCAAATGTACCGCTCATTTATTTTTGAACACATATGGCATAGTGTTTAACTGGAAGCAACTTGCATTTTGCAATATATATTTATATAAGTGGCACCACTGTTTAACTTTTTGGCGCTTTTTTATTATATGGCTCCAAAGCAGCTCAGAATACAGCACCTTTGATTCACCATTTGAAACATGATTTTTCGGCCAAAATTTAATATTTTATGCAATTTTACATGACGTGGGTTTCGTGGCCGTTCGGCAAGCCTTCATCGAGTCAAGAAGTGAGGGTTCGATTCCCGCTGCAGTCCGGAAAACTTTTTGTCAGGAACGTATTTTGACTGTGCCACTGGGCGTTGCATGCTAGTCCGTTGTCTAGTGCGGTGCTTCCTCCAAAGGTTTTTTTTTTGGGGTTAGAAACAAAGTGACAAAACCTAGTTTTAGGAAAATCGACTTTCAGTTTTTTACAGCAATTTTTCCCTACACTTTTATAAAATTTATGGAGAGATTATTAGAGTATGATACTACCAATTAAATTTTAACACTTCACTTTTGCAAAAGCAAAAAATACTAAAAATCACTAGTAAAGTGAGCAAATTAGAGATGGGCAAAACGGCTCTTTTGGGTGAACGGATCGGATCCGAGTCACTCACTTTAGTGAATCGGATCTTTTGAACGGTTCAGAGGCTCAGCGGCTCGTAAAGGAAGAGCGAACTGAACCGTGTGAGCGGATTCTATGGTTCGTTCCGCGTCGCGCGACTCGCCCACCATGTGTTGTACGATTTTTTGCTTCCTCATTCTTCGTACATTCTTCCCCAGAAACTAACGAATCGACCGGACACGAACACGATAGGTATTCGGCCGATTTCCTCTACTCGAACGAAACCCCGTACACTTAACAGAATTTATTTAAATTATGTTTTGAATTTTTTAGAAGCATTTGAGAATTGACTTCTTATGCTTTGCCATGTAAATAAATCGGAACTTCACGCATAAAGTCAACTGTGGTAATTGCCTTCGTCATCGCGAATGCTGAGAGCACGGAGCATCAGCAAACTGTGTTTGCATGTGTTGCGTGGCGCGCAAAGCAAGGTACGTACGTGTCAAGCGTTATAATAAAGCCGAGAATAAGAATCAGTTCAATGCTTTTACGGGTCACTTTTCATTTGGTCCGTTGTGTGACTGCTGATCGAAAGAACCGACTCCCGCCTAAAAAGAGCCATGGATCACTCGTTCAATGAAGTGATTCGGTTCTTTTGAACGGCTCCGATTCATCCGATCCATTATTTATACTAGAAATGTGTGGGTATGTTAGAATTAGATTCTGCCTGTAACCGTATACATTTTTAATTGTGTACCGTAAAATGGGGTAACTTTGATAGTTTTTAGGAAGAAAATTTGAATATTTATGCATGCTGTTTCAAAGAATTATAACTCATATTTTTAAAATAAGTACTGGCATTCTAGCTATTGATCGAATGGATGTATAATCATATAATCGAAAGTTGGTTTTCTGTGTTGGAGTTACTTTGATAATGGAGTATAAATCGAATAAAATTGAATGAATTACGCAAAATTTATAGGGCATTGCATACCTCTAGGCGTTAAACATTATATGGACATTTTTTACTTAGATTACAAAAATGGTCCCAGTTTGTGAAAATGCTTTTCGCAAAGGTATTTGAGAACATATTCAAGTTCTATGATAACTAGACTGTCAAAAGATAAGTGACCAACTATTCAAAACTACATCAAACAGTGATCGTAGAACAGATTGTTTGTAAGCGTTTTGAATATGCTAAAAACGTATCAATTTTTAATATCCGTACGTAAAGCCTCAAATGTTCTCGATTCAAATGAAAACAGCTCTTACATGAAATTTCATACTTATATTCTTTGGTTTTGCATTCGTTTTGCTAAACCGTTTAACAAAAATTATGGTATTTCGTTTAGTATGTGGTGGGTAACGCACTATCAAAGATATCCCGTTTTACGGTACCTAATCAAATAAAAGGATTGTCTAAATTACAAATTCCAGCTTGTTTGGCAGATGGTCAATTGATGTGTTTGTGTATTGTGTGTGTAAAGGTTAGGTTTAAGACTTAAACTTTAAGTTTAAACAGCCAAAAGTACCTATTTCTTTGATCTTTTTTCAGTAATTTCTGCTACGTGTTCTTTAAAGCTTGTATTGAGAGTACGTTTTGTTAGTCCTATGTATATTTTGAAACCTATGGCGTTAGCCTATCCATATAAACTAGTTCAGTTGCTTAGCATGACATAAATAATTCATATAATATCCAATAATCGTTGCAAATGACATCTCGTTCGAGACGCGTACACTTCGCTTCTCCCAAGTAGAGCGCCAAAATTTGCTCTAATTTGCAATTATGATCATTCCCAACTTCACTTGACGATGAAGGGGTTACCTACAGTTTTGTGCATTCAGCGATAAGACAAGCTTAGTTTTGTTGCCCAGAAACACTGATAATCACTCAAAAACTCTCGGCCCGGCTCGAAGAAAGCATCACTTCCACTGCTGATTCGGTTCTTGCCCCTTGCCGACGTTAACCCTCTAATACCCAACTTTGCCTTAGACGGGGCACCGTTTGGAATTCGTTGTGCTTTTTAGCTCGGAAATTGAAATAATGTTATTTTTGACTAATAGGTAAATCCATAACAAGCATATTAGGAAAGTGTTTATTACTTTTGGTTTTTGTTTTGTATTTTTGAGAAATGTTTCAAAAATTGAATAATTTTAGAACTAAAAAATTCCAGAGTTTTATTCAATATTCAATACAAAAGTATGAATATATTATATTTCTCTAAAACCAACCTTTCATAGAAGGAAAGCCTGAAGGTATTGATTTCACTTAAAAACTTTTCCAACTGTTTTTAGTAACAAGGAAAATTAAATGAGGTGCAGAAAAAAAGAACCGTAAAAACTCAAATTTAATTGTTGTTAAAAATCTATAACCAGTATAGGCCTTGAACAAAAAATGAATAGGGCTTTTCGAAAACAAAAATTTTGAAAACCAAACTATATGAAGTCTCCAATAAAAATTAATATTTGCCCAAAGTGTGTTCACATCTATTTTTGATAGTGAAAAATGATCGAAAATAAAACTGTGAGTGCTAGAGGGTTAAAGCCATTCAACAAGCCGGTTGGAGTCATACTTTTTATTAGCTATTGCCGCGCTGCAACCAACCACCGCATCATGATTTGCCGGTCAGACCGTTATCATTTTATAGAGCACATCGTACAGAGCCTAGATACTTAGTCAACAAACAGCCGAGAGCAGAGCCGAGATCTGCATCAACGGAACGCAACGGGGTGCAAAAACCTCAGACCGTTGTTGTTTCCACGGAGAACCACTAAAAGTGATAGCTTATAAGCAACCCAGGCAACAGCTGGGCGGTAATTGCCCATTGGATTATATTTATACACTCGCAACCTGCTGTTTGCTGAGAAGTATCTAGTCGAAGGGATTTACCGAGTTTGCAGTCTTATTTGAGGATAATTTTAACGGTTTTCGATCAAGAGTTCAAAGTTTCGTTCATATATGATCTATATATCTATAGATTACGATTGTGCTACTTTTCACCGTATGTCATTCCCCCGTAACCAGTTCCCCGAATGATCCTTTTCCCCAAATGTAATTTCTCGTAACAACCAGTTTCTTCGATACAGCTCAAAAAGGTTTAAGCATAATCCTCGATGCTAGTGTACTAGAAATAACGATAAGCAATGAAAAGAAGGAGCATTTTGGTCATTCTCGACTTAACAAATATTGCTAAAGATACCGGAAACGGTGAAACTCAGAAGATCTGCCAATCAAGTAAAGAAGGGAACATATCAGATGACAGGTCCGTTCAACACCCCGAAATATAAATGCCAAAAACTTTTCGGGGAAATGGGCTATTTAGAGGAAACGTGGTATTCGGAGAACTGGCATTCGGGGAAGTGGCGTTTAATGAAACGGAATTCGGGGAAAAATAGCATAACTTTCAGAAACAATTCAAAGTTGCCAACAATGCAGGAAAAATATAAAACATTCAACATTTTCTTTTCAAAATTAAATTTCGAAGAAATATTTAAAAATCTTTTTAATTTTATCCCGGATAAGGTATTTTTTAAATAATTCAAAGTAAACTACGTAGATGGAAACCGTGCAAATAGGCAGATAACTGTATTATTGTTTCAACGACCCCGGTGGTCATTGCAGAAACTTTTATTCCACACAAAAGACCCATTGCGGCAAACATTCCCATAGCTTACGCTGGTCGAGAAGACAACGCGACATACCGCTGCTGGACAGCGCGGACCTCTGTGAACTGAACTGGTTTTGTAGGTCGGATCTCCGCAGTCGAATGGGTGAGAGCAGTGACAAAATCGTTGTATGTTTACGTTTGTTTATTTTTTACATATTTGCCCTCAAACAGTAGTATGGTAATCAGGGTGGGAAAAGCCGACAAGTTTGCTATGGTTCGTTGCACTGGGAAAAGCGGTGCAGTAATTTGGTCATTATCAATAGCTGGCGGCTGATCACCTTATCGGACTGTTTTGAGCATACAAGAATTTCCTGAAATCAGATTATAGCTCATAATCAATTTCATGTTTTTCCCTAAAATGATGTTATGTCGATCAGTGGTATTCCACAAATTGAGGGGTTTTACCGTTATAAACAGTTTAAATTATCTATTTTCGTTGAAATTTGTCTTCTACTTTTTGGAGTTACGTCCCAACTGGGACAGAGCCTGGTTCTCATGTAAATGATCTTCTGAATACTAGGGCTTTTTAAAAATTTAATGATGAAATAAGGCTAATACAAATATTAATTTTCTTTTATGTCACACCCCCCCCCCCCCCTTCAAAAATCCGAAAATTTTGAAGGGGAGAAAAAAAAATATTCATCATTTTTTGACATCAGTTAGGTTTTTAAATTTACAAAGTAAAAAACAAGTAAAATAATGATCCAGAGGACGATTAAAACAGTTTAACAACTATCATTAAAAATAAAAAATCGAAAAAATAACTTTTTTTTTTCAGTTTAATTTTTTTGTTCCTTATTTATCCCCTCGTACCTTCCAAGTGGTATCGGACATAAAAGAAATTAAATATTTGTTTCAGCCTAAAGTTCTTTCAAATTTTCAGCTTTTGCGGTGGTGATTTAATATTGTTGCTTAACTTCGAAGGAATTCCTATTTTTGAATCATAAGTAGTTCTTAACAGCAAAAGCGTTGTTATGTGTGGGTCTGAAGATCATATTAAAACCCGGACCCTTATAAGACTATGCGTTTTTATTACACAATGTATTGCTGTGTGCGTTTGAAACGCAAATATCAAATGCGGGAACACCAAACGCGGTAAGATTTTCTATAAGCAATCTGATGTCAGAGTAAGCTTTTCTATGCTAGGTTGGCGGTGATATGTATAATCGTTGCAAGGTGTCCTTTGATTGTTTTGTCTTACCGCATTTGAAGGACATTTAGTGAAGATTTGCACCTCAAATGCACACAACAATAATAAAAACAACATTTTTGCGTGTCTCAAGGATCAAATCATGCGTCGCTAGTAAAGTAGGGGTTGCTGAAATAGATACCGCTATCAAAAATGTTCCGAAACGTCACAATCTTGGCTTTAGTACATCTGGTCGAAAGACAATCGGTCGAATGGCGTTTGATCGAATGACATTTGATCGAAAGTACATTTGGTCGAAAGGATATTTGGTCAAATAAACATTTGGTTGAATGGCTTTGGAACGTGTCGTCGAAAAAGTATTTTTGTAATGGTTGATTCAAAAATCATTCAACAGATGTAAAATAGAGTAAGACATTTTGCACAACTAATAAATATTGGACCCATAAACAATAGCTCCAAATAAGCATTGGAACACGACGGGACAAAATGAAACAATGGTTGATCGTTAGCCTAATAGCGTATCTCTCAGATGGAAGTTGTATGGTTTGCCGCTTTTTGTCGCTTTCCATGACATTTTAAGTCCATAAGTGGCTATTTCTTTTAATTAAATCGTTAAAATCTTTTAAAAGACGAAAAGATAGAAAGTTGGTGTCTTCGAGGAAAACAATGATTTTTCGACGGTTGAAAACTTTCTAGTAACAATATTTTTGCTAAACCCGGTTTGAAAAAAGTTAAAATATTGATACAAAATGCTCTGTAACTCGTGAACAAACATTTGTACAAAGTTGGTGTCTGAGAAAAAACAATTACAATTATCAATATCAACAACTTTGCTGAAGAAAGCTAGTCGATTTGAGTAAATATAGAAAACAATATTTTCACACTGCATTGCTAGGTGGACAGATCACAAATATTTTTTTATATTAAAATAAAGCTTAAAAGATACTCTCCAACCATTGAACATATGTGGAACTCAGAAGCCACAGCAAGTTGAAAAGTTATACCCACTTTCAGTTGCTGGCAAGAGGTATATCTAGTATAGAAGACATCAAACTGTCATTACCAATGGTAAACAAAAACCATATGATTCGAGCAATAGACCAGTTGCTGTAAAGATTGCTGGCATTAAGATAGGGAAACGCTGAAAAGGAATGTCTGAAGATAGAACACCTTTATTATTCATAAAATTTAAATGTTTTCTTTCATAATCTCCAATATTCATATTTCATAACCACAGAATGTTATCTCATCGATAATATTGTTTCCTGTCAAAATAACTCCTGTTTACTAACGCGAAAAAGCATTTGTTTTCCAAAATCCTTCCGTTAATTCATCTAAAAACATTGCATGTTAGAAACAACATAGATAGCTTATATATTGACTCAATTATTTCGGATATGAGAGTCCAAAATAGAATTCTAAGGCTGTACCAAAAATAGTTATTTCCATTCCCTTCGTTGCCACACTGAATATGTTATCTTTGTTTCTTTTCAATACAATGTCGATTGATGTATTGGTGGTATAACTCTTTTGACATTTCGATGTCCTTATACCAGCATGCAAATATTCAAGTGGGTATCACTTCTTGAGCTCGAGTTCCACTTATGTTTCGGGCTTCGAACCAGCGTGTGTGGGTAAGAATTTGGAATGCAAGGTTCACACCTGATGCGGTTGGTCATATAACAACATGGTCACCTCGGATTGTCTGCATGTAATGCATTTTTATACGTATTATGGGGCATTTTTATATGGATTATATGGGCCAATTTAGATGACCATGGCTTTTAGGAAACGCTTTTGACAAAATGCATAAGAAAATCTGCATGTAGCATACTCCTGCTGAATCAGTTTATTGTGACTTTCAGCTAAACTAAATTCCTTGGGCAAACATGTGGCAGTGTCGATACCATGGATTGATAATGCATTGATAATCAGTTCAATCGATAATCAAACAAAACATATGTGTTCGTCCTGTGTATCGCGTGAAGTGAGACGAATCAGCTTAGATGACTTGTTTCATCTGACTCGCAGAAGAAACGTGAATAAGAAAAATAACATCAAATACCTTCATCAACACAAGGATTTCATCGAATCCCAAAATATAACTCGTCACATATTGAAGGTTTGCTGCTTAAAGCAATTGAATTCTTTTCGACTATATATTCATTCGACGAAATTACCATTTGACCAAACGTAATTTTAATCTGGTGGAAGTTCGACTGTAACTCTTAATCGTTCTTATTTAACGGCTACGCAGTCTTTGAGGGAATCAAACGAGGTGTTGAAACGATGGGCAAGTAATAAACCTCGTTTGATTTCCTCAAAGACTGCGTAGCCGTTAAATCAGAACGTAATTTTAATTACTCATTATTCGACCAAACGTCATTCGACTAATTGCCATTCGACCAATTTCACCGTTTTAAGGTACAGTTCACCAAAGTTTAAAAAAAATGGTTTTATTAATGTTTGAATAAAATCATTCTACTGTTATGTAGGATATAATTTGAATCTAGAGCCACGAACAAATGTATATTACTCCGATTTTTTCATACAAAATCAAGTTCTGCAACGAGTTGCGTACACCATTTTTTGCAATTTCGTAAAAGATCACTTGAGAGTATCAGATAGAAATCAGATCGAGATGCGGTCACCATAGAAGACTGGAACGCGCAAAAATGGGTCGTCAAAAAAATCATTGCTTTCAGTCGTAATTCACAATGCATAAATCTTCGTATTTTCTTTTCGTAACTTAGCTCATATATTTTATGGAAAAAATGTTCGTTCATTATTTTGGTTAGCCAAATCCGAACTACCGTGCCTTCAGGTTGACCTCTTCCATAAAATTTTGCACATCTCATCGACCTTATTAGCTACCGAACGCCAGTTTGATTTAAACAGCTGCTTGGTTCAATGGATTTATAAGTTTTGAAATTTCATCTGATTAAGGCTCAATACCGTTCGATAGGATGGAGTTCTGGGCTGTTGGGAGGTTTGTGGTCATTGAATTCCAAAAACAACTTTTTTTTCGCATCGAACCACTCGATTGCTTTTTTCCCATAGTGACAGCTTGCGAAATCTGGCCAGAACACCACAAATCCATTATGTTATTTCAGGAATGCTACTAGCCACTTTTTGTGGCATAACAACGAATTTTCTTGCTGCACGAGCAAAATTTTGACACACCGTTCCTCTTACTTGGACGCCATTTTGGAAACTGGAGAGCAAAAGGCAAAAACACATTATAGCAACCATTGTATATACTGTATAAGGTATAAGGTTTGAAGAACGAGTTTTCAATATGAGATGATAAGTTTCTACTTACATTGCAGTACTAGCGTGTTTGGAACATTTCTCAAAATTTCTCCATAGTAATTCCACAGAACGCTATTTTTATGGTAAGGATGCTAAGGAGCATCTGGGAGATTGGATTTTCAAACATTTTTAAAATTTGAATCGCCCAAACATACACTCAACTTTCAAATACAGCATTTCAGGTTTTGTTTTAATACATTTTCAATAGAATCACTTCAATTTGAAGTTGACCAATTTTTGCACGTTAGTGTCTCTATTTTGCAATTGCAAACGATTCTTTTGCAATTAAAAAAAAAGTTGAATGATGAAAGTGCGTTAGGTAAAGCTCATTACGCAACTGAAATCAGTTGAACCAGGGGCGCGTCCACATTCATAACCATGGGTAGGACAAACATTGGCAAAGACCATGGAAGTCAAGAAAATGTTTCAACCTTATCGAATTCAGGACCGTTTACTTTTATGGAACAGTTATGGAAATAGCTGTTTTTTAAGCGGGTCATTTTTACAAGACTGATAAAGCTTCAATATCATTAATAAGATCAACTTAGTGACTTTGTTTTGGTCAAAATTCACTAAGGAAGATTTAGAAAAAAATAGAACAAACTGCGAAACTTATCCATTCACAGTAAAAATTTGTGAATATTAAGCAGCACGCAATTTGGACATCGACGGAAAATTGTGGCAGGCATTTGAAAATTACACGCGTTAGCTAACAGCTGAAGCAAATATGACCATCTGTCAACCAATCATGGCCCTTCAAACTATATTTCAATTAAATTCGCTAGAAATCATGAATCTGCCACAAAACAAACTCAGCCACGCTCAACAATCACGCGACCGAGAGAACGCTCCGCATTGTTGACTGCATTTTCAATCACTTCTTGATGAAACCACCAACCGTCGAAGCGATTCTGTGATACACTCATTTTACGCAGAACGTGTTCAACTTTTGTCAGCCACTTAATAAGGTGGTGAGACAGCCGAGAGTGCTCGGGCGTGTAGCTATCGTTCCAGAGGTTGTGAGTTCAAATCCAATTCAGAACTATTTTTATTATATATTCATCTAGTTTGGTAGCTAATAATAGCTCATTTTCAAACCAGCAGCAATGTAATTTTAAGATCGCACATAAATATCTATCATATATGATGGGGTCCTTTTGTTACATTCGACTCGCTATAATTTTACAGGTTTCGTTCGTACTGTGTTGCTAAAGTAATGCCATAAATTCCTTATTTATATTCAGTATAATAAAATAGATGAATAGCCAAAATGCTGTGCATATGTCTTGTTTGTTTTCTCTGGGTTCTTCATAGGACTGTGAAACTTTACCCGAGGTAGCTTAGCAGAGCTTACCAGAAGAAACTAATAATTCTTAGACTATCGTATAAAAAGTAGGCACTGAGAAAATGGAATTACAAACTCGTTTTCGATACGAATATTTGAAAATTTCCAGAAGATTGAAACATTTTTTAAAATAATAATGAAATTTTCTTTTCACTCCATCACCTTTCCGAGAAAACTAAAGAGATGACCAGAATACGGTTCATTTTTTTTACATTTATCTATAGTGGAACGTACGTGTTTTCTTAAATATACAGAACAAATTGTAACTTGTAACCTTCCTTAAAAGAACGTGCAGAAACTCCTATGAATATTTTGCTAAAGTTTTCCAACTATTCTGAAAACGTTTTCAAGTGATTCTAATGAGAATTCTTAAAGAAATTTTTCATATAACAAATACTCGTTTTTTATGAATCATGCCCCATATACCAGGAGAAATTCGATCCCACGATATCCCAGGAATTAATCAAGGATTACTTCCAGAAATTCCTAAGACAATTAAGCTAAGAACTTCTCCAGAGTGTGCTTCGGAAGCTCTGTAGGAATGGCTCGAAAAATCGGAAATATTCTAACAAGAGCGCCTTGGAAGCTCAAGAGCCTCCTCGGTTTATATCCTACAGCAGCACACTCTTGCTATTTATAACAAGCGAGCTTTGTTCAGTGTACTCAATACACATCGTATCGTCTTTGGTCTTGGGTAAATCTATAAATTGTTTCAATGATTTTTCAGGAAACTCTCGAGAGTTTTTCATGGATATCCCAGTAATTTTTTAAGGAATATTGCAAGGAAAGCTCACTACAATTTATCGACAAATATCTTAAAAGTTGGCTGTAGAAATTCTGTACGAATAATATCATTTCTTGTTGAATTATGGGTAGGACAATCCTTTGACTGTCCTACCTAGATATTTTTGAGCGTAGGACATGTCCTACCTGTCCCATCCACTTCTCGCACCACTGAGTTGAACCTTTGTTGATAAGTTATTTTTAGCACATAAAGCTTGAATTCTTTATTGCATTAGGTAATTAAATTATAATACAAGTTTGTAAGTAAGTTGGCTGAAATTGACAAATTCTGCATTTTAAACAACCAATTCAAAAAAATGACGTGCTATGATATTTTCGGAAACGACACTGCATTCAGAATTCAAGGTTAATTTAGGTATTATGGTTGGGTGGTAAATGACTGGACATTGCGTACCATTTACGGTTAAGACGGTTTAAGACGAGAAGAATGCAGCGCGGGCGATTATGCTGCAGCAAGGTACCCGTCAAAACGTGGAACGATTCAAACAAAAGCGAAAACAGCATACCCATCTATTCCGAGACAAACAGCGCCGCCTGGAAGAGTTGGAGTGCGAAGAGATGGAGCAGCTGTAGCGTTCTCATGAAACGCGTAAGTTTTATAAGAAACTCGATGCATCCCACAAAGGCTTTGTGCCGTGAGCCGAAATGTGCCGGGATAAGGATGGAGGAATCTTGACGGGCGAACGTGAGAAGATTGAAAGGTGGGAGCAGTACTACGATCAACACTTGAATTGGCCAGAGAAGGAAGACCAAGACAGCGGGAGGAATGGCTTCATCAGTACGGCGGATGAGGGAGACGTGCCACCTCCCACAATAAGCGAAATTTAGAATGCTATCCTACAGCTCAACAATACAAAGCAGCTGGAAAGGATGGTATTGAACAAGTCCTTATGCATCACCTATCGATTTCATAGTGGCCTATGATATCATCGACCGCAAGGAGCTATGGAAAATTATGGACGAGAATGGTTTTCCCAGGAACTTGACTAGGCTGATCATGGCAACGATGGATAGTGTTCAGTGTTGTGTGAAGATATCGGGTGTGTTATCGGACTCATTTGAAACATGCAAAGGATTTCGACAAGGCGATGGTCTGCCTCCTGTCCAATATTGCGGTAGAAGGTGTTATAGAACGGACGGGCTTCAACATGCGGGGCACGATCTTCAATCAATCCAGCCATCATCTGTTTCGCTGACGACGTGGACATTGTCGGAAGAACGTTCCAGGTGGTTACTGAACAGTATACCAGGCTGAAACGTGAAGCAGAACGGGTTGGATTGAAGGTGAATACGTCGAAGACGAAATCATACTAAGGACTTCAAAAGATCATGCGTTTTGGTAAACTTCACCTCCGTACTAATTGTACCATGTACAAGACGCTGATAAGACCGGTACTCCTCTACGGGCATGAAACGCGGACAATGCTTGAAGAGGGCCTTACAAGTCGAAGAGGAGCGCAACGAGCTAGGTGATTTGCCAAAGTGGAGCAGGATCCTGGAAGTATGGGGCGATCGAGAAACTGGAGGCTAGCAGCCAAAGGACCGATTATGTTGGCGTGACATTATTGTGACGCAGGTCATGTCTTGGAGGACGTAGCGTCATCAAAGTAAAGTAAGTAAGGTATTATGGTTCTAATGACAAAAAAATGTTGTGCAGATTTTTAAAATTATGTTGTATAAGATTTTTGTACCCTACTGTCATGAAATAATTCTACGAGACATGTCGTTTATGAATTAGCAATTTTTATTCCTTCAATTTTGATGATAATTAATCGTTTGCTACTTGTTACACGGATAGAAATCTGAATCCAAAAACAAGATTATGGCTCATGATATCATGATTCCAGCGTGTTCTCGTCTTATGAAATCATGATTTGTGATCCTGATATTATGAACCTGAGACGAGACTAGCGGAGACGGCCTTCTTTTTGTGCGATTGCTGAGTTTTTTTTTATTCCACTCTGTGTTTATATCAATCTTGCGCAAGCCGTTCAAGCCCTCACATGACCATCTCAGCAAAAATCTTTTGAGCTTGCATCACATCGAAGCATAAACGGCATTTTGAGTGAAATTTCATACCAGAAAAAGTAGCAGACATTAAAAAATACTAGTCTTGTCTTTAGATTTATCAGCATCTTTGGGCTGCATTTGACGTTTCGTGACAGCGAAATCTGGGCTGCATATGACGTTGATATTTTTCCTCTTCGCGAGTCTCTCTCAGTTATGAACTTACCAATTTATGAATTTTATGATTTGTTAATTCATGATTTGGGGATCAGATTTTTTCCCGTGTAGCTGAATCGGAGCGAAGACATTCTCTTGAGTATTTCTTAGATTTTGAGACAAAAAAATCGAAGAATAGCTCTCGATGAATAGATGGGAAATTCTCTTCCGAAAGGTTTCCAAATCCTGAACCTATGTTTACTTTATTATCCATCCTGTCAAACTGCATTATGTACTATATACCATTTTTCATAAATAGTGGTACGTATTTAAGGGGTTCCAGTGATTGATAGTTTTATTATTTACACAAATACGGAAAATATACTATACATATTGGCATGTCATTGGAATCGAAAACGGATAACATTGATTGCAGGGTTAGAGTATCTATTGCTATATAAAAAATAATTTATATTTCTACATACTCGTATAAAAAAACATTATTATTATTATAGTAACTTTTTGCTCTTGGCTAGTTCGTCAATCTTTATAGAAAACGTATTAAAACCAAAATAAAAAGTGTTTTCTTGCAAATTAAATATTGTCTTTAACCAAGTTAATCATTTCCTTAGAAAATCACGTTTTGCTTGATTTGTGACTTACAGTGAAAACACTGTTGGCATGGAGTGATTATCTTTCAAATATCGTAGGGGAAGGGGTGGTAAAATGCACCTTAAGGTAATCATCTTGTATCTGATAGAAAAACGAGGAATTTGTATAGTTCTATCGCACATCATCAAAAATAGGGATGTAATCTATAGCAGCGACATGGATTCAGACTAAAATATCTAAATTTTCACATATTTTCATTGCTATAAAAAAGCGATGCAAATGTTCATTTTACCTGCACTATGTGGGTAAAATGAACAGCGGTTGGTGGTAAAATGAACACCACGCAAAAAATGTGAGCGAAACAAATATTTCTGAAAATTTTCATTGCCCTACCGATAATACATCCATTAATGATTGTAACCCATTCAAAAAGAATTCTAAAGGTATCAGATTTGACATCATATCATAACGATATTCACCTCACTGAAAAACCTCAAGTCTTCCGCGCTAAAAGTTACGTCAGTTTTAATTTTCAAACGTGGTTTTCTAAAATCTTAGTTTTTGTTGATATTTTCACTTCAATTGACCTCCGTATTAACTCGAACATTCAGATTTATGCTCTAAATCGCCCGTGCGTGATAAAAATTCATCGAAAATGGTTTTTTCTCGGTAAAAGTCACGGTGTTCATTTTACCACCCCTGTTCATTTTACCACCACTTCCCCTACAATTTAAATATGTTAATGGGGTACTTAAAAGTGATACTTGTACAGGCAACGTACTAATGTTAGGGTGAAACATCCCGGAAGCAAAGATGGCAATCACAATGCCTGACTTGTGCACTTATTCTAGTTTTCGAAGGAACTAAACTGAAGAAATAGAATAACCCCTAGCTTCTTATTTGAAATTAATTTTTTTTTTTTTTTAGTTTCTTTATTAGTATCATTCCAAACATTACATTCATTATTTCTTATATCTAGGTGTTCTGTGTTATTAGACAACACTATCATCCTAATTTGGTAAAACAAATCTAAGATTTTATTAACATTTTGTTAACAACATATTACATTTCATTTGCCGTAGCAGTTCAGATTTTTTACAGGTGAGTTGATTTCACCTGCTTATAAGAGAAAAAAAAAGTTTTTAATATACTTAACCTAACTTAACCTAAACATATAACGCATTAATCGTGGCAATAGAAGATTGTAACGATTTTTGCCTGAAATTATTGATTATTTTATTTGACATTTGTTCCAATGTTTCAACATTGTATATCCTATGTAACTCATTGGTACTATACCAGGGAGGAAGCCTCAGAATCATTTTCAAAATTTTATTTTGAATTCTCTGCAGAGCTTTCTTCCTGGTATTACAACAGCTAGTCCATATTGGTACAGCATACAACATGGCTGGCCTGAAAATTTGTTTGAATATCAACAGCTTGTTCTTAAGACAAAGTTTTGATTTTCTATTAATAAGGGGATAGAGACATTTTACATATTTATTACATTTGGCTTGAATGCCCTCAATGTGATTTTTGAAAGTTAAATTCTTATCTAGCATGAGCCCTAGATACTTAACTTCATCTGACCAATTTATTGGAACCCCTCTCATCGTGACAACATGTCTACTTGAAGGTTTCAAATAAAGAGCTTTTGGTTTATGTGGGAATATTATTAGTTGAGTTTTGGAAGCATTAGGAGAAATCTTCCATTTTTGCAAGTATGAAGAAAAAATATCCAAACTTTTTTGCAATCGACTACAGATGACACGCAGGCTTCGTCCTTTGGCGGAGAGGCCTGTGTCATCCGCAAACAAAGATTTTTGACATCCCTGAGGTAAATCAGGTAAGTCAGATGTGAAAATATTGTATAATATAGGTCCCAAAATGCTGCCTTGGGGAACACCAGCTCTTACAGGAAGTCTTTCAGATCTGGAGTTCTGATAATTAACCTGAAGTGTACGATTTGACAGATAACTTTGAATTATTCTAACAATGTATGTTGGAAAATTAAAATTTTTCAATTTTACAATCAAACCTTCATGCCAAACACTGTCGAATGCTTTTTCTATGTCTAGAAGAGCAAGACCAGTAGAGTAGCCTTCAGATTTGTTGGAACGGATCAAATTTGTTACACGTAAAAGTTGATGAGTGGTCGAATGTCCATGGCGGAATCCGAACTGTTCATTGGCAAAAATTGAATTCTCGTTGATGTGGGCCATCATTCTGTTCAAAATAACCTTTTCAAAAAGTTTACTGATGGAGGAAAGCAAACTGATTGGACGATAGCTAGAAGCTTCTGCAGGATTTTTGTCTGGTTTTAAAATTGGAACAACCTTAGCATTTTTCCATTTGTCAGGAAAATATGTTAATTGAAAACATTTGTTAAATATATCAACTAAAAATGATAAGCTACTTTCTGGAAGTTTCTTGATGAGGATGTAGAAAATTCCATCATCGCCAGGAGCTTTCATATTTTTGAATTTTTTAATAATAGTTCTCACTTCTTCCAAATCAGTCTCCCAGGCATTTTCGAAAACGTTCTCTTGATTGAGAATATTTTCGAACTCCTGAGTAACTTCATTTTCAATTGGACTAGTAAGTCCTAAATTAAAATTGTGCGCACTTTCAAACTGCATAGCAAGTTTTTGAGCTTTTTCGCAATTAGTTAGTAATAATTTGTTTTCCTCTTTCAATGCCGGTATTGGCTTCTGAGGTTTTTTCAAGATTTTAGATAATTTCCAAAAGGGCTTAGAGCCGGGGTCCAATAGAGAAATTTTATTTTCAAAATTTTTGTTTCTTAAATCTGCAAAACGTTTCTTGATTTCTTTCTGCAAATCCTGCCATATAATTTTCATAGCAGGATCACGAGTGCGTTGAAATTGCCTTCTCCTCACGTTTTTAAGACGGATCAAGAGTTTAAGATCATCGTCTATAATCACGGATTCAAATTTTACTTCACATTTTGGAATTGCAATGTTTCTGGCTTCAACAATGGAATTTGTTAAAGTTTCAAGAGCATTGTCAATATCAATTTTAGTTTCTAAAGAAATGTTAACATCAAGATTAGAGTCAACATACGTTTCATATATATTCCAGTCGGCTCGTAAATAATTGAAAGTGGAGCTGATAGGATTGAGAATCGCTTCATGCGATATTTGAAATGTAACAGGGACATGATCAGAATCAAAATCAGCATGAGTAACTAATTGGCTACAAAGATGACTAGAGTCGGTTAAGACCAAGTCAATCGTAGATGGATTTCTAGAAGAGGAAAAACATGTAGGGCTATCAGGGTATTGAATTGAGAAATATCCTGAAGAGCACTCATCAAATAAAATTCTGCCGTTGGAATTACTTTGAGAATTATTCCATGACCGATGTTTGGCATTAAAGTCTCCAATGACAAAAAATTTTGACTTATTGCGAGTTAATTTTCGCAAGTCAGTTTGAAGCCAATTAACTTGCTGTCCAGAGCATTGACAAGGCAAATAGGCAGCTATGAAAATATATTTACCAAACTGTGTTTCAACAGAAACACCTAAAGTTTCAAAAACTTTAGTTTCAAATGACGAAAACAGTTGATGTTTTATACGCCTATGAATGATGATTGCAACTCCCCCACATGCCCCATCAAGTCGATCATTACGATAAACAAAAAAGTTAGGATCTTTTTTAAATTTGGATCCAGGTTTTAAATAAGTTTCGGTAATAACTGCTATATGCACGTTATTAGCTGTAAGAAAATTAAACAGTTCGTCCTCTTTACCATTCAGAGAACGAGCATTCCAATTTAAAATATTTAAATTATTATTTGGATCCATTAGAAAAACGTAATCCAATAACAATTTTATTTGTAAATTTTACACCTACTTGGACTGCTTCAGTCATAGTGGTGGCTTTGAACATTGCATCAATCATTAGATTCAATTGTTCAGTTAGAAAATTAAAATCAGAGGCAGACATATCATCTGATGATTTCCCATTGGAATTTTCGGTAGACGAAGAAGCGGGGTAGGAGTTACCTGTGCCAGTAGGGTTTTTTCCATTTGATTTGAAACAAGTAGAATGGGTACTCATGGAACGAACAGGGGAAGAGTTCAAATTACCTGCTACGATATCGGCAAAGGATTTACCGTGGGTAGATACATTCGAAATTGAAAGATTCGAACGGCTACCCGACGGATTAAAATTTGTTTGTGAATGAGCATGATTATGATCTTCCTGGTGGGTATGATTCCTAATCAAGCGATCGTTAACTGAAAAATGAGCATTGTTCGATACTCTACCAGGCAAATTCCGGAAACGACCGTTATCGTAACGGATATTATCCTTCATCTGCTTGGCACGAGCCTCAACGACTCTTTTGCGTGAAATGCATTCCCAAAAGTTAGCTTTGTGAGGGCCCTTGCAATTGGCGCATTGAAATTTTCTGGTATCTTCTTTCACAGTACAGTCGTCCTTAGCGTGAGAAGAACCTCCGCAAATCATGCATTTAGCATCCATGCGACAATTTTTTGTACCATGACCCCACTTTTGGCACCGACGGCACTGAGTGGGGTTCTGGTAAATTCCTCCAGGTTTCTGGAAATGTTCCCACGTCACACGGACATCGAACATAAGTTTAGCTTTTTCTAAAGCTTTAATATTATTTAGTTCTTTTTTGTTAAAGTGAACTAAATAATATTCTTGAGAAAGCCCTTTCCGAACAATGCCAGATTGGGTTCTCTTTTTCATAATGATTACTTGGACTGGGGAAAATCCAAGTAAATCATTTATTCCATTTTTGATCTCTTCAGGTGACTTATAGTCACTTGAGAGACCTTTCAAGACGACTTTGAACAAACGTTCAGTTTTGTCGTCATAAGTAAAAAATTTGTGCTTCTTCTCTTCAAGATATCTGAGAAGAAGTTCGCGATCTTTAAGAGTTTCCGGCAAAACGCGACAGTCTCCTTTCTTTGCGATTTGGAAGGAAACCTTGATTTCCCTAATGGAGTTCAAGATCTCCTGCCTAAATCCCCCAAATTCGGAACAACTGACCACGATAGGCGGCACTCTTTGCTTCCTCACTTGAATCAAAGAGCCTGGGCTAGAGGCTGCTTCGATTTGGTGTTCGGAAAATTTGTCTAGAGCATCGAACTGATTGCTCATTTCAATACAATTATTCATTTCACCCTTGGAAGAAACTTCGCATTCCGGGGAAGCGTCCTTTCTTCCATTCTTGCCACGTGTGGTGACAGTTTTAAAACCCACTTTTTTGGAAGGAAGTAGTGAATTCAGAGATTCACCCTTCCTTTTGTTAGTTGTTGATACCATGTTTAGTTAATAAACGAGAAAGACGTGACCTTCGAGAGGTTTTTTCCCTAGACGGTGTCCAAGAAGGATTACCACCGCTAGCTTTCGCCAACGGGTCCAACGAAAAATCGAAGGCACGGGTCCAAACAAGGATCGTAAAGGGATCAATAGTAGAAAAAATAGTACTGAAAAGTACTGTTTAAGTAGCACTGAAAAGTACCGTTTTTAATTTTAGCACTGAAAAGTACTGTTTGTGTAGCTCTGAAAAGTACTGTTTTATTGCTTTAGGTAGTTTTTAAGAAAACTTCCAAGAGCAGAGAGAATTCGTGTACGCACAGCACGAAGGTGCGATGCGCACTATTTGAAATTAATATTGTTTACCAACCTATGATGATATGACAAGCAAAATGTTCGGATACAATCAGGTGGACTCAAATGAAAAGGGGACATTTGGTAATTTTTCAGTTCCATGTACTGAAAAAAAAAAATTGAGCAGTAATTTTAGTGAGTTAAAAGTGAAGGAAATATAACATAATTCATAAAACACAGATACTCCCTTATAACTTTTATGGAGTGAATAATTTCTGAAAAAAACAAAACCATTTTACTCGGCATTCAATTTTTTTTATTAACTTCTTTTTGCCTCTATTCCGCTCAATTATATTCGGAAATATTCAACCATTTTCAATGTCAATTACCGTGGATCGGATCGCAGCCAAGTTTGAGAGATACTACAGTATTAAAATACCAGATTTTTTTCTCATCTTCTATCCACCAGTGAACCGTGATGAATCGCAAATCTGCATGTGAAGGCACACGCGCGCAACGCCCTGCGCCAATGGATTTCCATGTACATTCACATACCTTTTGTGCAATTACTATAGAGCTCCACAATGCAACAAGTGTAGCGGTCATGATCGGTTATATATGGGGCAACACAGGAGGGTATTTAACGATCCACAGCCAGAGCAGTCTGCAGATGTTAGACTTGATGACGTGCTCGTTTGTTGCTGGAGAATAATTACATACCGATTGTGTGCGCGAAGGTGTCAAACAGTTTGTTCAGTTGTGCACTCTGATTGAGTTGAGAGCCCGCTGCGCTGAACCGAATCATTATCGTGTCGGGATGAATAGATGGATCGGAGCTATTTATTTTTTGATCGTGACCGTGTCTTTGATGTTTGACGACAAGAGCAATGAAGCAGCCGGTTTGACCGGTTTTGGGCAGCGATTCGCAAATTTTGACTTATAATCAGCAATTTTTCTTTTTTTGGACTCACTAAATAAGAAACCAGATACTCCTTAACACTTCAGTCGTCGCGCTGTTGTATTTTGTACAACACTGTTGAAAAAACCTCGCTTTTCGTTCACAACAACAGCGTGGTGGTTCTGACGGTGACAAACCGCGCGACGACTGGAAGGTTAAATGATTAAACTAATGTTCATTGTTTTCTACGATATGGTACCCGCTGATCAATGCTACCCCGGATTACGGTTCCTGATGTGCACAGCTTTGATTTGGGAACTACTGGTTTAGATTGTTCATTGAACATCAGATGCCAATCGCGCATTCTGATTTAGATGTCAAGGTACCGATACTTATACATCGGATCTGTTCTGGTTCACTGAGCTTGGGCAACAATGGATTGTTGGCTTGCCGCTCGATCGATCGAATATTTTGAGATAAATTGCCGGGCACGAGACAAATGTTTCTAGCTATCATGCAACCCTTTTACGACACAAAGGAACAGTCGTAAACTCGGAAAGCCACAAAGACTCAAAGCGCTACGACAAAAATGCCCTGGTTTCGATTCATGCCACGAACCGACCATTATTCGAACCCGAGCCAAATCATTCGCTAACGACCAAACGATAAATCTTACCTAACATGCTTTTCCGTCTACAAATTTTAACTTTCGTGTAAACCACAGACACTTAGTTTGGTCCGTTCGCGTAAAAGAAAGCTCGTTTCCTATATTTACTCACGTTTTTTTCTGGGTGGAAATATGGTGACCGTCTAACGTAACTGCCAGGTTGCATGGGCGTAGAATTCATTCCTCATGAGAGAAAGAGGAGGGGAGATCCCTAATGTTCCTAGAAATAATTTCGTAGCCACTGCATAATATAAATAGAACAACGAAAATCTATATAAATAAAAATGGAATGGTGTTTGTATGTCACGAAATAGCTAGAGAACGCATCTACAGACTCACCTGATGCTTTCACTGTTGGATTCGATAGGGGATGCGACGTGTTCGTGCGCGAGAAAAGCTTAGGAAAAGCGCCGTAAAATCGGAGAAACTGGATAAAACTAAACTGTCATATTGTATGGGGTACTGCTGGGCATTTTTCAACAGCCTAGAGTAAGGTGGGGCAAAAGTTCGACCTTAGTGGTATAATCAATGTTTCCAGGAAAACAATAGCAGTTAAAACAAAACAAATACCATACAGTGAACCTTCAACATATTGGCTAGAATTTTGCTGAACAAACTTGTGTCAAAATATTAACCCATTTTTAGTTATAACAGTTTCAAAACTAATTGTCTTATTCGAACTTTTGCCCCACCGGTGGGGCAAAAGTTCGAATCTAGTGTGGGGCAAAAGTTCGCTGGCTAAAACACAAAATATCGATCCTTTTATGATAGGCATACTTTGCACCAGCCGTAAATTTAAGTTTGACGAAAAATACATACTAAATTTTCATCAAAAAATTGCCCAAAACCGGGTTAGTTGTAATATACTCAAAAATAGCAGTTTTTCACAAACCGCGATTTTATACATGGGTCGAACTTTTGCCCCGCTGATTCGAACTTTTGCCCCACTATGGGCCAAAAATTGTTTTCAAGCATTTATGCAAAAACTAATACACCTCAAAGCAACCTTATGATAGGCCTAGAAACGCCCTTACATAAAATATTGAAAAATATTTTATCTTCAATTGGTTCCATGCAACGAAAGTTTGACCAAAAATTACAATATTCACGTCGAAAAACAACAAATAGCCATAACTTTTCCAAATCTCAATCGATTTTTATGATATTTGGATTGAAAGTCTCTTACTTGAATAGCATTCGACCCACCATGACATTTATAAGATTTGTTTTGAATTGAACTGGAAATCTTAAAAAGAAACTCTTACCCCACTCGAACTTTTGCCCCACTTTACTCTACTTGATGGCAAGACGAAGTTTGCCGGGACCACTAGTAGATAATATTTAGGTTCATTCATCGCAGATTTCATTTATTTTTTACTGATTCGATTATCCGGAGTGAAAAAAATCGATACTCCGGAAAATCGAGTCCGACCTGTAACTTGAGGAATTATTTCAGATATTGTATCAGAATGCTTTATAGCAATTTCTACTTAAATTTCCTTAGACAATTCTTTGATATTCCATCAAAGATTTTTCCAAGCATTTAAATTAGGAATTCTTTTTGAGTTCTCGAAATGTTATGGGTAAGTACCGCGAATGTTGTAGCTTGATTTCCTTCTGATTTGATTAATCTAGGAATTAATTTTATGATTTCCCAGGGAAAATAGGCGGTTGCTTTTTAACTGTCACAAATTTCTTCAATGGATATTCTTAGGAAAATCGTTGACACATTGTTGGAGGAATTATTGAAGTATTTTAAATTATGGTTAAGGGAATTCCAAGATGAGCTCCTGAAATATTGCTTGTTATTTCTGAGACAACCCGTGAAACAATATTCATTTGTCTGCAGGACTCTTAGTGATTTAAGAAAAAATCATAGATTCTAGGAGTAGTTGTTGGAAATTAATTGTCGTAGAATCCTGCCAAAAGAATTAAAAACAAACAAAAATTGAGTTATTTTAAAGATATCTCTGACCTCGGGGCCTTCCTTAGTCGAGTGGTTAGAGCCCACGACTACAAAGCAAAGCCATGCTGCAGGTGTCTGGGTTTGATTCCCGGTCGGTCCAGGATCTTTTCGTAATGGAAATTTCCTTGATTCCCCTGGGCATAGAGTATCATCGTACCTGCCACACGATATACGAATGCGAAAATGGCAACTTAGGCAAAGAAAGCTCTCAGTTAATAACTGTGGAAGTGCTCATAAGAATACTAAGCTGAGAAGTAGGCCCTGTCCCGGTAGGGACGTTAATGCCAAAAAGAAGAAGAAGATCTCTGACAGAACTTCTGAAGAAATATTTGGATACATTTCATTTAAAATCTTAAGAAAAAATCCTCAGAAAAGAGTTTGATGAAAGAATCCCTGACAAACTTTATGAAAAATACATGGCAGGTCCAGAAAAATTACCGGTACCAACGTCTAAAGCAATAACTTGTGGAAGAGGAATATGAATTCGGTGAACCTGCTAAACGTTTTGTCAACCGTATTACGCGATTACGACTAGTGTGATCCTCACTTTTTGAATGTTAATGATAATGTATTGTTAGTTGTATTTATTGCTCCTGTTATTATCATTTAGACTAATAAGTCCGATGAGTTACAATAATAAACAAATAAACAAGCAAAAGATTTCTATGCAAGTTTGTAATAAATGTGAGTTTGTAATAAATGTGAGTATAAAACTAATGAACATTGGCATTTTCACTGTAATACTTCTTCGTGGCATTAACTGGGACAGAGCCTGCTTCTCAGCTTAGTGTTCAATGAGCACTTCTACAGTTATTAACTGAGAGCTTTCTTTGCTAAAGTTGCCATTTTCGCATTCGTATATCGTGTGACAGGTACGATGATACTCTATGCCCAGGGGTATCAAGGAAATTTCCATTACGAAAAGATCCTGGACCGACCGGGAATCGAACCCAGACACCTGCAGCATGGCTTTGCTTTGTAGTCGTGGGCTCTAACCACTCGACTAAGGAAGGCCCCGAGGTCAGAGATATCTTTGAAAAAACTCAATTTTTGTTTGTTTTTAATTCTTTTGGCAGGATTCTACGAAAATTACGATTATACGATTATACTCTATGCCCAGAGAAGTCAAGGAAATTTCCATTACGAAAAGATCCTGGTCCGACCGGGAATCGAACCCAGACACCTTCAGCATATGACTTTGCTTCGGCTAAGGAAGGCCCAATGTAATACATGTGATAGAATACATTAAACACTTTCTATTCTCTCTATTCTCTATTCTCAGCGCTTGCACAGCCAATATTAAAAGCATCCTGGAAATGCCGGAAATTATTCCAGTATTATATTGTCAATACAAATAGTTGCAGCATATCGTCAGAATGTTATGAATATAAGATAGGTCAGGCCTACGGTGCAGACTTGGGTTTGAAGATAATAAAAAAAATACGTCGATCAGATTATTTATGTATGAATAACGTGTTAGACGATTTTTTTTCTCTTTTTTATGAGAGAAGAAACGGGGACAACCGTACCAACCGTTCCATTTGGAGGGGAGGTTTAGTGAAATCGTTGGAAGTGGCATTGCTAAGAATGTTAAAGTTTCATACAAAAAGGATGCAGAAATTGTGTATAATTATCATTTTTTGGGTGAAATTCGTAAAAGAACTTTTGAGGTTGCTTGCCTCCTTCCCCCTTATGGAAAATATGGCTACGCCCATGCCGACGGTGACATAGGGCAGGTCTCGCACATTTATTCCCTGTAGTCGGTCATGGAGCAACGTCGAATTCCATTATTGCATTAGAGCGCCGCTCGTTTGGCTGGCCCCAGATGTGTCCCATCCGGTAGCCGATGCGATATTGCTGGTGGTCCGGTGGAGCGCTGCTAGTCGCATGGAAGAGCTTGTTTTACGACCGCACCGAGCTCATTTTGAATTATTAATTGCGGGTATTGAAGTGCTCTATCACCCTCTACCCGGTTGTTCACCGGCATTTTGCGATTCTGGGGAGTGCGACGATGAAGATGAGGTTGATGTTGATGATGAGAGGATAGTGGCGGCAAAAGAGCTAAGACTCCCCGTATTCGATATGAGAGTGCAAAAAAAGGCTAACGCTTCCCATTGACCTACTCTACCCGATTTGCGCTTTAGAGGCCATGTGCAATGACGGTAGCAACCGTCAAAGCCAGCATCCCAGGAAAGATCATGAAACAAAGATGAGCGGGCACCAGATGCGGATGGATAGAGTAAAGTGGGGCAGAAGTACGAGTGAAGTTGCACAAGGAACCAATAGATGTAGCTTGGAAGTAGCATACCGTCTTCAATGTGCCCTTTCGAGAATTCCAAATATTGTAAAGCCAATAACGACTGCCACGTCCTTACGATCATCGGGGGAGTGAAGGATTGTGAGTGCGACATCCATTGCTACTTACTAGAGACCGAGTTCACCTCTGCATCTCCATCATTGACGAACACATTATAACTTCATCAAATCTCGAAAACTTATTCATATAGACTCAAGTCATAAAAATATACAAACTTACTTTATCAATCCTACGTGTTTCGCAGACGAAATTTTACATGTTTCGCTCTGAACCAACTCGATTTTTCACTTTTAGAACGTTAATGGCCGGATTTACAAAACGACGAAAGTAAGATTTTCAACTTTCGCAACCTACCCACTACTTTCGTCGCCCCACTGTATGGAGAGACAAAGTGACTTATCCACGAATCAAATCAAAACACTACATTTTACACTGGTAGAAAATCGTCGCAAGTAACTGAATAAAACGGCTTATCATTTTGTCGTAAATTTCTTGTGTGAAATAATAGGAACTCCATAGTTTTTAAACGCAAGCTCATTGTATGCAAAATGTAAGCAATGTACACGTTGAAAAAATGTTCAAAAGGTGATTCATTTTGAACAGTTTTAGAGGACAGGTTGTGATTCTTCTGAATTAATTTTCTCAAAACCGTATGGAAGTTACTTACGTCGATTTGAAAAAGTTATCGAGAAATAGTGATCGTAGAACAGATTGTTTGCTTTTGTCTACCCCCGATTTTAACAACACCCGTTTTTGGCAACATTTTCTTCCCGAGTTTGGCAACACATTGAAAAATATTTTCAATTGCTTATCAAGTACTGAAACCCAGTGTTTAGTGTTCTTATGAGCACTTCCACAGTTATTAACTGAGAGCTTTCTTTGCCTAAGTTGCCATTTTCGCATTCGTTTATCGTGTAGCAGATACGACGATACTCTATGCCCAGGGAAGTCAAGGAAATTTCCATTACGAAAAGATCCTGGACCGACCGGTAGTTCTTACCATAGATAATTGTAAGCATTTCTACAAATAAAAAAATCTTTTTTTACTGTTATCAAAAATAAACGTTAAATTTCACACATTATTCTGCAAGAAGACAAAAAAAGTAATGATTATTGCATTTTTTTCCACTGATTCCGCAAAATCTAAGCTACAATCCCGCAAAAATAAAACCGAAAATTGTATCCCTATTGTATCGAACGTGTTTTCATCATACATTGGTGGAAAAAAAATCATGTGTGCCAAAAAAATTTGCATGCAGTTTCGTGATCTCACGGTATTCTTGTGAGAAAAGAAACAACAATTTTCACCAACATTTGATTCGAAAATTACTCCTTATGTTGCTTCAACAATTCCAGCACAAAACACTTCCTTAACATATTTTTATTTTTCAAGAAATTCCTTCCATTTGACTGATTATGCATTTGCTACTCTCAACAAAGTATTTCCCGAATTTCAGTTAACGACCTTAAGGCTAAGTAGCCCGTCATTCGTTTTGGCAACAATGATGACTTTTCAGCTTGCATTTCAAAGTGATAAAACTCAGTCTTGATAGTTTATATTGATTTGAAAAAGTATCACTGTACGCGCTAACATGTATAAAGTATGCTGATATTTTTTCAGCTGTGTCAGTGCCAAACCAACCGATTTTTTTTATTCGAAATCGTGAGATGAATCAGCAACAATCATCAACGACGCGTACAAATTTCAATGACGGCCTACTTCGCCGTAATGTTTGATGAGATCTCGCCATTGACGTTGTTTTTGGGTGCATGGTGGTCTCGATAAAAAGCATTAGAAAAATTACATGATCCAAAAAATTGTAGTTTTCTTACGGACCTTACTGTACATATTTGATCGATATCTTTCATCTACTCGTTTTCTATTCAGTCCTGAGCTTACATTGAAACTGTGATAACATTGATTTTAGCATAGTAATGTATAAGAACTTCTACTTCTTTTTAATTTAGAACTTTGTTCACTACATAAGACGTGTGGTAACCAAAATTACACTCTATGTTCAGGAAATCCCACTTGAAAGATATTCGAAATCTGATACTTTTAATATGGTTTTGCTATAAAGTTGCACATTTGCACTCTATAATACTCACAAATGGCCATTCAAAGTAATACCACGCTTATACTGTGTACAGCAAGTATGCTTTCCAGATGGTACATATAATCATGACGTCTATACTTTTGGTTGGTTGGTTTGACTTTATTAACGAGATTTTTAGCCCTAGGCTAGTTCATCTCGGGACCAACGGCTTTACTTCCCTTCCGAAGGAAGTCGTCACTATAACTTTTTACGTCATAAGTGACTATGTCGGGGATGGGATTCGATCCCAGGTCCTCGGCGTGAGAGGCGAGTGTTCTAACCACTACACCAGGTCCGTCCCCATATATATATACTTTTGGGTCAAAAGCTGAACTGAAGAAGGCTCCCAGACATTGTTTACATTATTCGTTAAAGTTGCCATGCATTTTTTGATACTTTTAGAGATAAAAATGATAAAAATCATAAACATTTAAAAATTCCCGAATTTGGCAACATCCCCAATTTGGCAACATAAAAATCACGCCTTGTTGCCAAAATCGGTAAGGCACTGTATTTGCATATAAATCCTCAAATGCACTTGATTCCAACGAAAATAGCTTTGACATGAAGTGTCATACTAATACTCTTTACTTTTGCATTCGTTTTGCTTAACTGATTAACAGAAATTCGCTATTACTTTTGATATGTTGTGAGTGTCGCACCATCAAAGTTACCCCGTTTTACGGTATTTATTTCTATTATATCGTTCGTGCATCGACAGTAGTTTTTCGTCGATGTTGGATTGGATTTTCAGACTTGAAAAAACTAAAAACTGTTATTTTATGTTGTCTGTGTTATATATTTCTTTTAAATTTTTATTGTTTTTCTGGAAATATTGATTATTCTCCTAAGGTCTAAATTTTGCCCCACTTTACTCTTTACGATACGATCTAACATCGTCGATTGATGGAGCTGGATGGGAGATTCCCCGCACTCGTTCTGATGATGATGATGAGGGCTTTGCTCCACTTCAATCGTTCGCTGTCTGTCAGCTATAGGTATCTTTCCCAGATTGTAGCAATCTGGAGAGGTATCTGGGGCGTAAATGTCGTTTGTCATCCCGTAAATTGCTGACGTGCCATTCCACCTTACGGAAGATAATGAAGCGAATCTGGGGGGGTTTGAAAATAGCAGTGAAATAGGAAGAACTTTCTGCAGATTGTATTCATTCATCTAGTAAAATGCCACTAACGTAGGGGAATTAACCACTTTACTAGCAAAAAAATTTTCAGGCCTTTCAGGCCAGCTATGTTATATGCTGTACCAATATGAACTAGCTGTTGTAATACCAGGAAGAAAGCTCTGCAGAGGATTCAAAATACAATTTTCAAAATGGTTCTGAAGCTCTCTTCCTCGTATAGTACTTATGAGTTACATAGAATATCCAATGTTGAACAATTGGAACAAACTTCAAATAAAATTATTAATAATTTAAGACAAAAATCGTTGCAATCTTCTATTGCCACGATAATTGCGTTATATATTTAATTTAAAGCGTTTTTTTTTCTCTTATTAGCAGGTGAAATCAACAACAACAAAATGTCATTAAAAGCTTGATTTAGTTTTATCAAATAAGGATGAAGTGTTGCCTAACACAGAACACCTAGATATAAGAAATGAACGTAATGTTTGAAATGATACTTATGAAAGGATTAAAAAAGAAGAAGACACAAATTAGCCGAGGAAATTTTAACATTGAGTAAAAGCTTCACGCCTCAAATTGTCGCTTTACAAAAGCTAGCAACGCACCAGGCGAGAAAGTGTCGTTCATTTGTAATGATAATTGATGGCAGACTAGTATCCACTTAGCGGTATGACAAACGTGCAGATTTTTCCTCGCACGCTTCAATCTGCTTCGAGATTGAATGCATTTAAAATAAGTCAACCGTGCACATGGAGTGGAGAGTGTTCCACGCCACGACGGAAAACGCTTTTCCCTTTCAACGCCCGCCGTTGTCTGGGCAAAGTCAGCCAAACATTTTGTCGAAGTGAGCGCTCCATCACACAGGGGTCCAAATCTGGACAAAAGTCAGTTTGCATAATCTTTAACTGAAGTTTTTTCTTGCTTGCTTCAGCATCGAATAACAATTATCTGTACACTATTATAATTGAAAGAATACTTGAGAGGAAATAATCTCTCATTGTTACAAAGGTTCTTTGCTAATGTTCAGCGAGATTTGTACATTTGGCCATCATTTTTTTTCACATAAGTGCGACCACTGTGCGTCACGATCATATGGAGAAGGTTGTCGCTGGGGGGACGACAAAGACCCTCGTTGTGCTGCATGACCAGTCCGTAGTCGCTCCATTATGTGCCGCAGTTCAACCAACTTATGTTTCTATAATAAACCGAACCGACCGGCTTGACAAAACTGAACTCTGCGAGAGAAAAAAAAAACTACGACGAAGATGAAAACGAAAACGGATTTTTATCCAAGACGAAGCAAGTTTGACTCGTGAGCGCTGTTAGCTGCTTGACAAAGCTCTTGATGGATGTGAAAAATAGAATAGTGATAAAGCACGATTTTTGCATGTTCAGAGTTGTGACGAAGTTGACAAGCGGAAGGAAGGTGCACAATACAATGGAACCCACACGGGGCAGAGGAACTTTCGAAATCTTGCGCGAATGAACTGAAGGCTTCATTGGATGGAGCTTTACACAGGCCAGCTGGAAGTGAAAAAGACATGGAATGCGCCGTGGAATATTTAGATGTAAAAGTTTTACACTTTTTATTAATTTATGAATCTTTTTTCAGACGTTTTACAAATTTTGGTTTATTTCACATAATTAATTAAAGGTGAGAAATCGTCTTGAATGGTTTCGGCACAAAGGCGACGCATAGTTTTTGAATTACTCGCACTAACGACTTTCCTATGACATGTTTAATGCTGCCGACAGACGCTCAGACGGTTTGACCAACATTGACTCCGCCCCCAAGTTAGTCAAACTGAGTTATGTTCGTACGACCTCTTGATGAACTATCAGATTTGGTTGCACCAACATGATCCACCATATTTCGAGTGATATCTGCTCATATAGTGTAGATGTGATTATGGAACCGGAATGGAGAATATTTTCACTCGCGATTACCGGTATTTGATGATTGGAAACATGCGGGGAGCTGCATTTCAGACAATTCGGCCGATAAAAACCCAAAAGTGTCAAATGAATCAAGAAAGTAACCAAGTAGTTCTTTATCCCACTTGGATCTTAAAAATTTACTGAGGCTATTCCCGAAGGCAACAGAGGAATTGCTTATTGAAACATGTGATTATACAAGGAATGCCCAAAGACATTACTCCATAATATCCACTAAGAATTTCCCCAGTATTTAATCTAGGGATTTATCCAGGAAACCTAAATAAAATCCTCCACGATTCGCTATACCGAAACTTATCCAAATTCCGTTATTTAAACTCCAAATAACATCAGGGATTTCTCAAGACTTCTCAGAACTTTTACCAGATATTTACATCATAAATTGCTCCAGAAATGTCTACAAAAATTCCAAACAAAATACTCAAAATATTTCTCCTTTAGAAAACCTTAGAAAAATTCCACCAGAAATTTATCGGGAAAATCCTCCAGGAATTTCTTTCATCGAGAAATCCCACCAGAAATTATTATTTCCGAAAATCCACCAGGAAGTATTCCCAAGAATATTTTTAAAAAATTCTCCAGAGATTCCTTCTGAAATACGAATACCCCTAATAAATTCCTCCACAGAGACTTCCAGAAATTCTTTCATAGATTCCAACAGAAATTCCTTCAGGTATCTTGCAAAATTTTCCTTAAAATAATAAAAATAGGAGCTTCCTCCACAAATTCTCTTAAGAATTCCCAAACAACTTACTAAAGCTTTTCCTGTTTTAACAATTCGTCGAGAAACTCAATCAGGAATTCCTCCAGGTACTTCTTCAGAAATCTCTCCAAAATTTTCTACCAAGAGTGACCATTAGAAATTTCTTTAGAATTTCTTCCAGATATGACACCAGGAATACATCCACAAATTTTACCAAGAATACCCGAGAAAAATCCTCCAGCATTTCTGTCAGTGATTGCTTCAGAAATTCCTAAAGAAAATCCCTTAATGATTCCTTCAGCAAGTTTTCCATTGATTTGTTCAGGAAATTCTTCAGAGATGCCTACCGAAAATCCTTCAAGAATTTTCGTGAGGTATTTCTCCTTCCAAAAATCTTTCTGAAAATTCTAAGGGTATTCCACCAGAATATATTCCAGGGATTCCTTTCTCGATTATTTCAGGGATTTTACCAGAAGTTTCTTAGTGATTCCTTCAGAAATTAAACTTATATATAATCCAGAGATTTCTTCTGGAAATATTCCAGAGTGATCCAGAATTTTTAGCAGAAATTGCGCCAGAAATTCTTAAAGAAGTTAATATCAGATATTTATCTGAAAGCCCGTCCTTAAAATAACTAAGAAAAATAACTTCAGCCATTCCTCCAGAGATTAACATTAGAAATTAATCCAGTAAATTCTTTATAAATTGACCACAGAGCTTCTTCACAAATGACTATAGAGCTATTTTTTCAAACTCGCCGTCAGATTTATTGACATATTCCTCCAGAAACTCTTGCTCGAATTTGTTCTAAAATTCTTCTGGGAATGTATACAAGTATTTTATAGACATTCCTTTAAGAATTTCTCCAAAAAAATCCTACCTGGGGGGGGGGTGGTCGGAAATTACTCTAGGGAGTCTTCTATAAGTTCTACAACAAATTCCCACAGAAGATTTCTTCAGAAATTCATACATACATACATAGAAGTTCTTTATTGATGCCTTGAATATTCCTCCAGAAATTCAGTAAGTAACTATGTATTTCTCTAATTCATAAAAATATACCTGCACAAATTTTCTTGATAAATCTTTCAGGAATTTCTTAAGAATATCTGCAGGAATTCCCATGTAACATTAGTAGCTGAACAAATGTTTATTGAACTGAAATAAGCTAAGAGCCATTTGTTCAGCTCATATTAGGCAAAAATTTTCATTGTGTCATTTTTCCATGATTTTTTTCCATAGCCATAGATTACTTCACGATTCAGACATTTTTCCAGCGATTACTTTGAAAATATTCCAAAGATTTTTTCTAGAATTACTCCAGAGATACGCCCAGAGTTCCCTCTTGGATTTTTTTGAACGATTTCTCCAGGTATACCACCATCAGGAATTTCTCCGAAAATACGTCAAGGGATTTCAGAGTCCTCCCAGAATATTCTCAAATATTTCTCCAGAAATTTCTAGAGGTATTCGTGCAGAAATACCTTAAGGATAGTTTTTTTTTTGGAAATTCTCCAAAAGATTTATGCAGAAATTACTTCAGAGATTATTCCAGTAATTCCTCATGATTTTGCTTTACCTAGAATCCTTCAACAATTTCTCCTGAGTTTTTTTTTTTCATGGAATTAGCAAGAAAATCTTTAATAAATTTTTCCAGAAATTATGTTCCAGTAGTATTTGCAAAATTTTATTCATATTTTTTTTCAAGTATTTCTTCAGAAACTTCTAAGCCTTCCATAAATCACTTCAAAAATTCTTCCAAATATTCCTTCCAGAATATTTGCAAAGATTTCTTAAGATTTTTTTTAGCTATTGAGTCAAGTATTCTTCATGGGACTCTTACAGTGATATTTCCAAGAAATGTCTAGAGCCACGTTTCTCAACAGGGGGTACGCCACGTTTCTCAAATGAACACCTCACAGCGAGCCGTTTTCCGCTGTTACCAAGGTTGAGAAACAGTAGTCTAGAGGACTTCCTAGAGGAATTCCTGGAAGAATATATAGATGAATAAATGAAGGACTGATGTTCAAATTCCTGAAGTAATTTCTGGAGCGTTCTCTAATGGAATTTCTTGAGAAATCCATTTATAGATGTATACCTGAATGAACTTCCGCAGAAATTTTTAGGTTTTAGTAAGAGTCGTATGTTTCCTCCTTATCCATGAATCGCATCATTGGCCACAGGTAACTTCCAGATCTTGTTCTTCCCTCATTTATAACCCCTAAATACCCTTCCCGTGGTGATTGTGGAGATGCAACGGTATTTTCGATCTCTAGCAGCAACAACCACTACACACTAACATTCCTTCCCCATGACTGTAAGGACTTGACCGGCGCCGTTAAAATGCGCACTTCGAGAGTAAGCGTTATCATAAGCATGAAACGAGCTCACCCGTTGACAATCCATCCTCGACTGAACCCGAATATCTTTTCACACTCGCTCAAGGCGAACCGAACACGATTGATCTTGATTCCGTCGCTCATCCCACAGGAGCATGCTACGGAATCTAAAGACGACACACTACTCACAAATGCATTTAATTACAGTATAAGCCTAAACGGTAACTTATTGTCACTATCGATTGCATAGTAATTCATGTCTCTAAGCAAACAATGATTATCTCGTTTGATGCAGCCAAAATTGTCATTGTTTTTCTTTTAATGGATAACTTACCCTATTAGCAAAATGGCAGATGATACAAATCTGACAAGACAGTCTGCCCCCATAGTATGGAAATGAGCCAGCTTTGTCACACTGTTACATAACCTCTCTCGTGCTTAGAGACAATGAGCCACAATTTTATTGCTTTGTTTGCTTTCATACTTTTTTGGCTCGTTCGTCTGCATAATGAAACAATAAAACAAAAATTTATCTATCTCCCGATAGAAAACTTATTTCACCGAACTCAAACGCCGTTTGCGTGTGCGCCTAGCTCTAGCATGTCGCTAATTACCTCAGGCACTGCAAAATGCATCCACCTCCGCCCAAATCGTCCCAAACCGAGGCGATAAGGTGCGTGCTATGCATATTTATAACAAAAGACAATAATTCTTCATCGCACGACTCGGCTTGGAAATATTTTGTCTCCGCTGCAACCCTAAGGAATCTGATGATAATTTGCAATGCCGTTCCGTCCCCCGACGTCGTGTCTGATTTTGAAAGCACTTAAGGGCTGTCCATAAACCACGTGTCATTTTTTTGGATTTTCGTAATCAATTTTCCACCAACATATTAAAATTTTTACGGTCCAAAATCATTGGCCAGACCCCCTTTCCCAAGTTGAACACGTGGTTTATGGACGGCCTCCAAACTGCCTTACTACCGCTGAGCGTAAGATGCATTTAAAACATGTAGTGATAGATCGCATCTCTCAGCGTAAGCGCTCACATACCTGCATACCTACTACTTTTTGGAGGTCGCTGATGGCATTTTATAACCGATCATCAAAGGCATCTTGACTCCGCGAGATTTTTCCTCACAGATGTTCGTAAATATGGTTTTATTATAGTTTCACAATTATTTTTTTAAACAATTTGTCAATCCTATCTTTATTCATGAGCAAATAATTTGGATTAGAGCACAATTGGTGAACATCTATTCAGTTCAAAACATATATATTAGTGATGATGATTATTTAGCCACCATCAGCGCAAGGATTACCTATGGCTGCAGAATCATATCGGGATGGAATGATCTACCTGATGGTTTGTTGTAGCAGGGCTAGTTAATATCTTTGAAGACCTTTGGAAGACAACACTAAGGCTGTTTTCTCATGACAAAAGGCTGGTGACCCCACGCACTTTCATCCAGTCAACAGTTCAATTAACTCCCTTATGCTACCCCTTCCCAATACCCAATATACAGTAATATATCATATATAGTGTTCTTAAAGAATCCTGTAGTTCAAAATTGTAAAAACTGCTTCAACCAGCTCTACCAAATTCCCACGGTAGACTAACAAGAACCCATTTTCCAGTTAACAAGTTTAATTATGATCACCAGGGTAGTAAAGTAGTCATAAGTAAAACTCTCGCATAATTTTTGAAATGCTCAGAAGCGAAATTGACCGCAGATTGTGCAGCTTGCCGATCTGAGTTGATCGGAACAAACCCGATCACCAATAGCCCTTAATAAAACACAGGCCATGTAAGGCCCAATTGAAACGAACTCACCGGATCCAACATTCAGCTGAAACGTTCCGTCGTCGTGGAATCGTTCAAGAGGAAACACGAGCGCGCTGACAGTCCAACGTGTAGCGGTAATCCTTAGTGGGGGTATTGCTGCACAATATTACGGTTGGCACATACTTTTCTTCACGTGTATAAAACAAAATAAAACTGACGCTGCAGAAAATTTTTCATTCCATTTTCTGTCAACGCACACTTGATTTGAATGTTCAAAACATATATATTAGTATGTATAAATTAGCATATATATATCTTGATTAAATATAACTCTCTTTATTTGAATTGAAATATTCTTTCAAGCATGGGCAAGTTCATGAAGATGAAAACGTTTAAAATTCATCTATTTTTCAGTGATCTACAAATGTTTGAAAATTGACCCATTCTCACCCACAATAGAAATATTAGTAGTAGAACGCTAGAAGCGTTGTTGTCACAAAATTCATTTTAATAATTATTACCTTAAATTATGGGTTTTCATTGTTTGTTCAATACCATGTTGTTGTTTTGGTTTTGAAAATTAATCTGACACTTTGACGCCCGGTACTCACGCTGTCAGTTTGCGGCAAACTAGATGTTGGTAACACGAACTGCAGCGACATTAGCATCTTAAGTTAATGCTTCTACTTCACCCACTGAGGGGGTGACATTGAGTCAAACGAACTTGAATTGGTCCGCATTTGGAACAAATCAATGGTGATGCTGGGGGTGAGACATTTCGCAAAAAAGACGTTTCGCGTAAGAACGTTCCTCATAAGGACGTTTGGCATTTTTGCCATTTTTAAACTTCCTCCTGTTCTTGTATGAAACTGCGACTAAGGTATTATAATGTGTATAATAATCATTATTATTAAATTAAGAAAAAGAGTCCATTCATCCAAAAGTTCGATGTTCTATGACACCCTAAATAGGGCAATTTCAGGTATTTTCAAGTTTTTTTTTCTGTGATTTATTCAAAATTAACTACTTACCCACAGATCTTTTCTTATGGTAGTTTTTGATAGCTGCCAACAATATATCATTATTACAAATATTTCCGAAGATATTCCAGACTATGTTTTGACTTATTCTCACCCTCTTGACCTTTCGTCACCCTTATCGACGGAAATTGAAGAACGTTTCTGCAGAATGTGAATGGTATAATGAGTAATAAATGTAACATTCAAAGTGTAAAATGTTTGTTATCTGTATTTTGTATGTATAGTATTGAAATGCAACGAACGAGCACTTTTGTCATTAAATTACATCACTATTCTCTATTCAAAAGAAAGAACGATTGAAATACAAGTTCAAGTGAGCTATGAACTAGTGGAGTTTATATCACGTTTTTAGTTTCCTACCATTGAAATTCGATTTCTAATAATGGAAAAGTTTTTTTCATTTTAGCCATTTTCTAAACACATCACAGAACATTCAAAGGCTCAGGTAGGAGAAGTTCGGACCAATTATAAAAAAGAGTGTCCACCGTTAGACGAATGAAAAATGTTTTTTGCAATTTCTCATCGTAATAGGCTGTTTTTCATCACGACAATCTGCCATGAAACGGCCTATGTTCCTTCACTGAAGTATGCAGTGCGGGAATAGTCACTACGCAACTGAAACCAGCGCTGTAATGATTCATTACGCAACTGTTTTGAGTAATGAATCATGACGCAACAGTTTTTCGAAAATTATAAAATAACGGTGAATGCATTCCGATATAATTTCTGATACCCTCAAGTAGTCTTCTACGAAATTGCAAAATAGTAGTTTACGCAACTAGTTGCAGAATGATGATTTCTACAGTTATCAATTCTGGCAAAGTTTTCAGTTTTGTTCAACTGGTAAAATTTATGACAATTTGTGGTTGAGACCAGCAACATTTTGTCATTTTTATTTTTTCTGTATACAGGTATGATTCGATTATCCGGAGACTCGATTATCCGGCGACTGGATTATCCGAAATTTTTTACTGGATTATCGGAAGAATGTTTTTCTGTTTTTATTTTGGTTTTTCGATTTTATGCATAAATTTAAGGTAATTTAGTAGGGTTGTGTTTGATCTTTCGACCTTGACGCTTGCTCCTGCGAGGGCGAGTGACGAGGGCAGGATCAAACATGTCGCGCGTCGGTCGAGTAGTGAAATGAAAAAGCGCCGCGGATCGTTAGTAGTGTTTGATCTACTGATCGAGTCGCCGGTACTGAAATCCTAGAGACGTCATAATGTATAAAAAAAATTAAAATATACGATCAATCACGAAGGTCAGAAATGTGCTTTTCTTTTCACGTTCAACGAAAATCGTTTAAACTTCCCTAATAAATAAATGTAAAAGGGCAATGAGCTTTGTAAACCATAATTTCAGTCAAAACTTATGGCACATGCCAACGCCTTAATGTATGCCAGGGACGAGTTTAGTAGAAGTTTTAACATTTTCTCTCCCGTCCTAAAGCGCAACATAGTTGAAGGTACCGTTGAATATATGCACAGACAGGAAGCAAACCGTGCCGAAACTGAATGTATTGCTAGGAAAACCGTTGTTGTTATCGCTTTTCGCATTGCGATTCTTACGCAATAAATATGCACATGAGTAAAAGTTATGCACCAATGCGCGCTACTACATACAACTGCCCTGCAAGCCCAACTTCGAGTTCGTACACTGCAATGCTAGGCACGGGCGTTCCTTCGAACGAACATTTATTCCATTTATGGCGAGAAAAAAGTAGTCCTTCGCAGAAGTTTTTTTTATTTAATTTGACCTCAAACTGGTTCTTTGATTCGCTCTACTTTCATCCTGATTCCAGCAGAGCAGTAGGATGCCAACAAATCTATATTGAATAACACGTGTGGATGTTGTTTCCCCCCACGTATCGATTGCCGTTTTGGTGCAGCAGCTATCCTCAGTGGTGTAAATAAGGGCGTTACATTTTTGACAGACATATAAAACGTTCCTGAAGGTGTAGCATTAAAGCAGCCCATAATCTCGCCAAAACCTGCTTTAATGAAGCACGTCTGACAGCTATACGGTCAATAAGCATTTAACGCTTTGCTTTATGCTGATTATTGCGAATGCTGATTTAAATGTTTATGGGTTACTTGGGTATATTTGCGACACCATTTTTTTTTCGCATAGCTTGTGTTCTCGCCCTAAAAGTCATTAGTAACCGAATGTGTAGCTCCTTGTTTCTAAGCAAATGAATGGACCAAGATAATAACTAACACCAGATGAGGATCTTTTCTTCTTCGTGGCATTGTTGAATAACATGTAAATCCATGTGTGTGTTCGTTAACAAGAAGCTACACACTTGGTTACCAATGGCCTTTAGGGCGAGATCATAAATTTAGCCATAATTGTACAAAGAAGAGTAAAATATTGCAAAATGAAGGCAACGCCAAGTGGACACTTTATTTTGGTGGGGACTCTATGTCAATCTTCAGAAGTGTTATCAGAACTAATGATCTGTCCGCATTACGATGCAAGATCTGAGGCCCTCCTCTAGGTCTGATTCCTACTTACGCCTTTGACTGTCCCTCAGTAATACTACCACCAAACACACTTACCTTTCATCTTCCAGCAGTGGTTGGACTAGTGATGCCCTCAGGCGCACTACCTTCATGCTCTGCAGGGGGAACAGCTTGCAGAAAGGCCCAAGGAACTTCGGTTCGTAGCAAAAGTGTGGAAAGAGTCGACAATGTCGCCACAGGCGAGTGTTATGACTGAACAGATAGTTGTGCGTCCGGCCAAAGTCCAAATAACTTTCCATCTCGTTGTAATCGCACTTGAGCAGATGCTTCAGATTGTGAATGGCGATTCGATCGTTAGGGGGGCCTCGGATTTGAACGATGTCGAAATCCAACAGCGGTTCGTAGTGGTAGTAGTTACCGGGCATGGCGTTCAGAATGTCGCCCAAGAAGGTCGATCCCGAACGCCACGTGGTAATGATTATGCTACGCATCGGTTGGCCCCCCGTTTCCGGTGTCAAATCGGTCAATTTGGAAGCATCGTTGTTGAACTGGCCATTGGGATACTCAAACTCGGCCATTTCGTCCGCTATCCGCGAACGTTGATAGTTCAGAACATCTTCAATGGTGACGGTGGAATTCTGAGGCGTTGGAATAGGCGGGTAGGTGTCGTACGATGAACTCCCGCTGAATGTTTTTGCGCTGAAACGAGAAGGCGAAACGAACACGAATCGTTAGTGCATCATTATAGCAAGTTATGATTTTCTGCCCGCTAAGAGTTTTGATATGCAAAAGAGTCTTATTGCCAACTGTACACGTTATCATCTTGGCACACCCACGCGAAATATAATCGGCAAAGTAAACTAGAAAAGGCGGTCATATATTTTGCACATTGTTTGGCCTTGTGTGGCATGTGACTGTTTTATTTTATGTATTTAGCGATAACATTTTCAATGCGATGGATGCGATGCATCTGCGAACAATTTATATTGTTCAAACAATTTGTTTAGGCGGAGTTCTACGCCATATACAATCGAAAAAAAATCTGATGATGAAAAGATCACCGTAACTGTTGAAATCTCTTTCAGACCTATGGATAGCTAGATGATTTAACTGATAAAGCAATGTTGAAGAAATTGGAACAGTCATCGTTCAATTGAATCAATATAATTCAAGGTTATGAAAATTGTGAATGAACTCCAATCTATCCAATAATCCAGTAGAGACTGTGGCAAATCGGAAGTACTGAAAAGTGCTAGTTTTCAGCACTATTTCATAGCAGTCTGCACTGAAAATATATATTGTAATATATAACGAAATCGTTCGTTTGAACTACGAATTCATTCGTTGTTTTCTGCTTCGAAATAGTTCCGTAGCATTTACGAAACCAACTTCGTAAAAAACAAAATCAAGCTCTAAATCGAAACAAACAATTATTGTTATAGTGTATCAAAGATTTTGTAATCGAAATTCGTGAATTTCGTATTGAGAACGAACATTAATATACAATGTACGGATAATTCGTAAAAGCACTTTTAGAGCTTTAGTGCATTCGACGAAACGGTTTTGTACATCTCACGAAACATACGTTTTGCTGGGATAAATACAGTGATTCAAATTATTATGCGTACAGGGCAGTGTTTTCACATCAAGTTAATGAATATTGATCAAATGGTATATCGAATTTAAAATACTTTCTCAATAATGGAGGTTTATTATTGATGAAGTATTTTGAAGTCGATATATCTTTTGATAGCTTTCTATATACTTGATGTGATAACAGTTCCCTGTACGAATATGAATTTAAGGCAATGTACAATGCTTTTTCTTTGTTTTTTCACTTGCACTTGAGTCTAATTAGATTCTAATTAGATACCTGAAACATCAGAATAATCTGGAAGACCAGCCCACTCTACTTCGGGATCGTTCAAAAATAACGTAACGCAACAGGGGGAGGGAGGGGATCTTACATACTGTTACGGTCCATACAAAAAGTTAAAATTTCCCATACAAAAGCTATTACGTGGGGGTGGAAGGGGGTCTGAAATTGACCAATTTTGCGTTCCGTAATATTTGAATGAACCCTTCAGAGGAATGAAACGGGAGCTGTGCCACCGATATCAGGTCTTCCGAGCTTGCCTTGCGAGAATTCCTTCATCCTCTTACAGCTGTAAATACCGAAAATCGATCATTCTTTTTAACGAACACGGCCCGCATCAAAGGTTTTCTTCCCGCTGGAAGTTGCAGCGTGACGTCATTGCACAATGGTCCAGATAGCAAGTTTAGGCGGACATGAACTTTTCGACGTCATTTTGTGGTTTTAGAGTATAGGTTACTTCCCAGAAGTGTCTCGAAATTAATTTTACTACAATTCGTACGAAAGGAATTTTACTCTGCACTAATCGCAATAGTGTCCTATACGCCAACTTTTTTATGTTAATAGATAGCAAGTTGGTATGTTCAGCAAAGTTGTAGCATATTTTAATACAAAAAACTTTGTAGAACAAATTTTTTCTCTATCTCTTATACTTTCTGAGATAATTGACTTTATATATGAAACAAATGAAGAAAATCATTTTTTCACTCATAAGTCATTTATTTACAAATTTTAGCAGCCTACTATGTTCTACAAAGTTTTTGGTACTGCTATATTCTACAACTTTGGTGAATATACCACAGTTGTATTTCTTCTCGTTTTCTTATTGTCTTCTTCTTCTTCCTGACGTTACGTCCCAGAGAAGATTTTAATTTAAAATCATGCCGTATTAAAAGTCATACATGGTAATATGTTGCAAGAGTTGAGAGGCATTCAATATATTTATCTTGAGTCTTTGATTTATGTATAGCAGTAATTATTACAGTAGTTAAAGTCGTATTGACATCAGTCATAGTAACCATGTCAAAAAAATACAATTGCGATTGCCACTCACATCAGATCCAGTGATCTCACTGACAAATCGTCGAATCGCACAGAAGCATTCGGAATTGCACGAAAAAGCGCAAGAATTATTGAAAAAGTTTTGATAATTATGCTTTTTAACAAATATAGTACACTCTACAAAATCAAACAGGTGTTGATTATTTCATGCTGAATCGCGGCGGTCATGACTTTTGTGTGTTTTATAAAAAAGATGACTAATTAATGTGTTTTGATTGCAAATCACCCGTCATTGAAAATAGTCTTAAAAATATATATAAACATAATATATTCTTCAAATTTCACTCAAATACTCTTTAAGGGGTGTAGAGCCACGGTGTGACAGGTAGGTTCATTTTCAAGTGCATCTTTGCGAGTTATTTGGCCTGTAATACGGTATGATTTTAAATTAATATCTCCTACAATAAGAAAACCAGAAGAAACACAACTGTGGTATATTCACCAAAGTTGTACAATATAATAGTACCAAAAACTTTGTAGAACATAGTAGGCTGCTTAAATTTGGATAAATTAAATTTAAATGACTTATGAGTGGAAAAATGATTTTCTTCATTTTTTTATATAAAAAGTCAATTATCTCAGAAAGTATAAGAGATAGAGAAAAAGTTTGTTCTACAAAGTTTTTTGTATTGAAATATGCTACAACTTTGCTGAACATACCAACTTGCTATCTATTAACATAAAAAAGTTGGCGTATAGGACACTATTGCGATTAGTGCAGAGAAAAAATCCCTTTCGTACGAATTGTAGTACAACTAATTTAGAGACACTTCTGGGAAGCAACCTATACTCTAAACCCACAAAATGACGTCGAAAAGTTCATGTCCGCCTAAACTTGCTATCTGGACCACTGTGCATTGTTAGTTCATTCTACGAAATGCGTCTACGACACCATTTCGTTGCAGAAAACAACGAATGATTTCGTAGAACGAACGATCAGTTTCGTAATAATAAACAATTCTCGATTACTTTTTCAAATCTACGTAAGTTACTATCCCATGGTTTGGAGAAAAAAATTGAGATGTATTAAAATTTAATTTGTTTCTTAACCCCTCTACCAGCAGTTTCATTTTTTTCCGCAAAATTCAAATTCAAAACGTTATAACTTTTTTGTTTTTCAATATTTTTGCACAATTTTTTCACAAGTTCTCAAAAAACTCTTCTAGTTCTAGGATCTGTGTCGGTATTGATCATTGGTCATCTGGTTTTGAAAATATTCCAAAATTCCTTGGGGGACCGACTCGTAACTAGAACCCCCCGTTAATTTCTCAGGCTACAGAATTTTAATCGTATTCGGATATCCACTCTCCGGAACAATACATTAATGAGAGTATGTTAAGAAAAAATGAAGCAATTTGGTGCAGCCGTTTTTAAGTAATAAGCATTTAGGTTTCTGGAACCACGCTGGCCAATTAAAGATCTTTAAAACTTCAAAAAACATCATATCGTAATTTTCAGATATCTCCAAGAATTTTTAATTGATTTGTATTTTTTCAGAGTAGCTCCTTATTACCTGGCAGTATATAGCCCACATTTTATTTTTTTGATAAATTGATCAAAAATAAAATGGCCGCCAAAGACATTTTATATGGGAAATGTCGGTCCCCCAAGGAACATCGGAATATCTTTAAAACCAGATCACCAATGATTAATATCGACACGGATTCCTAAACTTGAAGAGTTTTTCGAGAACTTGTGAAAAAATGGTGCAATATTGAAAAACAAAAAAGTTAAGGTACAGTGGGGGAAGTGTATCAGTGAGGTAAGTGGATCATTCATCAATATTAAACATAAATACTTGAATATGTTGAATGTTTTCGCACCATTGCTTCGTTTTAGGTTATATTCTTACGTCCACACTGATACTATTGCAAAAATGGTACTACACGTACACTAACACAAGCAAACTTGTTAGCTGCAAAAATTAAATAATTTCAAAATTGTTTTCCATCAATCAAAAACCCATTGTATCTCTGTCTAAAATCGAAAACTATTAGTTTTTTCGACACATGGTAAGCATTTCATTTCTAATTGAATGAATCACAATGGAAAATATGTGATTTTTATAAATAAATACAGATATATTGTACGTGGTACACTTACCCCTACTTTTTTATGGGGTGGGGTAAGTGGATCAAGTATTATTATCATTTATTGGCAGACTGCTTACGAGAATTTTAATAAGTTTTAATAACCGCAAACGTTGTTTTCCTTTATTATTTTTTCATTCCCAGCTTAAATTCGTAAAATTGACCATAGATAACTTAAATTAATCCACCTAAAATTTTTTTTTAACCTTTCTGGTAAAAAAAATTTCTATAAATATAATAATTTCAAAACTCACATGAAACTTTTCGTGGTTTATCTGAGCTGAGTTGCAAAAGAGCAAATTATACTAATTATCCTATTGAAATCATATAATCATACCTTTTTTGACCATATAAATTATTCTAGACCGATGATACAAACATATAAATAAAAAGAATAAAATATTTTCAGTTTGTTCTTCAAAAATAAATACAATTAATATTTTCCAACTACTAGAGTTTTTCGAAAACATCGTTAGGAGTAATCCCACAATACTTCTGTATAACTTATGTGTATAAATGGATGAAATTTATGCAAATTATTTTAGTTACAATGTTTTTTTGTTGTTCGAATTGATATAAACTAATGTATACATATTTTTTAATATATTTTGATTAAAAAATATACTTTTTAATTTTTAAGTACTAAAATGAACCATTACTAGCACTTATAACAAGAACGAGAGTAATATCATTCTTACTATACATAATTACATCACATTTGTTTTGAGAACAGATTATTTCTATTGGTGATCCACTTACCCCACCATGGTGGGACAAGTGGATCATTTGGCGCGAATTTTTAAGTCCCTCATACTCAATACATAACAATCAGAAAAATCTAAATAATCGATGATTTGAAGTATATTAGTCCCTCATTTGCTATCCACAGAAAAAAGTTAAAATTAGATTGTTCACGTTAGCTGTACATAACAATGAAGTTGACTAATGATTTTTCTGTATCCACTTACCCCACGGTACCTTATAACGATTTGAATATTTATTTTGCCGTAAAAAATGAAGCTGCCGGTAGAGGGGTTAGATTATTTTAAAATAAATCTACATTTTGGCATTTTTTCCTTACGTGACTGACGACGTTATTGTACCAGTGCACTGAATGGTTAAGAAAGCAGACAAACACGGAAAGAGGCATTTAGAGCTTTAGAAACAAACATTCGACGAAAACTATTTTCTACAAAAATGTTTTAAAACTAGGTTTCTACAAGTTTGTTTGATGTTATTCAAAATAAGGGTGGTCCACATTTTCATATAATTGAAAATGCCAACGTTTTTATTTGTAATTATGGTATACATGCTTCAGCAAAGTTGTAAACCATCCAATTTCAAAAAACTTTTCCAAAAAAGTTTTTTTGAGTTTCATCGTTTTATTTTTTTTTTCCTATGTTCACATAAGGTGGTCCATCGCGTTAGTATTGTTTGATCCTTTGATCTTGTCGCTTGTTCCTGTGGGGCGAGCGGCGAACACTTTTTCGCCGTTCAAAACTTTTATCGAGTAATATCGCGAATCCGGTTAGGCGCATTCATTTAAAATTATTTATTTATCGTTTAGCAAAACGAATCCTTTACCCAAACCTTTCCTATATCCAAACTCCCAGTGTCTACTTGTGGAAGTGCAGAGGACTCCTCGGCTTCCATAAAGCAAGTGGCACGTCAACATTTCCCTCCCATCCCTAAATTGACCTGCATTCGGACGCAGCCGCCGCCGTTATTGTTTGTCATAATAATGAGAGCACCAGTACTTACACATTGAGGATGCTACTGATCCCGAGTAGTGTAAGTACAGCTGTTCTTGCAATAACGGAGTAGCATCTGCGGGCGGTCAATCATATTCATGCTCATGCTTTTCTGGAGTTTTCAATTCTTTTTTTAGTTTATTTACATTTAAAAAATGTTTTTTGGACTTAAACCAACAGAAAACATTAGAAAATTGTGTAAATGTGTGTTATTGGCCTAAACTTAAGCGTTTGGCACTAAAAATGGGACAGGCCTTTAGGACCCTATTTATCCAACGATCTGTGTGATCGCATTCGGGTTCTTCTTCATCTGACTCGTTCATATCCATCACGTTTTGATTATTATCAAGGCAGCCTATGAACTAATTAAAAAAATAAAAATGTGTTATTTGGTGAGTGAAAGATCTTCTATTATTCAACACGCCTACTTTGATTGTGTATATTTCTGTGTGAAAATTTGCGTATTTTCAAGTTATATACAGTACTGTTATATATATAGTTATTATATTATATTATTTATAGTTATATAGTACTTTATAGACTACTTTGAAAAAAATAACTTTAGCAAAACTTTAATCAAAAACGTAGTTTACTTGGAGCACCCTATGTTGACTGGGGAAAAATGATCCAAATCGGTCAAATTGTAAGCTTCGTGGAAACTATTTAGGGTGAAAAACTTTGCCAAAGACTAAACATCAGTATCTTAACAACTGAGAAAGTTGATTAGATTGTTTATGTGATATTGTGGACCACACTTCTTCAAGATAACATATAATAAAATGCTTTATTTTTAGAAACAATTTTGTTTTAAATTTTGTTTTCATGCTCAAGATGCAAACTAATAAAAAAAAAGTTTTTTTTTTCATATCGTTTTTTTACACATTTTTCATCGAAGTAAAAATGGATGAAAAAATGAATGATATCAACTTAAAGTTTGAAAGTCATTGAAGTTTGTATGATAAAAGTTTTTGTTGTTCGAGGAGTTTTATTGAAGAAAGAGAAATAATATACCTCATTTTTCGATATTATAAAGAAAATAATTTTATTTTTTGAATGCCGTCAAATTATATTTTGTGTATTTGTCCCAATCAAAGTAGACGTGTTTTTGCGAGGAAAACAACTACAACACTTGAACGAAAAGAGATACCAAGTTCCTTCACTCACCAAATTTGCAAATTTCTAATGTTCAAAAGTATACTAGACTACTTTGTTAAGATATTAGGATTGAAAACACTGGAGCCAGAAAACCAGTTATCTATGGATCACCGTATGTGAACATAGGAAATATAACTTCGACCAATTTGGTAAATTTTTTTGAATTATATTTTCTGGACCAGTGTACAATATAAGATTAGCTTAAGTGAATTGTGAATCGTGCATCTTACGAATATTTCAAAAAGTAACTATATCGCGAAATTCAGTCAAGTACAAATAATTCGTACGGTGAATGAAAATAGCGTAATATGTACGAATCACGGTTTTACGAAATGGATTTTGGATAAAATACGAAGAGATATTTTCAGTGTGTTTTTGGAAGTTGGAAAATTAATATCTTATGGTCTTCATCGAATTGCTCTGAATCTTTCAATGACTTGGTAAACAAGTTTCTGATTCTACATCCATCGCACGATACTTAAAGTTCGTTAAACTCGTTGGATTGGGCTTGATCAGATATGACCATACAATTTGTAGTTGCTCCTCCATGATTGACCCGCACAATTGAAGTTGCACAAAGATTCACTGAACGGTGCTTGGGATTAGCTTACTATTCTCAATATGCACAAATCGAGAGCGCATAATCCAAAGCTCAACAACAGTGCCGGCAACGTCCTTACAGTAAACGGGGAAGGGGGAATATTATTTGCACAACGATTGATGTAACTTAGGCCAAGTATATCCCTAAATCTTTACACTTTGAAGGCTTTGATCTAAGTTTTTTATGGGCCGTGTTCAGAAGTAGCAATACTGGCAACGCAGACATGTTCCACACGATCGAAAGTGTAGCAGTCTCGTTCATCCTTATCAGTACTATCATTACCAGGGACTGACAATTTGGAGGAAGTAAAGGCTTTAGTATCGGAGCTGATTGACCTGATGAGCTCAGCTGGTTTCATCTTAAGGAAATGAAGTTGCTACAGCGCTGAACTACTTGGTAATATTCCGATAGATCTTCGAGACGAGATTTTTTGTTTCACTGTTCCCAAGCTGGAATCAAAAGAACCATCTTATCCGAATCGACAAAGATTTTCGATCCGTTAGGACTAATTGGTCCGGTAGTAGTGCAGGCTAAAACTTTTCTTCAAAACTCTGGAAGCAAAAATGCGACTGGGACGAGCTACAGAGCCCATGGATCGAATTTCGGCGACATATCCTGGCCTTAGACACGCTCATTGTCCCTCGCTGGGTCTCTTTCACCAAGGATCTAGTCACTTGTTGAGCCACTTGTATGAAAAAGTATGCAGCAGTATCAAAATTTTTCAACCGTTCTATTGGACCGACTCCACAATCGTGAAGTACTGTTTAGCTTCTCCAACATCCCGTTGGCAAGTGTTCGTCACAAACCGTGTCTCGGAAATTCAGCATATAACCAGCAATGGCGTTTGGAACCATGTGGCTGGAGCGGACAATCCAGCGGACATAATCTCGCGCGGAATGATACCCGCCCAGTTAAAATATGAAACGATATGGTTTGAAGGTCCACTGTGGTTACGACATGATCGGTGTGGCCTAGCAATTCGTCCGTAACACCGGACGTCGAGCATTCACTTCTCAAGGAGAGATTTTCTGTTGCGCCACCAGCTCGCGCAAAGCCTCTAAACGAACTGTTCCTCTTGCATTCCTCGTTCACCGAACTCGTTCGAATCGTATCATACATCCGTAGATTCCTCCATAACGCAACTCCGAACAACCGCACCTACAAGCGCTCGGGTCAGATAAAGCTCCAAGAGCTGAATGAGTCAACCGAAGCTCTAGTTCGGCTAGCTCAAGCGGACAGTTTTCCCGAGGAAGTTGCAGCACTTTCTTTAAGCGGGAGGTGAAGTCTTCGTCTAAGATTCTCATGCTACATCCAATCCTTGTTGATGAAACGCTCCACGTTGGCAGCGGGCTTGCTAACGCGCCAAAATTGATTTTACATCACCGGCATCCGTTCACCAAATTCGTTTTGCGACACTATCACCTCGCAAACTTCCATGCTGGTCAACAGCTTCTAATAGCCTCGGTCAGAGAGAAGTTCTGGCCAACCAATGCACGTGATTTGGCCCGTACGGTGTATGCAACCAGCAGCTTAGCTACGATGAGTTCCATACAATTGTCCAGCAAGTGGCCGCAATATTGAATTCTCGCCCACTGACCCCGCTTAGCAACGACCCCAACAATTATGCTGCCCTTACCCCAGGACACTTTTTCGTTGGAAGGCCGTTGACTGCGGTTCCCGAACCTGATCTACAAGAGATACCCGAAAATCGCTTGTCAGTCTGGCAGCGATGGCAAGATTTTGTGTAAAGACTCTGGCGGAAATGGAAAACTCACTTTCGTTCGGATTTGCACAATAGAACCAAATGGACAAGAAAGCGCGATAACATCATGGTTGGCACAATGGTTTTTAGTGAAGAAGGACAACCTGCCTCCGCAGAGGTGTAAATTGGGGTGAGTAGCAGAAATTTACACCGGGAGTAGTTGAGGTCCGCATAAGGAAGTTTCGCATACGGACAATTGGCATAATGGACGTTTCGCATAAATCAGTTTCATACAAGAACAGGTAGCATATTAAAGAAGGCATATAATTCTGATTATGCCAAACGTCCGTATGCGAAACGTCCTTATGCAAAACGTCTTTATGCGAAATGTCCCACCCCCGAGGTCCGCACCAAGGACGGGCTCTTCAAACGAGCTATCTCCAAAATCTGCGTTCTTCCAATCAAGGATAACGCACCCATAGAAGAAGAGTACTAGGCTCTTCCATCGATGGTGCTTCGGCACCGCGGGGATCTTCACATTGAGGGCCTCCGCTGTCCAGTTAAGTATGCGTTTCATTGAATAATTGAAAAAGCTCAAAAAATGTTCATCTCCCATAGACACCCGTCGGTCCCTTCGGGGACGCTAGTCATCAGAAGACAACGCGCTGCTATCTGGTACATCCGTAAATCATGTTCTACTACAACTAGGCTATCAAGAATAAGTGACGAACTCATTATGACTTCATCAAATAGTGATCGTAGAACAGATTGTTTGTAAGCGTTTCAAAAATGCTAAAATCTTATATTTTTTTAATATTTGCATATAAATCCTCAAATGTACTTGATTCCAACGAAAATAGCTTTGACATGAAGTGTCATACTAATACTCTTTACTTTTGCATTCGTTTTGCTTAACTGATTAGCAGAAACTTTGTTATTTCGTTTATTATGTTGTGTGTTTCGCACTATCAAAGTTACCCACATTATCAAAGTAACCCCGTTTTACAATAATTTTTATTTAAAGTACATTCCAAAATCATAAACAATTATTTTTGCATTTGTTAGAAGCATTTTGATTCTCAATAGTTATGAGATGGCGTGAGAGTAGTATTTTTTTAGAAGATGAAGGATGTAATTACTTCGTACTGCGAATGCATAATATTGTTTTAGAGATTATGTTGTGAGTTTAGTGTTTATACGTTTTGTAATATACATGTTTTATACTCATTCATTTTTATGAATTCTTTGTTTATTTTTATGTGATGCTCCCAACAACTTTGCACGATATGTAAACAATTCGAACACTGTTTACAAAGCAAATGTTTTGTACCTTGTGAATATTTGTTAGGTATTTTTTTGTATGTATTCTTGAATATCCTGTTATTGTTGATGTTGTTCCAAAAAATATTCATGCCTGATTATAGAGCATATTTTGGTTAATAAAAGTACTGAAGACACAAATTTATGTCGCAAATAAATCCAAAACGTGAGTGTCCAAAGTCCCCCGGAATCAAAAGTAGCCCCGTCTGACGGTACTCAAATAGCTTAAGGAACAGCTCTATGATATTCTCAGTAAAGTTTTGGATTTAGACAAGATAAACAAGTTTGTTTAAGACAGTTCTTGTGTAAGGCTTTTCCATTTTTAGATAAATCATCTATAGATTTTAAATTTCACTTAAGTTAAATCGTTAGTTATAGGTCGTGATTGGAAAAAATCGTTAAAAATTATATGTTGAAATTCGAGTTATGTCTGATGTGCTCTGAAATTTTCAGTAAAATTATTTATAAACAACTAAAATCTAGCCTTCCAAAGATGATCAATACAATATATAATCACAGTCGATGAAACCCCGTAAATGTTTTAAAAACATAAAACCTGCAGCATTTGCGTTTTTAATACAAACTTTTAGGAAATAATAATTTCACTGCATTGTTTCCAACAAACGATCAAGAATTATCTCAATCTTATTGTACAACGCGAAAGCCGTTTTGGGGAAGAATTGTTTAGCATCGGTTCGTATCAGCATCATTCTCACTGACCAAAGCTTAATACGATGGATACTAGCACATCACCCTATTAGAAGAAATCTTCCATTTGAAAATAATATCCAAACTTTTTTGCAATCTACTACAGATGACACGCAGGCTTCGTCCTTTGGCATTTTTTGACATCCCTGAGGTAACTCATGTAAGTCATTAAGGAACACCAGCTTTTACAGAAAGTCCATCTATGTCTAGAAGAGCAAGACCAGTAGAATTACCTTCAGTTTTGTTGGAACGTATCAAATTTGTTACACGTAAAAGTTGATGAGTGGTCGAATGTCCATGTTGGAATCCGAACTGTTCATTGGCAAAAACTGAATTTTCGTGGATGTGGACCAAGACTCTGTTATGCGAATATTGTTAGTTTTGAAAACAACTCTTCATAACTAATTTGGCATTTCTGAATCCGACTATGCTTGTCAAGTTCTTAGCTATACAATACAGTCGACTCTCCACATCTGGATGTTCTACATCTCGATATTTCTCCCTATGTCAATGATTTTTTCGATACCTTCATTCTGGATACATTTTCACTCTCCGTATCTCGATATCCTCCTTTTCTCGATATCTCCCTATCTCGATGTGATTTTCATTCTAGTTTTTCTCTCCGTATGTCGATATGCCTATTATCAAAGGTTACTAGATTCTAGGGACTCAAAACAAATTTCGAAGACGGAATGACGTCTGTTTGTTTTTAATTTTCCTGGTAATGGGGTGATTTTCAATCTAGTCACCAAAATAAATAAATTTACCATGAACAAGGAACAATGTATAAAACGGTCGATTTTTGAAGGGTATCGAAATCAATAATTATTAGAGATTGGTTGACTTCTATGTTTTTTATTTTCAAAATGGGCTTATTCTTCAAAAGTATTATGAATAAAAAATCTTTTGAAAAAGTCTAAGTTATTTTTGAAGCAAAATATGCCGGATATCATGAAACAATTCAACCCGATATTTTCACTATTTACTTATCATATAATTCTAACCAATGAACTCATTACATTACTAGTTATATTTCGATGCTGATTGTTTATTTTTTTGTAATAAAATAGATATCGTTTTTGACGAATTTGCTATATAAAATAAAGGAATTTTCAAGGGATCTTTTCTATGAATTCAGTAGGCTTATAAAGTATTCATGGATGCAACAGTCACAATTTTTAATATAAAGACTCTAATTGGATCAAGATATATACTATACGAGGACTTTTGCTTAATGCTATAAACTTTGTTGTTCTGAAGCCTAGCTTTTGAAATGAAGCTATTATTTCTTTAGAGAAACATGAATAAATTACTCATAAAGAACAGAAATAACCAACAAATTTGCTGGTATAAAATACATATAGGGTCGATGAAGCCGCATGACTAAGAACAAATATTCGAATAAAATTGAAAAATAAAGCCTGTGGCATTGCTTTTACGTCTGAAAGCTTTTTATCACGGTTTTGTAAAAAAAAAACACAAAAATACGAAAACAAATGTTTTTGTATTTATTGTCGCTTGTGCTACTATAGACAAGCAAAATACAAATCAAAACCGTGTTTTTACAAAACTTTTACATTTTTGCTTTAAAAATTGGATCAAAAGCTTTTGATTGATATAAAAAAAATCTAATTTCTAATAATTATCTTAATAATTAATATTTTTTCTTAGTAGTGCTACTATAGGAACAATAGGTTTCCTATTGATGCAAGGGAGCAAAACTATATTTCGATCATTTTTTTTTACAAAATCGAGTTGTGGTATGGTACTTAGGTAAGTGGTTCCAGAGCTTCATGTTAAAAATGTACTGCAACGATTTGTAGCAAAACGGCCGTAAAAAGCTATTAATGCGACTATAGGGGACTGTCTACTAAGGAAACACCGACCCTACACGAAATACGAAAATTTGAAAAATAAAATTCCACTAAATTTGCTTTATTTTCATGTTTTTCAGAATTTCCCGGGATCCCGGGATTTCCCGGGAAATGGTAATTTTACTTCCCGTATCCCGGGAAATTTGAAAACTCTAGAAGTGCTTATAAGAACTCTAAGCTGAGAAATAGGCTCTATCTCAGTGAGGGCGTATTGCCAAGAAGAAGAAGAAGAATACTAATGATATAGCTGTATATCAATAAAAATATAGTTTCTTTAGTAATCTAAACCAATTTTGCGCACGCTTCTTACTTTATCTTTTTGCAGAGAGTAAAAGAATGGTATTTGAGAAAATTTGATAAATCCCTAGTGTCGCCAAGTGTCAGAGATTGGTGAAATATTATTGGTGGTTTTTAAGTTCTACCTTCAGTAGAATAGTAGAAAATATCAACACACAATTTGTTCATAAAATGATGATTTTTGTTATACGAAGAATAACACTGCGGAACACGTTTTTGTCTCAAGCACCAAAATACCGCTATTTACCTAATTAAGGGTCCCTGAATCCATTGCCGTTTTCAAAAATATCATAACACGTCCAGCTTTTGAGATATATGCTGTTGAAAATGCAACATTTGACTGTTTCATTTAAATTGCATGTAAGTTTGCCAGCTTGTATGGCAATAAAATTTCTTAATTTGCCATAGAGTTCATTATTTTTTTGTTGGTTTAGAAAAGAGTTGTATTATTCCGTATGAGAGAAACAAAGAATATTGTATAGAGACTACAAGCGTATAGAAAACGATCGATTTAATCTAAATTTTATGGTGCAATTTCAACCAAATTATATCTGAAATGAAAGTTAAAGTCCTATTCAGCATGCTCGGTGGATTATATCACAAAAAAAGTTTGACAAATCTTAGTATAAATTTCATGTAAACATCAATGAAACCAGTGTTTTACGCAACTTTGATGACCTGTAGCTAAACATTGTGACGTGCTGGAACATATCTGAAAACGGCATCAGATTATCAGCGACCCCAAATCTACTAGAGACGCATAAATTGATCAGACAAGCAAAAATGTAATTTTTGTTACGCTGTGTAATGTATAAATTTGAAAAACAGCTTGAAAAGCATGAAAGAGGTGTCCACTTTATACAATGAACAATCATTATCTTGTGAAAATAAATTATTAATATAAAGAATACCTTTTCAAATAACTATTGAAAATCTTTTTTTTTACAGCGTATGCCACAAATGATTTTTTTTTCAGTATTTCCATTCAAAAATTTACATTTTGAAAAAAAAATGGAATAAGGACCGATTTCTTCACCTTCGCTTAAGCCGTAAACCACGTTTACCCATACGATTAAACCTGGTTTAAGGCCTAAGCGGTTGTGAAGAAGCCGCTTATAAGGAAGATTGGCCTTTTTCAAATGATAGTCCAAATAAATTTTGGAAAAAAAACACAAGTATGAAAAGTGGCTTATTTTGTCAAGGTCTACACATCCAGAAAATTTTATAGAAATCTGAGAAGGTGCTGTCAACATGTGTTCGAGTTGACGCGGTATGCGTCTATATGTGCTTACATGTTTGCAAATACCAAATAGGCGTTATAAAGGCTTTGTCAGAGCGAAACTAACTGATTTTCATTACTTCAAAACCCCGAAATGATTGTTATAATTATTAGCAACGCGTACAAACATCAATGACGCCTAAAACTTTGATGACATGTCTGTACTTCGCCTTCGACAAAATCTGTACTTCGCCAATCTCTGTCAGCCTACGTAATTGATATTTTTTTTAAACAACATTCAACAATTGATAAAATAACCAAAAAATAAAATCATTAGGTTGAGACCCTGGGGGAAATTGAAACATGTCTAAGAGTAAAGATTAACTTAGCTACTAAGTTCGGGTGCAAAGAATCTTAAAAAAAAATGTTAAAACTTGTAATTTATCCTATTTTTAAGAATTTTCCAAAGTACTTTTTTCGTTCAAAATCAAGAAACATTACATGAAAATGTGTGCACTGTATCTATTCTCCAACCGTAACATAGTAAACAAATTGTCATCAAATAATTTTTAGTTTTGAACAGAAAATTGCTTTTATAGTTCGGATTATGACGATGATTACAATGAAGGATTCTTTAACGTAATATTCGCATACGCATCTGAAAAAAAAACCGTTCATGATCAACAAACAAAAATTCTAAGCCTGTATGTATTCAAAGAAGAGCTAAGTAGATCATAGTGGAGCTATCACAACATTTCAAATATTAACAACTTACATCTAGGGTTAGCATCAGCGTATTGTTGAGTACTGGCTTTGTAAAAAATGAAGTGTAGTGTTAAAGTTCAATTAGTGTTTTTTTTAGTCAACAATGTTAGTTACACTTTTGAAAACTCGGAATAATTTTATACAAATTATCCTTTTTGAACATCAAAACCACTTTTAATCATCTTTAGACACCCAAAAATTAGAAAACAATGAAAATTTTTGATGTCAACGAAATACATCTTTGAGCGGAATTGCACTTCCGAACTGATCAAATTCGCCCTACTGATCAAATTTCCCCTGAATTACGGTATTTATTAATGCGCTTCATCAATGACTGTATTAGGTTGCGATCTTTGCATGCCGATCGCAACACATGCCTGCCGAGTTGAACTTGCATTTGAACTCTTGCACCGACTTCATAACTACAGCTTTCCCTTCTCGATGTTGCCCTTTCACCAGCTACGGCGTACCTAAATCGTTTTGTATCATTCACACTCTCTTCAAAACGCCACAAAAAGAAATCGCTTATTTTTTTCGCTTGTTTCGTCTCGGCTCTATTTGGCTTACCCGTAGAATTTGTGTGCATTCAGCAGCCGCAGATTGGCGTTGCGTTCCCGGGGCTTAAAATACTCCGTAGTGTAGCTATTGGACGTAAACCGGTGGCTCGCAAAGAGCAGCAAGATGCACAACCCGCTAATGGCACACACCCCGATCAAATTGATACGTCGTGACATTGTTTCCCGTCGCTTTTTTCGCCCACCGAACGCGATCACTTTCTCCTCCATAAACTTATGCGAAACGATCGAAACAAGAGCGCACTTCTTTCTTTCACTTATGCGCCAAGATTGGATTTGTTGCACTGGAGGTATGTCGATCACGAGCGCCACGCACTATCATTGGTCACTACATTTATATGCTCTTTGGGTAATCTCACAAAGGAACAGCTGACACGATACAACCCTCAACTAGAATGCAGACAAAAATCAAATCACTCCCTATTTGGAACTTTTCAATCGCTGAAGGCTCGTCTCCACCCAATGTAACACCATCATAAATTCAAATTAATTAGCCACCCATACATTGTGGGAGCTGCCACCTTTGGAAATCCACTTTCTATATTGCCATTTGCATGAATTATGCACAAACAGACCTTATGCTATATCCACCGAAACAAGATTTTATGAATATTTTCTGACAAATCGACTCGCATTTGACTCAGTCCATGAGTTAATCACTATTTCTTTCTCAAGTGTTTATGAAACACCACTCGATTCTTATCACATTCTAATCCCTCAGTCACCACCGATGTGAATTCCCCCGGACACTTGAGAATATCAACTCACGGCACAGTTAACTTCAGATGATATTCTCAGAAACCGAAAAATCAATGTATGATAGAAATCGCGAATGTGCCATTATTCAAACCCCATTAAACTCGCGACGACGAGCGACGACATCACTCTAAGGTATAGCACAAATTTTGCGATGTTGAAAGCGCGACGGATGGAAGTAAATTGAACCTGATGTTTTCATTTTCTCATAATCAAAGAGTACCCATACGGTTGTATTATGGTACACTGTGTATGAAGAGAACCATTGAGAAATGTATGAGCAACAGTTTGACAGAGTTCACACTGTCAGCTTGACACTGACACGGCGGGCAATTCGAGAAAGAGCGGATTTATGCCCGCTGAACTGGCACTGATGCCCCACTGTGGGCTGAGGAATTGACACCACTGTGGTTCGAATGCACATCTCGCATAACCTGTGATCTCGCCCTAAAAGCCATTGGTAATATACTACCGATTTGAATATAAATTTATAAGCGTATATGTTTATTGAACAGAAATCATAAATGTCTATTTCTACTTAAACATGTTAACTCCACTTCTACAATCAATTTGACGTTGAAAAAAATGAAATATTATTGCTCTGAATATTTCTTTACAAGCATAAATATCTATCAAACTTGGTTTTGCGTAGTTTTTTGGGCAAAATAAATACTGAGTGTAATTAAAAAATTGTATTACTCCTCAAACATATTAACTTGACTTTCAAAACAATTTAATACTCGAAAACATAACATACTATACTATTTGAATTTTTATTTGCAAGTATATATATTAAGTAAACAGGGTTTGACGAAGTTTCTTGGGTAATATACATTTTAGTGTATTCAGGAATATCTATTTCTACTTAAACATATTAACCTAACTTCTATAAATTATCTATAATATTTTTTTTTTTCGAAAAACCCATGAGCCATTGCTTTGAATTCAGATTTACTGATAAACAAGCTCATTAAATAGGGTTTCTCTTAGATTCTTAAGTTAAATAAATTAGAAATGTTATCATAAAATGTCATTTCTACTCAAAAATGTTCACTTAACTTCCATAAGCAAGTTCATGTCAAGATAACTATTTGCCATTGCTTTGGATTTCGATCTACCGGCAGACATACTCATAAAATTGAGTTTTAAGCAGTTTCTTTTGTAAAATAAATTTTAAGTGTAATCAGAAGTTTTTTTCTTATTCAAACATCTTCACTTGACTTGTGAAATTAATTGAATGGCGAAAAAAGTACATGTAGTTGCTTTGAATTTTAAGCTACAGACAATCATGTTAAAAAAATTTCGTAATATTTCAGGTGAAATAAATTTTTAGTGTTTAGTGTTTTCAAAAATGTGTATCTTCATTGAAATTTATCAAGTTCACTTCGACAATCAACAATATGGAGAAAAAAACTACATGTCATAGCTATGAATTTCAATTTACAGGCAAACTGGACCAAGAAATATGGGATACCCCTTAAAAACCTTATATCTTACTACGACTATGTGTAATATTATTTTTCTCTGAAATACACAACTATAAGCATTGAAATGGTGAAAGAAAATCGAAAATCGGTTGGCTCATTATAAAGTTATGGTTTTTTGAAGTTTTTAATCAATTTTTTAATGGGAGCCGCTTATTCCTGTTTTTCCTCGCTTCGACCATGTTGAGTATTTTTCATTTAAAGACCTGCACTAGAAGTGTCGAATTGTGAAACAAATTCGAAAATTGATTGCATAGTGGCACTGAAATATTTTTTTATAGGTTTGGTAAACATTCCAAATAGGAGCCCCCCATTCTCCATTTGCCTTGCTACGACAATGTTTGGAATTTTTCCCTGCAAGGCTGGTCTTCAATGTTTTCAACGGTGAAATAAAATTATAATAGGGCCCATTCACAAATTTCATAACGCTGAAGGGGGTGGGTGGGTGTTCTAACAATGTTACGGCCCATACAAAAACTGAAAAATATTCATACAAAAAGCGTTACAAGGGGGTGGGTGGGTGTCAAAAATGGCCAATTTCAGCGTTATGAAATAAATGAATGAGCCCACATTGTTGTCTGATGGCTGAGATATAAGCTCTGAACCATTGTAACGCTGTTTTTTTTCTGAGTTTGACCATCTTTGCTCAGCCCCTCACGGACCTTCTACCTTGCTACGATCATGTGTGTTATTTTTCTATAAGCGTTTGACCACAATGTAGCGAAAAACTTTTAGCATTTGGACAAATATTTGTGAAGTCATGATTTTTTGAAAAGTCCGTGTAACGCTGTTTTGGGGTCACCGTTGTCTACGGTTTTTTTTTTTCTCACAGTAGCGTGACCAGGGATGCCAAGTCATTTTTTTTTAAATCTGGAAGATTTTGGAAATTTGTCTGGAAAAGTCAGGATCGTTTATGTCGTACATGGAGAACCTTACAAATTATTTACAAAATCTTACAAATTCATTTAAAATTTTATCTGGATCTTCCAGATTTTTGTAAAATGGGACCTCAAAAATCTGGAATGTTCTAGACAAATCTGGAAGGTTGGCAACGCTGAGCGTGACAGTTAATACGATCGTAGCAAACAATGCTATCGCAGTTGGCTGGTTGAATGGGCCGCTTCTCCACACGCTGTTGGGTGGATCAAAGTAGCCTTCGATGACGACGACGGCGGAGCGAGATCGAACCGTTGGATTTCTTGACAACATCGGAACTCAGTAACGTCAGTGACGTCCGGAATTCTTTGGCTGTCGAAGACTTGAACTTGGTATTTCATTAGAAACACGATACAGAAGTAGCTTGAAATTCTTCATTCAACATGTTCACTACCGCCACCTAGTGACAATTATTAATTAAGAGCTAAACTGTTTACTTTTCGGATTACCTTGACCTTATCAAAATTATGAGATAGAACTTGTATGCAGTTGTTTATAAAAACATCTGTTTTTCGGATGCCCTTGACTTCGATCTTTCTATCTTATTTGTATCAAAAGATAAAACTAGCTAAGGATGTTCAATTTCACATGCTCACTAGCGCCACCTAGCAGCAACATTTAGAACCAATATGCAATTTGCATTTCGGATGTCCTTGAACTTATAATCATGATTATCAGAGATCTCTGCTTAGCATTTTTTCGCTCCCTCGAAATAAGACAAAGGCACCACGCTGCTCTAGAGTATGTCACCGAACTCTGATGATGTTGAGGAGTATTATCAAGCCTGGTACCACTTTCCTACGCACCACCTGTTCATCGATTTCAAAGCGGTATACGACAGTATTGACCATGGACGAGAACAGCTTTGCGAGGGAAGCTCACAAGATTGATTGAATCAACGATGGACGGTATCCGATCTAACAAATCTGAAGGCTATTCTACTGGTCTTGCTCTTCTAGAAATAGAAAAAGCATTCGACAGTGTTTGGCATGAAGGTTTGATAGTAAAATTAAAAAACTTTAATTTTCCAACAAACATTGCTAGAATAATTCAAAGCTAATTGCCAAATCGCACACTTCAGGTTAATTATCAGAACTCCAGGTCTGAAAGACTTCCTGTAAGAGCTGGTGTTCCTCAAGGCAGCATTTTGGGACCAATATTATACAATATTTTCACATTTGACTTACCTGAGTTACCTCAGGGATGTCAAAAATCCATGTTTGCGGATAACACAGGCTTCTCCGACAAAGGACGAAGCCTGCGTGTCATGTGTCGTCGATTGCAAAAAAGTTTGGATATTTTTTCTTCATACTTGCAAAAATGGTAAATTTCTCCTTATGCTTCCAAAACTCAACTAATAATATTCCCACATAAACCAAAAGCTCTTTATTTGAAACCTTCAAGTAGACATGTTGTCAATAAATTGGTCAGATGAAGTTAAGTATCAGCTAGATAAAAATTTTCAAAATTTTCAAAAATCACATTGAAAGCATTCAATCCAAATGTAACAAATATGTAAAATGTCTCTATCCCCTCAAAAAAAAATCAAAACTTTGTCTTAAGAACAAGCTTTCAGCATACAAATTTTCAGACCAGCCATGTTGTATGCTGTACCAATATGGTCTAGCTGTTGTAATACCAGGAAGAAAGCTCAGAAAGGATTCAAAATAAAATTTTGAAAATGATTCTGAAGCTTCCTCCCTGGTATAGTACCAATTAGTTGCATAGAATATCCAGTGTTGAAACATTGGAACAAATGTCAAATAAAATAATGATAATTTCAGGCAAAAATCGTTACATTCTATTGCCACGATTAATGCGTTATATATTTAGGTTAAGTTAGATTAAGTAAATTGAAAACGTGTTTTTTTTTCTCTCTTATAAGCACGTGAAATCAACTCACCTGTAAAAAATCTGAACTGCTACGGCAAATGGAATGTAATATGTTGTTAACAAAATATTAATAAAATCTTAAATTTGTTTTACCAAATTAGGATGGTAGTGTTCTCTAACACAGAACACCTAGATATAAGAAATGAATGTAATGTTTGGAATGATACTAATAAATAAAAAATGTTCTGTTGCCTCACCGCTACATTTTGTATCAAAAGTTGTAAAAAAAATTGATAAGTGAAACTATTGTATTAAGACATAGGCCCTTGAATTTCTCAACTTTCTATGCAGAACTAACTTCCGACGAGGAAAATAATAAAGAAAACAACATTTATTTGGGAATGTTGAATTGTCTATTTTTACAATGATTTTGTTCTGGTTTCGTTTCTCCTTCGTCTTTTGTCGTCTTCAATTAAAATATTTTTGCTAAATCTTTAATATGACTTCTCCAACGTTTCCCGCCGCACTTCTGTCTACCTCTTTATACTACTATAGTGTGGAAGTGTGTCTGTGTATGTGTTTGTAACATTGTGTGTGTATGTGTGATCTGAGTACACGAAAGTGGTTGCTCTATTCAAAATTAGCACGACTTTCCTTCCATTCGCAATTGTTAGTATCGTACTTGAGTATTATTCCAAAATGTTAACAATGGTGGCCAAAAGGTGAATATGTGATTGTGAGTGCCACCGGAAACAGTGCACTTCTAAGCGGTGCACACTTCCGAGGAATGGGAGCTTACGTGAGGAAACAATATTCTGTTGGTTTGTAATAGTTTGACTGGCTTTGTATACTTCCAAAAGGGGAAAACCTATGATTTTGTGAATTGTAGTTTTGTGAGTAGAGATTACATCAGAGATAAATAGAGAAATGTTGCCTAGAAAGCAGTTGTGCCTATATGTTTGCAACGTCGGCGCAGGAGGGATTGCTCGGTGAACAAAATAGTGTTGTAAGGACCGTGGTTGTAGTGCTTTCACTTACGGGGAGAGAATCTATCGAAAAAACTGTTCGTTAAAGAGATTGTTTGGAGAAGACTATATTGTCTAAAATTAGGCACTTTCCTCTATTACAAATCGATAGAAGCATTTACGACTATTAGTGTCTATAACCGGGAATAAGGAAAGAAATCGATTGCACGTTGACTTTCTAGGAATACAAGCTGTTTGATGGGGGTAGATTCTATAGTAATAATTAATTGAAAATTAAAGCAATGTCTTTACAATGTAGAAACGATAGCACTGTAATGCTGCTACTTTTTCCTTTACTTCTAAAGTACTGTACTCCAACTGGTTCTCTTATGTTCACAAGCTTATGTGGAATTTACGTTTGTTTATACAGGTTTATTTTTCGTTTGTCGGCTTTTTTCACAAATTACGATGCCCACATGATTTCATATTTAACAATTCTATCTACATCGTTTTTTTTTTGTTTTGTCAAAACCGTACTTTATGCTTAAATATTGAATTGGTTTCCTGTTTTCAAATTTCCATCACTGGCGCGTGTCTTCTACTTCGCTCTTCCGGACTGTATTTAGACCCACTTATTAATTGCGGAGAGTTACCGTATCGTGTTTCCGATCAGAGTTGCTTGTTTCTTTTTTCCGATTTTTAGTTTTGTTCTTACACAATAGGTTGTCATGTTCAAATCACATTTGAAACGTAATTTTACCTCGATACCCTGTAAAATTATGGTATATAAAACTGGAATCTTACTCATGGTTGATTTTCTCCTATTTTACTTTAAACCTTAATTTTGATTACACTTTTTTTGAAGAAAGAAATATTTCACATTCGCATTTGCTATATCGTTTCGTTAAGAATTTATGCAAAGATTATACAAAAGGGTAAGAAATGTTTTTTTTTTGTTTTACTTTTTATTTCGTTTGTGCTTGTGCTTTTTTCTAAGCGAAATATTTTAATCGAGATGTAAGATTTTGGTTTCTCTGATTGTAAGAATCGAATTTCGTTTGGAAATCAATACCAATTGCCTAAAAGGGAAAAATTATATTCGAGTAAACATGGTTGAATTTTATTCTCTAAGTTAAATAAAAAAATGTTTACGGTTGTTTTGTTGCTTTCAATTTTCATTGTTATCACTAAAGACGACTATCGTTTCAGGATAATTCTTTGGCAGTAGTTCTCTTCTATTTTATTGGTATGTTACTCTTCATTTTGTTTTTGTTTTATATAAATCTTTCTACAACCGTCTTCAAAACTATCTAAAACTATATTTACATCCATACTGTTCGCGTTATATACGAAGTACATATGTCAAACTTTGTGTCTTTTTGTTTTATGTTTTTTTTTTTGCTTTTCGTTTACAATTGGACATTCTAGTGTCTATAACGAATGTGCCAATTTTTACTAATTTCCTAATGTTTCACCACTCTCGTGTTAAAGCCATTAAATTTCTCTATGTTGCTGGTTGTTGTTTTTTTAATAGGAAAAGTAAAGTTATGTTATCGTTTTCAAAGGCACTGTGCACAAGACTGGAGAACTGTAATGGAACATCCTTTTCAGCATCCACCAATCATGAATACAGTGCCTTTTTTAACTCTACCGAACGAATAAAAGAAGATACCCAGAATATCTATGATCGATTCAACGCAGAACGAGAAAACACTATTTGAAACCATAACAAGTAATTCATTTGTTATTGGACCATGTCTGCCAACTATTGATAATTTAAGTACTGTACTTTTTCATTCTTAGAAACGTAACTATATGACTAGTTACTTGGAAGAACAGGAAGTTAATCATTAATGTTAACTTCTCTCCTGATTTATGGCCATTAAGGCTAAGTAAACATTCAGTACCAGGGAACCCTCCACAGTATTGTGCCCTTCTTGAGCTACGTAACGATGCAGGTGTTCTTGTGTTTTTATCCAAGATAAATGAAAATCCTTCTTCTTTCTCATAACTGCTGGTGAGTAAGTTGTTATTTGCTTTGAATGGCAGTAAAATCCTGATTATGGTATACTGGCCGCAACCAACATGGACACGATACGTATAGACTCCGATAATGCAGAGCTGACAGCCGTGCTACTCCACTTCCCTAGTAAGGATGGATGACACCTCCCCGAACCCGAAACGGCGAGTGGGCTTATAGTGCGGTTGCCCCCTTCCCATTAAAACTTTGGCAAGCCTCCAAATACGTTCCAAATCGACCACCTTAGCCGGCGGAAGTATTTAGGCCCAGTTGTATGTTTCCTGTCCTGTGCCGATCTGGCTCTAAACACGGTACCCCATGATGGACCGGTCAACCCTGGCTCTCACTGCTTGCAAAGATCACCATGAATTCACGAAGGCGACTACTTACGACGGAGGAAGCTAGCGGCTTGGAGAGGGGACCCAACAAAATGGAGAACATCAGTAAACCTTTTGAAGGTAAATGTTCCACTTAGTCAACTTTATAATAAAGTTCTCTTATCATTATTCCAATCTATGTAGACGTACTTTTTCAATAGTTGGCAAACTATGGTCCCACTAAATCGAAAGTTATTCGATAACGACCGTAACAAAACTAATCCATTTATCTTGTTATACGGCAATTATAGTAGTAATCAGTATGGGAGGGAAGTAAAAAACTGACATTTTCCCATACAGTAAAAATAATACTCTCCGTTAGAACAGGTAGAAACTGTAATTAGTAGGGACCTCATTAATACCGGTGCGGTTTGATTCAGTAATGCTAGGGAAAATCAGGTGTTGATCTTTAAATTTACTCATGTCCATAGAAAGTTGAAATCAAGCTACTGTTACTTCTATTGCACTAATCAAAAGGGCACAGTGGGCATGTGAAGCATCGCAGTATTTCAAGTTCAACCAATTTATTTATTGTCCTTGGATGGTATTTATCATGTTTGGTGATGGAGGATGATCGATGATGAAGCCTGAACTATGGTGATATTGCAACAAATGTATGTGAGTGTTTGTGTGTATGATACAAATGCGATCGTGGAAACGTAAAATTCTTTATTGTCCAACCGATCGTTGTGCGTGACGCGCTTTCTACAAAACGGATTCTTCTAACAGTGTCGAAAAATAGTGGGCGGATCTCTCGGCTTCTGTTCTGTCCTATCCTTTTACTATTCTTCTCTAGAGTTTTCTCCAATAATATCGGTTGAGTTCGGGTTACGCCTTTTTCTTTACTATATGGACGGCAGATAAGATAAATATTCCAAAAAACTGACTCAGTTGCGTACCTTGGCTCTCGCTCTACAGAGAGATTTTAATGTAGATGAAAGATTCAACTAAATTTGAAAATTCCTATAAAATATTTGCACTGGGACGGATGTGGCGTATGTTATAATGTCGTAAGTCGAAAAGTATTTAAGCAGGTCTCACCTATGCTGTTGTACACGTAGCTATGATATAGGATTGAATATAGGAGAAAAATACAGATCTTTGCCATCGAACAACTCTAAACTGATTTTCTATACGCTACGGATAGGGCTAAGCAGCATTTTGCGAAAAACATACTGCTGAAAGTACTTGCCCAGAACTAGCTTTGCTATTCGGGAGCATTCCCAAAATGGAACTGATACTGCAAGGTAATGGGCATAAGATAAACCAATGGTTCTACTATCGAAATTGTAAATAAATTGTTTGCCACTTTTGCCCACTGTGCAAGTAAATAGTGATTTAAACCTGATTATACAGATATATTTATGGAAAATAAGATCTGAAAGACTGAAGATCTTTCCTCGAAACAATATGATATGTTAATGAGTTAAACAAATATAAACTCTTCGTCTTAGTAGATTGGTAAATGACAATAATATTCTCACAACACTTCACCTAGTTCTTCTCTCTTCGAATCTCGTTAGGATGTGTCATCGTTTCACACCCATCTTATTCGGTTTGCTGTTACTACATAGCCTGTGTGACTGTTTAAACCTCGTTTACAGCGGAAATCCTTTTTGTTCATGATGGTTTTCTACAACTTTTTAATCACCTTTTTTCCACCATAAAACCAATCACCTAGTTTGCTGCTTCTAGTTAATGTAAATGCGTTACGAAATTATACACTTTGAAGTATTTTCTTCGCACTTCAGGCTTCAATTTCATACAACTGGTTATCCAAAACGTGTTCTTCATTCTGCCTACCATTATTACTTTTAACTCTTCCATCTATTACTGTACGAAATCTTCTTCTTGCTAAATTAATATAATTCATATCTTGTATTGTTGTCTCTGGTTTGCTTTCATATTCTTCCCCATATCAAACTTCTTTTACACTTTTACACGAAAACTGAACCAATGTATGCAAATTACCTCACATACAAAAGTCTAGATTCAGGATCCAGATCCCAGAAACACCTTCCGTAACTACCTTGAACCGCTTGCGAAAAAAGAAACTAGTGGATCAAAGAACGTAACTGGAAAATCCGCTTAAACCTAACCCCTTAAGGTAATGTGACCTACGTACTACTGCATTGATGTTACTTGTTATGATCAGTTGAGTTACCGGTATAGCCGTCCCGAAAGGTACTGATGATTACTAGTTCCGTTCGGTAGAGAAGAAAAGGTCGAATAAATATGGTCGTACACGCTATATAATCCTATGAACGTTTCTTTGTATCGCTTGCACCGCTGCGATGGAGAAAAAGTGATGGTAGACCCTCTGTGAACTTGCTACGCTAGTACTTCTTCGTCTTCTGTGGGGTGTTGGCAAGCCAAGTCCAGGATGTGGTGTATAGGGGGCAAAACAAGAAGAACAGCTCCTCTAATTATCACGCGCTGGAGTAGTCGAGGGATCGGTTCGACGGTCCCGGAATGGCGTCGTCGTCCAGGACAAACGTGGGACTTTGCCGTGAGGTTGAGGCAATTGGTTGGTAGTGGTAACCCTGACGGTTGCGGTGATTCGATTTCTGCATATTACCTAAGGTAGGACGCTGATTATACGATTGGTCGGGACGTTTCACTGCAATGGAAGATAAATGGCATATAAATGGAAATTCATTCACTGCGTAATTTAAACTGGCCAAAAGGGTTTGAAATGCACTTGAAAAATACCACGATAATACGTTTGATGTGTATCTACTGGAAGGTGGAAGCCGCACTTCGATGAATACCCGAATGGTGCAGAGAGCAAAGGTCAACAGAGAAAATGTCTACAACTGTAGTGTGGACAATGGGAACTAGTCAGCTCCCCATTTGAGGAAGGTTAGGAATGCCAGTCAATAGCTTGAGAATAATAAAGCAGCTAGTAAGGCTATCCATTTGTCTGGACCGAATGACCTTGCTTACATTCCAAATGCAGTTTACAAAATGTTATCCCAGTCAGATAATCATTCGTCATCTGCCACTAGTAAAGGGCCGTCCATAAATGACGTAGCATTTTTTCACTGATTTTTTACATCCCCCTCCCCCCTCGTAGCATTTCGTCACAAATGCTGATACCCCCCTTGGAAAATACGTAGCATTTCAAGTATCCCCCCTATCTTCTTTTTATTTGTTTTCCTTAGCAATTGGGTTAAAACAAAAAAAAATAATTCAAAAGTTCAATACAAAGTTTGATATTAATTACTGACTGAAACGTCAGGATAATCTAACGAATAATAATTTGATATACAGAAGCGCTCAAAAGTAATTTGGCAAATAGTTTTGAATAAACTTTTTCCTGTCTAAGTTGTTAGCTAATTTGTTTTATTTTTGCTGTTGCTACCATTAAAATAAGTTTACAGCTGAAAATATAAAAAAAAATGATTGGAGCTTACAGTAACGTGTACAATAGATTTTATAATATGTCGAGAAGAAATTTTGTTATATTATTAGAGGATTGTTTTTTTAGTTATTCGATATTAGGAAATAGATTTCAATGAAGATGATCAACAATATATCATAATTTGAAATGGATGTTCGTCACTATTACCCAAATTCAAATCCATTGAGCAATCAGTGGCCAGATATAGAAAAGATAACAATATTATTAATATTTGGAATGTTTAGAAAATCTTAGCGATTATTATAGAAATAATTCATCTATATTAATATTTCAGCTAAACTTCATTATCGTTCCCCATACTGAAATAATCTTACACAGCCTATAATGAAACAATTAAATAAACTATTTATTTATTTATTTGATTTCGTCTTCGATTGGTTCGTACAGACTACTTCTAATTAACTTAAATTAACATAAACAATATTGATTCAACGAGACATGATACAGAATTTGAAACGATATTAAAAACGTAAATAAAACAACGTGAGTCATCAAAACATATTCAACAGAAGTAATGCTAACAGTCAAAACATTCATACAGTTAGTTTGGAACACAATGAAAATTATTCAGATCTATTGTTGAGCAGTTGACGGTCTCCAAGCTCTTCGAGTATAGCTTCGAAATTCGCGACATCTTACTCCATCGGGCCAGCTTGAACTTTTCGTTGCAGTACTCCGGAATTGTGCGTCGACGGTCACTTTATACGAAACGTAGTCCAACGTTGCAATATTCGTCCCATATGCAACTAAACGTTTGATGCCCAATACTTCTCTTGCACCTATGGACTCGCACACCATATCTTTAACCTCATCATCAGATACATCGTTTGCAATATTTGTTACGTACAATTGCAGATTATCATCTGTAGAGGGGCTGTGATTTTCAACTATTGCATCAAGCTTAGTAGACGACAATGGAGAAGTATTCCCGGTAAGCTCCTGGCTACATTGTAATTTCGAAGACTCATTCGGATCAGTGAAATTTCCTTCAATTTTCAAGACCGTTTGGCTGATTCGATTCAATTCACTTTTAATTGAATTTAATTCCGTTATCATGGCGAAATTGTTCACCTCTTTCATTGCCTCCCGACAACGACCCTTTGCGATGACATCTTTGCAGGTATCGCACATCCAAAATATATTTTCATGCAGGCAGGCACATCCTTCATCATAGGATAGTCCAACGCATTTCGCATGGAAGTATCGGAATTGTTCGCAAAATCCTTCGCAGCTTACAACTATGTCTTCTGCAGTAATTTCAACATTGCATGCCGTTCAGTGCGCATCGTACCTTCGTGCTGTGCGTACACGAATTCTCTCTGCTCTTGGAAGTTTTCTTAAAAACTACCTAAAGCAATAAAACAGTACTTTTCAGTGCTACAAAAACAGTACTTTTCAGTGCTAAAATTAAAAACGGTACTTTTCAGTGCTACTAAAACAGTACTTTTCAGTACTATTTTTTCTACTATTGATCCCTTTACGATCCTTGTTTGGACCCGTGCCTTCGATTTTTCGTTGGACCCGTTGGCGAAAGCTAGCGGTGGTAATCCTTCTTGGACACCGTCTTGGGAAAAAACCTTTCGAAGGTCACGTCTTCTTTCGTTTATTAATTAAACATGGTATCAACAACAAACAAAAGGAAGGGTGAATCTCTGAATTCACTACTTCCTTCCAAAAAAGTGGGTTTTAAAACCGTCACTACATGTGGCAAGAATGGAAGAAAGGACGCTTCCCCGGAATGCGAAGTTTCTTCCAAGGGTGAAATGAATAATTGTATCGAAATGAGCAATCAGTTCGATGCTCTAGACAAATTTTCCGAACACCAAATCGAAGCAGCCTCTAGCCCAGGCTCTTTGATTCAAGTGAGGAAGCAAAGAGTGCCGCCTATCGTGGTCAGTTGTTCCGAATTTGGGGGATTTAGGCAGGAGATCTTGAACTCCATTAGGGGAATCAAGGTTTCCTTCCAAATCGCAAAGAAAGGAGACTGTCGCGTTTTGCCGGAAACTCTTAAAGATCGTGAGCTTCTTCTCAAACATCTTGAAGAGAAGAAGCACAAATTTTTTACTTATGACGACAAAACTGAACGTTTGTTCAAAGTTGTCTTGAAAGGTCTCTCAAGTGACTATAAATCACCTGAAGAGATCAAAAATGGAATAAATGATTTACTTGGATTTTCCCCAGTCCAAGTAATCATTATGAAAAAGAGAACCCAATCTGGCATTGTTCGGAAAGGGCTTTCTCAAGAATTTTATTTAGTTCACTTTAACAAAAAAGAACTAAATAATATGAAAGCTTTAGAAAAAGCAAAACTTTTGTTTGATGTCCGTGTGACATGGGAACATTTCCAGAAACCTGGAGGAAATTACCAGAACCCCACTCAGTGCCGTCGGTGCCAAAAGTGGGGTCATGGTACAAAAAATTGTCGCATGGATGCTAAATGCATGATTTGCGGAGGTTCTTCTCACGCCAAAGACGTCTGTCCAGTGAAGGAAGATACCACCAAATTCATATGTTGTAATTGCGGGGCTAACCATAAGTCCAATTTTTGGAATTGTCCTTCACGAAAAAAGGTCATTGAGGCTCGTGCCAGGCAGATGAAAGATAATATCCGTTACGATAACGGTCGTTTCCGGAATTTGCCTGGTAGAGTATCGAACAATGCTCATTTTTCAGTTAACGATCGCTTGATCATGAATCATACCCATCAGGAAGATCATAATCATGCTCAGTCACAAACTAATTTTAATCCGTCGGGTAGCCATTCGAATCTTTCTATTTCGAATGTATCTACCCACGGTAAATCCTTTGCCGATATCGTAGCAGGAAATTCGAACTCCTCCCCTGTTCGATCCATGGGTACCCATTCTACTAGTTTCAAATCAAATGGAAAAAACCCTACCGCCACAGGTAACTCCGCTTCTTCGTCTACCGAAAATTCCAATGGGAAATCACATGACATGTCTGCCTCTGATTTTAATTTTCTAACTGAACAATTGAATCTAATGATTGATGCAATGTTCAAAGCCACCACTATGACTGAAGCAGTCCAAGTAGGTGTAAAATTTACTAATCAAATTGTTATTGGATTACGTTTTTCTAATGGATCCAAATAATAATATAAATATTTTAAATTGGAATGCTCGTTCTCTGAATGGTAAAGAGGACGAGCTGTTTAATTTTCTTACGGTTAATAACGTGCATATAGCAGTTATTACCGAAACGTATTTAAAACCTGGATCTAAACTCAAAAGAGATCCTAACTTTTTTGTTTATCGTAATGATCGACTTGATGGGGCATGTGGGGGAGTTGCAATCATCATTCATAGGCGTATAAAACATCAACTGTTTTCATCATTTGAAACTAAAGTTTTTGAAACTTTAGGTGTTTCTGTTGAAACACAGTTTGGTAAATATACTTTCATAGCTGCCTATTTGCCTTTTCAATGCTCTGGTGAGCAAGTTAATTTGCTCCAAACTGACTTGCGTAAATTGACTCGCAATAAGTCAAAATTTTTTGTCATTGGTGACTTTAATGCCAAACATCGGTCATGGAATAATTCTCAAAGTAATTCCAACGGCAGAATTTTATTTGATGAGTGCTCTTCAGGATATTTCTCAATTCAATACCCTGATAGCCCCACATGTTTTTCCTCTTCTAGAAATCCATCTACGATTGATTTGGTCTTAACCGACTCTAGTCATCTTTGTAGCCAACTGATTACTCATGCTGATTTTGATTCTGATCATGTCCCTGTTACATTTCAAATATCCCAAGAAGCGATTCTCAATCCTATCAGCTCCACTTTCAATTATTTACGAGCCGACTGGAATATATATAAAACGTATGTTGACTCCAATCTTGATGTTAACATTTCTTTAGAAACTAAACTTGATATTGACAATGCTCTTGAAACTTTGACAAATTCCATTGTTGAAGCCCGGAGCATTGCAATTCCAAAATGTGAAGTAAAATTTGAATCCGTGATTATAGACGATGATCTTAAACTCTTGATCCGTCTTAAAAACGTGAGGAGAAGGCAATTTCAACGCACTCGCGATCCTGCTATGAAAATTATATGGCAGGATTTGCAGAAAGAAATCAAGAAACGTTTTGCTCAATTGAGAAACAAAAATTTTGAAAATAAAATTTCTCAATTGGACCCTGGCTCTAAGCCCTTTTGGAAATTATCGAAAATCTTGAAAAAACCTCAGAAGCCAATACCGGCATTGAAAGAGGAAAACAAATTATTACTAACTAATTGCGAAAAAGCTCAAAAACTTGCTATGCAGTTTGAAAGTGCGCACAATTTTAATTTAGGACTTACTAGTCCAATTGAAATGAAGTTACTCAGGAGTTAGAAAATATTCTCAATCAAGAGAACGTTTTCGAAAATGCCTGGGAGACTGATTTGGAAGAAGTGAGAACTATTATTAAAAAATTCAAAAACATGAAAGCTCCTGGCGATGATGGAATTTTCTACATCCTCATCAAGAAACTTCCAGAAAGTAGCTTATCATTTTTAGTTGATATATTTAACAAATGTTTTCAATTAGCATATTTTCCTGACAAATGGAAAAATGCTAAGGTTGTTCCAATTTTAAAACCAGACAAAAATCCTGCAGAAGCTTCTAGCTATCGTCCAATCAGTTTGCTTTCCTCCATCAGTAAACTTTTTGAAAAGGTTATTTTGAACAGAATGATAGCCCACATCAACGAAAATTCAATTTTTGCCAATGAACAGTTCGGATTCCGCCATGGACATTCGACCACTCATCAACTTTTACGTGTAACAAATTTGATCCGTTCCAACAAATCTGAAGGCTATTCTACTGGTCTTGCTCTTCTAGACATAGAAAAAGCATTCGACAGTGTTTGGCATGAAGGTTTGATTGTAAAATTGAAAAACTTTAATTTTCCAACATACATTGTTAGAATAATTCAAAGTTATCTGTCAAATCGTACACTTCAGGTTAATTATCAGAACTCCAGATCTGAAAGACTTCCTGTAAGAGCTGGAGTTCCTCAAGGCAGCATTTTGGGACCAATATTATACAATATTTTCACATCTGACTTACCTGAGTTACCTCAGGAATGTCAAAAATCTTTGTTTGCGGATGACACAGGCCTCTCCGCCAAAGGACGAAGCCTGCGTGTCATCTGTAGTCGATTGCAAAAAAGTTTGGATATTTTTTCTTCATACTTGCAAAAATGGAAGATTTCTCCTAATGCTTCCAAAACTCAACTAATAATATTCCCACATAAACCAAAAGCTCTTTATTTGAAACCTTCAAGTAGACATGTTGTCACGATGAGAGGGGTTCCAATAAATTGGTCAGATGAAGTTAAGTATCTAGGGCTCATGCTAGATAAGAATTTAACTTTCAAAAATCACATTGAGGGCATTCAAGCCAAATGTAATAAATATGTAAAATGTCTTTATCCCCTTATTAATAGAAAATCAAAACTTTGTCTTAAGAACAAGCTGTTGATATTCAAACAAATTTTCAGGCCAGCCATGTTGTATGCTGTACCAATATGGACTAGCTGTTGTAATACCAGGAAGAAAGCTCTGCAGAGAATTCAAAATAAAATTTTGAAAATGATTCTGAGGCTTCCTCCCTGGTATAGTACCAATGAGTTACATAGAATATCCAATGTTGAAACATTGGAACAAATGTCAAATACAATCATTAATAATTTCAGGCAAAAATCGTTACAATCTTCTATTGCCACGATTAATGCGTTATATGTTTAGGTTAAGTTAGGTTAAGTATATTAAAAAACATTTTTTTTTCTCTTATAAGCAGGTGAAATCAACTCACCTGTAAAAAAAACTGAACTGCTACGGCAAATGAAATGTAATATGTTGTTAACAAAATGTTAATTAAATCTTAAATTTGTTTTACCAAATTAGGATGATAGTGTTGTCAAATAACACAGAACACCTAGATATAAGAAATGAATGTAATGTTTGGAATGATACTAATAAAGAAATTACAAAAAAAAAAAAAAACATTGCATGCCGTGCATTGGTTTCTCATTTTGAAGTTTCGTGAACCCTAGCGTCTATCTTCCACGGTAGTTCACAATATCACGACTAGATGGCAAATGCACTGCGAGTGTTGAGGCGGTCGGCGTAGTTCGGTGTAAATATCTAGATAATCAGAAATGGCAGCACCGGTGTTGTTCGATCGTTGTTTAGGTTTCTCTTCGGAGTGAAAAAAAGAAACAGGGAATGATCAGCAGCTAGTTGATGTGAAAATCCACTACTTATTGCACTTGAAGCACAAGGAAAAGCGGAGCAGAATGATGAGCAAAACAATATCGAAGCAGCAGAAAAACGATCGATTTTTGCGGAAACAAGAGCGATTGAATCAAACACGATCAACAAAGCAATGACGCACACTGCACTGTAAAGTAATAAACTTTCTTCGAATTATCGAATTATTAAGAAAATTGAATGATAGAACAATTTGGATAACACTCGAATCTGTTGTCCATGCTATTCCATCAAGAGCATTGATATATCGAAACAAATCGATGAGTTGATTGGGTCAAGTTCTCCTGCAACATTGAAAGCACAATTCACGAAATAAATATCTTGTTTTAATGTAATATTTGAAAACTGAAACTGAACTCTAACCGAAAATATAAATAGAACTAAAACAAAGTTTTCCAAGTCGTTAAAGCATAAAGTATGCTGATACTTTTTCAGCTATGTTCCAACTGATTTTCTTTGATTCGAAATCGTGAGATGAATTAGCAATAATCATTAACGACGCGTACAAATTTCAATGATGGCCTACTTCGCCTTAATTTATTTTTTTTAACTTTTAATGTGTTTATTTATAAATTAATTTAGTTAGACATCCATATAATATAATGTTTACATAATTATTTGAAGCTTTGAAAAAAATCTGTTGGATTGCATTCATCAAGAAAATATGAAATATCTTATTTTTTTCAATCTTGTCATATGCATGTTTTGAAGCTGAATCATCATTAAATAATCCAACTTTCTAAGTCACACAAAAAAAATAGTTTGATAAAAAATAATAATTGTATGTCATTTTTTCATCGCCTCTAATTTTACCGAAGTGATTCAAAATGCTACGTCCACTAGCTGAGACCCCTCCCTCCCCCTCGTCACACATCGTCATAAATTCGTGAAGACCCCCCTCCCCCCTAAAAAGCTACGTCATTTATGGACGACCCCTAACTTGCTTGAACTTGAGCTTGATTGGTCGCGCGTGGTTGCAACTCCAGTATCGCCATATCAGCTGCACTTACACAAGGAATCAACCAGATGACATCTTGGGACTAACAGGTACCCTCAGTGTATAAGTGCTGGTGATCGATCTTCTATTTTTTTCTAACAATGCCTAGCAACAATGACGCCTGCCCCGTCAGAATGCAAACCAATATGGGGAAGGGGGATGAATTGATGATGCATTATACTGACTTCCCACAGTAGACTGGATATACCCCTGCATCTACGCCAGTTTATGCGGGAAGATTTAGGGGTGGTAAATTCATGGCAGAGAGGCTTGCTGTTTGGTTAACAGACTGCCTATGTATCAGGCGTAAGGAAAAGCGTGCTAAATATAATGATGAAAGAATGGAAGCCTAGGGAAACGGTTTTTTTTTTTGTCCGACTCTAGTTCTAGCAAATACCTTGAGCTGTGTTAGATCGACTGTAATATATTAAGAGTGGAAGATAGAAGCCAGTGAAAGATACAACTACAAAGTACGAGGAAAGGGACGAGCCCCATGACCTTCTGCATATGAAGCAGTAGCGATAGCCATAGGACCACCAACCCTGTAATCATTTCTCGTGTGTCGCTTGTAGTAGTTCATGAGAAACTAACAAGCCAGCTTCGTTGACGACCAATCGACAACGGACCAATGTTTCACTCTACAGAGTCCATAAAACATGTTATGAATACAAAGATCCAACGCATCATCTTTTCAACGCTTTTAATACGGCATACGAAAATGTCATTCGCGTAGAGGTACACAAAGGCATACTGCAGCCCACAGATTCTAAAACTACGAAGAAGAGATTTTTGAGATCTTGTTTAAACATGGTCCAACAATATTGAAAAACAAAAAAGTTGTCACGATTTGAATATTTTTTGCGGAGGGGTAAACTATTGGCGAATCGGTCGGCCAAAATCAAATGAGTTTTATTTAACTCAAACCACCAGTGGGCAAAGCCAAATGTTTAGCGAACTGATCGTACTGTCTCTTTGGATGTTGCACGAACGCCGACGTCAGCTAGACAGATGCGGGGCAAGTTAAAATGCGTGAATTTACGCAGCGTCGACGCCATGGTGATGAAGGAAATGTGCACGATTGAGTTGTTTCTATATATTTCACTAGCGTTTTCTACACAATCTTTAAACAATTTCTATAGCAAATCCACTAGGGATTCTTTGAAAAATTCCTCAAAATTTTCCTCCAGAATTACACAGAAACCACCAACAGTTCTACCTATGATTCGATCAAAAATTCTTCAAGAGATTGTACCAGGAATTTCTACAGGGATTTCATTAGGGATTTCACCTGGAACTTAACCAGATAATGTATCGAAAATTTGTTTAGGAATTCTACCAAAATTCTTTCATTGATCTTTTTCTTCTTCTTTCTGGCGTTACGTCCCAACTGGGACAAAGCCTGCTTCTCAGCTTAGTGTTCTTATGAGCACTTCCACAGTTATTAACTGAGAGCTTTCTTTGTCGATTGACCATGTGTATATCGTTTGGCAGGTACAAAGATAATGCCCTGGAGAAAATTTGGAGAAAATTATCCGAGAAAATTTCCTTTACGAAAAGACCCTCGACCAGCGGGATTCGAACCCACGACCCTCAGCATGGTTATGCTGAACAACTGCGCGTTAACCGCTACGGCTATCTGGGCCCCTATATCATCATTGATATCATCAGTAATTTCTTTCTTGATTCCACCAGGTGGTTGGGTTAGTGGGATAAGGTAAAGATTTGGGAGTCACCAGTGGTTTGTGATGTGATCCATGATATAACCACGTCTAATCGGATTCACGATATAATTCGATAATCGCGTTGTACGCCGAACAAGTGTTCATAAATCGCTCACACAAGAGCAAGCGACGCGATCAATAAATCTATCACTACTAACGATCCGCGGCGCATTTTCATTTTACTACTCGCGGACGCGCGACATGTTTGATCCTGCCCTCATCGCCCGCCCCCACAGGAGCAAGCGTCAAGGTCGAAGGATCAATTCTGCACTCCATGTAAGGAGCGGCTCACAATAACGTCTCTTCCCCATGTTAGGGGCAGCTAATCATCGTCCGAGTCCCAGAGAAAGACTCTAAGCTTGCGCACTATGGTCCTCCGAGCATTTAGGGTGAATGGTCCTCCGGAAATCTAGGGAGTTGGTGTCAGGCCCTGCAAGCCAGCCGTAAAAAAATCAAGCAACAAATAATCAACTAAAGAATACGAACCGGGACAATCGGCGAAAAGCACAGCGACGTAAAGGGACTAGCGAATGGAAGCTCGATACGTGGAACTGTGAATCTCTCAACTTCATCGGAAGCATGCGCATACTCGCCGACGTGCTGAAGGACCGCGGCTTCAGCATCGTAGCGTTGCAGGAAGTGTGCTGGAAAAGACCAATGGTGCGAACGTTTAGAGGCAACCATACCATCTAGAGCTACGGCAACACACACGAGCTGGGAACAGCTTTTATAGCGATGGGTGATATGCAGAGGCGCGCGATCGGGTGGTGGCCGATCAATGAGAGAATGTGCAAGTTGAGGCTCAAAGGCCGGTTCTTCAATTTCAGCATTATAAACGTGCACAGTCCTCACTCCGGAAGCACTGATGATGACAAAGACGCTTTTTACGCGCAGCTTGAACGTGAATACGACCGCTCAGGTTGGCCAGAAGAAAGAGTTCGGACCGAATATTGGAAAGTTCAGCGCCCACCAGCTGACAAACAAAAACGGCTTACGACTAATTGATTTCGCCGCCTCCAAGAATATGGCCATTCGTAGCACCTGGAAGTAGATGCAGCCTTCCATACCGATACACCTGGAGATCATCACAGCAGACATAATCGCAAATCGACCACGTTCTAATTGATGACGGGTCTTCTCCGACATTATCGATGAATGTCGCCAATGCGTACGCGCAGCACCTCGAGGTTGCTTTACCGGAAAAGGGTGAGCTGGATGAAGCCCCTCTTGAGGACTGCTGGAGAACAGTGGAGGCAGCCATCAACAATGCAGCTGAGAGCAACGTCGGGTACGTGGGTCCCCAAGTAACCACTAGTCCGCTAATTCGCCTTTTTGGACTTATAGGACTGTTATACGGCTAATATAGGGCATGTCAGCTCCATTATAGCCCAAAATTAGCACGGAAAGCGAATTAAAGTGCTATCTAGTAACATGGGACAGAGTCGACGGAACGATTGGTTCGACGAGGAATGTAGGCAGATTCTGGAGGAGACGAATGCAGTGCGGGCGGTCATACTACAGCAAGGGACCCGACAGAACGTGGAACGTTATAGACAGAAGCGGCAACAGCAGACCCGTTTCTTTCGGAAGAAAAAAGAAGCCACCTGGAGGAGACGGAGTGCGAGGAGATGGAACAGCTGTACCGGTCTCAAGAAACAAGTAAGTTTTATCAGAAGCTCAACACATCCCGCAACGGCTTCGTGCCGCGAGCCGACATGTGCAGGGATAAGGATAGGAGCATTTCGACGAACATGAGGTGATCGAAAGGTGGAAGCAACACTTAGACAAACACCTGAATGGCACTGAGAGCACAGGCAATGAAGAACGGGACAACGGAGGAAATGCATTCGTAAGTACTGCTGGCGATGGAAACCAACTAGCCCCCACTTTGAGGGAGGTTAAGGATGCCATTCATCAACTCAAGAACAATAAAGCTGCTGGATAGGATAGTATGGGGGGCCCAGATAGCCATAGCGGTAAACGCACAGCTATTCAGCAAGACCAAGCTGAGGGTCATGGGTTCGAATCCCACTGGTCGAGGATCTTTTCGGTTTGGAAATTTTCTCGACTTCCCAGGGCATAGAGTATCTTCGTACCTGCCACACGATATACACATGCAAAAATGGTCATTGGCATAGTAAGCTCTCAGTTAATAACTGTAGAAGTGCTCATAAGAACACTAAGCTGAGATGCAGGCTCTGACCTAGTGGGGACGTAATGCCAGAAAGAAGAAGAAGAAAGGATTGTATCGGAGCTGAACTCATAAAGATGGGCCCGGCTGATAAGCACAATTTGGGAAACAGAACAGCTACCAGATGAGTGGAAGGAAGGAGTAATATATCCCATCTACAAGAAAGGCGACAAGTTAGATTGTGAGAATTTTCGAGCAATCACCATTCTAAATGCGGCCTACACAGTACTATCCCAGACTATCTTCCGTCCTGTAGTAAACGAGTTCGTGGGAAGTTATCAAGCCGGCTTCGTTGACGGCCGATCGACAACGGACCAGATCTTTACTGTACAGTATGGCCCATAAAAATATGCGAAAATCGTCATATCAGGTGTTACGGTAGTTTTTACATAGAAAATGTGAATGAAACATAGGGTAGGTGTACCAGTTATGGCCATAGTGGTTCCCTATTTCGCCATACGTGATAATTTGAATGTCTCAACATTTTGGAAAGTTTTTTTGTATTTTAGCAGTAAGATATAGGATATATCTTGATGTTAAAACATTCAAAAAGATTAAAAATGTGAAAGCTATCTGGATTTCGCATATGGCCAAATAGGGAACCACTATGTCCATAACTGGTACACTTTCCCTAAATATTATTCATTACTTGTATTGTTTAATCTATTTAGACTCAGTTTTTCGCTTTGGACATGATTTTTATCTGTTACTTTCACCTTACCAGAGAGGAATTGGAAGCATACCTTCAAATTTTATTATGCGGACGTCGAGTTCAATATCTGTGTGATGAAAGCTTCTAAAATATCAACGATGGCGTGAGATTCTTCACAGACCTTGTCTCCAACAAACGCCCATATCAAATGATTGAATTGGTTCATACTTGGGTAAATGGAGACTTAAACATAGTTTCGTAAAAACGGCTCATTTTGGAAAGCTTCGATTGAACCTTCATATAAGTGTGATAAGCGGCTCCGTTTTGCTCAAAACCTATGAGCTAGTATTGATATAAGTTGTCTCTAACCGAAGGAACAAATTTCATCCTCAAAAATCTGTTATAGGCCTCCGTATATATTTTTTATTCAACCTTAACAAAAAATAAAGGCATATCAAACCTATAAGACGCAAATGCCCTCAAAACTATGACCCTGGCAAAATATTTTATTGTGATCATGAAAAACACGTTCTCTAAGAACTCCTCCATCCTCTGATACCAAACAAACTAAAAGTTTCAACAATAAAGTGTGATTTACGAAGGCGGAAAGTTTATCACCAGAGTATACGACAATCAGACGCTGTTTCTAGCTTTGGGCGGACAAAACCTTTGAATTTATTTGCTTTATTACATTATTTAGAACAGTAAGAAAAATATGACAAAAATAGTCCTTCATAGTGAAGTTGTCTCAGAATATACTACAATAATCAGAAATTACATTCACTATCAAAAACAATGAAAATATCGCTTGTGAATGCTATATTCACGTTCAAACAATTTTCGCATTTTTTTATGGGCCATACTGTACGGCAAATCCTCCAAAAATGTCGTCAATACTAGGTCCTAATGCATCACCTTATCGTCGATTTCAAGGCGGCATACGATAGTATCGACCGCGTAGAGCTATGGAATATCATGGACGAGAACAGCTTTCCCGGGAAGCTCACGAGACTGATAAGAGCGACGATGGAAGGTGTGCCAAATTGTGTGAAGGTTTCAGGCGAACATTCCAGTTCATTTGGATCCCGCCGGGGACTACGACAAGGTGATGGACCGTGCCTGTTGTTCAATATTGTGCTAGAAGGTGTTATGCGGAGAGCCGGGCTTAACAGCCGGGGTACGATTTTAATGAGATCCAGTCAATTTGTTTGCTTCGTGGATAATATGGACATTGTCGGCCGAACATTTGAAAAGTTTGCAGACCCGCCTGAAACGCGAGGCTGCAAAAGTTGGACTGGTAGTGAATGCGACCAAGACAAAGTACATGCTAGCTGGTGATGCCGAGCGCGACAGAGCTTGTCTAGGTGGCAGTGTTACGATAGACGGGGATACGTTCGAGGTGATCGACGAGTTTGTCTACTTTGGATCCTTGCTGACGGCTGACAATAACGTTAGCCGTGAAATACGGAGGCGCATCATCAGTGGAAGTCGGACCGACTATGGCCTCCAGAAGAAGCTGCGTTCAAAAAAGATTCACGCCCGCACCAAATGTACCATGTACAAAACGCTCATAAGGCCGGTAGTCCTCTACGGGCATAAGACGTGGACGATGCTCGAGGAGGACTTGCAAGCACTTGGAGTCTTCGCACGTCGGGTGCTTTGGCGGTGTGCAGGAAAGCGGTGTGTGGCGGCGAAGGATGAACCTCGAGCTCGCCCAACTCTACGGCGAACCCTGTATCCAGAAGGTGGCCAAAGATGGAAGGATACGATGGGCAGGGCATGTTGCAAGAATGCCGGACAGCAATTCTGCAAAGATGGTGTTCGCTTCGGATCCGGTTGGTACAATTCCATCATTCCATCAGAAGTTCCTTAAGAGATTCCATCTGGAGTTTCTCTAGAAAATTCTGTTAGGAGTTCTTCTAGGGATTCCAATAGGAGTTCATATATGGATTCCATCATTTGTATCTCTAGGGATTCTATCAGAAATTCTTCTGGGAACTTCATCAAGAGTCCCTATAGCAATTCAATCAAAAGTCCCTATACGAATTCCATCAGGAGTTTCTTCAAAGATTCCACCTGGAATTCCCCCATAGATTATATTTATCAGGAGTTTCTAATGAAATTGCATCAATATCTATTTTATAGATTTTATAAGGAGTTCATAAGGGATTCCATCAGGTTCTTCATCAGGAATCTTATCAGGAAAGGGTTTTTTACAGGAGTTCCTGTAGGGATTCCATGAGGAGTACTTCTAGAGATTCCATTAGAAGTTCCTTTAGAGATTCTCTCTTCTCCAGGAATTACATCAAAAGGTTTTCTACGGATTACACCAAGAGTACTTCTGGGGATTGCATCAGGAGTTCTTTTAGGAAATTCATCAAGATTGCCTCAGCAGTTCCCCTAAGTTTTCATCATTAGTTATTCTAGGGATTTCATCAGTAGTTCCTCCAGGGATCAGAAGTTGCCATAGTTCCTGAAAGAATTCATTATATGATTCCTGGAGTAATGCGTGATGGAGTCCTTGGAAATAACTCCTAGAAGAATTCCTAAAGCAATCTTAAAATAACTTGAGGAATCTTTTGAATCGATCTTTAAAGGAATCAGTGGAGGAAATTATGAATAATTTAGAAAAGAATCTTTGAGGGAATCTCTGGAAAAATGTCTGGATGTATATCTGAAGGTATGCCTTAGGGATTTTTCTCGAAGGAATTTGTGATTAAATCTGTGGATAAATTTCCAGAGGAATTACACTGCGGCACACGATTTCGTTTCATGCACCAAAATACCGCTATTTACTTAATTTAAGGTTGCTGAATCCACTGCCATTTTCAAAAATATCATAGCACGTCTAGTTTTTGAGATATTAGCTAATGTGATAGCATAATTTGACGATTTTAACCAACTTGCATGCAAGTTCACCAGCTTGTATGGCTATTTATTTGCTTAATTTACCACATAATTCAAAGTTTATGTGTTAAAAATGCTTATCAACAAAGTTCATAATATTAAGTATGTTTAAAGTTTATGTTTTGATTGTTAAAAAATGTATTGTATTTTACCATATAAGAGAAACGAAGAATTATGTATGGAGACTGCAAGCGTGTTGAAAAAGTCGGTTTAATCAAAATATAATCGCACAATTCAAATAAAATTATATCTTTTATAAAAGTTGAAGCTCTGTTTTGCATGCTTGGTAGATGAGATCACTAAAAAAATCATATGAATCATACTTAAAATTTCATGTAAACATCTATGAAACCAATGTTTTATATAACTTTGGCGACGTGTAGCTCAAAATTGTGACGTGCTGGAACATTTATGAAAACAGCATCAGATTCAGCAACCCCAAATCTACTCGAGACACATAATTTGATCCATGAGACACGCAAAAATGTCATTTTTGTAACGCTGTGTTATTGGTGAAATTTATGGTTGAATCCCAGCAATTTCTGGAAAAATTTCAAAACATAAGCATAAGCATTGATGACCGTACAATTCGTAGTTGCTACTCCGTGGTTAACCGGAATCAAAATCCCACATAGTATCAACAAAAGGAGCTTGGGAGTAGCATGCCATCTTCAATGTACAATTTCGAAGACTCCAAACTTAGTAATGTCAATAACATCGCTGACCACTTGCCCACGGCCATCTGGGAGGGAAAGGAATGTTAGTGTGACGTCCATTGTTACTAAAGACCGAGATCACCTCTGCATTTCCTTGGTTTTCATGGAAAGTAGTTTTGTTAGTGGGAAGGTTCATTAGCTACATGATCAGGATTCACCTTGGTAAGTGATGCGATTCATAAAGCCTCAATTCGAAAAAAGCTATCTATCAGTATGTCGACAATTTTAATGTCGAACTATTCAAAGGGCATTTTTAGAAATTGCAACAAATATATAGAATAATATGTGCGTATAGCTCATACATTTATAAAACTGAAATAAGAGCTTATGCCGACACTTACAGTGACGAAGCACCCATGATACAAATTTGTGTTATCACAAACATGGAACGATTACACAAGTGGATTCCACGTAAGTTTCCATATAAGAAAAAACGGGGAACATAAATAAATGATCAAAAATCGGGGGAAAATTTGAATTATTTCTTTGAAGGAACCTTGTAGGCTTGTCAGCTTGCCAAAGCCAAAAATCTAAACTTGCTTCACAAAACTTCAATCGCACTCCAAAATTTAGAAATAATTTCCAAAATAACTAGAAGAAACCACTAAGATATTCTAAATAGAATTTTCGAATGAATTTTTGAACCAAACAAAAGATTTCAACAAAAGTATTTTCAGCATCTGTGCTCTTGCAGTTCACAAATTAGGAGAACGAAAATTTTGTGCTACTGAGAACTCCTGGAAAATGGTTAGAAAGTCCAGCCACACAATCTGTAATCTGAGGATGATTTCATGCCATAAGAGTAAAAGGTATAACAATATCCGTATAAATGAACGCACCCAAAAGACGAAGGGAGGAACAAACGGGAAAACTTTTCCGGAATATCAACTCCAAAATTAGCAAATTAGATGAACCCAGATCAACCAGAAACTGCTGATGCAATTTCAATCGATACAAATACCTAAATAATGTGGTGGTAATAGTGTGCCCCTGAACCATCTACACTCACCTGGTATATATGGTTTCTGATTACACGTTGGTGTTACACTATCACCCGTTTCCGTTTTGTTATTATAGTTCCGATGATTCGTTAGCTCGGTCGCGTTAATGTTGTTATTATCGGTAGCAGCGGTAGTGTTGTTGGCGATATTCGTTAACTCGTTACTACAGATAGGACTGAGTTCGCGCTCCTCCAGGCACATGTCACTGTAGTCGTCGATCACGTGACGGTACTGGGAGGGGCATTTCGTTAGGGCCGCCAGGATCACGGCTTCGATGGAGCAAACGTAACCAATTATCTGAAATGAAGGTTATGGTGAGTGAGATCGTTTCCCGATTCCGGAAGCAAATCCTTACCGCTGATATGAACAATGTGTCCTTCGTGTGCTTTGGCACCCACATAAATTCCTCAGCAAAAAACACCATGTGTATTAGCAATGATGAACCAACGAGAAATAATAAACCGATTGTCAGGTACATCCATGCATTCTGGAAAGATGCTAGTGATTAATTTCACGAAATGGCCTTAGTTGAGATGCCATGCTTACCAATTTTCCCCAGTTGAAGGGAAACATTAACGCTATATGTGATATATCCAAAAATAGCATTAAACACGTTACTAACAGCGAGAACAGGGCGCAAAAGACCTAAAATTAAGAATTCAAGAGACAAGTTAGTGAAAATGTAGCTGATTTATTGAAGCAATTGAAGAACCTTATACTACGTAACCAATAGAATAATAAATGCAGCTGTTATTCCGTAAAATTGCGAATTGATAAATAGGATGCATATTTTCGTCATTCAGGCACCATTGGTTATTTATTTATTTGAAGGATCAAATAAGTAAGTAATCAAATGAAAATGGTGCCTGAACAACGTAAATGTGCCAGTTCTAATTTTTAAACGTGACTTTCTAAAATCTTATTTCACTTCAATTGGCCTCCGTATCAACCGGAACACTCTGATTTATGCTCTAAATCATCCGTGCGTGATAAAAATTTATTGAAATTTGTTTTTCTATGTACATTTTACCATCACTTCCCCTACCTCTTTCCTTTGGATAACCAGAACATACGCAGAAATTCTCCCTTACGCAGTCCTTCTCAGGTCATGGATGTTCCCGAAAATATAGGGGGAGATCCCCCAGTACCGGACACTTAAGCCACTAAATTCATAATTCGAAAAATATTGATTTTATGGACTCGTATTACCCATTTATGATAAATATTATCATTTTTATAGTGTACAAAAATAAATTTGAAAATATAAATACGAATTATGACAATGCATTTTGATGATGTATTTTAGTATCAAATTGATCGATCTTGAAAGGTGGCACCCAATACCGGACACGATCTGGAAATGCCTCGAATTCTGCAAATATGAACATCATTGAATGTGTACACTATAGGAATAGTTTATAATTACCAGTTCAATGCATTTGCAACATTAACAAGAATAATTTGCGTTTTTCTTAGTTTGAAAGATGCCTATCAAATACCTCTTCCATATATGATGAAAAATAGCACATTTTACGATGTTGTTCTGAATGTTCATTCTTTTTAATTTTATTGCATGTTTGATACCATGCTCGACGGAACCCATGAAATATGAAAGTATTTTGAGACACTGGTGCAAAAATTACAAAGATATCATATAACAAATCAAGCTGTCCGAAACTGAGGGACAGGAGGTGCTTATCTAAAATTGTAATTTGTCCATATTTAGTTCAATTATGGTACAAAATACATTCATGCTATCAAATAAGGATTATGTTCGATCATGCTTGCGTGATCCAAAGTATTTTTTCATATTCAAAATAATTACTAAATAGGCTCAAAATTAAGAGAATACGTCAATTTTTTAAAGATTTTCAAACTTTTCTACTTTTTTAAAAAGGCATGCATATTTCAAGGATGTGTTATTCTACGCAAACATTAGTCTACATAATAGCTTTCTTTTCTACTAATACACCATCTTGATTGGACCGTGATTTCTCAATGTTTCGACTTTGTCCGGTATTGGGTGCTGTCCGGCACTGGGGGATCTCCCCCTATGCATAGATTCGGGCACGCAGTCTACAGACTTTGGCACTTTACACTTTATACGATACTACTTCGTCAGCGATGTGTTTGCAGGAGTATACTAACTCCTCGGTCGAGTACAAGGACGAGTAGCACCGATCGTAACGAATCACTAATATCATAAGACCGACCTCGGCATCCAACGTGTCAAACTAAAGAGCTCGAAAGCAAACAAATTTTCAGCAACAGCTGCAGAAGACAAAGCTTGATCAGCAAGCACAGAAGTGCCCAGTAGAAGTCAAACGTAGAACGCGTAGTGTGAACGAGTTTCAGAAATATCCTCGCGAGATGTGATTGGTGATGGTTAACGACGAAAACAAATTAATTGATTCGATGAAGAGTGCCAGAGAGTGACTCTGTCAAGTAGTTTTCAAGATACGTTCGAAACAACAAACTGGATCTTGGGCGTGATGATCGATAATCCTGGTCAGTCGCACAGATGGATCGGCAAAAGGCTTGGAATCCACCATTCCACCGTGTCCCGCGTTGTGAAGATGTTCCAGGAGACGAAGACCATCGAGCGGCGCGCTGCAAGCGACCGAAAATCGAAAACGGAACACCCAAAGAAGGCGCGGTATATAAGGCTGTACTTTAAGAATAACCCTTACCCGAGACGTGGCCAAAAAGGTCAATTCGTCGAAGTGGTTTGTCCAGCAAACGATGAAGTGGGCTGCGTTACGTGTTTTTAAGGTCAGGAAGGTGCCAAACCGGACTGACAAGCAAAACATGGTGGCCGAATTGCGTGCGCGCAAGGTGTACCGTGAGTGTCTGGTCAGGTCAGGACGACGAGACATACATCGAGGCGGACACCAAACAAATCCCCGGTGTCGAGTTTTTTGTCGGTCGTCCCGCATGGAGATTCCGGAAAAGTTCCGGAAGAGAAAGATGGACAAACTCGCGAAGAAGTACTTATTGTAGCAGGTGATCTGCGAGTGCGAACGGTACAGCAAGCCGTTCGTTACAACCGGCACCATAAACGGGCAGATTTATCGAGAGGATTGCTTGCAGAAGCGCTTGCTGCCCTTCCTTTGCTCTCACCGTGGTTCCACGCTGTTCTGGCCGAATCTCGCTTAGTGCCATTTCGCCAAACCTGTAATGGATTGGTACGAAACAAAGGGCGTTAATGTGGTCTCGAAGGAGGCGCACCCGCCAAATACACCAGAACTTCGTCCGATCGAAAAGTGTTGGGCGATAATGAAGAAGAAGTTGAAGAAAAGTGGGAAAACATTAAAAACCGATGAAGCTTTGAAGAAAAACTGGGAGAAATTGTGTAAGAAATATGGGCAAAGCCTCGCCCAAGATCTCATGAGCAGTGTTAAGAGAAATGTACGAGCATTCAACTTGGGGGATAAAATCCAATAAATTAATTATGCCAAAACATAGCTAATATATAGTTATTTAATCCCTGAAAATTTGAAAGCATCGATTTAAAAAGAATTTTTGGTGATCATTTTTGTGTGTCTCTTGTTTCTCGATTCCAGTCTTTATTACGCAACTTTAGTTTGGTACATTCTTAAGTTGAGTGTACTATACTCAAAACATTGAAACTTGTACTAAGCCAAGGGAACATTTTTGTGGTTATATCCTCCGTGTAGATCATCAGGAATGTCTTCTTGAACTCATGAACTCCTTAGAGTATAGGTATTCATATTCATAGAGGTAATCAGTAGGGTAGTTCAAAAAGTAATTTTGCTCCACACCGCTCTTTCGATTAAATAGTAAATTTTGAGTATCCTCCGAAAGCTTGAGCTTATGTGGATGAAAACTGAGATTGCACAAGCCCCTCAAAGTTTGGATGGGTATTACTATGGGAAAAACAACCAATTCATACAATCGGTCATAGTGTTTGCCCACGTGCTCTTGAGGGTTGGTACAATGCTGATGCTGTCAATAGCTGTCAATTACCAATTACTGAGACGTCCGATTTGAATACGGTCTTCGGCAAAGTTGTAGCTGGCAAATGTATCAGTGTTAATCTAACCCTCAAAAGCACATAGGCAAACAATAGAACCGATTGAATGAATTGCATGCTTTTCCCGTAGCAACAAACGTAACCAGTAATCTCTTGACGATAAACCAACAAGGTTTACACTCTTATGGGTTCATTATATTATAGTAAACCTAGTTAAACATTTTCCGGCAACCATTGAATTCCTTAGAGTTGAAACTTTCAGATCTACAAGCGTAGCTTGTAACGTTTCTGTTACTAATGGATAAGATTCATAGCCATACAGGCTCAATAAAAATGTCCTACTTAGCAGAGTGTCGTATTTCTCATGTATACCTGAATGAGCTAGTGTGCCATGCGATATTCCATATCGCATCTCACAGATTATGTGAGGCACGAGATTCATATAGGTACAAAATATATCTTAGTGAGCAAGTCTCATGAGACGTCTCGTGAGGCTCGTCACATGCGCTTACTAGGAGTACTTCCATGCAGTTATGTTTGCCTGGTAAAATAGCCCCACGGAAGCATACGGCTTCGGTCTATGACTATGCTTCTTTGGTGATAAACACAAGTGCTAGAATCCTAACAGCGTTGAATGTAAATGTGACATGTCAGACCTTTCAAACTGATTGCGGGCAGTTTAATCCATGGTTTACACACTAAACACACTACGGTGAATTTCACCGTAATCTCAACAGCTGAACAGTTCGGTGAAATCAAACACCGTATTTCGTCGGAATTTAACGGATTACGGGAATTTTTTACCGAATGCTGTAAAAATTTACCGTACTCCGTTAATTTATTTCACCGAACTGTTCAGCTGTTGAGATTTAACAGGAATCCGTAAAATAAGTTATTGAGCATTTTGCCCCTTATTAGACTACTGTGCAGATTTTTTTGCACAGTGAACATTTGCACACCTCACACATTAATTTGGCAGCATACTTGGATACTAACTTTTTTCGTCTTTGTTTTGATTTTGTGTGCCAAAAATTGACTCATCCACCGGTGCACACTGAGGCAGAATCGAAAAAACGCGGAAACAACCTGTAGTTCTTCGGAATGAAGAGATAGACGTTTGATGTCTTCTGCGAAAATGATCCTTCCAATAAGGCCGATGTTTTGACATAAAGTCATATTTTTTAGTGTTAAATAAATGACTCAAATACCATTTCGGCCAAATGGCAGTTTAGGTGTATGGTTTCTTCGGCAAAGTTGATCGTTATTTTATGCTGAAAATAATTGCTGAAGACGTCATATTTGCAACGCCTACTATTTTTTGAAATATTGACACTTTAAAAAAATGTACTCAAAACCGAAATAGTTGAGTTTTGCTTGTAAATTTTCAATTAAAATACCATATATCGCCTATGACTATGTGATTAACTAACATAAAGCAGGTCTGGTGAAAATTTGATCGTAGAAATTCGATTTTGTTTGATTTTTTTAGTAAAATTTAAAAAAAAGGAATATTGCGTATAGGCCATCCTTGCGATCGGGCAAGTTCGGGCAGGTTTTTTCATCGCCATCCACTTACGAAAGGTCAGAACTATCAAAATTTTGTTTGTTTCTCAAAAATAGTAGGCTTTGGAAATTTGACGCATAGGGCATTTTTGCGAATAGCAAGCATACAAGCAATGTAAAAAGCAAATGATTAAGTACATTTAGCTATAAGTAAACCGCAAGAATGTTCATGATTATGTTGAACTTTTGTTTTTACTGTAAAACTGTTACATTGTCATGTAAAATAATTTTGAACTTTTTTATAGGCTTAGCATACTTTCAGATCGCATAGAAAAAATATATTAAATATCATATCCTTGAAAAAATTAGACATGAATGTTCTGACCTTTTGTAAGTGGATGGCGATGAAAACACCTGCCCGAACTTGCCCGATCGCAAGAATGGCCTATACGCAATATTCCTGTTTTTTGGGAATTTTACTAAAAAAAATCAAACAAATTTTTATTTTAACCACCAATTTTTCACCAGAACTGCTTTATGTTAGTTATTCACATAGTCATAGACGATATATGGTATTTTAATTGAAAAATACAAGCAAAACTCAAATATTTCGGTTTTAAGTACATTTTTTTTAAGTGTCAATATTTCAAAAAAATAGTAGGCGTTGCAAATTTGACGTCTTCACCAATTATTTTCAGCATAAAATAACGATCAACTTTGCCGAAGAAACCATAACCTAAACTACCATTTGGCCGAAATGGCATTTTAGTCATTTATGCGAATAACACTATGAAATATGACTTTATGTCAAAACATCGGCCTTATTGGAAGGATCATTTTCGCAGAAGACATCAAACGTCTATCTCTACATTCCGAAGAACTACAGGTTGTTTCCGCGTTTTTTCGATTCTGCCCCAGTGTGCGGTGGATTAAATTCATTCAGTCAATGAATGGTAATGATCGGAGCCAGAAACAATGGTACAGTGCCCAGTGCAGAATGACGAGTTAAGTTCGTTTCTCAACGTGGAGTACTTGGGTGAACCGTTAGAGAACGAAGTAGATCAAGTTGCTAAAAGTTCTTCCGTTAACAGGAATGCTGAACCACTAAACGATTACGTACTGAATCTTGGGGACACAGATCTGATGACTAAATTTTTTTGGATCCAACAAACAATATCTTCTCGAAGGAAAAACTTCCCAATGAACTTTACAGCTGCTGGCTACTGGCCGTTTGAGCTTTCAAAGACCATACAAAAGGAGTAATGTAAAATAAGTCTGCTAGTGGTGTGTAGCTCTCAATACGATGGAGACTTTTTTACCTCAATGCTAATTGCTTTCTAACAAACATAACCATAAAGAAACTTTCATGCAATTTATTTGACTGGTTTGAATTATTCTGAAACGTCAATAGCTTTAAAACCATACGCCTTCTAAGTTAGTGGGTGTGCAAATTGTATCACGCACATGATTAATTTCTCTAGAATCTAAAAATTCGTGGAATAGTCAATACGTGTGTAACCACTTTTCTTTGCTTTTGAATCTTTTGCCTGCGGGTTTCAAATGCGCTGTCACATTGAGATTTTCTCATGAGATGGCGCATGAGCCAGTGCAGATGTGATTGTTTGAGCAAGTACATTGCTACATGAGGTCTAAAAAAATGTGTCTCACCATAGCACGTGCTCAAGCACGCGGATATTTTTGTGCGCTCATGGCAAGCTGATCACAAGCTCTTGATATGAAGCGCGTATACATATGTCTGCTACTTAGTTTCGAAATCAATGATTGTTTACGGTTGTCCAAAAACTTCTGTAATTGAAGACCTTTGTATATACATGCCATTATTATCATTTAAATCTTTCGAGCCGAAGCTTATGGTCCTTTAACCAAACCAGTAATCTTTCTGGAGCAATAAAACAAGTTTTTGCTCGAACAGACTCAATAAAATATGTTTTATCAAGTTTTGACATCTAGAACTGTGTGCGGTTATCCATACATTTGTTTGAGTGAAAGCCTTCGTATCTATAGGCGTAACCAGATATCTATCGGAGACTTACAAACATATTCCATCAAATTTGAAGGTCAACGGTTTTCTGAAGTTATCCAAGAAAACAATACTTGATAGAACCTATTATTGTAGTTTGCAAGGTTCTGAAACGGCACTTATGACCTATACTCCAAGTAGTAATTGTGCAACCTTAAACAGTTGTTGAACTCAAATCTTGGTAGAGTATAATTATGTAAGTATGTATAGGTATCAACCTTGTTGTGCAATCTTCAAAAGATTACTAGTTATACTTGTAGATCTGAAGCCCTGTACTCAAAGAAGTTCTTGCATAATCTTGTTCATGAACCTATTTGTGTAAAGTGTCCTTTCGGTTTTGAAAATTTTACCGTTCATATTTGGTAAAACATTGAATTTCATTGTTCTAAAGTTTTTCTTGTAACTGAACGCCACAAACACGTTGGCCGTGCGCAGTGAAAGAGCATCGCTAAACATTCGAAGCATCTGGATAAGTATTCCCCAAGAATGATGAAGATGGATGCGTCCGGTAATGACGTAACTCAAGTAACATTAGTAGCTGGACAACCGTTTATTCAGCTAAAATCTGCTTGAGAGTAATTTGTTCAGCTCTTATTCCACCAAAATGTTTGTTGGGAAATCTACTGAGATATAAGGTAGGCAACTTCATCAGAGTAAAGTTAGAAAACATCGGTAAGCAATCTTCTCCGCTTTTGAAGCGATCAAGAGAGGTAGAACAATATGACTTGATAATTCTCTGACCAAACCAGTCGACAAAGCGAGTAATATAATATATTAATTTTTCGCGAAGGGTTATCACATTATCTCATTATCATTATCCAATACATTCATTTTTCCAGTCAACGCTTATAAAACCCTTAAATCATCTCAAGCACATACTTACCATTAACCTCAACCGCCCGATCAATGGCAGTAAAAATAGTCCTACTTGTACGGTACCAGCCGAACATTCACAAGCAAGACAGGCTGCTGATGATATCTAAAATCAAGGGAAAATCTCTTTAGATGAAAGCGCTACTTGTAGCTATAATCAGTTGCGTCAGCTTACCACCAGCAATATCCTCACGATGCCCGTAGGACTGGTAAGATGTGAGGCGTCGCAGTGCAGCGCAACGCCCCACGGTAGCGGTGTATTCCCTATCCTTTGACGATAATGTACATGCGAGTCCCAGGATGTGCAGGTGCCCAACGGTGATTCGAGCGAGATTGAAAGCTCACCAGCTCTGCTGCCAGCTATCTCGAAATCCTGTGCAGAACGAAAAGAAATCATCAAATACTGTTATTAGTTTAAACTCTTACATTATTCCAAACAAAGAAAAAACGCACTCGATTTGTTCGAGCGATATTGGCAAAATCTTTTTTTTGTTGTCCAAAATGACATTTGTCAAACGTGACCTGGTGCTCTTATTTCTGAAAAAGTTCAAAAATTCAATTGTAGCACGTACACTACCCACCATAAGTATGGAATCGCATCACTTAGTATTGCAACACCCCAGTTGAATATTGCAGCACCCCAAAAAGTTTAGCATCACCTAAGCACTACCATATTAATGATGCAGTACCTCGGAATCCTTACTTTCTACGAGGTTGCGGTCTTCAGCAAAGTTTTCCAGCAGCCTTATGGATGGCATTTTTGATGCGCAATTTTGCCGCTACGTGGCGCTAGTACACATGTAGTTCGATCATATTCTAGCAGGTTCTAGCTCATGGTCCCGACCACCTAGAAAGTTCCTATCTTCAGCCAAGTTGTTAAAACACTAGAGAGAAATTTGAGTCAGCACTGTTTAGTAAGCAATTTTGCCGCTTTGTGGCGCTAGTGTACATGTAAATATGGTCATCTTTTAGAAGGCTCTAGCACATGATCCTGGTTCAGAAGCTTAAAAGCAATTTGAGGTAGTACTGCTAAGTAAGCAACTGCGTCGCTACGTGGCGGTAGTGTACATTTAAATTTGGACATATTCTAGGAGGCTCTAGCTTATGATCCCGACCACCTAAAAAGTTCGTGTTTTAAGCAAAGTTGTATAGAAGCTTGAAAGCAATTTGACGCGGCACTGTTTAGTCAGAAATTTCGCTGCTATGTGGCGCCAGTGTGCATATTAATATGATCAAGTTTAAGATGGCTCCAGCTCATGATCCTGGCCACCTAGAAAGTTCGTGTTTTAAGCAAATTTGTTCAGAAGCTTGGAAGAAGTTTGAGGCAACATTGTTTGGTTAACAAGTTTGCCATTACGTGGAGCTAGTGTGCATGTAAATTTGGTCATATTCCAGTTGAGTCTAGTTCGTAATCCTGTCCACATAGAAAGTTCGTGTCTTCAGAAAAGTTAGCGTTAGCGTTAGCGTAGTTACGGTATACTTCGTAGATTGGATACAAGCAACATTCATGTTTCTGTTTAATAATCTCATCCTGACTGCTTTCAGGAACAAGGCAGGGGAGTATACCTTGTTCTAATGATAAACAAGAATACTAAAAGCATGAACATCGCTATTCCCGGCCACGCCCATTTTTACCTAACTAGGGATAGGGGAAGGAAATGTTGATGTAGCACTTACTTGATGAGAGGACACCGACTCAGGGACACCCTCATAAGTGCTACAGAGTTGGAGGTTGGGGGAGGTATATGATCAGGATTCGCCTAGAAAGCTGGCGATAGACGGTGAGCATTTGTTGTTAAGTGTTTTCAATTTAATCTTTTGGATGCCGGCACTCAAAAAAGAGAATAGTTTATTTATTGTATAAATAGTATTTCGCGTAATGCTTGTCGATTGTACAGTAATATTTCTTGCTCGATAGCCAGTAAAAAGCAAAACCGATCCCTCCAGGGTCATCGGATTGTAAAACCCAAACATTTAAAACCGCTTGTAAAAAAAATAATTAATAAAAATCCGGCGGTACGGTATTCTTGGATATACGAAAAAAGAAAGAAAGCGCGTTCGTACTAAACACCCGAGGATAACACAGTCTGTTTTTCTGCTCAGAATTCTACGTTCCAGGGTCATCGAACGGTTAAAAAGCACCCACAACCGATTGTTAGCTGCGTAACACCCGCCTGGATAGAACGCGCAATCTGATCATAAAAAAACACACTTTTTCCGTCCAAGAAACGACCTGAACTTCCACGACACGAAAAAATACGGTCCGGAAGACTCACATAAGGAAAACTATCAAACTGGAACAAACTCACCGGATTGATTCACTCCAATGTGTTGCCGGTAACTTCCGGATGGTTCGTTGAGCTTGGGGCAGTACAGTCACAGTACCGAGGACAAAAGTTAACGAAATCACTTTTTCATTCTTCACTTTTCACTGTTACATTTCATGAGATTTTGACGATAAAATTCACTTATTATTACAAAAAAGAATCTCAGCTTTACTTGAATCAGCCTTTTTGAATTTTCAGTTCGTGTCTTCAGCAAAGTTAATCAGAAACTTGAAAATAATTTTAGACAGCTGTTGTGATTGCGATTTTGCCGCTACGTGGCGTTAGCCATATTCTACAAGGCTTTATCTCATGATCCTGGCCACCTATAAAGTTCGTATCATCAGCAAAGTTGTTCAGAAACTTGAAACAGTTTGGGACATATTTTTTTAGTTAGCAATTTTGCAACTACGTGGCGCTAGTGTGCATGTCAATTGCCCATATTCTAGAAAGCTCTAGCTTATGATGAAATTGATCAGAACAATTTTGATGAAGACATGAACCAAACAGAGCTGCCCCAAAATCCTCCAATATCTTAAGCTAATCCAACTGAAATTGAAACCGTTTTTTAATCTAAGGTACCGCGGGGCAAGTGGGAACGAAAAAAACGATAGTTCAAACAAATTGTTCAATAAAATTTTCAAATGTCAATATTTTTCAAATCCAACAACACAATCACGTTTTGGCAACATATTTGCTGGTGTGTGCATGAAACTAATCGAATAATTTCGAAATTGTGAAAACCTTGGAAGAAAGTTTTAGAATGAGCCAATGGACGCAGTTACCTCGCTAAGCGGGGCAAGTGGGACACATCCAGTTTCATGCGTCAATCCACATCAGTAAGTCAACCAGTACAATAATAGGATTGATAAGTCATAGATTTTTAATTTTAAGTACATATTGGATGTACATAAGGAATCGACCATAAAATACGTTACGTTTTAGAAAGAAACCCTTTATTTAATAGTATGTCGCCTCACATTTAATATTAACTGAAAATTCCTCAATAAAAGCGTACAGAGGAATTAAAAATGTTCAAAATATATCATTTATAAGTTGTTAATTAAAATGTAGCACATAAACATTCAATAATTGACGAAATTATAAATATGTTTTGTTATTATTTATATGCATGGCAGAAAACCACCTTATGGGATGGAATTGTTTTCCATCACTACTTAATTTGGTAGAAATAACAAATAAAGTTCAAATAACATAGAAAAGTAATCGCTCTCATGATGCATTTCAAATTTCAGCTGTGTGTTTGTTCAATTTTGAAGTCGTATTTCAAAAATAAAAAAAAATAATTAAAAAATAAAGAATAATAACACTTTTCTTCTCCCTCTTATGCAATTACGTAGTTTGAGGTTGATCTTTTTTGATAAAAATCACTTGTTTGAATGTTTAAGTGCTACTCTCTAGCAAAATGTATGAAACGTGTACGAAAAGTTTTGATTCTGGTTTTTGTTTTGATAGGTCCCACTTACCCCAGGTACAAATATATTTTGGGGTAAGATAGACCATCGAAAATTTCATATGAAATGAAAACAAAATACTGGTTTATCGTTAGCAGCTTGTAATAATACTAAAAATTATAGCTTATTGATGGAAATTCGATTTAAAACACATTTATTTTTTGCGAGTCAATGCAAGACGTGAAACGTGTCACAATTTGTCATGCAAGTTGAAAATGGCGCTGAACTGACAACTGGTACATGAACCACATGGTAATAAAAATAACAATATGTTTAGTACTAAATACATTCCTTGTCATTGTATCTTCAACTTTCTAGAAGAATACCCCCATGAAAAACTTTTCCTAGTTGAGCTATGACGAAACGCCCCACTTACCCCGGATTCTCACTTGCCCCGGGGTACCTTATAAAACTAGCGTTTTTTGAATGATTGACACTTTGAAATGTTTACTTAATTATACAGTAGGGCGATTCAAAATTTAAAAATGATTGGAAATTCAATCTCACATATCTTCCTTACCATCCTTACCATAAAAATAGTGTTCTGTCAAATTTTCAGCTTTTTCTTAAGTGATTTAAAGGTGGCCCAAAGACAATGTGGGTTTGTATAGAAATTGCTATGCTGTCTACCGGCAATCATGTACTTTGTTTCACTGGTATTGACAGTGAGTCCAATCCTCGCCTCTTCTACGACTTGACGATCAATTTCGATTATAAGGATATAATCCGCAAACCCCAGGAGCATATGCGACCGGATGACAATGGTCTCTTCTTCGAGAGCAATGTTGAACAAAAGGTTTGAAAGCGCATCTCCTTGCTTCAATCCATCTAAGGTTACGAAGGAGGTCAAAATCTTATCCGCAACCCGCACACTTGGTTTCGATCCATCTAAGGTTACGAAGGAGGTCAAAATCTTATCCGCAACCCGCACACTTGGTTTCGATCCATCTAACGTTGTTAGTCTAATCAGTTTCGTCGGAAAACCGTGGTCTATCATTACCTGCAATAACTCATTACTCTTTACTGAATCATACGCCACCTTAAAATCAATGAACAGATGGTGAGTCTGCAAGTTGTATTTCTAGAACATATCAAGGATTTGTCTCAAGGTAAACGTTTGATCCCTCGTTGATAGGTTGACAACTAGCTTTATTTTGTACGCAGAATTGAGGAGCGTTCTTCTTCTTTCTGGCGTTACGTCCCCACTGGGACAGAGCCTGCTTCTCAGCTCAATGTTCTTATGAGCACTTCCACAGTTATTAACTGAGAGCTTACTATGCCAATGACCATTTTTGCATGTGTATATCGTGTGGCAGGTACGAAGATACTCTATGCCCTGGGAAGTCGAGAAAATTTCCTTTACGAAAAGATCCTCGACCGGTGGGATTCGAACCCACGACCCTCAGCTTGGTCATGTTGAATAGCTGCGCGTTTACCGCTACGGCTATCTGGGCCCCTCACGTTATTCCTCGGTAATTAGCGCCCTCCAGTCTGTGTCCCTTCTTATACAGGTAGGGGCAGGTGAGGCCTTCCAGCCACCTAGCAGGTAATTCTTCCTCCCATATTCTTATCAGAGTACGATACAGTATTTCGTACAGATGCTCACTACCGTGCTTGAAAAGTTCGGCCGGGAGCTCGTCTTTTCCAGCAGCCTTACAGTTCTTCAACTCCTCGATCGCTCTTCTAACCTCCTCTAGCTTCGAGGGCTCCGCAGATTGTCCATCGTTGCTGATGGTTAATCTGTTCTCAGACGCGCTCGTGTTCTCTCCGTTCAACAAATGCTCAAAGTGCTCAAACGGCGCTGTCGCCTCAGTAATGATATCTTCTTCATACTGCTTTTTCTTTCGGTTGTGAATTCTTTTCTCGATTGCTCTCACTTTCTTATACTGCTCTCTATTCTTCTCTATGACATCCGGCTTCTGGTAACATTATTCTCATCCGTCACATTCTGGCACTCCTTTTCAAATCCTGTAAACTCCCCAGAGCTACAACAAATTGAAAGATTTTTAGCCATCGTGGCGCAAAATCACGTAAAAATAAAAGATGAGACAAATAATGAGAAAGGTTTTGCGAAAAAGAGGGGATATATTCCAAAACTGTAACTAACAGCACTGATACTCGATTTTTAAGGTCATATAACTCGCAAAACTCAATATATAAAGCAAAAGAATGGCCAGCCAATTTTCATGTAGTAAAATTATCTATAATTTTGCCCAAAACACTGTTGCTGTATTTTCACTTTTGTGATGACGGCTATTCCGTGATTGACCAGAATAAAAGAAGTTGCACAAGGAACCAAACGATGTAGCTTGGGAATAGCTTTCAATCTTCAATGTACACTATCGAGAAGCCAAAACATTAAAAAGTCAATAACGGCGCCGGCCACATCCTTACGGTCATCGGGGAAGGGAAGGAATGTTAGTGTGACATCCAATTTTACTAGAGACTGAGATCACCTCTGCATCCAGTGAATCAATTGTCACCCAACCCGCAGCAACATAGACATTGTCATCTCCTATTCTTGTTGCAACAATTTAATTCTGCAACAACAGTTTGAATATGACAATGATCGATCACCACGTGCGCAGCGATTTTCTGGGCTTCGCATTGCAATTTTCGAGCTCTTTCTTCGTGTTGGTAAACATTGACACATTATGAAACAGCATTTATAGAACAAATTTGGTTTTGTGTTTAAGATAACTGAGTGATTTTCATGACAATTTTGCTTTTGATTGTATTCCAATCCCCACAAGTTAGGACGAACGGTTGTGATAAAGCTTGCTGTTTTGTTTGTTTTTCATCTGTTTCGATGACAATGGGTGATATGAATAAAAAACATTGAACTTTACTACATGTAGCATCTACTCAAAAACAAAATCCACAAAGTTTACTACACTTTTGGTATGAATAAAAAACTTTTCGAACATGTAGTACTTACTACTTTCGAACATGAGCGGTGACTGAAGCTGCACGTTAAGAAATTTCCATTCAGAATGCAGAGTGATTCTGCACGTAAAGAACAATCTATTCAGAGTGATGCTTAAAATTAATACAATCACGCATATGAAGGAAATGCATGGAATCTAATCGATTAAGCGACAATTTGCACACAATCATGAAGGTACTGCAAGGGGTGGATCACTTGTTCAATGCACATTGGATGTACATCTGTTTGCATCAAATGCATTTTTTGGACGTTCACATCAACTTAGCCCTGGCCCGTTGTTGCCATATAGCAACGCGCCATTGTTTGTTGTGGAAGTCTTGAAACTGTTTCTAACAAAAACAAGCTTTCTCTGATACTATGCAATTAATCGCAAACTTTATTTGTTTCAGGTTATCAAGCAGCTGTTTAAAACTGTAAATATATAAAATTGGAAATAGAAGCCCGACTGATGGCGCTCAGGAATCTTTGAGCCATTGGGCATCTGATTTTTGAGGATATAATACATTTGTTCAAGGAAGATCACGGCGAACAATATAGGGGATAAAATAATGGCTTATCAGAAATAAATTGTCCTTCGCTCTCATAAAAGCAGTGCCCTTTAAAATCAGGATTGATTGGAACATCCTATCCGATCAACCAAAGGTATATGCTTCCAATCCGAACCTAAATGAAAATCTTTAAACATTGACCACATCCAGGGTCTTCCGGAGATCCCGAACAACTGTTGTTGTTGAGGTGTGGTTTAGTAAAGTGAAAAATATTATAATAAAAAGGTTCGAGTCTTCGTCAATTCAATTTATTTCATGACCTTGCAATCATCCTTCCATAATCCACAATCGTTTTAAAAAATATCGTAACACAGCCTTTTTTAATCCTAAACAGACATACAGCTACCCCTTCAATCTGCCGTCTAGGAATTATAAGCTTCGAAAAGAAAACTATTTACTATCATGGACAGGTTTGCTTCCTCGTTGAGCACGCCAACAATCTGCTAATGTGTTTCGCGCTCCCCCGTAGCCGGGGTCCACCTTGTCGTCAGCCTTATTGTCTAAGAGGGGATTTGAAGATTTTTAAAAATAATTAGGTATCCAAATGACGGTATCCAAAACTGATACAAGGTACTTGCTGAAAACCACGTTTTAGTCCCTCTTGGAACTGTTTTGGGTGAGGAGGCAGCTCCTCTTGAGTTTATGGAAGATAAAGTTTGACACTTCAAAAAGGATAACAGTTAGCTGGAGCAAGCCATGAATTAAAAATTTGTTGAGTGTGCATTTAAATGCATTTCAATGCATGAAATTATTCTGATTTATCAGATGCATCAGAAGTGATCCACCCCTTGAGGTACTGTAATTTGACAATATTTGTAGTGTAATTTTGCGAATAGTCTGGTATTCTCTTTATGTCTATGACAGTAAAAAATAGCACAAAACATCACGGAAACATTTTCGCTTATAATTTATTTTGAGTAAAATTGTTTACGTGATGTTTTGAGTTGATTTTTGTTGTTATTTTGTCATTTAAAGTCAGCTGATTCATAAATTGTGGACGATTCTTAATTGTGGATCCACTGTACATCAAAGAATTTTCTGGGTAGTTTTCGGTCTTCGCCAACGCCAATTTTTTTTTTTTTGTTTTTTTTTTTTTGATATTAGCTTAACATCTATCTTGAGATTACAGCTATCAAATTAGGAACCACATATTTTCTAACAACAGTACTGAGATTCTGGTGAGATTGCGGTAGAATTTTGATGCTCCCCGTTTGTGTTCTTAACAGCATGTTGAATTTCGGAAGTTATAAGTGTTTCTGTGATATTATCGTTATTTTGGTGGGGTTTCTGATAGTATCCTTAGAATTTCTAGAACTTAGAATGTAGAAATTTTTATGGGAATTGTAGTGATTCCATTGGTAGTCGTTAGAATTCAATGAGGATCTTTCCTAAAACACCTGGGTTACATTTGAAATAATTAAAATTTTTATCGATTTCACAAAAAATCCCATTGAAATCTTTAAAATATTTACCGACATTCAAAAGGTTTATATTAAAGCTTTGCTTTGAAATTCCAACGGAACTGGAAATCTGACATCCCTATCGGAATCTAAAAGTTCCTACAGGAATTCCGGAATTCCAAAGGAAATCTGAGAATCTGAGATGTCAGTATTTACACGTAAAATTCAGAATTACATTATAAATATATGAATTCCAACCAACATCCTAAAATTCCTAGAAAATAACATAATTATCGTAATGCCAGAATTCACACGGATATTCCAAATTGCTGCTGCCGGTAATCATACCGGAATCTCAGCATTGGCGGGGCGAATGTTTTCGTAGCCTCAAAATTCCTAAGTAAAACTCAAAATACCTTCCGAAATATCAAAACTTATATCGTTTTCCCATGATTTTTACTCGAAAGTAAATTATTCCATTCAATTCCGCAATCTCAAAGCATGTGTAGCAACCTCTGAAGCTAACTACCAGTAGCTTTGTAGTAAATGCTACCTTTATTCATAGCAATGCGTTGTTTGTAGTATGTTCGAAAGGTGTAGAAAGGAAAATGACACAAACATGTTCCACTCGTGTTCCACATATAGCGTTTACTACCGAGAATGTAGAAAACTCAACTTTACTACATTTTATTCATACGGCCCAATGTGATTCACTGTCTGCATCTCCAGGGTTGTCATTGGAAGAAACTTTGTTAGTGGGAAGGGATCATAGCTGCATGATCAGGATTCACCTTGGTAAGTGATGCGATTCATGCAACTTAAGTTCAAAAAATCTTTTATCAGTACTCTAACAACAACGTGAGCATACGGTAAGTCGACACTACCAGCGTCGAAAAATTCAAAAGTTATTTTTTATAATGATAAAAATCGTGTAAAAAGAAATACAGTGGGGATTCGCGCCATGGGGGTCCGCTACATGGAATGACTCGATGGTTGGATGTTCGCTGGTTGGAAAAAATGCCAACTAAAAAGCACTCGAATGTCAAGAGAAGATGTCAAACTGACGACGTCTGAGTACAGTCGCATTGAAGTCTCCTTATACAGAACAAATGTGTATGTATACGTGCGTTTCGTGACGTTTTGCGCTCCAGATGCGTTAGTCTGGTGCATTTTTGCCAGCTGTCAGTCGTTCCAACTAACGGGTCGGATTTGCTAGATAGAAGGCAGTCGTGTTCCAACCAGCGAATCCCCGCTGTATATGAGGTTTTTAATGTTAATGTATGTACAAGAGTTTATGTCGACTCTTACAGTGACGATCTGTTTATATTTTATTGAATCATTTAACTTAAATAACATTCCAACCGTTGTCATGATAAAAATAAGGTTCGTAGTACATTTATTGTACGTTTAAAATAAAAGCATGATACGAGCTCACCAAATTGATCATCCATTCTTGATTGAGCAGCTGAAGCTACTTTAATCGCACTTTCAGAAAAGCAAAACATCACTCTGGCAACGCGCAAACTTGAGCTCTATTGCACTCAGAACATGTGCAAACTAAAACGAAAAAAATTCCAGCAGCATAACGACGCAATAAAAAAAAGATTTTTCTGGTGACGATGAAACGAAGCCAAAACTCAAACCATCAAGAGCACAAATCGAAAGAACCAGACAGCGGTTCAATGGCCGTGTAGTTCCGGCGTCCAGAATAGAACTACGGACAACCCGTTCCGGTGGTAAGAGTCCACCAAACGGGGTAACCCCAATTCAAGGTGTGATGCGAAAAACCGTGCTGAGGAATGAATGGTCGAAGGGGTGAAAAAGATGTTCGGCCATTAACGGAGCCTGTGGGGCACCTGGGCACCCCTCACAGTATTTTGTCCCTTACCGCGTTAATGCAGGGCTCTGGCGTGGTGGACCTCTTTTCCCGTGCTACTCGTGGGATTCAAAAATGAGTACAATATCTAATCAAAACAATAGTAGTAGTGCAGGTAGTAGCAGTAGTAGGGAAGCGAACCCCTTCGCAAGAAGTGGGCTAGCTAGATCTCCGTTGAGGAGAGTAGAAGCAGGAGGAGGCAGCAGTGCACGTAGTGCCAGTGCTGGAACCCATATTTCATCCCCGGCTAACGCATCGGGTGAAGTTATGGATGGAGCGTGGTTGATGAGGGCCATCAATAAAAGTAGAGATGGGCTCTCTGCGATGGAAGTGGCTGCACAGCAGCTCGACTCCATAATTGACTTTGCGTCCTCGAAGTCTAACATCAGCAAGGACCTCAAGCAGGCCTTGCTTAGACTTCGTAAGTCAATGTTGGCGGCCAAGCAGAACCATGCTGAACCCATGGTGACTGTGGCTGCGGCAGAACCCGTGGAACTGAAGGTGCCGAAGTCTACCCAGACGGAACCCTTCGTTTTCGCGGGCAGCCCCAAAAGCGTGGAAGCGAATGCTTACAGCAAGCAATCGCAGAAGCGCGCGAGGCAGCCGTCAGGGGAGGAGCTACCCGGCGGCGCTCGTAAGGCCAGGCGGATACTGACCCCGAAAACCGGCAGAAGTGCCGGAAAATCGGACCCCAGCCAGGCGTCCCGGAAAGCCGAGAAGGGTGGGCCCGAAAAGGCTGGCCCCTCACGGAGTGATGGGAACAGGGGGTTGCGACCTTTGAGAGGTCCTCCATCACCACAGGTCAGGGCGGAGCAGGGGGGGGACGCCCCCTGGACAACCGTAGTGAGGAAGAAGAAGAAGAAGAAACAGGAGAAACAGGAGCGCAGGGATACCAGACCTAAGAAAGGTAGGAGGGTAGGTGCCAAGCGCGAAAAGGGTGATGCGATCATCATCAAGACGGAAGAGTCCAAGTACTCGGAAGTCCTGAAGGCGATGCGCAGTGACGCGAAGCTTGCGGATCTAGGAGCCGACGTACGCAGTGTCAGACGCACTCGTACAGGTGAAATGATCCTCGAGCTTAAGCGCGACAAGGAGCGCAAGGGCGCCGCCTACAAAAGTTTGGCGGAAGAGGTCCTTGGCGCTGGTGTTGAAGTGAAGGCTCTGACGCAGTCAGTGACTCTGAAGGTGATGAACCTTGACGAGATCACTAACGCAGAAGAGCTCGTCACGGCACTGCGGCAACAGTGCGAAGTGCAGGTGCCCACCACCGCCGTTCAGCTACGGAAAGGTCCGGCAGGTACTCAGGTGGCCTTAGTACACCTACCTGTGGCAGACGCAAATAAGTCCGCTAAGGTAGGTAAGATCAAGGTTGGTTGGTCAGTATGTTCACTGAACATACATGAGCAACCAGTGATCTGCTTTAGGTGCAGGGAACCTGGACACAAATCCTGGGGCTGTAAAGGCCCTGATAGGACTAAGTTGTGCAGGCGTTGTGGTGAGGAAGGTCATAAGGCACTAGGCTGCAAGAACCCTCCCAAGTGCTTGATTTGTTCCGGCAAGTCCGTGAACAACAATCACCCAACGGGAGGCTCAAGGTGCCCGACCTTCAAACGAGCCGTCAACGAAAAATCACAGTGCAGGTAACGCAGCTGAACCTGAACCACTGTGACGCAGCTCAGCAACTGCTGTACCAGTCAGTTGCTGAGTGGGGGACGGACATCGCCATCATATCGGACCCATACCGAGTACCCGCCGGCAACGGCAACTGGGTCGTGGATGGATCCGGAAAAATGGCGGCGATATGGACAACGGGTAAATACCCTGTCCAGCAGTTGGTGTCTACTACCTACGAGGGCTTCGTGATCGCCAAAGTAAACGGGGTCCTCTTCTGTAGCTGCTATGCGCCTCCGAGTTGGTCGACCGAGCGGTTCACGCAGATGCTGGACTGTATGACGACCGCGCTGACAGGGCGAAGGCCAGTTGTAATAGCGGGTGACTTCAATGCCTGGGCCGTGGAATGGGGAAGCCGTAACACGAACCAGCGAGGTCAAATCCTGCTAGAGGCACTGGCCGTGCTAGATGTCGATCTGGCTAATGTTGGTGCCAAAAGTACCTTCAGCCGTAACGGAGCGGAGTCGATTATCGACGTTACTTTTTGTAGTCCTGGCCTAACGAGTAGTTCGAACTGGAGGGTAGACGATGCCTACACTCACAGCGACCACCTGGCGGTTCGCTACAGTATCGACTACAACAACAGCAGGCAGCGGGTTGAGGAAGCGGCTAGGTCAAGGCCAAGCCCTCGTAGGTGGAAGACATCGTACTTCAATGATGAAGTACTTAGGGAGGCGCTCCGCCGTGAGCGTAACCTACTCGGCCTAAGCGGGGACGAACTGGTAGCGGTGCTTACGCGTGCATGCGATGCGACCATGCCTAGAAAAGTCCACCCTAGGAATGGGAGACCACCGACATACTGGTGGACTCAAGCTATTGCGAACCTGCGCCGTGCCTGCCTACGGGCCAGGAGACGGATGCAGCGAGCACGTACCGAGCAGGAGCGTGAAGAACGACGGGCGGTGTTCACCGCTGCCAAAGTCGCGCTGAAGTCTGAGATAAGGGCAAGCAAAAAGGCCTGCTTCGAGGGACTCTGTCAGAGTGCCAACGCGAACCCGTGGGGTGATGCCTACAGGATCGTAATGGCGAAGACAAGAGGTGCAATTGCTCCTACGGAGCAGTCTCCACAGATGCTGGAGGGGATCATCGAGGGGCTCTTCCCGCGCCACAACCCTAGCCCATGGCCTCCTTTTGTAGGACAGCCGGGGATTGGGGCTGGTGATGAGGATAGAGTAACTGATGAGGAACTTGTAGGGATTGCAAAATCCCTAAGCATGGGGAAGGCACCAGGTCCGGACGGAGTTCCAAACCTGGCCCTCAAAGTCGCAATCTTGGAGGCTCCCGGTATGTTCAGATCTGCTTTGCAGATATGCCTGGACGAGGGAGTATTTCCAGATGCGTGGAAGAGGCAGAGCCTGGTACTATTGCCAAAGGCGGGGAAACCACCCGGTGACCCGTCGGCGTATAGACCAATTTGCTTGATTGACACGGTGGGGAAAGTGCTCGAGAAGATCATCCTCAACAGACTGTCGAGGTACACCGAGGGTGTAAATGGTCTCTCAGGCAACCAGTTCGGCTTCCGGAAAGGGAGGTCCACTGTAGACGCTATTCTGGCGGTTAAGAAAACCGCTGAGATAGCACTCCAGCGTAAGAGGAGGGGTATTCGCTACTGCGCAGTAGTGACTCTGGATGTAAGGAATGCATTTAATAGTGCCAGTTGGGCGGCTATTGCTGATGCGCTCCTGCGTCTGGGGATACCCGAGTACCTGTACAAGATTCTCGGAAGTTACTTCCAGAATCGGGTATTAGTCTATGACACAGAGGTGGGTCGGAAGTGCTTTCACATAACCTCAGGAGTCCCGCAAGGTTCCATCCTGGGTCCGGTGTTATGGAATGTCATGTACGACGAGGTGTTGAGATTAAAATTCCCGGCGGGTGTGGTCATCGTTGGCTTTGCCGACGATATTACGCTGGAGGTCTACGGTGAATCGATCGAAGAAGTGGAATTGACTGCAGCCCACTCGATCGCAATTGTGGAGGAGTGGATGAGCTCCAGGAAACTGGAATTGGCTCACCACAAAACGGAGGCTGTTGTTGTCAACAACCGAAAGTCGGCGCAGCAAGCGGTGATCAGTGTAGGCGACTGCACAATCACTTCGAAGCGCTCCGTCAAACACTTGGGGGTGATGATCGACGACAAGCTTACCTTCGGTAGCCATGTCGATTATGCCTGCAAGAGAGCCTCCACAGCTATTGTGGCACTGTCCCGGATGATGTCCAATAGCTCTGCGGTGTACGCCAGCAAGCGTAAGCTTCTGGCCAGTGTCGCCTCGTCCATACTGAGGTATGGTGGCCCGGCTTGGGGCACGGCTTTGAGTACCGATAGCTACCGTAGCAAGCTAGAGAGTACTTATAGGCTAATGTGCCTGAGGGTTGCGAGCGCGTACCGTACCGTGTCACACGATGCACTTTGTGTCATCACCGGTATGATGCCTATTGGTATCCTTATCATGGAAGACATAGAGTGCTTCGAAATGCGCGGCACAAGAGGCATACGCAGGACTGCCAGACTGGCCTCCATGGTCAAATGGCAGCGTGCGTGGGACAGTTCCACCAAGGGAGTGTGGACTCACAGGTTGATTCCGAGGTTAGATATCTGGGTCAATAGGCGCCATGGGGAACTAACATTCCACCTAACACAGGTCCTTTCGGGTCATGGATGCTTTAGACAATATCTACACCGTTTCGGTCATGCGGGTTCTCCCGAATGTCCAGTTTGTGCAGGTTTAGAGGAAACGGCGGAACACGTTTTGTTCGTGTGCCCGCGTTTCCGCACAATGCGTGACCGCATGTTTGCCACATGCGGTCGGGACACGACTCCGGACAATTTGGTCCAGAGGATGTGTGCAGACGAGTTTGGCTGGAATGCCGTTTCATCGGCTATCACCCACATCGTCTCGGAACTCCAAAGGAGGTGGCGTGTGGACTCGAGGAGTGACTAGTGCAGACGCTAATCAACAGGTGGTCCAAGGGTTCGCAGTCGGCTACGTAGGTCATACCGGTGCCCTACGGTCGAAATCGACCCTTACAGCGATTAAGTGGCCGCGGGGAGAACATCCTGGTAGCGCTGCTGTCGTGGCGCCGGCCTACTGGGTGGGTACGAGCCTCTGGTTGTTCGGGGCAGGTGGAGGCCCCTTCGTCAGCAATCCCAGCTCGTGCTAGCTGATAGGGCCTGAGCCTTCAGTAGGTCAAATTGCGAAGCCCGCAGTATCAGTTCTTGATACCTGCGGTGCAGCTGGGCGCGGGCTTAGTGGTCGACCCTGCCCGCCTTCAGCGGACAACGGGAGGTGAGGGCCACCCGGGAAGCTGGCAATGCGCCAGCATGCTACCTTGGTGGACCCCCATAAGCGTGTCATCGATGTTCGTTGCTGCATGGCTACGCAGCTAACCTGGAGGATGCGATGTGCAATAGCCCCTCTCCGAAGCAATGCCTTCTTGGTGGTCCCGGAGAGACGAAGGGTTTGGCGGCAATGGAAATGGTTTAGTGGGTCGGGGGTGTAGTCCTGTTTACTGCTTGTACGTAGTAAATGGTCCCCAACCCCACACTCCCGGACCTCGGTCCGGAGTCTGTTGAGCAGATTATCCCCCCATTGCTTAGAAGGAAAAAAAAAAAAAAAAAAAGACAGCGGTTCAAGCTGAAAACCTGATCGATTGGTCACCATCAGCGAGTCCATCCGTCCGGCTCTCCAGATCTGCGTTCCCGAAAATTTGAGACCCGGCTTCAATGCATCTTCAACTGCTCCTTGGGCATTAACGCAGCACTGCCCAGCAGAACGCGTGCAGAACAAACCGTTTTATTTCCGCCATAGACACATTTTCCAAAAACTACACCAGCCAAATCTAATAATTTGCGGAGACGATCAAAACGTGACAGATCAATTTTCAACACATCCGTTCGCGTGCGCTGCCTACTGCGATCTTTTCTCTTGGGCCAACTTATTGGATTATTTGATCATCAACTCGAAACAATTTCATTGATGACCACTAATTGTAAGCGATGAAAAACTGTAAGCGTCCAGAGCACGGCAAAAAACATCTTCAAAAACCGACAAGGTTGGATACGACATAATCGATTCTAGTGTGAAACTACATTGTAACCAACAAGATACAACATATTCAATATATTCAATGGCCGAACTTTTACCCCATTCTACATACTATGTTCACATCATTTCTCAATTTTTCAAACAACCTTATTAACGGTACCCACACTCTCGAGCCGACTAGATTATTCATGATACCCCGTGGGTGAATAAGCTTGAATATCGTATAGTGTCCCGAAGTTCAAACCATTTAAAGTTTTTTTGTCTGCATTTCCAATTTCCGCCCTTCATCAATGATACATAAACTGCCGCGGCTAGTGTTGGCGCTTTTGGTACTCGCTGATCATAGATGTTCAGTACCCAGTCGTCTTTACAGCACATGTGCCGCCATAAAATGTGTTCCGAGAACAAATACCGCAAAAACAAGCCTCCAAAATGCATGCATTTATTGAATCAGATCAGATGCATCATTATAGCGGGTATTGATTTTGAGTACCACAAACACATATGGTTGCCCACATTACGAATAATCGTCGGCCGAAAACAATTATGATGCACCATTATCCTAGATAGAAAACTTGTTTTTCCCATCCTACTTTCCGGTATCTATTTTTAACGCATTTTTTATGGGCCGATGAACCCTTATTCCTAAGGAAAAATAAATACCTACTTGAATGTCCTCTAGCTGACAGCAGGCAGGTTCGAGATCCCGTATTTCGTCCAGGAGGAATTCTATTTCGTCTGTACCGTATAAATCAGAAACTGACGGTATGTAACGTTGGGGTGGTTGCATCTCCCGTCAGGGGGTACACCCCCATCACCGTGTGCGAAACTGGTCCGGCTGCCAAAACTGTTGGGAGAGAGAAGAGAGAGACCATTGGAAACTATTCAGTTTAAATGCAATTGTACACCATCATTTGAGAATGGCGTAACTGTATCATATACTATTCTGAGAAAAAATCTGTTTGAAGCAGTTGTGCCATTTTCAAATATTTGTGTTTAAATAATTGTTAGCTTTTCTTGCCGGTATGTTATTTAAGGATGTTGTGTTTTTCAGTTTGATCAGAGACGTCTTCGGTTTGATACAAGTAAAAGACAAGGTTCTGGAAGAGTTTCCACATACTACTCATAAAATCAATATCAATCATAGTAATAAATGTTTAGGATTTTAGTCTTTCCCCTATGAGTTCTATCGTAAGATAAATTAGGACTCAAAATATGTGTTTCAGTATAGTCAGGACTGTATCAGAAATAAGCTGGAATCATATAGGGCAAACGCTCCCTTAGTGGAGGTAGCTCCAATAGTGGAGGTAGTGTGTTTTGGCATGTTACGCAGTAATAAATGATTATATGATATTTTTCTGTGATGTGAGATGCAAAAATGATATAAGTAATCGAATAATATTCATGAAATTCAACCGTAAAACTATTTAAAACAATTATTTTGCTTAAAATGTTTGCTCCTTTGCACCTATAGTGGTGCATCAGTACCCATAGTGGAGGGTCCCATAAGAAATCAATGGATTGCGCCACTAAAGGAACCATTCTTAAAACATACCTCCACTAAAGGAACAGTGTCCCTATTATTGGTGCAAGACTTTTTGCAGGGAAAATTCAAATGAATCGTAATTTTTATACATTTGAATGATAGAAGGATTTAAGATCTATCGAATAATACGTTAAAATAATATATTTTATGATTTTATCACCGTGTTTTAGCAGTTTTCCCTTAGGTGCACCACTAATGGTACATTTGCCCTATGCAGGTCCAAAAAAATATGGGTAGATTTAGGAAAGAACTAGATAACGAAGACTTTTAAAGGTCTTTCATATCTGGCACTGATACGTTGACTGATCTATCAACTTAATGTTAAATAGTTAAACTGAATTTCCATCAAACATGAACAAAAGTTCTACTGATATTTCTCAAAACAATCTAACTGAAACATAATCTGGAAACTGAAATTGTAATCCGACGCATTGATATTGCACATTCTTGGTAGGGATCTACGCAAAAAGCAGAATTCTCAATGAATCTGTTAAACTTCTCATAAAATCTCAGGCAAGTTTTTCAGAAAATTTTGGACATGATTTTCAACATAAGCTTGGACAGGATTGTCTCAATTTTCTGAAACTTCAGAAGCATTCCACAAATATTCAGGGATTATTAAGGAATCCGGAATTTAATTTTCAAAATACTATGCTGGCTAAATTCTGAATGAATTTTGATCAGCATTCTCACAAAATCTTGGGCAAGATTTTCACAGAATTCAATGCGAATTCCTGAAACTTCTAAACATCAATGTCACAGAGTCCAGGATATAATTTTGGGAAGATTATGACATAAAAAGTGAGCACAAATCTAACATAAAAATGAGCCATATTAGCACAAATTGCTTACTCAATCCTGAGCAGACATCTTAGCAGCATTTTTTTAATCATTAGAATATTTTACTGACTGACTTTGGGTCCGATTTTACGAAAATGTTAAAATTACTAATTGAATCAACTTAATTGAACTCTGAAAGACATCTTGAAACCATTAAGACGACACTATCTATTTTGAATTATATTAAAAGATTTGAAAGTTTTATAACGATTCCATAAATTCATATTCAATAATCAGACACGAATGCCACTCAGATATGTGGTAAAGTGTCTATAATAAAGCATAATAATAATAATAAGAATAATAATATTCAATAATTAATGACTATTAAATTTCTACTAACTTTTTGGACCGTAACGAAGATGCAAGAAAACGTTAATTTTTTGCTGCAGATCGATTAAAATTAGGAAATTTCAAACTATAATTAGTTTCAATGGTTCAAATGGACCAATGGATATCGTTATAGGTAAGCAGTATCAAATCGAATGAAACGCAGATTCTTCAGTGAATAATAAACCCATGAAGGGAGGCTCTTCCCTCATGGGGGAGGGGGCGGCGGGGGTTGGTAGGCGAGTGCAAGGGGCCATGCCTACCGGACCCACACGTTTTAAGCCCCCAACAAATACCAATAAAAAGCATTAATTGTTGAACATTTTAAAATTATTAGAAACCCATAAAGTGGTACCAACTTTTTTGAGTCATATCGAACGATTTACCGATTTGGAATATTCAAGGTGATCTCGAAAATATTCAAAGTGCTTGGAAACAATAGGTGAGATTTACACTAAATAAATTCAAAGCTAAATAACTAAACAAAATATTATAAATTTTATCTTTGAAATTTAGTTGGCTCTTCGACATCGAAAGAGATTCAGAATGACTCAAAACAGTGGGTTAAAATATTAGAGTGATATGTCTCTACTTGAAATCTGAACAGTGTTTGAGCATTTATGTTGTGTGTAGTATATTTTCCCCATTATTGTGAACCTCGACCAAACAAAACTCTTATAAATAATTTCTAAGATTTCTTATACACATTTCTAAAGAACTTAGTGAGTTCTCATTTTTTTGTTTGGATCATCGTGGTATTTGGTGTACCTATTTCTTGAAGTATTTTTTTAAGAGATCCCTCAATAATATGTTACACTTTAAAATTATAAATAAAAAATGTTATATTGAAATACAATTGATGATCTCGTTACTAAGTTTTAAAATATTAATATTCGACGAGAGTTTCCTCGTGCCCTGATAATTAATCTTTTTTTTCATTTATTTCTCAGGCTCAAGCGCCATTAGGCATAACGAAGCCGAAACATTAATCTTAAAAGATATTTAGAGAAAATACTACCCAGACAACCAGATGTCGCCTAGTAGTTTACGTCATCATCATCATTCATTTATTGGTATTACATTGTTATTACAATAAAACCGCGTTAAAAATTCCACGCAATATAACTCGGTTCGCAGCTGCCCCCCTCCATCCTCGGCTGCGGCCCACACTCGCCAGATCTTGCAGCACCTGGTCAGCCCACCGTGCCCGCTGTGTTCCTCGCCTTCTTGTACCTGGCGGATCGGAAGCGAACACCATTTTTGCAGAGTAAATGGCTGGGCATGAAGTTCAATTGATACCTCGCGTACCTGCAGGAATAATATAGACCCCTTTGAGTAATCCTTAGCCTCTTGCCCAGCAACTCCTATCCCTATCTCCTCACGGCACTAGCTGGGGTACGATTAACCTTAGGGAAGATCGGGTAACCAACCCCGGTGGGAACTTTGGTCGTATGCTGACAGGGAAGGGGTGGGGGTTTGCTTTTGCTCCTGCAAACCTGGAGCGTCAGTACTCCATGTTAGGAGCGGCTCTGTTTCCCATGTCAGGGGCGGCTGATCATCGTCCGAATGCCAGAGAAGGACTCTATGCCAAACTGTGCACTATGGCTCTCTGAACATTTAGGGGGAATGTTCCTCCGGAAATCTAGGGGATTGGTGTCAGGCCATGCAAGCCAACCATAAAAAATAACAAGCACAGGAACGTCAACTGAATAATACGGACCGAAACAATCGGCATAGACCAATGCGACGAAAAAGGACTAACGATTGGATACTCGGTACGTGCAACTGTAAATCCCTCAGTTTCATCGGAAGCACCCGCATACTCTCCGATGCATTGAAACAGTTTACGTAAACACTCGTTTATTCATACAAATCACATCATATCCGCAATACACGGCCGATAAAATCGTCTGATTAATGAATTTCCTCCCATAAAACGCTACTTTTAAAGTTCGTTTGTTCATTTTGGTTTCGTCCCGTATACTCAATCCTTACAAAGTAAGTCGAATCAATCCGTAGTAGCTGACAAATCAACATTTGTTGTCATAAGTTAAATCGCATAAGATTACAGTTCAGTTCGCAACAGTGGCGCGGGAAGTGGGTAGGACAGGTAGGACATGTACTACGCATAAAAAACACCTGGGTAGGACAGGACAGTCAAAGGCTTGCCCTACCCACGATTCAACAAAAATAGGATCAGCAGAAAGCTTGCAAAATATATTAAATTATTTAACATCTGCTCAATATACATATAAAACTCGATCAACATCGCACTTATTCTAATGGTGAATGGAAGACACGATAAGGGTTTTCATGGTTTTCTTATGCCTAGTGAAGCGTGGCATGGTTTGTGCATGACCCCCAACAAGTTCTGACTTGTGTGAAGAATGATTAAGGATATTTATAGTGAAAATCTTAGAAAGCTTACTGTAAGAATTGTTACAAGAAATTTCTTTAACCGTTAGAAAATAAATGGAGCAATCCTCTATGGCATTTCTGAATGAATAAATGATCGGTTTCTAAAGCATATTTACGATCAATCCTGTACGATCTGAACGATTTTTTTGGAGTGTTGCTAAAGTAATTACAGGTGTCTTTTTAGACACTTGGTCTCTATTTTCATGAATTATCAGAAAGATTTTATTAAAAATATTTTCAGAGTCTCCTAATAGGATCGCTCCAAAAATTTTTTATAGAGATTTCTCTACTGATTGACTTAGAATTTCTTCCAGTTTTCAAAGAATGCTTAGAAGAATCTCTTCACCAACAAGCAGAGAACAAGTAAAGGCGCTTAAGCCTACACTTTAGAGTCCAGATACAAGGAAGGAATACCTGCATCCCATCCTAAGAGAATAAACATTTGGACCCATTGGAGTGTGCTTTAACCTTTTTATCTTCACCATTGCCAACCACTCCCTACGCAAATTCCCATTTCCCAAAAATTAAACGTTTAGTGTGGTTGACCCCTTTTTTTTCTGCCAACAAATTCAAAAAATCTCGCCAATCATGTTATTCACGAGTGAATAATCTGATTGCCATTAATTTCAGAATTATCTTCAACTTCATTAGTCTGCACAGTTGACCTGGCCGTTTTAATATTTGTGTCATATTACTGATGATACGTTGCAAATATTGATACTGACAAGAAAATAGGAGTACAAACGTTGATATTTTCAGGATGCTCTTCATTATTGGCTGTGCAAGCGCCAGAGTAGAATAGAATGCTTAGAAGATTTTCCCTCGAGGAAATCCGTAAAGGTTTATCCCAGGGTTTTTTTTAAACAGCTTAGGGGTTTTTTTTTTCAAGAATTCCTCCGGTAGTTCATCATTCACGTTTCCTCCTAGATATACAAAATTCTAGCATTTCCTAAAACGTTTCTCAAATAATTCTCAAATCAAAGGTCTATTTATGTTTAAAGACCAGTTAATACTACAGCAATTTTTCCAATGATTCCTCTAATCATTCCTGCACAAATTTCATCAGAGGTTCTTTCCACTCTTTTTCGAGAAATTCCTTTAGAAAATCCTGCGGAATACTATACCGAGATTCGATTTGTTTTTCTATTATCTCAGCAAATTATTTATGAAATCTTCTAAAACTTCCTCGAAAGTCCAGGAGTTCTTTCAGAGATCCATGTTTATTAAAGATGACTTCAAAGTTTACTTAGTATTTATTAGAGGCTACTTTACTTTTCTTCCAAAAATACTTCATGGATCTATTTTTCAGAAAAAAATAATCTTTACATTTCTCTAAAACAAGAAGAAATTCTGAAAAAATCAAGAAAAAGATTTACTTGAGAAAATCTCAGAATTAGTAGAAATATTAAAAAAAAGCTTCAGAGAAATCTCTTGTTTGAAATCTTATATAAATCCTGAAAAACACTTTCATGTAAATTCCCTAGAAACTACTGGAGACATTTTTGGAGAAGTTATGGATTGAATTTAAGGAGATATTTTGACCAAGAATATTGGACAATTTCCCAGAGAAATCGATGGATGAATCACTGGATAAAATCTTAGATTAGGACCATCTATAAAAAAAAATCTCAAAGATTTTTTGGAAGAATTCCGATGATTTCTGAAAAAAATCTTTCGAGGAATTCCATTTCTGTGGTTATCCTTGAAAAATACAGGTTAAATTCTTGAGGTATCTTAAATATAATTCGTGAAGAAATTCCTTGGAAAATATCACTATATATGCTATTTTAGAAATTTCCAGAGTATTATCTAAACACACCTGAAATCGTTTCTGATAAAATTTCTAAAGAAGGTCATGAGAAAACGCACATTAATACTTGTCGTATTGTCACGAGAAATTCTCGAAAAATGTGTTAGCTCTAAGAAATATATCTGCTCTGATGGTATGAAGAATCAAAATCTTATCCACAGGCTTCTATTAGGTTTCGAATTTTTTTCTTCATTCTTGTTTGGTATCTTTTCGGCCTCGTTTCTGTTTCTTTTGTGTTTCTTTTTGATCTCTTTTTTCAGGCGATAGAGTCTTCTTTCCTATTGTTAAGGTACTCAGTCGTTACCAGTCATGTAAAGACGAAAAACTTTCCTAGTCTACTAGTAATGACTGACACTCTCTGCGTTTGAGCCCCTTAAAAATAGTAATTTCCAATTTCCAGCTTAGGATTCTATAGAGTCAACATATTTCTTAGCTTCACTGTGCACAAAATATTTGTCAACGTTTGTCCTACCCATGGTTCTGAACGTGGATGCGCCTCTGGTTCGCAAGAAAATTTATACTCTCGCATTGTATGGAATCTAAGGCGGCATCCACAAATTACGTAACGCTCTAGGGGGAGGGGGGAGTAGGCTCGAGCGTTACGACTCATACAAAAATTTGAAATTTTTCATACAAAAAGCGTTACGGAGGGGGGGAGGGGGTCGAAAATTTCCAATTTTAGCGTTACGTAATAAATGGACGCCGCCTAAGATCTATTTATATTCTGTGTACTCTTGTCCGTCGTCTCATCTCGAGATGCGGTGAGTGTACCTCTATTGCGTGGAGCAGCTGATGTAGTCGCGGTTGCCTACCCTATCGGGCGGCGTTGTATGTCTATTTCTCCGAGCCATGATCCATTGTTCGATGCCTGGTTTGTTGTACCGTGTATTTCCAATCATGTGCAGGAATACCTGCGAAGAGGGTCATTTTACCTCCATCATCGCTCAATATTGTGGATCATTGAGCAACTGGGCAGTTTTTTGTTGGGGGGCTGGGAATCGAACCCATAACCATCCGCTTATGAAAGCAAACGTGTAGCCAACTACGCCATGGACCCCCCTTAACAAAACGTCTTTTATCATTCACATTAAGCTGAACGGAAATAAAAAAAAACATATCTAACATAATAAATTGATATGTTTTGTTGAGGTTTGAGTCACTTTTGATCTGGTACGTAAATAAATATTTGTGAATTGCTATTGAAAACTGTTTTTTCTATTGTCATCCAAGTGATCAATTTAACAAAGCGTAACACACTGTGGCTTGCAAATTATGTAGAATAGCCTGGATATACACTTTGCTATCTTTTTCTTTTGTACATACAATAATTGTGTACCGTAATCCGGAGGCAAATTGATCACTATTTCATAACTTTTTGTCACGTTTTCCTTCCGAATTCAAAAATTGACAAATTTATTTCGGTAAAATCAGTACTTCATTGATCTCTATCAGCTTATGTAATCGATTTTTTTTTTATGAAATATGACTTAACATATCATAAAACTAGTTATAATATCAAAAAATGAAAATGACATTGGGGCGAAATTGATCACTATATAATAAAGCATATTTTAGAATGTAAAATGTCCCGATCTACTAAATTTGGGTCTCCTGATTCTAAATATGATGTCAAAATTCTTACAACTCGTGTATATCATCATTTTATTGTAAAATTGAACTTTGTGAATCTGCATAATACGCCTAAATGTATGCAATTTACCTTGAAATGAGCACATTATTCAACAATAAACGGTTTTATGAGCAAAAAACTATTTGTGTAATGCTATACGATTTCAAAATGAGTTCAACAGTTCACACTGAAGCTAACACAATAATTTTTACACTTAAAGTTTACATGCAGGCTTGGCACCAGTGGATTGTTTAGTACCGACATTTCCATCAGTATTTCTAACACCTTAAAAAACTGCGAAAATTTCGATGCAAAACTGACCTTAACTAAAATGAAATAGCTTGAAGTCATCATTAGACATCTATAAACTAGAAAACATGGAATATCTGTGATGGCAACGAAGTATTAAGCATCCTTGAAAGGAAATGCTATTTGGTGCGATCTGATCAAATTCACCCCAGTGATCAATTTGCCCCCGGATTACGGTACCTATGGTATTTTTATTTCTATATTACGTGAAAAAATCACTTTTTCTGTACTTTAAAATTATTGTAAAACCATGAACCAACCTCACCAGGTTGGCCATTATGGGATATGTATTATTATAACAAACCATTCATTGCGTTTCTCATTCCATCTTCAAGCTTGAATATTTGGACATCAGGCAGGGTGACCACAACAGAACATCACTGTAATCCACTTCTTTTCTTGAAGTTCTTAGCATATAGAATTTAATTCACTCGACAGCTTTTATTTGTGTTTATGTGAGAAGATTGAGATCATTCAAAGTATTAACAGGAAAAAAATCAATCACTAATCGTTTCTCCACCAGCCGAAAGTTATTTTTCTTCATATGTTCGACTCACGAGACATCGTATTCAAACACCCGAGACATTTCACTCGTCTAAAATAATGATTTGATATCCCATCTGGTTTACAACTGCTTTTATGATTATTTAACTGCATCCAGAGCACTTTTCTTCTTTAGATGTTGTAATCTAGCATCTTGGGTAGTCCCAATTGCAAAGCACACTATGACACAAAGATATCCTTCACATCATTCACTTGCTAACGCTCGACTAGTCGATTATTGTAATCCCAAAATCCATCACCACTACAGCACTCGTTTTATCCTCACAAGACCATTTTTCTCCCATCAGGTTCTCTAAACGGCACTGTGCACTTATGTTGGTCGAACGTCGCGCTGGATATCGCTTCACGCTGCCATTGATGATGGCCTGGAATTCAGGAGAGTTTTCAAACTTCAATAATAATCATAGACGTCCTGCCAATGTCAATAAGAATGTACTGCTCAATGAGTACACCTTTCCATTCACGCGGTAGGCTGTGGAAAAAGGGGGGGGGGGGTTAACATGACCTGCTGATGATACCCACTGAGAGCGCACACTACAGGAAAAGCGTATGTCTCCTGTGATGCGATGTGGGATAACATTTTTCGGGAGTACGAGAGCAGCAATAAGCACAGCGAGTACTGCAGGACTGGTAGCGGTCAGACAGCAAAATAAATTGACTAGAAGGCAGACATTGCAGAATTTGTTCTCATTTGACTTAGAAGCAGGGTTGGGAAAAAATCTGAAATTCGCTCTATAGTAGCCAAACAAAACCAATCACAGTCAGCGAAGCCAGTGAAACTCACGCCCATCACTCCTGTAGGCAAAAAGCCTTGAAAATTGCAAAACACCCGTTGCCAGGGGCAACCCAAAATTACTGTAGAAAAATGTTCTATTTCCCCTGCATTTCCCGCATTTAGAGCCTTCAATGACAGATAATGACACTAACGATTTAGAAAATTCATGCACCCAACATAGGCTACTTGATGAAATTCACGTTTTTGAACTACTATACTGGGAAAAGCCACGTGATTTTCGCGAAAGTCAAGCCTACTACTATTACCATTCCCAGCACTGCTTAGAAGCACGATCAAAGCAAACGCAGAAAATTTCCCATCTGTATCGCTCTATGATCGGCAATGTTTCGCAAGTTGTAACAAGCTTGATAAACAGCAGCAGCAAACGAGGGCCCCAAAGAGAGAGCGATGATAAAATCAATAGTGTCCCCCAGGTTTGGAGCCTATTTAGAAGGGTTTTGTCATGCACGGTTGTATAGACCGCGACTTGTTGTTGCTATTTAGCGACTAGGTCGAAAATAGTGTCCAAGTCACTGTAAAGTGACTCACTACCAGCCCTGTCAAGGAAAAACTACACGCTGAAATGAGGTTATGGAAAACCCGACCGTGCGAGGGGAGGTTTTACATAACAAAAAAGCACCAAACAGTGTGTACGCTTTCCTTGTGCATGTATGAGTTGCCGTAGCACTGCGAAAACGAGACTTTTCCTCGGAAGTTCACACTCTTATCAAACGCTAATAGGTTCCTATCTTTAATCGGAGGCAGTCCACTAACTGACCTGGGCCAGGATGAAATGGTGAAATGCCTTCTTGGATTAATCACATGTCGTTACCCGTACAACCAGTAAGAGAACACTAGAACTGTAAACACACAGGCTACACAATTACGAGCCTACTAATCGATATCCAATGGAAGAAATACACTCGGATTCGGAGTGTAATATCTGTAAGATGTTCGTCCGAATGGACGAAATAGGGTGAACCAGTAATTATAATGCTTGTTGTGGAAAACAATTTATTGCAAATAGAAAAGAACAAAAGCATTTTCACAATTTTATTAACAAACAGAAATAAATAAATAATTATTGACGTATTGTAACTAATAGCTAGATAACATTGTAAATATTAATTTATTAATTTGCAACAAAACAAGAAGACATTAATTCTTAATTGATAAGTTTACCGTTGTAAATGTCAGTTAGACGGTGCATGGGGTTTTACTCAATTGGAAGAGGAGAGGTGGAACGGAAATGGAAAACCTTAAAAAAATATAAGCTATCATGCGTTCCATTGAATTCATTTTTCATATGAGCTACATAGAGCTAAATAGTAGCGAACAAGCGAAAATATGTTATAAGATAATGTGAATGCTGAATTTTAACAGTAAAAACTCAATATTCAGTACTCTCATGCTATGCCTCGACAGCTTCTCAGTTCTCAGAGCCAAAAAGGAGAACTTTTCAGTGTTACTTTTGACACCTATTTATTGCTCTTCGATACTTGTTGGCTATGTGAGGATATTTTTTGGCCTTAGCAGTCTTAAATAACGGCTAAAACAAGTTAGCCTTTACACCCGATGGTTACGGTTGTTTTATTCTACCTTTATCAAGGATTAAAGACACGTTCCTTGAAAAAGGAACACACAACAAAAACAAACCGAAACCGTCGGATTTAAAGGCAAACTTGTTTTCGTCGTTATTCAAGGCTGCTAAGGCCAAAAAATATCGTCAGATAGCTAACTTGTCCAGTCGAAAAACTGTCATTCCGACACTTGTTGGGTCTTGTAGATTTTCCTAGCTGCTAACAACTTTTTGAAGCAGTCAAAATCCTTTTTAACATGTTACAGAATGCTTAAGGTGAAACAGTTTGGAATCAACTTCTAAGATTGCACTAAAAATTCAAAGGCACAAATCTCACGAAGAATGAATCCAACAGCAATGCACTTTTTTTTGGCATTGTGCACTAGCAGAAAGCTTGCCAACTATTTCTCCAGTTTAGTGCCTTTGAAAACGTGCGTAGGAGCACAAGTCGGCCATGTTTGGATTCCAAGATGTTTCACCTTAAATTTACGCACAGTATAGGTGGAAAGCAGGAAAAAATCAAAAATATTCATCAAAATCAACTGGTTTGATACAAAAGTGAATATTTTATCCGAATTTTAAAGGCAATTGCATCATGATAATTTTTTGAACTCAACCCAAATTCATACTTCTGCCAAAGATCTTACCAGAAGGCATCCGAAGATTGTATGTACAACCCGAAATGGATCTAGCGAGTAACCTGCCAAAAAATGTAATGCAACTCAAAAGGTTTCGGTCGAGCATCTGTTAAGTTAACTTGAAATGTGTTCATCCAGGAATTCTTCCAAAAAATCGTCAATGAAAAATATGTATAGATCAGTTCACACTAATTCGAACAAAAAAAAAATTGTAACTAAAATAATTTGAAGAACATTCATCCATTTATACACATAAGCTATACAGAAGTATTGTAGGATTATTCCCAACTATGTTTTCGGAAACAATCGTAGTTTAAATATATTATTTACATTTACTTTTGAATTACAAACTGAAATTCTCCTACTCTATTTATGAATATATTTGTATCATCTGTCTAGAACAATTTATATGGTCAAAAACGGTACGATACTATGCGTTCAATTGGAAAATTAGTATATTTTGCCCTTTTGCAACTCAGCTTACATAAACCACGAAAAGTTTCATGTGAATTTTGAAATTATTATTGTTTTTTATTTTTTTTATACCAGAAATGTTAAAACAATTTTAGGTGTAATAATTTAATTTTTTTTTATGGTCAATTTGAATAATTTAAGCTGGGAATGGAAAAAATAAAGAAAAACAACATTTGCGGATATTCAAACTTAAATGATAATAATGCTTGATCCACTTACCCCACCCCATTAAAAAGTAGGGGTTAGTGTACCATGTACAATATATCTGTATTTATTTATAAAAATCATATATTTTTCATTGTGATTCATTCAATTAGAACTGAAATGCTCACCATGTGTCGAAAAAAATAATAATATTCGATTTTAGACAGAGATACAATGGATTTTTGATTGATGAAAAACAATTTTCAAATTAATCAATATTTGCAGCTAACAAGTTTGCTTGTGTTAGTGTACGTGTAGTAACAGTTTTGCAATAGTATCAGTGTGGGCGTAAGAATATAACCTAAAACAAAGCAATAGTGCGAAAACATTCAACATATTCGAGTCTTTATGCTTAATATTGACGAATGATCCACTTACCCCACTGTACCTTAATTTAAACCAGAAATCCTTCTTGGGATAGCTCGAATATGTCCTTAGCAATATCTTAAGATATTGTCCTGCCACTCAAAATTTGTCCAAAAGGTTGTCCTTGATTTCACCCGAGATTTTTTCATGAAATCTCTACAAAAAAAATCACAAAGGATTACCCTCTATTTCAAGAAATCATCTATAAAATCTTGTCAAATATTTTCCATTATACAAGATATTGTATCATGAATTGTTACGGTAATTCTAGCAAATACCTTTGGGAAATTATCTACTATCCTTTTGGGATTTTTTTCATGCATTTCCTCTTGAATTTGACTGGCAATTACATACACAGTCACGCTTCAGTAATTATTGTTTTAGGAATCAATTCAAAAATATTTTTCTTTTGTTCCTCCTTGAAAATATACCCAGTTTTTTCCTTCATAATCCCCAAGATATTCCTTAAAAAATCATCCTGATTACTCTCCCGGAATTTTGCTTTCAATGTCTCCATGAAGCCCTTCAAACATCCATTTCCTTATTCTCTGGATAACCTTGATAAAATGGAACTTGTGACTAATAAAAAAGTTTGTTCTGAGAATCCCCTGAGAACTCCTACACAATTATTTTGAAAATTCTTTCAGAAATCCCATTTCCTTCGAGAATGAATACAGAATTTACACATATCAGGAATTTCACATAGAACATTCCTAAGCATTGCCAAAGGACTATGGATTCCCAAAAAATCACTCCAAGGATTTTACCAGTAATTTGCTTTAGAAGTTTTAAGACGTTATCTTAGGAATTTATTCAGGAGTATTAAATGGGATTCTACGAGGAAGTTTGTAGAATTCTTGAAATAAATGGAATTATTTTAGAAATTTTTCCGAGCATTCTTTCTTGGATTGTTCTGGAATTTATACCAAGTATCACATACAAAGATCTTTTAATGATTTCCACAAGAATTTCTCCAAGAAATTGTCCTTAATATTATTTTAAAAATATCATAAGAAACTTGGAAATTTTTTAGAGTTTCAAGATATTTTCCAGGTAATATGACAAAATTTGTTCAGATATTGATATTGTAACTGCCCAAGAATATTTATTCTCAGAGTTGCTCCAAATATTGAAACATATTTATTTTATCTATGAATATCGCTAATTTTAATACTACTAAATATAAATCTGCATGATCAAAAAGCTGTTTCTCCGGATATTACTTCTTGGATTCTATAGATTTCTGCAAGATATATTCTTACAATAGATAAATTCTGAATTTCTGAAGTATTCACAAGCTACTGCATGGATTTTTCAAGAACTCTTGGAAAAATAAATGTAGAATGTAAATTTTGCATTGATTTCACCAGAAATTTAATACTGTGTTTTCCCTGTTTTGATTCTGAATACCTTAAAAAGGATTTTTAGATATACATGAAGCAATACTTCAGATTTGTTTCAGAACATCATCCAATGCGTTCTTCAGGTTTGATTTTTGATGATCATTTCTCAATGCATATCTATAAAAACACTACAATCAAACTAATCTGCAGAATCCAAAGGACAATGCTCAAGATATTACTCCATAAATTTCTGCAAGGAATATTCTTAGATGCTGGATGAATCCTTAGAGGTCTTTCTGAAGATTTCCTGAAATATTTTAGAAAAAAAAATCCTGAAGAAACTCCTGCATGATTTTTCCGTCAATTCTTGGGAAAATTTATGTAGAAATCTTTGGATAAAGTTCTGGAGAAATGTTTTAAGGAAGGAATGCTAAGGGTTCATTCATGTATATCATAACGCCAAAAATGGCCATTTTCCGCCTCGTAACACTTTTTGTATGGATATTATACAAATTTTGTATGAGCCGTATCATCATGAGGATAACCACCCACCCCCTCCAGCGTTATAAAATGTGTGAATAAGCCCTACATAGAGCTCCTGAGAAACCCATAGATTATATAGATTATTTATATAGAGAAGCTCTTATATAAACTTCTTTATGGGTATTGATGATTCAAGAGTAATTCTTGATTATTGGAGTAGTTTTTGGTGTTAATTCTAAAATAATCCTTTCTGAAAAATACATTAAGGAATTTTTACAGTTCTTCTCAAAGATATCACCAAAAGAAGTTTTGGATAAATCCTTAGATGTATTAAATAGGGGAACATGGTCCAATTCGGAACTAGTAACAGTTTTTTGGCCATATATTATAAGCACGATAAACGGCATGGAAAGTTTCATGTTTTCGTGGAAGCCTGATTCAGCGCGCACACTTTTCTCTCAGAGATATACCTCTTACCAGGACATGCTTGAACAAAATTCTTCGAGAGGTTCGAATTGGACTAATCCTGTTCCAGTTTGGACTTCCAATTTTCTAATTCAAACCACCATATATATTACCGTTTTCCCCATGGTAGTAATAAACTTTAACTCCGATTTGTTTGGTATCAAGGTTTTTGAACTTTTTCTGTAGAAGCAAGCATATAAAATAAATCAAAGCGTAAGAAATTTTAATTTAATTCCAGTCAGAATAATTCAAGTTAAGGTGAAGGTGAATCGAAGTCAAAGTTCAAATTTCAAGCTGAAAACTTAATCGATTGGTCACTAGCTGATGGTGACCAATCGATTAGGTTTTCAGCTCAAACGGATGTTTGGTTCTCCAGATCCGTGCTATTAAAAATTTGAACTTTGGCTTCGATTCATCTTCACCTTAAATGTAAATTTAATTCAAAAAACGTGGATGAAATCCAAAACAGATTTAAAAATGAGTACAGTCAACTTTCCCCAACTTTATTTTGAAGGGACCATTGCGTATGGGAGGTATCGATATAAAAATCACATATTTTTGAACTTTGAATGTACGTTTTGGTTATTTTGATAGAATACATTTGAAAAAAGTCATTTTATCGTTCAATATGGTTGAATTTCAACACACTGCATGAAAATGTTATGGGAAATTGAAACAAACAACATCGAGTTTCGAGTTGAAGAAGTATCAAGTTACATTTAGAGGTCAAAGTATTGGGGTATTGACACATAATTTCAAGCGGCCTTCCCCTGAAGCAACGACGCACCGCACTTTCTGACCCGTTTACTTGATTCTTATGGGAGAATAATATTGCGTTGTTTGCTCAGAGAAAAATCTTGCAAGGGAGCATACCATCTGCCGCGTGGCGTTTACAAATCAAGGAATCTGACAATACGCTTTATTGAAAGGGCTGCACATTCCATCGAGTTTTTTAACGATTTTCGGATTGTACGGATCATTGAAGGTAGTTTTTGTCAGTGCTCACCGCATCAACACAATGGCGCCACTGTATATGAGATTTAACATTGTGACAGCATTGCTGTTCTGTCAAACACACAAGGCTACGGTGGCGCTATCTATGCTTTCCATAGCGGCCGTTTTGGTTATTTTAATGATCCATTGTCAAACAATTTTTGGTACAGATTGGATGTGGCATTGATGGAGATGCTTTTCAAATAGTTGATATGTTGATTCAATCATTTTTGGTGGTCTACTGTATTTCTTAGATTTTTTTTAAAGACTTTTTCTTGACCACAGTAGAAACAAAGGTATCATTAATCAATATTGCAAATTCTATGATATTCTACCAAGCCGAGGACATTTTTACGTGATGGGGCTCTTGGAATAAGCTGAGTGCTCGTTGAAATTCAAGAGGTTTGTATTGAACCGCACCAAAGCAATTCTCGCTGAAACCAGGCCGCCATCGGCACTCATCGTTAGAATTCCAATTTTATGTCACTGATCGCTAGTATATGCTAAAACAAAAAGGGTGGTTCTTTCGTTTTTCTCAAATTGATGGACCCCTCATACGCCAGCTAGCTAAACAGTTTGCGCAAAAGCCAATTTTTTGATGAATCCCTGGTATTTCTTCACGTGATATGTCTCATATTTCCCATGGAACACATAGCAAACTTAGTGGCATCGTATAGAGGTAGGATATAGCTTTCATCTGAGACTAATTCTGGTGGCCATCTTGAATTTGGCCGCCATATTGAATTTTATTAGAAAACCCGTTTTTTCATCATTAGCGCACCGCTCGTTATGAATGCTGAGGTCACCATCAGAGAGCTGAGAAAAAAATGGGTAAGTTAGGCTACAAAAACTAGGTGAGCAATGGTATTTACTCTATGAAATAAACGATTTTCTAAATCATATTCAACGATTTTGACATACATGTAAGCAACATATTAGAGTTTAAAGGTATTTGCTCGCCTTACTAGTAATTTTTATTATTTTATTTTTACTTTTGCAAAAATGAAGTGAAGTGTTAAAGTTCAATTAGGAGTTTTTTCCAGTCACAAGTTTTCAACGTCTTCTGTAACCTTGATTACAGTGTTTTCACTAATTTTTGTTCTGAAAAGCAGACATTATTTGGAAACTTTTTTTTAATATGCCTTTGTTGCTGCATGTTCGTTGACAATTGATTCACTGATTCCAATTATTTATGCAAAAATAAGTACTCCTCAAATTATCCTTACGATAGACCTAGAAACCGAATATTAAAATTTGAACGCTTAAAAACATCAAAAAGTCTTAACATTTTCCAATTCTCAATAGATTTCTGTAATATTTGGAGTTCAAGTGTCTTACTTGAATAGCATTCGAACCACCTTGATACAGTCGAAGCTCGTTATAACGACAACTTTTATAACGACAAAAGCTCTCTATAGCGACATTTTTCGGTCCCTTGAAAAATATTTCAATGTTATATCTATTCTCTATAACGACTTTTCTCTATTGCGACGGTCCCTTGCGATGTCGTTATAATGCGCTTCGACTGTATTTATAATATTTGTTTTGAATTCAGCTATAAATCTCAAAAAGAAATCTTGAACTATTGCCCTACTTTACTATAACCACTTGAACTATTGCCCTACTTTACTATAAGTGCCTCTAAAAAGCCTCAATTCCTCAAAAATGAAGTGGGGCGTTTTTCCCCTGGGCACACCCAGGTAACATTGCTAACTAAATAACAGTTTATTCGGCTGAAATGAGTTGCATAAACAGCATTGTGGCTGAATACGCAGTTGCCAATGTTTCTTGGGTATTACACCGTATCCAGGACTCTTGTATGCTAGACGAGCGCTTTACCAACTGAGCTACTGAGCCACTCGGTAGCTTAGTTGGTAAAGCGCTCGTATAGCATACAAGAGTCCTGTGTTCGAATCTCAGCCGAGCAAGTGATTTTTTTATAATTTCACCCATACTTTATCCATCTTTACCACGCGTAATGAGTTAATTAATACAATAACCATGCGGATTTGATTACCGAACAGCTCAATATATGTGTCAATATAGTACACCGAGTTACCATAAATCGTTAAGTGTTATTTAGTTCACTTTAAAATGATATGGCAACACAAATCTCAAATTTTGCTGAAGATATGATAGAAAAAATGTTTTCCTAAAATTTCAGCTCCCTTGCATATTGTTCCTCCTGCTAAACATGAATTGAAAGCTTTCGTTTAGTATATTTACAATATTCAAAAGTATATTGATCAGTTTATTAAAATAATGTTTCCTTAGGGCGTCGAACACTGGTACACCCACCCTATAAAAAGTTATACAATAGTGATCAATTTGCCCCCGGTACAACGAGTAACTTCACAGGCTCATGTGCATAGAGTTCAAAATTCAATGACCCTTATATTCGGTTGGAATTGATCACTCGTTAAAATGATGTCGTTTGTTTCAAAAACTATTGTATTTGCTAAATTTCTCGATCCCCGAATCCAAATATGCCAACTGAATAAAATAAATAAGAATCAATAATGTAATAAAATAACCACGCATAATGTAGAAAATAATTTTTGAAGTTGCTATACGTCTTTCCATAACCACTGTGCCATTTAAAAATAAAATAATTTCGAAAAGTATTAGTATATCATCCAAAATAACTTATTTTTCGACACTATGGGGCAAGACGGCCACCGAATGAATTGAATATCGCATGTAATTCTACTTGTAATGAAATTTTTTTTTTCCTATTAATATTACTTACAAAGCAGACCCAAATGACGTGAATTTGTGTCACATTTTAAATACGATGGTGTCTGATTTGGAAAATTTCAATCATAGTGGCATAGTTTTCATGTCCTTCATCATGTAAAATTACATTTTTTTGTTCAATGAATTTTTCAGAACACATTTTTACGTCATTTCATCACTCACATCATGTGTCATTCAGTCATAATGTGAATTACTTCCGCAGTGATTTTCATTATTTTTAAGAGTGTATGTAGATCAGCTCTAAATAACGGTAAAATATTGATGTAGATATGTAAAACGGTACTTAATAAGCCGAAAAACATTTTTTTTTTTTTCTTTATTAGAGTGTATTTTAACGCACTAGGGCTAGTTCTACACTCCGAAAAACATGTTATTATTGAATATTTTGAGAAAAAATCACTTTGGGGAGCAAAAATGTTAGTTACTCCCCTACTTTACTTCAGAAACTACTACTACTGGTGCCTCATTTTGGTTTACTATTATGATTTTGTTGATGATGTTTACATTTTTATTTAGTTTCACGATGTACAGTACATTAGAAAAATCTGTTTATATTTTACCTTTCACCATGCTAGTTAGAAAAACGATATCTTATAAAAATCCACTCAAATTTGGTTGTCTTTGCACAAGTCGATTCAAATACGTGAAAAATAGAGCAATTTTCATCATATTTTGATCATTGTATTGTGAATTATAAGGGAACATATTGTTAAGCTCAAAGAGAAAATATATATTGTAGTTTTTATGAAAAGCAGGGGTGACACACTTGCCCCAAAGTCCGCTATAGAGAATCAAGTATTTTAACAAAATAAACAAATTCTTGAAACTTTAGACATGTGTTCAAATCTTCAAACAGCGACCAAGTCAAATCAGCAGTTTTACACAGATATAAACATCTGATAACGCATGAAACTTTATAAACTATAATTCAATAACACAGCTTATACAAATTCTCATGTAGCATTAGTTACATTGATGTTGTTGTTACTAAGTTATGCAATCATTTTGTTCTAGATGAGATGTTGTTATAATGTCAAGCAATTACTAGCCCACTTAGACTGGACTGGACAAAAAAGTTGAAAAACTCAACGAGGCACCCCCTAGATATAACCTTAAGGTAAGAAAAAAATTCCCTCAAAATTTCAACTCAATTGGTTGCTTCGTTTCTATTATATTGAAAATTGATCGTAAGTCACTGTTTCGTTCCGTATAATAGTTGATCGCGTTCAATTGAGCCCAGAATGACAAATATACTATTTAGTACCATTAAAAACATAATCGCAGAAGGTTGCATCTGGATTTAAGCTTATTTTCATTAAATCACTTATATGCATGTGTCTTGCGCAGCGGTTTGCCCAGCGTCATACACACTTAAATTATTTTACGGATTCCTGTAAAATCTCAACAGCTGAACAGTACGGTAAATTTTGACAGTATTCCGTGAAAAATCATCGGAATCCGTAAAATTTCGACGGAATTACGGTGTTTTATTTCACCGAACTGTTCAGCTGTTGAGATTACGGAGAAATTCACCGTATGAGCTTAGTGTGTAGGTGTGGCTTAGTGGCTACCATCAAGCTTTGCTGAACAAATACAAAGCAGTATTGCCAATCTACTTCAGATAGTTTAAACGCCAACTTTTTCAATTTTGATCATGATACAACCTTCTACAATTCTGAGTTCTTCTGACATTCTGGGTTGAATAGAACGCGATCAACAATTTTCTTGAATCAAACAGTAGATGATATGCTGCTTCCCATATGTTTGAGCTGGATGTCCTATATAAACTTCAATTCAAATTCGACCAAATGAGCTGAAATTTTCAGGAAGTCTTCCTCTAAATAATCCTGGGGGATGCCCCGTGGAATAATGCAACTTGATTTCTCTCCCATACTGAGCTGGGCTAGTTTAAGCCCACATTATAATACATTTTGTTACAAAAATTGTATTAACTTAGTGATGAATATTGAAAGATCTGGTAGATGTTATTAAAAGTCTTCCCAAGACCTTCTGTTTCATAACTCAATTGTTTTACGATAATCCTAAAAACCATCGCATGAAAACATGCCATCAGATGTTTACAAATTTTAATGCTTTCTATTGGATATATTGATACACATCACAAACATATTTTGGACCACCCTAGTAGCGTGGCACAGCAGCACAGAAAGCTACCGATACCGGAGCAAAAGAAAGAGAGCTCGAGGCCCAAGCAGCCACCGAAATGACGACGACATGGAGCTGTCCGGTCCGAGGAAGAGAAAGAAAGGTATCCGGCGAGGAAAAGCCATAGAAAACGTGAGAATGTGAGTGACCTATAATTTTTCCACCACTTGAGGTTTTTCATCAATTTTCCATCGAAGAGGGCTGCGCTTTTTCTCTATTTTCACGGGAGGGTTGGAATTTCTCTGGCTGCTACGATGAAACACTCCGCGAAATACGCACCGACGAATCACGCACCGAAAGCTCAGAACCACAACCGGAGGAACGCAAAGTATGAAACACGGCGCCGTCGTTTTTTCTGTAGGAATTTGCAGCAGCAGCACACGGACGCACGCACGCACGCACGACAGACTCCAAATTTCTCAGTAGCAGACCATGCTTCTTCGTTCGGAGAAAATGTCCTTTCGCTTATCACCACACACAACACACGCGCTGCCGACGACCGATGATGACTGTTCTGCTGCTGCTATTTAATACTGATGGTGAAGGCTTCACGCGTATCCTTAGTCCTTACGGCCCACAACTGGCGCACACACACCATTATACTGCCTATCTAACACACACGCGCGGCAGGACAATTCACAAGACATCAGAGATAATGGTGCTCTATCCTCATGGTGAATAGTGCCTTGCAGTGGGTGGGAGTGGGACTGGGAGGGCCGATACTGACACGGAATGCGGTCAGGATGGAAGGCGCTTGACGGAATGTTTTACTTGTATGTGCGAGTATGCGCTCTGAGATGGATAAAACTGGATACAGTCGCAGTTCGAGGGGTATCATACGGAGAAAATTGAAAATTATTTGTTCGATTTGTATTGGAAAAATTAAAAAAAAAACTAAAAGGGAACAAATTTAAAACGAAGGGTATGAAAGTTTGATCGATTGATTACTTGTTGGTAATGACCAATTGCTCAATTTTTTTTTCGAAAATTCCTGGGGAACTGTTTTGGAAGTAGTGAGAACTATGATTAAAATATATAAAGTCCCCTGGCGATGATGGAATTGTGTACATTCTCATGAAGAAACTTTGAAAAAGTAAATGATCATTCTTGTTGATATATTTAACAAAAAATTCCAGTTGACATATTTTCTTGGCAAATAGAAAAATTCCAAGGTTGTACCAATTTTGAAACTGGACAAAAATCTCGCTGAAGCTTCTACCTATCGTCCAATCAGCTTACTCTCCTCCATCAGTAAACTTATTGAAAAGGTCATTTTGAATAGAATTATGGTTGAACCAACATCAACGAAAATTCAATTTTTGCCAATGAACAGTTTTAATTCCGACATGGACATTCGACCACTCATCAAATCTTACGTGTAAAAAAATCGATTCTTTCCAACAAATCTGAAGGGTGTTCTACTGATCTTGCTCTTCTAGACAAAGAAAAGGCATTCGACAGTGTTAGGCATGAAGGCTCGATTGTAAAATTTAGAAAAAATATTAATTTTCCGACATACATTGTTAGAATAATTCAAAGTTATCTGACAAATCGTACACTTTAGGTTAATTATCAGAACTCCAAGTCTCAAAGACTTCCTGTAAGAGCTGGTGTTCCTCAAGGAATCAGGTATCAGGTATCGGAAGGCCGGCTTCAAAGGCACATTCCCCACCAGTTGGAAGATTTATGCCAACGCCATATTTGAGCCTATTTTATCATCTACCCGATGGGTGAGGAAAAGGAAGGGAAAGATGGGACGAAATAGCAGTGGGGCCCCTTGAAGAGGGAAGATCGCATTAACGAAATGAGAGCATGTAGCTCCACACCACAATAACAGAATGTCCTGAAGTTTAAAGCTTCTGCATTCAGTTTCACTTAATAAGTATTTACCAAGTAATTTGAATTTGCGCAAAAACTGGACAGTTACATATCATGTGATACGAAGTTCCATAATCGGAGTCACAAGTATTACAAACAAATGAGTCAGCACGCTGAATATTTGCCATGTGATAGTTGAGTCGGCAGTGGCCAACCAACGCTCTGATCAAGAGAGTGCAATTCTGCTTTGACATATTTGTTAAATACTTCGCCATCCTTTTTCCGCATGAAAAACGGTACAGTGTCTACCAAGTGAGTAAAACTGATTCAGCGAGAATATACACCTGCACCAGCTCTACCTTCAAGAAGGGAGCCATCAGTGTAACATACTATATTGTTTGATATACTTCTTTCGAAATAGCCACTCTTCTCGTGAAGGGAATTGTGTGGTAAATGTCCTGTGAGGAAAGTGACAAGCAATTGAGAGATCACTTGGAGCAAGGACAAATTTGTCCCAATTCACCAAAAGTGGAAAAAACGAAGTGTGTGCAGATCTACGATTCACTGGATCGCTCCAGTAGATCCAGTACCCATGAACGGTAATAATCTAATCTAACCTAATCTAAGCGCTTGCACAGTCCATATTGAAAAGCATCCTGGAAATACCTAAAATTAATCAGATATTTTCTTGTCAGTATTAATATTTGCAGAATATCAGCGATATGATACAAATATTAAAATGGCCAGGCCCACTGTGCAGACTTTGGGGTTGAAACAATCATGACAATTAGGCTACCCACGCATGAATAAACTAATAGACAAAAAATTTTAATTCAAGAAAAGAAGAAACGGGGAAAACCGTACCAACCGTTTCAATTCAGGGTTAATGTTAATATCGTTGGGAGTGGCGTTGCTAAGAAAGTTAATGCATATTCCATTGTTGTTCTCCTGGATTGTGACATAGGCATTTCTTCCTTATGTCCTGGCTCAAGAGCCTTGGCTTAAGCGCCTTTGCTCGCTCTCTGAAACTAAATTAAAACTTATGTTGCCCCTTTCCCGCAATAAAGGAACCAAATATAAATCTTGATTCATCTGACCAAATATGAGACCATGTGTGCAATTTGAACAAAAGTTGAGTATTAAAAACGATCTCACCAAATTTCAGTAGTAAAGGGTAACGTATATAACTTGGACATGCATATAATTTGGACAGGCGTGGATCCGATGATATTTGCTTGCATTACATGAAATTATTGATTATCACTAATATACACATAATATAAACGAAAAAATGCATAAGTCACATGTAAACTCCTAAAATTTTATGATATGATCGTCTTTTTAAGAAACCATTGCATGGATATTGAGATAACGCCTCTGTCCAAATTATATTCACATGAGGGTGTCCAAAATGTATATTTGGTGTCCGAAATGTATATCAGGCAGGTCGCCAAAAAACGCTATTTTGGAAGCTAATACTACAGTTTGTAAGCTTTTGCTCCCCAGAAACTCAAAATACAATGGAACAATAAGTATGTAAGTAACATTAGGTAATAAAATATTAGTATCTTATGCAGTTAATCAATCGCCGTTTCCAGACATATCCTTAGCCTGTCCAAAATACATAATTTACCCTACCGCCGTCTAGTGTGCTTGTACTCCTGGATTGTGGATCCCGCTGTTACCATCTATTGCGGAAACGTCTGCAAAAACAGCATTTTTCACTTCTAGGGGCCTTGGTCTAGTGGTGCTTATTGTCGTCTGCTTTGAATGTACTCGGACGCCAAGATTCACAATAAATTTTGCTTCTTGTTGATCCACAAGACAACGCAACTTCCTTCGACTGAACTCGGGCTCACACATTGATGAAAGTTCGGCAGCAGGAAAAACAGCAGCGCTTGAAAAATCTTCTCACTAAGAACAATTTGTATCACTGCTTGATGCACACACTTTAATATTGGACTTCATAAGGTAATAAATGCAACAAACAACCAAATATTAAAAATTACAAAATAATAGAAAATTATTGAATTTGACGAACGGAAATTTTTTCGCAATTTGGAATAGATTGTTCTCATATGCGCGGGGCATGGAGCACGAGTTTCCCATTTCAAGTTTGCTGAAAGAAGCAAAAATTGGGTCAACTAGGTAACCTAGATAGAAAGTAAGGTTCTTGAACTAGCGTCACTTGGCCTGTACCATTTTGCATGAGTATGCAAAGATTGATCGTTGCTTTTTTTTCGATGCTGAAGATTGATCTCAGCTATCCTAACCGTAGCTACTACCAAAACTAGGCAGGATTAAGCTTTTTACAGTCTCAGCACGAAAAAAAACCAGCAGCAAAAATACCAGATCGGTATCTATTGGAAATCACCAAGGGCGAAAAGCACAGAATACACTGTGCAAAACGCATAATGCGATACCATATAGGGAGCCGGATCCTATTCTTAGCACTTTTGATTCACTTCGGCAGTGGTTTTTTTTTTTTAAGTTACAGAGCTACAATTTTGGCCACAATATGCGTCGTACTGAAGCGCTTTTTAGTGCAAAGTTTCAGACAATTCGGCCGAGAAAAACCCCCATGCCAATGTGATTCATGGAAGTGCCCAAATGGTTCTGCATCCTAGGTGGTAATTTAAATTATATAGCAACATATTCATAATTTCACCCTTATTTAGCCTCAGATTAGAGACTGAAGAAGGGCAGCCGATTATCTTGGAGAAACACAAGGTCACCTGCGCCATTGCTCCGGGTAACACAGGAAGGACATAATACTGTAGAGGGCTCCACAGGCTCCGTTTGCGGTTAGGTTTTATTTAGACTTCCCTAACCATTCATTCTTGGGCACGGTAAGCTCAAAGTCGCATGAATTAGGGGTCAACTGTGATGTGGACTTTTACACCGGAACAGGCAGTCCGTAGTGTTAATTCTTAGCCAATTGAAACAACCGCTACCGACACTATGCGGTTATCTAGGCTGCTCGGGAAAAGAAGGTTAATATTGATGATTATAACTCCTGACGTGCCCAAGCAGCTCTGAAAGTCTTCTTGTAAGAGCTGGTGTTCCTCAAGGCAGTATTTTGGGATCAATATTATACAATATTTTCACATCTGACTTATCTGAGTTACCTCAGGGATGTCAAAAATCCTTGTTTGCGGATAACACAGGCCTCTCCGCCAAAGGACGAAGCCTGCGTGTCATCTGTTACTTACAAAAATGGAAGATTTCTCCTTATACAAAACTTCCAAAACTCAACTAATAATATTCCCACATAAACCAAAAGCTCTTTTTGAAACCTTCAAGTAGACATGTTGTCACGATGAGAGGGGTTCCAATAAATTGGTCAGATGAAGTTAAGTACCTAGGGCTCATGCTAAATAAGAATTTAACTTTCAAAAATCACATTGAGAGCATTCAAGCCAAATGTAACAAATATGTAAAATGTCTATATCCCTTATTAATGGAAAATCAAAACTTTGTCTTAAGAACAAGCTTTTGATATTCAAACAAATTTTCAGGCCAGCTATGTTGTATGCAGTACCAATATGGACTAGCTGTTGTAATATCTAGCAGCAAGCTTTGCAGAGAATTCAAAAAAAAAATTAAAATGATTCTGAAGCTTTCTCCCTGATATAGTACTAATGAATTACATAGAATATCCAATGCTGAAACATTGGAACAAATGTCAAATAATGATAATTAATGATTTCAGGCAAAAATCGTTACAATCTTCTATTGCCACGATTAATGCGTTATATATTTAGGTTAAGTAAATTGAAAAAATGTTTTTTTCTCTTATAAGCAGATGAAATCAACTCACCTGTAAATCTGAACTGCTACGGCAAATGAAATGTAATATGTTGTTAACAAAATGTTAATAAAATCTTAAATTTGTTTTACCAAATTAGGATGATAGTGTTGTCTGTTGTCTGTGCTTTCGATCCTTAAAAAAAAATTGAAATCGGTTGAGCTGTTCAAAAACTATGATATTTTTTTAAATAAAAAATCTAATGCGCTGATACCTACAGTGTATGTCGATGAAAAATGACTGATTATTTGTTTTCAAAAAAATATATCTCAAAAACTAAAAATCATACATCGCTGAAAATTTGACAGTGAACGTAGAATTTTCTGAAATTTCTAGAAAAAATGAGAACAGCAATAGCTCCTTTTGTCCCAAGGCCTTCAAAACACGAAAAAAAGTTTTTTATACATAAAAACATTTTTTGTGAAATTTTATAATTTGCTTGTAAATTCAAAATCTTTAGCTTTCATTTCGTCCAAGAAAATTGAAAATTGGTCAAGCGTTTCAAAAGTTATATTGTATTAAAAAATAAAAATTTTGCGAAACCGCCATTTTTCTGGTCACCTTATTTCGGAAATGGTCACCTTAATCAAAAAATCCATAAACACGTGTATCCTTATTTCGGATAAGGAAAAAAAAGCATATTTACACGGAATTCGGTGACCCACTAGATCGGTTTTTCATGGAATGGCTGTATAGCGATAACATGTAGTTTTTTAACATGAATTTTGAAGAATATGTTTAAGTAGAAATCCAAATTTAATCAAAAATTTGTTTTACTAAAAAAAAAACACGAAAACCCCTGTTTTTAAACCTTTCACCTGTAAATCAAAATTTATAGCGAAGACATGTAATTTTTATACATAAATTGGCTTGTAGAAGTTCATTAAACATATTTGCGTAGATTACAACCATTTTAATTACAATCAATTTAGGGTAACGTATATAACTTGGACATGTATATAATTTGGACAGGCTAGTCGTTCTATGCTCATTTCTAATGAGATGGTGAGGAATATATGTACGGGAATTCATGTATAACATTAATTATACACTATGCTACTTATTAATGAAGACCATTTTCATTACAATTCCAAATTGACTTCAAAAATATCAAAATTGTAAATTGTATCAACAGAACATCTGTAAAACCTATGAATGTCAGAGGATGTACATTTCAAAAACATACTTTAAATGCAATAATAGCGCTCAGAATTGGCATTCATAAAAAGTTATTATTATTATTATTATTTATTAACTCAATAATTTTGAAAGAGGGAAAAGCCTCTTTGAGTGATTTCCTTTCGAAATCGTTCTCAAAAAGGCACAAAACCTCTCTATCTTTTCTAATAAAACGTTATAAAATGAAAATTAAAATTAAAGGCTCATTCGGAATGGATCCATCACAGAGCCGAATTATCTGAATAAGTCGTCATGAAGGTCCTCCCAAGCGTATTCACGATGCCAGTCAACGACACGAATGGAGGCCAAACTTGGTGTACCTGAAAATGAAAAAGAAAACAAGGCAGCAAGTATCAAACATGATAAGAAATTTCACACAAATATTGATATAAAATTTTCAATATTGGTAGGTTATGATTTCCCAATATAGCACGGACCGATACAGGAATATCATTACTCAAACTACTGATTCTGTCAAAAAAATTCTCTCTAGGCAAATTGAATCGAGAACATTTAAATACAATATGATCTATATCTTCATATGTTTTATTGCAAGGGATGGTACACAAATTATGTCACGCTAAATTTCCCCTTCCTTTGTCACGTTTTTTGTATGAGTCCACCAAATTTTTTGTAAGGCTTGTCACGCTTGGATTGACCCCCCCCCCCTAGGAGCGTGACGTAATTTGTGCATGACCCCCAATCACAAATATTCGAATATATAATATTCATACGGTATAAATAGCAATTGCAAATGTAATGGTTGGACATTAATCTAGAGAAGGTACATACAAAATTACGTCCAACTGTAAAGTATTTAAACCAGGGATATATCTTTACCTTTGGACAAATAGAATAACAATATCGCCCTTGGTCACTTGTATTCCAAGAAATTTGCCAATTATTTATAGTAGATGTTTTTAATTAGAAAAATATTCAAAATAAATTATACCACGATTATATATTATACCACGTGAAACACCCAATTTTGCTAATAAATCTGCTTGTTCATTGCCATAAATATTGCAATGAGCTGGAACCCAAACAAATTTAATCATATATCCTTTAGAATATAAATTATGCAATAACCCTTTTATTGACAAGACAATATGATGGGTTTTAAAATGAAATTTATTGGAATTGAAAGCTTGCAAACAACTAAAACTATCTGAGCACACCACAAATATATTAGGAGCATAGTTTTTAATTAAACTGCATGTAAAATATAAAGCAGTTAGTTCAGCTGTAAAAATGGAGCAAGGAGAATCTATTTTATAAAAATGGGCCAAATGAAATTGTAAACTCCAAAGCCTCCCACACTTTCAATCAAAGAACCATCTGTAAAACATATTTGATCATTGTCCATTACAATGAATTTTCGTTTAAATATCATATTTGCATAATAGGACTGAACGTGACAAGGAATTTGTTTCAATTCTTCGTATGAAGAAAAATGAATGTTAGGACAAAAGGAATGAATATCTATGTTATAATCATGAAAACCAGGCGAAGAATTTCGTTTAAATATCCAAGATGGCCGCCAGATTTTTTCACTCAAAATAATATTCCTATTCTTCATCTGAATCGAATAATACACCAATGATTGAAAACTTTTATCTTTGTAGTACAAAAAGTGATGTTTGCATTGATTGCACTCGCCATATACGTCAAAATAGGAGAACATGATTTAGAAAATCGTTCGTTTCATAGGGTAAATACCATTGCTCAACTAGTTTCTGTAACCTATCTTACGCAATTTTTCTTCAGCTTTCTGATGGTGGTCTCAGAATTAAAAACTAGCGGTGCGCTAATGGTGAAAAAACGATTTTTCTAATAAAATTCAAGATGGCAAATGTAAGCTATATTCTTTCTCTATACGATGCTACTAAGTTTGCCATGTGTTTTAAGGGAAATATGAGACATATCACGTGAAGAAATACCCTAGATTTATCAAAAAATGGTATTTTTCGCAAACTGTTTAGCTAGCTGGCGTACGAGGGGTCCACCAATTTGAGAAAACCGAAAGGACCACCCTTAAGTTTTATCGAAAACTAACGATCAGTGACATAAAATTGGAATTCTAACGATGGGTGCCGATGGCGGCTTGGTTTCAGCGAGAATTGCACATTATCATCCGCAAATTGGATAAAAACATAAAAAGTTTGAAAGTGGCATTATGATAAAATATGTCCTAAATTTAAGCTAAGTTCAATATAACTCCGTAACAAGTTGGCGGCATGCAATCTTATTTTAATATTTTCAGCGAAAAAAAGTTGCGGAAAATAATTTTCTGTGCCACTTTTAAGTTGTCCCCTCTGACAATTTTAAACTGCAATAAAAAAAAGTTTTAGAATTAATTCGACATAGACCTAAAAATAACTAAATTGAAACACCGTCAATTTTCTAATCACGTGGGGCAAGTGAAAAGTTTCTTATTAGAGATTGAATTTTTGTTTTCTCTTTAGGTAGCTATAAGTATATAAGGTGCGCAATCATCATAGAATAACAGAACGTGCTGATAATTCAAGAAACACTATACTCAAAGCGTTAAAAGCTATTTTCATGGCATTCCTCTAAAAAAAGGTTGCCAAATATTACGATATTAACATGTGTACTTCGGACAGCCGATTAAAAGGAAGACGTTGATTGAAAAGTTCCAATATAAGAGAACGCACGGAAATCTCCTGAAATGTCTATGTAAAGCTAGTTCAAAACATAAAAAATGGGGTATTGGTCTACCCTATGTGGGTAAAGTTTCAAAAAAATTATTGGAGGTTTCCGTTTGATTTCTCCCGAAGAGTTAAACGACGTCAAATCCGATTTTCATAAAAACATAAACGAGCGGTGAAAATTCTACAGAGCAGAAATGCAATTGCTGTCCCATGATGTAAGAACTACCATTGGAAATGTTGCAGTTATAATGTTGAAACTTCAAGCGACAAGAATAAAATGTTCTTTGTTTATATGTTTTTTTAATATTATTGTTCATTGGGACATCTTAACAGATGTTAAAAGTATTAAAAATCGTGAATATAACTGTTAGTTTTTGAGTTTATTGCTCAAAACAATAAACTTTTCACTTGCCTCACTTGTGGGGCAAGTGAAAAGTAAAGAGACGTTTTTCAAAAACTTTTTTTGTACTTTTTTCTTTAATTTTACATAAAAATCAATTTCAGCATACTGCTTATATTTGGTGGGAGTCATGCTAAAAAACATACATGACCTCATTTGTTTTAATTTAAAGTCTCTAGAATTTGAAGAATCCCACCTATGCGAAATCCATTACCCACTTGCCCACGGTACCTTATATAAGACTTAAGTCAGGTGATTTCCAAAAAAAAAAATGGTTTTTGTTCAGTTAATATAGGGTAGGTGTATCCGTTATGGCCATAGTGGTTCCCTATTTCGGCATACGTGATATCTTTAATGCCTTCACATTTTGAAAAATCTTTTGTGTTTTAGCAGTAAAATAAAGGATAAATCTTGATGTTTAAACATTCAAAAAGATTAAAAATGTAAAAGTTATCCAAATTTTGCATATGGCCAAGTAGGGAACCACTATGGCCATAACTGGTACACTTTCCTTAATTTGGCCATCTGATGAAACACACTGAAATGTCTCATGGATGCATTCCTGCAGGCGTATTTCGTTGATCTGATGATATTTGCTTGCATTAAATGAAATTATTGATTGCCACTAATATACACATCCAATAAGCGAAAAAATGCAAAATTCACGTGTAAACTCTTACAATTGTATGATATGACCGTCTTTTTCAGAAACCATTGTATGGATATTGAGATAATGCCCCTGTCCAAATTATATTCACATAAGGGTGTCCAAAATGTATATTTGGTGTCCGAAATGTATATTAGACACGCTATTTTGGAAACTAATGCTACAGTTTATAAGTTTTTTTTCTCCCCAGAAACAATTTTAGAATCTAATGCAGTTAATCGATCGCCGTTTCCAGAAATTTTCCGAGCTCCAAAGAGCCAAATTGTAGAGCAACTTCTAGTTTTCAAAATAAACCATCTCTAAATTAAAGTAGACTAAGATTGAAAGGCCCTTGGCCGACCATATAATTTGTAAACACCGAAAACGCCGTTTCCAGACATATCCTTACCATGTCCAAAATACATGATTTACCCTAATCTCCAATTTTAGTTTCTACTCAAAAATGTTTTCTAGACTAGTGCCGAAAAAAAGACATGTTATCACTTTGAAATTTGATTTATATGCAAACAGGTTAAAAAAAAACTAGGAATTGTTGAAGTTTTTAAATTGAAATAAATTGTGAGTGTAACCTTTATTTCTATCATTGCTCAGAAATGCTCTAGACTATTGCAATTAAATTAATGTCGAAAAACTGTACACAGTCTCTATAAAATATGTGGCAATTTCTTGAAACAAATATCAAATGGGTTCAGCAAGTTTTACTATTAGAATAAAAGGCTTGCTTGAAATACCTCTGCCTTGAGTGTCATCTATTTCTATAAGATCGTCATCTATGTTTCAAAGATAATAGTGGAATTCATAAAGTCATTCAGAAGTTTTATTCACACGCAAAAACTAAAATGCAATCGGTTCATAATTAAAAAATCTCCAGCTGTTCAACCGGCATCCACTTGGAGCTTTCCAGGGCGTCGTATAAATTCCGATCCCGTTCCATAACCTCTCGGTTTAACTTCTCCACGTCCAGGGTATACTTGTGATCCACCAGCGTTAGTTCTTCATCCTCGACCTGACTGTGAGCATGATGATGCTGCTGCTGCTGTTCATATGCGTGATACGCAGAAGCATCTACTGCCGCTGCTGCTGGCATCTGATAGGCTGAGTAGTCTGCCGTTCCGGTTGCGTCGTAGTATCCTTGCCAGGCACTGTAGTTTTGCCAATACGTGGACGGGTCATAGTATTGCGAATAATCCGTGGCAGTGCCGTATCCTAGCAGACTGGCCGCGCTTGGTGTCGAACTTGTCGGCCCTGCTGGACCCAGTTCATTCTTAGGCTTCGGTACTGCGTTGCAAATCTTCAGCGGTTTGCATCCCAGACCAATGAAACCGTTCATTTCGTAAAGGGCGCTCTTCTGTTCGTCCTCCAGTCCGAACTTGACAAATCCGTAACCCTTCGAGAACCCAGAGCTATCCAGGATGACCTTGGCCGTTTTGATGGAAGTGTACTTGGCAGAGAACACCCGGTACAAACTGTAATCGTCCACATCGGAGCTCAGATCGCCCACCCAAACGCTGAACTCCCGATCGGCCAGCAGAGCTTTGTTCTGATTGTTTGTGGCGCTATTCAGGCGGAACCGAACTAATGGATTGGTACCGGGAATCGGTTTGCCGTTTAGCTTGTGCATGGCATCAATCGCCGCTTCATCTGTTTTGAAACTCACAAAGCAATATCCTGCTGGATCTCCCGTATATTTGTTTCTCATCAGTTTCACCGTTTGGGGATCTTCGCCCATTTTCCGGAATGCCGCCAGAATGAAGTTCTCCGTCATGTAAGATTCCAGCTAGAAAATTTAGAAATCAGTAACAGATTAGATTAATGCTGATTCTATTCAATTACGTATTTAACTTACACTTCCCATCCATAACTGGCACTGAATTGAGCTCATTTTGACGATAATATATAATGATTTTTAGGAATAAATTTAATTAAACTCTGAAATTTCGTTTGTTGCCACCACAGCCGCTACGCGTTTCATGATTAAATCACAAATTTTGTTTACACAGTAAAGCCGAAACGTAGGAGACGGAACGGTGGAAAATGAAAATCTTTGAAATGTCATTAAATGACCACTAGCATCTCTTTTAGTACAATGAAACCGCGGCACACGAAGTCGCGCGTCATGCGAAGCGAAACGAAAATGTTCGTCTTTTATTGCACAGTTCACACATATGGACCTGAGACATATGGACCATTGCACAAGTTCACTAAGGGTTCATTCACCAATTTCATAACGCCAAAATTGGCCATTTTTGACACCCACCCACCCCTCGTAACGCTTTTTGTATTGATATTCTATAAATTTTGTATGAGCTTTAACAAATTCGGGACACCCACCCACCCTCTTCAGCGTTATGAAATTTGTGAATAAGCCCTAATTTGACGTTTGAGCGGTGCCGAATTGTCTAGTTTCCATAGTCACATAACTAACACGGCACCGCTAAAACGTCAAATAGTGAACTCGTGCACTGGTCCATTGGACTGCACAGTTTGAAACTGCTGTAACCACCATAATGTGAAACATCTCGGAATCCAAAGATGGCCGCCACAATGACCGAATTGTGCTCGCACTCACTTTTTTTTGTACGGCCGTGTAAAAAATATCCGTGCAAAAACAGAATCGGGTGTACATATCCCAGGTAACCAACAAGCACTGTTACAAGCGGTATATGAGCCATTTAAAGGATTTTCAATGCCTACTAGCTTCATCAAATATTTTCGAATGCTTATAGGCACTGTGACCATCAGGCACTGATATTGGCCGTATATGAGTATATAACGCTTTATTTTAGTGCTTGTAAGCCCTGTGCCAATAAGCCGTACACAACGACCGTCAATTCTTCTAAACGGCCTAGTGTCATGACGTTTATCAACCAATACAAAACTGAATCGGGATTACGGCGTTGAAATAGATTTCATATCGAGGGAATGGAACGAAACACATCTCTCCGCCTCTTTGGGCTCATTCACAAATTTCATAACGCTAAAAGGGGTGGGTGGGTGTCCTCATGATGTTACGGCTCATACAAAATTTGTAAAGTGTTGGGGACACTGGCAACTCTAACCCAGAAGCTACCACAGGGCTCACCGTTGGCAGGCGACTGTCATCTGGATCGATGTCGTATGTGCCAATACCATAACAATCAATGTCTGTCTAGTATTAGTATGTTCTATTGTCTCGCAATGAAAAGAACAAGTTTTAAAGTGTCCCGCGAAATAAACCTCTTTTTTAGTTTGTAACGTTAATTTAGTCTCAATTTGTTTGAGTAGTTTCACCGCCTCGTCACGTTACAACAGTGGCGACGAGAACGCGAGTATTTCGTAAGTTTCGCCGGGAAATTCGCGTAGAGAAAACGCGATCGAATTTTAACCACGACGCCGCCGCCGAACAAAAGAAAGCGCACCTTCAGCACAATGGACGGGCAACAGCACGTGGATCAGGTATCAGAAGGCCGGCTCCAAAGGCACGTTCCCCGCCATTTGGGAGATTTGTGCCGTCGCCATATTTGAGCCTATTTCATCATCTACCCGATGGGAGAGGAAAGGGAAGGGAAAGATGGGAGGAAATAGGAGTGGGGTCCCTTGAAGAGGGAAAATCGCATAAGCGAATTGAGAGCATGTAGCTCCATACCACAATGGGTTCGAACAGCGCCCTAAAAAGGGCACTGCAAAACGCATGAGCGTAAAGAGAGCCTATTGCTCATTGCCACAGCGGGTTAAGAATAACAGAATGTCCTGAAGATTCAGGCTTCTGAATTCAGTTTCACTTAATAAGTGTTTACTAAGTAATTGGAATCGCATTTGCGCAAAAACTGGACAGTTACATATCAGGTGATACGAAGTTCCATAATCGGAGTCACAACTATCACACACAAATGAGTCAACACGCTGAATATTTGCCATGTGATAGTTGAGTCGGCAGTGGCCTGTCAACGCTCTGACCAAGAGACTGCAATTCTGCTTTGACAGATTTGTTAAATACTTCGCCACCCTTGGAGGTGGCTCAGTTATGTACAATTTTGTTTGACGACACGACTCCAAACTATTCCAATATTGCTTGTGCTGAGTTGCCGCCCTAGAATTAATCTGAAGCTTCACCCAGCACTTCGAAATTGGAATAGCCGGCTCAGGGCCAATGAAGTCATGCGATGCTCCATCGCGAGCTAGTTATCAGCCAATTCATTTCCAGCGATGGAAGAATGGCCAGGTACCCATACAAGGTTTACAGAGTTGACTGAATTCAGTTCCTCAATTTGAGTTCGACATGCGATAACAAGCTTCGACCTTGAGTTGGCCGAAGCAAGAGCTTTTATAGCAGCCTGACTATCAGACATACTTTACAAACAGCCAGACGTCCACTTCTCCTGTGAAGGGAGTTGTGTAGAACATTTACCTATGAGCAAAGTGACAAGCAATTATGAGATCACTCGAAGCAAGGACAATTATGTCCCAACTCACCGGAAGTGGAAACATCCGAAAAACTAGGATTTCCAATGAACGGAGAGAATCCATGGAATTTGGTCACAACCAATTCCCAGTGTATGTAGCGATGATCAGATAATGATTCATCATCTGATACATGCCAATTCGTCAACTTGTGACTGATTCTGTTCGAGCAGAGCATCATGTCTAACACTTCTTCTCTAGCAGATACCATGAAGGTTGGGCGATTCCCTAAAATAAGTAATCCAAGATTTGAACTACTTAAGCACATTATCAGACTGGAGCTTCTCAAATTGATAGCTGAACTGCTCCAGATGATGTGATGAGTATCAGCATCACTGCCCACAATGAGCAGAAGGCCTTTTCATAGGCAGTGAACGACAACTCGTTTGAAATCATCCATTGGGGATGGTTCATCATGTGGTAAATACACATCATAACGAAAGACGTTTTTCCTATTGAGGTCACCAACAGAAATATCAATTGTGACAGCACATACATCTCTGGTTGTTAACTCAGAAATGAGTGTAGCAACGATAGCGCTATTTACGAGCACGCATGCACGAGGCATGGCACGCGAGTTTGCCATTTCATGTTTCTGAAAGTAGCAAAAACTGGGTCCACAAGGTTACCTAGATAAAAGTTCACAAAAGTAAGGTTTTTGAACAAGCGCCATTTGAGCTGTAGCATTTGCATGAGTCTACAAAGATTGATCATTGCTGATATTTTATGCTGAAGATTGGTCTAACAAAGCTATCCTAACCGTAGCCACTACCCAAACTAGGCAGGATTAAGCTTTTCGCAATCTCAGAACGAAAAAGACCAGCAGCGAAAAAAAACCATTTCGGTATCTCTTAAAAGTCGCCAAAGGCGAAAAGCACAGAACACACTGTGTAATACGCATAATGCGAAACCATAGAGGTGAAAATTTAAACTAAGTTACAACGTATTAATAATCCCACTCTTATTTAGCCTCAGGCTTGAGACTGAAGAAGGGCAGCCGATTATCTCGGAGAAACACAAGGTCACCTGCACCATTGCTCCGGGTAGCACAGGAAGGGCATAATACTGTAGAGGGCGCCCTGGTACTCCACAGGCTCCGTTTGCGGTTAGGTTTTATTTAGACCCCCCTAACCATTCATTCTTAGGCACGGTAAGCTTAAAGCCACATGAATTAGGGGCCACCTGTTAGGTGGACTTTTACCACCGGAACAGGCAGTCCGTAGTGTTAATTCTTAGCCAATTGAAACAACCGCTACCGACACTACGCGGCTATCTAGGCTGATCGGGGAAAGGAAGTTAACATTGATGATTAACTCCTGACGTGCCCAAACAGCCAACAAAAATAAACCTCTTTTTTAGTTTGTAACGTTAATTTAGTCTCAATTTGTTTGAGTAGTTTCACCGCCTCGTCACGTTACAACAGTGGCGACGAGAACGCGAGTATTTCGTAAGTTTCGCCGGGAAATTCGCGTAGAGAAAACGCGATCGAATTTTAACCACGACGCCGCCGCCGAACAAAAGAAAGCGCACCTTCAGCACAATGGACGGGCAACAGCACGTGGATGCCAATCAGGGAAACGTCCCATCTGGTCGGAATCAACATCCGAATGGACATCCACAGTACCTTCAACAGCAGCAGCTTCCACATCAACCACAGCAAGGTCCGGGGAACAGTCCGCCCGGTCAGCATACGCAGTATCGTCAGCAGCCGATTTTCCCACCAGGCATGTCAGCGGACAATGTAATTGTGCAAATTCTGCAGCACCTCCAGCAGCAGCAGGCAGTCACGAACCAGCTTCTCCAACAGCAGCGCGAATCCACCCAACAACAACAGGATTTTCTGCAGCAGCAGGAAGCGCTTTTCCGGAATGCGATGTCGTCAATCAACGTCAGCGTTCCACCCAATCCAGAAGCCATTCTGGATTCATTAGCTGGTAACATCAAAGAGTTCCAGTTTGATTCTGAGAACCACTGCACCTTTGCTGCCTGGTATGCGCGTTATGAAGACCTGTTTGCGAAGGATGCGCGCAGACTCGATGATGATGCGAAAGTCAGGTTACTTTTGCGTCGCCTGGGAACCAACGAGCATTATAGGTACGTCAGCTATATTCTTCCAAGTACACCGAAAGACTTCACTTTCGATGTCACGGTACAAAAGCTCACGGCGCTGTTCGGGACCACCGAATCAATGGTGAAGAAACGCTACAGTACACTTTCCATCACCAAAGTCCCGACCGAAGATTACGTCACTTTTGCGTGTCGGGTGAACAAAATGTGCGTAGAATTCGAGCTGTCGAAGATGTCCGAGCAGCAATTTAAGTGCTTGATGTTCGTCTGCGGCTTGAAGGGAGAGTGCGACGCTGATGTACGAACCAGGCTGTTAGCGAAAATAGAAAGCAACGATGACGTCACCTTGGAAGCGATGATCGAGGAATGTCAGCGGCTTATAAATTTGAAAAACGACACAGCGATGATCGAAGGCCCATCGGGCCAGGTGCAAGCAATCAAGGGAGGTCCACAGCACAACAATAAGTTCCGCAGACGTTCGAAAGATCGGCGGAAATCTTCTCCAGTGCCAGCTGAGCAGAAGAAAACTCCAGCCACTCCGTGCTGGAACTGCGGCGCAATGCATTTTTCAAATCACTGCAGTTTCCGGAACCATCGATGCAGCGAATGCAGACAGCTTGGCCACAAGGAGGGTTACTGCTCCAGTGCAAAACGGTCATCCAAGCCAAATAAACAGCGTAGCGGTAAGTTCTCTACGAAGACCATCGCACTATCCGTCGGCAATGTCCAAAGCAAGCGTAGGTTTGTGCAGGTGCAAATCAACGGTGTGCCTGTGCGTTTGCAATTGGACACAGCATCGGACATAACCATTGTGTCCGAACAAGTTTGGAAGCAACTTGGCCAACCATCAGTGGTTCCAGCAACACAGATCGCCAAATCAGCATCGGGTGAACAACTCGAATTGGAGTACGAATTTGCATGTGAGGTGTCGTTCAACGGTTTGGCTCAGCAGGGCCGAATTTTCGTCTCCAAGCGTTCACTCAACTTACTTGGCATCGATCTTATCGATAAGTTCAACCTTTGGTCTCTGCCGATGGACAACTTTTGCAACCAGGTAAGCGGTGTACCAGTTGATGTCAGCTCCTTGCAGAAGGCGTATCCCAAGCTGTTCAGCAATTCTCTGGGCCTGTGCAACAAGACCAAAATCAAATTAGCCCTCAAAGAGTCTTGTCGACCGATTTACCGTCCTCGTAGACCAGTTTCCTACGCCATGCTCCCTACAGTGGATCAGGAGCTCGATCGTTTGGAACGGTTGAACATCATTTCACCAGTGGATTATTCCGAATGGGCAGCGCCAATCGTGGTGGTCAGGAAGGCAAATGGTAGCATACGGATTTGTGGGGACTACTCCACTGGGCTGAACGAGCGGCTTCAACCTCACCAATACCCGCTTCCCCTACCACAAGATATTTTCTCCAGGTTAGCGGGCTGTACGGTATTCAGCACAATCGATTTGTCCGATGCGTTCCTGCAAATGGAAATCGATGAAGGTTCTCGCAGCATGCTCACCATCAATACACACCGAGGTCTGTATCAATACAACCGTCTACCACCAGGTGTGAAGGCTGCTCCAGGAGCATTCCAGCAAATGATAGACACCATGCTAGCTGGCCTCCCGGGTACATCTGGCTATTTGGACGATGTCATCGTCGGAGGCAAAAACGCCGAGGAGCACCAACGCAATCTGCACGCAGTTCTGCAGCGGATCCAAGAGTATGGATTCACCATACGGCCAGAAAAATGCTCTTTTGCGCAACATCAACTCGGGTATTTGGGTCTTCTGTTAGATCGCCATGGAATTCGCCCGGATCCTATCAAAATCGCAGCTATAAAGAATATGCCACCACCAAAAGACCTCTCCGGCGTGCGTTCCTTTCTGGGAGCCATAAATTATTATGGGAAATTTGTCGCAAATATGAGGACTCTGCGCTATCCGCTGGACGAGTTACTCAAAAATAGCTCATCGTTCAACTGGACGTCAGAATGCCAGCAGGCATTTGACAAATTTAAGGAAATATTGTCCTCAGACCTACTGCTCACTCATTATGACCCAAAGCATGAAATAATAGTGTCCGCCGACGCGTCATCGGTTGGAGTTGGGGCAACTATAAGTCATAGATTCCCTGACGGCAAGATAAAGGTCATCCAGCACGCTTCTCGGGCACTTACTGCAGCTGAGAAAGGCTACTCCCAGCCCGATCGCGAAGGTCTAGCGATAGTGTATGCAGTAACCAAATTCCATAAATTCATTTTTGGAAGAAGATTCCGGCTCCAAACAGACCATGCGCCATTACTACGAATTTTCGGGTCCAAAAAAGGGATTCCGGTTTACACGGCCAACCGGCTCCAACGATGGGCCCTCACATTACTCAACTACGATTTCTCCATGGAATACATCTCCACTGACAAGTTCGGGAATGCTGATGTGTTGTCCAGGCTCACCAACCAGCATGCGAAGCCAGACGAAGATTTTGTCGTTGCGTGCACAGCCCTGGAGGAAGATTTGAGGTCAGTAGCGGTCAATAGCGTAAATTGTTTACCTCTCAGTTTCAGTATGGTCCAACAAGCAACCAAATCCGATCCAGTTCTTCGCAAAGTTTACCGTTTCGTCCGAGACGGTTGGCCCACATCAATGTTCGATTCGCTGGACAGCGAACTACGACGATTCCGCGACCGTCAAGAAGGGTTGTCAATCATCCAAGACTGCATTATGTTCGGGGACCGATTGGTGATCCCCACATCGTACCGGAAAAGATGCTTGAATCAACTTCACAAGGGTCATCCAGGTGTGCAACGGATGAAAGCCATAGCACGCAGCTATGTTTACTGGCCGGGATTAGACGAAGAAATAGCCAGTTTCGTTAAGAGCTGTCAGCACTGTGCATCAGCAGCACGGTCTCCTCCACAAGCCAGGCCAGAACCGTGGCCATCTACAACTGCTCCATGGCAGCGCGTTCATGCTGACTATGCGGGCCCTTTGGACGGAGAATTCTATCTCATCGTCGTCGATGCTTACAGCAAATGGCCGGAAATATTTCCAACCCGGCATATCACGACGAAAGCCACCATCAACCTGTTTCGCTCGCTCTTTGCCAACAAAGGAATGCCGGAGCTTCTCGTCACAGACAACGGCACCCAGTTCAAGAGTGCGGAGTTTAGTCAATTTTGCAACGAAAACGGTGTAAGACACGTCACAACGGCTCCTTTTCACCCGCAATCAAACGGCCAAGCCGAGAGATTTGTCGACACCTTCAAGCGGGCGATTCGAAAAATTCAGGAGGGAGAAGGCACTATCAAGCATGCTCTCGATCTTTTCTTGCTCACGTATCGGACTACACCAAACCCGAACGTGCCAGACGGAAAAACACCTGCTGAAGCCATGTACAACCGGTCACTGCGAACATCCATGGATCTTCTTCGTGTACCTCATGAACCGTTAACAAATCAAGCCAATTCAACTCAACCCCGATTGTTCCAACCTAAGGACACCGTATACGCCAAGGTCTACGCAAGCAATAAGTGGACTTGGGCGCCGGGAATTGTAATCGAGAAGCTGGGAAAAGTCATGTACAACATCTGGGTCCACAACCGGAGGATGATCAGATCTCACATCAACCAGCTTAGGGCCAGGGCTGTGTCAGGCTCAACTATTGTGGAAACATCATCGTCGAAGCAGCAGTTACCAATCAATATCCTTCTGAATGAATGGAACATGTCATCTCCGCCGGTAGCTCTGGCACCTACATTACCATCAATGGGAAACGTCAAACCTGCATCGCCAACGCCGATAGTGGTCTCCCCATCATCTAGAAGCTCAAGCCCTACATCAACTTCAACCTCATCAACGGACTTCCAGTCTGCTAACGATTCGTCTCCTGCGGTCAAGTTACCTAGACGCTCTTCACGCAACCGAAGACCGCCTCAATGGTTCCATGCGTACCGCAGATATTAAGGAGGGAGATGTTGGGGACACTGGCAACTCTAACCCAGAAGCTACCACAGGGCTCACCGTTGGCAGGCGACTGTCATCTGGATCGATGTCGTATGTGCCAATACCATAACAATCAATGTCTGTCTAGTATTAGTATGTTCTATTGTCTCGCAATGAAGAGAACAAGTTTTAAAGTGTCCCGCGAAATAAACCTCTTTTTTAGTTTGTAACGTTAATTTAGTCTCAATTTGTTTGAGTAGTTTCACCGCCTCGTCACGTTACAACATAAAGTGGTTCATACAAAAAGCGTTACGAGGGGGTGGGTGGGTGTCGAAAATGGCCATTTTCAGCGTTATGAAATAAATGAATGAACCCCTTTTCTCTCACCGCAGAAAATAAAACAATGTGTCAGGGATGTCAGGGATGACCTGAAATTCAAACAAAACTAACCTGCGATAAACGGCGTTATAATGAATGTTTTGATTTAAGATGCTCTACGATGTGAAGAGATTCGTAAATTGATTGTAATTTTTTTTCTGTTGATTTCGCTTCTTTTGCGCTGCTATACACATATGGTCAAATGCCTTGCCGGCATCGCCAGCATCACTCGTAATTCATCAGAACAAAAATAGACACATCGCTGCAAACATTTCTCTTTTAAATACGACGTTAAGCATCCCAATCCACTCGTGCATCGATGGAGCAGATGGAAAATGCGACGGAAATCATAAATATGAACTTCGATGACAGCAGTTTGAGCCTGAGTCACGCAGCAAAATTAAATAAAAAACGTCTCCAGAGGGAGCATAAAAGAAATGAAAATCGAACAGAAGATAAACAACTTTTTTTTCTCTTTTTTTGCCACTTGCTATAAAATTTTGACATCACTCATTTCAGAGACACAGTACGAGTAGGCTGTTTATCAGCCAAATAATTCGCCAAAAATGGCTTTATAACAGCCGTTTATTATGATATAGTTCCAATTAGCTCTGTCGACCAAGCCTTTAAATCGACTATACAACCGACTTGGTGCCGATATTAACAGCTTATTGGTTACTTGGGTAGTTAGGGCCCATTTACAAATTTTATAACGCTGTAGGGGGTGGGTGGGTGTCCCTAAGATGTTACAACTCACTTGGCTAATTTGAACGGTACATCATGCAAACCATCGGGGTCCATTTTTAATTTGAACATCTAGTCACCCTAGAAACGTGTTTCTGGTTACTCATTCACAAATTTCATAACGCTAAAAGGGATGGGTGGGTGTCCTCATGATGTTACGGCTCACACAAAATTTGTAAAGTGTTCATACAAAAAGCGTTACGAGGGGGTGGGTGGGTGTCGAAAATGGCCATTTTCGGCGTTATGTAATAAATGAATGAACCCTAAATGACGTTTGAACCATTTTTAATCTGAACGACGTGCAAATTAGCGGGGTACAGATTAAAAAGTGTTCAGATTAAATGTGGTCAAACCAACGGGGGTACCCGGTATTTGGCGTTATTAAATTTGTGAATAAACCCTTAGGGCTTATTCACAAATTTCATAACGGTGAAGAGGGTGGGTGGGTGTCCCGAATTTGTTACAGCTCATACAAAATTTATAGAATATCAATACAAAAAGCGTTACGAGGGGGTGGGTGGGTGTCAAAAATGGCCAATAGACCATTTCCGTCTGACCTAACACCCCTGTTTTATATTTTTTATCGAAAGATAATGATTTCTAACTAACGTTTCTGTTGTTAGTTTTTCTTTTTATGTTTTCTTGGATTTTTGATAAATTTTCAAAAATTGACAATTTCACCACTTTTGGAGACATGCGGAACAAGAATGGTAACCCTAATGGTGTTGAGTAAATCCAAGAACTGATAACCCTATACTCAGCTTATATTTACGTTTTGAAACGTCAAAAATTTAAAAGGAAATCTCAAACAACAACAATCGGCTTCGATGGTTCAGTTTTCTCCTGAACGTTGGAATTTCAGATAGGTATTATTAATAGCTGTGTTCAACGAGCTGCTCGAACTTGGTTGCAAACACTTGCGAGTCAGCTTTTGGTGTTCATTGAGCCACTCCAACCTACTTCGAGTCGCTCGGGTTTGTGTTCATTGAGCCGAGTCCAACCAACTCCGAGTCGCTCGAAACAGGTTGGAAGCTAGAGTCCGAGCTAGTTCAACCAGCTCGCAGTAGCTCGTGTTTTTGACGTTTAAAAACGTAAACATTGAAAAAAAAAGCAAAATTCCGAAGCGATACGGATTGTTAAGTGCGCGAATTTTTTTTCACGTGGAATTCCGGTAAATTAGTAAAAAGAGTAAAAAGAGCGTTCATTGAGAAAGCAGCTTGGAGTTGCTCGAAGTAGCTTTGACAGTTATTTGTTGACAAAAAATACGAGCTAGTACAACCAACCCCGAGCAAGTTCGATAAAAGTCATTGAACACAGCTAATATTATCCGAGGTATTATCCAGTCGATGGTAAATTAAATTTCGTTTAGATCATGACGGGGTCTGTTATTCGTTCACAGGAAAACCATAAAACATGAGACAGCTGAAGATTACTGGTTCTGCATTATTGAAAAAGCCGGTGACGCCAATGTTGACCGCATCGTCACACCTTGGTTTACTTGCCGGACACAAAGGCTCCGACAAAGGGTACCACCAAGACATGTCCCAGGCGATAGACAACCCCCGATGGAACGGAGCAGTTAGGCGTTGGTCTTCGGCGAATTGTCACGCTCGATGGTGTGTGCCGCTCTTCAATGGAACTGCTGCAAAAGCACGGCAAGAAACTCAATTTTCAACACGCCGCTGTGTGGACAAAGGGTTGCCGGGTTTACGATCGGCGTGACCAACACCGTAACATCTGCGATTGTTGAGATGCAGTTTGTGGACTAGACCAACGAAATGACCTCAATCGGATGGGGAACATCCATGCGATAAAGGAAGTGTTCGATGTGGCGAAAAAAGCATACGGAGCAAGGGGTGGATCACTTGTTCAATGCACATTAAATGTGCATCAGTTTGCATCAAATGCATTTTTTGGACATTCACATCAACTTAGCCCTGACCTGTTGTTGCCATATAGCAACGCGCCATTGTTTGTTTTAAAAGTTTTGAAACCGTTTCCAACAAAAATAAGCTTTCTCTGATATTAGGCAAATAATCGCATGTTTTATTTGTTTCAGGTTATGAAGTAGTTGGTTCAAACTGGAAATATATAAAATTTGAAATAGGAGCCTGACTGACGGTGCTCAGGGGTCTTTAAGCTATTGGGCGTCTGATTTTTGAGGACATCATACATTTATTCAAGGAAGATCCCTGCGTACAACATGGAGAAGATAAACATTGCTTATCAGGATTACATTGTCCTACGTTCCCATAAAAACAGTGCGCTTCAAAATCTGGATTAATTGTAACATTCTTCTCGATCAACCAACAGTGTACGCTTTACTGGTGGCGAGTATAAATCCACATCGAATTTTCCAATCCAAGTCTAGATGGAAATATTCAAAAATTACCCTCAACAAGGGTCTCGGAGTTCCGGAACAACTGTGTTTAATTGTTTAAGTGTGGTTTAGTAAATGAATCATTATAATAAAAAGGTTCGAGTCTTCGTCAATTCAATTTATTTCACGGCATTGCAAACACCCTCCTATAAACCACAACCCTGTTAAGAAAAAACCGTAACACAGTTTCCACAGATAATAGCTTCTTTTGAATCTACTCCTTCCTAACAATTATACAGCTGCCGTCTAGGAATTAGAAGTTTCGACAAGAAAACTATTTACTATTGTAGACATGTTTGCCTCTCCGTTGAGCACGCCAACAATCTGCTTTGGCGATGTGATCTGTTTTGCGCTCCCCCATAGCCGGAGTCTATCTTGTCAGCCGCCTTACTGCCAAAGGGGGGATTTGAATATTTTTTTAATTGGATTAATTACCCAAATGACAATATCCGAAACAAAAACATAAATCCAAGATATCTACAGCGTTTTTAGTCCCTCTTGAGGGCTGCTGCTGGGTGAGGTGGCAGCTCCTCTTGAGTTTGTGTAAGATGGAGTTTGACACTTCAAAAAGGACAACAGTTAGCTGAGGCAAGCCATGAATTAAAAATTTACTGAGTGTGCATTTAAATGCATTTCAATGCATGAAATTATTCTGATTTATCAGATGCATCAGAAGTGATCCACCCCTTGATACGGAGTCACCTACGAGGAGATCGATCTGATGGGAAAACCTCCTTTCAACTAGTGTTTGTACCGTTCTACATCCCGGAGTAGTTCCGGTGCCATCTTCTTCTTTTTCTTGGCATGACGTCCTTACTAGGACTAAGGCTGCTTCTCAGCTTAGTGTTCAATGAGCACTTCCACAGTTATTAACTGAGCGCTTTCTTTGTCAAAGTTGCTATTTTTGCATTTGTATATCGTGTGGCAGGTACGATGATACTCCGCTCAGAGAAGTCAAGGAAATTTCCATTACCAAAAGATCCTGGACCGAGCGGGAATCGAACCCAGGCACCTTCGCATGGCTTTGCTTTGTTGCCGAGGATTCTAACCACTCGGCTAAGGAAGTTCCGGTACCATGCCGGAATCAAAAAGGGGATCGATTATTGAGAAGAGCTGAGTCTACGAATTTTGATGGATATTTGTCTTCAGGTTTGTACGCGTCAATCTCAGTTAAGGGTTGATATTGCAAGTTGAGTCGATCAAAATTACGGCTTATTCTACTAGTGAATTGAGGAGAGAGATCTCTGTCTTGTATACTGCCCATATTCGCATAACAGTCTCATGTATATAGGAAATCCTATAGAACATGGGACTGTTATGCGAATATGGGTAGTATAGCGAGGTGACAATATTCGACTCGAATGAAGTGATTCTCCATTTGGCATACACAGCGAGTCAGTTCTTTCAATTTGAGTATATATTATCACCTCACTATAAATGTGTTCGAAATAATGGCAGTTTTTCATTTTGATTTATTTCATCTATATTTCAAAAAAAAATGTATTACACATATTTTAAACATTTTTAGTTTAGGCATACGTTTGTAATAAAAAAAAACTACTAATTGAACTTCAACCCTTCACTTTTGCAAAAGAAAAAATAAAATACCTTAAATCAAGTGTAGTGATAGCCTAAGGTTTGTAAATATAATGGACATCAAAGATTCATTATCAAAGTGGATCTCGTTCAAATAGTATGTGATATAAAATTGGAAATCTCAATGGACAGATTTTTTTTATGCTGCTTTTATTTCGAACAAATTTGTTTAGTATCTCACTTCCCGGAGCTCAGAAAAATAAAAAAATAAAATTGAACATATTTTGAGTTCGGTGAAGAAAATTTTAACCCGATTGCTTGAAAGGGAACAAAACTCTAGCATGCCAATGTTGAGCATTTTCAGGGTGTCTACTACCTGGAAAAACCTGGAATTATCAGGAAATTTCATTCAACCTGGAATTCTCAGTAAATTTTGGCTACACTCAGGTAAATTATTTTGAAGCAGTAGTAAATATATGGTAGAATATGGTAGAAAATGTCGTTTTTGTGGCACAAAATCTTGTCAATCAAAAAGTTTTCGGCTGCGCTGTTATCAAAACGTTAGATGACATGTTTGATCCTTTTAACGATTTTTATTAATTCAACATAAAACATGTGTGCGCGACGTAGCCTATTGCGTTCAGTACCGCCCCATCCACATCTGCTCCAACGGCATACTAAATGTTGCTGTCATCTCTTTGACACTGTATTTGAAGCCTATCTCTAACAAAACAACACAAAATTTCAACACGAGAACGTGAACTATCCAATTATTGTTAAAATCTTATTTTCCCCCCAAACACGTTAAAATAGTAAGTATAATGGATTAAAATTGAATTCCTTAAAACTAAAATGTACTATCTACAGAAATACACAAAACACAGAAGAATAAACAGTTACAGCAGACGGAAAACGAACGAAGAAAACTAAAAACTGTAAGTTAACCTAAAATAATTAAAACAATGAAATTAATAAACTTTTGTTGTAGCTTGAAGCTTACTCCGCCAAAAACGAGTTAGTCTAAAGATGTTTTCGAAACTCCATCCGTCCGTTCCGTAACAAACTTCAAGAGTTTTTAATTACTCTACGATCGATTGGACGAAAACATCCAGCACGGGACAATCGATAGATGTCGAATATCGATCGCACTTGCTCTCTCTGCAAAGAGCTAGACAGCCCGGGCTCAATGATCGAATGTGCTAAATGCCACAAACGGTACCACCACTCATGCGCCGGTGGGGAAGATGGAATTTCGGGCACTTCTAGTCCATTTTACTGCGTATTGTGCGTCCCCCGCGGTCCAGTCCCCTCCGTTTCTATGTCATCGACGGCTTCAACCACAGCCAGCGCGCGAGAGGCAAGACTTCAGTTGGAAATGCTGCGGTTGGAGGAGGAGAAACGTGTGGAAGAAATGCTCATGGCACAACGAGCAGAAGCGGAAAAGCAGCTACAGGAACGAGAGCTGCGGTTCGAAAGGGAAAGGAGCGAAAAAGCGATCGCCGACAAGATCGAATTGGAGAAGGTGTTCATCACGAGGAAATACGATTTGCTGCTTGCACAGGTAGACGGGAGTAACGACGGCAGGAGTGTACGGAGTCGACGGAGCAGCGCCAGAAGCATCGAAAAGGTGCAGAGTTGGATGGAGAACCACCCAGTGACCCTGAGTTCCAATTCTGGGGAACGCATCCCCACTGGAATCACGTCACAGGAGGGTGGCTCATCAAATTTGCGGCTGATTCCAAGGTCATCCACCAGCACATCTGGGCTGCCAAATCGCCCATCAGTAGCAGAAAGTAGTTTCGATGCGTCCAGTGGTGCAGCAGTTCTACCTTCAAGTAGTTTGGGAGTGATAAGTGAGATCCTGCCGTTATCTACTACCCAATCAGGTCCGACAACGAGAGCTAAACCGTTGCTTCCATCGTGCCAGTCTACCCCCTTCGCCCCTCCAACAGCTACAAGCCAGCCCGCGGTGAACGACGTCGCCTATGATGATCAGCTCAACCGAACGTATTCGGTGCAGTTGGACAAAACCGTGGACACAGGCAAGGGACTGGAGGCCGAACAGAGTATGTATATGCGTTCGGCTCCGGTAAGTACACCCAGTAGACCACCTAGGCTAGTAGAAACCAATTCAAATGCAGGCAGTAGTTCACATAATATAATTCCTCACAGTACAATACCAAACGTAAATCCCAAAGAGCAATGTTTTGATATAAGCTCTTTCTGCGTAGCTAGGGCCTTACCAATAGTAGACGATCATGTGTCGAACCAGCTTAGGGTAAAGAAACACACTATTACAGTCCCATCTGGTACAATCACACACCAAACGCTCCTTAAACCATCACACACTGATAATGCTCCATTGCTGAGTGTCTCGAGCCATTCGCGTCCAATATTCTCGCTACAATCGGGTTACTCTGCTCCCCTTTTCCCTCCCGCGTCAAACATACCATCGTCCGCGAGTGATACGATCTATGCGATCTCTACAAGCGCAGTGCCCATTCATGCGGCCGGTGTTCCAGTGACAGTGAATTCGAGAGTGAGTGATCCTGCAGTGGTTCCCAATCGTTTCAATTGCGGAACGAACACATCTGAACCAGTGATGAATTCGGGAGTGGATAACCTATGCCAGCCGTCTAATATGCCTCCAGCGAGTTCGGGATCGTTTCACGTCCCTCCAGCGGCCGGTTTGGCGTCAATACACGTTCCAGCTATGCACAACGCGGCGTCAGTCAACATCCCGGCGGCGATCAATGCGATGCCAGGAAATCCATCACAATTTTTTTACAATCCTGCGTTCCAGCAGGAGGTGGGAGGCGTTTCAATCAACCCAGTGCCGTCTTCAGGGTCTGGCGCTCAAACGATCACCTTTAACTCTCCAACCGCGCAGCAACTGGCAGCTCGTCACGTTGTCCCGAAGGAACTTCCTCATTTTTCGGGAAACCCCGCAGACTGGCCGCTTTTTTGGAGTAGCTACGATACGTCTACGAGAATGTGCGGATACAGTTATGCGGAAAACCTCATGCGCCTTCAACGCTGCCTGAAAGGGGATGCTAGGAAATCTGTCAACAGCTTCCTGCTTCATCCGTTGAACGTTCCGGAAATTATTCGCACGCTGAATACTCTCTACGGTCGGCCTGAAGCCATCATTGGAACTCTGCTGGCTGAAGTACGAGCTGCGCCAGCCCCACGGTCAGAGAAGTTGGAGAGCATCATCAATTTCGGATTGGTTGTTCGCAATCTCTGTGCTCACTTGGTCGCTACCGGTCAAGAGATGCACTTAGCCAACCCGATGTTAATCAGCGAGTTGGTGGACAGACTTCCAGCCAACATCAAATTGGATTGGGCGCTGTACACGCAACGAGTGGCACGAGCGGATCTGAGAACATTCTCGGATTACATGAACGTCATCGTCGACGCAGCGAGTCGTGTAACGCCGCTAGTTGACAAACCGGATAGAACGAAAGGGAAAGCGGTCGTAAATGCCCATGCATTCAGCGATCGTGACAACCAGAGCCAAGCAAACCACAGGTCGACGGAGACAACAGCGAATTTCAACAAAGTTTCCACTGGTGGCGGTGAACGGCCTTGCATGGTCTGCAAGATCAACGGTCACAAGCCGAAGGACTGTTCAACGTTCAAATCCAAATCACTGGAGAACCGATGGAAGGCTGCGCAAGAGTTACACCTTTGCAAAAGGTGTCTCTACCCGCACGGAAAGTGGCCTTGCAAGGCGTCGTTATGTGGAACGGACGGCTGTGAACAACGGCATCATAGACTGCTTCATCCTGGCAATCCAACAGAAAGACGACAGCCTGCGGCGTCTTCTAATGCCGTATCAGGAGTAGTCAACGTGCACCAAAACTCCCACAGCAAGGTTCTGTTCCGAATAATCCCGGTGGAACTACACGCAAACGGGAGATCTGTCCAAACGTATGCCTTCCTCGATGGAGGGTCCGACTCAACGTTGGTGGAGAAGTCGCTGGTCGAACAGCTAGGCGTACAGGGACCTGTATCACCACTGTGTATGCAGTGGACCAATGGGATCAAAAGATTGGAAGAAGATTCGAGGAAGGTGTACATCAAGATTTCCGGTGTGGGCCAACGTAAGCAGTTCCAGTTGAGAGGTGTGCAGACCGTGGACAGTTTGGACCTTCCGCGGCAGTCAGTTCGCTTCAAGGAACTAGAGGATCGTTTCGCTTACCTACGAGGGCTACCTGTTATGAGCTACGATGACGTCATTCCCGGTATTTTGATCGGGCTTGATAATACCAGTGTGAAAAACTCCTTCAAACAACGCGAAGGCAAGGCCGATGAACCAGTAGCCGCCAAAACCAGGCTAGGATGGGTTGTGTATGGCCGCACTGGATGCAAGGATCAAGCACTGTCGCATCGAATATTCCACGTTTGCACCCGTGCCCACGACGACGATCTGGATGAATCGATCAAGCAGTTCTTTTCGACGGAAAGTGTTGGCGTGTCTGTAGCGAAAGCTGTGGAATCGGCAGATGATCAACGGGCACGAGAAATACTCCAAGCGACAACTGTACGAACTCCTGCCGGTAGATACCAAACAGGTCTGCTTTGGAAGTACGACGAATTCGAATTTCCGAACAGTCGTCCGATGGCTGAACGGCGCCTCAAATGTCTCGAACGCCGTCTGTCCAAATCCCCGGAGCTTTACGCAAAGATGAGACAGCAGGTAGCAGAATACCAGACAAAAGGATACGCCCATGTAGCTACACTACGAGAACTGGAGGAATCAAACCCTAAACGCGTCTGGTATCTGCCGTTGGGTATTGTCGTAAACCCCCGGAAACCAAATAAATTGCGGATGGTCTGGGATGCTGCAGCCGTCGTACAAGGAGTGTCATTCAACTCGGTCCTACTGACAGGTCCGGATCTATTGGTGCCCCTTCAAGCGGTGCTCAGTCGCTACAGACAAAAGAAAATTGCCATTAGCGCCGATATCATGGAAATGTTCCACCAGGTGGAGATCAGGCCAGAGGACCGACAAGCTCAGAGGTTTCTATGGCGGAATAATCCAGGAGATCCAATTCAAGTTTTCGTTATGGATGTGGCCATATTCGGTTCGACTTGCTCACCGTGCTCTACGCAGTTTGCTAAGAACCTCAATGCAGATGAACATTCGGCGGAATTTCCAGAGGCAGCTGTGGCGATAAAAGAGAACCACTACGTCGACGATTATCTGGATAGCGTCGACAGCATCGACGAAGCAGTTCAACTAGCGACAGACGTGAAAACGGTACACAGTCGAGGAGGCTTCCAGATAAGACATTGGATGTCAAACTCTCCCGAAGTACTGAGGCGCATCGGAGAACAAAATTCGCTCACAGTGAAGAGCTTCGTGATGGACAAGGACAGCCAGCAAGAACGCATTCTAAGTATGGTCTGGTTACCCAACGAGGACATGTTCTCCTACAAAACAAGCTTCCGCCGCGACCTGGAGCGCTTGTTCGAAGCTTCCGTCGTTCCGACAAAACGTGAAGTGTTGAGACTGGTAATGAGCCTTTTCGACCCATTAGGGCTCATCGCATCCTATATCATCGAAGGAAAGGTCATCATCCAGGAGATATGGAGGTCTAAAGTCGGCTGGGATGAGCAAATTCCTGTCAAACTACTTAAACGCTGGGAACAATGGTTGGATATACTCCGGGCGCTGGACAAAGTGAAGATCCCGCGGTGTTACTTCCCAGAATACAGCAAGGAAGCCTATGATTCTCTGGAGTTGCATGTCTTCGTAGACGCGAGCGAAAGCGCGTTTGCTGCCGCCGCTTATTTCAGAGTTGTGGACAACGGGAGGATTCGGTGCTGCTTGGTTAGTGCAAAGACCAAAGTAGCTCCATTACAATCAATCGGGATTCCGCGTCTGGAACTGCAGGCAGCTATGATTGGAACGCGACTAATGAAGACCATCACAGACAACCACACCATTTCTATCAAACGGAGGGTTATGTGGAGCGATTCACGAACCGTTCTCACCTGGCTCCGATCCGACCATAGGAGATATCGGCATTTCGTTGCATTCCGGATTACGGAGATCCTCGAGGAGACGAACGTTGTTGATTGGAGATGGGTGCCGACTAAGTTAAACGTGGCGGACGAAGCCACAAAATGGGGAAAGGGTCCCAACTACCACGAAAATTGCAGGTGGTTTAACGGTCCAGCATTCCTTTACGAGGACGAATCGAAGTGGCCAGAGGAAGACACTACACAAGAGGAATTTGCGGACGAAGAGTTGCGAAATGTCCGTATTCATGTGCAACGAACGGCTGAACTTATCTTGGATTTCCAACGGTTCTCTAAATGGGAAAGGCTCGTAAGAACAGTTGCGTATGTACGCCGTTTCTATAGGAATTGTCAACACAAAAGGACTGGCTCAACGACCATTACGGGAGTCCTTTCACGTGAAGAACTGGAGGCAGCGCAGAATTTGATCTGGAAGCTAGTGCAAGAGGAAGCCTTCCCAGCAGAGTTTGCAGTTCTACGAAGCAACCAGCAAGTGCCTTCGGAGCAACGGAAAGCGGTGGAAAAGAGCAGCTGTGTCTACAAGCTGGCGCCTTTCCTTGACGAGGAAGGAGTAATGCGGAAGGACGGTCGAATCAAAGCTTCGCCTTACGTTCCATTCGAGACGAAATTCCCGATCATCGTACCTAAACAGCATCACGTTTCACATCTCCTGGTCGACTGGTATCACCGGCAATACGGCCACGCAAACGGAGAAACCGTGGTGAACGAAATCCGGCAAAAGTACGTCATACCGGAGCTTCGGGTTGCTGTAAGGAAGATTGCGAAACGCTGTACTTGGTGTTCGGTGTATCGAGCTGTACCCCAGGTCCCGAAAATGGGTCCTCTTCCGTTGGCGCGACTTACACCGTACGTACGAGCCTTCACGTTCGTTGGCATAGATTATTTCGGACCACTTACTGTTCGCGTCGGACGGGCTAGTGTAAAGCGGTGGGTAGCCCTATTCACTTGCCTGACTACTAGGGCAATACACTTGGAAGTTGCGGCATCGCTATCTACCGACTCCTGTAAACAGGCGATCCGCAGATTCATCGCCCGCAGAGGGGCCCCTCATGAGATGTACTCCGATCAGGGAACGAATTTTCAAGGTGTAAGCAGTGAACTGGCCAGGCAAATACGGGCCATCAACGGAGCGCTGGCAGATACTATCACCAACCACAGAACACAATGGAAGTTCAATCCACCGCACGCCCCTCATATGGGAGGCGTTTGGGAGAGACTTGTGCGCTCCGTGAAGCGCGGTCTCAGCTGTCTACTAACTGATAGGAATCCAAATGACGAGACTTTGGCAACAGCAGTTACGGAGGTGGAATCTATGGTCAATTCGCGTCCGCTGACCTATCTTCCTCTGGAGAGTGAGGAGACTGAAGCCTTGACGCCCAATCATTTTCTTCTCCTAAGCTCTAGCGGCGTAGTTCAACCACCTACGAAGATGACGGATGAAGCTGAAGCCCTGCATACCAACTGGGGAATGATCAAGGTAATGCTCGACAACTTCTGGAAGCGTTGGCTGAGAGAGTATCTTCCGGTTATGTCGCCACAATCAAAATGGTTCGGAGAGGTGCGGAATGTCCAGGTCGGCGATCTGGTGATGTTGGCGAATGAAAAGGATAGGAATAGCTGGACACGTGGACGAGTTCTCCAAGTCTATCCAGGCAGGGACGGACGAGTTCGCCGAGTCGACGTGCAGACTACCATGGGAGTTCATCAACGACCTGTTTCTAAGTTGGCTATACTGAACGTCGCTGGAGTTCCAGGTATAGCTGAAGGTTCGGGCAGCAATACGGGTGGGGGTATGTGCGCGACGTAGCCTATTGCGTTCAGTACCGCCCCATCCACATCTGCTCCAACGGCATACTAAATGTTGCTGTCATCTCTTTGACACTGTATTTGAAGCCTATCTCTAACAAAACAACACAAAATTTCAACACGAGAACGTGAACTATCCAATTATTGTTAAAATCTTATTTTCCCCCCAAACACGTTAAAATAGTAAGTATAATGGATTAAAATTGAATTCCTTAAAACTAAAATGTACTATCTACAGAAATACACAAAACACAGAAGAATAAACAGTTACAGCAGACGGAAAACGAACGAAGAAAACTAAAAACTGTAAGTTAACCTAAAATAATTAAAACAATGAAATTAATAAACTTTTGTTGTAGCTTGAAGCTTACTCCGCCAAAAACGAGTTAGTCTAAAGATGTTTTCGAAACTCCATCCGTCCGTTCCGTAACAACATGTTTAGACAAGGAATCAGAATTTAAGATTGCTATGTTGGTAAAGGCAAGTAAAGTTCCAATTGGGTGTCGTTCATGAGCATATGAAACATGGGTATAAAAATTCCAATTTTTCTTCTTAATTCTTCTGGAATACTTCCAGGAATTCTACCAGATATATTTCAATGGATGCTTATTTCTTCAGAATTTGGTGATTTTTTTCACAGATATCTTCTGTTGTTATTTCCAGAAGAATCCCCACAGATCCTTTAGGTTCTTTTTTTATTCCAGAGTTTTGTAAAAAATCGTTTCGACATTATTCCAAGAAACCCTTCACGAAGACCTACGCCGATTTTCCATTTGTTCTAGGCATTTTCATTGGGATTACTTTTTAAAATTATCTATGATTACTCTAAGGAATTGCTTCAAAACTCATTCAGGCATTGTTCGATGATTTTTTTTTTAAACTTTTCCAAGCATTCTTCGATAAATTTGACCAGGGATTCGTCATTATTTTCCTCCAGAACTTTCTCATGGCATTTCTCCAGCATTTCATCAAAATACTATTACTGCGATTCAATAATTTCCCAAAACAAAAAAAATCAATTAAAGTTTAAAAAAATTCCATGGATTTTTCAAAACTTTAATCAAAATTCTTCTCAAGTTAATACTACAGCAATTATTACAGTTATTGCTCTGAATATTCATAAATAGTTTTTTCAGGGATTCAGTCCGAATTTCATCAAAGAATTTCTTCAAAATGTCTTGTAGGACATTACTCATTGTTTTTAGTTATCTAAACAATTTATCAAGAAAATTATAAGAATAATTTTATCAAAAATATAGGAGTTCTTTTAGAGATGCTTGTAAAAATTCATCAAGGCATACGCAGAACTCACAAGTTTCAACAGAGGTTACTTTAGCATGTTTTTTTTTGAAACTTCGCCTCAATATTTTTAACAGTTCTACCCAAATCAATCTGAAAAAATTCTTTTGCATTTCTCAGGAGACATTCCTATATGAATGACTGGAAAAAAAAACTTTAAAGACTTCCTTGAATAATTTTCCAAACAAAAATTGAGTAATTTCCGCAGGAGTTTTGAGTTTTTGAAGGTGTTTTTATCGGAAATGTTGGAGGAAGTCCTAGGGAAATCAATGACATATATATTTTTGAGAATTTGATGCTTCATTGAAAAATGTCTGAAATGATCTTTGTATGGGTTTTTCATGTAATCTCCGATTTTATTTTAAAAGAATTATTTGAAAAGTTCGTGAAAAATCTCAAAATAAGCTGCTGAAGAGATCTTCGGAATAACATGAGAAGGAAATTTACAGTAAAACTTGTAATGTGACGAGTAATTTCAATGACTGTCCAATTTAGGAATCTAACTTCCATGTCGTGATTACTGTTAGGTTTGTTTTGTATACATAATTCATGTAAGTCCTCGTTTTGGTTCATAATGGATCATTGAAGGTAGTTTTTGTCAGTGTTCACTGCATCAAAAAAAAGCGCTACTTCTTCTTCTTTTTGGCGTTACGTCCTCACTGAGACAGAGCCTGCTTCTCAGCTTAGTGTTCTTATGAGCACTTCCACAGTTATTAACTGAGAGATTTATTTGCCAAAGTTGCCATTTTCGCATTCGTATATCCTGTGGCAGGTACGATGATACTCTATGCCCAGGGAAATCAAAAAAATTTCCTTTACGAAAAGTTCCTGGACCGACCGGGAATCGAAACCAGACACCTTCAGAATGGCTTTGCTTTGTAGCCGCGGACTCTAACCACTCGGCTAACGAAGGCCCCATATATGGGATTTAACATTGTGACAGCATTGCTGTTCTGTCAAACACACAAGACTACGGTGGCACTATCTATGCTTTCTATAGCGGCCGTTTTGGTTATTCAATGATCCATTATTTTCTTTCAAGCAAGAGGTCTCTAAAGTTCTTATTTTCCAGACGATAAGTCGCTACCAGCCCTGAGTTTTCCAAGATATCAATCAGGAAAAATACAGAATGTCCTCCAAAGAAATATTCTTGTACCCAGAATATTTCGCTGATGATCATAAATCTTAAATTGATTAAAAAAAGGTTATTTTTCTTTAAGATCGAATAGACTGTTTTCAGACCATTTAATAAACATTTTTGTTTTTTTGTGGAAATTGAATAAAATCCCCACTATGTTTTTTTTTTCTATGTTGGCTTACAGGTTTAGAACAAAACATATAGTTTCAAAAGGGAAAAACACTTTGCAATTTATCGTTACATTATTAATTTTTCAAAGATACCAATCTTTCAAAATATATTTTTAGTCATCTAAAATTAACTTGTATCATTTATGTATTTTGGAGATTTTTTTAAGCCCGGAATAATTTTTCAAGACCTGAAAAAACCTGGAAATATCAGCGAATTTCATTTCTGTAAACGAGTAGACACCCCAATTTTGTATGGAAATGGACATGCGCTGCTATTTTTCAAAACAGAAGTTTTTAACTGCTTTACAACCCTCATAAACATACCTTGGGATCATAACAGTTTTAGTAAAGGTTTGCCGTTGATAGCTTTCTAGAAGTATATGTATTTTTCTATGATCCACACGAAATGGGACAAACTACACATGACAGACAGACATATTAATAAATCATTCAGATTTCAAGTAAAAATTTGACTCACATAGCTTTCGATTCATTTAAGTATTTAAGTTAACTAAATCTCATTTATGAATGTTCCAATATTTTGTTTAAAATTTTGCTATGAGTTTGTTTTGTGCAATTTTTGAATAGTTTGAATTTATAGAATCACCTTGAATTTTTGGCACTTTACATTCACTTCAGCGGGGTTTTTTTAAGCAAATGAGCCTGTATTTGTTTGTTACATAAATCATCGGTTTGTTTTCAGCTGATTCTTCAAACCGTAATGAATTAGGTTGCTAAAGAGAGCATTCAATCCGACGGTTGGGAGAATAGATATTCATGAATTTGTTTGCTATTATTCATTCAACCCCATATAAGATTATTGCCTTATATCTTTAGCTATTTTTTTTTTGAATGATGGATTTTCACAATGAAATTATGAGTTATTACACGATGTGAACTATTTTGAACTAATTTTCTCCATAGTAATGTCCATATAAACCTACATCATATTTGGACCACCTTTAAATCACTACCGAGAAAGTTGAAAATTTAATAGGATACTTTTTTTGTCGTAGCAAATAAATATAATCCAAACAGGAATCAGTATACAAACATTCACAAAATAATTTTCAAAAAATCCGGCCGTACATTTTTTATATTTTTTGATTTACAAGTATTACCGCTCGTATTACTGTATACATTTCATTGAGTTTTTTTTTCAACGAATTGCATCACAAGCTAATGCCACCCAAAGAATTTATATAATGATTTTTTAACGGGCTCTTCATGTAATTCCACCATAACATTTGTATGAGATACCTTTAAGAATTCAATCTGGAACTTTTAAGGGTTACCCCAGATTCCTTCAGGAATTCCTCTAACGATTCTTTTACAAATTTATCAAGAACATTATGGAGTGCATCAAGTAATGCTTCAATCGTTTAGAGAACTTATGATAATTTGACCAAAAACAAAATGACTGCCAAAAAACATTGTATATGCAGAACGTCGGTACCCCAAGGAACATCGGAATATCTTCAAAACTAGATCACCAATGATTAATATTGACACTTTTCCTTAAACTAAAAGAGTCTTTTGAAGTCTTGTGAAAAAATGATTAACAAATACCGAGAAACAAAAAAGTTATCGCGATATGAATATATTTTTAGCGATAAAAAATTAATCCACCGGTAGAGGGGTTAATGAAACTAATGACTTATTGAGACCGTTTTGGAGACTCTACAGACCTTCCATAAAAATAGAGACCAAGTTTTTAAAGAGATCCGCTATCAGCCCTGCACATTTTGTTCAACAAATTGAGAAACATACCCGTGCCAATATATTTTTTCTCGAAAATAATCTATTTCAAATGTAACACTGGAAGAGTGGGAGATTATTGCGCCGCTAACTGTGGCATAGCTGGCATACGTGGGCATACCGCTGGCCACCACCACCAACGGATCAGCAGCAATTGCGCCTAGGTCTGTTCCACCTCGAGCACGCTCGATGTTCCAGAAATTCCAGGTTACGTTGCAGCTGCAGGTAAGCCTGGTCACGGTTTCAGGCTGGCCACGGAGAAGCTTGTCAATGCGTCGGTCACGTTCTGCACCCTCTCGGGGAACACTTCGGTAAAAGACGATCCTGTGGCCTCTCGTCCTATTAACCGTTCTGGATTCAGGTATCAGGAGGCCGAAGCTTTCGCCGTTGGTTATGGCATTGTGGTATTTCCGCCTTTTATGATGCTGGTTGTACAGGCGTCATCGCTGGCGGTGTACTTGGTGCCGGGGCGGCCGAGGTTGGGTCCGATCGTCATCTTACAGCAAGTCCTCTACTGCAAGCACACAAGGAATAAGCATCGATTTATTCAATAATTTGAAAAGTTATGCTTGAATTGCACCTTTTCACACTTACCATTCCTGTTTTGCGCTCAGGTGTGTCAATGTTGAAATTACGCCCTCATCCACTCATCCATAGGATGGATCGGAATCCATTCATACTTAGAATTAACTGCGCCGCGGTAACACTTCCTTCACCTCTAGACACGAAAAACACATGCGACCGAAATAATCCTGTTTTCGTTTCCGGTGATGAAGAGCTGGAACCGCTGGAACTTTGACGAATTTGACCAATCTGACGAAAAAATTTTCGTAGGAGTGCTAGGTAATGAAAACATATATGTTTATAAACAAAACCATATCTGTCATTTCAGTCAGCTGTTAAGTGAAGCCAGCTGATCATAAATTCACCACAACGTAATGGTAAAATCATGGGGAACAGGGGGTCGAGAGGGATAACAACATGAAATATTTTTCTGGAGACCGTGGGGTAAAACGGCGTGCCGCCAGTTTTTCATTGTTTTTCAATAGTTAGAGGCTTCAAAATGTATGGGTTACTTAGAAAAGTTTGTTCAGTAAATTGAAAGAAAGCCTATGAGCCAATAATTTTTTTTCACGGAAATGGTCTATTTACTATGTTTACGGTACATCCCACCATATAACTGGTACATTTGACAGAAATAATTTACAACAATCTGATTTCGACTACAGCCATGGTAAAATCAAGCGCTTTTCTAGTCTGCTGAAAATTGCCGGTGCGAGCGCTTAACCCGCATAGAAAAACACAATTTGTCGTAGTTTCCAAACAGTAAGTTTCTTTTTTCTGTTAAGGTTAGTGTAACACAAATGGTTGTTTTAATTTGGAACAATATGAATTAAAAAGCGTTAAACCATTAAAAACAATCTAAGAAGTCTTTACCGAATAGTTACAATACATGAAACTGTTCACGAATTGTAGCATGATATGAAAATGGAAATTTTCACTAAATGGTAACAAAATAAGATCACCATCATTCAAATTGTATGTGCTTATACTTACGCAACACACTTCCATGTAGACGTGTCACTATACATTACAATTCTGGAGCTCGATGTGAAAAGGTCGTAAGTAACAAAAGTAAAAAATCGCGTTTATTTCACCATTAGGTAGATTCTATTCAGCTTGTCATGCTGGTAAAGTATCATATCGATATCATATTTCTTCTAAAATAAACAATAAATTGACACTTTGACGTAATTAACAAAAATTAGGAATAGTAAAAATTTGTTCATTCGTCCTATTGCGCATAAGGTCCAATGTAGCAAAAACACCAAAATTTAAAAAACGCATATTCGACCTTTTTTCTTTCATCTTGGGTTTACAAAATCCCCCCATAATCAAAACCTGCTAGCTCAACACAGTTAACCATTTATATTGAGATGTTGGCAAACAGCAGAGCAACACTTGGTGCTGTATCGTTTCCTAGGAAATCAAGTTACAGCGTTTCCGATTGTTTGGAAGACCTTAGGGAAAGGTTTAAGGATCCACTTCGTGACAATTTGCACTCTTCGTTCAACTTTGGTTTAATTTTCGGCCTTTAGCATTACTGCAGAAGTACTAATGATGCCTTATGAATGTTCCTGCAACGATATAACATATACAATGAATCCATTATCCATCCGACAAGCCCATCCATAATCGCTTCCGTTGCATTTTTTCTACAGTAGACATTCAGCGCAGATGGGGATTTGCTCTGAGCAACATCGCTGATCGCATAAATCGTTTGCCAACTTCACGAAATACATACCTTCATGCAGAAAACTTCAGAAATTCTTTGAAATTCTCCATTTTTGTTTACAACGGTGGGTCGTATGTACTTCACTGGACACCAATCAGTCCGATCGTACTTTGACGTATGGACATTTTCAGATGTCAAACGTCTGAACGTACCCGTTCGAAGTGCAGCGGTGACTAGCGTTAGGTCGTATCGATTAGGTCGAATGAACAACAAACAATGTTATATCGACGGAAAGCTTTTTTATGATCATAAATCAATAAATTGAGTGTATTTTCATGGTTTTGTTCGATAGTTTATTGAAGGGGATTTCATTTTGTGTCTTAATACGTATATTGAACACTTTTGAGCTATTTGCTTGAAATAGGAATTGAATTTTGTTTGAGAAACTTCATGGAGAGTTATCTCAGATAGTCAAAAATGTCACATTCGACCTTTTCAAATCGAGCTCCAGAATTATTGAACAGTTTGGCAAACAGTTGCATGCATGAGTTTTTAGGCACGCCTAAAACAGCTCGCCACAGTGCAAATTTAACGATCAGATATTATAGGCAAATATAATGCACCACCGTCATATAGTTCACTAGGGAGGAACGAAAGAAATGTCACTGAAAAAGTTTCTTATGTCTGAATTTCAATTTTTCAACCTCAATTTAGGTCATAATCAATCGATTATTGTACTATTTTCCATTGACATAATCATTTTCATCCATTATTCTTGCAATACACCTGATATCACAAAAAATTACCAAAGAATACGAATGTTTATTACTTGATATTTATAACCTATGTCGTGAAACACAAATTTTCCTTTTTTCTCCCACTAAACTTACATGAACACCGACCGGACCTGTATATTTTCGAAGAAAAAAAAAATTTAATTATGTTTTTCAGTGCTCTCTGATAGTCTACACAATACCTATTCCTAGAAAAAGTATACATTGTGTGGTCCTTCCTATGCTGCACACAATGCGTTCTCATCCCAAACCCCTTTTTCGCCGGTTCTTCTACTGGCCACCAGATATCGAAGTGATCGTTTAGCTTTGAAAATATTTACCTGTTGTCTTTCCACACAACTCAACCAAAAAAGGAAACCAACACAAAATTTATGTTGTTTAATATTTTTGATCCAGATTAATGAAAACTAGAAATTATTTTTAATTACCGTATGAAACTTTTGTAAATTATGCTAAACTCGCTGGCATTATTCTTAGCGTGTTTGTTTGTGCTGTTCACGAAAACAGGAAAAAATTACTTCACAAGTTTGCAAAAAGTCTGTTATTCTGTTTTGTTCTAAGTTTTTTGGTAAGTAATTTGATACGAATGAGGATCAAAACAGTATTTAACATTTTATTTTCATTTCAGCATCAAAAATTTAAAATAAGCAAGCGAGAGTATCAACTGCGGATCACGGAAGGCAACCCGAAAATGTTCGCTTGTCCGCAAAAGTTCGATGATTCCAAGCAAGTTTTTCTAGCGAGTAATTTGATACGAAAGAGGATTCAAACAGTATTTAATACTTCTCTTTTTTCAGTATTTGAATCTAAAAAAAATAATCAAACCTACGAACTGCGGGAGTATGGAAACTTCCGTGAAAACCGAACTCAACAGCCCTTGCTGCCCCAATCAGCAGATATCGACAAATTATGTCCAGAAATGGAACAGCCGAACCCGAACCTACAGCTACGGGACGGGGTAAGTTCCGGAAAAACAAATCGGATAATGAAGCCCGTGATTCGGTGTACCCAACGTTTCTGATCGCTGATGAAGTTCCGGATCGACACTTGAATAAGCCCGTATGTGCATCGAATTACAAAAATCGATAACTTCGTCGTACTTTTTGTTAATTTTAAACAAAAATGTAATATTGTGAGAAATTGTGTATTCCAAGTTTTCAATAATAACTCGAGTGATAAAACTAATTGTAAGTGTTTAAGAATTTAGAGGAAAAGAAAAAAAAACAATACCGTATTTGGTGGAATAACAATAACGAACTATAAATTCATAATTATATATACCGTAAATATTTTCATGAAACCCATATAGGTTAACTACTTATGAACCGTTTGCATTACAGTAGATTGAACCAAAAATGGATTGTATATTGACTGTTTGGCGAACGGGAAACGAAAAATTTTGTTCTGGAAATTTGTCGTTTTCTAATGGTGACATAACTTAACCATTCCCCATATTGTAGTTTTTACAATTACCATTTATCAAACTGCCAAACAATTTCCGGTATTGTTGATTCATTGTTAATTTGGGTGTTATATCAAACTGTTCAGATATTGTAACATGCGGTTGAGGACTGTTTTGGAAACAGTACAAAAATGGTTCATATTTATACGGGAAATTAACCCCCTAAAATAGTAGTTCTTACCGCACAATTTTTTTTGCGTGTAGGCGGGTGTTAAAAAAAAAGTCATTTCCGGCGTTATGAAATTTGTGAATGAGCCGCTGTGCACGGATAAATAATTCGATACTAAAATGCTTAAAAGTTATACTAAAACCATATTCGGTCTATTCACTCCTTAGCATGCATATAACCGGTTTATACTTTCATAAGTATAATCGGTGTTTAAGATGCACAATGCTTTAAAACGCTTTTATATTTATGCTTCCGTTACAGTTTTGTTTACTTTTCAGACCCTAACTAGAGCACAAAGAGAACCATAATCAAGTTAACGAAACAAATTGATAAAAAGACATTTATTTATTCAATAGTATGCTGAACATTAGAATGCACTCTTCATGTAATGCAGCGTTCTTAATGGAGTTTAACACGCGCCAATAGTTGCTTGACCATGTTAAAATGCTCGATTATCTTCTTCCCGGTGCCGTTCTCAGCGCATACTACCAACTCGCCTCCATAATATTGCACTTTTCCGCTTGTAAGGAACCTTATTCCGTCAGAATTGCTGGTTGTTTTGAGAAGAAAACGACGAACGTGTTGGTAGTTATTAATTGAGCAGGTGACATCTCAGGCAGATCAAGGAAATTGCTGAAAAAGATAGCTAAATTTTTAATTGGTGGGCATGATGGTGGATGAAATGATGGCTTACCTCCGGATGGCTGAAATTTGTTTATTTTATCACTCCTTCCTGGACTCCTTACCATAGTTGTTGAAGTTTTCTCAATTAACTTTAAAGGTAATACGAGAGCTGAAAATTTTATTAATTTTGGCTATAGCCCTATGGATAGGCCCTATGAAACTTGTGAAAACGTTCTTTTTGCTAAAATGGCGTGAGATCCTGCAACAGAAACTATGGAAAAAATTCACCAAGTCCAAAGTATAAGAAAGGGTAGCCCAAAAATCAATGAAATTTATATTTTCTGAAAATGCATGGTAAAGTATAAAAAATATATTCGTGACGCATATTTGATAAGCTATGATATGCTTAAAATCCAAATATGTGAAAAATGTAATAATTGCTAATCTAACTAGCATTTCCAAAGTTCTCCGTGTGCGTTGATCAAGATTTGATTTTATTCACGTTGAGGGTTAAATTAGTACCAGTCAGCTTAGAACAAATTTCATTTCATTCCCAACTTGTCCCTTCCGTCCGTCATCATTATTTTTCTTTTCCACGCGTTTGACAGTTCGTCATCATCTTTTGGTGTGATTCGGAGACGATTTCTGTGTTTCTTCATCGCCACAGGTTGTGTGAAATTTTAAGGTCCGATTTACTTTAATTTTGCTTATATTCCGTTTAGATGTGAAAGCTTTATTCATACTCCCGGTTAAACTAGTACTCAGAAGTTCCAAATGCGCGTGAAAACAGTTCTGTACTGCTAAAATCAAGCAGCGCACCGAACATTCTTTGATTCGTTTTGTGTTACATCACCTCTTGTTTTGACAGAACTCTGTGTAGCTTCCAGTAAAAAAGTATTCCGTTCTTTTCTCCGCTCTTGCAGGATGTCTCTGGGTCCGTTCTTCCGTTCTCCCTTCACGGATTTGACCGCATCGATGGTCAACTTCCAGCAGTACGACAAGTGCGGCGAACTGGAAATGGCATCGATCGACTGTCTGGAGGCGTACGGAACGGTCAAGGGAGCCGAAAAGTGTGCAAACATTTTGGCCGATTTCCAGGAGTGCGCCTTCATGCATCTGCAGATGAAGCGATTCCAGGTAAGGCTCTAGAATCTTGTGGTTATGATAGTCAATGGGTTTTGCAATATTCTTTTTGTTTGCAGGCTATGCGTTTGGAGAGACATCGCCAAGGACTGTTGGGTGATCGGAAGTCCAGTGAATACTATGCCAAGGCGCCACGCGTCGATGCTTATTAGGCTGATCGAACGAATATCCGTTGCTGTAATAAACTAATTCGTGAATTGAGTAACATTTAATGTATATTAATTAGCAAGGAAAATAACATTATCCAAAAAAGACCTCTGCCAATCCAGCAGGAAAAATCGAGCAGGAAAAAAGCTCACATAAAGCGCCGCCTGTGTTTCAGTGTGCGAACTATGAGCAGGAAAAAAAATCTTTCCTGCTAACTTCACAGTTTTGAGCTTTTTCCCTGCTGGCTTCACAATAACTGAGCTTTTTTCCCGCTTGTTTCACATGTCGTGCTTTTTTCCTGCTGAGTTGATTTTTTTTTAATTTTGGCATAGAAAACAAGATTTTTAACGTTGTTCCTTTACATTTTTAAAAACAATGCTATTTTTGGAGACTGTGCCACGAATTGGACTCATATTTGAATAAGACAAGAAGATTTTATGTGTTATTTCAAAAAGAGGTAAACGAGCAGGGGTTGTTTTTCTACCCGCACCGTATCACAAGTTTCCGGTCAGTAGAGTCCTTGCAGGGATGGTAGCGAGTCACTTTGTTTTGTGATGGTCATTATTTAGACCTAGAAACAGGCCCCTGACAACCATATATCGATACACAGTGTTCTTCGTAGCCAGGATGTCCCGGGCGATAAGTGAATATCGCCCACTGTCAGTTGTAAGAACTGTGAAAACAAAGACCATTGTTTTGTTCGATAGTTTGTTATGGTTTAATTATCAATTTTTGATATTGTTAAATCAGCCAATAATGTGCCAAAAAGTTGAAGCACATCCAACATTTCGATATTTTTGGAAGGAGAGAAACCATTGAAAGGCATCCTGCAAGTTATTTTATTGCGACACTTGCTCGATTACTGATCATAAACATTAAACAAAACTTCGCATCCTGATTGCACTCTCGATTCAATTTACCCGAAAATGGGTAAACACATGGAGATGTCGACTACGCTAAAAGTCGTCCCGTGCCATGGGCCTGCCTAGAAACTAGTCATTTTTGTGCTTATTCTGCGCGGCGTGTGAGTCGTGACGACTCGCTCTCACCGCGAGTGACGTAAGACGACTAATGTTAATCAAATGGGAGCGATTCGACAATTGTCACCTCATTCGACTCGTGTCACCTCACACGCCGCGCAGTACATTTTTCACGAAAATAGTTAATAAAAATCGACAATCTGGATAACCCAGTTTTAGATCATCCCAGTAACCCAGTCCTAGTTCCGAAGAAGTGTCCTCCCGAAAGAGCGTAAAGTGTATCGGCTACAAAGCGAAGCGTCCAGCGAGGGATCCTTACCCTCTAGCTTCGACGTCCCCCGAAAAAGTGTTACAGTCCACTTTGCTCGTTCCCCCAGACGGAACAATCGCTCAAAATTATTTTTTATTTTTCAATCAAAAAGAAACCCTAAAATGCAACATGTATCTTAGCTGGTAAGCCAGCGGAAAATAATGCATCCTCGTTGAAAAACGTAGAACTAATTCTCCAATTGTATGCTTAGCGTTTTCGCGCTAAATGCAACTGCTTATTTACTGTCCATTGGCTTGTTATTTATTAGATGTATTTTTGGCAAAAATCTTTTAGGGAATAGCTATTTTTAGCAATTTGTTAGGAGTTTCAAGAGAAGTTGCTGGTATAAATTCTGTAAGAATTTTGGTAAGATTTCGTCGGCCAATAATTGTTCAATAAATCACAATTAAACTCAAAGTCGTTCGTGTTCAAGTGCTTCTTATTGCAAAGTTCCATACAATTTGGCCGAGAAAAACCCCCTTGCCAAAGTGAATCATGGAAATGCCCAAGTAGCTCTGCACCCTATACCTATCATATCCTTATCCTCGGACACTTTTTGTTTCAAATTATAAATTCAAAAAGTATATTATTTTTGCGTGAATTTTGTGACTCATTAAACCTTCAAATTTTAGTTTTGAAGGTTATTACACTTTTTGTACAAATATGCATGCATTTTTAGGTGTCATCTATGCCCAGACACTAAATTCATTAAACTCGTACAAATGAACCAGCTAATGAAAATTCAAACCAATACCGCAGAAGGAAGATGCATGTGTTTTTTTGCACATCAATTTGGTAGTGCTTAAGCACTTTTATCGAGAAAATGATTGCTTTTTCAAAGATTAAAATCTTGCTAAAACTTGCAATAAAGGGTCCGTGCAATAGAGGGCATGTCTCTAATTTCATATGTGAGGACATATCGTCATATTTGTGTAAGCTAATAACTGCCTTGTATAATGGTGTTAATATTTTGAAATTACTTTTGGATTCTGAAAAACGTCTAGTGTCCAGGCATACAGACTGTTTTTTCCATACATACGATGAAAATCTGCAAAATAATTGGGTAATGTCTTGTTATTTAAGTTTAAGGATCTTAT